>NC_035790.1:2423284-3912184 GCF_001653235.2 Pochonia chlamydosporia 170
CAGCTTGTTTGGGCATTGAGGTGTTCTCTCCCAGGCTCACTTCTTTCTGTTTCTGGTAGTGCAGACACCTCGACGCTTTCAAGGGCCTGCAAAGCGGCTTTGGACGCAACCATTTTACTTTGCGCCGTACCGCGAAACATCTGCATCTGTCGCATCATCATATCTTCAACTTGCACAGCGGACAACCCATGAGGTCCTCGCCGATTCGACCTTGAGGTTGGACTGTCGCCTAGCATTTGTTGCGTTGTAGAATCGTCTTGTGGTCGCGAAGGATCCGATCCAGATTGCCGAGTGCCCAGAGTGCGCCGCGCCCGAGAATGTGCTTGTCGACGACGGTCGGATGATGGGGTCAAAAGCCCAGAGTTGTCACGATATCCCGGGCCGGCGGTGGCTACATATGTCGTGTTGGTTAGCTGAGGAAACATAGCAATGTTTTTGTATCGCAAAAATATTGCAGTACAGCAAGTCCAAAGTTTTTAGCCCATTAAAAAAAAAAGAAAAGCCAAAATCAAAGCCAAAAGCAAATAAACAGACAAACAAAAGGCAAATAAAAATCAACTTTTGTGGACTGTAAACGTTAAGTTTGAGCCCATTGCTAGGGTAGTGACTTACACGGTTGTGGTCGATGAGGTCTAAAGGAACTTGGCGACGCAGTCTGGCCCGGGCGACGCGGAGAAATTGGTGATACCGGATAAGAAGGAATTGCAGTCGGTGCACCGATCTGATGGCCAGAAGTGTTCAGCGAACCATCAGGATACGTAAGGTGAGAGGGAGACACTGGATGAGTCGCTGACGTCGCACCTCGTGAGGCCCAATCAGCCGCAGCAGGCGGACGCAATACCAAATCTCTCGCATTCGTATTCAGGTTTCCGAACCCTCCGGTCGAGGTCGATGTGTTTGCTTCTGAGGTGTTCAATGATGCCGTAGTTGACATCCCGGAAATCGGTTGTAAGGGTGCATTCCAATACGGTGACGCCAATGGTAGTCCATGAAGAGGTTCCTGACTCTGGAAGCCACGCATATTACGATCTGGATGAGGCAAGCTGCCATGCTGGCCAGAATGAGCCGGAAGGACAGGGCCTAAGCTAGCTGGGGGTCGTGGGAAAACTGGCTGGTGAGTAAAGTACAAAGAGCTGAGTGGCAAAGGTTGAGACGGCCATGGCGGTATGGGTGAGTTGTGGGAGTGGACCATCCAAGCACCCTGGGCGGCCTGCAACGGATCTCTTGAGGATTCAAGCCTCTGGATGTTGTTTGGGAGGAGGTTCATTTGATCCATATCGAACCTGATACCGTCGCCGGCCCTCCCCGTCCCAGCGACGTACTAGCTTGTGCCTTGTTGCTGAGCAGGCCAGAGAGACTCGATTCAGAGCCAACAAGAAGTTGGCCTGGCCTGGGCCGTCAAAATTCTCGATAACAACCGAAAGACAGATATCTCCAAGATTTCAGTTCTGCCGGCGAGAAAGTCTTCTAGTGATTCGCTCTAGCAGGATTTTCAGACGAGGTTCAGTGTTGCCTCTATCATAGATGTTTTTCTTGTTTTCTTTTTGGCGGAAAATTGTCTGCTATTTTGTAACACTATTCGTCATGATATGGTAGGTTGACTTGCGAGATCGAAGGCACACGACCGTTGAGGTCAGGAAGACAACACACAGGCCAGCGATGCAAATAGGGTGAAAAAGATCGAGGGAACGATGATCGGTGTCGACGCGGGCGTCGGTCTGAGAGGTGTAAATATGATGTGGAAGTAAATCACGTAGAGACGAGAAGAGCGGGAGATGCGAATGATGTGAGAACCAAGAGACCATAGGCAAACTGGATGAGATCAGAAGTAATGCAGAGGCGTTCTGAGGGTAGATGAAGGCTATCGCCTACCCAGGAAGAGAAGCCGGGTCAAGAGTCGGACCAGACGGCAGGCACGAATGAGTTTGCCACGCTTTTGGGTATCTCCTTCTCTCCTTCTCTCTGCTCGTGCTCAATGCGAGGTCTTGGTTTTGTCCGGAGGAAGGAAGCTATAAGACTGAAATCAAAATCCCGCCCAAGCTGACCATCAGTGAATCAGAAACGTCAAAAACTGCAGATGTCCTCCACGCAGTGATTAAGGCCGAGTACCTAGGTACTTAAAATCGGGAGGCTCGTTCCCGTCCGATGTATACCGTCAACCTGTGCACAGAGCGAGTGGCCGACACAACTGGGTCAGGTGCTTGTCACAAATGTAAACGTTCGGCTTGTACTCCCTTGGAACCTCCGACAATCTGGAGACGGAATACTAGCTGGCGCAGGGCAACACACCACCAGCGATGTTGACTTTCTCATCGGCCCGAGCTCAACGTTCAAAGTATGAGATCCCTTCGGTGACGCAACGACGGTGCCTCTGGGGTCCAAGGCGAATCGCAGCGTATGGCAGGGATGAGGCAGAGAGCACGACAGTCCTCCAAGGTGGTAGAGACAGAAATGACGGACACAGACGGCGAGGGAGGACGAGCACAAGGCAAGACGCAAAATGAAGCAGCAGGAACAGACTCTATCGTCACAGAGGCAATCCAAGAGTATCGGTTGAGGTGGGCGGCCGCCAGGGAGCAGAGCTTATACAGTACGAATGAGACGAAGAGAACAACAGCTCTGGGAACAGCCGGACGGAAGCTGGCCCAAGAGGATGACTTGCAAAGCTGCCAACAAGCCCAAAAATCACGGCCCAAGAAAGGGCACGAGCACTAAGATTGGGGACGGAGGAGGCAGAATACGTGGTGTTTTGTGTGTGAGAGGAGAAGAAACCAAGAAAAGAGGAGCAACATCGGCATCAGCATCAAAAGCACCAGCACAAGCAAGCGAAAGCGGGCACCAGGTTATGTGCACGATGATTCAAGCTCACACGGCTGGCGCTCAAGTGGGCATACATGAATGGACGCAAGGCGGATATGAAAGGGAACGCCAATAGTGTCAGAAGATCAATGGACGAGGGCACCATTGAGCCGGGCTTGGATGGGTCGACCATACAAAAAAAGCATACAGCGAGCGACGGGAGAGAGGGGTGGGATGCGTGGACGAGGGTAGCAGCACGGAGTCGCAGGTATTACATATTACACCAAAGACAACGATGTGAGCGGGTGTGAACAGAATAATTCGTATGGAGAATGGTCTGGTGCCAAAATGGGACGGAAAAGGCGGGAACGAGACAGAGTCAGTCAGAGGCAGTCAGTAAGTCAGCCAGTCACTCACTCACTCACTCACTCAACCGGCATCGCCTCCTCCTCACCGGATGCCGGTCGAGTCTAGTCGAGTACAGTCCAGCCTGGGGTGCGGCTTGGTTTGACTTGGATCTGGGATGGGATCCCGGACTCCCTTTGTCTGCACGACTCACATCTATCAGGGTATTCGCTGTTCTACGGCGGCGGCGGCGGCGGCGGAACGCTTCTGGCGACATTCCTCCACGAAGGAAAGATGCAACAGCCCAGCCAACCACTGTGTGTGGTGGGTGAAAAGGTCAAGTACGGAGTAGTCTGCGACTAGATGTGAGGGGGCCTGAACAAGGTTTAAGAAATGCTGGGCTCACCTCACGCATGGGCTGTTGTTGGGTCGGGCTTCGGGCATGTCTTGACGGCAATGAATTGATTGCTCTCACGCAAAAGCCAACGATGGGAACACTTGGTTGGAGGGAAGTATGGCGGATCACAGCTGGTTCGTACGCCAAGGCGGAACCATCAGGCGGGCCAGGCCTCCTCTGAGCATGGATGGTAAAGTGAGAGGTGAGGGGGTAATCAGCCGGCTGATGTATTCAAGTGAGGAGGAGGAGACTTGACTTGGGTGATGAGGGAATGAGGACATTGAACCAGGCTCGAACCAGAATGCCCTCGAGTGGCCCAAACGAGGAACAGATGTACCGTGGTGAGCTGGACATGGAGACATGGCATGAGCCATGGCGCAGAACTGGCGTCAAAAGCGGCGCATGAAGGCTGGAGGGAGCAGTCCATCCACTTACGCACCTGTCAGATGTTACGTGTCTGGTCCTTTGTCCAAGACGGACTTGGCCTTACTGTGACAAGAGCAAGGGCACAGACAACGAGGGAGGGATCTGGCTGTCGCCAAACAAATACGACAGGACGGAGCTGAAGTCCAAAAAGCAGGCCGCATGGCATCGCATGACAGTGCATGTTATGGCACCAGACCAGATTGACCAGACCAGACCACACAAGGACCAACGTTTGTTACCTGTGAACTCCATATTGATAAACAGACGCTCTGTCATCGACTCATCTGGGCCTGCAGTTGCGACGAGCTGGGAAGGCGAATCTCAAACCCAAAAGCACCAACAGCAGGTACCTACCTCCTCGAGATAAAGGCATGGAGCACAATCGGGAGGATGGACGATATGAGACATGGGCTTTTACTTTTACTGGGCCCGACCTTGGCCAGCCTCCCCTGATACTCGCGGTTTGCCTCACCTGGGTATTGTCCAAGAAAGCCTGCAACTATGGGCCGAGCTACGGAGTACTCCGTACCTTGCTGTCTGGCGGCAGGCGAGGTGTACGGAGTACGGAGTATAAAGGTTCGTGTTAGTTTTGAGGTTTATCTGGGATGTTGTGCTCGCTTCCCTGTTCCCTCACCTCGTTCACGAACACAAGAGTTGATGCCCTCGGACGGTGAGAGGCGATGAGTCACGACAGCCAGAATTTCTCCCACCGTTGGAGTGATTATCGGGAGACATGCCGCCTGAGTGAAATTCTAATGCACGCAGACGCTGTAAGTCCTGGCAAATCTTTCGCCGGACGCGGTCCCCGAATGGTTCGACCTCAAATAAGAATAATGAAGGAGGTCATGTCAGGCCAGCCGATTATTTTAGCAGAGCCAAAAGTGCCCAACCAAAGACTCCCAAGACTCCCAAGGCCGCCAGACTTTGCACAGACGGCCGCTAAACCAAACGAATATTTACCAAACGACACTACTCATGGTGAACAGGTCTCCAGGAATGGATGCAAAAGGCAAATTAGGGAAAAAGCACCAGACCTATTTGGCAATGACGACTGGGAGCTGAAAAGGATGTTCAGGTGAGAGTCCGATGCAACCAGTACAGGACAGACCAGTTGACCAGACACTTGGAGCATGTGGCAACTACCCCCGACCTACGGAGTAGATAGTTGATGTCTGGTGGGGAGTTGAGGGGCTTGTCTCGCTAGCTGAAGTCCTGGCAAGCAAAAGGCAATGGAGTCGCCGACTGGACTCGATCTCACAAAGGTCAGGATGCAAAGTTAGACTAAGCCCGCATAGGAGACGTCGCTATCGAATTGATCCAAATCAGCGGGCATCACCCACCCCACGACGAGTCCATTCACTTTGGCCTAAGTGGGATGTTTCATTTGGCTTTGGCTTTGGCTTTGGCTTAGACTCCACGATTTTATTCCGAGCTTGCGGATACCACATTCAAGCAAGGTTAAACCCGGTTTCTGTCTTACTGCCAGTGCAGCACAGTGCAGTGCAGTACCAGTATCACAAACACAGCTTATGTATGTTGGGTGCGTGCAGGGGGAACATACATGACATACTCGACAAATTTGAATATCCTGTGAAGTTCCCGATGCATGGCAAGGTGCGTTGGTTCCTGGCCCTTGCTCACTAGCCTGATTTCAACAATAGCAACAAGCTGAAGGGCATTGGTTTGCCACCGGCATGAAATGTTATTATTTACCGCAGTATCCAACATCCATGAAAAAGGAATATCCCGTTTTGCCCATTGGGCATCCTGGCTCAAAGGGGCGCCTGACCGAGTTGCGTGTTGCCTAGTTTGCAAGCAATGCTAGACGGTTCTGTTACATACTGTATGACACAATCATTGATTTTTTTCTTGCCCGGACACTTCGGCCCGCCATGTCGAGTCAAGTGCTTGTTGAGGCTGCGTTCATTATAAGCCAACTCAACAAGGACCAAATGCCGGATCTTGCTCCGTAACGCATTCACTTTCTACCTAGATGGGCGAAAGAATGGGCGATGTTCTCAATCCGCTACACCGGACACCAGCCAGCGTCAATGTCGATTGCAGGTTGACGACAACAGGCCTGGGCTCGTGGCCACTATTCAGAGTCGGAGTCACAGCCGTCAAGACGCTCGCCAAGTAAGGCAGTGTAGCCGATCTGTCTGTCCAAGTTTGCCCCTCTAAATGTCTTTTCATCTTATTTCGATTCCGAAATTTTCTTTTTACGGTGAAGGCTCTTTCGAGCTCCTGGACCTTGTTCATGTGAGCTTCTACCGCCAGTCGGCACATCACCCTAGTCGGCTAGTCCTCGTGATACAGTTGGCTCCAAGGGACGCCATGGTCGTGTCAAGTCGGATAGCATGGCTACAAATTGAGATGGGGGGGTGTCGCCGGGTTTGATGGGCCTCCGGCTTCATTCAACTTCGGTGCCGTCGGATTGGCAAAAGCCAAAGGACAAGGTCCAGAGCGGACGTAATCATGATACGGATGAAGGATCAGAATGGCCCGCCAAGTATTGACGGCACTGGGTTGTTGCTGCGTTGCTCATCAGGCTTTGCCGGGTTTCGGCATGCGGATCACAGATTCCACACCAGACCGTCTTCCGCAATCTTTCATAACACCAGACAGGGCATGGCTCAGGACGCTCAGTTATTGACACCATATTGACCAGACTCAACTCTACTCTGTACAGTACAGTATAGTATATGACTATTTCACAACCTTGGTGATGCAAAATTTTGCCGTAATCTCCGGCCATTAAGTTTGCGGCTTAGCAGCGATCGACCTGACACGTACCAAAACGCTGGCTTGGAATACATATTATGGCTCTCAAGAATCAAGACTACAACACAGTGCTGACACGTGTGCACCATCAAACATTGCGATAGAGATACCAATTGATATACTCCGTACCTTCATCCGACGCCCGGCCAGCCATGACTGCCCGCAGCTATTCGAAAGCAAAGCAAACCCTGCCTGCTGTCTCATCTTCCCTGTTGGCAACCTTGAAGGACATGGAGGATAAGCGATAAGCCGGGGCACTCCACGGCAAGTACATACCTATGTGCACATCAATCTCGCCGCATGGCCCTGATAAGAGTCTAGTCTTGTGCAAGTGCCTTCATGTTTGGAATACTGCATGGGGGTTCACTCAATGGCAAGTTGGTGTTGATGCTGCATGTGTATCATTGATACATGTAGGTAATGCTCAACCCTGAAGCAAACACAACAAAACTGAGCAATCGGTCTTAGTCTCAGTAGAGGCCATAGCGTGCTCGCCTCGAGCCAATGTTGAAGACCAGAGTGCAGATTTTCGACTCAATGAATGCGATTGGACATGCATTGATACCCTTGTGCAATTGCAATTGCAAATGCAATAGGAATCGGAGCATCGAGGGCATATTGTCAAGCCACGACAAGGTAAGACGATGGATGGACTCGAAACTTGGCATCTAGACTGGTATCGAGTAGATTGAGCAAATCTTCATCCATATGCCATGCCACAGAAATCACGACAGATACACAGTCCAACCATCCACCATCCAATCATCCATCTTCAGGACTCACGTCTTGTCGTCCATCGAAACGTCATCATTCCCCCGCAAGCCCTTCCAGCCTTCTTCACAGCTCCAATGGAAAGCCCCGTCGCTCTCTCCGCACTTCAAATGTTCTAAAATAATCCCCAGCCACATGCAACCTTCCATCCCTCACCATTGTCACCAGCAAACCTATATGTCTCGGCAACCATTTACATTGCTTCATCACCATCCCTACTAACCCTTTTCCGCTAACAAACTGCACCACTGACCGTGCATTTGCTGTATCCCTGTCTGAAAGTTGATAGAACTGTATCAAAGAGAAAGCCCCAACAGCCAAGCAGTTGAGAGTTTACCCCCCGTCACAACACTGATGAGTGGCACCAGCATGCAAGCCTAGAAGCCACTTTCACTTTCACCACGCCCAGCCATTAACATCTGACTGGCCACATACATGTCGATCCCCCATTTTGGAACAGTCCGCACAAAGGCAAGGGGTCGAGGGGACAATCGGGGGGACGGTCGAGGGGATGACAGGACTTCTGGAGAGTGAACAATAAAAGGTAATCTGTCTTTTTTTTTTTTAAAATACAGTAGTTGTTTGTTTCTTGTTCCGTTGGCCAACTACATGTACGCATTGTGCCAGATTCATGCACCGCCCAGCCCTGTTTTTGCCATTGGTCCAGCTCTTTGCCGTTTGCATCTCAATCCTCGCGTACTCATAAGAACTCTCAGTGCCACACTCATAGCAGACTTAATGAGGTGTTTACGAGGGTAAAAGAGCAGCAAGATTCGGCTTTAGAACCAATGAAGCCAAGACCAAACGGTACGGCAGAACTTCACTTCTTCGAATGTAACGTCAACTGGTCAAGAGGCAAGGCACATTCACTATTATCTGTATGTTGATTGTCACAATGTTTCTATGACTTTCACGTAACTACCTGTACTACTAGTTGCTAATAGTTTCGACTGGCGGCTGCCAACCCGGAACTTCGTCTTTAGCTCGTCCGTCTCCCCTAGGTAGGAGACTGGGTTCCCCGTTGCAGCAGTGTTGTCAATTTACAATCTGTCTTTAAGGCTATTTGACCCCATTTAAGTCTACACATAACACATTTCTATATATCATAATATACAATGCGAGTCGCGATACCTTTAACTTGGTTGAACCTTTGACCCGCCTCTGTATATTTTAGGGAGCAGCGCTTCAAACCCAGCGGTCACTCGGAGTCTCGTTGACAAGATTATAAGGGCGTACAGTAGATTCTGGCACCTTGAAATGTAAAAAGGCTTGAAATGCCTATTTGCTGGCCGCATAGAATGGCTGTTCCAGATAACTCATTGCTGCCTGTCCGATGACAATATGCGCTCTAGGCATCAGCCGCCCTGCTCACCAGGCTGGCATGTCGTGAAAACTAGTTCTTGTTTAATACTCTTTCCAGCACAAGAAAACGACTTTCACTATTTTCTCATGTCTCAAGACAGAAGAGTCTCTAGCTTCGTGGCCGCGAGTTGTTGCGATCCCATCATCCAGCTACAAGCTTGACAGCCTTACTCTTGATATCTATCTCATCGTCCAACTTGCATCCTTACATTCCACTCTCTATAAAATCGTCATCAAGTACACTTCATTGATAAAAGTTGAACAGAGTTGCCGACACTCTCTGCCAGTCAAGTAACCATGGCCGACACTGCCCCCCAAACAGCCGCGAGGGAGCATCACGAACCAACTCAGACGGTGGACCACAAAGCCGAGATACTAGCCTCCCAGATCAGGAAGAGCAAGCACTTTATCATCTTTACTGGTGCTGGAATTTCCACCTCTGCCGGTACGTTCTTTTCCGTCACGAAACTACAATGTTGCAACTCACCGACAAAAACTGTCTGAAGGTATCCCGGACTTTCGTGGACCAGAAGGATCATGGACTCTGCTCGCCCAAGGTCGACAACGAACAGCCCCTTCAACCAGCACGCTGCAGGCTATACCAACTCCTGCACACATGGCGTTGGTGGAATTACAAAATAGAGGTGTGCTCAAGTATGTGGTGAGCCAGAATTGCGACGGTTTGCATAGGCGAAGCGGAATCCTCTCGGTAGGCAGGCACAATCCTCTTATACGGGATAATATGTAGCAGTGAAAATATAACTAACACGATCACTAGAACAAGATATCAGAAGTACACGGCAACAGTAATTTAGAGCACTGCAAGACATGTGGCAAAGAGTACCTCCGTGGTAGACTCTCCCCCGGACTTCTGTTCCAAACCACAAGCCAGCAACTAACTGACTTGAGTAGATTTTCGCGCAGTGGCTTCATACGAGAAAAGCGTCCACGACCACCGCACGGGAAGAAAATGTGCCGTATGTGGAGGCATGCTATTCGACACCATCATCAACTTTGGCGAATCTCTCCCTGAAACAGCCTTGGCACTCGCCTGGGAAAACGCGCAGATGGCCGACTTGTGCCTCGTCCTCGGATCGTCCTGTACAGTCACGCCCGCAGCAGATATACCTGAACTTGTGGGGCGTAATAAATCGGCGAAACTCGCGATATGTAACCTTCAACAGACGCCGCTCGACGACGTATCCGACCTACGTGTGTTTTCCACAGCAGACGACCTGATGGTTCGTGTCATGGAGAAGCTGGGCACTTCCATTCCACGATTCGTCTTGCGTAGGCGTGTAGTGCTGAGTATTGGGACGAGAGCAGACGGAAGCTGCGGGATTGTTGTTCAAGGCGTTGATGCTGAGGGTGTGCCGATGACATATCTCCGATCGGTGAGGTTAGAAGGGAGTCGGCGGGGATCAACCTCTGAGCCACATGCTATCAGTTTGAGGGATGGTTTGGCTGTAGGATGTATAGTGAGGCTGGAGTTGGAGTTTATGGGACATTACAGGGAGCCGAATTTGCAGATTCATTATGAAGTTCGTGGGTTGAAAGAGGAGCAGGCGTGCTATGTGCTTGAGTTTGACCCGTGTGGTGGTGGGTGGATGACGAGAAGGGAGAGTTGATTGTGAGCGAGACTGTCTGGTCGGTTGAGATATTTGGTTGCATGTCATTTTGTCCATGTCATTGGGTGGGCCTTTGTTTGAGAGTCTGCAGCATGTGTTGAGATGGCGTTTGTTGATATCACAGTTTCCTCGGAGGGATGAAGCCCGGTGTGACTTCTGAAGTTGCCAGTTGAGCCACAGGTGCCGGTAGACTCAGTTTGTAGGAAATCTAAAACCCCGTGATACGCAGGTAGTTGTGACTCTGTTAAGTTTATGAGCTGAAGACTGCGATGGAGAATTCAATTTCCATTGCATATGCTAGTTGCATGTGGTGCCTCGGAGCTTCGCCGTCTGGTGCACCATGAGCGTCGCAGGTCAGTCACGTTTGATCTCGTTCATGTTCCTCGGCATGGCGTGCAGTTTTCGCGAGTTGGATGCACGCTGGGCCCCTTTAATCATTACTAGGCTGTATGGGTAAGGTGATTTGCCTCCGTGTTCTGTTCGGTGTCGTTGTTCTGGTGAAGGATGGGTAGGGAGTGAAGCTGCAGATGCATGAATGAATATTCGGGCTCATGTCCGAAAAGTCAGTCGGGCCTGACAAACAGGGGATGAAATCAAGTTTCTTCATTTCCAGCCTGAAGCTGTAATTCTGGCGAATGGCACAGGCCAACTGCGCTTCTGGATGGATGGTAAAGTCGATTTCAGGGTGCCCAAGCTGGGATCTGGATGGCTTAGGTGTCAAGTACGTGCCCCCCAGCGCCAGCACATGCACCCTGTCTTTACCTGGCGGCTGCTATTGACTTCAAGTTACCAGCTGTTAGCAATTTGGGCGCTCTTGGGCTTCAATGCTGACTCTCACTAACACCCACTAGACCCCCCCCCTACAACACTAGACTCGACAGCCTTGCCGTTCTGGGTGTGGACATCAATTTGATCTCGCCCACATGCTTGCATTGTATTGATTCCACCCCTGCTCCAGTCTTCATCATCCATGTCAATCCCTAGTTGCCATTCTACCTGCTTTGCCTCATTTTCTGTCAACATCAGCATCCCCTGAGTTGACATGGCCTAGCAACAGTGCTTCGCCTTGACACGCTTGCAGAGCATTCAAACCTGCAACTCTTTCCTTTTTTTTTTTTTTGTGAATATATTTTCTTTGTTCCTCATCTACTTCGATTTTCTTCACTCTGACAAACCTTCTTCACTTGGCTTGGGGCGCATATTCTGTGCTGCCAATGCCGTGCATGTCACCGCCTTTGCGACGTCATTCTACCACACAAGAGTCGCTACATGGAACCCATTGTGTATGAGGAGTCGCCTCTAGCCGACTACCTCAAAGGTAGGTTATTTCGCTCTAAAACGAAGCAGTCTTTCATCTGAGTTTGCCTGACCCGTGCGTGCTTGAAGATGGAGGAGACGGATCCGAGGCGGACTGGGCGGCCATGGACAGTTCACCACCGCGACCTTTGTCGACGCTGTCCGACTCGTCGCCACCGCCGAGTCCTTCGCCTTTTGCTCCTACAGGTCGACCTATGGTGAAGTCTCGATTTCGAGGCAAAGTTCCGACCGCCTTACAGACAAATGCGCCAAGGGCCATTCGGACAACGACGCTGCAATCCATTAGGAGGAACTGTTCGGTAGGATACCACTTTTGGTTCAGTGGTGCAATTTGGTAGCTCCTCCTCTACTGACATTTTATTTTACTTTGGCAGGCTGCCGTGGTGGCAAGCATCGACCGCGCCGACAATTCCAAGTTTCTTGAGCAGTTTCGCTACACCATCATTGCGTCGCAATTGTTAAGCGGCACGTCAATCTTGGGCCATCGACCTTCTGCTGCGAATGTATCTCACGCGGGCGACGACGACACAAAACAGTCGCTTTTATCGACAGAGGGAATTCTTGCATCAGTTCTCGGAGCCCTTGCTATTGCCGTTGTCTTGAGTTGGATTTTAGGAAGCGCGCCTTCGTACGTCACGCGAAAACGGCTGGCATTCCTCGTGGTTTTGGTTGCGGCTGCTGCATTTCTTGGTCAGATATACATGCGCCGGCAATGGCTTCGTTACCGAAGGGAGCAATCTTTGGCCGAAATCGCCGCCTTTGTTTCGAATTCGAACGATTTTGATAGCGCCTCGGAAGCTACATTGTCGCTCGTGCAGGAGGTAGAGCTTGTCTCTCGTGGGTATCGAATGTAAGCGAGCGGCACAGGACGGAGCTAACTTTGCTCCATGCTTCATTGACTACAAATACTGATCCATTTTATAGCAGTGCTCCGTTGCCTCCAATTAGCAGGCTTGAAGATCGCAACCAGGCCCGAAAATGCGTGCGACTGCGCAAAGCCTTGAAGAATTCGTTTGCAGATGTTCTGGACGCGTACAAGCAAATGTCGAATCTCATAAGGGGCTTTTCGGAGCAAACGGAGCTGGAAAAGTATTATGACATGTACGACATCAATGATCTTGACATGTCCGATGCCCTGCAGGGTTTCAGCGAAACCGAGTTTGAAGACTCTGAATCACTCAGAACTTTGAAAATCCTGGCTGCGCGATTCCACACGACACGTAAAATGCTTCTCTGTGCGCTGTTGGCCCTTGATGCTAATGGTGAAGGCTCGGATTTGCTTCGATGGACAACGGCGGTGGAAGTGCTTCGAAACCTCAATGCTAGCACAAAGGCTGCATTTTACAAGCTCCAGAACATACTGACCGAAGCTGAATGTAAGAACTATCCGAATGTCACCCAGCTAAAATGGCCCATAGACTGATTATTCTTTGTTTCTGCAGCATTTCCCGTACCCCCAACACCGAAAATCCCCCTAACACCTGGACGGGAGCGCTGGCGATCGCAGTTGCGGAAATTGAACTCGCTATCTACCGGAATTCGGGGGTTGCAGGCCAAGCTTCACCTGCTTAGAGAAGAATCAGACCGCGCACTAGACGACTCGAATGATGTATCGGAACTAGGACCGAACCTGATGTCGCAATACGAGTCTATCGGAGTGGATCTCAAGGAACTGATGTCGGCTTGGGAAGAGGGAAAAGCTGCTCTCGCTCTCGGAATCGATAGAAACGAAAAGAGACTATCCTCCATGAGCACGCTGATGTCGCCGAGGAGTTCGCTGAGTGGCCTGACGACGGTTGGCGAAGGCACCGCCGCGGATGCTTTGAAGGCCTTGACGGGTGAATCACCTATTGGCTCCGATATAAATGAGCCTAGCGAACCAGACACGCCAGAAGTTTTCGAAGCGGTGGCGCGCCCACGGCCAAAGAGCCTTCTCACCAGAGAGGAACGAATCGTCAAAATGAAGGAGGAGCGTGAGCAAAAGGCACAGGCTCGCAAAGACATGGATGCTACAAGGGGCATGCTAAGAGAGCTGGAGACAGTCATCAACTTGCGGCCGAAGAATCGTGCCAGTGCTCCTCCGTCCGACCGAGTTGCCTCCTTGTAAAACATACAATCGGAGCGACAATGTGTAACGACTCTTATATTTACACAACCAGTTTACTCTTTACTATTTATATTTCCCGCCTGTGTTTCTTGGCGGCAAAACGGTACACAGCACAATCTAGGCGCACAGGCAACATCGCACAGGGGTTCTAGGAGTATACGGCGTCAACTAGACGGTTCAGGATACGGTGACAAAGATGGGTTTGTTTCATTCCGGGTTAAGCGCAAACAACAATTTTATACGCAGAAGCGGTTCTGGTTACATGACTAGGATGGTGGAGTGTCACCTTTGGGTTCAATTCTGGTGCAACTTTGATTCCATGCAGCTCGTGCCGCGGCTGGTACGATGCTGCATTTACTTTTTGCATTACTTGTATATACTGTTATTTCTTTTCGCGGCAACATAATTCTTCTTTGTATTTAAATATTTCAGATGACGTGGGATTGCAGAGCAGAATGGGATACTGATGCTTGGGATTTTCATAGCAATAAATTTGTTCCCGAGACTTGGTTAGATGAACCAGACGTTTGCAACACTGGTGATAAATTGGAAACGGGACAATTGGCTGCAGAACGGTTTACCCAATAGTATGTCTTGCGAATGATTGTCATTGTTTCAATTTATTTCTTGGAGCAATCCAGAGCAGAGCTTGGGTTGAAGCGTTGAAGCCACCACCCAGCCATCAGCTGGACACGTCCAATCTTGTGCCCCGCGTAAAGTTGGCGTCACATTTCTTACCTGCCGCTGGTCCCTCTCAAGACCAGACCCAAAGGGAACCCCACCACAGACGCGTCTCATTTTACCCACCAGACCAGACAGCTTCCCTCGCGTGTTAAGTGCTTGCTTGACCATTTTTCACAACGTTTTGCTTCCGTGACTTTCTTCTCCCACACTGGTTCTTTCTGCAAACCATCTCGTGATAAACACAATTTGGAAATTTCCTCCTGAATTTCCCTCCTCAACCCAGTTCGCATCTTCTGAAACCTGACCTTGGCTCATTCACCGCCTGTCGTCTCTTTTCCCCCGCTCTTCACACTCACACAAGTTCAGACAGTACGTTTGGAACAGTCGGACTGAAAGACTGGCAATTGTGAAGTTGCTAACCCTTTTCTTCCTCGCAGAGATGTTGGAAGCACGGCTTGAGCAGGCTAACATCCTGAAGAAGGTAAACAACTCTTCATTCTTCGTGCTGCTTCCCGCGCGTTGCCCATGCTAACATCTTCACTCACAGGTTGTCGACGCCATTAAGGACCTCGTCCAAGACTGCAATTTTGACTGCAATGACTCCGGCATCGCCCTCCAGGCCATGGATAACTCCCATGTCGCCCTGGTCTCTATGATGCTCAAGGCCGAAGGCTTCTCCCCCTACCGATGCGATCGAAACATCGCCCTCGGAGTGAACCTGACCTCCCTGACCAAGGTCTTGCGCGCCGCCCAAAACGAGGATATCCTCACCCTCAAGGCAGAGGATGCCCCGGATGTTCTGAACTTGGTGTTTGAGAGCAGCGAGAATGATAGAATCAGCGAGTACGACTTGAAGCTTATGGATATTGATCAAGAGCACTTGGGTATCCCGCAGACTGAATACGCTGCTACTATTGCCATGCCTGCTGCCGAGTTTCGAAGAATCTGCACCGATCTTGCTGCCATGTCTGAGTCTGGTAAGTTTGACTTCAATTCTGGCGGGTTATCGAGAATCATTGGATTGTGAGAGACGTATATTTTTGTGCTGAGCTAACCATGGCTGTGGTGTCTAGTCAGCATTGAAGCGAATAAGGATGGTGTCAAGTTTGCATGCAACGGTGACATTGGCAACGGTTCCGTTACTCTCCGAAGCCACACCAACGTCGAGAAGCCAGAAATGAATGTCGACATTGAGCTTACCGAGCCAGTGTCGCTGACCTTTTCGCTCAAGTACCTCGTCAACTTCTGCAAGGCTGCTGCCCTGTCGACCCAGGTCAAGATTTGCCTGTCGAGCGAAGTCCCTCTTTTGGTGGAGTACAACTTGTCTGGTAGCAGTTATCTTCGTTTCTACCTGGCGCCCAAGGTAAGTTTCTTTGTTTCTTTGTTCCCTGATGTCAATTTGGAGAATGTTTAGCTAACGACGCGGGATTACAGATTGGTGACGACGAGTAAGAAATGTAAAACTGAGGTCAGATATGGGAAAACAACATTCACAAATAAGCGAGAGTCGTAATATTTTGTAGACTGGCGTTTATGGACAATGCAATGCCACGTTGGGGTATACGATGCCGGTTGATGGACTGGATGAGGAAATGTGATTCAGATGAAATGGATATGGTGGGTGGATGTCGGGATAGCTATTGGGAATCTTGCTCTATCATGCTACATGTGATTAGATGGGTGGATGTGGTGTATTTTGACGATAATGAATCCAGATATGCTCTACTTTTTTGGCCACGGCAAAAGTGATGGTGACTTTGTGACTTGTTATATATTGTGGGCCACCGATCTTACGGCAATCGTCATGTCTATCACAGCGAGGTGGGGAAGCAAGAGACGTAGTACAACAACCGTTCATATTCAAATGTTGCAGAAAGTGATATGTGATGCGCCAATGCTACTTCGAGATTGGTGATGTTGGGCGAGTTGAGTTGAACTTCAAAGCTGGTTGAATTGCCCTGGGAGGCAGGTAGATTGTCACCATCGCCCCACTCTTCATCGCAACCAAGCGTTGAACCTCGCCTTCTGGTTAGAAGACAGGAACCAGTGCGCCCTCGTGGCTTCCCTTTCTAGCGGCCCTTCTAGTGCCCACTTGCGCAACGCATGACAAATGAGATCAATTGATGGGTCTGGGGCGAATCGTTTGTGGACTGGACTTATGGATTTGTGCGCCTTTTGCATCGAGAGTCAGAGTCATGGAGTAGCGCGAGCAAACTTGGAAGTGTCTTGACACTCTAAACAATCTGGAAACCAAGACGTGGTGCCATCTTATCCTGCAGTTTTTGGTCCCTTTCACACATTCATTTTGCATAAAGCCGCGTATCTTTCCAGTGGCGTGTAGGTGGCGCCAGCAAACGCTGTTTGCCATCATTGGGGCATTGACGATTCTCATCATCCACATCCAACCACACACCCTGAGCCTCTAGCATGGCAGCCTCGACGCCTGCACCAGCCCCGCGAGTTCTCGCCGTTGCGAGCCATGTACGTATCAATGAATCCTGTGTATTGAGCTGTGAGAACAAAACACTGACGTGCCCTGTAGGTTGTATCTGGGTACGTCTCCTGAGCCAGCTGGTTTACAGCACCTACTGAAGTGCTTTGAGCATCGCCCAAACTTGCGCTGTGAAATCACGGACTGTCCTGACCAAATTTGCAGATATGTCGGCAACAAAATTGCCGTATTTGCTCTCCAATCTCTTGGCTATGACGTTGCAGCCTTAAACACCGTCCAATTCAGTACTTTGTCCCCCTTCGCTTTCGCCCTCTCCGGCTTCGGAGCACCAGCTAATGCTATGCAGGCAACCACACTGGCTACAGACAATGGACAGGCACAAAGGTCTCTGCCCAGGAAATCACAGACTTATACAATGGCCTGCGCCAGTCTTACCTCGACGACTTTGACATGATGTTGTCGGGATACATTCCTGGGGCGGAGGCGGTCGTTGCGGTGGGCAATATCGCCAAGGAACTCAAAGAGAGTAACAAGCATGCGCCGGGAAACTTCTTCTGGGTGCTTGATCCGGTAATGGGTGATAATGGAAAGATTTACGTAGCTGAGGATGTTGTCCCCGCTTATAAAGGTTTGATTGAGTATGCAGACTTGATTCTGCCGAACCAGTTCGAAGCCGAGTACGTTCATGGCGCATTACCCTTATTGGTATGGTGTTTTTTACTAACAAGGCACCCAGGCTTCTTTCAGGCGTCAAGATTGTAGACTTGGAATCCCTCAACACAGCTATTCAAGCCCTCCATGACAAATATCGCATCCCCCACGTTATCATCACATCCGTCAACTTCTCACCGCCTGGACAACCGTCTTCCCATCTATCCGTCATCGGATCGAGCATGACATCAACCGGGAAAGCGCGGCTCTTTAAGATCACATTCCCTTCTATTGACTGCTACTTCTGCGGAACGGGTGACATGTTTGGCGCTCTCGTCACAGCCCGGATGCGCGAGGCAGTTCAGGCAGTTCCCGGGCTTATCAGCCAGCCAAGCTGGTTGAGTGATGACTCTGCATCTGCTGCTGAGTTGCCATTGGCGCGGGCTGCGGAAAAGGTGCTGGCCAGCATGCATGAGGTATTGACCAAGACGAGAGATGCTATGCCTGGCGTGATTGAAAGGACAAGGGCGCGGCTGTCGGAACAAGACAGGGCGAGTGGAAAGGGCGAGCAGCAGATCAAGTCTAAGGCTTCGGAGTTGCAGTTGGTGCAGAATTTGGAGTGTTTGAGGAGTCCTGGAGTCGAATTTAAAGCACAGCAAATATAGATGTGTGAAGGCGCACGTTGGACTAAAGATAGATATAGATATGCGCACGCATCAATGGCCCATAATATACACATTTACATATTCGACTGGTTGGTTCATATGGACCTTGGTGGGATCGATTTCCCGTTCAATTCGAGGGCTTTTTCTAATCCTAGATCCCTTCTATGACCTCTCATATTTGAAACCTCAAGGAGAATGATCATTACATCATCATGGAAAGATACGTTGAGAAGCAGTCTCTTAACCCACGCATACCTTTAAAAGCTTCAAATTCTAAACAGTACCATTGGCAAACCCACCGGTGCTGCCAAAACCACCCGCTCCACGCACACTCTCCTCCAGCTCCTGCACCTCAACCACCTCAGGGGTATAGATTCGCTCAATGATCAGCTGGGCAATGCGATCGCCCTCCTTGATCTCAAAGTCCGTCTCGGCGTGGTTGAACAGCAGGATCTTCACCTGCCCTCTGTAATCGGCATCGATAACACCAGCGCCCGTATCAATGAAGTGCTTCGATGCCAGGCCAGAGCGGGGGGCAATGCGTCCATCTTAAAGGGGATCAATTAGTACCTTATATGTGTCCGACGTGTGCGAGTACTTACAAGTTCCGGCGGGCACGGCGATGCTGATGTCGGTATCGACGAGCACCTTGCCCCTCGCGGGAATGACGGTCTCCTTGGAAGCGTAGACATCGTAGCCGGCGGCAAAGGCGCTGCCGCGGGTCGGCAGACGAGCCTTGTCGGAGAGCTTCTTGACTTGCAATGGGGGAGGGGCGTCCATGGTGGAAAGATTGGTCTTGACGCGCTTGGCTGGTGGTGAGGTTGTTGAGGCGGTGACGGCTTCGGGGGCGGCAGACATTGTTTGTGAAATGGACGGGTTGGAGAGTTGGAGGGTTTTGTTGGAAGATGGTGTCCAAGAAGTGGGATGGCTGGCAATGAGGATTATCTATTTGGGATCCAAGGTCTGACCGATGTTCTGCATGTCTTGTCCTTTTTGTTGCTTGCTCAGTACGTGGGGTCAAGTGAGGGAGACGCGCCGACGCGACAGGGCGTAGAGTGGTGCACCCCGGGGGCTTAAGTGATAAAGGGCCAGAAAGAAGCAATGTTCAACATGAATTGGCCAATCATGTCCGCGATAGTCGCAAGGGTTGGGCTGCGACTAGTGCAACGGGGAGCACGGCAGTCGTGCTCCAGACTGCATGTGGCAACAGTGAAATGTTGTCTCCTGACCTACAGGCGGCAATAGCTGAAAATTGAACCCAGCCATGTCGACCTGGCGGTCAGAGTGGGGAGAGGAGCAGCTGAAGCGGCCCTGTAAATGGCTACCGGCATATACATGTAAATGATCATTGATTAGCTGCATGGTTGGGTCGAGTTACACAAGAGACTGTCACTGAAACGTTCAATGTTGTCCCGTCGTTGACTGGGAGTCTGGGCACCAGCCAAAGTCGTCAAATGACTCCATGGCGGTCGCCTTCGACAGAGCGCTGCTCCGCTTCTGCCTTGAGCCAGGGTCAATCCATGTCCATCAACCAAATCTCCAAGTGCCTGGCCCCCCAAGACTAAAAAAATATTTTTGGGCTGAGCTGGTCGCGTTGAGAAAGGGACGAGAAAAAAAGTCAATTGTGTATTGAACCCAGTTGTGCAACAAAAACGTCTGTTGTTCAGGTTCCACAAATCATCAGCAATCAACTCGCATTTGTGAGTGAACAAGTGCGATTGACTTTGCCTATTAGGCTTCACCTTGTCAATCCCTCCTGTGCTGGTCCGGCCCGGCACGGCGGACGGCCTCGCTTCCACTCATCCATCATGGCCCTCACTATCCCCACGCCAGAAGGGCCATTTGAGTTTATCACATTCCTTGGAGATCGCATGGACTGGCCATCATGGTTGGACGACATCAATAATATCTCGGTTGCCCTGGACATATGGCGATATGTCAATCCCGACTGCAAAGACCGTCTCAGCGAACCCGAGAAGCCCACTCTGCCAACCCGTCCCAAACTGAAGCAGCTCCCCGCGAGGGAGCAGTATGAGACCGACAAGACGTACGACCTGCGTGTGGAACAGGACAGACATGCCCACCTGCTCTCCGTGCGAGAATATGACGTCTTGTACGAACAATATCGCATGGACACTGCCAAATATCTTGCGTCACTTGCCGTTTACACAGCTGCCAAGGATGACTTGCAAAAGCTCTACCGACTCATTTTCAGAAGTATCCCCGAAAGATATCGAGCTTATCTGAGACTGGATGGTGCAGAGACACCCCGAGATATGCTGCGATCCCTACGGTCGAGGATACATCCTCCTTCCGACAGGGACAGGGCGCCTATTGCTCAGCGGCAATTCGACGGCAAGTTGACCGCGCAGCCTACAGATGACAAGGAGAGCTTCATTGAGGCCATTGCCCTGGCGGCTGTCGAATTGCACCGCCTCAAAGCGTCGACCTTTGACGAAGGCGTTGCGGTTAAGGAACTGATTAGGTCGCTGCAGACCCTTGACAAGCCCTTCGCCGATGCATGGTCCCGCAGGCTTGACGCGGCTTCTGGACAAGCCTCTAACAGTGTGCTTGATATTGTCGAGGAGTTCAAATACAAGATGCGGATGCAGGACGACAAGCCCTATCTCAAAGAGCTGTCCGAGGCGGCTCCTGCTCCCGCTCCAGCACCTAATACTGCTGCCGTTGTAGAGCCAGAGAGTCTTATCAATTTGGTCGACGAACCCTTCGACCTTCCTATCCAAAACCACGTGGCCAAACATAACGGTGTTGACCAGGCTAAGCCATCAAAGAAGGTCAAGAAAGCCCGGGAGGACGCGGTGCTCGCGGAGCAACCGCCGTGGAAGCCTAGAAAATCTGAACGAGAATCGACATTCAATGAGAAGCCCGCGAAATTCAAGAAGAAGGGCGATTCAACCGGCCCTCTGGCCATGCAGATCTGCCCAGGATGCCAGTTGCGACATCTCATCCGTGGCGATGCCTGGTGGGAGAGCTGCTATGTGTACTACGAACTCAGTGGCCTGGGCAATGTCCCAGAACACTTCACCATCAGCGCAAAGAAGCTGGATCTGGCGTACTCTCGACTGGAAGACTACCCTGACGAGTATAGGCGGGCACAGGAGTGGGCGAACAAGAAAACTGGTGCAACTGGTGCAAATGGAGCGAATGGTGCAAAGGAGCAAGAACCTGAAGAGTTTACCCTGTGGTAAAATGTTTGCTTGCTTGTTTTGACGTGGCGAAGGAAAAGTGTACGGGTAGCAGGGGCACTCGGTAATTTGTCTGGTGTATGCGATTTCGGTATTCCTGGCGTTCTCACTCCGAGGGATGCACATCTTGAGCGATTTGTGTAGTATGTGCTCTTCTCAATTCATATTTGAGCATCAAAAAGCTAGCTATGACCATAGAAGCATTGACGTTGTGCGTTTATTCACACTTACATTGCCAATTTCAATTCTCCAAATCTCTTCCAAAATCGATCAACCTCAACTTATTTGCATCCTTGGGATGAAACTGCGCAACCTTACTCCTCACCAGAAATCTCGCCGCAGCCGACTCCCTCTCCAGCACTACATACGACGCCGAATTATCCCCCTTTGCCTGAACCAGCCTATTTGACAACTCCTCCGTCAGCTCGCGCATTTCCCTCCCCGCTGCTGCAATCTCCTCCTCGCCATCCACCCTACCACTACCACTACCACCGCCGGCACCGGCTCGGCCAGCCGCCGCTCCCCAAATCTCATCTATCCTCCTCTGTCGCTTATCCTCCTCTCCGCCCTTGGGCTTCTTCAACTTCCCCTGGGTATTGAAGCCAGCCGCCAACTCATCGGGATCAACTTCTATGATATCCCCCACCACAGGACCGCCCAGCTCCTCCGCCGCCAGCATGGGTGCCAGCTGATTATCAATGAAGTCCAACAATGCCCTCATGAGCTGCTTCCTTTCCCTGTCGTAGTTTTTTGTTTTGACACGCAGCTCGTCCATTTTCTCGCGGGCACTGTCCTCGGGCCGCATCTCAGCCTTGGCGGCGATTTCTCGCTGGAGGGCCGCGATCCGGGACGTGAGCGCATCGGTGAGAAGGTGCTGATCTTTGAGGTTGGTGCGGTCAGAATCGAGTTGCTTGCGTTCACAATCTGCTTCGGAGGCATGGGATTCGAGGTAGGTCCTTGATTCGGTGATGGTTTGGTGGGCGCGCCGTAGGGCCAGGAGGGACGGAAGAACGGAGCCTGCGAAGGGGAGAAAGGGCTCTGATGTGGTGTTGATGTTTGTTAGGGCTGTTTTTATCACGATGGCTTGGTCTTCTGGTGATAGGGGGGTTTCTGTTTGAGATGAGCGTATCTGATAGTCTGTGGGTTAGCGATGCAGGTGAGGCGCGACGCGTCGGGAACTCACTTTTTCGAGCTCGGCTTGGTGGTCGCGAACCTTGCGTTGTAGCTCTTTTAAGGTGAATTCAAGGTTTGCCGCGTAGACGTCGGCCTCGGTGGCTCGGGAGCTCTCATCCATGTTTTGCGTGTGTTGAGGCTCAGTAAGTGAAGATTGGCGTGACTTGGGCGTTGCAGCGTCGTGTATTCTTATCCTTTGGGGGTGCACTTTGTGTGGTATCGACTACAACGCTAAAGGGCATCCATTGAGATGTGTGATTGAGTAGGCGTTTGTATGAGTTGGCGAGTAACTCTCAGTTATTCGCAATGTGAACGAGTAAAGTCAGCATTGAAGTATAAAATGGATATATGTGGTGCACCTACGAACAGTGTGGATTTACACCCAATGCATTTATAGATCTTGGCTCACACACTGCATTCAACCACACCCAACCATGGCCAAAATTTACCATGGCCAGTAGGACAAGTTTTACTCTGCCTTTGATTTCTATGTGCACACTTTAAGATGTGACAATATATTCATTCTGCCATTCAGACAATGCAAAACTCTATTCATCCCATTGCAATCAACCTGTGTGTCTAACCGCTGATGTAACCCACCACACATTTCAGCTGCCACGTGACGCTCCGCACACATGTACAGCCAAAGGCTCTCAAGTTATCAGGTGGCTTCAAGGTTCTCCTCCATCAAACCTCCGCTCCCCAAACTCCTCCTCGCGACGCGCTCTTTGACCAGGCGACCATCATTTTCTCACAAGGCAGCGAGCTTTTTTCCATCGCAGCGTCCGAAAGGTTCCATCCCTGAGAGCAGGTGTGACGTCTGTTGGCCACACTCCTCCAGCTTTATCTGAATTGCGATTACTCTGTCCTCCCCACACTGGTTGGCACATTCCACAGCTGCGTAGTGACTCAAATTGCGAAGCTCCTGTCCTTTGCGATTTTCTGGACATCGTCCCGTCGTCGTCGTCGTCGTCGTCGTCGGCTTCCGTCTCCGTGCAGCCTCCTCCGCGCGACGAACCTTGGCGATATCTGTCCGCCCGGTTACTAACTTTGAAGTGTGGCCACAAAGGTTTGGTTTGAGCTGAAAGCTTGCCTCTTCCTTGTTCTACTTTCGAGAAAACCTTCATCCCATTAGTCGATCGCATCACCTTTCTCAACCCACCTTTACCAGCCAAAGCAACTTCCATCATCGCACCTCCTTCCTCTTTCTCATCCACCATCACCCGGGATCATTTCTTACCACGGAACACAAATCCCTCGCTTTTTTTCGGCACCCCTTCTTTGTTACTTTCCAGACCAGTTTGCCAGCACGAGAGGAAATTCATCACCTTTCCACCATAACCTCAACCCGTCTTTTCACTTCTTTGGCCCGAGTCCTCGTCATCGTCCATCGCCCTCGCGACACTAGCCAAAACTTATCCAGTCACATCACGAGCATTGCAGAACTCTTCCGACCCCAGCGATTCTCGTCACTACACCAGCACGTTTTCCTTTCGAAAACCCCTGAGTGTAGATAAAAGACGTTAAATATACCGGGGAGATCTTGAACCATCTCCTGTCATTTTTCAATTGCAAAGGAAACAGTAACGCCCAACCTCTCTGGGGTGCCTGTGATATTCTTACATCAGCCAAGTAAAAACGAGAAACCCCCGTCTCAAAAACGACAACCATGTCTGCCTCGCCGCCGCAGCCAACGTCAACGAAGCGTCCCTTGGAGGAGGCTTCTTCGCCATCTCGTGCTACGGACCAACCCGACGCGAAGCGCCCTGCACTTGATAAGGTCATCAAGAATGACGAGGAGACTGAGGCCAGTGAATCCACCCTCGATGTCGCCGACAAGAATGGAGAAGAAGATGGCACCAAATCCGATCAGCCTGATGTCCACGTAACAGACGCTGGCAGCGATACCAAGATTGCCGATCCGTCCACCGCAACTGCATCAAGCGACAATGCTGCCAACACGGCAGCTGCCCACGACGAGACGTCTTGGATTCACATTCGTGCTGTCATTTCGAGCCCTGAGGCCGCTACCATTATTGGCAAAGGTGGCGAGAACGTTTCTAACATTAGGAAGATGTCGAATGCTAAATGCACCGTCAGCGATTATCAAAAAGGTGCTGTTGAGAGAATCCTGACAGTCAGCGGGATAGTAGACGCTGTTGCCAAGGTTCGTTCACTGCACCAACAATGCTACAACCGTTCAATGGGCATCAGCTGACCTTGCCGCAGGCTTTCGGTTTGATTATTCGTACGCTGAACAACGAGCCACTGGGTGAGGCCTCCACAGCTTCGTCCAAGACGTACCCTCTTCGTCTGCTGATCCCTCACATCTTGATTGGCTCCATCATTGGTAAGGGTGGTGCCAGGATTCGAGAGATTCAGGAAGCTTCTGGTGCTCGACTCAATGCTTCTGATTCTTGCCTGCCCATGTCAAGCGAGCGATCTCTTGTTGTGATGGGTGTTGCCGATGCCGTCCACATCGCTACCTATTACGTTGGCAGCACGCTTCTGGAGCAGCTCAATGAACGATTCGGAGGTCCGGCCGCTTCAGCATATGCCACTCGCAGCGGTGCCCCTGCAGGATCTATCCCCGGTGGTATGCAAGTCGTTCCATACTCTCCTCAACCTGCATCAGGCCACTATGGACGACCAGAAAACTACGGCCGCCACCAAGATCGTCGCACGCACCACGCGCCACCAGCTGCTTACCCGCCACATTATCCTCATGGTGCTGCCCCTCCTAATCCCGCAATGCCTATGCAATATGGTGGCCAACAAGCGGCTTATGGCGGTGCTCCCCATGCTCAGCAGCATATGCCCCCTCACGTTGGTCCCCAGCCTCACGGCGGCCCTCAAGGACAACCCATGCACTCTGGTATGCCTGGTGGCCCTCTTACGCAGCAAATCTACATTCCCAACGACATGGTTGGTGCTATCATTGGAAAAGGCGGCCAAAAAATCAATGAGATTCGACAAATCAGCGGCAGTGTCATCAAGATTAATGAACCCCAGGACAACAGCAATGAGCGACTAGTCACAATCACCGGCACGGAAGAGTGCAACCGTATGGCGCTGTACATGCTCTACTCAAGACTTGGTATGAATAGCAACTAATGATTGGTCTATGTACTTTGGCACAAGTGCTAACTTTTGAAAATAGAATCTGAGAAGCACCGAGTTTGATTTTGACATAACATTGACACAGACTTGATAGTAGAGGGTCGCAAAGCTTGAGATTGTCATTGAAACAACATAGGGGGGAGCATTGCGTAGCATGTACTTACTGGCTCAGTTTATGTGCGCCTTGTTATGGACCTAGGGTGCGATCTAGCTAGGCAGACGGGACCATACTGCATGAGTAATGCACGAGGGCATACCTATATGCAAGCAAGGGAGCAAGGTCGGCGAAACATGTGGTTTGGGGTTAAAATTGGAGTTTATGGACTGTAACCGAATGGGCTGCCTCAAGTCGTTGTGTGATTTAATAGCGCAGTTATCTATTTGAGTTAATGGAATCATTCACGTCGCGCAATGGAAGCTGGACATTTACGACAAGCAAGGCCTACAATTGCACTGCTACGCGCTCCGGATTGTTGGTTGTTTTGTGGCAGACGATTTGAAGCGACTGCTTTGGTCGCCAATATAAAAGTATCTTCAAACATATGTCATAGAAGGAGGGGGGGCATGAGGCCGGCTGATAGCCTGGCCTATTGCTCAATTTCAACGCTAAGATCCAGGCTGATATCCAACAGAGAGACGTGGTAAATGATGAGAATGGAAAATCAAAGTCATACGTCATGAACCGTCCGCCAATTAAAGTCTGTTCAATTTGACGTGGTACTAGAAAACGAACGCTGTTAGTCTAAATGGGATCTTGGGTTGAAATTTTGACGGGATGAAGCAGGGAATATGACCTACCATGTCGACTGATTTTCTCTCCTCTCTCGTGTAATGAATATTTTTGTCAATTACTAGACAGTTTGTCAGCAAATTTTTCTTACACAAACAGGTGTGTGATGCGGAAGAATAAGGAACTGAATGTGGTTTCGGGTGGTGGTTGTCACCACACAGACTGCGACTGTCGTACTCACCTTTGCCTTCGCCACGCTCGGCTAGATGCGCCTCTTTGCTGTCCCAACCGAGCATCATGCTAACTGTATTCCCCTCAGGAGGATTCGGTGTATCATGCATAAGGACGTCATACTGCCCATAAAATGAGCCGTGGTGACCGGGGAGTTTGGCAGAATCGACATTTTCTGCAAAGGGCTTCATTCGCATCTCGAGCCAGGTATCAGATGTTCCGTATGCTGTGAAGACCTCGGTGCAGGGGGCATTTAATGTGGCACTGAGGCTTCCGCGAACCAAGGCTTTCCAGAAGATATAGGTGTCCACGATGGCACGAAATGAAGAAATCCAGTTCGTAAAGCTAGGTGAAGCAAGAAATGCGTCGTGTGCGGCTGGAGAAGCCCAGCGGATGATCCAGGTCCATGTTCCACGACGCTCGATTTGTTCGCCAAAATACGTGGATGACACGCCTGGAACCGCCTGAAGCTGACGGCAGACGTCGCGAAATGAAAGTGGCAGCTCAGTTCCCTGCTGAAGGGACGGCTTGAATTTTAAAGTTGCAATTTGGATGAGCTCTGAAGAGGTCATTTCCTGTTTTATAATATGATTCATTTTGACGGAAGAGGAGGAGGAGAAGTAGATCAGAGTTGAGTGAGATATTGCCGTATTCGATGGAGGTCGTCGACAGTGGGGATCCCTTTGTTCGCCGACAACGCAGAGCTGATTCGGAGGGTAGACGCTTGTTTGGTTAATCACGACAATAGCGATCAGGTCGTTGGCAGCAAGTTGCAATGTTTATGTTGTCTGAGGTAGTATATAGAAAAGGCCAAATAATCAAAGAACAAAAATCGGTAAGAGACAGGAATAGTGAGGAGATTGGCAGTAGAGCTTTATTACACCAGGCGGGAAACGAAGGTGGGCACAAGACCAGATACACTGGAGACAACAAAGCGAAGAACGATGGACCTTCTCCCACACAGCTGCGATAACGGGGGACAGAACCTGGACCTGGACCTGAGGAACTACCTGAGTTGCAGGCGTCGATTCCAACCATGGAGATATGGAGACCTCACGGCCGAGGAGGCTCCCGGCGGGGCCCTACGTAAAAGTGCAAAAGAACCAGTTGGCCATGTTTCCTTATCCACAACTTTTGCTGTGAGTGGCGAGTTTGTTGAGTACAAGGCGGCTCCCGAAGGCAAAAGAAGTCCGATCCAATTTTCTCCGATTGCCCGAAGAGCCGTAGCATACCGTCAAGATGTAACAATACTCTGAAAATTCAAAATGTTGGCGGAGCAAGTGGTAAAAATACCCAGGCAAAGAAGAAAAAGTTTTCTTCTTCAACAAAATAATCCTGTCACCCACACGCATACAAGGCCGGAACCCAGGATCTCGGCCAGTGAAGCTAGAAGTCGGGTGGTGGAACAAAGTACGCCGAAGGTCAGGAGATCGACAGGAAGGGGAGACGGGAACCGAGGGAGGATGAGGAGGCAGCCGCTTGACCAAGTGCTGCAGAGATTGCGCCAAGCGAGATCTGTATCGCCCTGTTACGTCGATCTAGCCAGGTGGATATGGCCTTTCCAAACTGCGCCAGAAGCTTTGAAGCTGGCTGGACCACGGCTGGCGAGTTCTGGTGTGCCTCCGAACCCGGTGCATGGTGAGGCGGTCCGGCAACGGAGGAGCAGCTTGCGGGGATGCAAGAAATGTCAAATCTGGTGCCACCGTCTTCGACCTCTTTGTGCCAAAGATTGCGCATGTCCGTCCGTGGAGCACGAATGTCCACGTTGCCCAATTTTATTCTCTCTGGGCGGTTTCTGGCGGATGCTCATACCAAACTCGGCAGGCAATCTCTAGGGGCTGTGGCTAGGCCCATCAGACACATCGGATCTGGGATCCTCATGGAGAAGGACGAAACCAGTATGCGATGCGGTGAGCAGAGTTCGGTTCTGAGAACCCTTGTCACCGTATCTTGCGGCTCCAGCGCCGTTGATGTGGGAAATTGCTGCCGAATTCTCAACCGGAGACGGAGCAGTTCGCATGGGAGTGCTGTAGCCATGTATCTGCATGTGGGCTGTGAACAACAATGCACAATGAGCTTAATTGGGACACAGCTCTTTGTCTTCGCGGTGGATCGAGGCTGCCAATCAGCCATAGGTTCAATCGGTGGGCCTTCGGTGCAATTTACCAATAAGTCAAAGGCTTCATCATTTGAACATCATTGAAACGTATGAAATAACTGCCCGGTGGAAAAAGTGAAGCAAAAGAGTGTAGCTATTTGGTAGAGATTTTCTGTCGAATAGAGAAGAAAGCTGTTTTCCACGGTCGAGCTGAGGCAATTGCCGTCATCGTACCTTCCGTGTTTCCAGCTCATCACCTTGCATCACGTGTCCAGCCACTGCTCACCACGAAGCCAGCCAGCAAACCATCATCCGGACATCCGCTCAAGCTCACCATATAATCCATGACCGAAAAGCTTGGGTAAATCTCAATACACTTCAGACGGCTTCCTATGGCCCGGTCCAGGAACGAAAGCAGCCACGCGCAGCAAGATACTGCCAATGGCTCTGATACAGCCCTCCCGTCTGAAATCACTCTCCTGACACTCAACTGCTGGGGTCTCCTCCATATATCAGCTCTTCGCACGCCTCGCCTCGCGGAAATAGGCAGACAAATTGCTGCTCTCGAACCAACTCCTCACATAGTATGTCTGCAAGAATGCTGGGTCCAGGACGATTACCGTGCCATCCGTGATGCCACCCGAGGCATTCTGCCCCATGGAAAATTCTATCATAGCGGCGCGTTTGGCGGTGGATTGGCCATTTTAAGTCGGTGGCCAATTGAGGAGAGTTCCATGCATCCGTACACCCTGAATGGACGGCCCACTGCTTTCTGGAGAGGCGATTGGTATGTTGGAAAGGGAGTTGCAACTGCCAAGGTGAGATATGGCCCAGGTAGGAGGGACGTTGTTGAAGTGTTTAACACCCACGTAAGTGATCCCAGGTTCTACCAACTCATTTCTTTACATCGTTTAGCATATTAACAGTCTTGTCTGTGAAAAGACTCATGCTCCCTATGAAAGCGGTCCCAATGATTCCTATCTCTGCCATCGGACCGCTCAAGCATGGGAAATTGCCAAACTCGTCCGCGGTGCCACTGATCGCGGACACTTGGTCGTCGCTCTAGGAGACTTCAACATGATTCCCCTCTCCCTCGCCTACCGCATAATCACCTCCGGCGCTCCAATTCGTGATACATGGCGTGTCCTCCACCCAGATAGCTCCATCGGGGCATCGGACCAGGCCGAAGAGAAAGCCCGTGGTTTACCTGTCCCAACAGCAGAGTACAACAAAACCATCAATGGGGCTGCCAGTGACACAGTTTATAATACGTGGCGTTGGACCAAAGAAGAGCAAAAGAAGCTCAAACACAACCCTTGCCCCGTGGATCCGAATACAAAAGATCCCAAGGGCAAACGAATAGACTACGTCTTCGCATCAACTGGCGACGTTTCGGATGGAGTAGGTTGGGTCGTGAAATCCGCCGCTGTAGAACTCGCTGGTCGTCATCCGGAGCTGAATTGCTCTCTTTCCGATCACTTTGGTGTTCGAGCTACTTTGCAGCGCCACACGCTTTCCGCCTCTGCTGCCAACAAGCCCACTGAGCAGGACTTGCAGCTTCGCTATAATGCAGAACACGCCAGCGCGCTCACGCTCTCCGACTATGATGAAATACTGGCCATGACGCACAAGTATACTATGAGGGAGAGGAAGCAGCGGTACTGGCGTGGTATTCACTTCTACGCTGCACTGCTTATCTGGGCTGGCTGCCTGGTAGCTGTTTGGTTCAGTCCTCGGAACTTCGTTTCATTTCTCCTCATGCTGCTGGCAAGTCTTGGCCTGACTGTCGGTGTCATTGATGGGCTTCTTTCACTGCTCTTCTTCTCTAGGGAGATCCGAGGTCTCAAGGAATTTGAGTGGGAGGTTCAAAATGCAAGGGAAGCCGCCGTGCGCGAGGGCTCAACTTAGTTGTCGAATCACAACGACTAATGTTCTGCCGTGTACCTTGAAAGTAAAACCAAGAAATAATGTTCTATAATACTAATTCTAATGTGGCATGCTAGCCAGGAATTCATTTTTATCACTTTTCATGCTCGGATTCTCATACACTTCTAACAGCTTACTTGCGCTTCCTGTTCCAAACTTTCAACGCTTGGGTGGTCTAAAGCTCGGCCATCTCATCTTCTCCTAGATTTGGCGTCATGTATCCTCCATGACGCATCCGACGCCAACTATACCCCATGAAGGCTGTCTTTTTCCTGACCTCCAAGGCTGGCGCTTTGGTGTCTTGGTCTCGCAACAGTATGTCTCGAGGTCGCTTTCGTTCCTTTCTGCCATACATGCGAATAAATGTTTTCAGAGTCTTTCGCTCTTCAAACGTTATCCCAAATATCTTGTCAATTCTCCGATCGGCACTCCGCAATCGTGCCGAATCGTACGGCGTCGCAATCAGGTCGATTGCCAAATTCTGAATCAACTGCCGGCTATCTCGAAGCAGCCATCGAGTATGGTCTGGTGTTGGGTCAAATGGGTCATCATCCAAGGAAACCATAGGTTCAGTAAAAGGATCAGACTCATCAAAATAGTGAGTGTCATCAAGGCTGGTTATGCGTGGTACAAATGGTGGCGTGATGGACTGCACGCGATCCCATGGAAAATTCTTGAACCAACGGTGAGACTTGATATCCTCCGCATCGTCTGGAAAGACGTGTCGGCCGAAGACGTCCTTGTATCGCCTGTTGTCAATCTGGCAACGATCTTTCATTTGGTACCGTCGCGAGCAAAGCCGAAGCTCTCTATCCTGAATCAATCGATATATCAAATCCTTGCATTTATCGCTGACTGGCGGTCGATGTGGGAACGAGAAGGTCTTTTTATGGTCCTATAAACAGCAACATTAGAAAGTTCTCAACCTCTCATGGCCAATCTTGGGACAAATTACCAATATGTTGCTCTTGGTCTGTTTTCGACCATCGTCCGCGAAGAAAGGGGTATGGCCGTAGAGGCATTCATACAGGATGATGCCAATGCTCTACTAATCGCATCTTCCGTCGTACTCAGAGCCCTTACAAGCTCTAATCACTTCTGGTGCCATGTATTGGCTGGTTCCGACGACTGAATTCGCCGAATCGCGGTTGCCGCATCTGTTTCTCTAGCCCAGGAGGCCAGGCAAGCTATTGTCGTCCCCTGCAACTTTTCTTTCATGGCGGTCCAAAATGTCCTTCATCGCTTGTAGCCAAGGTATCTGCGAGCTAATATTGAAAGTCTTCTTCTGATCTTCTGCATCGCCATCCACACGGATGCCCAATTTTCCCAGCAAGGAGTATCGTTGGCAGTTGTAGTAAGATAGGTCATGCGACCAGTGACCATCAAACGCGAGCCCAAAGTCGGATATCTTTAAATGTCCGGATGCCGATATCAAAAAATTGTCAGGTTTTATGTCACGATGGATGAACTTCAGTCGGTGTGCCTCCTCAACAGCTAGAATCATCTCGGCAACATAGAACCTCGCCATCGGCTCAGGAAGCATGTTCTCTCGTATCAGCAGACCCAAGAAATCTCCCCCAGGCATATACTCCATTACCAAGTAAAGATTGGTCAAATCGTCGAAACTGGCTACGAGTGGGACAATCCTACATGGACGAGTCAGCAGAAGGAACCAGGCTGATAATTCAGAAGAGCAAAAGGTACACACCAATTGGAGCCTTCTGAGGCAACGAGAAAGTCCCTCTCTGCCCTCAAGTGACCTTCTTGGCAGCTTCGAAGCATTTCTGACTTTCGTATAACCTTCATTGCGAAAAGTTGCTGCGGGAAGGTGTGTGCCTCGTTGGCCCTTTCGCGAACCAGCTTGACCACGCCAAAGCTACCCCGACCCAGAACCTTCAAGCATTCAAAGTTCTCCGCATACGACAGGTCCTGACGATCTAGAGAAAGGAGGGACTTTGTTTTCATCACGCGTGTTTCTCTTGAATGACAAGCCTCTTGGTAGTAGAATGACCGCCTGATGACATCCTTTTCATCCAGATCCAAGTGTGGACTGTAGTAGAGTTGAGATTCCAGATATTGCTGACGCGTAGTCCGAGTATTGGGCCGATTCAGAAGACTGTTAAAGTAGGTTTCCAGATATACCTTTGCGGCTGCTGCCTTTTCAACCGTAAGAATCGTGGGCTGTGGTTGATAGAAGCCCTCGTCAATTGTCTGCAACGTGCCACCATCCGGACTTGACCTGGACCATGGGTGCCTACGGCTGCGACGTCGCTTTGGACTCGTTTTGTTAGAGGTGGAATCAGAAATTCGAGAGTCCATCGATGTCTTTCGAGTTGAAATGTTTCCAACAATGGATGATTTGTCCGTGTACAGCGACGAGATCGAACTGACGGCATCCCCGAGGGGAAGTGTAGGAGAACTCGGCATGACTTGAAGAGATGTTCGCCGTCGTAGAAGAGAACCGCGTAGAACTACCGTGGAATTGGATGGAGTTGGAAAGTTATCAAATCCGAGTCTCTTGGCAAGAGCTTTTGGCGACAGGCCCTTGGCTCTGCGCAGAGGAGTTGGCGTTGCACTCCCTCCAGTCCCCTGGTTGCCGAATCGTCCGTCCAAGTCTGGAGATGATGAGCGCCGTTGACTCCATTCAAGTACATTCGACGCCTCAGAGCCTAGTTTGCAAAGGTTAGTCATGATTGCCATCATCAGATTACTGTGAGGAAGGGTCAGCGGGATGAATATGAATACCTACAGTTGTACGTGGTTCGCCGAATCGCCCGAATGGCACTTCGTATCTCAGACAGGACCTTGACACTGCCAGGCCAAGCCTTGGCTGGATTCAACTCTGCTTGGTCGTCGTCTTTTCGGTCATCCGTCTTTGACTGCGGTACGATCGATTTCCTGGCTCCTGGATCTAGCACTGGGCAGCTACTGCGTTTGCTGAGTAGCTTCGGCACCATGTTGCTTGGCACTTGACGCGGCCTTGGTGTGATCAATTGCCTGCATTCGCCGAGTTTGCTTTGAAGATATCTCTACCATATATGTGCAGATAAACTAGGCATGCAGAAAGGCGGGTTAACTCCCTCAAGCCCCGTCCTGGGCAGATGTAATGCTGCTCGTCAGTGTCAGTCAAGCAAAGGCACTGATGGCAAGGAGGCAAAGTTTCAACATTCGACGCCGTTTAACACTTGAAGCTAACATTCACGTGGAAACCAGAGTTCGCCTCATTGCTGGCTGCTCTTTGCTTCCGTTACCGATATGACGTAGGAGGGAAGCTGAGTTCTTGCCTTTTCAGCTTTGCATCACAAGATTACGGCTGCCTAATGGATTGTTTAGAAGGTACCAAGGTAGGTATCTACTCCGTACCTTGGGTACCTAGGAACGCATTTGATGTCTCACATTAACGGCAACAACACAACAGTCACGACCAGCCAGGTAAGCCCAGTTCCATCAAACATAGCTTTTATTTATATATACGCCAGAATTCCTACAAGTAGGCCCCTGATTCTCTCCATCAGCGGCGATCTATGCTAGAGTTTGGCGAACTGCTCAATACATACGCCAAACATGCAAATGCGGATCATTGCCTCATCCTCCCCTCTTTACCCAACTGCATTATTGCGTCCAGTATTCGTCAAACATTGTCCGCAAATCCTAACAGAGGAGATAGGTCCAAGACTATTCAGCATCGCAGTGGGGTTTCCGATGGAAGTTCCAAATTTAGAACATGACAAACGCCTCTTTCCCAGCTCGTGCCAGTATCAACTCAGAGTGGCATCTTGGAATATTCTTTACACGTGAAAATCAAGAACAAAGGGTAAAAAATCAATACATCAAGTCAAAAGAGCCTTGGAGGTCTATTTGATCTCGAGGAGCTTGACATCGAAGGTCAATTGACTGTTGGCGGGAATACCGGGCATGCCACGAGAGCCGTATCCCAAATGAGCAGGAATAGTCAATCGTCGCTCACCACCGATGGCCATACCGACAACACCGACGTCCCAGCCCTTGATGACCTGGCCTTTGCCAACCTTGAATGAGAAAGGCTTGCCCTTCTTATTGGCTATTTCTACATGTTAGTATAGCTGCACGGACAAATGACGGAAAACTGATGTCGAGGGACTACATACCGTCAAACTGCTGGCCGTTGGCAAGCTTGCCAATGTATCGGACACCAACAGTGTCGCCGCTCTTGACAGTGCGGCCCTTTCCAATGGTGCGGTCGTCAAGGGTAACGCCCTGAACAACCTTGACGCCAGTGGCAGGTTTGCCAGCCTGCTTACCAGAGCCAGTAGGGCCCTGCTCGAGGTTCTTGGCAAACTGAACCTTCTTGTCCTTCTTGCCCTCCTCAGCGGCAACAGCCTCGCCCTTGTTGTTCTTGAGCTTCTTCTGCTGTTTCTTAGAATCGGAGGCCTTGGCAATCATCTCGTCAAGACCCTCAGCTTCCTCGGCGGCACGCTTGTTCTTGCCCTTCTTGGACTCAACCAGCTTGGGGGCTTCATCCTCCTCGGAGTCGACCTCAGTGACGCGGGGGTCCTCAACATCATCGAGCTCGTCACTCTCGTCGTCGCTAGCATCCTCGCCCATAGCATAGTCGAGCTCCTCGGGGTCAAAGTCGTAGTCCTCCTCGTCATCCTCGCTGTCGTAGTCGTCCTCGTCGTCCATGATGTAGTTGCCAGTGAGGTAAACAGTGTGAGTACCAGTGACGACAAAGAAGACCTTTTCGCCGTGATTGACAGTGATGTCAAGGGGCTGCTGGTAGTTCTACACGAGTTGGTTAGCATAATGGGGCGAGAAAAGTATTTTGGCATGGTGAAAGTAAATTGCACTTACTCGCTCAGTGTCAAGAGTGCAAACCACGAAGTTCTCGAGGTCAGCACCGTCGTCACTGTCATCATCATCCTCATCATCTTCCTCCTCATCATCTTCCTCGTCTTCGTCATCCTCCTCAACAGCCTTGGCCTTGCCTTTGCCCTTGGCCTTGCTCTTAACACCATTGGGCTTGGCATCCTCCATATCCTCGTCCTCATCCTCGTCCTCATCGTCCTGCGTAGCCTCAAGAAGCTTCTTGATGGCAGCAGCCTGCTTTTGCTTCTTAGCCTTGGCGGGGTCGCTGGGGCCACCATTGGCTTCCTCCTCCTCGTCCTCATCGTCATCATCGTCAGAAGCAGCCAGCAAAGCCTTCATGTACTCGTCATCAATCTCGTCGTCCTCGTCCTCGTCATCAAGCCCAGGGAAGGCGCGCTTGACAAGTCGCAGGGTAGCGCGAGGAACGGCGGGGACGTTGCCCTCCTCATCAGCCTCGGGCTCCTCAGTAGGGTCCAAGGCAGCCATGGTGATGCGGAACTAGGTTGATAGCTAGGTTAGTTGATTTGCGACAGAGAAAGTCGGGCAGCGAAAAATTGCGCCAATTGCAACCAAGACCGTCGTAGTGTCGAATTGAGGCATCAAGAAATCGCGAAGGAATCGTACTCACAGAAGCAGGGAAGTCCATGGAAGCCGGGATCAAGATCTCGCCAGGCGGGACCTCAAGGCCGTAAACGGGACCAGGAACGGCAGACATTTTGCTAGATTATTTGGAAAAATTGAGAGGCCAATAATGCAGTAAAATATGCGAGAGGTGCCAGATATGTTCTTGGGACAGAAATGGGCGTAAAAGCTGGCAGAGATATGAGGGGTGGGAGGTGAGAGAGAAATTAGCAGATGCAAAAAAAAAATTGATGCCTTCACCAGATTGGCACTGACAAGGTGAGAGAGAATTGAGGCTGGCTTGACAAGGGACTGGAGCTTTCGAAATTTTTCTTTACCGTACTTTTTTTCTGGGCCCTGGAAAGCAAGGCTCTCCGCTTTTGGGTGGGCGGCCAATCAACTAATGCGATAAGGCTCTTATCGAAACGTGGAACCAGCGCTGTCTCAGCAACGGTGCCCCGCCAACCTTCCTGCCGATTCAGTTCATCGTCACAGTCCTGCCTGCCTGTAAAGGCGAGGCAAGACGACATGATTCTCACATGTGCACAATTTTCTTCTTCCTGCTTTTCTTCTCAGCAGCAAGTCGCAAATCTTGTGGACTTGACCTTCTATTTCTGAGATCTACCTCACTTCCTCTAACAATATCCCGCCTAGAGTAGGAGATGTTCCCATTTACGCTACACCACCACAACAGTTGATGAGAGTCGACACTTCACCATTCTCACCATTTTCACCACCCACTCTGTTCCACCTCAGCGATCTCACCAACATCAGCTACCCGCTCTGTCACGATAGACTCACGGCGCCTTCACCTTGGCCGTCTCCTGTCCTCGTGTCAGATTCACAAACCATCCCTTGACAAGTTGCCACGCAAAGCGCAGATAGAATCCAGTCTGGTTACCTTGATAAAATTGACCTCGGTCACCGACCTCTGTCAGCATGAGGCCAGTTTCAACAATCGGCTGAGCCCAATGCTTGCTTGCCCGGGCATACGCAGCAACCAGTTCATTGCCATTCGTGACGCCACCTAATCGCAAGCAAGTTAGCGTTCATATTCCAGTCGTATTCACGCACCAAATCACCATGGAAATTGCAAACATACCACTTGACCAGAAATTACCGTCCTGCACCCACCGGTACTTGTCTCCCACGAGATTCACCTTTGGAAACTTATCCTTCAACATGCTCTGCAATCCTCTCGGTCCACTTGCCCTTTTGCCGTCGGCAATGCCAGCAGAAGCACATATAAACAGCCCCGTACAAATACTCAGCACATCAACTCCCTTGGCCTCCGACTGCTCCCGTAGCCACTTGAGTCCGCCCTCTGCGAACTCCAGTCCTGGATCCGGACCTGGAACAACCACAATATCCAACCGACCCGGCGCAACCTCGTCATCTGTGTATAAGTGCGTAGCCTTGATGGTAGCTCCCGAGGTCAGTGGGATTTCAGACCCTTGCTCAGGAGTACTAATGTAGTAAATGGCCACATCTGGCGCAAGGGACGTGACATGGGCCGGGAGAAAAGGAATAGCACCAAGGTACGCTTTGGACATGACGCCAAAGGAGTCGACGCATGCCACGTCGAGGAACTGAGCGCCGTTGGGGATAAACACGCCTATCTTGATGTGTGACGACATTTTGAAGATTGCCTTCTTCGCAAATATCAGCACAAACAATGTAAGTGATGATGATGAGACAACGCAGATTTGGTGTAGGAGACGATATTCTGTGGTGTTTGTGTCGGATCAACACATGAACCTGCGAATTGCAATGCAAGATGAAGAGGAATCTTTATCAGATTGAAGCAGGCACGATATTTGTACTCCCTTTGGGAATATATTCCCGTGACGACTCGGATTTGCGAATCACAGAGGCACTAGACAAGCTCTTTGCCGTGCCATTCAAAGTGCCGGCTCTACATCCGGACCCGCTCGGAGTTGAAACGGCGACGGAGGAATGGATCCACTCCGCCTCTCAAGATGTCAAGAAGCTATCAAAGGCTGCTGTTAATGTGAAGTTGGTCAAACGGTACCATTGACGATAATTCATGTTCTTTGACGGATGAATACTGCCTAGGTACTGGACACTCTTGGCAGATGAACCAGTCTCTACGCACCCACCCATAATCAGCGGCACTTGCCAAGCAGCGAGTACACAATCATCACAGTCACCACATAAAGCAAAACTTGCGTCTACATCATTAATTATTATCCAGTCCGTCGATTAAATACCCCGAATCCCGCCGTTGTCGCCGTCCCCGCCCCCGTCGCCACCAACAAGTTCCCATTACAACATTATGCGACAGACAAGCTCGACCGTCTCCGTCTTTCTCATAGCCCCGTCAACTCCTAATGCTTCTAGCGAATGTGACAAGACCAGCCAGTGGACACGCCCAACCGCCCCCTTCCAAAACGCCAGCCATGGAATTACAGTCCCCTTCCTCTCTCGAATCATGGATTCATGATGCTGATTCCAGTGCATGGAAAAGCGATGGATGTATATGCACGCTGAGTCTTTGCAAAAAGTACTAAAAACAATAAAAATAACATTGCCGATGCGAAACATGTCGCCTTGCAATGGTACTGCGAATCGCACATGTAGCGCCCCTGTCTGAAAGCAAATCATGAAGTATTCTTATGCCATGTTCATCGCGGCGTCCGATTTTGCTCGTTGTCGTGTGACTTTCTTGCTGACGGTGTACACAAGGTTCACTGTCCAGAGGTGACATATCTCAGCTTGAGCACAGGGTATGGCACCGTAGAGAGGCGCCACGACAGGCACAAGGACATAGTCGATGAAATTCTTCCTTACGGATCGGTGGGAGAAGCACATGCCGTCTGCGAGCTTGGCCCGCGTCATCTCCCTCTCACGGGCGTTGACGCAAATTCGGTGGAAGCTCTCGTACAGGAAAAGATAGCATGCTACTCCCATGAAGCCCATGGTTCGCAGAATATTGGACAGCGAGAATATCCAAGCAACGCTGTGAGGATCACCGCTACCGTCTGCAAACCAAACGAATAGCGCGGAAGCAAAGACGAGAATCGTCATGTGAACAGGTAGGAAGTGCGCCTCGAAGAGCCGGTGGAAGAGGTAGAAAATCTTCTCCAAGTGCGGTTCCTTGATGGTATCCTGGGTCAGGTCTGAGAAGATGCCGTTCTCCGGAGACATGTCGGCACTATTGGTGAACTCGATGTCGGGGATGTACTGGCTGGATTCGTTGCCCTGCTTATGGAGAGGTCGGAATGTCCTGGTAGTTCGCTTTCGTTCTTTCCACATTTCGACGGCCTTGCGCAAGGCGAATCCGGTATCTAGGGCTCCCCACATGTGGCGGAGTGCTTGCTTATATCGTGCCTTGATATCAATCACGGTTCCACGGATGCCTCCCTTCCCACCACCTGTTACATTGCTCTGGCTTACAGGGCTGAGAACCGTACGGCAGGTCAAGTTGCCATTTAGGGCAAAGAAGCACTTGATGTACATGTGCAAATCCTCGCCAATGGCTTCGGCGTCGGTGTCCCAGCCGCCAACGCGGTCAACCAAAGTGAGTGGCAACGAATAGACAGAGGTAGGGGGAGCTGTAAGTGAACCCTGATAGAGGCCAGAAATGCCTGCCGCGCACCAGAGAACATCTGCCACACGAACAATGGCCGGCACATTGTGAGCGTTGCGATCAAAGATGATTGGCGCGGCATAGAGCGTGGTGGTAGCTGTCTCAGGGTGTTCATGGTGCATGCTGGTGATGTTGGTGAAGTAGCTGGATGAAAGATGGCTGTCGGCTGCAGAGTATCTGTGAGTTATCCTGCGTTGATCTGGTATGGCAGCGTGAAGGGCCAAAGGGCTGAGCTTACCATCAATTCCTGTCACAATGACATTTTGTCGAATTAACATTGAATACTTGACGCTGAGTTTTCGCGCTGCCCAAGCCAGATTGCTACCCTTTCCAGCTGCTTCCCCGGGAATATCCGCAGGATGAATAGAAAAGTCAATGGAGCGAAACTTCTTGGCGAATTCTTGGATAAGTCTGAGAGCTTTTGACTCGGCTTCCGTCTCGCGCTCTTCCATGCCAAGATAGACCTAATGCTCGTATCAGCCCTGAATTTTACCACATGAATAACAAGGATTTTGCAATTGGCGACTCGGAATACATCAAATGCTCTAGAGAGGGTTGGCCTTGTTGCCAATGACCAATATTCGCCAGAATTCCGACCTCTGATGTATGGTATCAGGGGAATACTTACATCGTAACAAGCTCGGGCTTGAGAATGAGATGCCAGAACATCCAATGTCTCCTTCAACGTATCCATTTCCTCCTTATAATTAGGTATGATAATTGCATGGATGACCGGTTCATCAGGGTAGTCGGAGGCGTCCGTGTAGGTCTCGAGCTCACAGTCACTTGCCTCGCTCACAGTCGACGACACAGCATTGCTTTCTGAAGCTAGAGTTTCCGACGTGAGGGTATCTGAGCTGCTGACAGACGTTAAAGACACACGACGGCGCACAACGGTCTTCTTATAGTTCTCAATCGCCTTGCTCTGAGCTGCCTTCCTAAGTGATTGGGTAATTGTCCAAACAGACCAGCAAGCTCGGACAGGGAAGACGAACACGAGCACATGAATTAACAGACAATAATATGAGAACACTAGAGTCCAGATTCCGGCGCCGTGTGAAGAAATGACAGCTTGAGGCGTTGAAGACTTGTTGTCGCCGCGAAAACTATCGTTTCGTCGGTCCTCTTCTGCTTCTCGAGAGATAACCCAGTAGCACAAAGCTACCAAAGCCATCATGCTCAAGGCACCAGCCCGTCTCGAGCACCACGTGAACAGGGACATTGTCAGTTTGGTAGCTTGCGCAGCTTCGTACCGTGCTCTACAACAAAGAGACTGACAATTTAACGACAGCAGCGGCAGTTGCTCTACAGGGGCAAAGCAACGGTGAAATTGAAATGAGCCGCTGTATCGTGGATGTCCCACAAACTTCTAAAGGAGTGATGTTCAGAGGGAGTCAAACAGAGGATTGTAGGGAAATCGCAGCGCAAAAGGAGGAAGACGAAAATAAAAAAGGGTAGCAACACCAAAGAGAGCTGGAGTACGGGAGTAACTGGGACAGATGTACTAACAACAGATCTCTTGGCTCCCCTATCAGGAAAACTGTCGACTCATGACCCACCCCAGGGGCATTTCATGAAAGAGATGGGTGGAAAGATGACGAAATTAGACACACAAGAGAGCAAAACGGGTCCTTCTCCAAGAGAGGGCCAAGAAAAAAAAAGACTCGGTTGAACGTCTGTTCCACAAAGTCGCCAGCCAACGTTGTTCACGACTTGTGGGATAAGGTACATGTGGGTAGTGAATGTGGCGCCAAGGGGACATGTTCGCATGGGAGTGTGGATGGATGGCCCTTTGTCCGTAACGAACGGTGATTGTCTGAGTATGGCCTGTATAGATCGGCAAAACGTGAAGGTAAAATGGTACATGGTCCTCCTCGCGGCCGGGTCACATCCGTCACATTTGAAGACCATATTGCGGTCTGCTTCCAGGCCCGCCTATAGCTGAGCCGCAATGACACACGCAAAGCTCCCTGATACTATTGGGTGAATCAACTCTCAGCCTCTTCAAAAGACCTCGCCAAGCCGTTCATAAAACCAATGTGTCGTCCTGCCGAACGGCAGGAAGTCTGGGCGAGTTTTGCGTGGCACCAAACAAGACGCTGAAGGTGGATTTCAGCACACTTTCAATCATGTACTGTAACATGAATGTCGGTTGTTGGCATGGGGGAGGCTGTGAGAATAGCACAGCCAGGCCATGTCCTCCATCCGACCTGGGCCATGGTAACCAACAAACTCCGTATTCCGTTCCTTGAAGAAATTCTTGAGCCAAAAAGGAAGGGAGTCCAGAACCGAGAGCCTTCGAATGTGATACTGGTATTACGCAGCTCATCTGGGGTGCCAGCATCTCCATTCTGTGCAACCAACAACATGTAACACAAAGGACCTCTGGTATCATCATGATTCAGAGTCCAGTCTCCCCGTGGTGCCTCACGACCGTCAGAGTTTCAGAGTCTCTGGTACAAACTCGTTACTCCGCCTCGATGATTAATAGATTCGAGGTCTGTTCCTGCGCACAACTTGGGGCATCTCTGTGTCTCCGAGGTACAGTACAGTACTTATTGGGGTTCTTGTTCTCAATGTCGTCAACACCAGTGGAGCAACCACTTCTATCATTCACCTGTGGCTTGCCAAGAAGATAATCGCCCAATTGGAGGCTTGGCACTGACTGGGTGGAGGCATTGGACCAAAATCTGCGAAATGAAAGGCGCCTTGCACGGATTTGGTCTGGTCTCACTGCAAAATGTCTGGGGACTCAACCGACAAAGTCCCAGAACCCAGCTCTGCGTACTTTGTTTGCCCATGCAGTCGACTCTTGGCTGTGATAGGTCCATGGCTTAGACAATAAGGGTCGCTGTGCGAATGGGCCACATCAGGTAGTTGAGTGATAACCAGTCTAGCGAGAAATGATATCCGTCAGTTGTCCGTGGCGATGTGTTGTGTCTTGATCTGTGGCTGTGAATTGGCTGCCTCCCTCTTCTCGCCCAAAGGAACTGAATGTCAGAAGAGTCAAAAAGTGCCATGCCAAGCAATCATGACCATCCCATGACATACTGTAGCACGACGCGCAACGCAAGTACGCAGCTCAGTATCTTATTCGCAATGGGCTCCGTGAGCCGAGCTGAGCCTTGCCTAACCAACTTGGCAAATTGTCAATTCAAAGCCAAATGGCATTGCTAATATGGTGCTCCGTGCATGCACGACATGCGAAATTGGGTGGTCTCTGCGCCACAGGGGAGACTTGTCTTGGCTTTCGGTCAGGACCCAAAATCTTTCGACTCATTGTCCAGCATTCGGCCGGCTCTCTTCCACAATGTGGATCTTGATGGGCCATCAGATATTGTGTTTGCTGCCATATGGAGAAAGTATGCCGCAGACACGCAGAGCAGGAACCCATGCAGCTTGGGTGACTTGACCGACCAGACAATATTTTCCCTCTTTGGTGTCCGTCTGATACAGTAGCGTTGCAACACATAACCATGAGCCTAGTCCAATGTTGGCGAGGTTACAGTATTGTATTACTCCGCACTCCATCGATCAGTGTGCTAACCATGGGGACATTCTTATGTCAGATGGAAATCCAAACATGCGGCATAAGTGCCGTTCGGTAGTTCTGTTTAAAACACTGGGTCTGACATCGAATACGGAAAGCTGTTTCCAGTACGGGGTATAACCAGGGAACTGTACTTCATGATGAGCCTAGGGGAATCAAAGCCTTTTGATCGTTTTGCGGCGGCTGTAACTCGGTAACCAGTACCATGTGCGAATTTGTTTTATCAGCAATAGAGGCAGCACGCAGCACGCAGCAAATCAAGGTTCGCTTTCAACTCCAATGTTGGCCAAGACTCGTAGCGCAATACGCGATAGAAACTGCATGCAGCCTTGGTTTCGCCAGCTTCCTCGCCGGTTCGTTCGATCCTTGTTTGGCAACGTGTGCTCCTATCTATCACTGGCTCAAAGCGTGGCTGTCATTTTGCGCATGGGTCGGCTGTTCCTGTGCCTTTATTTCTTTGCCATCGTCAATCGTAACTCCAGACATCCCCACGAGGCGTTCCAAGTGGTCAACAGACCCACGCTTCTCAATTGTCGCATGGTGATTTCCGCTACCGCTATTGGTCCGACTTCATATCTTGAATTGAGACCGACACATGAACTGGCGGGCTCAAGTGTCATCACAAGACTTCTTGTTAAACCCCTAGCCCCCAAATCGAAACTACTACTGATGGTGGCGGGCGCGATCGTGACAGTGGCTGATGAGCCCATGGATAAGACATTGTCGACGGGCGCAATACCATTTAAAACGGAGTCAACGTCGAAAGAGTCGTCGCCATGACCAAATTGCAGAGCAAGGATTCTGCAGCCACGTGTGTCCAACGACTCGTCCTGGGTGTTGAAGGTTGGGTCTCATCGCTAGCCTGCTACCCAGCGGAAGACCTTTCTGGATGTCACCGTTCCATTTATTACTGGCACGGTTGTCACTCTGAAAGATAATGTACTCACGGGGTACTTGCAATATTTACGATACAAAGTGGCCGTATGTATGTATTTGATCTTGAGAGGTTATATTGGCTTCATTTCGGGCCCCTACCCGAAAGTCTTGTGTGCTTTTTGATTGTAGATGCTCCCGCCATGATGTCCATTTCGAGCTTCGAGTGATAGAAAGTTTCGTCTGCTGTGGCATAGTGGTCGACCAAAGTGGATCCGTACCTTCGATTCGCGGGCACCCGTGTCAAGCAGTATAATGTTCACAGAATCTTCCTTTGACGTTCCTTCGTATAGGTATATGAGTGCGATTTATCATCAGCGTTTGACAGTTGTCAACGCCGGTGGGAAATAATCGGAGAGATCTGAGAGCAAGGGCATCTTGCAAAGGAGTTTCGGTAGCAACACCGTGAGCCACGGGCTGCTTTCATATAAAGTATTCAGAATTGTACCCAGAGGTAGGCATCGTCTAGAAGGGGTTGACCAGAAGATGCATCCCCTCAACTCTCTCTCAACCATCTAGATGCGAACCATGGTTAAAGGTTCGAAAATAAGTCAGTCTTTGAGTAACTTTTTCATTGTCAGTACTGTTTCGACTATAGCAAAAGTTTGCCATCTGGGTATTGTGGTCTGATCAGGTCGGTCCCGAAAGAGGAATGGAGCTGTTAACGAATTTTGTTCTAAAACATCAAGGTTCTGTGATGTAAGTCTTGCTCATGGCGCCTTCTCAAACAGCTCCAGAATAGGTTTGGCAGCCTGCAGGACAAATTAGTGGTTATCAACAAGGACGAGAGTATCGCAAAGGCATTTGAGGCAGCTCATACGTCAATAAACTTCTCAAGGTCTTGATCCAAATTGGCCAAATCGTCTTTTCTTCGCTTATTCTCAGCAATGAGCTTCTGCTTTCGCTTCAGAAGCTCCTGACGCTGCTGTTCCAGAGCCTCTCGCTCCGTTCGTTCGTGATCGATTCTCGCGACCATGAGCTCATTTTCATCGATGTCGGCATGCTGTGGATTCTGAGCAAGAAATTCGTCGACGGGAATTAAAGGAAGCTGCTGGTATTTGTGGCTAAGCGTGGGGAGGTTAGTTTGCACAAAGAAAGACTGCGTTGCGCAATGTGGGCAAGGGCAATACACACTCGTATGATTCGCAAGCTGACATCTCGCCTTGGAGATGCCGCTGCTCATAGTAAAGGTTTTGAAGCTGCAGATGCAGACGATCGACTTCCTGACGAGCTTCGGCAGTCTGGGCTTTTGTTTCGCGTGCGGAGATGCAGGCGTTGCGGTGCAGACCTCGGAGGTGCGATATGCTGGTGAATAGTTGTTTCTGTTGCTTGGCCATCTCAGCTTGGGATTCGGCGGAGGTACGAGAATCGCTGGCCTCGTCGGTCAATTGTAGGAGTGTATGGGCCTGGTCGCGTGCTTGATCTGATATTTGCAGAACTGCCATGAGGCTGGGCTCGGAAACGATTGTGTCGACAGCCATCGTGATGGGGATGAGGTTAACGGGGATGGAATGAATGAATTATGAGCCTTCTCTATGGTCTTCTGATGGACTAATGGCCGAGATGCGTGACGTTTCTGGTTGTTGAAGGCGGTTGTCCGTGACAGAGGTTACAAAGAAACTTGCGCGTGTTGCTGACTGGTGGAAGCTTGGGAGTTGCGAGGCACAAAAATGTGAGCCAACCAGCGAGAGGTTCCGGGTAGGGCGGAATGTTCCGCTGTTCTTCACATCACACTTTGGCAATTGTAGTACAAAGGTCCTGTTGCATCTCTTCTCGTGAAATCTAAATATATTCAGTTGTCGCTTCACCAACAGTTGAAGTTGTTCATTTGGCCAATTACGACTCTGAATTGGCTGAAAAGTTTAACAGGTAGGAGAAGGTAGGAGATAGTTGGTCTAGAGCACGGCTGAGATCCCACAAGCAGTCAACCCATCATTGACACCAGTGCATATCACAATCACAGAACAAGCACGATCACCCGGTGCACCAAAAAAGAAGGAGAAGAAATTCGTCCATTCTGGAGGGACTCTGTACTGATGTGAGCTTTTAGTTCAATGTGAAGAAATGGATGGTAAAATGTGCCAAATATTTCCAAGTGAACGGAGGATGTAGCCGTTCAGAGCCAACTGGGAGCCTTGCAGCCAACACCATACGTCTGATCTTCTCACCAGCATCTCTCGGTACAAGGGCACGGGAACTCACACTCACAACCCGGAAGCTTTGTGATGGCCTCGGGCCTTGTTGTCAAGCTGGCAGAACATGCTATAGTTTGAGATGAGGCCGAACAGCGTTGACTTGGCTCAGCGGACGAAGCCAAGCCCGATTTTACCAAACTAATGGGGACTGGTAGGCATTTTCAAGGAAATACAGCAAGTCCTACCCAAGGAAGGGTCTGACAAAGGTTTCCCTCGATGAGGATCGTGATGGCGCATTTCAAACTTAGTCTCTACGGAGAATCCGGCTTCACAAACGACTGGCTGATGGAAGTTGCCGTCTGATGTCATGTCTGATGCAACGATAAGTGTTTCTACTGTCGCCTTACCCAGATTCAATCCAAGATCCTACACACCCTGGCATCTTATTGAAGTAATGTCAGAAAGAACTTCTAATGTCATATCGCATCCATCGAGAGGGAAGGGGGGGGGGGGGGGGACTTGAGATTTGTCACAAAAGCTCGCTTAGATCTTGGTTGAGAAGCTAGCTGCACGAGCCGTCCAACCAAATCTGACGCCAAGACAACCATAGGCGGGAACATTGCTTGATGAGGACCGTCATTTTTCATTTGCCTCTGTCAACCACCAATCTCCCCTATTCATAAAATAGTGTACAGTAAGGTGTTGGGCCGGGCTTATGTGCATACGAAGAGGTGTCGTGTGAGACAGTGAGAGGAATATTGCTTTTGAGTGAGAAAAGTGCTCATGCAGTCAACCGGACCTTGGCCGGCCTGTTGCAACCCGTCGAGTCGTCGGTGACCAGCCATTGTGATTGTAAAGTCTGGTGGCTTCGTTGCGCCTGCACATGTGCTGGATTGCAGATTTGGGCTTGGCGCAGTTGATTATCTGGATTGGCATCGGTCAGGTTGATTTGCATTTGCACCAAAGAGAAGCCCTTGGTCCTGGTTCAATGTTGATAGGCAAATACGGAGTAGGCAAGTACGAAGTAGGCAGGAGCGAGTGAGCCAGTCTGGTGCCTCGGGTCAAGATCTGCTCTGGTCTGATCTCCATCAAATGTCGATGTCAACATCTGAATGTGCTGCCCCAACATCCAGCGGATGCTGCAGGAGGGAACATTGAAGGAGCCAATCCGCTTCAGTGTAGCCCGTCAACCCGGTCCAGTTCACCCGCCCCCAACAGCGCCGTCGCCCCTCAGCTCTCCATGTCTACCAGACATTTGATGGACATTGATGGAGACAACATTGAAAATCTTACATGGGCTTGGCCGTCAATGTCGCCCCCGAAAGGTTCCGGTCCGGACTGGTCCCTGACGAGACCATACAGTCCGTCGCACTTAACCGCCTGCCTCGCTTCAAGGTTCTTCTGTTCCATCAAATCAACCAATTTGCGGCCATCAATGCCAGCACATGAGTGTTACCAGTTGACCTTTGTTCGCATTGCCCAGCCGCAGCCCCAGTTTTTGCGCCCAACCTCTGAAACCTTTGAAACCTTTGAACTATTGCACCAATTGCCCTCTGTCACCCTCACTCGTGCCCTCTCTGCAACCTCTCGACTGGCACATCCATCACAACCACCACCAGACAACAACATTCTTCGACATTCCCTCCTCACACTACCTACGTCCAACCAAAGTGGCTGTCTGTCAACCTACATATTCCCACCCTCCGGCCGTCTGGCCATGACATTCCTCTCTTCTTCATCATGAGTGACGTGACAACTGCCATCACGTCCGCTTGTGCCTACAAGTCGCGCGATGATGAGCAAGTAGGGACTGCCGCTACAGCTTCGGGATCCGACCTGCAAGATACCGAACGTCCCGTCAACCGACGACGACGACACTCGTTTTTCCTACCGCGACGAAAGTCAATAGTTGAGACCATCATGGACGGGGAAGAGGGCTTGCTGCTCAAGGTAGACTTGTTCCTCTCTGAGTTGGAGCGCCGCTTGGACTTTATCGAGAATTACTACGGCGACCTCGGCAGAGATTACAGTTTCTCTCGCGCCTTTGCCACTCTGCAGGCCGTTAGGACAAGATGTTCTCAGGCCTCAGAGGAGGTCATCGGTGCCGGTAGGCGGCGCCTGCAAATCATGGTTGAGACACTAGAGATGCGCTACCAAGAAACTTTGACAGCGGCCGAGTCCATGCATGAAAAGGCACGGGTGGGCGTTGATCTCCTCGAAGAGATGCTCTCCGAATTTGAAGCGCGCGCACACAAGCTGCGCGAGCAAGGTCTTGCCGGCGCCACCACTGCCGCCGAGGCCTTCATGGACGAAGGTCGCCGCGTTGCGCACGAGAGCATCGAACGAGCCAGGGGAGTCATGGACGAAGGTCTCGAAAGGGCCCGACGAGCAGCACTGTCTTTGGAAGAACACATTCAGCAAGCCATTGTAAAGGCAAGAGAAACACGCCTACTTCACTACAACGACCTGCCCACCCCTTGGCGCAACAACCCTCACATCACCAAGGGCTATCGCTTCACCGAATCCAAAATCGAATGCGTCCAGTCCGCCTTCAACATATCCAACGAATTTTTCAACATTTGGTCCCACGTCATTGGCCTTATCCTCGTCCTCTCCGTGGCCTTTTACTTCTACCCTGCCAGTGCCAACTTTTCCCTCAGCTCCAAGAGCGACATCTTTGTTGCCGCCGTCTTCTTTGTCATGGCCTGCCTTACACTGGTTTGCTCGACCATTTGGCACACCATGAACGCCGTCGCTGACGTCGATGCAATTTCCATATTTGCCTGCGTCGACTACACCGGCATCTCCCTCCTGATTGCCGCCTCCATCATGACCACCGAGTACACCGCGTTTTACTGCGACCCCTTGAGCCGCTGGATATACATGTCCCTCACCGCCGTCCTGGGCATTGGCGGCGTCATTCTTCCATGGCACCCCAAGTTCAATGGTAGCGACATGGCTTGGGCCCGAGTCGCTTTCTTTGTTGGACTTGCCTTGACGGGATTCATGCCGATGCTGCAGTTGTCGTATACCCATGGCCCCGACTTTGTCGTCACGTTTTACTCGCCGATATTGAAGTCGATACTTGTCTACTTTGGCGGTGCCATTGTCTACGCGAGCAAGATTCCGGAGAGATGGTGGCCAGGCATGTTTGACTATGTTGGCGGCAGTCACAATTTGTGGCATGCTGCCGTCTTGGGAGGCATACTGTTTCACTACACGGCCATGCAGACATTTTTCTCGAACGCATTCCACCGTGCTGAAGGTGGCTGTCCAGCGTACTAGTTCTGAGGGCCAAGGATTTAAGACGGATCACAGTATCTGGCCAAAGCTGGAATCATAATGGCGACGTGTACTACGACACAGGGCTTCAGCTGGCCAGGCGCAACACGCAACCCCCCCCCCCTTGCCATGACAGTCGCCCACAAGGAGCAAGGTACCAGTCGACATCAACACAACAAACCAGCCAATGCCAAGAGATATGATGGAGAAATGATGGCACGTTAAAACACGACGAAGCGAGACATGATGTTTGAACAGGGATTTCGATTCTTCAGACGGGGAGTGTATCCCCTTCTTGGCTGCTTTTCTGTCAGCGACTTTTATACTCAGCATTTACACCTGGCGTTTTTGGGCATTTACAGAGCATTTGTATATAGTAGACGTATATATCAAAGTCAAGACTAGAATACATACAAATATTGTTTTCTATCCAACTCCACGTTCCACTGGTGACAGATTATGCACAAAGACAGAAGTACAGACCAATATGTTCGCATTAATGAATACAGTATCCTATCATGTTGTACAGTATTGTCGTGTACTTTACCCTCTACCGTGGGTTGCCATAATTTCCAAACTAAATGATACCAAAAGAGCCTAAATAATGCACATATTCCATGAATGCCCACCCCTTTCTTGTAACCCATTTACTCATTTCTCCGTCCAAATAGTCCCATCATGAATCATACAGTCGTGCCATAGCCGAGCCCTAACTACATATAGAAAATTGCATATCCTCAACAGGCTGAAACACCTTCCACAAATAAAAGAAGTACATTAAGTTTGCGTGCACGGTAGCATGTGCAAGCTGTCGTTCTTGCGTATTAATTGGCGTTTAGTGCGGGCGAGACCCTTATTTGCTATGGATCAACGAGTCGTTTACAACGCATGCGTGGTAATTTCACCATAGACGTCATCGGGAATCTTTTTGATGATGCCAATAGTGACACTCTTGATTAAATCAGAGTTCAAAGGCGGGAATGACCTGAGGACCTTGTTCGGGCTGATCGGTGGGTTAGTATAGCGGCAAGCGGTAGCCAATCGTTTGAGCAAACATACCTCGGAGACTGGAGAATCTGTGACCTCATTATAGTCAATTGAGCAACAATACACAATATGTTCAGGTGTGGTCCGTATGCGAAGAGAAAGTCCCACAGGCGTAGAACCTCTGGCAACGGGGGTGTACAAGCACACAGCGTCAGGACGGATGGGAAGGCATAAATCTCGGCCGACAAGCCTTTGGCAGTCAGGTACATGCTGAGCTTGGGATCTACAATAGCCAGCACTTTATCGACAAGAGCCAAACCGCGATGCACGCCGTCCATAGCTCCACGTATATATGCAGGGCACTCCTTGGTGAGCAGAGAGTGAAATGCAACAAAGGCTTCTGCTTCACTGCGGGCTGCATATAAGAATGGAGCGGCTAGTACGTTCATGCCTTGCACGTAGGTGCCAGGTTCAGGACCAGTGCCTGACTCTGCCCGGAGATTAGCAACCACGATCATTGTTCACGTGTTAAGTGAACCTCTGAATGATGTAACATACTGGCTTGTGAATGTCCGGACACACTTCCTCCAAGGCTCTGTCTTGGATGTGCCGAATGGCTGCTGCTTGGTCGACTACTTTGCCGTTGTTCCTCCTTGGCATCATGTAACTGCCACGCGATAGCATTGAGGAGACGAATCAGGCTGGCCTCGCTCACCCGCCGTCGGAACAGAGGGTCCGTGGTGAGGGTTCGGAACGTGTCGTTGCGGATTTTGGAATATGCTGGCGAAGCACCTCGGTGCACCAAGCTGAGGTATTCATCGGTGGGCATGATCGGAGCGTCTAGTAGAACAAGCCAGACATATATCCTCAACGGTGACTGCATGAACAAGTTAACGGTTGTCACCGTCTTGAGGAACAAAAGTAGGTAGACTAAGAGTCAGGGAGGGAGTATCGTGTCATACCATTCCATCCTCCGCACTCTTGATGCCCTCATCAACGACCTTCCATCTGGCGCTTTCCAAGGCTCCCAAGTAATCTCCATCACTCGGCCCATCTCGAAATATTTGCTGGAGTGAAAGATGGCCATGTGAAAACACAGGCTTCTTCAGGCCAGAGCGTTTCAAGCCAGCCACAGCACCCATGTGGTGCATTAGCGGCGAAGCTGCATCGCTATTGGCACGGCCTCTCTGAGGCGAGCGGTTTGTTTTTGGATCCCGCGTTGGTGAGTTATTCCGTTGCAACTCTCGACGTTGTTGAGAAATAAGAGACGGCTGGTTCGAGGATCTTGCAGCTCCGAGTGTATGAGCGGATTGCAGGCGACGAAGGGCTCGATGTGTCCGCGGAGAGGGAGGGACCTGGAGGTCGATATGTCCTGGCGTGGGGTGAGAGGCTGGCTGCGGGAGGGAAGAAGGAGGAAGACCTGCTTCTCGTGATGGACTAGGCATGGTTGGAAATTGATCAACGGTGCGCTGTGGCACGAGGATACATGGCTCTTCGGAGGTGAGGGATGATGATGGTCGAGCCGAATTGTTCGCAGCTATCCGTCGAAAACGAGTGAGAAAACACCCGAGACGCGACAATGGTTATGTGGTTGGCGCAAGCTGACGGTGGAGTTGGCGTGATGTGGATGGATTTGATGGCGGGGAGGTTGGGATCGTGTCACAGAATCGCCGACTCACAGACTCACAGCCCCAAGCCTCAGGTGTTGCGTGTTGCAGGTCTGGTCTGGTTGCACTTGCCCAGAATGGCAGTCTGCTTGGTTCTTTCCGAGATGGCGTCGCTCGACTCAGACTCGACTCACAACTTTTGATTTTCAATGTTATTTTATTTTATTTTTGTTCAATTTGCACTGCTCAGCTTCTTGTAACCCCGATCGCCTCTAGACCCATCTTCAAGTCTCTTTGTTTGCCAATTGTCCATTCGCAGCAGGAACGCGAGGTCCAGGATCTTTGTGTCCTCCATACAACTTTGATGCGCCCAGCAATGCACACTGATGCTATGGCTATATGCACCGAATAAGCTCGCCAAAATGGTAGACAGCTAATGTATTCGATTGTGGAAAATAGGACCTGCAGGCCGGGATGGAAGATATCCTTTATGAGACAAACTAGCTGTGCTCAATATGGATGATCGCCTCCCACTTTTTCGTCATGTACGGAGTACTGATAACTACTGACCTTCACTCGCAGGGAACATCGCAACTGCTTGACTTTATATTTTAAATGATTCACCGGGAAATTGGCAACTAAAAGGGCTCTGGGGCATTTCGACTGATGGCAGGACATCCCCACCCCGTGCTGTTCACGAAAATATTAGCCCAGAGCTTGGAACATTTTACTCCGATTCGTACATTCAGATTATGGGTTACAGACGCTGCAGATCATCTCAGTGCACTCACCACAACACCATGTGGTCCTCATTAAACTACCAACAGAGCCTAGAAGCTACCAACGCTGACATTGTCGTATCCCAGCAAAATATTGCTCTCATTTCTTGAATGGCTTTCGCCTTGGTGCTGCATCCTTCTTGTCTGGCCCCAAGAGCATGGTACCTCAAAAATCGCGCTGGATGACCCAATGACCGGCAGTTGGATGACCAGCTCAGCACCAACCAACCCTTCCTGCCAAATATTGGCAGTCTCGAGTCTGCATGTCTCGGTCACGACATCTCAGTGCTACAAGCGACGAGTCCGGGAAACTCCTCGGAGACGTTGACAGACCAGTCCCAAGAGAGGACTCCGCGCAGCTAGCCGCATATCTCACTTGTTAGTGAGTTAGGCTCCTAAGCAATGGTGAGATTTATCTATACGTATAACCTCAGGCACGTGGGAGTACATATTTTCCAAACTAATATGGATAATATGCGAGCGCTTTATGCTGATCGTAAACAGTGACGGCCGGGCTGTCGGTTGGTTGGACGTTGCTGTCCAGAAGAACTGAACCGCTCCTGTTCACAGGCCACAGTCCCATTTACATTCCAAAACTGTCTGATAACATGAGATTTGGTATAGGGCTGATCTGATCGTAGAAATTGTTTCACATTCTATACAAGAATATCTGAACCCGCGACTCACCCGGTGAGACAAACCCTCATCGGTCGTGGCATCTTTACTGGCGGTGTACCAAGTGATGGGCGGACTGAGGCAACAGAGAGCTGGAGGAAAATGGCCTGAGATGGTGACACCTAGGTAATTGACCACTACTATGGACATACCAGACGCGATAAAAAAGGCTAATCTGTGATTTGAGCTTGGTTGGAGTAAGGTGCCTTGTATAGCACTACAGGGTCAAGGTGAATTATGCATGCACCAGACACGACATACTTAAATACCTAAGTATTGAACTGACTTACCTGAGGCACCACGACAGACTCTGTAGGAGGGAGCTCTGACATTGACATTGTCTTGAATGGAGGCCGAGAATTGTATTGCATTGGGGCAAACACGGTAGACTGCATACCAATTGTGATATTCTGAATGACTGACCATGACCAAGTCAGGTGCAACGGTACCTACCACACTTGCCGACGATCCGAGAGACGCCAAACGATACACCTCCCGTTTCCATTCAATGAGGCACGGCACTCACTGACCATTATTACACGTATTGAATGGGTAATAATCTGGGGCTACTTCCGGGCACACCATCATTTGAGCAATTGGAATTCCCAGTTTGAAGCAGCCATCTCCGCTGCGCTATGCTCTTCATGGAATCAAGGCGATGGCGACATCTGTGACGTTGTGGGGCGAGTTGAGCACCTCATCGCTTTCGGTGTGAACCGTTGACCATTTGCAACTATCCCAAGGCAAGAAGAGAATTTTCTTGCTGAAGAATCAACCAATATTAATGCTTCTTTTTTGCATAAGCGCCTTTGCCTTTGACTTTGCCTTCTTGAGAATACAGTACAGTGTGGTGTCTTTTTTTTTATGCATTCCACCATATCGTGCACCAGCAAATCTGTGGTTGCGATGATGGTTGCGGCTGGCAGCCCGAGCATTCGACATCAAGTGATCATGTCCAAACAACCAACCTCTTCCCATTGCCGTCATTTATTCTCATCTTGAACGACTGAACCCCTGCTCTTGCGTGCTATTGTGTGGCTTTCATCTGCATATTTTCACTCTTGTTCCCTCCCGCACACTGGACTGCCTGATACCATAACACATACATATACACAGACAAAAGGGCACCAACGGCTCATCGCGGTGTTCCCAACGCTATGGTTTTGTACTTTCACGCACGGTTGCTCGGTGCCCTGTATCGACTTCCGTTCAATGGCCGAGTGGGCGGCATTTTCTCCTTTGGATCTAAGAAAGTGAGATCCTTCTGGATCAAGAGTCTTACTATTTGACCTACTCCCGCCTCATCCGTGTTCCACCTGTTACGACATTCCTCCACAATTCTTCCACTTTTGTTATATCCATCTCCTTCTTCTCCCCTCTCCTCTTAAAGTAGCCTCTTAAAGTAGACCGAATCCCCTTGTTGACTATATTACCCTTGGTCTGCCCCTTCTGCCGACCAGGGCTGTCTCGACCGGCTTCCTCCTGTATCAACAAGACCCTTGGCCTTGGGTATTCAATCTTTCNCCCTATCTGCTCACAACGCACGTCATCGCAACGCCATGACTGTATAAAAGAGAGAGAGAGAGAGCTTACATCACAACATCCGCCTGCCCTCTCACCTCTCTCTCGTCCTACCAACTTGCAGGCATATCAGGGTCGACTGTGTTACCGGTGGCCAACCATGTCGTCGTCTTCCTCCTTTTCAACCAAGGTTGGCCATGGCTTGGCCAAAGTTCTTGGTATCAAACTTGAGAACCCAAAAGAGGACGATGTCACTCGTGGAGAGTCAATTCTATCCTCACAGACCGGTAACACTTTTGTCGAAGGACATCCTACCACATCTGAATGGCTTCATGACCTGGTACCGCCGCCACAAGAAGCCGTGTCATATGTCCGGTCCCTGTTCCCCTTCCTCTCCTGGATAGGGCACTACAATCTTCAATGGTTTGCTGGTGACCTTGTCGCAGGTATTACTATTGGCGCGATTATTGTGCCCCAGGGCATGGCCTATGCTTTGCTGGCCAAGCTCGAGCCTCAATTTGGTCTCTACTCCTCCTTTATGGGCGTTGTAATCTATTGGTTATTTGGAACGTCCAAGGACATCTCCATTGGACCTGTGGCTGTGTTGTCGACAATTGTTGGAACTGTTGTTGAAGATATCACCTCCGCTCCAGAAACCAAAGACATTCCGCCTCATGTCATTGCTTCGGCCCTGTCCGTCATTGCTGGGTGCATTGTTTTGGCCATGGGCCTTTTGAGAATTGGTTGGATCGTTGACCTGATTTCCACTACGGCACTGGCGGCGTTCATGACGGGTTCTGCCATTACCATTGCGTCTAGTCAGCTGCCTGCTCTCATGGGTCTGCATGACTTGTCAACAAGAGATCCGGCATACAAGATCATTATCAACACCCTGAAGCATCTTCCTGAGTCAAAAATTGACGCATCATTGGGATTGACTGCCCTGTTCTTATTGTATCTTATTCGATGGGCCCTTACATCGGCCGCCGCACGGTTCCCTGCCCATAAACGGATCATTTTCTTCATGACTACTATGCGGACCGTTCTTGTCATCCTGCTGTATACCATGATTAGCTGGCTAGTGAATATGCATCGGAGGGACCAACCGATGTTTAGGGTTATTGGAAACGTGCCAAGTGGTAAGGAAATTGCCACAGATGAGTCTCCTGATGAATCTTGACTGACAATCATGGATAGGTTTCCGCAATGCTGCTGTCCCCCAGTTTCCAAAGAATATCATTTCGCGTTTCGGCTCTCATCTGCCGGCCATAGTCATCGTCATGCTTGTTGAGCACATTGCTATTTCCAAATCCTTTGCCCGAATCAACAACTATGCCATTGACCCTTCACAAGAAATGGTTGCCATTGGCATGACTAACGTTTTTGGCCCGTTCCTAGGCGCTTATCCATCCACAGGCTCATTTAGTCGAACAGCAATCAAATCCAAAGCGGGTGTCCGAACTCCGGCCGCCGGGGTCGTATCTGGTATTGTTGTACTGCTGGCCACGTACCTCTTGACCGCGGTCTTTTTCTACATTCCTAGTGCAGCACTTGCAGCCGTCATTATCCACGCTGTTGGCGACCTCATTACACCGCCGGATACCGTTTACCGGTTTTGGCGTGTGTCCCCCCTCGAAATGTTCGTCTTCTTCGTCGGCGTCTTTGTTAGTATCTTCGCTCAGATCGAAGATGGTTTATACGCCACCGTCGCTATTTCAGCCGCCATTCTCATATACCGCATCTTAAAGGCACGCGGACGGTTCCTCGGCAGGGTGCGAGTTCACTCTGTCCTTGATGACAACGTTATTGGCGAGGATCACAAGAAGGTGTACGGAGAGTACGGTACTTTCGACGGAGCATCCCAAGGCCCTTCTCGAAACGTCTTCCTTCCTCTGGATCATGGAGACGGCTCCAACCCTGAAGTTGAGCTGGAGAACCCTTATCCCGGCGTTTTCATCTACCGTTTCTCTGAGGGATTCAACTATCCCAATGCCAATTATACCTTGGATTGTCTCACCGATTTTATCTTCTCACAAACCAGGCGTTCCAGCCCTGAGTTCTTTGAGCGTCCTGGCGACAGGCCCTGGAACAACCCTGGTCCGCGAAAATCGGCAAAATCTCCTCAGGATGGCGAACTCGACGCAAAACCAACGCTCAAGGCCATCATCTTGGACTTAAGTTCCGTCAACAACGTTGATGTTACTTCAGTCCAGCAACTCATCGATGTTCGAAACCAGCTTGATAAATACACCGCCCCCGACGTGGTAGACTGGCACATCGCATGCATTAACAACCGCTGGACAAAGCGTGCCCTCATTGCTGGAGGGTTTGGAATCCCCACCAAGCCTCAGGACGGCCTACACCACAGGTGGAAGTCCATATTTAGCGTTGCTGAGATGGGTGGCAAGAACTCTGCTGCCGCTGTGGCAGAGGTCGCTGCCAACGAGAGAGGCCTTCAATCGAGCCACTCCCATATGTCTAAACTGGACGTTGAGATGGGCCAAAGCTCTGATTCGGACGAGGCTTCGACTAAGCCAGGCGATGAGAAGGTGGAGGAATCGGCGAAGAAAGTTCGACGAGGGGCGGTGGTTCATGATCTTAATAGGCCTCTGTTTCATGTTGACCTGACGAGCGCGGTGCAAAGTGCCATCGCGAATGTTGAAGCTAGAGAGGAGTTTAGAGCTGCAGCAGGACAGTCAACTTGATGCCATCATGGGGGACATGCTGACATGGGTTGTGATTGGAGTTTACATATGTATGTTGCATTTAGCGATGGAATTAGCGAGCATTGGATACATTTGGTACTTCTTTGTCTACAAGATTTTGTTAAACCGATTTCGTTCTTGTCGTAGAGTGGACTTTCTGTTCATGTTCATTGATAGGAAGAAGCTGCAGGACAGCATTGGTCCTGGGTGGCAAGGCGCTATGCTGAGGGTCATTCAAAGTGAATATTTCGAACACTTTCTCAATTTAAACACACATGAAGGTTTTGCCCTCTGCGAGAGTAAAAAGCAGAAGAAAATTGGTCAAAAATCCGTAAAATGGCGAAGTGTTCTGATGGAATCGTCAAAGTGAAAGCATACGGTCACCTGATTTCGCGTCCATTTCGCCACGCCCTTCACGGGCCCCGCCAACTTTGCGACTTTCAACTTCACCGTGAAGTCCGTTTGGAGCCCAAGCCAGAAGTTTACAAATTCTACAGGAGGATTACACTTTTAAAATCACTTTGAATCAAGGCACAATACCGTGGCGGAAGTAGACCGGTTCCCCATCAGTCCACTCACACAATGCCCATTGGCATCCAGCGACTCAATGCCAAAAAGTCGCAACCAAATCCCAACATCGTCTTTATCAAACCATTACCCGGCCCCAATGAGAAAACAGCACAAGGGTTCCTCGAAAGAATTGCCGCACAATGCCGTAAGTTTCATCTACTCATGTACTCCACCGCCCTCAACTAACAGTCCTAGTGCCTGTCATGCGCAAGCACCACCTATCCATCATGACACTAGAAGAATACGAACCAAACCGTGAGTTCGTGGGCCGCAACTTCAACGCCGGCGAAGTGATCCAACTTGTACTTCGGTCCCCCTCAACAGGTCGCTGGCTCCCATTCGAATACGTCCAAATGGTCATGATGCACGAACTAGCGCACTGCAAGCAAATGAACCACTCTCGGGCCTTCTGGGCAGTGCGAAACCAGTACGCCACGCAAATGTACGAACTGTTTAGGCAGGGATACACGGGTGAAGGAATCTGGGGCCGCGGTGCGAGTCTAGTTACAGGCGAGTGGGAGCGGAACCAAGTAACGGCAGATGAGGTTCTTCCGGAGCATCTATGCGGCGGGACGTATCGCTCCAGACGGAGGAAGAGAAAGGCAAAGCCGGCCTTGACCTATCAGGAGCGCAAGGAGAGGCGGATTTTGAAGAAATTCGGGAAGAATGGTGTGGCGCTCGGGGCGGATGATGAGGAAAAGGTCAAGTTGGAGAAGGGGAAGAGGGTGCAGGCTAAGCCGAGGGTGGCGGGTAGCGCGCGTGGGCGAGAGCTGCGAGCTGCGGCTGCGCTGGCGAGGTTTGAGAAACAAAAGGTGGAGGAAGAAGATGTAGTTAAGGATGAGGACGAGACGCAGTCTGGGAGCGAGAGCGAGTATGAGGATGTTGCGGAGGAGGCTGCTGCTGTTGATGTCGATGGCTCAACTATGAGGGACAGCAAGGGGAGAGGAATGGTTCGAGTATGTGAGGATGAGGACACGAACGATCTTGAAGCGAGGAACGAACTTTCGCAGTTGGAAGACATGTTTAGACGGGTAAAGAGGGAAGATCCTGCGCCGAGCACACAAACAGTTCGGGTCAAAGCAGAGCCGGGCACTCAAGAAACGTCATTATCATCGGTCACAGCGAAAAGAGAGCCCCTGGATACACCACTCGATGACATACCAGCTGCACAACCCGTCGAAGCATCTAGCAGATCCAAGTCAGCAATCGAGCGTTCACAGAGCACAACCCCCTGCTCAATGTGCTCCTTTGCAAATACCTCATCAGCAGTAACGTGTGCCATGTGCGCAAACGTTCTCGATCCAACGAACACACCAAATTCCTGGCGCTGCTCAAGCACAACGTGTGCGGAGAGCCAGTACGTCAACGCTGGTGACTGTGGAGTGTGTGGCCTCTGCGGACAGAGACGAGTGTGACGAGTCTGGCGTCGAACCGAAGAATAATGAGTGACGATAAATGATCATGTGTGTATACTATGCTGTACTATATAGTAGTCTAAGAGAAGGGCTAATGGAGATTATACTGTGCTTAATGGAAGTAATCAGATATACTTCCAAGTTAGAACAGACATTATGTTGATACTATCTTCTTTCGATGTGGCACAAGTGGGAATCCCTTAGCCCAGTTAGTGTATCCTACACTCGCCCAACGGCGGGTGGTCCTGAAGTTGCCCTGCTTTTGTCTCATTGACACTTTCTTTAAGTTTTTGACGCAACAGCTTGTAACTATATCCCAACGTTTTATACTCCCCAAATACCAGCAGTGCATCTACTCCGCACTCAACCGTAGCCGTTATATGTGCTCCAAACCCCGAGAGAACTCATCCAACTCCGTCTTCACCTCCTTGTACTTCATCACCATCTCATCATACTTCTTTTCCCAGTTATCCCGGTCCTCTTCCAAAGCTCGTACTTTTCGCTCAAAGCTAGCCAGTGTTAACGATTATCACGGCAGCAAACTCTCTTTTCTCCTTTCCCACCAGGATGTTCATCATCAACACATAAGGCACATACCAGTCTCTCTCATTAGAAGAAACGCTCAGTTTCTCCGTAAGTTCCTGTATCCTCTTCTCCTGCTCTGTAGTCTCAGCGTCAAGAGCAGGTTCTGCTTTTTCAAGCCTCGTCTTGAGGGCGGCAATTTCGTTCTCGTTTTCCAACTGCTCTGCTTGGAGTTTCTTGACCGTCTCTTTTAGTTCCTCATTTTCGGTGGTAGCTGTGTCTAATTTTACGGTGAGAGAGTTTATTTTCTGCCACTGTTAACAATCCGTGATGTTCGAGTACTAAAAATTGTGCAGGCGGGATGACATTACCTCTTTGATGCGATCCATTACTTCTGTGGCACCCGCGTCTGTATGAGGACACTTCCCTTTCGCGGTAGATTCTGGTTTCGCGTTTGAAAGCGCGAGGGGGCACCTGACAGGACTTTATGCAATGTGTAGCCGTAATGTTAGAATAGATTACTCGTTGGAAATCGTGTTCGCCACTCACAGGCCGCTGGTGACGAGATGGGACGGTGACGGTGAGACGCTACGAGATGTCGCTCATGTAGATGGAGGTTATGTCCGGTCTCAACAATTTAGGGCCATTGGCGAAATGCCCACTGATACCTGAAAGGTGACTGCATGTGGTTTCGGTATCTGGCTTATGATGCCTGGGCCTCACCGCTCTTTAGGTTCAACATCATTCGCGTCTATCAAGAATTCCTGCAGCGTTGCAGTGGCCTTGGCATATAAAGTTGCGCTTTTAGCAATACGGCTGAATGAATATTGGCACTTTTGCTATTTATTGAGTACTTCCAGATTTGTTGACATGGCCATTTTGCTCAAACACCTGCCTAGCCGAAGACCCAAGGCTGGATGTCGTGGCGAAGGACACATCGTCAGCCACCGGAAGTCGGATTGTAATAGAGGAAGACTGATTCCCAGCGTAGTACATCATGGATGGTTCAAATAAACGGATAGGTCCCCATCGCGACGTCTAGCTTTGTCACATTGACTCAATAAAGGTCAAGTTTTCTCAAGTGTCAGCGCTAGAATGCTGTCCCCTGGGCAGCTATTTCGAACTTATACATTCTACGATGTAATTCCTCCTAGTAAAAATCACAGAACATGTATTCCGAGATATGTCTATCGTATGGTTTGTGATCTTCTTATTCCCCCAGGTGAAATGAATCGGCACTGGAATGCCGCGTTCGTAACCTGGGAGATGGTTTGCGACAGTTTTAAAATCTGGTTTGCGCGAGTTTGATAATTTTATCGAATTGTGTGTTCTCTTTTCCAGCTGATGTTACCTCAAAGGCAATGGAGGTCAGGCCGTAATGCGTGTCGTACTGCAAAGTAAGCAGCGAATACCTACTGGACTGTCTCGCGCTCGAGGATGGGCACAATACTTTATAGTATGGTTGAAACTGGATTCTTTTGATCTCACTGCGTCCTCCTGTGACGAGAGATATTGAAGAGGCGCAAGCTGCTCCGTGAACTTTTGAAACTCAACTAGACTGTTTGAGACTTGAGAATTGGTCTCCACCATGAATCTGACATGCCATCTGCGGATCGATTGAGTCTGCCCAGAGTCGTAGTACTGTATTGTACAGTATGTTCCAACAATAAGTTAGAAACACAGTCACCTCCTTAATTTCAATCGCAGTAATGGGCAATTTTCCCGCAATTGACTCGCCTTTGTTCACAAACCGAGTCCCACGAGTCTCCCAAAATCCGCCCATCCATCCAGGTTGTACGATTGGTTCCGTCGTGCATGCACGTTTCAGAAAGCAATCCTAGCTCGTTTCATGTACACAATGCAACGCCGAATGGGCGCATAAACACGATGTAAATTCTCCTTGTCGATGAGGCTGGATACGAATCGTGTAATTTGAATGGTGGATTGGTCGGTGCCGCGGACGGGCTAGGCGGATCTTTTGGGACAAGTCGATATGAGAGTTGTTTTAAGGAGGCTCAAGTATACCTGGCCAAGGAGCAGTTGAGGGTGATATATTTATCCTGTCGGTCGATCATTGAATTTTCCTTTTTCCAAACGCCTCTTGTGTATACAATACGGATTGGTTCTGTTCTGTTTGGGTTTGTTACCTCGGGTTTTCCACCATTGTGTATGTACTCTATAATACCCGCCAGCCACTTACATTTACGATACGAACGTCGAGAGCGATAATTACACCGGCCATAATGAGATTAATACAATCATTCCTCCTTATCGGCCTGGTCGCCCTCGCAGGCGCCAAGAAACATCCCGCCGGAATTGTCCTCAGCGTACCGATCATGCCTCGAATTCCCAGCCAAGCGAAGCACAATGAAGTCTTACAGGCTCGTTCCGCTCTGTCCAAGCCGGATGCCAGCGCAATTGTATCCACGACATGCCTTGACACAAACCAGTTCGTACAAATACAAAACCAAAATCACATCATCGTACCAGACAATGACGTTGCTAACGACTTTTGTAATCAGGGTCATCGACGCACATGATGAAGCCGAAGCCCAACTAAGCATCTGCGGCGGCATGCCCGGATCAATACAAGCGTGTCAAGGCGCGCCATCTAAGACAGAGGGACGAGCCCGTACAGCATTGTTCAGCCTATCCGTCGGCTCGGGAGACTCCATTGTCATCACTAAGCAACTTTGGCTTCGGTGTGTCCACGCCGCGAGGTCGGCTTGTCCTACTGGGAGCTTGTCAGCGGTTTGTGCTGGGGGAGCATCGAGTGGTGGGAATGTGGCATTTACGTTGACCAAGCCATAAGCAACTGGTGCCATGGAACAAAAGCGACTTCTCTAGTACATAATAAAACTCTGTATAAATTTGACTATGCGTGACGCTCGGCCTCAGAAGCCGCCGTGTACGGGAATAAGCTTGTGCTGGGGACGCACGTGTCTGTGGCCTGTCATGACTGACGAGTGCATTCTTCCTGGTTGCTTTCGAGAGCCCAGACTCGTGGTCAACTCATGCAATCTGCAAGCCGAGATGCGGGCAGTCGAGTCTTGTCTTGTCTTGTCCTGTCTTGATCCATCCGACTGATGGTAAAGGGTGGGCCATGAGCGGACAGTGTGGTAAGTTGGCTTGGTCGGTTCGCAATTCGGGTGCCCATGCCGAGTGTGTGTCTGAGAGAGAAGTGTGTGTGTGGATGGGGGGAGGCGTGTAGGAGAATCTGGGCAAGACAAACTTGACTTGATGAGAATCCACTCCGGCATCTTTGCAAGTCTTCAACCGAGTTCGCCAGTGAAGCGCCCACGTTCTCGCATCTCCAATGCCTTTCCTGTGTGTGCCCAGCAAAAAAAAACTTTTGTACCTTGGAGGAGGCTGAAACGGTGAATCTTCAACATCCCCGGTCGCTCTGCAATGGTCGCGATATTTCCTCCATTTGATTGTCATCATAACTGCGTCAAGATATTGGACGATGGACTGCCGAATGCGGGGAGAGACGCGGTGTCAGGGCAATGACTGTCTGCCACTTGGAAGTGTCTGGTCCATCAAATTGGAAGGCAACCAGATTTTCGGAGGAAAAGGGTCTGATTCTGCACGGTCGACAAGGTGGTGCCATCGATGTCAGCCTTTTTGAAAGAAGGTCATTGTCATGGGTCCCAAAAGTTTGGATCAGCCCGGGGAACCATCCGGTGCAAAATGCGTGGCTCAGGGACACCAGACCAGACCAGACCAGACCAGACCAGACAGCTGACGGTTTTGTTCCCTGTCGCCAACATCTTTGTCCTGCCTGGCATTGACCTGTCAGGGACCCGGTGATCGCCTATTGTTTCGGTTGGGGAGATTCAGTCCGGTCAAGTACCTAAGGTATGTCGACGATCTTGACAATAATCTTGCGCCTTTGCACGAAACTTTTGGTGCTTGCTGCCAAAAGTTGTGCATCATTCTCAGGAATGATGACTGGGGCATGAACATGATTGCCTGGTGCCATAAAGATGCACACGTGTGTCTACTAGTATGAATAATAGCATTAGTTACCTAAGTAGTGCACAAACAATCAATGTGCAAACATCCAGATGGTACGGTGCTGTACTGTACTGCAAACACTACATACTGGTACAATACTGTGCATAAATGCAGATCTGTCTAATTGGAATGATAGGAAGGCGCTCAAGGGCTGGCAGTTGAGACCCTTGCTGCGGGGTACGTACCTCCTGCCTTGAGAGCAAGCTGGCAGGGATCTTACCCCGCAAATTGCTGCCATTGGGTGATGTTGGTGTGGTCCCAAGCCGCCCAAGGCTAGCGCTTGCCAGATTATGGAGAACCAAGCAAAGCTGCGAAATTTCTTTGGGCAACTTCGATGGCGATGGATTTCCCCCCTCGCCCCCTCTCAATTGCATCACAGCGTTGTGTCGATGAGCCCCAACCTGGTTCCCTCATCGAGATGAATGCACTGTACCACCGAGCCAGCAAACATTTGAAACCTGACCCTGGCCTAGTAGGCACGCAATCATCCGCACTGCATTTGGGGCATTTCTAGCTCCGACTTGCAGTGCCAAAAGACGATGTGTACGACACGGGAGCCTCGCACAAGGCCCGAAGAAGAGGCAGCAGCCGTGACATTGGGACACTGCGTTGCTGGCACGGCCTGCTAGTTGGTGACACCAAAGGACCAAAAGTGTACTACCGCTGCGCTGGAACTCGAGCCATGACTAGCCATGGCGCTGATGGCTCTGGATGACTCTGGATGTTGCTCCGTTCGCCAGTTGGATTACTTTTAGAGTCCAAATGGATGGTCTAGGTTGCGAGCTAAGGTGAGCGAACGCCACCCACTTACTGGCAAGTAGGGTTGCTGCCGTGAAACGACGTGCTTCCAGATGCAACTCCACTTGGACCTGCACACACCCCAAGCTGTTATTACTGTTGCTGTTCGGTAAATAGGCGTGGCCGTCGATTCTGCCTGGCTGAATGTTCGCTTTCAAGCAACTTGACCAGACTCTCCTTATCAGGCCCACCCTCCGCTCCAAGCCATCGTTCGATACGTTCTGGTCTGGTAGTTCCGAAAAGACAGAATCAGCAAATGGGGAAATCAACTGACGCAGCCGCTGCTGTCTTCATCTTCATAGTGCAAATTGCGACCAAACCAGACCCCGGCAGTCTGACTGGACAGTTTGACAACTTCAAGCCATAAAGCCTCTTAGCGACGCGGCAGACATAGGGTTTCGGTATACCCCCGCTCGACGACCAGACGCCAGTCTTGGCCAGTGCTTCCTTTATTTTTCGCACCAGACGACACATGCACCCTCCCGGGGACTTGGTGGTAGTGATTGTGCCCCCCATACTGCCATACCTAGGTACTGGTGACTCTGGGGAGTTGCGAGGACGGGGACTGAGACACGGGTTGAAATACCGGCGTTCCTGGCTCAAGTCAGACCAGACTTATTTCACCACATTCACACGTAAACTAACGCTAATCGGCAGTTGCTCTTATCCGCCAGGCTAAACAGTAGATGCACGCAGTCGCTCCCACTGCCCAGCACAAACCAGAAGCTTTTATCTCCACAACATCAAACCCCATCCTCCACAGACGCCACACCTCCAAATTCAACCAGTTGACTCTTTGGAAGAGCTGGACAGAGATGGGAGCGGGCCCAGCAGATCTGGGTCGAAGGGCTTAGGGCTCCTCCGGGTCCACCGATCGTAGCTGGCGACCTATCGACGTCACCTTTGGCAATCAATGGCGAGGTCGAAGCATACCAGGGTGAAGCTTGTATTTCAATGGTTCCACATGTGAAGCAGTGCTCGCGAATGCCCAATCCCGTCCCTTGTGGAACAAGGTCCCCTGGAAGCTTGGCCGATCTCCTCATCACAATTCCTTGCCCCAGAGAGAGCAAGCAAACAGCACTCTTGACTCTTGACTTTGGGAGCACATTGTCCCCTCCTCGGCGAGTTGAAGACTGAGTGTACGTTGGTGGTATTGATTTGGTCGTCGTGAGCCCCCCTGTTTTTAGAGTTGGTACTGTTCATCGCGATCTGACAGAGAGTACACTGTTCCAGTGTGAGTACGTTTGAACTGTGTGGAATGCTGTATCCGTGGTTAGCAAGGTCGTCATTGTGTGACGTAGGCAGGCTCTGCAACGCGTATCTGGTTTGGCCAGGGACGTTTTTGGATGCCCCAGCATGGGCATGTATGTCATGGCATGCCATGGTCAAGGTTCTTGATGAGTATGTAGTATTTCTGGGCAATCCATCTCTGGCTTGAGTACGGAGAACGGAGCACCTTGGTTTTGACTGCTTGGGAGCGAGCTCCATTGTCCCGTGTGGTGGTTGCCCATCACCCATCACCCATCACCCGTCGCCCATCCCATCCCATCCTCCACACCAGACACTCCGCTACGTCCGTCACCCATTCTAGACCCTCCCCTCCGCTCTCGGTCTTCACGGACATGATAGACGCCGTCACCTACACCCATCAGACCACGCCCTCTTCATTCACATCCCATTTTGTCCAACCTTCTCTCCTGATCTTTACCTTTCCACATCCCAAGTTTGTTGACTCGCAACATTGCAGCCCAATCGTGTTCGTTTCAATCAAACTCCTTTCCCCTTCCTTCTCTTTATCAAGTCCATTCACCAACGCCGTGCTGTGCTGTGTGTATACTCCGCACCAAACTGGCGGGTGCTCTTCATCTCAGCCAGCACACTGAATCAGAAGCCAAGCACAGTCCTGGCCAATTCACCCGAGTGAGACAACACAACCAAGGGCCTGGTCAGACCAGACCGTAGCAGCTTGCACTCACACCACACCCCCAAGCTTGCAACTCGACTCTTCCCCCACCGTGTCTTGCACTATTTCTTCCTTGCTCTTTCCCATTACCCATTACCTCTTTCTCTCCTTCTTCGCTAGCCAACTGTTGTCCTTTGGTCGTTCCTTCCAACCTGATACCACAACGCTTGTCGCCCGCTGGCGCTTTCCCCGACCGCTCACAGCCGTTCCGCTCTCGGTCTCGGTCTCCCCTTACGCCTCGCCTCCGCCTGTCCTTTACTCCGACAACGCCATCCAAGCTCGGGAATTTCTACATCACCACTCCTCTACTCCCATCTTTTGCTCTGTCTTAAGCTCAACGCAAAGCCAGCACACACTCACCTCTTGCTCCTGGCCCTTGCCTTGGCCAAGGCGAGTTCAACAAGACCGAAAAACTTAGAGAGACGGTGTACACCTGCTGTTGAAGCCCACCATGTCCTCTGAGGGATCTCCAAATGGCATGGGCCACCGCCGCAGCTCCATCACACAGGCGGCTCTCTCCAACCTCTTCCAACGAGGCCCGTCCAATGCTTCGAATGGTGGCAACAGTCAAATGAACAGTTTTGATCCTCAGAGACGGCGGTTATCTGTTACTACAATCGGCCTTTCAGGAACATCCCCCACCAACCCGCCGAGTTTCAACATGCGCCGCGGTAGCATGTCCACCAACAACTCCGACTCCATCGACGAAAGTGCAATCGAAGATGAGGACATGCCCGGCGCCGCTAGAACCGCCCCGAATACGCCCTTTGTCCGTAGGATGAGCTTCGGTGCTTCAGCCATGAGAGGATACCGCCCTGGTGGCAATAGCCCTGGCAATGGTAATAACCCAGCTTCTTCTCCCCCATCATCTCTCGGGCGAAGAACCTCGCAAAATCAAGGCTCTGCGATCGGTGCTGCTCTTTCTGCGGCCGGCCGTCGAGCCAGTACTGCGACGTCTTCTGCCGCAGCTGCACAGGCAAGCAACACCATGCCTTCAAGAGCCCCTTCTGACAATGCCAATTCTCGTGCAGACCAGCAGGGCTTCAACTGGTCCGAGCAACTTAGGTCTCGAGCTGAGAGCTCCGTCTCCGGCGGTCCACGCCCTTCATTTTCGCTAGCTTCCTCGCCACCAAGAGGAACATCCCACCACGATCGGGCCAAATCCGTCTCCGACATGATGCAGCCGCCTGTCCAGGCTCCAGCACCTGCACAACCGCCCAGGCAAGAGCCGCGGAAACCAGACGCCTTTCAAGAGAGAATTCTCAAAGGCGATTTCTACATGGATTGAATGGCCTTTCTCCACTGCCCTCATGCGGCACCTTTCTAATCCTTTGATCGGCAGTCGGCCATCCTCATCTGTTCGTGTCCGGGGTTGACGCATTGCTATGACGTCGTTCCGGGCCACACCAGGGGATGACCCAAGCTTTTTGAATGAGGTTTTATGTTCGATGCAAATACTTGCCAGCTATCGATTGTGAACTGGTTTTGGCTCTTGTTACCCGTGCGAGCATTGCATTTTGTTAGGATCGCATAATGACAAATATGTGTGTCATTTATACAAGCATTATTGGAAGGCATGGGAATATTCTTAATCGTTGATTTTTTGCGAGAGATGGGCTGTCAAAACGCTTTCACCGACGTGTAGCGTTTAAGTCATACATGGTTTCGGTGACCGCGAAACCCCCGGTCCGTCAAAACATTGGGGAAGCATTGCAACTACTTCTTTTCTTCTTGGCCCCGCGGTTAAACAAAAACTCAACAACCGGCAAAACATTTTCTTCTTTTTTCTCTTTCAAAGCAGTCTACTGTTGAGAGCGATGAAAACGACAAAGCGAAAGGAGGGGTGATACACTACCCCGTTTAGGGAACGAAACGGCGCACATGGCTTGATGTTCATGTACTATCTAGTGTGTGTGATGTAGGACTATTACAGAGTCGCGACACGGAGACATTGGTAACACATGGATGGAAATGACAACCAGGATGAGACATCGGATTTGACAATTGCGGCGGGACAGACACAAATTTGCTAGGCAAATGGCGTTGACGAGTTGCTTATTTTTGTTTTTCTTCATGTGAGCGCAACGACGATTTATTGAAATGAAACTTGGCGACAGGCGCCTTTTATGCCCTGATTGCATGACGTTCGTTTATATATTGTATTAGCTGCCGTCCAGGACAACTAGGAATAGTTTGTCTTGAGATTTGAACTTTACCTTATTAAGTAGTCAGATTGAACGAATATCCTGCACTCTCGCACCATGTTCAACGCATGTGACACGTCACGCATAAGCGGGACAGAATCGCTCGTGTAAAATGCAGTCCATGGTATCATTAACATTTGATGAAATATACAAGGGTAGCCCATCTTTTATCCGTACAAAACAAAAGCACCAACTGCGCCAAGCCACATCTATGAGGGGAGAACATGTCCGACTAGCTCATTTCCCGTTGCTACAAGCCGACGAAATGCTGTATTTGATCAAAATGAAAAGAAGTTTGGGTCTGGCAACCCCTGGAACATGTCACTAAATAGCGGATCATTAAGTACCATCTTTGCTCCGCCGCCATACATCTCCCCTGATTGATCCAACGGCACGCCAAGGCTCTCAAAGTCAAAGTTTGCGGGCAGGCCTATCGTCATGTCCATATCAACAGGTTGCTGAGGCTGGTTCATCCACGGTTGCGTAAAGGCGGATGGGTCGCGTGCCTGAGGCGGCGTATTGGTATCTGTGTAGTATGTATTCGGAGGAGGCGCCTGGCCGCCGGAGATGGAGTTGTAAAAGGGTCGGGGGGTGTTGGACTCGCGGCCCATGGCGACTTCGGAGAGGACTTGGAGGGGAGTATTGGCTGAGCGGTCTGGTGGTTGGGGATGGGACTGGGGTTGTTGTTGTTGTTGTTGTTGTTGCTGCTGCATGGAGGGTGTTCCTGCGTCGGGTGTGTTTGACGAGGAGCCTCCGGTGGTGGTGGATGGATTTTGGGCATCCTGTTTGGCGTCCACCTTGCCGTGCTTTAGGAACCAGGTGCGTAGCATGACTAGGACGAGGAGGAACTTGGATGCAGGTCGGCATTTGTCGTCGGCTGCGGTGGCACTGAATTTCTCGAGTAGCGCTTCGAGATAGTATGCTACACGCATGTTGTCCTTGTTGATGACTTTTCCGAGTTCTGATGACGGGCTTGATGCGGAAAAGTACATCTTCATGAGAATGACGACGGCGTAGGCGACCCGCACAAAGGTGAAGACTGGTAGGCATCGGATGGCGAAGACGTCCATGGAGAGAAAGGTTTGGAAGATGTTGTCGATGGCGGAGAGGCAGGCTGACAGAGCGTTGATGTGTGCCGCACTCAGAGGTTCGCTGCTCACCATGCCGTCTTGGAGGATATCAGTACTGAAAGGGGGGCGGACTGCATCCGTGGTATTATCGGAGTGGAGGGCCAGTTCGTGCATGTAGAGATTCAAAATGCTGAAGCCCATTTTGAGAGTCGCTTGATGATGGGTGTCAGTTTTGTGCCATATTTCACTGAACTGGGTGGGGGAGCAAATAACTCACGTTGCATCATCTCCGTTGGCACTGCCGCAATATACTTGTCCAAGTCTCTCTCGAGTCCTCTGAGTGTGTACTGTGTCCTCGCATCCATGATATTGACAGCAGTGTCAGGATCATCCATGGACAATTGAACTCCAATGTCTTCGGCCATGCGGTGCGTCCAAACCAAATGGCAGAAGTACTTGTCTGTTGGGTAAGCATCCGCTGATGTTCTCAGCAACTCGAGGCTCTCCGTCATGAACGGCGACCACCGAATGAGATTTGGTCGATGCAGAGACATTGCCGTGTTGGCAGCGAGGAAGTGGCACGTCAGCCAGGTTCGTCTACACTCTAGGCTAGTCGGATCAGGCTGGGGATGTCGTCTGAACGGATGCTCTCGCCAGCTGAAACCCGGCATACCACGCTTGGGAGCCGATTTCTTTCCCAAGCCAATATCAAGGGCCATAACGGCTGACATGTGGACGAGCTGGTAGAATTTCAGCTCCTCAAAGTGCTCTGGCGGCCAGTACCAAATAACCGCAACATGGAGGGCTTGTATAAGCTCCAGGTTCTTCTCACCCACGATGACAATCTTCTCGGCAAAGAGCTCCATCAGCTCTCGCTGCAGGACGCGCTGGAGTCCATGTGTTTCCGACGAAGCAGCCGCCATGACGGCAAGGAACAAATAGGGCTTCGACCTGCGCAGCTCCATGATAGACATGCCCGGAGGAAACACCACAGAAGGTAAATGCCTCAACATGTGCTCCTTGTACCGCTGAAACAACTCGGCAGCCCTCTCCATGCTGACAAGTCCTCGGTCGATAATGTCGGTTCTGTTCCCCCTCCCAGTTGTCGGCCATTGTGATGCGCCCGTCGCAGGAGACCCTTCGCCGGAGCCATCGCGATACTCGGTGGCTTTCCTCTTATGACCAGCAGCAATATCTGGTGGATCAAACACAGACGGCCGATATGTCCTCGGAGTTTGAGTCTGTTGCACAGGACTGGCGACGATTCCCTGACCCGCACCAGCCTCGGAACCAGCCCAAGTCCTAGCAGGATCATTATTGATCCAAAGTCCAGACATACCCTCAGAAGCTTGTCTCTGCGGCGCCGTAGATGATGCTGAAATCCCCGAGACAGAATGGCCACTCGGCCCAACACCAGTCGAGCCGCTTCCCATCCCCGGCACTGCCGCCCGAGCTTGTAGGCTTGCCGTCAACGCATCAATCTTCTTCTCGAGCTCCGAAACCCTGCTATCCGTCTTCTTTTGCCTCTTCCTCGTCGGCATCGTCACAACGCAATTCCTCCCCGCCTTCTTACATCTCTTGCACGGCGCATTTTCATCGTCCGGATCGGGCTCGCATCGCACCTTGAGCCCACGACACGCTTCGCAGGCTCTCGACTTTTTCGCATCGACACCAGCCGCACCCGCAGCACCTTCTTCGTCGTGGTCCGGTCCATCCTTATGCTGCTGCTGTTGCTGAGGCTGGCCCGGTGTGCCTAGTCCAGTTGACGGGCTGTCGGAGGTGTCAGTCCCGTGGCGGGGAGCAGAACGATGATGCGACTGTGCTGTCGCCTCGAGTTGGCTCGATGGTGATGGCGTTGAGGAATTCAAACGGGCGCCAGCGCCAGAGCCAAAAGGTGAGCCCCGCCCGCCATGGTCTGATTGTAAGCGAGGATCCAAGTCCATGTAGAACGGCGGGCGCCTTTTCAAAGTTTCATATGTGTTGGCCCTTGTGTCGCTGTTGAAATTGAGCTTGTTTGTTCGGTCGGAGGTTTAGACCAGCGAAGAACGGCGATTGTTGTCGCCGATGCACCGACAAGTGGATAAAAGGATGACAGAGGAAAGAACAAGACCAGAATGGTGGAGGAAGGAGACACAGGCAGTGACGGCAGTTACGGAAGGACTGCGCCAAGACAGCCACTTCGCTATTTCCTGCCGAGAGTGGGGGTTCCTGCGAGAGTCAAGTCAGATGGCAGGCAGTTCAATTCAGTACTCCATACGGAGTAGACACTCTGTAGATAGCATCAGCTTCGAATATATGAATATGTTTTCTTCGGCGTCATGTAGAGCAACTTTCCATTCCTTGCAAAGTTCGAACTGCGCATATGACTATTTCTAGCCAAGTTGCTACACTAGGTATAGTGCACGACTGAAAGGCGCAAGACATATTGCAAGCCATGAAAGTGCCGCACATCCGCGAGAATCCGACGAAACTTGTCACCTCTCAAGCTCATGATGGCAAGTGTGTTTCTCATCAAGATTTCCCATCAAGATTTTACAAACAGAAAGCGAAAAGACAATGGATTCATACGTTAGATGAAATAGATAATATGTGTATTTCTCAGAGTACGCAACGTTAAAATGGTATCATTCTCATTCAATCGCAATATCCATTAACCCAATCCCGCTCATCATATCAAGCTGCAGAAATCACATCATCTGCCAAGCCCAAAATATTCACCTATGTAGATGATACATGAAGAAGAGTTCCTTGTAAGAATCAACTGCAAACCTGCGCTCACCGCGCCATAAACAAAGATCTGGAATCTTTAGCTGTATAAAAACATCAAATGTCTTTGCGCTCCCAGCGTCTCGGTTGATCGAAAATAAAAACACCACAGCGAAACGCCAACAAAGAACCTGCCCGGTATATATTACATGTGTGTCTATGCCAGGGTCTCGACTCATTCAATCGACCCCTCGACCCAGCTCATACTGTGACACTGGCCAGTGTCACTCTGTCAGAAAAGGGGGCCCGGCCACCGATCATCATGGCGTTTTTGCCAATGAATAATGATATAATAATGAAGTATTAAGTCGTCTTGCGTCTAGTCCTCGATTATTGCGCCCCAACGACAAACTCTCTCTGTGTCTGGTGATGAATGAATTCTTGCCGGTTTAAGGAGGGTATAAAATGATAAAAAGAGCATGCATGTGGTGGTATCATGGCGTCCTTTCCTCCCACGCATGTGAATCATGTGAATAATATATAAAACAAAACCATTATCGTGTAGGTACTTCTTCCAAGAAGCATCCAAGTTAGATCTGAGCTTCCTCACGAAGTCGACTCCTTGAGCCTTGCTGCTGTAAACCCACAACTCCTCCCATATAAATTGAGCTCTCCCGTCTCTTTGCATTTGAAGCCCGTTGCTGTTCGACTACACCGTAGTCTTCGCCTGGTGACTGGTATGTCGGTCGGTCATAGCCAGGTGCCACTCTGTGCACCGGATGATACCCGTGGCCGTCGAAACCGTTCGGCATGGAGTAGCCGCTCTCATATGCTGGTCGCGAAGCGCCGCCATGCAACCCCAGGGGAGGCGTGGGGGTACTTCGAGCGCCCTGGATATTGGCCATCAGAGGTGGTGTTGGTGTTGACCTGGAATGGTCCCTCCTGGCCTCCATTCGCGGCTGGCGATGCGGCGAGGCGCTCCCGCCAGATGAAGTCGAGGGTCGCGGCGGTGGTGGCTCAACGAATCGTTGAAGTGGCGCGTCTGGTTGTCCTTGTACTTCTGAGCTCTCTGTGCTTGGAGACGGCAGTTCATACTCTTCTGGGGCAATTCCAAAAATGCCCTCGTAGTTTTGCAGGAACATGGCGAAAACCTGCGCGGGAATGTTGAGCGTGGGCGAGAACACAATGCCCACATTACGGACATTCATCTTATTCTTGTCCGAGTTGTTTATAATTCTGATCAAAAAGGCAATCAGGTACTTCAGCAGAGTTGCGTTCGCTCGAGGTAGCCTTTGCGTCAGCTCATTCAATCGTGCCACCTTTTCATGCCGATCTAGAACCTCGGTCGTCTGCATGAAGTCGAGGTGAAGGTCTCTCGTGAGAATGGTGGTTGGAAGCTCTCGCAGATAGCCCTTCAGCAGAGATGCCACGGCATGGATGTCATGGTACACCTCATCAGCTACAAGATTGACATCACTCTCCACATTGAATCGCTCGCGCAGCTGCTTGATGACCACGCTTGATCCACTAAGTCGGAAGATTCCTTCTTCATAAATGGCATCGTGATGATCAAGATACTGTATACATCGATAGACAACCGACGGGAGTGGTACGTCGACGTCAACTGGGGGGTTGTAACGAACCGCTTCCGCCAGCGGCGCTCCGAATACCTGGCGAGTAGGTCCTTGCTGACCGTAAGATGCAGGTACCGCTGAACCCGAACCAGCATCGCTGCCTCCGAATAAGGAGTCCTGCCCATCAGAAGAGGTTCGGGTCTTGGGGCCGAATCCGAAAAAGCTTCGCTTTCGCTGCTTCTTTTCGTCGTGCGTCGGGGCGCTAAGACCACCTATCCGGTTACCCCAGGCCGCCGAATCGGAGATTAGCTGTGGATCTTTAGGTGCAGATATCGTTTTGTTGGCTTGAGAGCTCATGGTCTCGCTGGCAAAGTTTTGTGAGCCTTGCTGTTCGGAGAGGGCAGTGGTTCCTTTTTGGGGCGCGTCTCCGGCATGTGTTGAGTCGTACCTAACGCCAATCAGGGTGTCGGAATCTCCATGTTGGTGATGAGACTTGCCGCTGCCCGGGGGGTTCTTCTTTGATCTGCCACCGCTGGGGTGATCAGGTCCAGAAACCTGTTGGTCGTGCGCCGGCTTTGTGCCTTGTGGTGGCCGGGAATCGTCAGGATCCTGGTAGTCTATCCACTGCAAAAGAACGTCGACCCAAACATCTCGCTCCTTGTCGCTCTCCGCACACAATATGTGCTTCACATATGCACTGGAGTCCCTCTTTTTGGGCTCCATGATCAGGAAAGCATGTCTGAATTGATTATCAAGCTCCTCCCCAGTGGTTGGTCGTGCCGGCGACTGGTTTTCGTTGCTTTGTGTGTGAGACTGTTTGCCTATTTGCGCATTCCGAAGCCTAATGGTGCCGAGATGAGCCCCTCCGGGTGTCTCGTAGTACTTGAACTCTGGTTCCGGTCCTTCCAGGACAAAGAACCTGACTTTCCAGCCACCAAAGTTCTTGCCCTTCTTTGTCAGATAGCCACTACGAAGCGGTCGGCCGTCAGCGCCAATCTTGAGCCCGCTGTTCTCAGGAGTTGGACGGAACGACGATCCAGTTTCATCAGCATTTGGCGGCAGCGTGTGTGTCGAGAGATACTTGCACAGTTCTATGGCTGTAGCGATGTCAAAAGGGGTGTCGAGAACCTCGGCCATGTATTCTTCCAAAGCCTCTCGTCGGGAATCCAGCTTTGCAGGTGAATGGCCAGTAAAAAGTGTGCGGTCGGGGGTTTTGGCAGCGCAGTCTGGACACTGCTTCAGCCTCGAGTCCAACTTGCTCAATGAAGCAATATCTTTCTCAACTCGCCAAAGCTCGCCATCATCAGCCCGAGATATAATTGCAAGCGTAAAGACGGGGTCTTCTTCCAATTGCGTCAAGGACAGAAGACTAGCTCTTGATGGTTTCATGCGCGAAGATGCCACCTTCACCTTGATAGATGGCAACGCGTTGGGGGGTAGCAAAAGATTCGGATATTCGTCTGTAACAAGACCTCGATATATCTTTGTACGCTCCGTGGGTGATGATTGGCTCCCGTCACCACTATACTTGGCCACGTTCAGTAGTGCAACAGACGAGGAACTCGCGGAGCCTGGTGGCGGAGGAGACATTAACGGTGTGTTTGGAGGCAGCACAATTGGTTGCCGTGGTGGACGAGGAGAGAGCGGAGCCGATGCACCAACAAGTCTTGCAGACAGAGGCGCAGAAGCTGAGTGCTGAATGTTACCAAGTGGTCGGGGAGTCGCCGGCAAACCGGGACTTAACAGCGGTGCCGGTATCTCGGTCTTCTTCACTGGAAGCAGCAGCGCATTTATGGACGCAGATTGTTCTGGTTCTTGGGCCTGAGATGAAGGGGTTGACGTCGGATAATGCGCTTTGGGTACTTTGGTTGGGCTTTGCGGGCCTGTTTGAGACGCACTTCGCTCTTGCGCCTGTCTGAAAGCAACGGCTTCGCGCTCCTTATCATCGTCCTCTCTCGTTTTTCGTCGCCCCCGCGTTTCGCCAACAATCTCGTCGACTTCGAGAATATCGTCATAGTCAGATTCAGTGTCGTCGTCCGCAGTCGCTGCCAGGTTCTGTCGGACTTGCTTCTTCAATTGAAGTGGTGCCGGAGGTGCTTTCCGAGGAGGCGAAGGGAACTGGCTGAGACCTTTGTCTGTCTGTGGCGATGGTTCGCCTGCTGCCACAGATGGAGCAGCTGTTGGAATCTTTGGTGGTGGAACCTTGGGTGGTTCACTGGGGAAGCTTCTGGACGGAGGCAGCGAAACGTTATACGGGATCTCTCTCAATTGTTGCTCGCCCTTGTCTTTCCAAGCGACATCGGCAGCCTTGTCTTCCGCCTCGTGGTCAAACTTGCCCAGTGCATGCTCCTGTGCTTTTGGCATGGCATGCTTGGGGTCCAACATTTCGCGAACTGGATTCGGTGAAACATGAGGTTTATCAGCCGGTGGTGTAATCGGATACGGTGCCATGGAAGGAATGTCGATAGGTGAGTCTTTCTGACTATCTGAGTCGAGCGAGGGAGAATCCGGTGGTCCGCTTGTCTGTACTCTGGGTTGAGGCCGCTGTTCGCGAGGCGAAATGGCACCACGTTCTACACGATCGCCAGACGACGATTCAACTTTGTGACCAGATGCCGCTTCCTTTACTGCCGGATTCGCCATTATTTCCTTCAGCTTCCGTCTGTACTTCTCCTTCTCCTTGAGTGCTGCTTCCAGGTCCTTGTTCAAGCCCAAGATCATGGCTCTCTGCTTGTCCACCAGTCTCCATAATTGAGTATTTTGTTGTGACTGCGAGTGCTTCTCTTTGAGTAGGTGCTGTATTACAGCTTCTGGGCTACCGGCCGTCTTGATGAGGCTTGCGATATCTGGCGAGCCGGGTGCATCTTGAGGTCCACTTTTGCTACCTGAGGAGCCTTGGCCTTGTTTCGATGAAATGGTGGAGATAGCCGTATCAATAGAGGAATTTCGGGGTAGCCCTTTCGTTCCTTCGGTAGAGTTGGCGGCCATCGTCGCAGCCATGACCGGTTTGCCAGCCTTTGAGGGCCGTGGGGCAGGCGTCGATCTCACGGTGTCGGAGACGCTTCGGTTGTCATTCGGATGGTTTGGAAAGTTGAGCCTGCGGGGCATTAGGGGTCAGTAAAAGAGGGAAGAAAGCAGACAAAATCTGAGTATCATGAGGGGGGGGAATATAAGAGCCAAACGGCACGAGCGACGGCATTCGCGCAATTTATGCCAGGGTGGTATAGGATCGGAGAGCACAGACCTTGGGATTTCGTCGTCTGGGCTAGATGGACTGGACGAGTCGCTATAAAACGTCGTCTGCCCAACAGGTGCCCTAGATATCGTCTTCTCAGCCAACTTGCCGCCAATAGGCTGAAATCCTTGCCGTGTCGCAGAAACAGCGGGCTCTGGAGGACTCGTGCTTGACGGAGAGGTCGCCACGTTGCTGGATGTAGACAACGGGCTAGGTACGGGTGGTCGAGGTGATCTAGAAAGATGGCAGAAAAAAAATCGCCGTTAGCTATTTTATTTCCCTGGCTGGTTGTGACAAGTTTATCCGAAGGAAATAGAGTCCTTGGTACTGGTTGGACAAAAGACTAAGCAGACGAATAGACAACTCATGCGCCGGAAGACTTTGCAAGGCCAAAAAAATGATAAAAAATGCCAACATAAAGAAACAGGCAAAGCATGTAGAGTTGAAACCTTGCCGGGGCTGCAGGTACAAAGGAGTTGATGCCAATTCTTTTAAGGGTGATACCTGTGAGAGGCATTGCGTGTAGGAAGACGATTGGAACAACCCCCAAGTTCCTGAATGAAGCGGAGAGTATCTTGTCGTATATTTTGAAATGTGATTTTTTTGCGAGACATAACAACCATGCTGCGACCAGCGGCGACTCGGGACGAAGAGAAGACAACGGCACAAGGGGGGAATGACTCCAGACGATCGATTGTTCCAGACATGACTCTGGCAGAGCGAACTCACTCACCTTTGACCTGGATGTGGAAGTGAACCAAGAGAGGACAAAGACGGCACGTTGATCAGGCGACCGGTGGTTGGACTCGTGGAATTGTCGTCGACGGAAGATTGTGAATGTGATGGAGGAGACGATGGGAGTTGAGAGGCATGAGAACGGCGCGAGTCCCAGCGATGACGGGCTCCAACTTCAGCATCAATGTCTGGGTTCGAGAATGCGTCCGAAGATGAAGGCTGGCCACGCCGCGGCGCATGCTGCGACATGGTCCCGTTTATGCAGCACAGCACAGAATGTCTTGGTGCAGAGCGTGCAGCAATAGCGAGAGCCTCTCCGCAAATCTTGAGTGGAGAGGGCGTCTGAGCTCACGTTCTGGCAGGGCAGAACAACCTGACCAGACCTGACCAGACCTGACGAGAGGCTGACCTCAGCCGGGGGGGAGGGGAGAGGATGGGATGTCGAGGGCGTCAATGATGATCAAGCGGGTGTGTGGGTGTTTGGCCTGATAGTCTGACCTAGTCGTCCTCAATCGGAACCTGAAGACGCAAAAAATTGTGGCACACCAGACGGGACCAGACAGACTCTTGGGGGGGGCTTGCCTGGGCTTGGGGAGGCGTGCGAGGCGGCGACATTGACGAGGTTTCGAGACGCCAGCCTTGGTCCTGATCTGATCCACGTCGCAAGTACAGTTGAGCGTATGCACATACAGCCAGGCATGTAATTCCGGCGCGGTGCGGTGCAGTGCGCTGTACAATGATACCAGACAATTTGTTACAGACCAGTTGACGTGTGGTGTGGTGCGAGTACCGACTATGGAGTACGGAGTATGGCTTGCCCATACATGACAATACCAAGTCGGCCAAGGCAAGCATTTCATCACGGACAAGGCAGGGATGGAAGGGGGGTTAGGGAATAGACGACCAAGACGACGTCGACTTGGTTGGAAGCCGGGGGCAGACTGCGCGGGCAAGTTGATCGTTCATTTCTGCCATGGGTCCGGCCTTGTCGGTCATGGGCTGGCTGGCCATGGATTGGTCATGAGCCCAAAACCAAACCAAACCAGACGATTCAAACAAGAGAATCAAAGGCAAAACGGGTCTGGTCTCTCTCGGGTCTGGTGGGTATTTGTGGATTCCAAAGACTCGCCTTGCACCAGCATCCTCTGACTGATGAATGATGAATGGTGGACACTTTGACCGGGCTGAACTTCTAAAGTTGGAGACGTTTGTCAGGATCCCCTGAATTGATGTTCATTCTTGACCACAGTTTTCTCCATGTTGCCTCTCGTTGTGTGGCGAGCCGAGCAAGCACAGGACATTTGTCCATAAGTATGAACTTTGTCCTCCGTCGACGACAAGGTTGAGACAACATTAGTTGTCAACGTCTTCTTTGCCTTTTGCTGGTTGCCTTTTTGTTCCGGTTATAGCCTCACCTCACCCTGAAAGAACACAGGAAGGAATTGCAGGCACACTGCATGGTTTCTATTTTCTTCTAGTTGCTCCATGTGTGACAGAAGTGACATGGTCTGCTGTTATCATATTTGATCACGCCCTGCGGAGTACGGACTATGTTCAGTAGGTAATAGAACTGTGCCACATCCGATTGGCATTTTAAGCAGCAAGGTTTTGTCATATATAGGTACTCCGTACTCCGTACACAGCGACGGAACGGACCATCGAGTCTGGCAACAAAAGAGGACGTTGCAACCAATTTTGACTCTGACGTACTTCCGTGCCACCATCCCATCAACCCGACTTCAGACCGCAATCGTGTCTTGCCGGCAACACAGAAACCAGAAACCAGCACCAAATCGTCCAAAAGCCCGGCGCCAAAACGTGATGTTCGGTGGGTCGCCCACGCTTTCAGATGGAGCTTGTTGGAATGGCTGTTGCTCCACTTGATCGAGGCTCTTCAATTTGACTCCATGTCGCCATACTCCATACTCCGTACACCGGACGTGTTCCATGTCGGCAGGGAGGCTGCTGGCAAAAATGGCCCGGTTTGGTGTCTGGCTCGGGAAGGGTCTCAACTAACCCTGGCGAATTCGATCCCCAAAAATAACATGGGAGAACAGCAAGAGTCGTGAATGTATTGTATTCGTTGTTATACTCCGTAGTCCGGTATGTGCTCGACTGTTCACCTCTCTCTCTGGTTCTTGCGTCACGCGCCCATCAGATTCGACTTGTCCCTGGCTGTCTATTGTCTTGGACTGTACTCTTGGGTCGTAATGTGAGATGGCCAGTAATTACCTACATATGTAGGTATTTGGCCATGTCAAGATTCACTCCGTACTCAGGTACTCCGTGCGAAATATGAGCATGCCAGGTGCGTTCCTGCCCCTTGTGGCTTGGCTCGGAGCACTTGCCGTCGGCCTATCACAAACAGCATCGCACCTGCTGGCTTCGCCAGATTCCTTTCTGAACAAGAAAGGGCGTGTACAGTAATTTCGCAACGACATAAAAAACAATGCCTCTTACTCCGTACAGAGAATCCAATATCATCAATCATCATCAACACGCAGCCTGCTGCAGCCGCCTAGCCATCCGTCTGGGTTTACCATTGCACTACTGCAGGCATTCATGTGCTCCCAGTCTGTGCGCAACACTATGACTGAGAGGCGGCACTGTCACCAGGTCGCCGCCCCCTCCTTCATGTTAAGCCCCCTGTCAAACATGTCTCCAAGGTCCCTGAATTACCCTCCTGGCCATCCAGGGCCGACAAAGCCGACCGGGGTCATGCTCCCAAAGGCTGCAGCTGGCCATAAAATTAAATTAGCAACGGCTAGGGGAGTCCCAGGCGAGGAAGCCGGAGCTTGGATAACAAGGGACAGGTGTGCACGGGGTCAAGCCAAGTTCGACTTGCAGGAGTCGTGGATCGCGGTTCTTATCCTCTCCAATCACAATGCAAAAACTCCCCATTGACTCGGCTTTGTTTTTGCCCTATTCAGAGACTTGGAAACCATGGGCCTTCCTGTTATGATGACGGCAATCTTGTCTGTGGGTTAGCTGTTTTTCTCAGAGGGGTTCGATCGGCGCTCATCAGCTCGTCGATACGCTTCCAGATATCCAATCAAAGGACGCATCTTCTCATTCTCAGCGAGGTGGTTCATAATACTATGGCCATCGTCCTAATGGCAAAGAGGAAACTCGGCTTTCTGGGAAATCGGGCCCCAGGAGGACGATGGCATCAATGGACTTTCGCACCGAGGCTTTGCTGCATCCGATATGAGCTGGTGGCGGTTGCACAAGTCAGGCACCGTGCTGAGCTTCTGCAGGTACCGCATCTTCGATGCTAGGCCTAGCCTCTCTTGGCCAGCCTAGAGACACTCAGCTGGTTGTTCCTTGGCCACCTGTCCAAAATGGATGGTACTCTCTGCATTATGCCGGAGATGAGAATGCCGGTCAGGCATCTCCTGTGACTGAAGCCCCAGCCGGCTGTCACTACCCAGCTGTCAAAACAGCGTGATGGCAACGACATGGGCACAACGGGACATTTATTCGAGGTCGCCAACCCGATCGCGCATTACTCCGTACAGAGTACCCTAACTTGCAGTTACGGCTGGATTTGCAAGTTAGCAGGTTGTATCCAACTTTGCCTTGCGATTAACGCGACCAGGGTGGTTCGAGAATCAATCGATTGACGCCCATTATTGGACAAACACCGCCAGAAGAAGCTACAGGTTGGTTTTCAGAGACAGACTACTTCAAGTTACACCATAACGCTGTGTGGGAGGAAGAAACAAAAATGTGCTACTCATAAGAGGACATGTCTCAACTGGACTGTGTCAATGGCAAATTAAATTCCTGAGATTGCCTTGGTTTTCAATCTGTAAGAAGTACGGAGCACGCAGCGACCCAAACATGCGCATACGCCACCTGGTAATTTTGTGTGGAAGGTTTTGGAGACTACAATTGCTGTCTCCTTGACACCAGCTCCAACTTGTCCTGCACATGCAGTGCAGAATTATGTATGTTCTGACAGATATATGACGCTGTGCAGTAGACCTTCATCTCCATGAAACAAGCCTACTCAACAAGGTGAGCTTTTACTTGATCGTATCGCACCCTGGGACAACTCGCTTGCTAACGAGACTCCCCCTCACATCATCCCAAGAGACAGGTAATCCTAATGTTCTATGTTCTCAACAAACTCCATACAAGAAAACAAAAGCTCCGTCTTCGCGCCAAGAAACATTGACAATGTCCAGCTGCGCTTTCCTGGTGCTCCAACATACACTCTAGCCGCCGCAGGACATACCCCAGCTCAAACAGTAATAGCTCATATACATGCAACTTATTTCAACGCTTGGGACGAAACGTGCTGTTTGGGGGAGTAACCCCTTTCATGTCGGTCTTTGTGACGCTACAGTGCAGTCTTGGGTCATTGTTCCTTTCTCCACCCGACAGAGTGCTACATTGGAGTCGCAGTAGGCAAATTGTGTCTCCTCCTAGCTAGGCCTCGCCTCCGGAGCACTATTTCAGCCGTACCAAAGACTGCTGGTTCCATTCCTACGGATAGATCCAATGAAAATCCTATCTATTAGCGCGCTTGCTGCGTGGATGTTGCGAGCCTTGTCCCCCCTCGCCAATCAAGCCAACTAACTGCTTCCCACCATTGCCGTATGTGGTGCAATAGCTCCGACGCCACGCTGGGTCTCTAGCATTCTCACCTCATTTTGTTTGGCGGTGTGACAAACACGACTGATATGTTGAAATCTAACAGGCTCCTATCTCAAGCAGCTTTTTTCATCGTTGATAATACGAACGCTACGCCAACAGGACATTGCCCCTGAGAAGTTGGCGAAGATACGTCATTGGCGTTTCTGCAACGCCATAAATGTACTATCCGGGTTCTGAACTCAACTAGGTTACCGTAGCTTGGCCGTGATTCGATGCTGTGAGGTTGAATATCCTCGGGCTGTCGATGACTATGGGGGTATCGCCTTGCATCCGAAAGTACCAGGGGTAATTTATGTCAAAAACCCCCAGTTGGTCCCTTGAGCTCAACCCGCCGTTTCGCAATATTGTTGTTCGAATCGCGTTGCATTGCAAACAATGCTAAATTGCTCTCAGAAACGGCAACTCCATTGCCTATGGATGTTTTCAACTCTTCGCCACATAGGGGAAAGATGGGATCATGAGACCCAGTGGTTGGGACTGTTGAGCGTTTCAGACCTCAAAATCTTACGATGTTGTCGTTTAGCCGGTCTGACATCAGCAAACGAAACTTGTGTGGCACAGGTCAGGCAGACTGACCAGTTGAGAGATGAGATTCTTTTCGTCTTTGGGATGAAAGCGATGAAAGTCCCCCAGATGTGCTCGTTTAAGCTTCAGTATTTGGCATGAACCAGGGCCTCAGCAGCCCGTCCTGTTCCCCCGCAATGAGGTTTAACCAGGACCCCAATATCATGGTGTTGCACCGCTGAAACGTCGCATCATCGGTTTTGATTTACAGAGTAAACTCGTGGCCAAAAGCAGTCTAGGACGTGTCCAGTATGCTAATAGTAGCAGAGTGGGCACCAATCTCGACTACAAATCATAAATCGGCAACCCCGTTGTTTCACGAATCGACATGATACTTTTGATCGAACGCCACCTGTATATCAGAGTCGCTAGCTTCGTTTGGAGATTCAAGAGCACGGTTCACTCAACCAGTGGCGAAATTTCAGCCATCAGTTGAAGTCCAGGTTGCTATAGGGTACGATGTCAAGTGACCAATTCTGCAACAACTGTCAGGAGCAGTGAATAGGAGCACGACAAATAATGCCATAATACGACACCAATGACCACTTCCCTGGTCATGGACCTCGTCTGCCAACACGTAAATACGTCTTGCGACGAAGAAGATTTGCGCCTCCAGCCAAATATTACTCTTTAAGCTGGTTTTCGCTTGGATAATGAAGCATATCATTCCACATCGTTGTGGGAGGGAGTGTGTCACCTGCGGTGGTCTCCATGAAAATGAGAGTGACCAACACTGCCAAGTGCTTTCTGGGCATACCATCAAGGCTCCGCGTATGTATTTTATACATTGAAATCTTTCAAATCGTGGGGGTGGATGCTCACTCCATATTCATTGAAAAACTCTTGGCATACAAAAAGGAGTACTCCGTTGGTTAGATTTACGCTGGACACGGTGGCCCCCCAGATTCCCGTCATCTGGTATGTCTTCAACGGGTGTGGCACCAAAGTTGCATCAACCACGCCAACTGGCTGTCACGACAAGGATTGTCCAGGGGGAGCAAACACCAGAATTTCGTAGCATGGACTCCTTCCGCATGTTTCCAAGATGGCTCCGGTCAATCAAGTTTGGTAATTTTGCTGACTTGGTCGGCGAGGCTTGACCAAATTAGCAACGCAAACGTCCTGCTTCAGAGCTATTTGTCTCGTTATCGTTGTTTTTGATAATATTGACGTCTTGACTTGGACACTGGATACTGCAGCTGACCATTGTTGTGCAAGAGCCCTTACCGACACGATCAGCATGTGTCGAATTTAGCTCGTGGGTTTGCTGGCTGAATTGGTGAGTTCACCGTGTTTCCCACCATATGAATCCTCCACAAAGAGGGTAGTGGTACTATGGTGTCTATGGTGTATGCAATTCACGCGAAGATCTTTCTTTCGATGATGGCTCTATGTTCTTGACCATCGACGATTATGAAAGATGACCGTAACCCTAGGCGCTAGATCTCCATGGCCAACCGCTGGTGATTCACACAATCGTTACCAAGGCACATCTCATTCGCCCATCACACTCCCATCCTCTTGGGCTCAAATCTATAGTACGAGTTTTATATCTGCAGTACAGAAGCATACAAAACAAACTGAATAAATTTTATGCTCTTCGAGAGCTCAACCGTGGACCAAAGGACCATGATATCCAGGGTCTACCCCTCGACGACCTCGACAATCTGGAAGCCGTGAGCTGCGAGTGGCCCGTCTGCCTAAGAAGTCCCCACCATTCTGCACCGAATCCTGATTTTGCCTTTTCAGTGCCGCATTCTGGGCTGAAGGAACAACGTCATACGACCATCAGGCTCAAAGCCAAGCATTTTTGTTGGCGGCCCGGCCGATGCTGTGCACGTACAATACGAATCGTGCCTGTTGTACAGTACCGTTGAGTATTCGGGGTGATAAGCCGTGGATAGCGCCCTCGCCCACATGATGCGATCTGGGCTGCTGCGCCATGCTCCTACTTGGTGCCTCGTGGTTTTCGGATTCCGTGCATATAATTTCTCGTGCTAGCCCATCTTGACAAGTTCTTTCATCGATCTGCATCTCACATCATCAAGAATTTTGAAAAGCGCCAACAGATTCACATTCCCTTGCAACTCCAGCATCCCCAGCCGTCGTCCGCCATCAAGATGGGTACGTCACCACCTGCCCCAGCAAAGCAACATCACCTTCAGAAGCTAACAAATCCGCCCAGGACGTGACTACGGCACCAAGAAGCGGCTTTACCTCTCCCGCCCAGCGCCAGACCTACTCACCACTCGCAGTCGCGTCACGCGATACATCCCACCGACTCCCCCACCAGTCGAAGAACCCATCCCCATCATTGAGGAGCCAGAACCATGTGAGCCAGAGCCGGCTCCATGTCCACTCCCTCTTCCCGAGCCAGAGCCTCAGATCGAAGTCATAGCCGTGGACGTCGAGCCGTCTGTTAAATCGTCCAAGTCTAGCCGCAGCCGCTCCAGGAGCCATAGTCACACCCGTGAGAAGGAGGTGTACATTGAGCGTGATCGCTTTATCCCTGTGCCGGTGCCGGTGCCTATGGAGCCCAAGTATGATACATATCGCTACGTTGACGCGCCGAGGAGATATGTCGAGCCTCCGAGAGAGAGGAAGATGATTGAAGACAATAGAGAGAGGACGACGCATATCCATGTTCATACTGAGGACAGGGAGACCAGTAGGGAACGGAGAGACTACCATGATAGAGACTATTATGATAGAGGGTACTATGAGAGGGAGTATTATCGGCGCTGAAGGATGCTTGGATGGGAGTTGATCGGATTGCTTTGGTCTTTCGGTGTTTTATTAATGATGATTGATGTATTAACGGCCTTGGTTCAGTCGGGACTTTTTGGAAATTGGCGGCTACTGCAGGAATCTAACCTTGATATGGACAAGACAACTATCTACTTGTATCTACGTTTCTTAATGTCAAATTATCTGTTTCACAAGTACCTCCTGTTAAGCTTGTCGGTGCCTCAATAGCGAATCACCGACTGAGGACGCCTTCTCGCCCGTCTCACAATCGGCGCACTTTGTTCGGCCAAGTAGGCAGCAGGACGGGGCAACCGCTCGTCGACGATCCGTGTCTCTGGATAATCCATATCGGTCTTGGCTGTAGATCTCTCGACGACATATGCTGTGCTGTCCGTCATTTGCGGTGCCACGCCGAGGCCGTATCCTCCATTTGATATGCTGCCCGTCTTTCTGCCAGACATCCACTTGAGGACATTGCCCAGCTCGCCCATCCACCAGAGGCCAATGACAACAATGAGCAGCGTTACTGGTATTGCAACAACCCAGTAGAGCCACTGGCCAACATCCATGTCACGGATATCGTTTGTGTTCATGCCAAAGATGCTGGAGATGGCACTGAGAGGGAGAAACACCACGGTAACAATGGTGAATGCGTAAATGGCGTTTTCTTGTCTGTCCTTTGTCCAATCTAAGCCGTACACCACGGCCCGCTCCAAGTCATCCGCGTAGTCGGTGTGGCGGCGAAGGTCAAAGTCGCGCTGGTCGACGAGTTGAATGCATTCATTCAGGAACAATCCACGGAACCCGAGCTCATCTATAGGCGAGAGTTTGGACGCCGCTTCAAGGTCCGCTGGATCCTGATCATCCACCCCCAGGTATTCGGCGTCATGTCTTCGTACTGCGGGATCGTACGGCGGTGGACCGGGGTAATACGGTGCATCGTCGTACATATCCCTTGCTCGTCTCCTGCGCCAGGGACCGTCGTCAATTGCTCCAGTGAGAAAAGCACCACTGTCTTTCACGGAAAGATTTGCCTTTATGCTTGTCAGGATGGACCTTTGCTTGGCTACAGTTCTTTTGATGACTGTCATCTCTTGTTGGACCAAGTCAATGCGATGCTGGTAAGAGCGGTCAGACGGTTGACTTGTTATTTCGGCATCCTGCAGATATCGGTTATTAGAAGTTACTCTTTATTCGCTGAGAAGAGACGTAAACTTGCCAACAAGGTTAAATACTGCGCATATGTGTCCATGATATCTTCGGCCTTGCCCACTTGGTCGTGCAACAAGTTTAGTGAAAACAGCGAAAATATCTCGAGCGGTAGCACAGCAGAGTTGTCGAGGATGTTTTGATTTGAGATGCCCTGCATGATGCGGTTCATGCCATCCAGCACCAGCACTTTGGCCTTGGACATGTGCGCAAGCCAGGCATTTCCCCGGTCATACGTACTAATCAAGCCAGAGACAATGTGCAGCCAGGCCGTAACAAATTGCCGAGGAAGATCAATATTGGCTCTTTCTTTCTCGTCAGCATAAGACATGACATTCTGAAAGAGCTGAACATCTTGAGACAAGTCTCTCAAAGCTGCTCGAATCTCTGTCGCAATACTCTGGCTTGTAGATATGGAGGTGATTGTGAACTCTCCTTCAAGCTGGGGTATCTAGTTGGGATAGCCGTGTCAGCACGCGGAATCATACCGAAGGAGGAGCACTGGTACACATTCTCACCTTGATAAGAGATTTCACAGCCCCCCAATACTTGGTTGTTGTCGGTCCATCAAACGTTGTTGGGAAGAACAGCTTGAATATGTCATCAGCTGCATTGAAAATATCAATCCTTTCCTCATGCATGATTCTGATGTTATCGTTTGCCTTTTCTTCCACTTGAGACGCTTGCTTGACGAGAAAATTATAGACATCCTCTCTCGCAGCGTTTACACAGCTCTTGTAGGCCCGTTGATCTGCATACGATGTTTGGCCGGTCAAAAACTTCTCTGCAGAAGTCAACTGCTCTTTCAAAAATTCCGTTGCCTTTTCAGCAACATCTTTCGCACTATGTCTCGCTTCTGCGGGACGAAGGGTGAGGACATGCAAATATTCTTGGGGCTTCTTGCATGGTTTTGAGGACTCGTCTCGCATAGCATCAGATACCAAAGGCTCCAAAACTGTGCGCAGTGGAGGGGGCCGTTGTCTGTATACAATTTTAGCGTGTACATCTTCCAAATGGTACTACAGTATCCTGTTATCGCGACTTACATTATCTCCATCTTCAATAAGACACTTCCCTGGGGACGAGCTGCTAGATGCAAAACTTTGGACCAGTTTGCCGCCGAGACTACTTGGCTGTTATACGTGAACTGCAAATTTCTCGGCCAGAAAGCATGAAAGTGTGACAAGAACGTCTAATTTAGGTAAATAACATGTCTGTACAACAGTGGCCATTCAGGGAGAACTTACAAACCAAGTTGAGCACGCCATAGCAGGAAGAGTCCAAGTCACCGCGTTTCCATACTTGACATGGATTCTTCCAGGCCGTGGGCCGGCCATTTCTGGTGACGGCTGAGAGTCAACTTTGACCAGTTCCCCACAGAGATCGAGGTCCGGAGACATGGCACCGCAAGTAACAAGGAGTGCTATTGTCTGGTTAGCATCCGGCTGCTCGTATGAGGGGGGCGGACCGTACAGTTGTCGAGTACCAAACACCACAGCTGCGCAATATGAAAGCATTCATCCTTTTTGGTGGTAGAAATTTGGCAAACAGCTTGTAACATATCTCTCTGTTGCGTGGTTCGCGAGTACTGTGCCTGTAGCAACGTCTGGGGAGGGAAAACAGATGGTGTTGATCCTGCGAGCAAGCCCGAGTATTTCTGCCGCGAAAAGTACGGGAGGCAAATCCATCTTGCGGAGCCTGTTGGCTTCTCTTGACCCGAAAGCTGCTTCGCAAAGGATTTAAGCGGCACTTCGAAGCAGCGAGGTTCCATGTACCCAACCCTCGCCCCCTTGGGGTTTTGTCTGGTCTTGACGCAATGCTTCTTAACATCTGCCCTCAGCTTTGCGATGGCACTTATTTCCAGCTCTGAGAAGTGAACTTGCTGTGATATCTCCGTCTAAAGAAAATGTCAGATATATGTCGTTTGTAGGGGAGGTCCGTGATATTTACCCAGAAAGTATCAAAGTTCATCACATCTTGGTGAATATGGCTAATCCTTTCGTCAGTAGCGATTCCAGACCCCCGATACTACAGCAATCTTCACTCACAGCCACTTGAATAACGGCCTTTTCTTCGCCTTGACGTCAAAAATCTCAGTCAATTTGGCGGTATGAGTTCCCCCGAGTTCCGCACTACCAGTGTAGCGAGAAGAATAGACTCTCTTGGCGCTTGATGTTCCCAAAACATCCCTCTCTTCTCTATGCGCAGAATCAGAGTCTACAACTGGTGACTCTAAATCTGAGAGCTCTTCGCCCTTGGAATCCGCCGTGGGAAACAAAAAGTTGAACTCATCATATGCATCCAAGTCTTCGCCCATGGGACTTGGTGGCCGAATGCCTCGGTCATTTTGCCCATCGTCCATAACATAGACTTCTGCATCTCCAGACTTGTATGCATGAAATCTGGGCCAGTCACCGCCGGAGCCACCATAATAGGGCATTCGAGATCGGGAACGACTTCGATCAGAACCCTGATCTTCATCTCTCCTGGTAGGTTGCTGCCCTGAATAAATGTCGTCTTCCTCCCTGCTGTCCATCCGCGGCGGAGACTGCGAGTAACGAGACGTCCTCTGCTGTGGTGCTACCTCGGCAGCTATTGGCACAACTTCTTCTTCAAAAACTTTCGGCGCCGTTATAACCTCCGCTTCACGGTGTCTAGCCCGTCTCGATGACGGAGCCAGAGGAGTAACCGCTGTTGGCAGGGTATATTCCTCGTAATACGATGGCATGGCACGCTCCAGACGTGTCCATTGGGGAACAGGAGCGCCAGGTGCTCTCTCAAGGCCATGGTCATCACCAGAAAACTGTCGACGCCGCCGTGACGGCGTGGGCGCATTGTACACAATTCTTTGAGGCCGACTGGACTGGAAACGAGAAATTTAGACGAGGGTTTCTGTGGTGACCCCATTGCAGAGCAAACTTACGGGATAATATTCTTCTTCATCATTATAGAAGCGGACCCGTGGCCGACGCGAGGAACGATCACCAGGCGGGTGGTAGGCCATTGCTCTGACCCCCGCGCGGAACAACTAATTTTGATGTTGAGAACTTAAAAAAAAGAGGTGAATTGGTGTTAAATGCAAGAAGAAAAAACATGCATGTGCCTACACTGAAAAAATAGAAATTTCGTAATTAACATGATCTCACGGGCGAGGATATCACCTCATCTGACCATGCATCGTCAGGGGTTAGTGAGCTGCCGTTGCATGGGGAAGGAGCCGGCTGGTGGCTAGCTCGTTCAGCTGCCAATCCCATCTCATGCACTCAAGTTGGCAAGAACCTCAGCTCCAGACGTGGGGAAGGCGCGTCCACTTCCTGGTCAATCCCGCCTTGGCTTTGATACCTAGTAGATGCAGATGTTGTTATCAAGGATTGGAGTTAATGAGACACTTGTGCAGGTTGATACAGACCCCGTCACTTTCACATTCATGGCATCGTGATTGGGAATAGCAAATGCCAGGAATCACTGTGTGTTAAGCTGCCCATTACAGCTCATAGGAGGACCGGAGTGCTACGGTAATATTCGGTAATTTAAATAAACGTACTTTGCTACTAACCAAAGAAGTATCTCAACCTTATTAATTAGAGGAACATCCTTTACCAGTTGCAGCATTCGTCGAGGGAATACATTCACGCGGCCTCGACAAGGTATGTCGCTGATTGTGAGGATGAGCCGCGAAGTAAATAACATCCAAAAGCCCACTCTCTACTTCAGTTAAGCCAATTTGTGTCTTTCTTCAACCTCGCTCACCAGTTGCTGTCATGATCTATGATTGTGACACACAGTTTCTGCTACTGTCACCTTCTCTCGTCTAGCTCTTCCAATGCGCTCCAGTGCGGCTCCGAGTCCATAGTTGTAAGAAAGGATCGGTGACTAGAACCCAGCCGTACATCGAGACTCGGCCACCCAAAGACTCTTTTGCTGGGTAAAACTCAAAAGCTCTATCGTTAATTCGAGTCCTTTCATAAGGCTACATAAGTCTCACCAGTACCCTCTTTTGCCTGTCGAACAGCAAGAAGGTCAGCGGATATCGCTGCCGAATGCCTCTTCCATACATCTGTAGAAAGCAAATCGACAAACACCGCATGTCTAATGAGACAGGGAAGTAGCGTGTCTAGGAACTTGGCCAGACTCAACCGCAGCAATAGAGTTTCCCCATAATATTTATTCTCATAAGCAACTTCCAATGCGTTTTGGAGGTAACGGACTGTATCAACAACGTCTGTATGATCCATCGTTTGGCTGCTGAGTGTTTTAACAAGGTTGCACGTCAAGTCCTGTGCCGTTTGTTGAAGAACTCGGATGATGTGGTCCTGCATCGCATCAACTTTGAGATCCATGGCACCCATATACAACAATGCACCGCGTGCGATATGGAGGGCCAAATCGAGGAGACTCTTTCGATCACCGTCTAATATTTCAAGAGCTACGGAGCATCATGTTAGCACTGTTCATGAAGCAGTCGCATAATGCACTTACTGTGAGTATACATGAATCGCAGAGGGAATGGGACGCCGATGTGGCAGAATGGGAGGTGCACGATATGCACATCGGTCTCAGGGTTTTCCTGTGCCGGATTTTAGTCCTTGAGTCCTATCAACTACTATCAGTTGCTGTCCATGTTGGAGCTTACCGGGTCTACATGTCGAAAATACTCTCTAAACCAACCTGATTGAGGTTCCACGATGCGACGATGTATTGCAAATTGGTAGTGCAGGTTTTGACAGTCTTTCGAGTCAGGACATGCGCAGACGAAAACGTCCGCTCCAAAAGGTCGTAACCATAAGCTGTAGTGGTTTAGGTCAGTCGAATTGTTGCCGATCGAATGCTCAGGGATTTGCCAAACCTATCACCGGCTCGCGGCGCAGCCGCCTGGAAGATCTTCCTTGACGGCGAAGCTTGATTGTCATTTTTACTATCGACAGTGCAGCTACTTTTCGTGTCTGGACGCTTTTGATTTTGGGCCTTGGCCTCTTTGGGTTTGTTTGTTTTGGTCGTTTCGTTGATATTCTCGAAGTCCGGCGTGATGCTCGGCCAGTCTGGCGCCAGTGAGGTCGCTGGTCGCTTTTTCGTCCACGGATTTATTTTGGGTGGTGATGCAGGTCGAAGAGCTTGAGTTTTCGCGCTTGGAGTCTTGGTATCTTTGGACTTGCAGTGTTTTCCATTTAAGGAGGCCATATCGGAAGGTCTGAGCCTGCCATCCAGAGACAGGCCAACCATGGCCTGTTGATGGTGAAGTTGGAAGGGAAGGTATCGAATCAGCATTAGCGGCACATCGATAAAGCTAGAGCTCTACGTGGTCGAATTTAAAGAAGTTGAATCTCTGTAATTTTCTCGAAACCTTGCCTTTTGTTCTTTGTATGTTTGAGTCTGGAACCAGGAGACTGAATAGCAAATGTTGTGATTGAACATTTAGTAGACAAGCGAAAATGGTGGTCCGCAGGCTCTGAACAAACTTTTTATAGGAGAAATACAGTATAACTTTTTTTTGTTTTGTGATGTTGTATTGAACAGAGGTGAGAGAAAAGTGAGCTGGACTGCAAGCCATTTGTTCGCTAGCCTATTTGCCACAAAGGAACACCTTTTGTCCAACACGGGAGGTATGATAGTATGAGTATTTAGGTTGGCCGTCGCATAGAACATGCAGTGAGTAAACATGCTGATCATCTTTAGACAAATACAGTAGATGATGAATATTGATGCAAGCAGTTTGTGTAGCGGTTGCAAGTCACAACGTAGACCAACTTCTCAAAGTCAACTCTTGCCATGCGACTACTCGATTCACAGCCCAGAACAGGCAAATCAAGAACAATTTCCAAATTCACAGCTACTTCTGGTCTGTCAAAAAGGTGTACATCATTCGAAGGGAAAAAAAGAAAATGAAAGAGAAATAAAAGGGTTTATCCAGATCCTCATATGCTTAGGCTACCAGACTGGACTAGGACAGTAGCCCAAAATGCTTCCGGTAAGAGCTGAGAATAGACACATAGGTCTGGTACTTAAGTATCGAGAATCAAGTAGTTTTTGCTGCCGTGTATCAGTGCAATAGTGTTCGGAGATGAACCACTTGACCTCAGCAACTGGATAGCGTCTGGTCTGGTCTGATTTAATCAAAGAGCCACCTGGCGCCACCGAACCACTACATGCAGGTTTCAATGTTCAATTTCAAGTAAGTACGGTAAAGTGATGAGTCTATTGCGCACTTCATTCACATCAAAGGACATAAACGGGTGGCGCTTGATGGATTTTGCCTCCAGTCTTGATTGTGTCCCAGTCTGCATGTGAGTCTTAACATTGAACTTTGGAAGTCTGCTGCCAGTTCAATGTTGCACACCTGCATCTGATGTCTGGTATCTGGTATCTGGTGTCTGGTACTCAAGCACGCACTGTCCAGTCAATGTCTGTCGCATGCACGTGGGGCAACAGCACCAGTTGACCTGTCCCAGCACCAGCCGTCTGGTCCACCCAGGCACCCAGTCTACACAAAGTATGTATGTCTGGTCTAGTACTTAAGCTGAGCAGCCTGGACCTGCAGCAGCGTGTTCCTGGCTGCCTAGCATTCAGCAACCCACCACACTGGACCACGCTGGCTTACGACCTCAGACTTGGACCTTGACTGCGAAACTCAACATTGAACCAGACATCAAAGCCCGTCGCGATACCAGCAAAACACCAGACACAGACACAATACTGACACAGCTTCGCGGCACGCACCAGACCGTTCCGTCGAGCGTAGCACAATGCCGCAACCACCAGTACAAATAACCTCCAAGGAGCACTTTGACGGCATCCTCAAAAAGTCCAAACTCGTCGTCGCTGACTGTGAGTGAACCCCGCCATCATCATTTGTCAAGTAGAACCTACCGACTACAATTATTACACGAAGCGTCACCACCTCCTCCCCCTTCCGTCCCTCGCACTCCTCCTTCAGCTCATGTCCCATGCTTACGCGCCTTGTCCCTCACATATAGTCTTTGCTGACTGGTGCGGTCCTTGTCAACAAATTGCGCCCGTTTACGAGGCCTTGTCGCAGTCCCTCACCCGCCCAGACCTCCTCACATTTGTCAAGGTCGACACCGAAAAGAACCAGGCGCTTTCCGAAGAATATCAAATCAGCGCGCTGCCGACCTTCCTGCTGTTCCAGAAAGGCAAAGTCATACAAACAGTCCAGGGCGCCAATCCTACCGAGCTTAGACGCATCATCCAGAAGCTGTCCTCAGAGCTTGAGTCTGCTGATGAGGCCTCTGGCTCCGGCGGCGGCGGCGGCAGCAGCAGCAGCAGCAGCAACGGCCCGTGGACTGGCGCAGAGATTCCCCGCGGTTACAGCGATATTTCCGATCAGGTAGAGACACGAAACTCTGAGCTACTGAATGCGGACGACGATGCCGGGCCCGTCAAGGTGCTATTCGATATTGCCAAGCCAGCCGCCTTGAATAACGACGATAACACCACCAAGGACTATGTCCAGAGCGGAGCGGACGACCAGCTTCTTTTGTTTATCCCGTTTCAGGGCACAGTCAAGCTTCACACGTTGCAGGTAGGTGACAACACTACAGTGCAAAATTGCACCCCATGATACTAGGCGCCAAAACTAATGTTATCACAAGATTACCTCTCTTCCACCCAAGGGACAAGATGACGTCTCAAGACCCGAGGTTATTCACCTGTATATCAACAGACCCCAGAACATGGACTTTAGCGAAGCAGACGATACGGAGCCCACCCAGGCTATCACCCTAAAGCCCGAGGACTGGAACGCCCAAGGCACCGCCAACATCAGCCTGCGCTTCGTCAAGTTCCAGAAGACGACGACGCTGATCCTCTACGTGCAAAAGGGTGAGGATGATGCAGAGGCGGTCCGAATTGATCGGATCAAGCTCATCGGTGAGGCTGGCACCAAGCGCGAGATGGGCAAGCTTCAAAAGGTGGGAGAGGATGAATAGAAGGGGGGGCATACATATCACGATCTCATCATTACATGACACAAGATGAGTCCTGGCTAGGCGGGACCGTCTTGGGCAGCCCAGGAAAGCATTAGAACACAGCCGGAGTTTATGATCATGGGTAGAAAATAGGACACGGGCAATTGGCATCCTCCCTGACTGATCCACAGCTAGAATTCCATCTTGGTGATTGTTTACGTAGTCGACTTTCGAGAAAGAAAACCCAAAGGTCGGAGTGATCACCCATCAAATCTCAATGCGAAAATATGTCCAGCATCTCATGTTGCGATCCAGGTTGTTAAGAAGCCTGCACCAATAACAAAGACGCCGGCCTGCAATTATGATTTATCTGGGGCATGATTGACGCTGCGATTTATATCCATGGTTTTGGGACTCGAGCAACACGGGATAAAATTTTCATATCATGCCAGCCGCACGAGGAGGGAAAAGAGAAAAGAGAAGCGAAGCTTTTGCGCGGCGACGAAATTTTTATGGGCTGGATCCTGCGTGGGATGTGGCTGAGTCAGCAGTGTCCACTTGTACAGGGTAGTTGGTGCGTACTGTATCTTTGGACGGAATGGTCTCGACAAGTAAGTATGACATATTTGATATTATGTGGTTATTTCTCTGGTTCCGACCGTTTTCTTCCCTGTTGTATGTGTCTTTGTGATAATTATTTTGCCATGGTGTGTTGCTGTGGTGCAATTGTTCGCTTGGAGAACTTCCTTGTTATTCCCACTCGGTGCACTGAAACCATTTGATTAGATGTTCGTTTGAACCTCGACCACATGGCAGCAGACAATACATTGCATCTAATAGAGTACGACACATACCACCATATCTACCACTAATGTGAATTCACAATTTTGCATATATGCTGAATACTTTCTCCAGCAATTCTTCCTGGAGGCTCAACGGAGCTGAGCCCGGCCCACAAGGCGACGACATGGACTCACTATTGGCTGGAGCAGCTGCTCGCTACTTTTACACCCAATCAGAGACGCCAGCTCGTGACGGTCAACCCAACTGACTCTAGGCCCGTTGGTCACCAATTCAACACCAAGACGCCATCACTTTATCAAATCACAAATCGACTTGTTGGCTCATACCAAGAAGGCCACCATGGATACCAAGTGTCCACAGCTGGTTCGAGCTTTGCATCTTCAGTGGCGCAGTCCCTCCTGATCCTGGACAGGTTTCAACCAAGGCTTCGCACACTACCTGCCAGCCGACATGTCGCAGCTACCGGCGTTGGCTCCCCGGCCACCAGGGGAGACGCCATCCCTAACAGACAGACAAAATTCCAAAGAACACACAGAAAGAGAATGGGAGGCTCACCGTGAGATCATTGAACGTTTATATATCGATGAAAATCGAAAACTGGCCGACACCATGACCATCATGGTATCGAAACATGGGTTTGCAGCGACGTACGTGGCCAAGCGTAAAGACTCGAGAGAACTCACCACTAACTTTTATAAAGAGAGCAAATGTATAAAAAGCGGCTGAAGAAATGGAATGTACGCAAGAGAGCGTACCGCAAAGTTCCAGATAGCCCTGTGGCATCCACTCCAGCGCCAGTCTCAGATCACACAAGTGCAAGCCCGATGGAAGTGGACTTGCAACATCAAACACCAAATTATGGATCGCAGCCGGTTTGTACCACCATTGCACGAACCACGAGATTCGGATCCTATGCTGGCCTTGAACTGATTCTTGATACTGTTCGATCCTGGAGCTTGTGCAAACTGGAGTCCAGTGATGCTGCACCGGACCCCATGGTGAGATATCTGGCGAATCCGAACCAGCCTCCCATTCAGGATAGCCGGACCATGTATCGCACCTTTGAACTAGTTTTCGACCTGTGGTGTCATGGCAAGGGCCAACTCGCTGGCATGGCGGCAAGAAAGGCATTTTACATTCTCGAGTTTGTCCTCACGGAAGATCATCCAGACCTGATTTGGCACATGCTGGATACAATCTACGATATGGTTGACAGGGGCCACATTCAGCTTCTGGGAATGTTTCTCGCACATGCGAGTCAACTCTCAAGAAGATGCCTCCCTAGGGAACATCCCCTGGTCAAGATTCTCGAGCAGCTCATAAAATGCGACTATCAATCCCAGGAGGGACGAGAGCAAGTGTGTTACCTCTTGCGCACAGCCTGGCTACGCAATGTAGATATACTAAGCGACCACATTGGCTCCCTGGCATCCAAGCACCTTTGGCTCTACGAACAACTCATTTGGGATGGCAGAACAAGACTTCGCAAGGAATGCGAACTGGCAAGGATACAGGGCACAATGATGACGGCATTGACTGACTTACATCGACATACGGACGCGGATTCTCCAGTGGGCAAATTGGACAGACTGCGCATTATGGCGCTCATGTTAGAATACACACAAATGGATATTGGCGATAGACAAAAGGCGGAAAAATTGGCAATAGACTTGCTAAATCACACCTCAGAGGGTGAACAAGGGAGTCGCTCGAATGCAAGGTTTCACGCATATGCCCGCAAGATGCTGGCCAGACTGCAGGAACACCGGCAAGATTGGGCACAGGCAGAGGAAAATCTTCGATATGCGGTTGAGAAGAGGGAGACTGCCCATGGCACGGGCACCGATTTGCGAGTGATACGGGACATGTGGGTGCTTGCTGGGCATTATCAGAGGGCTGGAAAAGGTCAAGTGGCTGACCAGATTGTGTGTGATGCGATATGTAGAGCAGAGCTGTATCTTGGCAGGGGAGCAATTGAGTGTACCTAGGAAGCACGGAGATATTTAGACTTGATTGGATTGGAAAGACAAACGAACTGTAAATTTTACCTGGTTAAACATGGTTCTTGGTGGGCTGGCTGAAACCAACATCAGTTGAGTGCCTAGCGTGGAGTGCCTCCGATCCGCCACAATGACGTTGGTGACCTCCAGACACGTGTGAACCACGCTGGCAACATCTCGTGCGATAACCTGTCGCTTGAACTCGACTCATTTCAAACACTACACTGCAAACTACTCAAAGTATTATACACTGATACTTAGGCAGCCATGTCGAGAGATCCCCCACCAAATTACTGTACGTCGCAACCCGCCACACCTCCCACACATCCACACTAACAACCTCACCCAGATGCGATTCTCGACATCCCCGAGACAGCGACGACGCAGCAAATCCGAGCTGCCTACAAGCGGCAAGTTCTCCCAAATTCTCCCACCATCAACACAATCCCCTTACCCAAAGTCATCAACTAACGATTCTCCCCAGCGCCGCCTTAAAAACCCACCCCGACCGCGTCCCCTCCGACTCCCCAGAACGCACCGCCCGCACACGCAAGTTCCAGCTCGTCAACGACGCATACTACACCCTCTCGGACGCCACCCGCCGCAGAGACTACGACGCCCAGCGCAGGCTCTTCACCCCGTCCACCCCGGCAGCTGACCCCTTCGAAGAAGCCGACGAAGAGATCCCGCCGCAGCCCAACACCACCGGCCAAAACGCATACTCATGGGCGTGGAACTTCTTCAACAGCCACGCCACGGGGGATGCGAACAATGCCGAGCGCGAGCGTACGGAAAACGCGCAGTTCAGCGATGTATTTGAGGAGATGATGCGCGAGGAGGGCATGGCGGAGGAGGGCAGCAATTCGCCGACGGGCAAGTTTTGGAGTTTGGTTGGGGGCTTGAGCGGCGGTGCGTTGGGCTTCATTGTTGCCAATTTTCCGGGTATGCTGGCGGGTGCGGTGGCGGGGAATAGGCTTGGTGCGGTGAGGGATGCGAAGGGGAAGAGTGTGTATGAGGTCTATTCGGTAAGAGTGCTCTCTCTGTGATGCTTGATGAGTGTGATTGACTGATGGGTGATTTCTCTAGGCTCTTCCACAGGATGATAGGGCTAGACTTCTTAGCCAGCTTGCTACACGGGTGTTTAGCCATGTTGCTGGAGTGTAAGATGATATGATGTGGGATGTGTGATGGGATTGGGAGGTTATGGCAATGTGTTTGTTTGGATATACCTGCTTCATAGCGTACAAGTACCTAGGTAGTTGAATGATGATAGTATTCATCAATAATGGCGACTTTGGATGGTCAAGTGCTCTCACAAGTGCATTTGAGTCAAGGAATGGTAATCGACTGCAGATTCGGCAACATATGCCGTTTGGTCAACAACTGGTATATTTCACTGGTGCCCATCATGGGCACACATCAAAGTGACATTGTAGCCACCCTGCATAACTACCTAGGTAGGCAATCTTGATTCACAGTGTCAACAGAGACGTCAAGAAACCAAATGATGTCATGAGATGTCACATACATTTTGATATTATACGGATCCTCATTTGGATAAACTCTCATACTCCTGCAAACGCAGGCCATCCTGATCTACTGTATAACCATATCTTCGCCAGAACCGAAATCGTCGTAACATGTTTCAATAATTGATGAAATCCCAAACCGTCAAGCGCCAAGTACGTCCTTCTATCTTCGTGGGGGAGGGTTGAATCCAGGGGGGCCGCCACCAGGCGGGTTAAAGCCGGGGGGAGGGAATTGCGCGCTTCCAGGGAATCCTCCAGGTGGAGGAGGGAAGCCTCCGGGGAAACCGGGGGGAGGAGCTTGAAACCAGTTAGATGGTCGTTGATATCTTCTATGGGCATGAGTGAACCTACCACCTCGTCCGGCACCAGGAAAGCCAGGAGCTCCTGGGAAACCGGGGAAGCCCGGGGGAGGCACGCCACCGCCAACTCCAGCAGCGGGACCCTATCGACAAAGAAATATTAGAAAAACATTCACAAGCGATGAATGATTGGGGATATCGTACAGCCAAAGATGGAGCAGGGGCACCACGGCCAGCAGGTTTGGCGACTCCGGGTCCGGCGGTGAGAGAGGATGGAATACCACTGGGAGCACTCTTTCCAAGTCTAGCACTGGGGTCGGCGGGAGGAGGCGATTCGACGGAGAGGGAGATGATGTGAGCGCCGCGAACAATGGTCAGACCGAGAGTTCTCTTTTCTTCCGTCTCGACAACCTGGGATGATGCGCCCGGCGCGGTTGACTTGGCCTTTCTCTTTACGCGTCTGAATTCTTCGGTATCGGCGAGAACAAGATTCATGTGCTGCCACACTGTTAGCCTTTGTGTCTTTACTGAACAGGGTCGGTTGAGCTCCGTATACCTTATCAAATGCAAGCATCTGGCCGGTCATGGCACGTCCGTCGTTCAGGGTGACGCGCATACGCCAGTTGATCTAGACATGAAAGTCAGTCAGGTTTGGTCATGGAGGAGATTCTGACAGCATCTCGGCAACGAGGATCGAGGGAGGAGCACGTACATAACCGGCCTAATTTGAAATGAAAATCGTTAGCATCTTGACCACACAGCTAGGCAGAAGGGAGGGAGAGGACGGGGAGCATATACCATCTTTCCTTGTTTGTTCGACATCTTGACGGTTGATTGAGAGCTTGCAAATGCAGTTTCTCAGTGTTTCAAAAAATTAGGAGCCGTCCGCGGAGCTCTTACGCGACCGCAATGACAGCAACTCACTATCGAGCACGCGGTGCAGCAAAGTGAGGTGAGGAACTGGCTTCGGTCCGCCAAATTTTGCGGAGCCTCGAGCAGAAGGCTGAAGGCTGGTACGACCACAAAGTACCATCTTACGCTAAACCATATTTGGATTCGCTACCCCACTCTTTTCTTTTCTCAGTCGAGGGTTTTCATGCCCTCGAATTGTTCGAAGGTCACAAAATTCTTGACCCGCCCATCCGCCATCCTGCGAACTTGCACGAAGCAACCATTCCACGTCGACAACAACCGCAACAATGGCATCCGAGAAGGCTAACAACCCCATGCGGGAGCTCAAGATTCAGAAGCTCGTTCTGAACATCTCCGTCGGCGAGTCTGGTGACAGACTGACCCGTGCCGCCAAGGTGCTTGAGCAGCTGTCTGGTCAGACTCCTGTCTACAGTATGCGCAAACCACCGAAATATCCTCGAAATGAATTGGAGCAACGACTAACAAAATATTCACCACAGGCAAGGCCCGTTACACCGTCCGTACTTTCGGTATCCGACGTAACGAAAAGATTGCTGTCCACGTCACCGTCCGTGGCCCCAAGGTAAATACTTCTTCGAGACCTGTGGGGAAAATAAAAGCAACTCCCACATCAATTGCAGCCGTAATCTAACAGCAATACAGGCTGAGGAAATTCTCGAGCGTGGCCTCAAGGTCAAGGAGTACGAGCTCCGCAAGCGCAACTTCTCTGAGACCGGTAACTTCGGCTTCGGTATCAGCGAACACATCGATCTCGGCATCAAGTACGACCCTTCCATCGGTATCTATGGTATGGACTTCTACTGCTGCATGACCCGCCCCGGTGAGCGTGTCACTCGCCGCCGCCGCATGAAGAGCACCATTGGTGCCAGCCACCGCATCAAGCGCGATGAGACCGTCAAGTGGTTCAAGCAGAGATTCGATGGTATTGTCCGATAAATGCAAGGACGATGGAGCATGGGGGTATTTGTCTTTATGGATGTCATGGCGAACATTTTAGGGAAACAAAAAGGGATCACGCGGTCAATGTATTTGCACTTGCCTTTGCTGCATCTGCTCGACTATGAATAGAGTCGAGCTACGGCCTCAGAGACCGACCGGCGCCTATGCCGGCTTCCATAATGACTGTCTTCGAAATGTGACGTCTTTATCTCCAGAGATAATGCAAGTATCTTGTTCATCTGATAATGCCCATGTTGTTGTTGTAGAAGAATTGGCTTACCGCGACTAATCTCGACGTCGCACGGAGTGACCGTAAATTGTAACATGGCCATTCGGTGACATTTTTTTGTTATATCGCAAGCCTGCAGGGCATCCAGTACTGTATGATTCCCAGTGCACAACAATTGGGGATTTTTGCTGGCAGCGCCCAAAACGGAAGTGCATAGCGCTGGGTGGAGAAGGGGCTGAGCAAAGCTCTTGCATCAGGGCCAAACACCAGTGGCGCAGGGACATGTCAGTTTCAAGCATGGTGAGATGTCATCATTGTCAACGACGTATTGAGGTCGAGCTGCCTGCGGACATAAATAGGGCATCCCGTCGTCCTAATTTGTAGTAAGGTCAAAATCAGTAAACCAACTGTAGTCGTTTCAAATTTGAAGGTTACACGCAACAATCTCTTCCTTGTCAATCGAAGATCTTACACACATCACACGCTCTACGTATTTGTAGTACAACAAAGTCATCACCGTTATAAATTACACCTCACAATGGGATCCGCCGAATCCAAGCAAATTGAGGGCCGGTTACTCAACTCCTCCCTAAACAAGACCAACTTCAGCAAGTCTTTCAACCTATACTACGAATCCATGCGCCATGGACTCAAATTCGTCATTGGCGAACACAAGAATCAACCATCCAACATCATATCCCTACCGCAAGGATGGTACGGCGACTTAATTCTGTACAGCGGCCCGGACGCAAACTCAGACCCGCTAGCCGCGGTCACATACGGAAACAAATGGGGGACGTATGATCAAGTTCGACTACCGCCCAAGGAACCTGGTCAGGGGTTGATACGGGAGGAAATACGCTGTCACCTAAATAAGATGAATATTGCGTACACGTTTGCCATCCCCGTTGGCGAGAGCGGGTACCCTGAGAAGTTTGAATGGCGAAGCAGCAAGACTGACGAGGTTAAAGAGTTAGGTGAGATGTCGCGCGGTTGGAAGCTAGTCCGGCTCAACCATGGCGATGAAGTCGTCGCAGTCTGGAGTTGGACAAAACTTAGATGGAGTATGAACAAGGGAGCGGCATTTCAGTTCACGAATAGCGGTGCCACAGGCGAGCTGGGCAATGTATTTGCGATTATGGCCGTGACATCTTTCATCAGGCAGTATCAAAAGGAGATTCAAGCGAGCGTCTCGGCTGCGGCGGCATAGTGCTGGTTTTGGAACATGCGAAGGATGGTGAAATGACATTAGATAGATACCCTCATAGATATTCAAGTTTGTTTTCGATCAAATAAATGATGCACCATGCTTGGGCCGTCTGAGTGTTGCTGGTGAGACTGCCTTTGGCGGCTGCGTGTGACCTAGGATGTACGGTATGTGAGGCTTTTCTAAGATGTTAGACAATAGGTAAGAAGCAGAGTCTAATGGTAAGTAAATTGGTAAATAGTTGTGATGGTTAATGATGAAGTGCGTTGTGGACTTACAGAGGGAACTCCGCGACCGATGGATAAAGTCTCCATCTCACATGACTTGACCTGCCTCTGCCCGTTGGAACGACGCAAGTTAGATGCCGGGCTTCTCCTTGCTCGCAATTCTGGTTGCCGTGGCGCTTTGCACGACACAAGCCAGGCACACGTTCCGGCACGCACCTTTTCCCGTCTTCCATCAGTGGCTGATTCCTGAGGCTCAAACGCAGAAGGGGGAAATTGTTAAGGCCAACCTCGGAATTTGCAGGCAAAACCGCGCATCAGGCCCTGATTGGGTGACTGGGCCAGCTTTGCTCCACCATCTCCCTCACAGACTCTGCTCCCATCACTGTCCTCCCGAAAATCTCCATTTGCTCTCCTGCAAAAGGCAGCACCGCAACTCCAATCTCCCCTCTCCCCAATTGCACGTTGCTGCAATTGCTCCTCTTCCATCTAGATCCTCACATATCTCCCTTAATATGTTCCGGAACGCCCTCCGACAGTCCACGCGTGCCGTGGGCGCCGTCTCTGCTGCCGGCAGAGTCGCCGCGGTGAGTCCTTCTCCTCAGACCCGAAACCGACCGCCAATGCCATCGAAAGCCGCCTGCATCCATCGGGAAAACCTTGCCAGGAGCTCAATTGGGCATATGGACAAGCTTTTTACTGGATTTCATCGTCCTCAAGGCGCGGGCGGTGGTGTTGGCTCGTTTTGAGCTCTTTGTTCGGGCTTCGGCTAACTTGTTATTTTTTTCAATCTAGGTCCGAAATGCCGCACCCGCCGTCGTCACCGGTCTGCAGGCTCGATCCTACGCCGACAAGGCCTCACCAACTGAGGTCTCCTCAATCCTCGAGCAGCGCATCCGTGGTGTCCAGGAGGAGTCTGGCCTTGCTGAGACTGGCCGTGTCCTTTCTGTCGGGTATGTGGAGCTTCCAATGCATCAAAAACGGCCAACTCCGGGTCATCGGATGGAGGACAACAATTCTCGACATGACAGTATTCGCCATGGCGACAATCGACAGGCGCAAGTCAATGGGTGCACGGGATTTGCTGACAGAAAATTTTTAGTGACGGTATCGCTCGTGTCCACGGTCTTGCCAATGTGCAGGCTGAGGAGCTGGTTGAGTACGTATCATTTTCCCTTACTGCCCCTAATGGATCTCTCCTATGGGCCATTGGATTTCTGAGTCCGAATCAGGTCTAACACGACTACTCTAGGTTCGCCTCCGGTGTCAAGGGTATGTGCATGAACCTCGAAGCCGGCCAAGTCGGTGTTGTGTTGTTCGGTTCCGATCGTCTCGTCAAGGAAGGCGAGGCTGTCAAGCGTACTGGTGCCATTGTAAGCCTTGCACAATGCAACTTTTCCCATTGATTCAAACCCTTGCTAACAAATGTCCCCTAGGTCGACGTTCCCGTCGGTACTGAGCTGCTTGGCCGTGTTATTGATGCTCTTGGTAACCCCATTGACGGCAAGGGCCCCCTCAACACCAAGGAGCGTCGCCGTGCTCAGCTCAAGGCTCCCGGCATTTTGCCTCGCAAGTCTGTCAACGAGCCCGTCCAGACTGGATTCAAGTCCGTCGATGCCATGGTTCCCATTGGCCGTGGTCAGCGTGAGTTGATCATTGGTGATCGTCAGACCGGCAAGACTGCCGTTGGTCTTGACACCATCCTCAACCAGAAGCGATGGAACAATGGCACCGACGAGTCCAAGAAGCTGTACTGCGTCTACGTAGCCATTGGCCAGAAGCGATCCACCGTCGCCCAGCTCGTCAAGACTCTTGAGGAGAACGATGCTATGAAGTACTCTATTGTTGTTGCTGCCACTGCCTCCGAGGCTGCTCCTCTGCAGTACCTTGCTCCTTTCACTGGTATGACCCCCTATGACTTTTTTTAATGACTTGCGTTCCTTGTGCTCTATATCGCGTGGTATACTGCTGTATATTGCGATGTTTTGTGTATACTTGGCTGTGGGTGGATACCTTCCTCCACAGGCTGTATACACCAAGACGACAAGAATATATCACGACAATCTCAATCACCTTGGCTTTGTACAACAAATGCTTACCATCTTTTCTTTACTAGGTGCTTCGGTTGCCGAACACTTCAGAGACACAGGCAAACACGCTCTGGTGATTTACGACGATTTGTCCAAGCAGGCCGTCGCTTACCGACAAATGTCTCTGCTGCTCCGTCGTCCCCCTGGTCGTGAGGCCTACCCTGGTGACGTTTTCTACCTGCACTCTCGTTTGCTTGAGCGTGCCGCCAAGCTCAACAATGACCACGGTGGCGGTTCCATGACTGCCCTGCCCATCATTGAGACTCAGGGTGGTGATGTGTCCGCCTATATTCCCACCAACGTCATTTCCATTACCGACGGCCAGATCTTCTTGGAGTCCGAACTTTTCTACAAGGGTATCCGTCCCGCCATTAACGTCGGTCTTTCCGTCTCTCGTGTCGGTTCTTCTGCCCAGCTCAAGGCCATGAAGCAGGTCGCTGGTTCCCTGAAGCTTTTCTTGGCCCAGTACCGTGAGGTCGCCGCTTTCGCCCAGTTCGGTTCCGATCTGGATGCCGCCACCAAGCAGACTCTGGCCCGTGGTGAGCGTGTAAGTTGATTAATCAGAAACTCCCAGCTGTGAAAGTTTATCAGATCGCTAATTTACATTTCCTTTCTCTTTACAGTTGACCGAGCTCCTGAAGCAGAAGCAGTACTCTCCCATGGCCGTCAACGAGATGGTTCCTCTCATCTTCGCTGGTGTTAACGGTCATCTCGACAACGTCCCCGTCGACAAGATTCTGCAGTGGGAGTCTGACTACCTTGCTCACCTCAAGGCCAACGAGGCCGATCTCCTCAACACCATCGAGAAGGAGGGCGCCCTCAGCAAGGAGACCGAGGCCAAGCTGAAGGATGTTACCGTGTCCTTCATCAAGAGCTTCCTCGGCTAAATATTTTAATCAACAATCTCCTTGAGCGACATAGAGAAAGGGCTGTTAGGGGATGATGCTGCTGTCTATACCGAATTTTGTAGTTGATATTTCTCTCTAGAGTGGAGGGATAAAGCCGAGGGGTGTATTTGATGGAGCGATGGGTGACGCTGGGAGATTCGCCAATCGTAACCACATGTAAAAATAGAGCTCATTACTCAATGAACGCCCTCAATTCCTTTTGTTTTTAATTACATTACGTTTCCATAACACTCGAACCCCTTGTAATTCCCAGCCTTGTGTCACTGACCCAGGCTGCCCCAAAGCCGGGACACGCAGTTACCCTTGACAGTCGATGCGACGACATATGCGATAGAATACCATCAGTTGGCGAACATCCCAAATGGCAAACTACCTGGATATATCAAGGCAGAAAATCATTCTATTCTCCATGTACAATTCTCCATACTTATGAAGCTACTACTGCCGGCAATCCCTAGGGTGTTGATGAATGACACGTGTTGCGCTGGTAATTTCCATATACCTCTGAGTCACTGTCCGCAAGAGAGTCTGTCATCACAAATATACACCACAGCAGCTCCTTCCATATCATCTTCTCCTTCCCCTACTGTTGTTGGAGCTCACCACGTGACTCCTGCTCTCCTGCCGGTCTACACATCGGTTGTCGCTCCTGGTCTTCCATCTTCTTGTCAGTCAATTCATTAGATTTCTCGTCAATTGCATATAGCTCTGTGCTGTTCTTGTTCTAAGCACCTCCTTTCTTTCTGTTTCAGATGCCGCACATGGTGCCTTCTTCTGTTGCTTCTTCGTCCTCTGCAGCTTCTTCTTGCTAGTTGCATCGTCGTCCCCTAAGACATATTCCCTTAACAAGACCAGTGGGATCAACGAATTCGTCGTTGGCCTAGGAGTAGAGAAAGCGGGCAAAGTTTCTTTTGTTGCCGAATTCTTCCATCTGCGTCCTCCTCCACTGCTACTGGCGACGAACCTCCTTCTCTTTCTCCATCCCTTCTTTGCTATTGTTTTTCTGATAAACTTGATCCCTTTGATGCTGTTGAATTTGGCTTTGGAGCTTCCCCTTTTCTGCGAATTTCTCGTAAGCCATCTGCGGCATACCTTTATCATCAACGTCACTTATAACGTATTCCACATGGTAGCAACGTAGACGCTAAAGAATGGCCAGCGCAAACGAATTAGCGTCTCAAAGACAGCTTATTTGTCATTCTAAGACGAACGACCGGACGCTGCTCGTCAAAGAAAATGACCGCTAGGTCACTTGAGCAGGCAAAGGGGAACGCTCCCGTGATGTGGAGAGATAGTTCAAGTTATATTCTGTTGCCATCATTAACCCACCCTACAGCTTGCTTGCTGCGTTTTACATCTTACGCAAAATTTTGGTAAACTTATGTTTCTTAGTAACCAAGGACTCTTATGGAGCTTATTTCGCGCCCATAAAAAGAGACATGCAATTTTTGTGGTGTATTCGGCTGGTTTGGCTGGTTGCGCATCTTGAATTGCTTGCCCACTTTTCGGGTTCAAGCTCAAATGCTGGTAAAGTCGACGTTGTTGTGACATCATGGGTCAATTTGCCTTGCCCATTTCCAGCCCTTTTTCTTCTGCCATCCATCATCCTCAAGCTATTCATCTGAGAATTGTTGAGCCCGACCTCTGAAAAAGATAAAGGTATGGTTTCCGAAGCTTCCCCAACGAGGGACGGCTGACTAACAAAGCCGTCCGTCCAGGTTGTCCAAGCTCACTGGGAAGGTGGGAGTCGACGTTTCTTCTCCGCATCATCAGCCCTCATCAATCGACTTGCAGTGTGAGGGAAAAAGTATTCAGAGGCATTGCATGTCGCTTTTTAAGGTATCAATCTACTTTGAGCACACAAATTTGACCACAGGCTGTACCTCAAATACTCGTGTAGAGCGGAGAATTTGAGTCCATCTCCTCGGTCATGGTTACGGCGGATAATGAGCCCAACATGTCTGTACAGACGAGAGGAATTCTGAGCAAAGTACGGCAGATGATTCCGCCAATGCTCGACAAATTTCACAAAGGTATTGCCCTCACCGAATCACCCGAATGGCCACCAACGTCAGCTTCATCATCATGATCGAGACGCTAATGATAAGCAGGACAGCTCGGTAGAGTCGCAGTCATCGGTGGAAGTCAGGACTACACAGGTGCCCCGTACTTTTCTGCCATGGCAAGTGCACGGCTTGGGTGCGACATGGTAAGTTTTAGCAGTTTCGCGACATCATGGTGATAATTGCATTTAGGTGGTTAACACGTCGCTCAGTCTCATGTAATTTGCACTCCAGAAGCAGCAGCCGTCATCAAGACATATTCCCCAAACCTCATGGTTCATCCACTCATGCGCCAGACACCCGCAGATGATGAGACTTCCAAACCAGACGCGGACAAAGTGTCGGCCAGCATCATCGAAATGCTACCCCGTCTACATGTCCTTGTCGTAGGACCAGGGCTGGGCCGTGACCCCCTGATGCACGATACAGTATCCCGTGTCATTCGGGCAGCTAAGGAGAGGAAAATGCCGGTAGTCATGGACGCTGATGCCCTACAAATCATCCAGAAGGACCCGGGTCTCGTCAAGGGGTATAGTGAGGTAGTTCTTACACCCAATGTAGTGGAGTTTAAGAGATTGTGGGATTCTTTAGGTCTCAAGGACCCGGGTGCTGCCAAGGAAACGGATAAAGTTGAAGCGTTGGCCAAGGCTCTGGATGGAGTGACGATTATACAAAAGGGACAAAAGGACTTCATATCGAATGGGACCGTCACGCTGGTGAATGACCTCGAGGGAGGCAAGAAGCGTAGCGGGGGGCAGGGAGATACGCTGACAGGGTCAGTGGCTACGTTCCTGGCATGGAGAAAGGCGTATCTGGACGGAATATGGGATCGAGGAGATGAGCTGGCCGAAGATGAGTTACTGGGGTTGGCGGCGTTTGGGGGTAGTGCTATCACGAGAGTAAGTTTACATTTTGTGCCTAATTTTGCTGTTGGATGTTGGATGTGTATTGTCGCATGGGGAGGATGATTCGGATACGTCAAGTGCTAACATGTCACAGGAGAGCTCACGTCTCGCTTTTCTGAAACAGGGCCGAAGTCTTCAGGCAAGCGATCTTACTGACGAGGTTCACGGAGCGCTCATGGGGTTGTTTGGCGAGGTGGATGGAGATGCTGGGCCAAAGCTGTAGATGACGAGTTGTGAAGGCATCGAGGATGGAGATAGAAACAGGAAAGCAAACTGTCGTGGATAATTGAAATGCTACGCTGATGTCACATATGAAGAGAAGTTGTCAACTCTCGGCCGAACAAAGACCGGAAATGACGTATCGAGTCCAACAACGGTGGGTGTTGGTTTTGTCCAGCATTACACGTCAAGTAAAATGAAGTGAGATCTCTCCCAACAAAGACACTCCTTGCGTAAATTGCAGACTTCATTTATTTGTCTTTGTCGTTAGGAGCATTCTGATGTATTATGCGTCATGCAGACGAGATCTGATATCTCTGATAGACGAGCACAGGCGCGACTGGGCGATAGACCCATGGTTCGAATGAATGCGTTTCACCGGTCTGTTGCTTCTACGCTGCAATGCAACTGGTCCCTGCGTTTTGTTTCAACGCCATCTCGGAGGAAGTGTTTGGCCAACAAAGGGTATCGCCATCACGTAACGTATACTTGTATTGCCTGCGAAATGGTGGCATGCACTTGGCTGTGGGCAAAAACGTACATGCAGAATCAAATAGTCGCATCTGCAAGGGCTACAACTCAACAAAGGGAGCAAGAAAGCCAGACGCCAAAAGCGACACGGTATGTCCCGTTACTCCATACAAGACGCCGAACAGGTCAACACTACACCATGATGCGTACCCATTCTTATCCGCAGACCCCGAGATCGACCAAGGTCGTCGATCTGGCGCGTCGGGTGAGGAAACCAGCCCTAAGTTCAAGGGCATGTCTGAGTCTGGGCCGCGAACTATCATATTTTAGCAACTGTGGTGGACTGGAGATACATCGGAAAGACGACGTCTGGATTGGTTAGGTTCCGGTGGAAGGGCGATGAACTAGCGACCCTGCTTCTGCACGTTGCCGCTGGAGGTGGTGAGATGAGATGAGATGAGATGAGATGAGGTGAGGTGAGGTGAGGTGAGTAAAGAAGAGCAGAACAGAGACGAGGTTGGGCAGCTGGGGCAAGGCGGAGCTGGAGTTGGGAATGAGAATCGTAAGGTCCATCCACCCCGTGGGGCACAAGGTTTGTTGGATGGACACTGCACTGGTGTGTTTGTTTGTTTGTTTGCTTGCTTGCGATTGACCAGTCGATATCGCTAATCTGTGTCTGGCTAGGGTGTGGTCTGGTGTGGTACTTTTCGATTCATTTTGGAACTGGAGTGATGGTTGGTTGCGAGGGGCAGGATGCCATTGCTGAGGTGGTTTCGTCAATTTGCCCTTGGCTTGTCCTCCCTTGATTGACCTGACATGACTCCATCGTTCATCTCGCCCTTGCTAAAACACTGTGCGAACCTGCGTCGGACCATCAACTGCAATGACCCGAACTTGTGAGCCATCCTCTCGGCCGCTGTAGCATTGCAGACAAGGGCTTGGCTGTTTGAGACCAAACTGTTGGAGGTAAAGATCTGTTGGCGGCACAGGAGAGTGAGTGGCCGTTCAAACCGTGAAAATCGTCAATGGATTGACAGATGCATGTAGGGCGATCGATGTGCGATTCCACCGGCAATGTATCAGCAAATGCAACGCAGGCAAGATCCACCACGGCTAATGCGAGCTTTAAACTGGACACACTGAACATTGAGTCTTCGCTTCTTCTGTGGTCCGATGTACTGTAGAACTTGCCCTACATTCGAGGTGTCGTTGTCCGGCAGAAGCTCAAATCATCACAGCGACGCAAACATCTCTGCCAAACCTTGTCTAGGGTTGTGACAACAAGGCATGCAGCCAGCCAGCCGGGAAATACATCGTCGTCGATAGATTGCTGCTGCCGCAAGAGTTCAATTCCCAAACAGCCCAGAGAGAACTAATAAGCTGCAGTCATTTGTGTCATGTCGTTATCCCGGCATGGTGGTATGACTTGTCCTTGTTGTGCAGCGGCGGCCTCATCAGCTTCCTCCTGACTTACACACTCCGCCCCCGTGGAACCAGAGATAATTTCCCAAGGCGAATTCGCGACGGCCGTATAGCAGACTTGTTTCTTTATTGGATGACGAGTAATATTGGCATCATACGTACTGAATAGGAGAAGCGACCTGTTCAGTTTCGACTTGATGATTCAAAATTAGATGGCTGTCCAGCTAACAATTGCCCCCTTTGCTGACTCCGGGGTCAAACCCTGAAAGTCATATGCAAATATCAGTTGGCTCAATGGAAAAAACGAAAAAAAGAGCGACCCAAAATGATGTGAGTATAGCAGCAGAAGCAAAATGTCCCAAATCTTTCAAGACGAGACAGTAGTCAAGCCAAGCTCAGCCACGCCCGATTCATGCGAACCCAAGGGAAAGGACAGGAACAAGATTCGTGCCATGGCCATTCATGTCTGAAACGATGCTTTTGCTGCCTCCAAAGGGTCGCAGTCGCCTCCTTCGCCAACTTCTACTTAGCGTGCACGCCTCAACACCTTTGACTGACTCTTCCAACATTCGAGGACCCTGTGGCGAGCACAAAAGCAAAACTGCTGCGACATGCGGGGGACCACGATGCGTTGAGTCATTGGAGGCAATACTTTTTTAGTATTTCAGCTTTCCTCTGGCCGGTGCCGCAGTAGTTCCCTCGTAGTTGACTTGTAACAAAATCTAGAAATTCATGGCGTACGTGGCGATAATCGACAAGGAAATCTGTTAATAGAGAATGCTCTCGAATCCACATGGAGAGCCGTGTTGTTTTCATCCCTGGCCCGGCACGAGGCAGGATCTCTGTTTCCAGATCCCCAACGTCTCGGCAGTACAAGATCAACAATGTAACAAGCTTGGTGATCAGCAACTGAATCGGATCTATGAGTTAAGGTCCGAAATTGGGTTTGTCATTCTGGTCCTTCGGTAGTTGTGCTGTAGCTCCACGACTCCCATAAGCTGAATGGCGCATCACCAGCTCCTTGCATCACGTCATGAGGGTCCCAACTTTACAATCCGCAACCCATTCATCGAGGTGGAAATTGGTCCTTTCTGAAGATGTTCTCTCTGCGGTCTGTCACATTTTCAGAAACTGCACTGGTGGGAGTCAACCCCGGACCAATTATTCCATCATCGATTGTAGAATTCCCTGGCCATCTCTCGCCATCCATCTGGTAGGTCTGGCCGCCCAACAACCACACCGTGACACACCACACACACACACACACATACGCAAACACAGCCGGCTGGAGACAACAGTTGACCCCTCAATTGGGAATCGACAAAAAAGCAACCTTTGCTCCAATGGTTGAGTGGGGCGTATGCACGGCAGGCAGTGTGAGGCCAATAGCAAACTTTGGTTGGAACGAAAGAAGAAAGAAAGCCACCCTCCCAGACTTGGTCCTAAATGGGACCAAACACCATCATTTATGCAAGTAACACTCCTCGCCCGAGAACCACCGGACTGGTTCGCACACATGTATGTCAGGGCAGCTGAGACAGATCAAAGAGAAATTGCGCCGTCTTGATGAGAATTAAAACATTTTGAGATTGACGTGTTGCAAGTTGTGTGTACGTATATGTGTGTGAGTGCGTCCGTGTCTGTACGTATGTGTGTGTGTTTGTGTGTTTGCATGTTGTAAACACAAAACAGCGTCCTGCGGGCAGGGAGAGGATAAAATGTCAAAACACGAATCCTCCCCCAAGTTTGGCGTCAATGCCCAAACAGACGAGGCCCGTTCCGCAAAACTAACAGGTTCGTTTCCTGGACCTGACCCGTTCAGTGCTCTCGTCGAAACCCATTCTGGCGGGGGTTTGTGAGCCATAAACAGACTCTGATAATGGCTAGCCTGGACTCAAGCTAGCTTCTTCTCGTCATGACATTCCCCGTCAGTCGAGTGGTGCAACCCACAAGAGAATGGAGAGGGCCGTGCGCCGCCCGTTGAGCCCGTCTTCTGCTTTTGAGCCACAACAACGGCAAAGAGTGGAGTTCTTGAAAATCATCCGAACCAGTTGACCCTTTTTTGCCCGCTCAATTATCGGGGTCTCGAATACGGAGTGTGTTCCGATATAATAACACAACGATATAGGTAGACACCGAAACGAGGCTTTCGGGTGTAAGTTAGACAATACCGGGCATCAACTTGGCTGGCTGGGGATATTTCTATCATACCATTACGGTAAGTCCAATATTCCGGTCAGAGGCTGTGGAGAAGACCTCCGGCTTGTCGGAAGATGCCCTCCCCTGTAGAGTAGTCTGGTGGTCTCCTGAAGCCGGGTTTCTGGTAAGAGCCCCTACAAAGGCTGCATCCGAGCCATGGTTCTGGGTCCGGGTAAGGGTCACCTGTAGAGATGAGCGAGTAGAAAGATCTCGCATTATGCGCCATATAATCACCTCTCGAGCATTTGGAAACGGGTCGGTTTTCCCGCTCAGTCGATCATTACTGTCCGGCATGGGCGGCTGGCTGGTCATCCAGGGCAGGCTGGGGCTTTACCGACGACAGTCTTTTTGGTCTCCATTGGGTCAAAGTGACAGCTCGCTCGCAGAGAGAACTTGCTTTTTTGGCGTCGTTGTTGGTTCCACACTGCTCTCCATGCCTGGTTCGTACCCTTGGTTCCCAGTATGCCAAAGCAGTGCCAAGCCACGCAAGACTTTGGGGCTACAGGCATAGCTTGCACAGGAAGCCCAAGCGGACTGGAGTCTGGTTGGCAAAAGGGAGGGTTTTCGCCTGTTGGCACTAAACAAGGACCACTGGTTAGTGTCTTTCCATACCCTTGCGAAGCTCTCTTCGGCTTCCTGACCCTTGTCAGCTTGGTTGACCCCTCAGGCTGCGCCAGAATTGGTGTTTGGTTTGCCACAATGTCTTATCTCTTGTATCACTCCTTTGATATGAGACTCTCTCGTAGCCTCAAATCACCCATCGCCAAGTGTTCAAACGGAGGGTAATGCTTGGCTCGTTGGAGAGGTGTTGATCTCTTCATAGCCACATCTTATTGTCGTTCATTCCGGAAGAGACAGCAATCTCTCAAAAGGATAAACTCGTGGGTACATATGTCAGCATTGAGCCTGGACTCCATCCCAATGCTGGAGTCCGAAAGCCTACAGACACTAAAGCTTCCTTTTCCTTCTGACCAAGCAGATACGGAGCACTTCGTGGTTGGCTGAAAAAAAGCAGCCAAATGGAATTGCACCAGGATGACATCAGGTGTCAATGACTGCTCACAAGCCCCAGTATAACCTGCAGACTGTTAGCTCAGCTAATGGACACTAACATAAGTAGGGCGAAGTATTTGATAGACGGCAGTCAAGCTGGGCGAATTAGGCTTGTACAGGATTAGGCTGCCGGAACAAAAAGTGAGAGATGAGATGGCTGACAGACCAGATCGCCGGGCTGGCATGCTGGTGGTTCAGAGCCTCTTGAGACTTTCTCTGATTCGCAGCCGGTAACCACCCATTCTTTTTTAGTGCCAAAAGCAAACAAAAACTTCAATGTATGACACAGGTGTCATATTTTCAGTTGACATGCACCTGAGCGCGACGAAGCGCGACTGACGGGTCACCACGAATACCAGGGCAGTGGATGACGCCGTCACAAAATTAGACACGCGCGCTGTTCGGAGCACAGCTTCACCGGTGAGTTCGCTGGGCATTGTGAACGGAGCGAGCGATTCGCTTCCTCCGGAGGACAATTTATCAGGCGACCGGAGCTATGTGCGGGGGGTATTGGCCTGGAAGCAATTTAGTACCACCAGGCATAGGGCACAGGGTACATTCATCCGAGCAGTGACAGTGTCCGTTCGCGTGTTGGTGGCGAGTTCCCAATGCAAATGATGGGATGAAGGTGAGCCGGAAAATGGAATTCAAACAATGCAGCAGTGGAGTGCACAAACAAATTTGAACTTACAGAAATCCATCCAGGTCAAGAAGTGCAAACATAACATGTATGTGGACATGTCTTGTTGAACTTGTCCAACGAATCAACGCAACCCACCATGCCAACAGCGCACACCGTTGACCTCACACCGTCCTGAGAGCCCTCTACCATGGCCCAGCTGGCATGGACCAGATCTTGCCTGAGCCGAGACGAAAACGAGAGAGACCTCGGAGAGAGCCTGGTGTGTTAGATATGGAGACACAAGGGGTGGCCTTGTCTCTAAGCCGTCTGACAGCATCTCGCTCTGTCTTGGTTCGACTCTTGACTCCCAGCCCATAACTACCAAGAGGCTCAGTGGCTCTCGGGGTCTCCAGGCTTCCTGTGCAAAGTGTCCCCGTAGGTATGGAGCAGTTGACCTGGTCCAACGGCAAGGCAGTGAACAGAGACACCAGACGTCGTGTGGACCTAGGATGGAGCTAGGGTAAGGGAGTGCGGCGAGGGTGGCGTCTCCGTTCTCCCCGGCTAGAGTCCCAGTAAAAATCCCCGTTGTTTTTTTGGCTTTTTGAAGGTTGAGAGAGTCCGAGAGCCTGACATCCCTGTCGCCCAGCTGGCTGTGGGATGTGTGGGATGTGTGGGCTGTCGTTTTCTTGTTTTTATTTTTTCCTGACAGTGGTACATGGCCCCATGTCAGGCCCTGTACTCGGAACTGTGGACGGGGCAAATAGTTTACATGCTTCTGCTTGGGACCCCATACATACATCGATGATTCTGGACGTATGGCTTGAGCTCGTCGTGGCTATGGCACCTTGGAACCCTTGCCGACGACCCTCGGGCAACGTGGTAGCCCTTGCTTTTTCATCTAGGTCTCGTGTGCAAGTGCGTTTGCGTGTGCGTGGGTGTAGGCGTAGGCGTAGGTGCGGCGCAAGGGCATGTTCTTGTAGAGACGGCAATGCTCGTTTAAAGACTGTCGTAGCCCCCAGATGCAGACGATGGAAAAGGCCCGGTTCTGAGGATGCACCACCCATCGTCTTGACTCTCCGTCGTTTGCTCAATTGTCTTATTACTGTTGCCAGTTGAGAGGTTGGAAAAGATCGGCTCATCATCCCCTCTTGCCTGGACTTGACTTAAAGTACCTGGGTTGCTCCTTCCCAAACCACCAGACATCCTGACCTCGCCTATTATTACCTGCCCGCTCGACGAACCAAAGTCAAGTACGAAGTACTTGAGTGCTTACACCACCGTCGCTCTCAGTGCAAGGAGAAGAGCACACAGAACTTTCAACTCCACTCTCACGCATCTTCGCCCCGGGATATCGATTCCTTCCAGTGGGAATTAGGTCACCACACTATACCAGACACGAAGTCTTAACTTGGGGAGGGGTGAAGACCGTCTCTATAACGGCCGTGTTTCCGCTCTTGTTTGATCTTTCAACACCCAGCTTTCTGTCTCGGAACTTGGCAAGAAGGACAACAGGGACCACCACGTATTGTACCACTTGTGCACAAGCACTACGCAGCAGTACGCCGACAACTGAGGATTATGTGCCCGAGAGTTCTGATACACCGATTTCGTCTGGAGTAGTGGTCCTTGGTCACCCGAGTTTGAAGTTGATAATCGTGGAGCGGTTCGCCAGCTGGCCATCTAGTTTGGGCCTTGGTCACCTTGGGTTCACTTTGGCGTCACCCAGCTTACACGAGGCATTCACTGCTTCGCTCCAACTAGACGCAACGCACCATTTTACTTCATTGACAGGACGCACAAAATCACACTCTTCGTTTTTTTTTTTTTTTTTCATTCTCCTTTGCTTCCTTTCCCTGATTCCCTGATTCCCTGATTAACACAACTTGCAACCGTTAGTCAAGCTCACACCATTATCACCTTCGCCAACACATCTTCAAACAATACAATGGCCAACGGTTTAGATCGCCTCGAGAGGCTCTTTGCCTACAAGCGAAAAGCCTCTCCTGTACCGAGTGGAAGAGCAAGCCCTGTTTCTCAAACCGGAGAACAGCAGTTCCCTTCGCCATCATTTATTCGCCCCAGAGCCAGCCGAATGACGGCACGCGAGGAGGTACGTTTGCGACAAGCTACAGGACGATCACCGTCAGTACCAGATATCATGGCCTCTCACCGAGCTGCTCATCGCCAGGCGTACAACTCGGCAACAAACGACTGCAGCCACCCTCCGAAGCAAAGAATGTGCCGGTCCCCTTCGTTTAGTCAACGCAATGCTGAACAGTTGGTCACTGGTCTCCGCGAGTTTCAGTTCCCCAAAGCGCCAGGCGGCAGCGACAAGACATCGTCAGAATCACTCACATTTGACGCTTCCAAACCTGGCGAGGTGCTCCAGATGCCGAGTCCTCGATGTCGTTCCCCTCTCGAGATCTCTATTCCGCCTCCCAACAGACTGGACACGCCTCCCACTTCAGATAATGGATCACGGTTACCGAGTCCGACTGGTAAAGGCCCTCAGATTCCACTCCCACCAACTCCGGGTCAGTCTCCAAACTTAGGACCTATTGCCGATGTCAAGTTGCGCAGTGTCAAGTCAGCAGACGTGCTCGGCAAGTCGCTATTCAGGGATGTCGAGGCTCAGCTGGGTGAACCGTTTGATCACTTCCCGCTCAACAGGTCGTACAGCCAATCCAGCCTCGCACCATCCTCTCGATCATTCTGCAGTTCTACTTTGAGGGAGCCAGACTTCAACGAGTTCCTCAATCTCAGCGACGACGACATTGCTGAATCTACCCCAGAAAGCCCAGCCCTTGATCCTCTCGACAACGATAACGACCATGCAGCACCACCACCCCTGAATCTATCAGCACCATCATCATGTCGGCCACCAGCTTCCGCGCTTTTAACCTTGACGCCTCCTCGCGCTAGCCGGCCCGCCGCGGCCGCCGCATTTGAGGCTGCCAGAATTGCGAGGCGCTACGATTTTGATTTGGTGTACGTCGTCAATCTCTGGCCAGATACGTCAGCCGCGCCGATCCCTGGCCACAACCTCAACGGCCCTCAAAAGCCAATGATTGGTCGTCTTCTCGCGGCACATGGCCTTCACCACGTTTCGTCCCCACTGCAAATCTGCGAGTTGATTCACACTCAAGTCCTCAGGTCTGATGGCTGGATTGAGTACCGAAATCAAGACGCTCAGCCACACGGAATTGCTCGTGGGTTTACGTGTGCCTTTTACACGGGCCAGTACGCACGAAGCACCTCATCTCGCTCTGCTAGTCCAGTTTCAGGTGTCCGCCTGTCTGAGAGAATTGACCGGGGTATTGTGTTCGCCGCTTATCGCAAACCACGAGAAGGTGAAGAAAAGCTCGGCCGAACCTTCAGTGACGAAGAGCTCGGGGACTTGCACCGCGAAGCTGAGGTTCTAGTAGAGATGGTCATTGACATTCACGTTGCCAACAGAAGTCGCCAGCCACCAACCCGAACCTCATTTACTGATGAAACTGGGCCTATGCCTCTCCAGCAAGTCGAAGTGGTCTAAGTCTAATCCACTTGCTTCATCCCTTCTTTCCTACTTGGCAATATATTTGCCCACCGAATCTACGCACACTCACATACTGTACGCATACACACTACATGTGCACAACAGCTACACACCTCATTTTTCTTTGTTTTCTAGTCTGCACCGCATAGTATCGAGGCTCTTTTGTGAATATTTTCTTGCGAGATACCTCAGGGTGGCGATAGTCGTTTTGATTTTTATTTTGTTTTGTTCCATATTGTGCACGACACCACATGATTATGACCCGGCGTTGGACGTTTGTCGTCGTTTTTTTGCCCTTGAGTGTTTTTCTTCTTCTTGTCTATTACTCCATCTGAGCTAATTAGCACTCTTTGAGAGCCTTGGCATTTGCTCATTGCCTGGCGCATGGGGGAGGAGCCTTTGTTCGCACAAGATTATTGAAGGATCAATGGCCCAGGGCCAACCAACGTGGAGCAGGGTGTTTGGGAGGCTTCTTTGTTATTTATGGATGCAGGTAAAACAGGATGCATCGCGCGCAGGAAGGACCTGATGTGTGTAACAGCGGATCAAGCCGCACAATGCATAGGTAGCACAAACACAAAACCTCGTTAAGTAATGAGGCTGAAAATGTAAACATTTGATATGAGAGGCCCTTGTTGATTCCCGATGCTGTGCCTCTGTGATAGAAATCTTGTACGAGCCGCAGCAGCCACAGTGACCAAATCACCCGCATGCGGCAGCAACAGGATTGGATGATGATAGTGTCAGCCGCCAAGGCTGGGAGTACCTAGGTAGGTATATTGACTGTGGCTTTTCTTTTCGTTGTTTCTTTTTCTACTCAAGCCAAATATTTCTCTACGTGCAGGCGTTTGGACCCCCTCGAACTGAAACATATTGTCTGTAACAAGCGCAAAAACGACGAGGATCTCCAGCCTACTTACCTAGGTAGGGAGTCTGTGGTGAAAGTATTTGCCCTTGTCCAAGTATACACCAACACATCTCAATATATCTTGGCACACAACGCGGTATGCGATACCTTGTGCTTGTTTAAATACTTTTGGATCCCCACTCTGCTTAAGTATCTCGTACGTAAATGTCATAACCCACCAGCTGACCTACATAGGTACCTAGTACATGTCCATTCATCCAATCCTCAACAATCGTCGCAACCGCTGACCCCTGGTATCCCGTCCATCCTCTTCCTGCACATTATTCTCCTTGACAACGCTCAAAAACACACGCTCCAGCGTCGGCCCACTCACCGAATAATACTCGACGCCCAACGAGTCCTTGTGCCTCTCAATAAGATCAATGACCCGACTCACCGGGCGTCTGCCATCGGCGTCTACGCCAGGGATTGTGAAACGAATCTGACCACCGAGCATGTCACGCTCCAACTGTGACGACGGCAGCACATCGTGGACCCACGCCCGCACGGCTTCCATCTCCTCAGGGGTTGAGTTCGGCGCTGAGCCAAGAACTAGTGTCACGTAGTAGTGATTGCTATATTTGTCGCGGAGGGCCTTGGTAGTACCGACGGCGAGAATTGACTTGGATATAATGGCCGCGCGGGTGGCTAGTGCGTCGGCTTCCTCCATGGAGTGAGTCTATATTTGGGAAAGTAAGACGTGTCAGTTCGGCTAGTAAGTTTTGCTCTTTTTTGATTATCTTTACGACCACGTTTTTGTCATGTTTTTGCTACACATCATCTTTTCGGCTAGTTTTCCTTTTTGCTTCTTTTCGATAATGCCTCGTTTCGGATATTAAAATGACGGGGAGGGGGATGGAGGGAGCGAGGGGAGGGGGGCGGCGCTGCACATAATTTGAAGGGGGCATAGGGCTGACGAGGTTCACATGGTAGGCAAAACACGTACCGTTAGGAGAACCGAGCGGTTGTGAGCTATCTTTTCAATGACTTTCCAGAATGAACGTTTAGCCACGGCGTCCATGGCGGACGTAGGTTCGTCGAGGACGAGAACCGGGGGTGTGCCCATGAGAGCAATGGCCAGGCTTAGCTTTCGCTTGTTGCCTCCTGATAATTTGGAGGCGAGCGTGGACCCATGCGGCGTGAGGTTGAGGCTGTTCATGAGATGGTCGACGTTGCCTTTGACATCCTTGATGCCTTTGATTCGTGCGAAGAAGGCTAGGTGTTCGCGGGTGCTCATGAAGTCGAGGGCGTCATGCTGTGGGCACACTTTAAAGGGATGATTAGCCAAGGAATGCTCTTGTCAGCTGGCCCTTGGGGAGAGTGCCAAGGAGACTTTGAGATCAATAAATGACTTACCGCCAAGATGTCGTTGGGCCGAACGAGTCCGTGAGTCCTCACCGCGGAGAAGCACTTTACCGTTGTCAGGGGATAGTTCTGACTGAATGAGGTTGACGAGGGTTGACTTTCCAGCGCCGTTGGGTCCGATGAGAGCGAGCACGTCGCTCTCTGGCAGACCGAGCGTGACGTCGTCGACGGCCTTGTTTGAACCAAATGACTTGCTGAGATGGAGGGCGCGGAGGAAGTCGTCGTTGGTGTTTTCCACGCGCATCGTTTCGGCTTCGACGTCGTCGGTGACGTTGCCGATGCGTTTTTCCGAGTCTTTGTTGAGGTTGGTTGTTTTGTGCCTGCGAAAGAGGGCCAAGTCACCCTCGATCCAGACAATTATGAGCAAGAGGATAATGATTTGGATGACCAAGTACAAAATTGGCGAGCCAAACGAGTATATGCTGCTGGTGGCTGTATGAAGCCCATCTTTGCATCCGACTTGAGCCACGTTGAGTACCAACATGGCCGCTCGGAACACATTGCCAATGGGCAGGACAATGTTTAGACCAAACGTGATGCCAAGCGTGATGGTGTCCATTTGAGCTGCATCTGCGTAGCCAGACCCGACCTGTGGTGTTTGTCAGTAGGAGCAGTCTTGGGAACAAATCTTGACTTACACCAAAGCCAATGGCCGCAATCGCATACATGAGCAAGCTGATTCCTGCAGTGGCAATAAACGACTTGAGGGGACCGGCAACAAAGTGGGAAATGACATAACCCAGGAGAATGGCTGCGAATCCGTACAGAATCAAAATCGGTAGCATTATCCATATGTCGTGGAAGAAGGGCAGCTGGGTGAACATGATGGCCGTAACGCCCACAGCAATCATGACGACAAACATGAAATCAAATAGCGAGTATGCTACCCAGAGGGGACCTCTGCGAACACCATTTGCATACTCGAGCGGTCTGACCTTGCGATCCTTTTCAATCGCAGGGTACAAGACAAAGGCAGCTGGGTAGATGGCCTGGACTAGTGTGAAGAAGATGGCGTACAGGAGACCGTTATTATCAGCACTCTACAAGTACTTGGTTAGTATTCCATGATTCAAGGCTGTCGGGCTCTTCAAACGTACCTTTCGAGTTTGTGCGAACCCTCCCTGTGACGAAATGATCTCAACACCACTAATCATCTGCGACCACAGGGACAGAATCTTTGGCGCTTCCGGCCGCCCATACGAGTTGATCTGACAAGCAAGAATGGGAGCATCACTGGCTGATCCGCCGTAGATACCGCCTGACGAAGAGACTCTACTCCTCTGGTCTTGCCAGTAGCTCAAAAACTTGTCCTTGGTTTCCAGGTTGGGAGCAAACGCGCGAGACTGGTTTGCCTGAACCCGGCTGAGAGAAAAGATGTGTTTCTTGACCAAGGCGTCAATCTGGTCTTGTGCCGAGAGAGGAGCGACAGGAAACTTGGGGCAATATGAACCCGTACAATCGCCATAGTAGTAAAACGGTTCGGGACTTGGCTGACTAAACGACGGCTCAAGAAACTCACAGGACGGCGGTGCATACCCCTTGAGCAGACGATCGAAGAAGGGGTTGATAATGAGCGGCAGGGCGAGTACGTAAAAGTACGGCCACCAGAATCTCTTGAGGATGGTCAGCCTCTTCCGGAAGAGTATGCCAACTTGGCCCGCAAAGGAAACAATGGTGCCGGGTGTCATTTCGAAACCAGACGACGCCTCCTGAGCAATCATCTTTTGAGCTTCCTGGAGTTCAGGTTCATCCGCAACGTTGAGAAAGACATCCTCGACTTGAGGCCCCGCCATGGACACGTCCGTGACGCCTGCTGCCGCGAATTCAGACAAGAGTTGTGCCGCGGATCGAGAATCAGGCGTCGAGTACACCAAGCTGTCTTGATGCAGCACCGCATTATACGATACATCCAACCTAGGCGCATCGTGAGGGACGTGAAGCCGATAACCACCGCCGTACAAGTTCTTCAATTCGGCCGGCGTGCCGTGGCAGCGAACCGTTCCCTTGGATAAAATAACAATATGATCTGCGAGGACGTCCACTTCATCGAGAAAGTGCGTCGTAAAGAGGATGCTTCTCTTGGAGCGTTGGTCCAGCAGAATATCCCAAATAACACGACGAGACAGCGGATCCAAGCCAGATGTACACTCATCGATAAGACAAACGGACGAGTCACCCACAAACATGCACGCGAGTTGAAGCTTGCGCTTCTGACCACCACTAAGCGTCCTTGCATAACTCTTTCGCTTCTTGGTTAAGTCGCAATCGGCAATCAACCTGCCGAGGTCGCCGTCCGTCTCGTTACCAGACTTGATACTTCGCCAGATAGACATGTGCTCGCTGACGGTGAGGTTATCCCACAGCGTGTTTCTCTGAGGACAAATACCAATCTGCGAGGGCGTGGCATCCAAATTCACAGTTCCAGCCGTGGGACTAATAAATCCGGCCATCATGTGCAGAGTGGTCGTCTTGCCCGATCCATTCGGACCAACAAGACACAATATCTGGCCCTTGTGGCCCTGCAGACTCACGCCATCTACCGCCGTCACAGCCCGTCGTTTGCCACAGCAAAACATCTTTTCCAAAAAGTTAGGCGTGAAGCGCTTCTTCAGACTCACCGCCTCGGCCACGACGTTGCCATTAGGATTCTTGCCGCCAGAGAAGGATCTATTGCGAAAGTCGATGCCGTGCATAAACTTCTCCACAATGATGGCCAGTATGGGATAGACGACAATGTGGATGGCCAGAAATGCAAGCATAGTCGACTGCGTGACATTGTACGAGGTTGAATTGATGCCGTAGTCGGGCCTGGGAAGCTTGGTGATGTCGGCCTTCATCTCCGCCAGCTCCCAGAGACACATTTGCTGCAGGAAGAACAGGTGGTTGGAGCTCGAGAAGATCAATGTCAGGGGGTACACGCCCTCGGCCAAGGGTTTCGTCGGTATATACTGGAAACTATACACTTGGGCGGCGACAGACATGAGGAGGAAGACGCCAACGACATATACGGCCGACACGCGGGACTTTGTGAAGAAGGACGACGCAAACACGGTTGAGCTGTTGACTGCCATTCCCAGCAGAACCTGCCACCCGATGAGGGTGCCAATGTCCGAGGTAGGGAACAAGATGCGCCAGTAGAGGCCGCCGAAGCCGATAAACGCAGGCAGACAGGCGAGGTTATACACAATCAGCCAGCTCAGAACACGGGCAGCCGTGGCACTCCCTCCACCCATGGCGTCCACGAGTTGTGCCATGCCGGACTCTCGCTCCGAAGTAATCTGGCTGGTCAACCGGTATATAATCAGCCAGAAGCAGCTGAACAATGCGAAGCCGTACATGGTGCCGACCTGTGCTACAAACACGCTCCGTTGGCCCTGGGATCTGCTCTCTTCCGTCTGGTACGTATACATGAACGCCTCAGGAACGGTGGTGGCGTTTGTAATGGCGTTGTTGATAGCCAGCTGCAGCGGCATGTAAAGAGTCTCCTGGTCGCTGTTGTGTTCACTGACACTGAAGTGCGTGTCGTCGCGGACCGGATCAGCACGAATCGTGTACTGCCAGGTATGTTTTCCCGGCGAAGACGTAAAGTCGACAGCGCCCTCGGTCAAGGGAGAGTCCCAAAAGGTGACAGCGGCGTGACAGTCGCTGACCCCGCGGAGGCTGGCGAGACACAGGGTGGAAAGCTGGCTCTCATCGTCAAGGTGGTGAATCAGACTCTTGTCAATGTTTTTGGTAAAGGTGGTTATCACGCGGTCCACGTCTGGTCCGAGGGATGGTTTCTTGACAATGACGAGCTTCTTGCCGTCGGTGATGGAAAAGTCTCGAATCGGAGCTGGAGATCCCACGCCGAAGCGGCTCGAGGGGGTTATAAACGACGGGATGGACAGGAGGACGGCGAGAATGGCGAGGGGCAGGCCGTATGTGAAGAGGAGGAAACTGATGGGTTGTCGAACGACGGTTGCCAGGAAGTTCTTGTAGCATAGGGCGGCTGTCTGACGGATAAACTGTCTCAAGTTGAAGACGGCCATGTTGGCAACGTCTTTGACAACTTGGAGTCGTTGAGGGACTGAAAGGGGGGAAGGTGTTTGCAGGCTCTGCGGCCGCAGTGAAACGCTGTGCTACCTCGTCTCGAGGTTGTTATATTAATCAAACGAATGAAATACCACAAAAGTAGAAAAAGACTGAAAATTGTAATAGATAAAGGGGTGGTGATGAAGTTGATAGCTCAGGGACACATGTCACACAACAGAAGACATCAACCAACAAGCTGTTAGACCAGTCACATCTGGTATCGGAAACTCCTGACCGTGCATATTAATAAAGAGCTACACTTCGCTTCTACACACTTACAGACCAAAAAAAAAAAATGTAAAATGGATCATCATGAGTTCGTGCTACCGTGGCATCAGCCCATGCAAAGATATTCCCAATTCCCACTCGGCCAGCATCCCAAAACAACCAAGCGGCGATGCCAAGAGCCAACTAGCACGGGATGTATTGCACAACAAAGGACTCGTGGTCTTGCCAAGAGAGCATCAGTTTCCAGGGTCACTGCCTAAAGGGCTCAGCTAGCTACCCAGGGCCATCCGTCTAGTTGACCTACACGACGGGTATCGTGCAGCTTGTGGTTCAGGATAATTCCCACCAACCAAGACTGCCTCTCGGTTGCTCGTATTGGAGTCTCTAAACACAAGCTTACACGCCATTGGCTCTTGGGCTGAGCGTGGGGGAACAATCCGAGAAAAGCCCCCGGGCCATTTCCGAGCACAGTGTACATGTAGCGGGCCATTTGAGGGCTCAGCGCTGCTCGGCTGTCAAAAAGCCCACTGTTGCCCACGGAGATCCCTGTAGAGCCCTGTAAAATGATGCAAGAACGCGCGTCCCCAGCATCATTGCAGGGGGTCGGTCTGTCCACCTGCATATCTGGTCAACTGGTCCATGTCAACATTGAAGCCTTGCCCATCAATCTCGAAAGACAACATTGAGGTGATTGATGGATGAGTGCCATTCTCTTCGCATCAACGGTGTGGGCAGGGCTGTTGATCGGCTGGCAATCAGAGCACTGCCTCTACAGCCCTGTCTGCGCAGTCTGTTCATCGGCATTCACATCTTTGATTAAGTTGTGCCAGTGTTGTGCTTCCTCTGCAGTTTGGGCCGTGATTTGATGGAAGGCGCTCAGGAACGTTCATCAGGATGAGTTTGGCACACCTATATGTCTGCCTGATCCTCAGTAGCGAGCATCGCAATCATTGTACATCAAACTGTCCTCTGCCTGGGGAACAAGCCTCATCTCCAACAGGTTCCAACGCGCTGCCAAGGAAAATCTTGCCAACAGAACGCAACCATTCTCAGTTCCGGGCTCGCTTCTATCTCCATTTGCAATAAGCATAAGCATAACAAGTGCCGTTTGCCGTCCCAACTTGGACACCGCCGAGCCAGATGAAGCTATCCCATCCAGGGATCATCTCTGGCCTCTACGGCTTGAACCGAGCGGAGGCTGAGCTCAATGGCAGAATGTGTTTACCATCAGTCAGGTACAGAGTAGGGATACTGGATGTCAAAGCGTGCAGTGAATGCTGCGCCATACCCAACCCTGTAGCTTAGTTGAATACCTGCTGCCTCAATTGTGTGCATGAGTGTTTCCAATGCCCAGATGGTGTAAATTAGATTCGGATTCGAAACCATCAACGTTGTTGCAAGGTGTATTCATGCGTAATCTATTTCCTCTATCGGAGTGCATCGACATCCCGTCATTCACCAAGACAATCATAAGCAACTCCATAGCATCCAGACTCTCTCTCGACGACACTTACACACATCAGCCTCTAATAGTATCCCCGCAAAACCATACATACAAGGTCCCAGGCCGTCTCTCCATGTCGTTGGTAGGGCTCATTTCTACAGGGCTTAGCTGCTCCATTCTTTCGCTGGGGATGCCCAAAGCAGCACTTGCGTGCGTAATCCTCCTCCACCAGCTGCCGACGGCGTCAAAATAGGCCTGCCTCGAACAGATCGCAAACTGCCCATTGGTCAACGGCGTTGTTGGTCGTTCGCATTATATATGTATTTGTTATGAAACCCTCTCAAACATCCTGACACGGTTGTGTCGTCGAGCACCAGGCACGTCCCCGTTGCAGCAGACGAGCCTGCACAGGTCGGGGGTAACAGCCTCCGAGCACTGTCGTCTCGAAAATGACTCCCACCTCTCAGTCAAATGGGATCCGCCGCAAGGTATCGCCTCTGGCCCCCTTCTTCATCTCCTGCGCAGCTGCAATGCTGCTAGGTACCTTGATCCCACAGCAATCGCCCCAGCCTGTGCCGTTGTGAGCGTGATCTGAGTGGTCGGTCGAGTCTGAGGTGACGCGGCCGTCGTCTTCATCATCGTGACCGTCAACTCCGTCATCCTCACTCATTCCTTCCACTGCCAGCACCAGCGATCCAAACAAAAAGTGCTGCATCACGGGCAATTTACCTAGCACCTCGGCCACAAACATTCGACGCATTCCGCCGTCAATCTTGGACCACGACTTGGCTGACGAGATGTCGTCCAGCATGGGGCTGTGCCATCTCAATCCCTTGACTGTCTTTGTGTCGTTGACAAAGGCGACCTGCCCGAGGTACAGGTAATCTCTGCTAAATTCCTCAATGGTCAGTTGTTGGTGGATAGACCGCGGTGTGATGTACGGGTGGTGTAATAGTTGGGATGCCCCAAAGAGAAACGGGAGAAACTGGTAGTCGTCCAATCCCCATACGCCGTGAGAGCCCGCCGGTTCGAGGTAGTAAGTCATTTGAACCGTTCGCATCAGGGACAGGTATTTTGAGAAAACGGTAAGCGTGACGGCCTTGAAGTCGCGTTTCTGCAAAAGCCCCAGCTGGTAGAGACACAGGAGCCAGATCATAAAGTTGAGCTCGTGGCCAGAGCCATAGTCGATGCGATTACGGTTTCCAAAGGACTGGTCAAGATATGTTGACACTTCTGTAACAGCCTGTTCGATTTCTATGCCCAGGCTCTTGTGCCATTTTGCGGAATTCTCCGACACGAGGTCGAGGAATCCTCTAAATGCCTTGTTTCCAAATCTCGAGCCTCCTTGTTCGTTTGGAGGGGATTTTGCAACCAGGTCTTCTGCTTCGCCTAGGATGTTCAGAATGGCCTTTACGGTGTCGCTGAGGTCGTCGTTCTTGATGGCTGAGCATGGGGTGTCAACCACGCTTTCGGCGAGTCCAAATATCCATGCCTTGATCAGGCTCTGCGTGGGAGACTGCAAAAATGTCTCGTGGTCCTTTCTCGATAGAATCCTCCTCTTGGGTACCATAAAGGTCCAGCTAGAGATGTCTGGTGGCGAGGGAAGTGCGGGAGTCTCGGGAACTGGAGTCTGGTTTGCAGGTTCCTGTCGACGGCGTCGAGGCCCGAGCTTTGGAATCCTATCTTTTAGGTTTGGGATCGCGGATGCAGCATCGCGTAGCGAAGCCGACTGTGATGAAGCCATGCTGAGTTGTGACAGTGGGTAGATATGATAGTTTTTCACGGTGGGTTGGAGCTACACAGCTTGGAGAGTTGAAGCTGTGGATATCAAATAACATTGAATGTCAAAAGGTGGCGAGGTCTGGTCTGGTGGGATGGATTAGTGGCAGCCCCGCCATCGACAGCCATTGGCTGTGACGAGCTTCCACCTTGATATCCCAGACCTCCATGCACCAGCGTGGTATGTTGTTACCGCTTGTTATCTCGCCCAATATAGCCGCATTCTATGGAAACGCAAAATGATTTATTGCAGTATACCTGTGATGGCAAATATTCTGGCTTCATCAATAGCTGCAGGAAATACGCAGTGTGCATAATTACAGTCCGGTCCACTACTAGACCCCAACTCAGTCAGATAGCACTTGACCAGACCCCACAACAGCTTGCCTCAAGCGTCACTGGCTATCAGACCAGACTTTATCAACATAAAATTCATCCAAAAGCAAACCAGACGCCATCACGCACCACCCTCAAACCGCCCTCGAAATGGCTGCATCCTCCGAGCCGCTCGCCCAGTTATCTCAGTTACCCAAAGCAGATGGCTCTGCTTCATTCTCCTATCACGGATATGCAGTCACCGCCGCCGTCAACGGTCCAATTGAGGCGCCCCGCCGTGATGAAAATCCCTTCGAAGCGCTTGTGGATGTGATTGTCAGACCAGCAGCGGGAGTGGGAGGTAAGGGTCAAAACGTTTCATACTCTTTGAGAAGTCAGTTTCCACGTCTTGATGCTAACTGTTCGAGAAAAGGCACTGCAGAGAGGCAGCTCGAGTCAATCTTGCAGGCGGCGATTCGACAACTCATACCCATTCGAAATTTTCCCAGATGCATGATTCAAGTCACGCTTCAGGTTATGGAAACGCCAGAAAACGCATACCGAAATACCAAACTCCTTCAGCCTCAATTGGTGAGACGCATTATCCCGAAAACTCTGAAATCAACCTTTTTCCCGGAGTCGTTTCTGTTGTTCTAACTCTTGCTCTCGTCAGAATCTTGCCATCATCCCTGCCCTTTTCCACGCGGCCATTCTTGGATTATTGACTGCTGCAGTTCCTCTCAAGACTATTGCCACTGCTACAACAATTGCAATTTCAGCCGACTCCAACAGTCTGATTGTCGAACCGAGCACAGAATCGGCCGCCAAGGCCAAGTCTCTTCACGCCTTGGCATTTACGTCTCGTGACGAGCTGCTGCTTGTCGAAAGTTCTGGATCATTCTCGGTTGAGGATTGGAACAAGATCCTGGAGACGGGACAGAATGTGTGCTGCCGCGAACAAGGATCCAAGCTCGACACAGTAATGTCAGGAGATGGACTCGAGTCGCAGAGCGTAAGGTCATTCATCCGGTCTGTCACGGAAACGAAAGCCGCTGCAGATCTGCACTGGAAGTGAAGTGTGGAAGACCAATAGCTTTACCGAGAATCCCCCCGATACATTAGCACACGCCAGGGATTGGGGCATAATAACCAGCAGTTCCTGGAACACTCCTTCCACGAAGCGTCGGGCAGAGGAAAGGAGACAGGATGAAGATGCGAAACTGAAGCACCTATGGATTAGCCTGTTGAGCGCCTAGGGCGGGGCGTCGTCGGATTGCTGGCTATATTGCATATGCTGCCATAACAGGAGGCTTTCATTCCCGGGCAGCTTCCCCAATACACGTTAGCATACCTGTTTGCAGTGGCCGAAGCACCAGCCCGCTCGTTTCAGCATCACGTCAAAAATGCTCAAGGGGTCTGTTCGAAGCTAGACCTTGGCAAACATGAGGCAACTTACAACATAGCCCTCTCGCATTCTCGTCGCCAAGCAATTTGGCAAGCGGAGCTATCAGACCAGTTGAAAAAAGTTCTGCCAAATGGGGTATATGTGGCAAACAGATGCCTCAAGTTTGGTTTGCATTTTTTTTTATCGTGTAGGTACCAAGTCCCAGGTGCTTGCTATAGGGGCTATCGCCCACTGGTGAATCCTCAACAAACTTACTCCCACAATTGAATAAATCACTATCAATCAGCACATTACAATACCTTTTGGCCAACTTGCTATCATTTGACTCTCGCGACAAACATACTTCAGCCCGGCTGAGATTCACAGCTTAACATCCACAAGCAATACATCTCTCAACTTGTGATAGAAAAAACTAAGGCGGCGGTAGCAGCGGTTGAGGCACACCAGACTTGGCCTATGCCTGAAGGTTCCAACTTTTGTGACCGTATTATAGTGGCGTAGTGGCGTACAACTCGATGTCCCCAAAAGTTGGCACTTTGGCGTCAGAAGCTGAGACGGGCGAGGGTGAGGGGGCATCAAGTCGTCTCACTAAACCCCTACAATGATCCACCACGAAGCATGGGAATGAAAAGTCCGTTCAATTTGGGGCGAATGAAGATGTGGTCTTGGTATCTGACTCTGCCAGCTGATTCCACAAGACATCGCAAAGGAGCTTCGATCAATTTCCATGCCCATGCCCATTTGCACCGTCGTCTGTCATATTTCGCACAACACCTTCACAATTGGCGTCCCTTGAATGACTCTCGATTGTCTCGTTTGAAAACAGGCACGGTCGGAGAAACTGACAGGCTTCCAGCTAGTCGTCTGTTATGTATTCGTGGATGGAGCTCAAGACCCTCGGCTATAACGTCTCAGGCCAAGCTTCGGGCTTGGTCGTTTGGAGTTTCCACCATGGTGAGGAAAACAAGGTGACATCGAACTGTCAAGCATATTGGTTTGAAAACGGCGGGGGGGTGAGTTGTAGCATGGTTTATTAGCGGCAAGCTGATACAGCGGCCCGCATCTCGTGCAAAGGGAGTGCCCTAGTTCCACGATCTCTCCTTAGGGGATATCGGCGCAATTTGGTGCGAGTATTTAACACGCTCAAAGCTTTATTGTCTGCTCATTTCCTAGAACGGGAAGAAGCTTTATCGTCCCTGATTGTCGCTGGTTTGTTTCCCTATTATTGTTTGTTCTTTGTCAATTTGTGTGTGGCCATTACATTTACACATTCACAGGACGTGGAAGAGCTCTGGTAGTTCTTGCAAGCTTGACTGATCCTTCCTTGCTAAGTCCTGCGTTCCTGCCCTTCTTGTTCACCTTGAGACACTTTTCCTTGTACCTTTTTGTGTTCTCCTCACACAAATTTTAGCATCTGGCACCAGGCGCTTTTTTTTTTTTTTGTCTTTTTTATTTCTTATTTTTTTTGTTTTTGTTGCATTTGATATTTTTACCCTCTTCTTTCTGGCGTCTGCACCATCTTCCTTCTTTATTGTCAGTACCTCCTCGCTGGCTTTCTCATCCAGCTGTGGGCACCTTCATTTATTGATTCGCCGGCCTGATTAACACCTTGACATTGCCGCTGTAATGCTCGTGCATTTCCACGAGCACCAGACTGGATACTATTGATCCCACCAGTCATTTAGTGGCGGCGAGGTGCATATGGTCACCTCTAACCAACACTGGAATCACAAAGCTGCAGGACAGACTGATATAGCCCTATAGCTGCCGTGCTTGGTCATCAGCTGTCACGGATTGGATTCATCCGAGACGAAACTGATTTGCTCATCTACGCCACAGTGCAACCGTGTCTGCGGCCCTGAATACTCATCACAACCGACACCCAATAACCGCGATATCCAAACCCTCGGCTACCCCAGTCGTGCGAGGTCCCCCGCAGCAGCCATCATCAACAGCATCAACACGTGTTTCCTTGCAGCTGGGCTGCCCAACATTCTCTCACGACCCCAGCTTGATATCACCTTGGGTTATTTTGGCACGAGGTGGTGTGAGAGAGACACGTTGAAATCTGGTAAGTCATGATACAAAACCCGCAACGGAACCAAATCCGGCCATCACAAAAATGCGGAGTTGCCATCCTGTCAATGAGGGGAGGCAGAGCAGCTGGACCAAATGTGCCGCTTTGTCCCGCAGCATCCGACAAAGCCATACTGAGCATGCATGTGTCACAGTGGACGCGGGCGATTGCTGACGTTAAACCTTCCGACAGGCTCTCGTTACCCGGCATTAACTCCCGGAACGGTGCAACAGCAACAAAGGGCGGGCGTCCGCAGAGCCTCGGAAGAACTCCAAAAAGAACAAGCAGCGAAGTTTCGACGTCATTTGCGTTCCCCACTTGCAGCCTGCAGCCTGTTGCTTTCTGTCAGGCGTGTCTGTGTGTGTCTGAACTGTGAACCCCATTGTCGGCACCACGCACATTCCTTCCTTGGTGCTCTGTTCAACTCGGCGATTGGTTTCGGAGTTTGGTGATCCCACACCCCAAGCCCGAGTGTTGTTCCAGGCCAACCACACAGCATCCCACCCTCCGGAGTTTGTGAAGATTAGGCCGGATTACTAGCTGTTTTTGTTGCATTTGTCAATCGTTTTTCTTTTGGGAGGGTAAGCCACAGATGCCTTTCGCCATGACCTCCGAAGGGGTCTTGTCACCTACGGCACTCCACCCCGCGATTGGTGGCCCTCAAGATTGCGAATCCCAGGCTTCCCAAGATACTAATAAGGCCGGCATCCTTGACCGCCGCAAACCATCCAGCGCTGTGCAACAACTCTCCTTGAACACGGCCAACGCATCGCCCTCTGTGGACGACCGGCGTACTCCATCCACTGCTGTTCCGGCCTTGGGTGGTGAATCCTCAACTTCACTCACCTCTGATCACTCTGATAATACTTGGCCTTGGGTGGCAGCACCAACCCAGGAGTCCCAATTCAGTCACCGACGGAGCGCACCGTCTTGCGACTCCATTCCCCGTCAGACGATTATAAAGGCATTGGCAACCGTTAGCCGGAAAAGCAAACCCGAAGCCCTCTCGCTCGACAACATGCTTGCGACAAAGATTGCCGCCGACGCCGCCCCTGGCTCTGCAGCGTCGTCGCAGAGACTCGCGGATGCCCTCCAGGATTTAGCCCGAAAACAGTCTACGCCTACAACGGCCTTGACAGCCATGAAATCACCATGCTTTTACCACCAGAGATTTGACGATGCAGTTGACATTCAAAAGGTGTTGGAAGAAATCAAGAATGACGAGTGGATGTCGCATTCACGACTAGTTCAGACGGCCACCGGCGTTCGAGAAGTCTCCAAGCAGTTGCAACGTCGCCCCATCAAGCGAGCCGTGCGCAATGTCATGATTGTCACCAAGGCCCGAGACCACCAGCTCGTGTACCTGACCCGTGAACTTACCACTTGGCTACTACGAACCCCACGATACGGTTCAGATTTAGGAGTCAATGTCTATGTCGACGCAAAATTGCGCAGCTCAAAGAGGTTTGATGCATCGGGCATCCTGGCAGAGAACCCTCGATTCGAACACATGCTCAAATACTGGACCCCGGACCTGTGCTGGAGTCAACCGGAAAAGTTTGACCTAGTTCTCACTCTCGGAGGTGACGGGACCGTTCTGTTCACGTCATGGCTCTTTCAACGGATTGTTCCGCCAGTATTGTCGTTTAGCCTTGGCTCTTTGGGTTTCATGACGACATTTGAGTTCGAAAAGTACAAGTCACATCTGAATCGAGTCATGGGGGATGATGGTATGAAAATCAACCTGCGGATGCGGTTTACGTGCACTGTGTGGAGGCACGATGCCGAGGGTGGCCACGTTGACGAGGGGGAGCAATTCGAAGTTCTCAATGAGCTCGTTATTGATCGTGGCCCGTCGCCCTATGTTTCCAACTTGGAACTCTATGGCGATGACGAGCTTCTCACAGTCGTCCAAGCAGACGGCTGCATCTTTTCTACTCCGACAGGATCCACGGCGTATTCATTGTCAGCCGGAGGATCTCTCGTCCACCCCGACATACCAGCTATTCTCTTGACACCCATCTGCCCGCACACCCTGTCGTTCCGGCCCATGGTACTATCAGATACCATGGCCCTGAGGGTCGCCGTACCCCGCAACTCTCGGGCTACTGCGTATTGCGCTTTTGACGGCAAAGGTCGAATCGAATTGAGACAAGGCGATCACGTTACCATTACCGCCTCACAGTACCCGTTCCCCACGGTCACCCGCACCGATACAGAGTGGTTCGATAGTGTCAGCAGAACGCTGCGCTGGAACGTCCGGGCGGCGGCACAGAAGCCCTTTGACCCCAGCGCTGCTTCTGATGGCATGCTTTCTTTCGACGAGGATGATGGTTCATGTTGGGATATAGACACGGACAGCGCATACTTTCCCAGTGAAGAAGGGAGCGTCAGCGCCAGTCCGATTAGGCGACAGATGAGCATGCTGGGATTATAAGAGTGATGAAACCAGGACGATGTCTCTTGTTTATCAAAGAGAATACAGAATATTATGAATCTAGATATGACGCTTTTGAATGGATGGAGCGGTGGAGTCAAGTGGCAAGCATTTGGCCGGATCTTTGGTTATAGAATCTCATGCATTTAGAGACGAAGCGTTCGTTATACCCAAGCATAACAAGCGAGCACAATAATACAATCAGCCGTAACACGGCAGGCACTCAAACACTGTCATTTACAAGGCGCACCAGACAAATTCACACATCAACAAGACCGAGTACAGTACAGTCAGGGCGCAGCAACAAGCAAATGTGATTGACATTTGTACCGTCCAGTCCATGCCTACCATGCCATGCCATGCCATGCCACACACCCCCACCTCCCTTGCGCCGAAAGATAAAGTTCGCCATCCCGCCATACTAGCCCCCTAGTCCTAGTCCATACATCAAAACGCAGTATGACCCAACATGTCCAAAGAGAAAGATCCCTCCAGCGAAAACGTAAACCCAAGCAGCTCATTCAACATGAAAACGAAGAGGAAGAGGTAGAAAAAAAACAAATATAACTCCACCATCCATACCGAGCAAAGAAAGAGTCAAAATCAGAAAGTAAATGATTCATCAACACCTGTGCTCATGTAACCCCGGTCTGATATACAGTAGTTGCACATTTTGTCATTACCATGAGTGGAAATTTCATCTCCAGGCGCCTTGGCTCAAAGACAAGAGACCGGCCACGCAGTCCATGTCCGGTTTTTTACTAGGACTTACATCCCCGCGCATAAACTTTTCAACATCGTCCTCTCGAGATCGTCGCCCGTCCTCGTAAATTTCAATGGACTTGGATCCCAGTGGGGATGGTGCAGTTTGAGAACGATTAGACAGCATGGCTGGACCGCGGTGGTCTTGTAAGACGCGGCCTAGACGGCGGGGGTTCTGTGTCTTGACTGCCGACGCGGGAAGAGGACGACGGCGGTGGTGATCTTCATCGGGAGACCAGTTTTCCTTGTCGGAGTCGGTGGGGGACACCAGCATCGAAACCTTGACCTTGCCAGCGTCTCGCTTCTCAGCGTCCTGGTCATTGGACTCAAGGCGCGCAAAGGTAGAGCCTGTCCGGGTGAGCTTTGCCTTTTTCGCTTGACGCTGCGGGGCGCGGGATACAGACGCGTTGCGCTTAGTCGAGCTGGGTTGTAAGATGGCGCTGGATGAGCGGAGGAGGCTGATGGCGGCAATGGCAGAGCCGTTGGACTCGTTTTCCGCCTGGGCGGTCAATTCGTCTCTCCTCTCAGAGTCGGCGCACGATTCCCACGCTTGGACGTCCCGGGAGCGTCCGCGGGCGAGACGGGGAGGTAGGGAGTTTGTTAGAGCCGAGATGGGCGGCAGGGTGATGCTCGGTAGGGCGGATTGACTTCTTGATAGACCAGTTCTTTGGCGTGGCTGGGGTCCTGACGACGGCGTCGTGGGTGGTGTAGGTCGTGTGGGAGAGGATGCTTGGTTGGAAATGAGCTCAGCCTTGCCTTCTAGTGAGAGAGACAGTCGCACATGGGACTGGGATTTGTTTTGGCTGTGCGTCTTGTCTGACGAGGCGGACGGGAATGATTCCAACCTGGTAATGTCAGTGTTAGTCTATACGGTTCAACACGGCGTCAAAGTCAGAGGGCATGCACATACCTTGGAGAATCGTCCGCACCACGCCCCAAGGTCGAAGGCGTGGAAAATGAGCTCCCCAAGTTCCAGCGGTTAGCAAGATACCCAACCGAGCTTGAAAACGAATGGTTCATAGGCTCCGAGTCCTGGCTCCTCTGTGAAGACGGGACCTCTTGGCTCTGCGGTGGTGAAGCATCATCATCATGGCCTGTACCACCAGGCCGGGGCGTGGCAATGGCTGCTTCGGAGTACGACCTCGTGAGCTCGGGTCTGGTCTGTGTTGTAAATGCCGGTGACACGGGCCGGTGGTCGGCAGACCGTGAAGAAGCCGGATCCGAAGACGGGAAGCTTCTCTCGGAGTCGATACGAGCGGCCATGGGGTCCGAAGATGGTACGTGATGCATGCCTCCGAAGCGGAGGGCCGCGAGTTCCTCCGGGGAGAGGGGACGCGATTTCCTTCGGTCGTTTTGCCGGCGGTTTTGGAACCAAATCTACGAGGTCAGTTTGTCATGTTTGAAGGGTGGTTGTTTACGCGTTGTTGCAAAGATAATAATAATAAGGATTGCCATATTACTTTGTGGCTAGAACATACCTGGACTTCCTTCTCATTTAGCGAGACGCGGTCTACAATGTCTTGACGCGCCTGCTTATCTGGTTTGGGGTTATTTCTGTAGGCTTCTTCCAAAACCATTTTGTCCTTGGCACTGCAAGTTCAATTGGCCTTGTTAGCCCCGTCATAGACGGCGTTGAGAATTGTATGGGAAAAATCAAAACATACGCGGTCCTCTTCCTCTTGCCTTTGGGATGTTTCTCCACCTCGACGCCTTGAGCGTACGATTCGTCCCCCGCGCTCAACACACTTGACATTGTAGAATCATGTCGACTGGGTGATGAGCTGGCTGTTTGCTGCTCGGGCGAGGCAGAAGGCTTTGTCGACATTTGGGTGCGAGTTGTTTTGACGACGGCGGCGGGGAGAGGCGGTATGTACGGATGGTGGTGGTGGCTCGTTGACGATGGCGTTTCAAATGTCGTAATGCATTACTGGGCTGGGCTCCTGTTTTGTCGGGGGTATAACTATATCCAGCTCGAAAGGGACAGGGGAAGAAGAAGAAATACAAAAAGCCCAAGAGAATTGAAAAGCAAAGGGAATGGGGGTAGAAGGGCCAAGGTAAGGTTTATGAGAGGCAGAGGCAGAGGCAGAGGCACTGGAAGCGTGTAAGCGTGTATGTATGTACGTGGGACGTGGACGTGGAGTAAATGGATGGACCAGTCTGGTCAAGTTGAATTGACATGGGAATGGACAAGGAATGATGCAGTCTGGTGCACTGCTCCTGCCGCACCGCCCAAGGTTCCTCTATCCAGTCCATGTCTCGTGCTGTGCTGCCCGAGACGAAACCCACTTGCGCACACTCAACCGGAACCAGGGGGTGTACATTCAAGTTACAACATGAATACGATACTTTAGACATCGACTCCAACCTTTTGGTTGCTGCCTTTGACCTCCTACCTTTAACCTGCATAAACCAGCAGCCCATTATTGTACAACATGCAGCATCTGTGCATGCAATTAAATCTCACATCTATTCCCAGTCGCCCTGTGTTCCCACGGCGCCTGCTGTCTCTCCCACCTGCAAGTACCTGTGCACGTACTCCGTACATCTGGTACCAGACCATTCTCCCACTTCTCATACGCACACAAAATATGTCTGCCCCATGAAACGGCAAATCACGTCGCGCGCCTGGCGTACCTCCGTCCCAAACAGGAAACATGTCAACACGCGTTGCACGTGCAGCAACTGATTTCACCACCCAAATGGCACCCATCCAAAAACACAACAGTCAAGTCACACAAATACCTCTCTTTTAAAAGCGACCCATTGAATTGGAAAGCAAGAAATAAATAAAGTGGCTGTTCGTTGCCACGCCCCCCGCGAAGAGAACCCAAATCAATTTACTCCGTACTTATGGCTGGGTTCGTCCACTATTTTTTTTTCTTGTTCTCGGCAAGGGGGCGTGGTGACAAGGATGCGCTCTTTTTGCAACTCTTATTTACCCGCTTCTTTGTCCACGCGTTTTTTGGGCACCAGACACATCAAATAACAAAACAACTTTAGATCCCTGGTGCTTTTGAATCTGTGCGTCGTTCTGTTGCTTTGCTACTATCATGTCAATGCATTCACCGTGTACGGTTCGTCTCTAACTACCAAAATACCTCGTCTATTCCGGCTCTATCATTTCGCTACGTGCTTTAATCGTAAAATACTTTGACTTCCCTTGCCGTAGGGCTGTTTTGATTCAAACAAATTCTGAATCCGTCGTCATCTTCCCTCCTAGACTCTCACTCAATTGCCACGCCTCAATGTTTTGATTCCCACCCAACCCTGCATCGTGAGAATGAACCATCCGCCTTCTAACCCCAATGTGTTCAATCTCAATCCCCTTCACCGATCTTTGGACCCCGCCGAACGCGAACAGACGCGGGAACATTGAACCAAAGACGTTATTCGCACGCCCATCCATGCCCCTGTCTGCTGCATGTGCAGGGACCTCAACCGACCTCTTGATTTATCGAGCATCGTAATTGACTATTTTTTTTTTCGGGCTGGCTTTCTTGTCACGATCCCATTATCCATGTATCATTTGGCGTGAGCACAAACAGTATGCAGCGAGGTCACGAGGGCATGTCCAACGTCCGCAGCCGAACTCGGGCATCAGGCACAATTTGTCTCCATGTCTGGCCATTGGCTTTAACGCTCGTGTGATTTAACTGCAAGCCAGTCCTCTCTTCTAGATTGACCATGCCTCTTGCTGTTCAGCGACGAAATCAAAAACATGGAATGCTTTCGCTGATGGAGCCAGTAAGACCATCTAGCGACATCATGCTTCCACGGCTCACGAATGGCGCCGAAATTAATTACTTTAATCTTCTGTCTCACATCTTTGTCTTGCAATTAAAACTGCGGTGCTTATTTGCGTCATGTTTTGGACCAGTGATTGAGGCTGACCATGTTAGTCTCTGTATGGGTGGTTTGTTTTGTCTTTGGGCTGCAGACTTCCATCAATTCGAACATCACAGCATCTCCAGTTCACCGCCACTACAGGAACAACAAATGCAAGGCGTAGTTGTCGGAACATATCACCGAGACAAGCGTAAATTAAAAGTCCAGGCAAGATAAAAGAGATGGACTGAAAGCAATAGATGTACCAAACAGTTAAATTTGTTGTCGGGGACTCCCGTACGGGGTAAGGGTAGGCCGGTTTTGATGCTGCCAACCTGCCTGCCCATGGCGACGCAGGTTGTTGGAGTCAGGAAGTTCAATTAACGACCAATACCTATGTGGACGAACCATTGCCACTGTTGACCGGATATCCAATAGCACAGTCTGTTCTCACACGGAGGAGGTGTCTACGTCACTGTGCGTCACGGCCAACGACGAGCCCAACTCCGTGGCATCACCGTTCCATGCGTGCAAAATTCAAACTGCCTCAGCATCTCAACTTGGCAAGAGTTATTTTAATGTAGTCTAACTAAAGTGTTTGCTGCTATTTTTTGCAGCGATGCCGCGATGTTACCCCAACCGAGGTATAATGGGCATGGGTTCGCCCTCTCCAATCACGCTCTTTAAAACTTAATAATTCCTGTCCCTGTATCATAAATGGTCATCCCGGCCGCACCGCACATGGACCACCCTCAATAGACGAAGACGGCCGATTCCAAGCTGGGCCATATCGTAATTTCCCCTCCGACATTGGTAATTACCCTGTAGACGGCCAATGCATTTACAAGTCATCGTCAGAAAGCTCACCGGGCAGGGGCTGAGCGGCGGCAGTCTCCATCTCCTTGCGGTATTCCTCCATGAGAGCCTCGTCGACCTGGGCAGTGGGGGGAGCCAGAGCGGGAGCGGCAACAAACTCCTGTGCGACAAAAATGTGGTTAGTCACTCGATGCTACCATGATATAGTGATAGTCTATAGTCAAAGAAGGGGGAGTTTTGTCGCACCAGCTGGGGGTTGCCAACGAGCTTGCGGGCCAACCAGAGGAAGGGCTTCTCGAAGTTGTAGTTGGACTTGGCAGAGATATCGTAGTACTGGAGGTTCTTCTTGCGGTGGAAGGTGATGGTCTTGGCCTTGACCTTGCGCTCCTTCACGTCGACCTTGTTACCGCAGAGGACGATGGGGATGTTCTCGCAGACACGGACGAGGTCACCTAGTGGGCTGTTAGAAATGGCTGGGTCTTGAGCAGAGAGCTTGTTTCGGGGCAAAGCATACGGTGCCAGTTGGGAACGTTCTTGTAGGTGATACGAGAGGTGACATCGAACATGATGATACCGCACTGTCCGTTAATGTAGTATCCATCACGGAGACCACCGAACTTCTCCTGACCGGCGGTATCCCAGACATCGAACTGGATGGGACCAAAGTTCTAACAATGATAATTAGCGCGGCTGTTCGTCAAGCTCGGGTGATGGATGGGTTGCTCCCAGTGCCCTGGGCGAAAGGGCGGGGAATATCGTCACTCACGGTGGTGAAGCCAAGAGGGTGAACGTCGACACCGAGGGTAGCAATATACTTCTTCTCGAATTCACCAGTCAAGTGACGCTTGACAAAGGTGGTCTATGAGAAAAGCCACAAGTTAGTACAAAGACGTAAACGTAACCGTGATCGAAATGGCGGTCGTGGTTTTTTTTGCATCGCGGCTAGGCGGGGTAGATAACCCATTGGATATCCACCAGTCCGTCCCAGAACCCAAAGCGATTCCAAAGGCGACCATTGCCAAACAATCAATCTCTTCGACGAACCTTTCCGGTACCACCGTCACCGACAAGCACGAGCTTGAAAGTGGGAGTCTGCTGCTCAGCCATCTTTGCGATGTGAAGTTCGTCCCGATGAAAAACTGATGTAAACAAGCGGGGTGCTACAAGGGGTGGCGTTAGCCTACTGTTGGAACGATAGCGGGAGCGATATTTGGACGGGCGAAAAAAAAAAGGGGGAATAAAGGTTGAAATCGAGTCGGCAAGAGTGCAATTCGAAGTTTTCAAGACGGACAGCTGCGCAGTGTGAGGGAGGCGGAGAGAGTCTGGCAATACCTTTTTTTTGGTGAGGTCTCACTGACGTGGGTTGTGCTGGGAGACAAACTTGCACAAGGTCGGTCAGCTAAGATGTTTTGAAAGGCGGCGGGTAATCTGTTGGACCAGGGCAGACCAGAGCGAAAAATTCAATCTCGCGGGCGGGCGGGTTCATGCACGTGATATCAGTGCATGCGTCTTCCAATCAGGTGCCGCGATTTCCCACAACTTGGGATGAGGTCACCGCTCGAAATATCTGGACGCAATTGAGACTGGCAACACCCACCACCACACACGGTGCAGAAGGTCTGGCTCGCAGCAAGTTTTGGTCTTGATCTGCTTGGCACTACTTTACTACGTACGGTATTGTGGCTGGGAAAACTATGGACGCTGGGTCAATACTCCTGCTAGCGAGTGGTGTCGCTGGCAATGCATTTATAGGCACTCAAGTAGCTGGGCATATCTCAACAGAGGAATGCCTGGCACCTTTCAGGCATATATGTACGGAGTAGCCTTGCTTAGATAAGGGCCACCTTGCTTTGCTGCCCAGCTGCAAGCTCTTTCTGCACAAGGCACCAACCCCCCGCCACCTCACGCGATGCCTAAATCCACCCAGTACGAAGCGTGCTGGCATATCTCATCCTTGGCCTTGCACCGAAGCGTTCCAAATGCCCCGTACATGACAAACAACCGCCCTTCAGGCGCTGCTGTTCAATGCCCAACACGACCTCTGTTTGACGATTGATGACAAAGCGACCTGATGTTGCCTGCGCCAGTGTCGAGGTGTGATGGGTGCCTAACTCACCAATCCTGAGATGCCATGCCCATTATCATCATTTGATGTGCGTCCATCCATCGACGCTCGCGTGTCTGTGCTTTTTTTGGCAAACAACAGCCAATATTTGTAATCGCGTGCAGTAGACTGTACACCGTATCATGTTAGTCATTATAACGGGAGAATGTGACACCCGAGCATGCCACGGCCGCCCCAGTTTCGGGTAGGCGTCAGAGTCAGGCGCAATTCCTGCCGTTGAGCCACTCCAGAGGCCCTAGACACCTTGATGAAAACATTTTGCTACAACATGTTAGAGTTGCTGTGCAGTGCAAGGAGTGACGAGTGTGGAACAACGTACCCCTTCGTTTCCCTGAACACACTCCCCTACTCGCTTAAGATTATCGTGGTTGGACTTGTTTACGTAGCCAAAGTTGCGAATCTCGTCACCCTCCTTCAAGCCGGCACGATCTGCAGGACTGCCAGCGGCAACGGTGTTGACCCTTGCAAATGGCTCATCCAGGGCATCGGCTTGCGAGTCCGGAAGAACAGGAGGAACAGCACTGCCGGCGGCCGGCACAACGTTTTCTGCGCCTTCATCTAGACTTGCGAAATGCTCGTGCAGGTGCTTTTCAATATGCTTCATGAGATCCTTGTAGTCGTTTTTGAGCCGGATAATCCGCGCTCTGGTAGTGCGAACTGCTCATCGTCAGCCGTGCTCCTGGAAGAACAAGATGAAGCCGAGGGCTGCTAGCTCACTCTGTGCAACGTCGATATCAGAACGAGGAAAGCCATCTCGTGTGAGCAGTGGTGTGTCCATGTTTACGCCGTGCTTTTGGTCCGTTAGTATTCGGCAATGTTTCGCCAAGGTGTATAATTGGGGACAGTTTTACTGAATCGAGAACACCACCAAGAGCCTTGAGTTCTTCTTCCAAGTCTTGCTTTTTGCGTTGGAGCTCACCAAAGCTTAGATGGGCCGCGTTGCCATTGATGAGCCCGTTACTGGTCGGCCCAGAGGGAACGGTGGGTGCGTGCAGGGTGTCCATGATTGGGAATGCCAAAGTTGATGAAGCAAATGCCGATGATGCAGCTGTAATGCAGTTTGCGATGCCTCGCTTAGAGAGCTGCGACGCTTCAAACGTTCAACGTTCAAATGTTGCAAGATTGTTGGACAATAGGGTTGATGTTGCGGGGTCTTTAGCTGCCAGTTACTCCAGTACCGCGTCAGTAGCTTCAAGGCGGGAGAATTTGAAGTTCGAGGGCAGCTGTCTGGTCTGGTGGGACTCTGACGGCCACTGTCAGTTGAGGTCCACCAGACCTTGACGTATTGTTGGTGCCTGGAGTTGGTTGCACAGAAGCTGCCATAGCCCGAACTGCCTGCAACAATGACCTGACTGGTCTATAGCTTCATGCTTCCAACTATACCGTCAGGAGCAAGTCCATTTGCACAGCCCTGTATGCACCACATATCAATGCATATCCATGGAATGTGAAATATTTGATTCACTGACTAATTTGATCTGTCACATTATTGTGCTGATTTAATTAATTTGGTACAAGTGAAATCCTTTGTCCTGCTGTATATGTGGTTTGGGAGAGAGTACACTGCTGAAAACCAGTTGCATGTGACCTTGGAACTTGGAAGTGAGGTCTGGTCCGGTCCGGTGGCTGTTGACCAGGCCCACCCTGGTCCGTGCACAATCACTAGAACTTCCACTACCGACAACAGCCAGACAGACAGACGTCACTTTTCAGAGGTTGGATTCTTTTTTCGATCGTCAGGTCCTCCCATCATCGCGCAATTGGCAGCGCGATACCTTGCACCATGGCGTCAAAGGTGGACGCGCGACTTTTAAAGTCGACCAAATTCCCCGCTGAGTTCAATCAAAAGGTCGACATGCAAAAGGTCAACCTGCAAGTCATGAAGAAGTAAGCTCCCAAGCCCTCAAAGCTCCAGATCGTAAGTCGCGACACGGCTAACCCCCCATGTTTGACAAGGTGGATTGCGAACAAAATTTCCGATATCCTGGGAAACGAAGACGATGTTGTCATTGAGCTCTGCTTTGGTCTCATCGAGGGAACACGCTATGTGAGTGTGGACAATGGATGGCCGGTGCTACAAGTAATCTTGTCTGACTTTCCATTTTGCAGCCCGACATCAAGTCTCTCCAGATTCAACTTACCGGTTTTCTGGACAAAGATACGGCACCTTTTTGCAAAGACTTATGGAAGCTACTGCTGAGCGCTCAAAGTAGCCCTCAGGGTGTGCCCAAGGAGCTTCTCGAGGCGAAAAAGCTGGAACTGATGCAGGAGAAGGTGCGGACAGAGACTACGACAGTCAAACTTTTCCAGAGGCTGTCAGCTGCTAACCGACTTTGCTTTTAGAGAGACGCCGATAAAGCAGCGGATGACGCTCGCAGACGTCGCGATGATTTCGATCGCAGGGACCGCCAAGTTTCAGACATGAAGGAGAGAGACCGACGGGACAGGCAGAACAATCGAAGTGATACGTGGCAGGGCCGACGCGGAAACCAAAACTTTGATAATCGCAACAGAAGATCGGAGCCCCAAAGCCGCGGCTCACGAGATCAATATGGTCGTGACCGCGACAGGTATATCCCGAATGAGCGGCAGGGACGCGGGAGGGAGCAAGACAGTCGACGCCGTCGACCACATTCACCCTCGCCAGATGAATCGTCACGTTCGAGATCGCGTGATAGGAGTGCATCAGCCAGTAGCAATGGGTCGAGAACGCCTCCACGCCGGAGAACCTCGCCGCCAAGACATCGCGGAGGTCGGAAGCGATCAAGGTCGCCAAGAGGAGATGCATACCGCCCCAAACACGGCCGACGTCGTTCCAGTTCTACCCGTGAATCCCGCTCCGTGTCATCGGGTCGAAGCTCGCCCGCACCAAAGCGAAGGAGGGGGGAATCAGAATCACGAAGCAGATCACCACCAAGGCGGAGGCGCAAATCACCATCATCTGGATCAAGCAGTCGGTCCCGGTCTCGCAGTCGTGACAGAAGCTCTCCGGCAAGAAGGCGCCATAGGCGTAGGCACAGCAATGACAGCGAAGAGTCAGACGGTCACCGGAGGGATGCAGACAGGGACCGGGGAAGAAGTGGCCGCGGCAAAGAACGGGATACGGGTCGACGACGAAATAGCTCATCTGCTTCTTCAACCTCAAGACGTGGGAAACCAGCAGACGATTCGGAAAATGAGCGGCGCTCGTCATGATCAGACTCGAGCGAGGCATGCGGGAAAGACATCATTCGTCTGTTGGCCGGTAAGGTAGGCTCACATGTTGCCTGAAGGCTTCTGTCAACGAAGCGCGGCACAGCGAACCGAATGAAGCGGGTGGACGACGTCTGGTATCTAATTGGAGCCAGAATTTTTAGGGCATTTTGCTTACGCTGACCTTGAATACGCTCAGCCATATTTGATGCCAAAATAGTTTCTCAGCCAGAACCAGATGACTTGGTATATTCGGTGGCGGCCTTCGATGTTGGAAGATGCAGGCGACCATGCCATTTCTTACATCAGAAATTAAGCGATACGGGCTACGATAGAAGTAATAGAACATAAAAAAACTATTCAATTGACACTTTCATCGTCTATGGAATACATCTGTCGTGTTATGTTTAAAGTGATCGCTGATTGCACTTTCACAGGCCACAGCAAGAGCCGGCGGGTCAGCCTGACCAGGCTATCGTAGTCTCCACCAATGTCGCGTTTTCAAGATTCAAGGTGGGCTACCTCATACCATACACCTCAACTACAAGCCCATCGCAACAATCCTCTCCGTGCAATTTTCGCATCAAAAACACCACTCGCATTGCATCTACACCACTCAATCGATCTATTCGTACGATTTCACACCCACACAACCCAACGCGCCACATATGGCGGACAACAAACAGGCCGGCCAAGGGCCTCTGCCCACCCTGGCCGAATACAAAAAGTCCCAAGCCCGAGTGCGCGAGCTCATCGAGAAGCGAAGAATCCTCGACAAGCGTCTGGTATGTCCTCCTAACGCCTCTACAAAGCACCAGGCATGAAAATCACTGACGGAAACCGCAGAACCAAGTCGAAGACAACATCGTCTCCAAAGAGGCAGCCTATCTCGAAAGCACACCGAGCGGAAACATCATCACCGGCTTCGACAACTACATGAAGGGGACGAGCGGAGCGGCCGCACAAAGACGTAAAGCTGGACCAGCGGATCAAAACCGCGTCTTTTCCAAATCGTCTATTTCGTACAGACCGAACAACGGGGTAGGTTTACGGCAGGCCTTGTCAGTGGGGACACTGTTGCTAATGATGGGGGTGTGTTAGGATTCGACGCCCGGGTCGACGCCGGCGTCGCACGCTCCGACACCTATATCTGCTACGTTTAGGGATAACGGGACGCCGTCGTCGGCGACAGGGACGAAGAATAATAAGAAGAAGAAGGCGGCAGCTGTGGTGGCGGATAAGGAGGTCGAGGATAGTGAGGGCGATGGGGGGAATAAGAAGAGGACGAATTTTGGGGCCTCGAGAAAGTGAAGGATTTGGGAGATGTTTTTGTTTATGGAGTTTGGGAAGTGTTAGCATGTATTGGGTTTGGTTTGGGAGATATTGGCGTTGGAGTTGGTAAGCTATCTAGAATAGATGGTGTACATTGGAGGATACCACAATTTAGGAAATGGACAATTGACGACATAATGGGCAGTGGTATTGACAACAGAGGAGAAGAGTGTGCGATATAAATTCCGGACTATTGGCGTTCAATACGTAAAGTACTTTCAATGTTGGTTGAAGGTCAACAGGGTACAGTAGCCAGTGGAGATGGCGCTTGCAAGGGCCGACCGAGGACCTGCATCAGCTTCCATATTTGGATGGCTGATGGCGGCAAGCAACGGTGGGCATTGAACAAGGAACAATTCAACTCGGACACTACGCAATGGCAAATGGCAAATGACCACTGTCCACTGACCAATCTACACTCCAAGCCCATATTACAATCTCGGACATGCTGTCTCTTCTCCTCACCAAACATAAACATGGCTTGTCGATGCGGGGTTCCAGGGAATCCCAGACGCGGGGTCTGCCCAAACTTTCGACATGGAGGTCTGGAGTACCACGCAGTGCGACTAGAGTACGAGCTTGGTACGTCCATGTATCAATCAATTGATCAATTTGGAAGGTCTCTTTGGAGTCGTGGGGCCAATGCTCACTTTGCTCACCTTGGGCTGTCAAATGCTTAGCCAGACTGGGCCATAGAGGTTGCTCATGTGGATGCCGCATACGTAAAGAGAATCCCCCATGGACAAGACAGTCTACATTTCAATGTCGTGACACCCAGGATTTGCCCTTTTTATTTTTCTCTCTCTCCTTCATGTGTCATGGTATGCTCCATCGACGAGGAACCAGCTGCCCAGAATGACCGTCCACGCTGCTCGCTTCACCCCAGAGGTGCTTCTCTCGGCCCCGCGCCGATCAACTGGTGTTCCCAACTCGACCGGTGAGCTCGTGCTATACACCGTATGTTGTCATCTGTGCTTCTTTTTCTTGCAATTGTCGTCCTCCAAGTGTGTTTGAGGCCTCATGGAATCGCTGGACTCTGTCCTCAGCTTGGCTGACTGAATTGGTCAAATCTAGGTTTCCGTCTACTCCTTCGAGACGCACTCCAAGTCTTCGCAGATTCGAGTCCTCAACATCAAAGAAGGCACTTCTCACCTCGTGTCTGAGGATTCTGGCGCCAGCGATCCCGTATGGATTGGCGAAAAGGAGATTTTGTACCTCAAGGGTGGTGACAATGGCTGTACCATGATTATGACCCAGCGAGTGCAAGAAGATTCCGAGTAGGTCGCCCAATGGCCATCTCTAGGCAGAGTGAACTAACGTTCGTCTTGTACAGACCCCAAATGGTCCACTATCTTGCGGGAAATATATCAAGTCCCAAAACCAAAGTCCTGTCAAGCGAGAAAGTCGCTGTTTGCTTCGCCGGACTAACCACCCCCAAGGGAGAGTTGTACTGGCCGCCTGCCGACCACAAGTCACACGACTCGGCCAAGATTTACACCTCGCTTTTCGTTCGCCACTGGGATAACTGGAATACCGCCAATGAAAATTCGCTATGGTACGGCCAATTGGCCAAGATGGACGGCAAATGGGCCCTGGAAAGCCCTGGCTTGACCAACCTCTTGGCCGGCACCGACCTCAAGTCTCCTGTCCCTCCCTTTGGCGGCTCTGGCGATTTTGACATTTCTGCAAACGGCATCTGCTTTGTCGCCAAGGACCCAGAGATCAACCCGGCGAGGTACACCAAGACTGATCTCTACTATGTGCCCATCAAGTCGTATATCGAGAAGCCGTCTGCGCCGCAAATTGTCAAGACTGGCAACCTGGTCGGCTACAGCATAACACCCACCTTCAACAAGGATGGCAAAAAGATTGCCTTTGCTCGCATGAAGAATATCCAGTACGAAGCTGACAAGACTAGGCTCCTGGTCATTCCCGACGTGACGGACCTCAGCAATGTTCAAGAGTTTTACAAGACCAGCGACGGTGAGGGTGGTTGGGACTTGAAGCCCGACTGGATTACCTGGAGCCACGACGAAAAGGAGTTGTTTGTTGGCGCAGAAAAGCATGGACGAGTCGTGCTCTGGAAGCTCCCGTCGTCTCCCGCCGATGCCAAAGATCTGCCCACGCCACTTCACCACGACGGTAGCGTCAGTGATGCCAAGTTATTGGGAGACGGCCCTTCGTTGCTCATCAGCTCCAAGTCTCGCATCGAGAGCTCCCTTTACACCGTGTTGGACCCCACCTCTGGTTCAGTTACCGAGCTGTCCTCGAGCTCCAAGAATGGCAAGTCCTTTGGCCTCAACAACTCGATGCGCGACGATCTTTGGTATCGTGGCTCCCTGGGGTATGATGTACACGCTCTTGTGACGAAACCATCCGACTTTGACCCGTCAAAGAAGTATCCTTTGGCTTTCCTAATCCATGGTGGCCCTCAAGGTGCTTGGATGGATGATTGGAGCACGCGGTGGAACCCAGCCATTTTTGCCGAGCAGGGTTACGTTGTCGTCTCCCCCAACCCAACTGGCAGCACTGGGTATGGGCAGAAGCACACCGATGCCATTAAGTGCAACTGGGGCGGCAACCCCTACGAAGATCTTGTGCTGTGCTTTGAGCACTTGGAGAAGAATGTAGAGTACATTGATACGTCGCGATCCGTGGCCCTTGGAGCTTCATATGGAGGCTACATGATCAGTAAGTCCCGACATATAGAGCAGGAGAATGCCAACTAACCGCCGCTCTAGACTGGATCCAAGGCCAGCCCTTGGGGCGCAAGTTCAAGGCTCTCGTGTGCCACGACGGTGTCTTTTCCACCCAAAACCAGTGGTCCACCGAGGAGCTCTTCTTCCCCGAGCACGATTTTGGTGGCACGTTGTGGGAGCACCGTGAGACCTATGCCAAATGGGACCCATCACTGCATTGCCAGAACTGGGAGACTCCAATGCTGGTAAGTGAAGCTGCTGACAAAATTGTGTACCGCAGGCTGACCGACTGTAATAGGTGTTGCACAACGAGTTGGATTATAGGCTGCCGATTTCCGAAGGGCTGGCCATGTTTAACGTTTTGCAGGCCCGAAATATTCCTAGCAAGCTTGTATCGTTCCCCGATGAGAACCACGTGAGTTGAATCTGGTACTTGATATGATTTGTGTGATTTACTAACCCGACCTCAGTGGACAATCAAGCCTGAGAACTCGTTGGTGTGGCATAGGGAAGTGTTGGGCTTTATCAACAAGTATAGTGGAATTGCTGGCAAGGGCTCTGCGTAGGACTCATGTGTACGTGAAGAAACATAATCATGAGACATTAGGAAAGATTGAATATATGAATATGAAATAAATACATTAAGTTTGAGTGCGTGACTTGTTCCTCGTGTGCTAGGAAGGCAAAGTGCGAACAACGCATATCACACTGTTAGCACTGTATAGACTGGAAACCTGAGCTGCTTGAACTCTTCTGCCAAATCACACCTCCAAAGTCCATGCGACACCAATCCCACAACAGCACACAACAGCACACGAACCGCAGCAGCACTCAAATCCCCAGTAGCGAAACCACCGAACATGCGCTGTGCTCCAAAACTGCGAAATAGCCGATGAGGTCCTCGATTGCGACACCGTCGGTACGAGCAGCAGCACCGCAAAGCTCACAAGCCCAAACCAACCCCGACCTTCACCATCTGCTTGCTCTCGTTTGCACATTTTCACAATGACGACACAAGCAGCCTTCTTCCACGCGCTGCTCCGGCCAGCTATTCTCCAGATTCTACGATCGACGGGCTATCACTCTGCGAAACCCTCCGTCGTCGACTCCCTCACAGACATTGCAGCTCGGTACCTCGCCGCGCTGTGTGAAAAGACAGCCGCACACGCCATACACAACCAAGGCGACGCGGGTGACTACACGATCGTCGACGTGCGGCTTGCCCTCCAAGAAGTGGGCGCATTACTACCAGAAAAGACGGCCACAGAGCAAGAGTGGCTAGGCACAGAGGACACGACTGGCGTGGATGAATTCATAGAGTGGTTCTCCGGCCAGCGGATGACGGAGTTGATGGAGATGGGCATTGGAGATGGGGAGATTGACGCAACTGATTACTTGAACGGTATGGTTTACCGCCCATGATGACTCTTCGGATACTGACGTCTGTAGCTCTGAAAAAGAAGCACGCCAAAACGGCCGAGGACAGCAAATTCACGGGGACAGTTATTGGCAAACCCCTCGATACGGTGGCCGAAGTCCAAGTCGAAGGCGGGCCAGTTACCAGTATAAACGAATGGATCTTGCAACGAAGCTCGTTTTCTACGGACACGGCCAACACAAATGGTGATTCGAATCATGATCGAGGGTCACCGACGCCGAGTTCAGGGTTGAGTTCCGTGGGGAGTAGACTCGATGATGATATGGATCTATCTTAGGGATTTATGGGCGTAATGACGTCGGCCAAAGAGACCGAAAGGGGAGTGTGTTGCCGTTCGGGGACTTGGATACCTAAGGGGGAACCGCAAGCCAGCGTGCTAGTGAGTTGTAACTGCTGGTTCTCAGTCTCTAGTGGATGGACTTTATTCATGCATAGCGCGGAGTTTGGAATGGGGGTGGGACATAGAATACCGCTTTTTTACTTTGTGGAGATGTTGTCAAATGGCTTCGATATACTATACAGTTGCGTTCTACGCTTTGATTTTCACTCGCTGTGATGTCCATGGTCAGAAGAGAGTCTGTTATACACGCTGTCTACTATACATTATACTCTACATCTTGCATCTCACATCTTGTTAGCCAGCACATCGTACACGCCCATTTCCCGCGCGGCATTCATTAAACCTTCTCTCCGCTGCTCATCCGCACCCTGCAACCAAAATTTTCTCTGCAAATACTTGTACAGAGCATCTCCCCGCCTATCCCCCTGTAGCTTGTCCATGTCACCATCTGCCCATGCCGACAACTCATTGTCCAATGTTCTCTTGGCGAAAATGAGACGCTTTCGCTGCGACGGGCTCTCCCACGATATCTTTGTCGTTCCGAGCAAAAGTTCCATGACTAGTGTCTCTGGGGGCAAGAACTTGAAAACCTGTTTCAACGCTGTCAGGGCCACAAGGAATCCCGCATCATCTTTGAGACGGCGAAAGGTGTGGAGAATTTTCCGCGCAAGCTGGCCATCTATGCCGTCTGGTTCAAACACGGCTCTAAAGCTGGCCGTTTCGCAAAAGAGTTGCCGCGTGGTTGTGATTTCTGCAGGCAGAGAGGATGGGGCAATGGTGTGCAGTCTGTTGACGGGCAGAGTCTTCCACAGGGCGCTAAAGGTATATGGATCGGGAGAGATGCCGCGTTCTGTGACGAGGGAACGGTACAGGTCGAGTGCGTCCTTGGGCTGACCGGCTTGGAGGTGAGATTCGAGCAGCTGGTTCATCATGAAGGCATCTGGACTGATTTCCGACTCGTGAAAGGCGTCCCACAGGGATTCCATGCGGGTATGCAGTTCTCGGAGACGGTAGTTTTCTGCCATGAGGGAAAAGGTTTCAAGTGTGGCTCGTGGCCAGGAGACTGTGGATTCTGGTTCTGCTGACGACCCGACAGCCCTCGACTTGACAAAGCGGATTCGGGACTCAATCATGTCCCAGGCCAATTTGTCTGCCCGTTCCAAATCCTCCGTACCTCCTGATCTCTGCCACGCGCCAATGAGGCCATTGAGGTGAATGGGAGACGCGGCCACGCCCCTTTCGCGCATAAACTCTACGACGTTGAAGGCTCCGTGTAAATCACCGGCACCGATGAGTCGCTTTAGCCATTTGCCCAAGAAGAATTTGTTAGCCACCACTGAGGGCATGTATTTTTGCTTCTTGAGGTCAATCTCTCCGTCACTCATCATGTCGACAAATGCGTACAGGGCATTTTCTGTCTGGTTCGTGGCCAAAAAGTAAGAAATGACTTGGTCGTAGTCTGACAGCTTCATGGTCTTGCCCAGCAAGTCTCGCATCTTTCGATATGTAGTCCACGCCCGCTCCTGGCTCTCTGTCGTCGCCTGTTCGGACAGCGTTCGAACCAGGGGCATCAAGATGCGTGGATCCATGTGTCGTTGCAGCAGTTTGTTGGCCGCTCGCTCGGCTTGATCAAGGTCGCCCACCCGACAAAATATGCGCACTCCAAGCTCCCAGTAGTCCTTAAAGGTTTCGGCCTTCTCGTCGCCAAGAGTACTGACGCAGCGTTTCCAGTTATCAATCGCCTTTGCCTCCCAGCCATCCACGAAGACGGCCTCAATTGTGACGAGCTGCTGGGAGGGGCTCAGTGTCACTCTGGCTTCGCTCATGTCTCTGGCCAGCAGGGAGACATGCGCCAGGCGGTGAATGTTGATGGATTCGTCTGCTGAAAGCACAGTCCACAGCAAATCCCAAACTTCGATGGGAACGTGACCCCAGCCTCTAGCCAAGGTGAGCCGCGCAGCGTGGTAGGCCTTGTACACTGCGGAAACGCTATTCTTGGTGAGCCCAGAGCTGCGACGAGACTCTCGAAAGGCTCGTGACAGCACCACGTTTAGCCTATTAATCTTCTTTCGCTGATTCGGCGTCCACTGTTTTTCGGGAATCTGAGGCAGTGCGATTCGGGGTTGCAGACCCTCATCTGAGAGCGGCAGATCTGCCAGGTCTCTTTGCAGCTCGTCCAACATCTCCCTCGGCAAGTTGGAGCCGGCATGTTCGATTTCGGCGTCGATTGACTTGGTATATGCTTCCATCCTTTCCATCATCTTTTCCAGATCCTTCGCAGATCCCACATTCCCCACGTCGCCTCCGACTTCGCGTAGCACAGCCTGAAATGCATCTATTTCTTCCCTTGACCCCAAACTGGCTTGAATATCTCGAAGAGCTTCCTTTAATTCAGACCCGTCCAGTTTCCCAACGGAATGACTGAATGCCTCATTGTCTGGCAGCTCGTTTCGCCTGTGCTCGTCTTGTTCGAAGAATCGTACGGAGAAAACCCCATTGTCTTGGTCCCCTTTCGCATTTGCTTGCAAGTCTTTGATGCCCTGGAGGTATTGGTTCAATTCCGTCTTGTTGGGCCGCCTGGAAATCGAGCCAGTATTCCGAGAACGTTCATTTGTCCTCGATTTTGAGGTCGCCTGTGAGCTGTACGCAGCTATCCTTGGAGGCACCACCTTTTGCCGGATGGCAAGCAGGCATGTTCGACATATCGGGCCATTCCGGCTCGGCAAGTCGAATAGAAGTGGCCTGCAGGGCATCCTTTGGAGGATCGAGTGCCCGGTGATAGGATACAGCTGGAGTTGTCGAGGCCCCTAGATTCAGATGCGAGTCAAAGCTTCAAGCAGTTGTACTGGCTGGAGATGCTATCGATAAGGCCAAAATCAGTGCCAGACACAGTCAAACGCGACCCACCGCCTGCCATCTAAGGTCCTACAGCGGGTACCCGCCATGGCAGAAAATTAATTTTTGACCACCACCATCACCACATGCGACAACGTTGGAGAAAGTCTTGGTAAAGAGACAGACATTCCGCGTCGGAGAGGCAAAAGGACGAAAGAACCACACCATGTCGAATTCACCAGAATTCTTGCGGTTCACCGGCCACCGCTCATTCACCAAACGCCTTACCCTTTCCACTTTGACCGGTCGCCCAGTACACATATCCAAGATCCGAAGCACATCGCCCACGAACCCAGGTCTTGCACCTCACGAGATTTCCTTCCTCCGACTCCTCGAAGCCATCACCAATGGCAGCTCTATGCAAATATCATACACCGGTACAACAATCACCTACCACCCTGGCTTAATCACTGGCGTGATAGCCGGCCAAGGCGCCACCGACGGCGATGTCATTGAGCACAAGATACCCGATACGTGCACCCGCGGCATCACATATTTCCTCCTCCCTCTATGCCTGTTGGCCCCCTTCTCAAAAGCACACATGAATGTGCGCTTCTCCGGATCCGGCGTCATTACATCTGCCACCGACACTGGTGACGTCTCTGTCGACACCTTCCGAACAGCCATCCTGCCACTGTTTGCGCTCTTTGGCATCCCACCAGTGCGAATCGAACTGCGAGTGCTGCAACGGTCATGCGCAGGGCCAGGCGGCAAGGGAGGCGGCGGGTGTGTTGAGCTTCGCTTTGCAAGCCAAGTACGGCTACCCAAGACACTGCACCTGAATCGCAGCCCGGGACGGATAAAGAGGATTCGCGGAGTGGCATACAGCACAGGTGTGTCCGCCTCGAATAACGGACGCATGATTCATTCCGCCCGAGAGATTCTCAACCCTCTAGTATCGGATATACATATTGCGGCCCAATACGATCAAGCGCCACTGGTGCCCATTGGCGACAAGACGGGGAGCAAACGACGGCTCGGAATTGGCTTCGGCTTGAGTCTTGTTGCTGAATCCAGCGCAGTGGGCGTCTTGTACTCGGCGGATGTGGTGGTTCCCTCATCTGGAGGCATGGTTCCAGAGGACATTGGCAAGAGATGTGCATACCAATTGTTGGAGACGATTGCGCAAGGCGGTTGCGTCAGCCAAATATCAGCGAGCGCTATGCTCATACTCATGGCAATGGGATCAGAAGATGTTGGCCGTTTACGAATAGGAAAGGAGGTCCTGGCAACGGAAGACACAGTCTCACTGGCCAGAGACTTGAAAACATTTGGAGCGAGCAGTTGGGGTCTGAGAGATGTGGATGATGACGAATCTGGTGATATCATTATTTCGGTCAAAGGTACAGGTGTTGGTAATGTGGGAAGAAAGATTGCCTGAACAATGTACAACGCAAAAAGTTCACTGAAATTTGGGAGTTAGCGGCGGGAATGCATCAAGGGGAAAAATACAATTGCTATATTTCAACATCAAGTTACACGTCTATCTATTTGGTCGTATGGCAGCAGACTGAGCAATAACCGCCCTCCTCCTAGCCTGTAGCGTAGCCAAGGTCGCCCCGTAGCTTATTGAACGAAGCGAATGTGCCGCCGAGCGCTCCAAATCACCGGCAGCAGACAAGACTGATTGCACAATGTAATAATCGCCGACCACAGCATTACCAGAATTCATTATATCCGCCAGTTGCGCCCTCGACGAGTCCTCGCTCGTGCTCTCCCGCAGCAATGTATCCGCTTCGCCGCTTTGCTCACTTGCCTCCCTCGTCTCGGTGGACGTATTCAGCTCGCGCATCTCCGTGCCGCCAGCTTCGTCTATAGTGGCGGTTTGTGTCGCATTAGCAAGCGTCGGATCTGTGCCATGTATCGACACCCCCCGCTCCTCGGCGTCCAAATCTTGCATTCTCCGCGACGCAATCTCTAGTTCCTCAGCAATGTCCGGTAATATGGGCCGAAACGTCTTCAACGTGACGCGAAGTTGCTCTCGCTGTGTATGTACCGTCAACATGAGGCACTGAATAGCCAGAATGGCGAAATCGGCTAGCAAATAGTACAGTCTAGACGTTGGGGGCCGTTGTCCGACAAAATCAATTATAAGCCCGCCATGTTGGTAGCCACGGTGGAAGTCGGGTCCCTGTGGCAGAGAGGTGAAGAGATGAAGGAGGACGCAGATGAAGTTGGGGATGACAACTAGGAGGACGTGGACCCTACCGGCGGGCATGAGAAAGGGAAACGCTTCGTCTTTCGGGGTAAGGTACATGTATTGGCCGATGGCACGAAGCAGAAATCGAAACATGGAGCACCTAAAGAATCTAATGTTAGCACGTCACTGGTCTTTTGGCTATAGGAAGGCCATGGACTGACTCCATATAGTACAGGCCGCTCAGCTCGGCAAAGACTAGCAAGTCGAGCGTCTTGAGAAGATGCGTGACAAAGGACAGCTTCTTGACGAGCCCCGGGTTGCGATCCTTCTTGCTCTTTTTCCGACGACGGCGCCGCGAACGAGATCGTGAGCGGGATTGAGATCCGTCATTATTATCGTCTGCGTCTGCGTCTGCGTCTGCGTCTGCGTCTGCTTCCACATCGGCTTCCGCATCCGCGACCCCTGGTTCCGTATCGGCATCAGCCGTCGTGGGTATCGGTATCGTTTCGTCGTCTACTTGTCGCGATGATGCATTGGCGTTGGTTGGGGCTGGCGAGCTTGGCGTAAAATCATGGTTCATAGTCGCCTCGTGTACGTCATCTGTAGAGACTGAGCAGGCTCTACATGGAGGCAGCTCAATTTCAAATGGAGCCGGTCATGAGGGCGCAAATGCAGGTTGGTGATTGAAAGTGTCCTGGCTGGCGAATCGTCTTCGTGTGCGCATAGAGCGCTTGAGGTCCGAGATGTCTGGAATTGCTGCCTGTGTTGAGTCGAGTTGCTGAAGACTGCAAGTGGATTGGGCAGTCCGGTACCAACAGACCAGACCAGACATGAGCTTACACCAAACGGCACTGGGCTTATTACAGGGTCCAGAGAGGTTGTGCAAGCACCAGAGTCGGAGGATCAATACTAAATCCGGCACTGTGGCAGTTGAGCAACACGTGCTCAGTTTTGGCTACGGGGGCCAGGCACTAGTTGACGTCGACATCCATCCGTCGAATTAGTCCAGACATTGTTGCACAACACACCAGACAACTTATTCAGAAAAGAAGCAAGTTTACCCATCAGACATCAATTTGATTTAATTCCCTACATCAATATGGTGCCGTCTCATCCACCCCCCTCCAGCCTCCTCAACAAGTCGCGCAGTCGTTGCATTGCAGGAACTTTTGGCCAATAGCCTGGCATGCCCGAATGAATCCTCCAACCTCGCTGTCATTGACGCAGCAGCCTCCAAATCCACAGGAGTAGCTATATCTGTGCTTGGAACGGGCACAAGCTTCTTGGCTCTTGGAAGATCCGCCAGTGCAAGCGCACTTTGTGGCCTCCACCGTGGCGAACACCATGAAGGCGGCAGCGGCGACCTTTGTGAGAGAGACCATGTTGATGTTGCTGTCAGTAACAGGACGCAAAGGTTCTCAGAGATTCGTACAAGTTATCTTCAAGTGAAGCAGTGTGAATGTGAATGGCTCAAGATGGATGCCAGTATTCCTATTCACCCAAGGCCACGGAGCTGGCTTATTTATATTTTCTTGGCCTCGATTAGGAGCAGTCAAGAACGGCTCAAAAACCACGTGTGGAAGCAACCGTCACTGCTCCAACATTGTTGTTAGGTTACATCCAGTTGGTTCGTCAGGAAGCTTGGCAACAGTAGCATATGCTTGTGTGTATGCTAATTCGGACCTGGAGGACGTTCCATAACCCCCTGCCTTGGAGTAGTTCTTCGCCGGCTTATGTTTCGACGTTCTCACGGGCTTATGTTTTGAAGTGCGCGTTATGCAGGTCCCCTCGGACCGTCGATCTTGTTCCCTATTCGATGATGAAGCATAGGGAGATGCTTCATGCGTAATAGTGCCCATGTATTACCCGTGGCGGGTAAATGTGCATGGAGCAGACGTGCAAACTAGCTGTGATAGTCCAAAGGACACAGGCTCTACGTCGCCAATTGCACTAAGCTTCGGTTGGAAGGAGTAGCGATGGAAATCACTACATCCTTTGCATCAGCAGCTTGATTTCAATGCTGGCGGGAACTAGAACTCATTCGTCATTCATCCACCATTAGTGGCTATATTAAGACAAGGCACCTCTAAGTGGCACTATCTGCATTCGCTCTCTGGCGATTCTCATTTTCATTGAACTTACATCGACTGCTGACAGGCGAAAATCAACACTTTTGCCACAAAGCTGTGCCGTTCTCTTGTACAACTCGGCTACCCTCGCGAACTGCATAAATAGTTCAGTCTAGCGGGAAGCTTTATACTTGATGCTTATTTAGTCAACCAACTTGCGTCTCAGAGCCAATACAACCTCAACGGCCAATTACACGTGCGGCGCGGAATGGAAATGGGGGCTAGTTTCCGTCGTGCAGAGATCTAGACCTTGAGATGCTGAGATGGATCTCGGCAACACCCCAGCTGCTAACTTCCTCATGCCTGTTTGGGAACCCAATAATTAAACGAACTAAGGGAACCATGATTATGAGTTTGTTGGCAACTTGTTTCGGGTTACATTTAGACGGCGAATGTCAGCCTCTACGGTGATTTAGGGCCCACCAATAAATAGCAAGATTCCATGCCCATAATGCCGTGCCAAGGAAGACGGCAACCTACGGCATTGGGCTGGTTGAGAAGGGGCATACCTTGGTCTGAATGATTTTCTTTGATGCTATTGCATTGTGTTGCCCAGCTCTGGGTTGGCAGACGAACAAAGATGGCCTCGGCCAGTCACGACGGGCCAACATGGAATCTTTGACCACTCAAGTCTCTTATACGCAGTTCTGTTAGGACTGGGCTGTTGTTTACCTGGATATTATCGCCACCTTGCTTCAAGTGCGTGCCTTTCTATTTGCATAATGGAAGTCAATACGACAGGAATCGTCATCGACGTCGGCAAGATCACTTGCCTGTCTCCAGGGTACAGGAAGACCATGGCCCGGAAATTTCAACTCTTCACATGTGGTTGGCTGTATATGGCGATTTGGTACAGCCATAGTGGATGATACTGACAAGCCGGGCCATTGACCTTTTTACCTTGAGCGGCTCAATCACACCCATATATTGCATTCTGGATGACAATTCGTCGTTCGCAGCCGAGTTGATGGAGAATGGGCTTCGGGTACCACGTTGGGTGATGTCTACATCTCATCACGCGACAGTTCTCTCACGCAAAACGACGAGACTACTTCAGCTCAATCTTATCCATTGAATAGACTACATGGCGGAACGTCCGCTGACGCAAGACATGATTGAAAATATACCATCCCCGGAAGGCAAATCTGGCACCCAGAGTTCTCACAACCACTGATTTGAACCGTTGCGCAGACTTTCGACGTCGGAAACAACCTATGGATGATTAGAGCAAAATTCCATGGCGTGAAATCCTACCAACCTCGCCCAATCTCGCCGTATTACCCTCACAAAGATCCTCGACCTATTCCTCGCGCTGCTCCATAAAGTTCAAGCCAGGAATACTCGCGCCATCGCGTCGTCCAAACTCGTCTGCATCCCGACTGTCGATTCGTTGACCATGGTCAATGGGTGCAGGGCCATCAAAGGCCATGACGGCGACGGTCAGCGCAGCAATGATGATAGCAACCTTCATGTTGGGCAATATGACAGGATTTCGTATATCGTGGGGTTTGTTGAGTTTGTAATATGTCAGGAGGAAAAGGGCAGCCAGCAGTGGGAGATGGGAGGGAAAATCATTCTAATTTGGGCCATGGGCTGGCTATCCTTATATCCCTGGCGCCCACAACAAGCGAAGTTGTCGACTGAGACATGGGGCATTCCAGGGCGAGGGGCATCAGAGCAAATTCGGGATGTCTTAGTTGGCTATTTTCAGCACGGCGGTCCAAATTGATGAGGAGGCTTTGGAGGCTTTCGTACTTCTGGCTGCCCTGGGAATGTGATGGGTGGAGAGGAGGGTGGGCAGCCATTCAATGTCACGTCAGCTAGACAGGGCGGCGAGGCGATGCGTCCCAGGAAGTTGCGGATGAGACATGGGGTGAAGTGCCGTGTGTTGTAAGAGATTGGGCTTTCGGATCACGGCGAGACGGACGTTGGGTGATTGTTGAACCGTCAAACCTTCAAAGCTGTCTGGTGGGTTCAATTAGATGGACATGGCGATACGGAGTTGTCATGTTGAAGCTGTTGCTGCAATGTGCGATAAAGTCGCAGTGACACACACTATCAACTGCTTTAATTGTCAGCTAAGCTAACAATTTAATTCTCGGACCAACAGAATGAAGCTATACCTGTACCGTTGTTGAGAAGAACAACAGACAACAACCCCCCATTAAGAAAACACCAGCATGAATGGACCAAGCCAGTGGGTCACCGTCAAGCAACTGCCGTTGCTCTCACCAAGGCAAGGCTCCTTTACTAATAAGTAGTTCCAAAGTCTGCCAGGGTCCATCCATCTTTCTATCCATTCAATGTTGCCATCTATCCTCTCTCACACGATCAAAGGCTCCTCAACCCCACAAAGTGCCCACTCCGGCGAACGGGTCTGCAAGTGCTCCATCCGACTCCATCGACATTCGATCAACTCAAACCCGCCAAACGTCATGCCATGACGCCCATCAGCCCCGATCATCAGGCAACATGCATGCCAAAGCACAGTTCAACCATCCACCTCGATCCGTGTCCCCAGATTACGTAGTCAAACATCAAGGTCAATCGCTGGCTGTGCTCGTACAGACCAAACCTTTAGCACTCTTTCTTCATTACACGCCCCATAGTGACAATGCAATCCTCAATCCATCACCACTCCAAGGAAGCCACTCCCAAACACTCCCAACTCCCTCATCCATTCTTCATCCAATGACGCTGACAAACAAAAACCCTTTCCTTTTCCCTCACAATCCAATCCATCGCAACACCCACTAGTGCCGATCGGAACACCACATCCCCAAAAGGAGGGGCTAAAAAGACAAAATACAAATCACATTCGATGCTTTTCCTGCCGTGGCTTCACCATCAACACCACGTCATTGGACCAAAACCCACAATTCCCGTCGTCCCTCCCCAAAGCTCTCTAATTCCTCAATCGCCATTCGCTCCTCATCCCCCAAAGCTCTCTGGTCTGGTCTGTCCATGTCCTTCCCCCTCCCCTTCGAGTGACCTACCCTTTCTCTCGGAAGCTCCAAAGCTTTTCATCCCATTTAAAAAGGCGACACGACCCCTCATCCGACTCTGCCGTCTTGTCTCGTGCTCCCCCGTCCACCTAAATCATCGTCCATTATCCAAAACCAAACAACTTTCATCATGAGCGAACCAACTCAGACACCTCCTACTTCTACCGAAGGCGCTGCCCCTCGCAGACGAGTAAGCAGGTTCCCAGTCGAGAAATGAATCGATGCTAACATGTTACAGAGCTCCGGCTGGATGCCTGCCTTCGAATCGCTGCAGCAGCAAAAGAATAATCAGGATGCCGTGCGTCGTCAGAGCATGTCTGACCAGCAGGCCAAGGGGGGCATTTTCAGCCAGTTCTTCCACAAGTATGTCGTCTCGTCATCTCATCCTCATCATTCCATCTCGCAAACGCTCGTGATCGTCACTCATTGACAAGGTTTTCGCAGTAACTTTGGCCGAAACACCAAGTGAAATGAAATTTGATTTCGTACCACTATGAGCTTAGTATGAGTCTTTTGTTCCTTGTTGTATATTAGTGCGGCTGGGGGGTAAGCATGGATCTGGGGGGGACTGGAGTTTTTGTAGTCTATGTTCTTATTATCTTGACCTATGAATTGGTGTTTGTTATCACAATGCCCTTCCGCAATGAAGCTGTGGTCTGGCCGCAGCTCCATTCACACATACGGGTGCTGTCTCGTGTCACGCCCGAGATTAATCCATCAAAGGACATCTATTGCGGCTGCATCTGTCTATGCCAAACATGTCTACGCAACAGGCTAGACTGCGCTAAATCAAGGCCAACAACACTTTTTGAATCAGAAACGCCTGTATATCGTAACAAATCCTATGAGAACGCCTTGTAAATGCCGTCATGTCTTGACCATGAAAATCTGCACATCTTGTTAGCCCATCTGTCTCAACATGTCGACTTCACCTAACACCTTGTGACCTACCTGAGCCAAAGCCTTGGTGTCCAGCACCGCCTGCTTCTTCTGTGCAATAAACCGTGATCGAACAAAGTTGCGACTCCCTCTTGGTGTGGAAGTCCCGGTGCCCGTAGGCGTCGAAGTGCCTGTAGCTGGAGCAGACGTTGCAACAGATGCAGGCGCCGTGGCCGTGGCCGAATCTGAATCCGCAGTCTCTGCCTCGTCCTTGTTGCGCTTCTTCTTGTCCTTCTTCTCCTTCTTCTCCTTTTTATCCTTTTTCGACTTTTTCACTTCCACCGACTCGTCGTCACCCTCGGAGCTCGTCTTTGACCTGGACTTTTCCTTTTTAGACTTCTTCTTCAATCGCTCCTCTTCATCGGGTGTATTGTTCTCCGTTTCCATAGCGGCCGCCAACTTCTTCGCCCTTCGCTCCTCTTTTCTCCGCCTCTTCTCCTTCTTCTCCGTATCTACGCTCGACGATTCTGACTCGGCCGCTTCCAACTCCTCCGCCTTTCGCTTCTTGCTCTTCTTGTCCTTTTTCGACTTTTTAGGCTTCTCTTCTTCAGCGTCAGACGCAGGCGTAGATTCGTCCGACTCCGTTTCTGCCTGCATCTCATCGCCAACGAGCAGCCCTCCGCGAATGAACCGCATAGGTCCCCATTTCGCCTCGACGTATCGGTTCGTCTTGACCACTAGCCGTGCTTGCCTATCGCCCTCGACTGACTCCTCTGACTTGCCATTCAGCCGACTCAGCAGGTCCGAAAAGACGTCAAGGCCCGTCACTTCATCCTCCTTGGCCTTATTGTACCCCAAGCCCTTCATGTCGTCCTTGAGGGCCACCCGGATATAGGATGCATTGGCGGCAGTGTGCAATTCGGAGTGAGCGGCGTCTTGCGCTCCGAGGAATTGACCGGGCTCCCATCCCTGGGAACGTAGGATCTTTTGACCGAAAGTTTTGGTGTCGCGAGTCCATTTTGTGTTGTTGGGATCTCTGCTGATTCGTGACCGGCTAATGCGCATTGAAAAGTCAGTTTAGTTCATGTGGCATATGGCAGCCTACCTACCTCTGCTTTTCGGCGAGAAGACCCATCTTGACGGTTCCTGGCTGCGACAAGCCGAACCTGTAGATTGATTTGGATGAAGAGTTGGATGGTTAGAAAAAAATATCTTAGCGGTGGGGTAGTCGAGATCGGGGCTTATCGCGGTAGTTGATTGGCCCGGTGGCATCCAGCCTGCCACAGGACTCACTTCCCCACAACATGCAGTGGCTGTATGAGTGTTCCTTCCGCTTGGCGGTCAAGCCCCAGAGCAATCGTGCCCAAGAACTCAGTTGTTGCTCTTCTAGTCCCCATTTTCATAGAAAACAAATGCATCTGCCTTGAAACATGAATCGTATATATTATTTTTACACAAGGAGTACATGTTTCATCGGTAGTCATCCAACTATACAGTCAATGAGCCTCCATTGAGACATTCGTCTACTTACCAACGTACCAGGTAGGTGGGAAGTCACTTCCCTAGGCACTTCCCATCCTTGTGATGTCTGCGAATACCTTCATCCTCCATCTCCAGGCAATGTCATGCTGCTACTGCAAACGAGGTTCTTACAAACCATCAAGTTTCTCTGGATCAATACGCGTGGTCGGATTGCGTAGCCGTGCACACGTCCAATAGCTCCCCAACATGATTACAATCACGAAATCACTGGGCAACGGTAACAGGCTTCTTTTCGCATAAATCTTACAATCCCTAACCTAGCTAGCGCCTATTATAAGCAATCAAACACAGTCGCCCATAGTGTCAATCTTTCTGTGCCACAGCTTCGTTCCACCTATGAAATCAATACAAAGGGCGCCTTTATCGCTATTTTGGTCTCAAAAACATTCCCTAGCCTGGCAACTTGTCCTTCTTGTGGCCAACCGATCTTGTCATCGTTTCGGAGTCGTCGATAGAAATTGTAATCAAACATAAAGCAACTTAGTAGTTGAGTTCGCCACCGCCACCGCCAGAGACGTGGTCGAGGTCTTCGTAGCTCTTCAGGCTACGACCTTGCACGGCTTCGCGAGGGCCACCCGTTGCACCACCAGCTCCATCGCCCCAGCGAGATCCTCCGGTGCGGTTTCGGCCTCCATCAAACCTGTTGCCCCGGCGGTCATACGGCCCTGTGCGATACTGTCCCCGATTGCCCATGCCGCCGCGGCGAATTGGGCCGCCTCCTGAGCGTTCTTCGCCCATTGGGTTCCAGCCGCCGGCCTGCATACCGGCGAACATGGGTGGGAAGTTGCCTCCAGCCATGGGGAACCCTGGCATGCCCATCATGCCATTCATTGAAAAGTTCTGCAGGTTGAACCCACGCGGCGTTCCCGTGGCATTCTGCCCATTGGCAGGAGGGAAGTGTCCGTTAGAGTTGGCATCCGTCCTGGATGGCGCAATGTGCGCAGGATCCATCACGTATGCATTGATGAGCTCAAACTGTAAAAGTAACTTGCGTTAGCTTCTATATCGTATCATGGCGATGTATCATGCCAAGAAGCCGGAGTGGGATTCGGACAAACCTCTTGCTTCATGCTATCGAGAAAGTCTCCATGTCTCTTTTCCACGTGCTTCTTCCAAAAGTGTTCCTCCTTGAAGAGCTTGGAGCATTCTGGTGCTTTGCAGCGCCACTTGTGCTCATCTTCCTGCTTTACAAACTTGGCCAACTCGTCTTCAACCGCGTCTTCAACTGGCCGCCCACCAAGCTTGCGAATGTCGACTGTTTGGGGTTCCAAGATTTGCATAATCTTGTCCTCAAAAGTCTTGACCCAGTTGTAGGCCCGGAGCAATTGCTGCTCCGTCTTGTTTGACGTGTTGCGGAACTTCTTGTCCCCGTCTGCGGGTTCGGCGTCTATTTCTTCAGCGTCGGCTGCCTTCTTCTTCTCGGGGAATGGCTCGCCATTGGCACTTGCGCGGGCGACCGATCTCGCCGACGACGACAATGTGCTTCTGGGACGACGCAGGTGGCCACCGGGGCACTTGCGCGTCAGCTCATGAACAGAGTCACTCTCAAAGACGCAAAAGAAACAAAAGTTGAAGACGCGACGCAAATACTCAATCAAAAGATCTAGTTGCTTCTTCTTGACGAGCATGTCCTCGTCATCAGCCTCTTCGTCAATAGCACCATCTTCTTCCTCGTCCTCCTCGTCTTCATGAACCATGCCATCGTCATCGTCATCATCCATGGCTTCATCCAAAGCCACTTGACGTTGCTTCTTGACCTTTTTCGCTGGTGTCTGTGACACGGCAGGCTGCAGACGGCCGGCGCTGCGCATGTCGTCCACCTTTTCCTCCACCTTGAGGATGGCCTGGAAATCTGAACCAAAATCCTCCTCAAACTTGTTGACCAGACGCTGAACGAGCAGCAAGTCTCGTTCAACACGCTCGGGAGCGGAGAAGAGATCCCACAGCGCCTTCTTTCTGGGGTTGTTGGGAGGATTGTGGACGCCAACATGGCATACGAAGTCGCCTCGCACTTCATCCTTTACCGTCTTGCCATTGACCGCCTCGAGCGCCTTTTCCGCCGTTGATACTGGTTGTGGCGTGGCAACGTCCAAATCCCCGTCGTCGTCCTTGGGGTCTGATCGATCAGCCGGGAGTGCTGTCTCGGAAGACGGGTGTAGCATCACCCACCCTATGCGGTGGTATCTTTTGCTCGGATTGGGGTCGGACAGAGACAGCCACTTAAATCCGCCTTCTTCCTCGCCCAAATTCTCCTTGCAAAACGACTCGAGGTTTTGGCGGCTGACGTGTGGCGCGATGGTCTTGATGAGCAGAGTAGGCTGGAACTGGTTCTCGTCGCGGATGTCGGCACCGTTGGCGGGGAGGAGATCGCCGACGCCCAAAACCTCGTTACTTGCCGTGGCCTCGCCCTCCTCCTTTTCAACGACACCGCCCGCGCCATTGCTCTCAGCTTTGGGAAGGCCCTCGAGCGAAAACTCATCAAACGTGCCCGTCTCCAAATCTTGCTCCCACTGGCTGTAGGCGCCACGACGGATTTCGTTTAGCTTGCTACGAAGCTCGTCGCGGATCTCTGGCACATATCTCTCCCTGAACCACTGCTCTTTTTTGTGTTCGGACACAAAAGAACGCGCCATCTTTGCTTGTAGCTCTTCCTTGTACGCGTCGTACGCGGCTTGAATCTTGGCCTTTTCCTTTTCACGCTCCTCCGGCCCGCGTGGCCGCTCTGGCTCACGTCTCCGACCAGTCCGGGCTCGTTCTTTGTCGTCCTTGATCTTCTCGTTCATTCTCCACCATTCTCCAAAGTAGGAGAATCCCACCTGGTAAGGCAGGCGTGCTGGATCGGCTAGAGGGTTCACCGTGATCCCGGGGGATGCGCCCTCTTGTCCAGGAACATAACGGTCAATGTTTGCAGGTGGTGAACTTATTCGTCGGCGATCATCTCTATCTCTGTCGTCTCGGCGAGACCTAGGTTCGTATCGGTCGACACCAGGTGAACGTGAACGTCTGCGATCTCTTCGGTCGTTGCCTGTGGTGATGTGAGTTGGTGTCCTATGAAAACAGCAGAAAGCACACTCTGCTTGTCAATCAATGTATGCGAAGACAATCGTACCTGGAGACCGTCCACGATAAAAGGTATCGGAGCGCTCATCCCTAGTTCTCGATTCGTCGCGGCCCCAGGTGCGATCTGATGGCGATCTTGCCGAGGAGTCCCGGTAAGAGGAGCTGTAAGAGTCCATTGTGAGGAAGAAGCGCCTTGAGGACGGGTAACTGTCACGCAAAGCCGGCCGTCGGCTTTTGACGATGGGCAATCAAGCACCGACCCTTGTTCATCAGCCGGTATCGAAAGATGTCGACGAGGACACGGGTAGAAAGGTTGAGGATGCCTGCAGTTGTGGCGACACGTCGTCGGTTAGAGAATACATCTTAAACAAGGGGGGGTTTCCAATGAACAAAAGTAAGAGGGCAAGAGATGATGGTAAAACGCCAAAGAGGGCTCAAGGAAAAGATAGTAGCGAAGAGCCCTCGAAGCACAGAATGGCAGAGGACAAGAAATCTGATGAGAAAGAGACCAATGGAGTCTAGAAAACAAGGAGGATGAAACTGGATTTTGGTGAGGTGGTTGCCGGCAGCGATTTCTGGGAACGGATTGGCATGACAATTGAAGCGAGGACGAATGAAGGATCAATAAACGCAACGAAGATGGGGGGGATAACGAACTGAATTCAATGAGCGCGCAAATATGAGGCTAACGATGCCGCGCAGATGCTTGCTTGCTGGAATTGTTCCAAAGGACGAACAAGCAGCTTGCACCGTGAAGGAGGTTGGAGGAGACCAGACCAGACCAGACCTGCTCAATCGGAGGAGCGTGGGTGGAGCTGCCAGCTTGAACATTGAAGCCAACTTGACTTGACTTGACAGTTGTTTGCTTCAATGCAGTCTGGCCTGTCGTACGGAGTGCAGAAGCGGTCGTGCGTGGTCTGGCCCCTGTCGGTTGCCGACTCGGATGGGTCCAGACAGACGCCTTGGCCAGCTGCGGCGCCACGACAGCTGGACGTACGTGCGAGACAGTTGTCATTGGCACTGTACGCACTGGCACAATATAAGCGGGGGCTCACAGTCACCTGACAGTGTTCACCTCTAAACCTCTCCCTCCAGCCAATGAGAGCATTCCAGTTCTTGCCTGGCTGAGGGAGGTGGCGATCTCCGTCACGACGGCCACAACCGATACATGCAGTCTCTTGTCTGTGGGGAACAAACCACCAAGATAAAGCGAAGCCCATCAACTTCCCCAGATTCTGTCTTTCCCCCAGAACATCCGGGATGTTTATAATACTGCTCGGTCCCGTCATGCCTTGGAGGTGCATGAACAAATCTGCCTCGGGTAGACATCCGGCCTTGGGGTTATGAGACCACGATCTTATACTGTCTTCATCTCACACGACACAACAATTGAGCATTCATCTGGCGAATACTAGCATTTTCCACCATCTATTTTCATTGCATACATTACCATCATAGCCTACGGGCATCTCGACTTATTTTCATACGATTCAGCAATTGCTTCTCATTTCACAAAGGCACTTGAATTCCGCAATAATGGCTTCCACGGACAGCACAGCTGCTGCTTACAATGAGGCGGTGGAGGAACTTCGTCAGCGGGAGTATCCCATGCTCGAAGGTAATCACCCAACTTCATATTCATTGCTTAATTCAAGTCGTACTCATCATCCGCCCCAGACTCCGTCTATCTAGACCACGCGGGCTCTACACTCCCTGCAAAGTCCCTGATGGATTCGTTCGCACGGGAAATGACGTCCACTCTCTACGGCAATCCTCACTCTGGCTCGTGGTCCTCACAGCTATCCACACTACGAATAGACGATATTCGACTGCGATTGTTAAGTTTCTTTCATGCTGACCCGTCTGAATATGACTTGGTGTTTGTCCCCAATGCCACAGCAGGTGTCAAGCTCGTCGTGGAAGCCATGAGGTCACTGCCGGAAGGCTACTCATATGCCTATCATCAAGCGTGCCATACTAGCATTGTAGGAGCGAGGGAGGACGCAAGACAGAGCGCGTGCGTTGACGACGTCGACATGGCCTCGTGGCTCGGCGGCTCAGATCCATTTGCTTCTGCAGGTCCGTCCTCGGCAACCCTCTTTGCCTATTCCGCCCAGTCTCACATGGACGGACGACGATATCCCTTGTCATGGCCGAGGGAGCTCAAGGAACATTCAAACGGGAAATCCGCTCCATTATTTGCCCTTCTCGACGCCGCGTCGTTTAGTGCCACATCTCAGCTGGACCTCAGCTCTTCAGATTTCGCCGCGGACTTTGTCGTCCTTAGCCTGTATAAAATATTTGGCTTTCCCGATCTAGGAGCACTTATCGTTCGACGCCCGGCAGAGTACATTTTTGACCGACGACACTATTTTGGAGGTGGCACGGTTGATTTGGTAACGTGCAAGAAGGAACAGTGGCACGCCAGAAAGACTCAATTTCTTCACGAACGCCTGGAAGATGGCACGCTACCCTTTCACAACATCATGGCCCTCGACTCAGCAATGACGGTACACTCAAAATTATTCGGCTCCATGGACAAAGTCAGTGCCCATACGTCTTACCTGGCTCAGCGGCTGTTTGATGGCCTAGACAGCTTGCGACATGGCAACACGCTACCAGTGTGTGTCATGTACACCCAGCGGCCAGATGCTTCAACAACATCGCTGGGAGTCGGCCCGGTGGTTTCATTCAATCTCAAGAATAGCGCCGGTGGTTGGGTAAGCCTGGGAGAAGTGGACAAGCTGGCCATTCTTCAAAAGATTCATATCCGTACGGGAGGGCTGTGCAGCCCTGGAAATGTTGCTGCCGCCTTGGCTCTGGAACCATGGGAGATGAAGAGAAACCTTTCCGCTGGGATTCGATGCGGCGCCGATAGCGAAATTATGGGCGGGAAACCAACCGGCGTGATTCGAGCGAGCGTCGGAGCCATGAGCACGGAATCCGATGTCAACCGATTTCTAGAGTTTATACAGGAATTCTTTGTCGAGGACTATCCCACGCCTCCGCTATCTCAACAACTTGATGAGACAAGTCATGCAGCATCGACATTTCGCGTCAAATCCGTCACCGTCTTTCCGATCAAAAGCTGCGGCGGCCATGTCGTACCGCCAGGACTCCGATGGGATGTGAAGCCTGAAGGTTTGGCATGGGATCGTGAGTGGTGTCTAGTTCATCCAGGTTCTGGCCAAGCGCTCAGCCAGAAACGCTACCCCAAGATGACACTCTTACGCCCGGCATTAGATTTTGAAAATGGCCTTTTGCGGGTGACATATCACGGTCCAGGCAGCGACGCAGACCACCCATCGGAGATCCAGATCCCCTTGTCCGCAAATCCGTCGCTATTCGACCAAGAATCCAAACGAATGTCTTCCCGAGTCTGCGGAGAAGAAATCTCCGCCCAGGTCTACAGTTCTCCCGACATCAACAACTTCTTTTCCGACTCGCTTGGGGTTCCGTGTGTGCTGGCAAGGTTTCCCGCTGGCGGCCGTGGCCTCACCAGCCGCACTGCCAAGGCACGCATTCAGAAACACCAACATACCAGATTACGTCCACTTCCCGGCTCGTTTCCTGATATCCCCTCGCCTCCAGACTCAGACTCCGAACAGCCCAGCGAAAGCAAGATATTACTCTCCAATGAGAGCCCAATTCTGCTCGTGAACAGCTGTAGCGTGGATGCGCTAAACGACGACATAACCAATAGAGGCGGCGAGGTGGTACCAGATGACTCTTTTCGAGCCAACATTGTGATTGAATCGGATGAAAAAGCAAAACACAACGCCTACTCTGAAGATACGTGGAGCAAAATTCGCATTGGAAATCAAGAGTTCAAGCTCCTTGGCGCATGTCGACGATGTCAAATGGTCTGCGTTGACCAAGCATCCGGCAACAGACGACAAGAGCCCTTTTCGACGCTGGCAAAGACGAGGAGGTTTGATGGAAAGGTATATTTCGGGGCGCATATGACACATGAGCCGAGACCGGGCGATGCGAGCTTGGCGAGCCAGGCACCTACGATTCAGGTCGGAGAGGCTGTTACGGTGCAAGGGTGGATATCATGATTTACAAGATGTCGCGAGACGAATTATGTACAATACCGGATATGAGATGTAATGACCTATAGGATTTGTAATAATATAGCACATGTGCCGATCCGTTGAAGGCATTGGAATTGATATCGCTCGTCATTGCGTGCCTGGGTTTAGTATCTTGAACATCGTTAGTTAATGAGTGTCAACGCAACGCTCAAACTTACGAAAAAGATTCCCGGTGAAACCAAACTTCGGACGCGCCAGCGTGTTCGCTAAGGATTCGTTGCTGTTGCGCTGCCGCCGCATGAGCAACATCATACACCATTCCAGATGGTCCGCAAACTGTCACGCCAACTGTGCAATCTGACGCTTGCAATGACATCTCCCTGACCGCAGAACCGGTGTCTGGACGACCGTGAAAGAACTTGATGCTAAACAGAGACGTGGCTGAATGGGCACTCGAGCGTATTTGCGGTCCTTGCTTTCTCTTTTCTTCATCATCTCCTAAAGAAAGGGAATTTGACGCTGGAGCAACCACGGGAATGTTGTGAGTTTCGTAAAAATGTATGCTCAAATCGGCAACCTCGCCTAGTCCAGTGCCGCATCGTCGTTCAGCGATCCGCTGGAGCTCTTCAGTGTACCAGATTCGCATCTCCGCATCCCTGGTTGCCAGGAGGACTTTTAGTTGGCCTGTCGAGTTTAAATCATGCCGACTGAGCCAATCTTCGATGAGGGAGAGAGTGAATGCCGAGCCAGATCCGCCTGCAATCAAAAGAGTGTGATCGAACCCCTTGAACCATCTTGCAGGCATTCCACCATATGGGCCCTCTAGAAGGATTCGGACGTCGACCTCTGCTTGTTTCTGGGCCATTCTTGCAAGTCGTCGAGTGAGACCACCGCGCGGTTGAAGGTAAAAGACCATCTCATGTTGGCTGCCGCTCTTGGAAGGAACCGAGCACATGGTGAATGGATGCGACGTGATGGAGTGAAACCCGCCTGTCAGGAATCGCAGATAAACATGCTGTCCTGGTTTCCAGCTCGATTTTGTAGCAACTGCAACCCGTAGAGACTGGGGAGTTTCAAGCCGGAGACGAGCGGTATGCTTGATGCCATGTCTGATATAAGTCTTGGCAAGGGCGTAGAAGAGACAAGTAAAGTAGATGGCTCCAGCGGCAATAAAATAGTCCCAAGATGTCATGCGGAAGCTACAGTGAAGGAAAAAGAAGACCATGAAGATGGCGGCGAAGAAGTAGTGTGTCGACTTGAAGAACTCGTACCACTTGTGGCTGTATTTACGTTGTTAGTTATTTACTTGTATGGGTGGCGGCATGCCACATACCGAATCCATGAGATGGACATGAAGGTAAGCCAGGCTTGCGCTATAATGGCAATTACACCGGTTAACCACACCCCTCCAGTTGTGAAAGCTTCGGCAACATCGCCTCTGTAGGTGCGGTAGACGACGAAGGGAAACGTGTGGATGAGGGCTAAAACGAACATGGCCCAGCTAACCCAATTATGCCATATATTCAGTTTCTCTGGTGGAATTCCGGTTAAGGCGGATACCAAGTTGGCTTTGGACCCAAAGGCGAGTATAAACGGCAAACAGGCCAGGGCCATCCACCCAGTTCTCGTCGCGATGGGAGGCGAGTTTCCATATCGCGCGTCTGTTGGCCAGTAATACGGCTTGGGGCCAAAGGTCAACACTGAGAAGAAGAGGACGCCGACTGCGGCAAGGAGAAGAACTCCAAGGGACTGAGTGTTCCAGCTTCCAACTCGCCAAGTTTTGTAAGACTGGTAGCGGAGCGCTGCCATGCAACGGCGCCAAGGCTTACTCTTGTTGATGGTACTCGGAGCAAAATCAGAGGCAAATCTACCAATGGCGAATAGGGCAATGGCAGATACGAAAAAGTATACTACAGGGAGGCAGTAAACCAAATCTGCTTCATACCTGTATGCAACTCAGTGGATATCCTCGTTCGGTTGCAGTTCAAGATGTATTAAAGTTGACTTACCAGAACACCCAGTACCTGTTTTTGAAAGCACATTGCTCTGGGGTTAGAGTGCAGGTTCCAGGGTCGCGAGATGAGTGTAGTTGTACCGGCTGGTTTAGTATAGGGAGAAACGGCGTTGAAGCCGTATTGACGTGCATTTGCATAGTTATTCTGTTTCTCACTTGGCAAGTAAACCGACCTCTTTTGAGGACAAGTGTCGATTCCCAGTGGAAGTGATGCTGTAGATGTATAGAGCAGAGAGTAAATCGGCATGTGCGAACACGATAGTGGTCCGAATGACCGGAGTTGTGATTAAGTCAAAAGAAGAATGCAAAGTGACGTTGCGTTACCTTCATCTACCCAAAGCCTACCCCCAAGGATTGAACTCGAGTATGTAGTCGCTTTTGCCAGAGTGCCATATGGAACATGTATCCTTGACAAACCATGGCCAGCTCCCACTTTTTCTTGGCCATTCTGACGGCTTGATACTGATTCCAGCATGGAAACTCCCTCCTAACGCACTCAACCTCACGATGGCCACTCATGAATGTAGATGGGCCATGGATTCCTGGTGACCCGAAAATGTGAGCACGTTTGAGCATCTTCATTTCCATAACTGGAAAAGACTAGCGGCAGTGGAAACAGACTGGGGACGTTGGGGGTCAGGCTCTAACACCACTTTGCTCGCTCGGGCAGAGGACACGATGGTATTGGGCTCATTTGTGCGACAAGGATTGTTGCAAGAGTACAGATGATGTGAGGACATGGAGCTTTGACTGGTGATGAAGAGCTGCTCCATAGAAGCCGGCCACGTTGAGCAAGTTTGTGCCATATGTGAAACAGTCGAGAAAACTAGCGAAACAGGGAAACCAGTTTAGACTATATTTTTGTTGAAGGTAACGAAAATTATGTTGTGATGCATTCGTGAAGCGTCGAAGTTTGCGAGGATGTCAACTGGTGCGACTTTGTAAATGCTGACGGGGTAGCACCTGCCTACGAGAATAGAAGAGCACCTGCCACTTCTGACATTGGCCCTCCAGATTGAAGTTCTACAGCCATCTGCCCACTATCTACCTTGGTAAACCCCTATAGGGAATTGAATCTCGAGCTTGTCTTCGACAAAAACTAGCTTCTGCTTTCCGGAGGATCAGGAACCAAACAGCAAATAATTTATACATGGTGGTGGCCAAACTAATGGCACCTCCTATACACTGCCGCGAACAGACTGAACGACATATTCGCGAGGCTCGAGACAACGCGCCGCTGTTGCTGTCAATGACGCTGATAATGCAAGAGTCACCATGGCCTATTGGCTACACGAGATTGCGAATGGCTTGTAAAGCAGTGTAAGCCGGCCTTGGCGTGGGGGGAGGTTAGGCTGGATGCATCACGATAGGGATCGACGGTGCTGAAATGGATGGCAGGCTCATATTGGAGGAAACACGAAATCAAGATAATACTTCCACTGAGGGGGATTTATAAGCACCTACATGGAACATGACGATATAACAAGCTGACAGGTTACTAGATTTCTATGTTTCTGAAAATCTTCGTCAAAGTATTCAAGTTAAACTCACTGTCAAACCCGAATAGATGATATTGGGTGTTCTGTCCGTGCTGTTCTTGCAGCCATCTCTCTGCGGAGATAGCACGGCATTGTTATTGCATCGCAATGGATCGTGTTGAACTTGAAGACAGGGGCAGGCCACTCTTCGCCGTTTGACCTAAGAAATACGCATACATCTGCCGCCTGTACCAAGTTCGGAATCTGGTCAAGCGTTGAGCACCCTTGTAACTGATGCATCATACTACGTTACTCCGTGACCACGGCTATCGACTTTCCTAATCGGTGGTTGACTTTGCCATTCGATTGCAACAGAGGCATATGGAGACTGTGTTGATAGTTGTACCAGGGTGAACGCCATATTTGGTCCAATAGAGGTCTTGTTGGAGGAATAGCTCTCAATGTCACAGTTACATCCCGCACTTCACAAGACGGGAGAGTTGACGACATCTATGAACCGCCGCCAGTGAATTTGAAGCTTGCTTTAGTTGCTGTAGGCAAAATTGACTTACACAATATTGAACTTACAACTATTTAGTGCACTGCCTTTCAACTCAGAAGACGCAATGAAGAGTCTTGCATTGCATCAACAACTGAACCAGGATGGCAACTGGCCAAATGAAGATGACAGCGACTCTCAGAGCCTCGCCGTACGATCTCTAATGAGAAGTCTCAACCTTGGAGCCTGGATACAAGAAGCCGTTTCAGACCTGCAAAAAAATTCTGCTTTTCTGCCGTCCACCGATGGGGGTTCCAGCTGAGACCTGCAGTTCAGAAATGACAGCACAGCCAGTCACTTTGAGATTTCTATGTCATCTGTCTCACTCGTACTTAGACGCAGGTGGTGCGATTGGGCGCCAGTTGATAAGCAATGTGGTCTTATATGGGAAACATTGTGATGAGTTTACAACAGTCGAAGAATATCACCGGCATTGATGCTTACATCGGCGAGTTCAACTCTGGTTTGGCATTTCTTTTCTCACCGGAGCTGAGCCTCTCTCGTTTCAAGTCGGCAATTTTTGGACTGGCCCAATCAACACTTTTTGTCTCATCACAAACAGTTCATATGAAGCGTCGAGATTGGATACTCTAATTCGGGCACGGCCTCAGAGACGTGGCGTCCTAACCACATTGCTGAGAGATGCTTCACCGACTGGTTTGGGCTCGTGAGTGCGACAACATAGAACTGCCTCCATGCAAAAGGAATTCAACTGCTCGCATTTTTGCGTCAACAGGCCACACTTGGGCGAGCCGTGTCTTTGCAATAGAGGTAGTTACCGTGGTATAGTCAACCCCGGCTACCGGTACTCGACATCTCAGGGTTTTCTAACAAATTTTGGGAATATATAAGACACCATTATACCCAAAATACCCCTTCAATTTACGGTTCAGTCCACTTTGTCTCCATCAAGCCAGATATACAAGATGCAGCTCTCTATGAATCTGATTGCCCTCTGGAGCTTATATAGGTGAGCAACATACAATACATCTTGCTGCCACATCCAAGGAATCAAAATCAAGGAGGTGAGTGAGGAGTCGGATACTAATGCATCGTGTGATCCAGTGGGGTGCATGCTGCCGACGCAAAATGCTATACCACTTTTACGGTTACGACAAGTTACCCAGCTACTCGAAGAGTATACAAAACAGTAGAGCCAGTTATTACAACAGTCGACTGCAAAGGCTGTGAAGTAACCTTTAAGACCACGGTTGTCGGAAAAAGTGTGAGTCTCGACGTTTTTCTTGCATCATGTCTTGCTGCCCTTTGTCGAGACCAATGGTGTGGTATTCACTCGTATGCTGATAAACCTTTACGTTTAGCAAGCCCCTGTGACAACAGTTACAATGGACAGGCCTCTTAAACCGACCTTTCCGGTTTGCAAAGACGGAGATGCCGACGATAAGGCGGTGATAGGAGCAGAAAAAAAGCCAGGAGGCATAGTAGGAGCGTTACCACCACCGCCTTCTGACGACGGACCATTGCCCGGTTTGGGTGGTCTGCTTGGGGGGTCGGGCGGGAGGAAAGGGGGTTTGCTCGGGCTGGGTTGATGAACACGGAATCTAGTCGTTTCGCCTTGCTGAGTCTGGATCAAATTGGACCACAGCGTGTTGTCTAGGTTGCTTCTAGAACTTTGCTCGAAATGGTCGATAAGGGCTGAGGCAATATCTTGACTCGAGTCTCCCAGTTAGCACCTCAGTTAACATTTCCCAGGCACTTTTTTTCATTTGGATCATGTGTGCTCTAATGTTACTCTACCTTTACTGGTTGTATTGCTTTATCTATTAGTTTAGGTGAATATAGTCGATGGTTATGTGGTAGTCACGTCTTGTTTGGACGTAGATCCTGAGAGAAGCAGAGGCGTCAAGGGCAAAAGTACTGAGCTCTCCGTTAAGCGGCTTGCCGGATCGCGTGTGGGCAGCGCTCGGTCGAGAGGCGCAATAGATCTGCTTCTTCTTATTTTGTGAAAGATTGCTATGAAAGAGGAGGCTATAGTATATCTTCACAGGACAACATACCAGACATTGAATATGTCGCCACGGCTGCAACACCCGCCCTTGCGTCCACCACAAAGGAAATCGGTGTCAAAGGGAGGGACCACGTCTCCCTTCAAGCAATATCTACAACACTGCCTCCAAATATTGCCCTAAGCTCATAATTTATTGAATGAAATTCCGGTAGTAGTAATAACTCTGGATTTAATTCCGGTCAATTCGCCGCTGGTCAGGCCCGCCACGGCATCCTACGCGTGTAAGTCAATCTTCAATCTCCGCCTTCAACACACTGGCTTGCGATACTGTTTCATTGCGTTTTCGCCTACCTTGAACACAACTATTGTGAATCGTGCAAGAAATGAAATTTCTATACGTTTTCAATCCAACAAGGCAAACCTTCATTGTCTCCCCATCAACTCTGTTCATCTAGGTTGCAGCGCCGTGTGACCCTGAGTGAATCACAAAGCACGTCTCAGGTCGCAGTGCTTCACAACAATCACTTGTCAAACTCGTGTGTTGGATTGGATTCCCTTTGTACTTGTACACACTTAAACTGCCAAGACTTGTAAAATTTTGTGCTGGAATTTGACTGCAATACTTTTACACCACATCTGGCAGATATTACTATTTCGTGGCAAGGACTCTGAAGATTAAATTCAGCCCTTGCCCCCGTCGATATATTGGATAATCTGCCTCTACCCCTTGGTCACCACCTCATCTTTCAAGCATAGACAGTACAATACTATCCAATATTTGTCCCTGAGCAAAAAGACGCCCTTGACTACCACAACATGTTGAGACTACTCGTCTCGATCCTCCTTTTGCTGGCCAGAGTTGCTACTGCTGTGCCGACTTCAGCACCAGCATCTACGCCATCATCAGGACCAACATCAGCACCGGCGTCGGTACCGGCACCGGCACCAGCACCAGATGCCGGCAAAAAGGAGCGCATCTGCTTCGACATCAACCCTTCCATGGCATTCTTCACGACAACAGTGTACGTGACAACCACTACGGGTGCCGTCTTTGTTACTTCAAAGCCGACTACCGGAGCAGGGCTCCCTGTTGTGCCCACCGGCTTGGCATCTCTACCTGCATCTGCCGCTCCAGGATCTGCATCTGGATCTCTTTCAGGGAAATTACCTCCACAGCCCAGCCAAGGGGCAACGAATGGTCAGAAATGGGGAAACGGAACACTATCCCTCACCAACGGCGGCGCTCCGGGTCCCACAGGCACAGGAACCGGCGGTGGCGTCCCGAAACCATCCTCCCCGGCGAAAGGGTTGATTAATATGGTGTATTTCACAAACTGGTAGGCTGCAGTCAAGGAAACCTGTAAAAGAGAAGAGGTTATGAAACTGACACATCGTTAGGGGAACATACAAGCCCAACTATCAACCTCACAACCTGCCTGCCTCCGACATTACCCATGTCTTGTACTCGTTTGGCAATGTAACAACAAACGGCACCGTGTAAGTCAAGTCAAACTGCAGACTCCCATTGAGCAATCACCATACAACAAATGACAAAAGTCCCGCTGACATAGTCCCCCTGTACTCAGTGTATCCTCAGACGACTTTGCCGATACGCAGAAGCAATATCGCAGAGACGGCAACGGAACAACCATGCAAGGCGCAATAGGACAGCTATTCAACATCAAGAAGAAGAACCGCAAGCTCAAGACGCTCCTCTCCATCGGCGGCTGGACATACACCGAGAACGGAGCCTTCAAATCAGCATCCACCGAACAGGGCCGCAAGACGTTTGCATCCAGCGCCGTCAAACTAGCTCTGGACTGGGGCATGGACGGCATCGACATTGACTGGGAGTTCCCCAAGAACGAGACCGAAGCCAAGGAATTCGTCGCCCTCTTGAAAGAGTGCCGCGACACCTTCGACAAGTACATTGCCAGAGTCCAGCAAAAGTACCACTACCTCATCACCGTGGCCGTCTCGTCCGGACCAACCAACTACAAAAACATCGACATCAAGGGCATGGACCAGTACGTCGACCTGTGGAACCTGATGGCGTACGACTACGCCGGCAGCTGGGACAACACGACCGGCCACCAGGCAAACCTGTATCCCGACGCCACCAACAAGGAGAACACAAAAGTCGACACCGAGCAGGCCATCAACGCATACATTGCCGCCGGCGTGGCCCCCCACAAGATTCTGCTAGGTCTGCCCATCTACGGGCGCTCGTTTGGAAACACTGACGGCCTGGGAAAGCCGTACAAGGGCGTTGGTAAAGGATCCGTGGAGGATGGAACTTGGCTGTACAAGGATCTTCCGCGTCCTGGTGCCGAAGTCAAGACGGATGATAAGGTTGGCGCGACGTGGTCGTATGATCCTAAAGCTCGTGAGTTTGTGTCTTATGACAATCCGCAGACGGCTGCCTTAAAGGCGACGTATATCAAGACCAAGGGCCTTGGCGGTGCCTTCTTTTGGGAAGCGTCTGGGGATAAGAACGGGACGGAGAGTCTCATTGGTTCCATGGCAAAGTCTCTGGGCCAGCTCGACACCTCGGAGAATATGTTGGTCTATCCAGAGAGCCGATATGATAATATTAAGAACGGCAAAGGATCGTGATAGCCCGTGGAGGCAGACACTGGACTGGATTCTAGACATTGGATGCTCATCACTAGACAGTGGACGTTTTTGTTTCAATTCGTGGGACCGACTTGCTGGTCGAGTCGGTCCCCTACAGCATTCAGCCCGGCGTTGGGGACATACATGGTTTGCATTTACACAGACGCGGCAGTTTTGCCTCCTTTACAAGACCTAGGATACCCTCTTTTCTACAAAATCTAGCATAGAAATGATATACAATCTCATCAACATAAAAAACTTGGTATCTCATTATGTGCACCGCCAGCAGTGATTCCAAAAGCAAAGCGCCAATTTATATCACCCAACATCACAGCATCAAAACGCCCACAACCAAAGCAACAACGCCCAAGATATTCCCTGGACCAACCTTGACAGCCAATCCCATCTCTGTTGACTCGGAACTGCCGTCCCCACTAGCCCCTTGACGACCTCCGCCTTGCGTGTTGTCCGTACTAGCACGATTTTTTGCCCCCGAAGGCACAATCGCAGTGGTAATGGTCCTCGTAGCAGCCGTCGGAAGCGTGAACGAGACCCTTGGACTGCGCGACGTTTGAAGGTTGTTGTTGTTGTTGCCTTTGGCGCCAGGTACGTCAATTACTCGTACAGGGTCTGAGGGGGAAGCCGGCGTCAGGGTGATTCTGATGTCTGCCTGCGTTGCCTCCGGTTCACCCCTGGCTTTGACCTGTGCCTGGGTTGGCGACGGAACGACGTTCTGCCATTGTCAGCTCGCATTCACTTTCGAAATTATTGGCGCAACGGTGTGCGCGTACCTTGGCCTTAAGAGCGGGGAGCTGCATGGCTGACATGTCTGGGGATCGTTTGAGCTTGGCCATCATCGAGTTGGACTTGTTCTTGTTGGAGTTTTTGCCATTGTTGCTCTCGGATTTAGCACCCTTGGAATTTCCGTCTTGTTGGTTCCTGTTGTTGCCGCTGTTGTTGCCGTTGTTGTTGCCGTTGTTGTTGTTGTTGTTGTTGTTGTTGCCTTTGTTTGAATTCTTGTTCTTGTTCCTGTTCCCTTGCTTCTTGTTGTTTCCCCGATTGCCACCGTTCATGTCGTTTCCATTCTTGTTGTTGTTATTGTTATTGCCGTTGTTATTGTTGTTGTTCTCCTGTGTCTGCGTCGATACAGCTGCCGAAGTCGTCGAGCTCAAGACTACATTCGGCAGCGGCTTCAACCCCCCCAGCGGCTGCTGAGCATTCCCATCCACTCCAGGCAGAGGCAACAGCCCTTCCTTCTGGCCATCCTTGTTTATCTCCTCCGAAGGCGTGGGAGCTGCCCCATTCACACCCGTCACGAGCTTATCAAGAACCTGCGTCCCGGACATGTGCAGTTTGATCGGCCCAGTAGGCAGCGGTAACAAAGTACTGCCCACACTGGTCACCAAGTTCGTTGCCACCACGCCGCTGCTATCGGTGACTACTTTGCTCGTGACCACGGGAACCACGCGTGTCACCGTCCCTGGCTTCTGCACCAGACCCGGTATGATGAACTCTTCGGACACGACTGCCTTTGCTTTGGCGTCGATAATCACCATGTTGAAGCCTGGGAAGGCGGTAATGCTAACGTCAGGCGTCCATGTTATCAATCCGCTATTCTGAATGCCAACTGTACACTTTGTTAGATATGAGTCCCGTAGGAGACGGCGCCCAAGAGAGACAAACCTGCAATCTGCTGCGCAACAACAGATTGTCCTACCAGTCCTGCCGGCACCAAAGTAATGGCAATCGGACCCTCCAGACCAGCCGAATTCCACTTGATTTCAATCTGCTTATTGAGCTCCAACGACGCCGCCTTTCCAGGGAATGAGAATTGTGCCGTCGCACAGCCTGCCAGGCCAAGTATCTGTAGAAGCCGCATCGTGAACATTATCTTGCGGGGGGGAAAAAAAAAAAAAAGAAAATCATCAACGACAGAAAGACTAAAGCTCCAACTGGGTAGGCGACAAAAACCAACTGCAACATCAGACGTTTTTGTTCATAACAATGCATCCTTGCCAGGAGTCCCCGTTTTCTCGTGAGCAGCGCCCCTTGGGCCAAGACGCTCTGGAAACGAACATATCCGAAGCGTGATCCGCGACACTCTCAGTCTGGAGCGTTGCCAAGAAGATCCATTTGAAGGTTATGCGTGGGAGTAGCTGCGGCGGCTGTCGACGCCGTGAGGATGATGGTGAAACAGGGACGAGGAAGATGGGAGGTTGTGAGGACGGATGGCTGATACAGGGGTTTTGCCTATCGGGTTGGGCTGAAACGGCAGGGACGGGTGACAGGATATGGTGACATGAATGCGATGAACGCACATATGAAGTTTGGGCCTATTGAGGCCAATTACAATATTGCATCTAGCTGTTTTTTTTATCTTTATTATTTGCACCTTCTTTTTAAACAGGGATTTAGTGAAATGCGCCTTCATTGAGAATGACCGCAAGCTGGAATTGGCACAGGAGGTGAGGCACCAGACGTTTATCGTGGCTGAGGATCCGTAACGGCCATGAGACGATCAAACCGCTTCACTCAGACTCCGCGCAGCCTTTTATGCGGCCACGATGTGAATTTTTAGGACTCACATGGCCGCAGGCTGTGAAGCCAAGTTCCTTGGGTGACACTCAAGTCTGGCGCATTACTTGGCGGTCCTTACATTCCACACGGAAAATCGTCATCCTCCTCCATGTCACATTTACGACTGAGCATCACAGTTGCAATACAGTAATCCCATTTACACCTAGCCCGGTCTACATAGAGTACAAGATGAAGATGAGACTCATACAAAAAAAATTGACCAAAGCATAAAGACAAAATAGAAAAGAAAAAGTACATACTCCCTCCAATTACCCGATTCGCAGACAGCATACATCACGCCATTCTCCGTTTTGTGATCCAACCAGAATCTCCCATCATTGAGCCGTTTAAAATCTTGCCAAGCCAGAACTCTACATGTCTTGGTGTTGCGTGTCACCCGGCGTCCCTGACGCGTCTACTCCGTGGAATGCGTCGCCAAACGCAGAGTCCTCCATGTCCATCTGCAAGTCTAGATCCTCACCAAGACCACCAGCCTCGCCGTCAAGGTCCGGGGCGTCGTAGCCGGCCAACGCATCCCCCGCGGTGTCCAGATCCCCCAGAGAGCTGAAGTCGTTTTGATCAAATGAGGCGGAACCGCCGTCTGTTACTGCGGGAGTGGCCGCTGCTGATGTAGGCTTTGTAGCCGTGGCAGCCTGTTTTTGTTGGTCACCCTCTGCGCCAGTCGCTTCAGCAGTAGCAGCACCAGTTGTAGCCGGTGCGGCTGTCGTAGACGATGGAGCATTGCCATCTGGAGACGCACCGCCCTTTGGCACAACAACCCAGTCTCCACTGTCGGTTCCGTGGTCTGGTGCCGAGTCGGCCTGCTGCTTGGTCTGTCCGTCTGTTCCCGACATGTCAACGTCGCCCGTGGGTTGAGTGCTCGCCTGCTGTGCTGATGCGGTGTCTGTGCCCACCGCGGTTGCTGCTCCAGTTGGTGCCGCTGCCGGCACCGGAGACGGTGCATTGTTGGCGTTTGATGGCGTTGGAGCATTCGACACTGCCGTCGAGGCCTGGGGCTGCGGCGTCGGGAAGTTGTTGACCGGCGTCGACATGGACGAGAATCCAGTGTGCATTTGATCCAGCAATCCTGCTGCCGTGCCTCCCATGTCCATGTCTGAATCCCCCATCATCAACCCGCTGTTCTGTGAGCCAGAGTGCGATGGCTGTCGGGACATTTGCGTCGCGGGCGGCGGGGTGGGCGGCTTGGGTGCGGGAGCCTGGTATCCGCCGTCTTGGACTCTCTTTATGGCGGGATGAACGTCAATCTTGCGCTTGGTAGCCGCCTCCACATCTTTCAGGATATCGTCAAAGGGCGTCTTGGCTGACTGTACTGCCGATTTCCGTTCCTCTTCCCCATTGTCCAGCCGCTCCTCCGCCTTAAATACTTCCGGCGCAGGAGGGTCCGGGATGGAGCGAATCTCCTTCTCTTTGACCTTAAGGGCCGAGCTTTTCTTAAAACTTGCCATGAGCTCCGCATGTTCTTCTTCCAGCTTCTTGATCTCTGCCTCTGTAGACTTGACGTGTTTTCCCACTCGTGTTCGGAACTCTTCCGCCAACCCAGCATCTAGCCGGCCAACGTAGGGCTTCTCGGGGGACTGTGTGAACGCATCCCCTCCCTGGGCGGTAAATATGCCTTCGGTTAGAGAGGCCAGCTCGCCTCTGAGTCCAAGGTTAAGGTCTGACGGTTGGATCTGGCCTATTCTGTAGGCAGACGAAAGAATCTCCTCCATCCACTCGTGGTTTTGCTGGTACCGGCCAAGGGAAATCTCTCTAGGAGTCAAGTGATCAAACATATCGCCCCTTGAAATATCCTCGTCGTCGTCAAAGGCAGCGTCCAAGGGAGGCATACCAGGCTGCTGCTGCTGCTGCTGCTGCTGTTGTTGTTGTTGCTGCTGTTGCTGTTGTTGCTGCTGGCTCTGGCTTTGCGAATGTCTCGCCCGCTTCGCAGGCGGTCCAGGGGCGGGCTGTGGAGGGTAGGCCATTTGCTGAGGTACTCCTCTCGGCGCCATCTGGGGGCCCATCTGCTGACGAGTCAATTCGGGAAGAGAAGGCCAATTGACACGATCGGAGAGCATAAACTCCTTTCGTCGGATTTGCCCGCCTCGCAGGAGGAAATGTCGCTGTTGCATGATGGCGTTGACGCGCTCGTCATAAGGAACCATGTTGGCAGGGACGCGATCATTCTGTTCCGAGGGGCCGTAATGAACAATAAAGAGGCTCATGTCAACGTGAGGCGGGTTGGGATGACCTGGAGCAGGTACCAGTCGGAATCGTCGTCGGGCGTGGAGGGCATACTGCTCGCCGGGAATGTACCCAGCTTTGAGGTAGTAAATTTCCAGCATCTATCGTTACAACATAGTTAGTTTTCCTGCTGACACGTTGTCGGTTATACTTTGTGTCGGTACGCACCAAACCATTCCCCAAATCATGCTTATAGACTTGCTCCGGAGGTGCCCAGACGAAACCGTCTGTCGCAAAGTTTGTGCCTAGTCGCTGCAGAGGCTGCCATGTCAATAGAATTGTGCCGTCGGCGGGTTTATCGAGATATGTCCAGAAGAATGGAGCGCGGTCTCTGGCAATCTGAGGGGCAGTCATGAGCCACTTTGCGACCTCGTTCATGTCCATTCGAGGCATTGTCGGATATCGATACGAGGACACCAGGTGGACATGAGGCATCTAGGTAAAGGTTAGCCACGGTGCTGAGGAATCAGCATCTCAATACACGGTGAATGGCTCACCAGGTCCTGGGGGACGCTGTGGCTAGGATCTGGTTGCGCCATCTTTGAATCAAAAGCGCAGGTCTCCCGCGTGTCGGCAATCAACTCAGTATCCTCCGCGTGCTGCACTCCAGGAGTCAATTAATCGAAATCGTGGGTTGGGCGTGTCCCAGAGTATCGCGTCCAACCAATCTAGGGCGCACTGTAACCCAAGTTGATGATTGGTGATGGGCCTGATTGGGCGGCGCAAACGCTCGTGATGGACTTTGATGGATGGAGTTGTTCAAAGATGCTGCTTGCTTGCCGTTGTCCCTGCGCGTACCAGGCCCAAATTTCCTCGCGACGAGGCTGGATGGTATTGACCAATCATGGGTGGGTTGACTTGGAGGAAAATGTGGGCCTCACTCCTGACTGATAGCCTGACTGGGACCAGTGTGGGCTCAAGCCGCAAAAGACAAGACAGATCATGCCCAGTCATGCCATGGGATGGTACATAGATCAAGCATTAAACACCAGACTCCATCTATCAGTGTACACTTTGAAGTGTACTCGTCTCCTGCTAGGGCACATCCATCTACAACCCAGAACAACCATTTGCACACATCATATGAACTTGCAAGTATGCCCTTTTAAAGTGGACAGCTCGCGATGCGGTTCCCCAACAGAGGCCGCGTGTGCATGGCGCACGGCCAGTCGACATGACAATAACCAGAGACAAGATTTGGAGCCAAAGATGATTAGGTCCTGATGCCTAACCGTACAATCTATTAATAATTTTTTAGTATCCTAGCGACTACTCTGCTACCACTTAGGTATATGTTCTCGAGCCCCAAATCATGCACCTTTTATGCCTGGTAAGTGGAGGCAGAGACGTTGCCACCACGGCCAGTCCAGTTTTCGTGGACATCTTTGCCCTCGGGGTACTTGCTGCTGGCGAATTCAGGCTTGACGCGGAAAGTGTGGGCACCAAAGTAGTCACGCTGGGCTTGGAGGAGGTTGGCGGGCAAGTCCTTGGTGCGGTAGCCATCAAACCAGGACAGAGCAGTAGAGAAGGCGGGAGTAGGGATACCGAGCTCGGCGGCCTTGGAGACAACGTCTCTCCAGCCGGGCTGGGCCTTGTGAATAGCCTTGTTGAAGAAGTCGTCGAAGAGCAGGTTCTTCAGGTCGGGGTTGTTGCGGTAGGCGGCGGTAATGTCCTTCAAGAAGACGGAGCGGATGATGCAGCCACCACGCCACATGAGGGCAATCGAAGGCTTGTTCAGCTTCCAGCCGAACTCTCTGGCCGCCTAAGGGTAAGAATTCACGTTAGCTCGGGCCGTATTCGGGATACACGGATAAGAGAGACAGATTCATACCTCCTGCATCAGCATGAAGCCCTGGGCATAAGAAATAATCTTGGAGGCATACAGAGCCTGCTCAAGGTCCTCGAGGAACTGCTCCTTGTTGCCCTCAAACTTGCCGCTGCCGCGAGAGACGTACTGAAGCTTGGTGGAAGCCTCAACTCGCTCAGGCTTGATGGCAGACAGGCAGCGGGCCAAGACAGCCTCGGCAATCAGGGTAACCGGCATACCCAAGTCCAAGGCGTTGACGGCAGTCCACTTGCCGGTACCCTTCTGGCCGGCCTGGTCAAGAATCTTCTCAACCAGGGGCTTGCCATCCTCGTCATTGTAGTACATGATGTCGCGGGTAATCTCAATCAGGAAAGAGTCCAAAACACCCTTGTTCCACTTTGTGAAGACGTCACCAATCTCCTTGTTGGAGAGACCAAGACCACGCTTCATGATGTCGTAGGCCTAGTCGATAACTCTGTCAGAAACTAGTACCCAATTCGCCCGGGAAAGCCACAAACGTACCTCGCAAATGAGCTGCATGTCACCATACTCGATGCCGTTGTGAACCATCTTGACGTAGTGGCCAGCACCTTCGTCACCGACCCATTCACAGCAGGGCTCGCCATCGCTCTTGGCAGCGATGCTCTGGAAAATGTCCTTGATGTGAGGCCAGGCTTCCTCGTTACCACCGGGCATCAGAGAAGGGCCGTAGCGGGCACCCTCCTCACCACCGGAGACACCGGATCCGACAAATCGGATACCCTTGCTGACCAGGTACTTGGTGCGGCGGTTGGAGTCGGGGAAGTGAGAGTTACCACCATCAATGATGATGTCGCCCTTCTCCAGAAGGGGCAGAAGCTTCTCGATCCAGTCATCGACGGCCTGACCAGCCTGGACGAGGAGCATGACACGGCGAGGGGACTTGAGCTTGCTAACAAACTCCTCGACGGTGTGAGCACCAACAATGGACTTGCCCTTGGCCTCGTTCTCCAGGAATCGGTCGACTTTTGATACAGTTCGGTTGAATGCGCAAATTGTGAAACCATGGTCAGCCATGTTCATGATGAGGTTCTGTCCCCTGTCATGACCTGTCAGTTCGGCTTCTGCGTTGAGGCAGCTCAGAAGCTCATGCCACAAAAGCTGGGAGGTTTTATAAACTTACATGACAGCGAGGCCGATAAGGCCCAAATCCGCGCTTGGAACATTGTCAGCATTTCTTGAAGCTTGGCCGGAAGCAACATTTGAAGCGGGTAGGGGAGATTGTCGAGGTTGCTGGGCGCCACCAAGCTTGAGATTCGCCAGCCGAGCGCTGTCTCAAGACCATGAGCTCATGCAGGGTGTTTTGGGGTGTGAAGAAACAGATAGAGGACCAGAAAGGAGAGAGGGGATTAGCTTGAAACAGCTGCCTCAAGCTTGCCCATATCCACGCTGCTTCGCCCACCTGCCCTCTCAAAGCAATGCAAAGCCAAAAACACCAAGATCCTTCTCGCGATAAGAAGCCATCGAGGTGCACAGAACATGCGCGAAATGAGAGGTCACAGAGCACAGCAGACTTTGGGGCGGGGTGGTGGGGTAATAGCACTGAAGGCAAAACGATGCGATCAATGGAGGGGTGGACGAAGAGGAAGCACTTACACGGGGCCAGACATGATGGCGTTTTGGGTATTAGGCTGTGTGTTTGGATGATGGAATCTCTGTCGAGAGGGTGGTGGACGATGGAGAGAAAGAAAAGGAGAAGAAGATCAGAGCAAGAGAAATAAGAGAGCAGTGTGGCAGATGAGAGGATTATAATGGGGGGCAAGAGATTTGGATGGCGAAGCTTGTTGTTACTGGCACACAACTAACTGACGCTCAAGAAGTTTTGGCGTGGCCCGGAAAAGCGGGTACAGTGGGGTGACAAAAGTCAACATTGAAGACGATTTGAACAATTGCGCTTGTTGACTCCTGTCTTTTTTCTGGAGGTTTTGATTTTTGACGGTTTGCAGATGTGTTGGTTTGTATCGGTATATTCCCAAAACAATTCAACAGCAATTACTCCGTCGTCCTATGTGCATAAATCCCGGCTCAAATGAAGAGAGACAGACACGGAGATGTAAATTTGGGCACCCCACTTGTACTTGGCTTTGTCCCGACGAGAGCTCATCGTCATCGTGGACCCGGCACGGCCGCTCAAAAGAGCTGCGCAAGGCTAGCTTGGAGGTCATTGCAATGATACTGCATATTCCACCGCGGCGCGCAGTATCATTCTTTGAAGCATTGAAGCATTAGCATCCGATCTTCAAGCTGCATAGTGCCGACAAGGGACGTTGTTTCGGGGCAAAACGGTGGTACAATCGCTCCTTCCAGTTTGCTGTCTGTCATTCCTTACAAACCATTACGTGCGCGGGGCAGTCACATCAGTCACATCAGTCACCTCACACTTTTGACTCCAATCAAGCTCCAACGTCGACCTTTAGCTTTCCAGTCCACGCCCCATTCTCCGTCTGCATCTGCAATCTGCATCTTGACATTACCGTTCCCAGCTTTATAAGCCCAGCCTCCAGCTGCGACTCACAGTTCGTTTGCCATTGTCAACTAATCAGCCGCAAGCTACCATTGTTGAGCGGAGCTTTCAACTCGAAGGCTGCCAGGCATTAAGCAATAGCCTGCCGCCAAGGGGTCCCAATTGTGTCATGGAAGTGCTTCACAATCTTTTTCCAAACAACGCCCCGAGTCCCTGCTACGGGACGCCCGGATCGCCCCTCCGTATCAGGATACGGCCAAAATTCAAATACTGCAACACTGCTGCACACCATGCATCCCGACGCCACAGCGTTGTCATGAACCCATCATACAGACGGCTGCTATGCCTGGTTTGTTAGCTTGGCTGGTCTGCAACGGCTGACGAGCGGTTTTTATTTCTGGTCATACTCGCCGAAGTCTGGCGGAATCCTGGTTTATGAATGTCCCCACGAATCACATTCGCCAGCCGGCATTTCGATAGCTTTGGTCGTTCCCATTTCGGCGGAGTTCTGAGTCCATCAAGTGGAGTCTATCCCTTTGTTATAAGTGCCTCAGTGCAAGCGCAACGCCCCATTCAAATTTGTTTCTCGCGCAAATGCTCAACCAAGAGAAGTGTGTGGTTGTTGGTGCATGGTTCTGACCACGATAGTTGACCGGGCCACATCAGTCCGTCCAATGCCATACCCATGCAAGGGCTCCGATAGGCGCTGGATACGCGATCGGTTAATGCATTTCTCCGGGTAATGACATCGAGGCAACGTTGACCAATCCAGGGGACAATTGAACAATATGTATGTCATACGGTCCAGTAACACAGCAATGTTTTGCATCTTTGTTGTTCCCTTCTGGGAGTTGTAAGCATCTGTTAGCCCCGAGTACAAATTCTGATAGCTGATTGTCACAGCCGATGACCCGGAACGAGCCATGTCTTTCTTAGAACATGTCCCCAAAACAACTCTAACGTCTTTTCCTCTTTCCCTCCCGTCCCAGCACGGACAGGATCGGCCATACATCTGAACTGTGCGGCATTTGCTGATCCCACCCGCAACACATTTATTCGGACGATGGACCGGCGTGAACCCCCACGGACCGGCTGCCGATACAGGCCCACCACCACCGGCGGCTTAATGTAGAAAGACCTTTTTTCATTTTGCTGATTCCATTAAGCGTGGTGATAATCCATGGCATGACTTACTTATTCAAGACCTCATTTTGCGATTCTTACTAGCATTTGCATGTGACTTGCAAGTCTATACCACGATCAAATGTGAATGAAGGAATCGGATGTGCCACTGTCATTACGTATCACGTGATGTGGCAACCATCAGATTTGAGTGGCGCATCACCCAGCAAGTTGGGTTGACATCAACGCATCGCAAAAAGGCTTCATCCTCCTGTGTCACAACCTCACACCATCGACGCGACACGAGATAAACTCTTTGACTGCCAAACCTCACTGGGCTTGTGCATATATCGACTTTGAGTGTAGAGTAGCTCAAAGGTACGTCAAAACAAGGCAAAGCGCTTGTAACTTGGGTTCGCTCTGTTCATCATGGCATACCCGCCTCCTCCAGGCACCAATTCTCTCCCGCCGCGACCTCCAGCCAGCGGTGGCAACAGTACCAACATCGGCCGATCGGGCTTCAAGCCCGCGTTCTCGTCAAGTTCGAATTCCCAAGGCCACACGTACGCGAGCGGTCCGTCTTACAATACTGTCGCCCCAGGATATTCTGGCGGCTCAGCTGCGACCCAATATGGCCCATCTTCGTACTCGAACTATTCCGGCGCGCCTGCTGCCAACGTGAGCAGCGCAGGGCGAGGATATGGATACCAATCAGCACCACAGCAGAGCTACGGTCCTCAGAGCTACTCCCAGGGTCCCACGTCATATTCTGCAGCACCGCAAATCAGAAATCCGTTCCCAATGCCTGGCCAGGCCCAGCCAGCTGCAGCATCCAACCCGAGCGACTATGACCCCGACATGGCTGCGCAAATAGCCCAGTGGCAGAGCGCATACTCTCGCGACGCTCCGCAAGCTGTTGACAAAAACGGCAAACCCATTGCCCCCGACGTGCCAAAGCCAGATATCCCTGCCACCACTGTCCCTGGTCAACCCGACAAGAAGAAGACGGTGGTCCGTCAAGGCGGCGGCAAGAAATGGACGGACGACTCGCTCCTCGAATGGGACCCTGCCCACCTGCGTCTCTTTGTGGGCAACCTTGCCGGTGAAACAACAGACGACTCTCTCCTCAAGGCCTTTGCGCCATGGAAGTCAGTACAAAAAGCCCGTGTCATCCGCGACAAGAGAACGAACAAGTCTAAGGGCTATGGATTCGTCAGCTTCAGTGACGCAGATGACTTCTTCAATGCCGCCAAGACCATGAATGGACAGTACATCCAGAGCCACCCCGTCATTGTCAAGAAGGCCAATACGGAAATCAAGACCTCGAACGTCAAGGATAAAAAGGGCGGCGGGAAGAACAAGAACAACTGGAAAAAGTCGGGCAACCAGCAAGGCGGTGGCGGCAATGCTGGTGGCAGTGGTGGGTATGAGCCAGCCCTTGGTCCTGTCGCGCCAACAGGCGTAACCAAGCCTGGACAAAAGACCAAGAACGGTTTACGACTGCTGGGATAGTCCAACCAGAACGTTGGCATCATTTTGGTACTTGTACACATATTTAGGCAGTTTGGCGTTGGGGGACTTGCATACCCGGCAATGGTTAAGTAGAATATAATATAAAGCTACATTCACCTGCGTGTCACGAACGAATAATGTCCAGCAATGTAATTTGTCGGCAACGTACTATGTACGTGCATGTCCATTACTATGTGACTGGCCACGCATCTCTAACTTCTAAGCCCACCTACATCTGGGTGTGCCGTGATTATCTCCCTCTAGATCAATGGTATTTCCTTGCCATTACAAGTTGTCTCAACTTCCAATCCTTGATGCTGAAGATGATGTAGATTTCCCCCTTCTTCAAGCTTACAGAACAATGAAATGCTTTCCCTTCACTGAGGCCCAAATAGACGTCGTTATACCAAAACGATAAAAACAAAGAGAAATTCAACGCTCAAACAAAAATATCCCCGTTTGAAGCATGCTAGTAGTAATATAATTCCTCCTCTTGCAAATAGTTACTCGTTACCTGGCGCTACTGCGAGGTTGATGGTTTGGGCAGGTTTGTCTGTATATCCCCGTCCACTGTGACGATTCCCTGCTCCTGGTCGTCATTCTGTTGCAACAGACCCGCCGTCTCGCCCGCCGAGTCATCATTGTCCATGTCGCTGGCGCTGGCGCTGTGGCTGACTGGAGTTATAGGGTGGGCACCGGCGTGCCGCTCGTGGACCTCGATTTGTGCATCTTGCCGCATCTTGGTAATCTTGACGTAGTTGTAGGCGCCGATAGCAACCATGGTCACGAGAAGACCGACAAAATTAATAGGTGTGAGCTTGTCGTCAAAGACAATGGAGGCGGCCGAGATGGTCACCACTTCCTTGAAGATGCCCGCAATGGACAAGGTGACGACGGACGTTCGCTGCAGCAGGGCGAATTCCGACGCAATCATGAAGAATGCAATGCAGCCTGGGAACAGTAGGAAGAGAGGCGTCCAGAATCCCCATTCGGAGCTGAGAGCCTTGAGTCCTTCCCACAGTGGCCCAAAGCCTTCGACAGGGATGGCCAGGGAGAACAGGACAACAAACATGACGGGAGAGAGAAAGAAAATGCTGGAAAACGGATTCGATGTGGCGGGGTTTCGTAGGAGAAGAATTTGCGTAAGAGCCCAGCGCAGGCCGGAAAAGAAGGCAGCCGAGATGACGAGAACAAAGCCGCCAAGCTTGAATTCGACCTCTCCAAATACCATGAGGATGACACCGGACGTCATGGCCGCAATGATGGCAACGAGGCGCCAAGTCGGGGTTTCGAGACGAAAGACGAAGGCGAAGAGGAGTACAAAGGCCAGGGAGGACGATTTACACATTGCTGACCGCGAGAGTTAGCCTTCATTTGCTTGCACAGTGTCTTTCGAGCTTTGATCCACCTACTGTAAAATGTCAAGCTGATAAACTTTAGTGACGTATTGCCCAATCCAATGTCGAGACTCGTCGCAGCACCACAAGGGCCGATGCGAGTAAAATAAAACATTTTGGACATGATGGAGCCCTGAGGTTCAGTCTCGTGTCTCGATCGGCCGCCGTCAGAGTTGTGTGCTGCTTTTGGTCGTAATGATGGTACAAATGTTAAAACTAGGGCTGACAAGCCAAACTGCACAAGCATGTGCGTTGACGTAGTAAAGAGAGGAAACGCAAAATTCAGGCGGTCCTTGTCGAACATCCATTTGTTATACTAGGATTCCAATTGTGTTAGAACATCAAGAAAAAAATAATGACAAAATCACCACTTTTCGAAATATAGGCGGGAGCACTCACCAAAGAAATGGATAGGGAGAAAAAGTACCACAGCAGAATCAAAACGCCATTGACAAATAGACTTTTGACAACATTGCGATCTGCTTCCTTGCGCTCGTCGTCTGAAAGGTTCTTTTCGCGGGCGATTCGGTTGTCCAGCAACGTGTTTCTCCTGCGCTTCTTTTGCTTCCGTGATTTGTCCTTCCTCGTCAACCCCATCTCTTCGTCGTCGTGTAGGTCCTCATCACTGAAGCTGTCTCTGCTCGAGTCGTCTCTGCTGCTAGATCCACCCGAGTCTCCAGCACTTCGGCCAGGAATATCAAGATGTTCCTTTGCGTCTTCCACCAAGCTCGACGAAGCAGCTGTGCCTTGGGCACGTGAGTTTTGAGAATAGCTTGGTCTCCCAGGGAGAGGTACACTGGGGTGACTGTGGCCGCCAACAGGATTCATGAGACTGCTCTTCCGCCGCCGATGGCCCGGAATTGGCTCCATCTCGATGTCGTTGCCGGCAGAGCCCAAGCCGGCCTCGTCTCGGGGGTGAGTAGCAGAATTCGCCGCGGCCGAGGCGACGGGGGCGACGGCCGTGGTGCCAGAGAGTTCGAATCGAGAATCACCACTGGGGACGATGGGTGATGACAGGACGTCGTCGACGGCTACGGGAGAGGACGTGGAGATGATATGGGAAGAGGAGGAGGAGGTAGAGGACGGGTCTGGGGGCATGATGGAGAGAATTCAAAGGGTCGAAGCTTGCTAGGTGCTCCGTAATACATGCAATTCATCAGAGCATGGCATGGCATGGCCACTTGCGCTTGAGTAACCGGGGCGGCACGCGAGGGTCCAGTCATTGACCACACAGATGAAAATGTCTGGGGTTTCGGGTACCCAAAGCGTGGTCCACCACGTCAAGATCTTTGACTCTGAGCAACCACAAACCCGCACAGGAGCACTTGTCCCGTTTGCTGCGGGTGGTCAAGTGGGCAAACGGCAAGCCAGCAAAGAAGGTTATTGGATGTGTAAATGGGTCAATGACCAAAGAGGAGATGTGTCGGACGAGATGCCCATGGCCCCCCATGCAAGCACAAGAAAGAGGAGGATGGTCAACAGTGAACACAGGAGGTTCTCAGGTCCGGATGTCAGGTCCATCAGGTTCCGTTGGTGTTGCGGCGGTGGGCATGTGGACTCAAAGTGACAAGCCAGTCCATTTCCAACCGTTCATCGTTGGCAATCAAGATGAATTGTGGAGACTTGGCTCATGCTGGTCGGCTCACAGACCAGACCCAGGCGGTTTGGGGACATCTGGATGTTGATGGTGGCGCTGCTTCGATTACTTTAGCCCCTGGTTGGCGGCCGCTAGGGCTCTCTGGGCCTGGTCACTGCCTGGTCACAGGGCTAGACGGCGCCTTTAGGGGGTCTCGGGGCCACCAGCAGACCAGACTTGACCCGAGCGCCAACACTGGAGGCTGGGCATGTCCAGAAGTCAACAGGAAGTCCTCCCTCGACAATTGCCACTATCAAAACCCACAGTCTCTACAATCATCAATACCTGACGAGACACCACAGCAACCCATCTCAATACAAACCTGTGGCTGCCATTCATCAAACGCCGAGAATGCATCACCACATGGGGCATGAATACAGCGAGCAGTCGGACCTTGCGGTGTCGCCGTGTCCGCGGTACATCGACGGAGCACTCGAGTGGGTAACCAAAGGGAGGGTGGAGGCATGATGTCTTGCAGAGCTTGAATTCAAGCGCGGAGACAAGCTTCAACCTCTACTTGCCGCTCACCGTCAAAAGCCCAGTCCAGAGTCCAGGCTTCCCCTCAAGCATCTGCTCTCTCAAACGAGACTCCTTTCGCGGTAGGATACTGCAAACTTCACTCATTATCTTTACTGCCCTCTTCATTCATACTCGGTGCTTTCCCGCGTCACCAAAGCGCACAAGCAGTTCGTTTCCTCGTCCGCACAATTTCCGCTGTGAATTCAAGCTTGCCATGCTCAGGGTCGGCAGTGATAAATTGCCTGTCAACGTGACCCACCGGCGGCACAACATCTTCACATAATCGATACCCTCCTGGTGCAAGCCCTGCATGCTTAATGCGCGGACCAGACCTGACCAACCGAGACACCCGGTGCTAGTGTCTTCGCCCAAGACAGAGATGGAATGGGAAAGGTTGAAAAGGGTCCTCAACACCCATTGCTTGGACATGCAGATTTTTGAGGTTGGTGTCGCGTGCCACAGTTGACCATCCACCATTCGATTCAGAGACAGACGGACATCAAGATACGCTCCAAGGGACAGACACTGCAGCACCTGGACTCGGAACGACTGCTACCGCACAAAGTTGCTGGCAGTATCCTCTCGCCATTCCTGTTAGCTCAAGCTTCTGTCAACCAAGAGCCAAACCCAAGCCTCCAATGAGTCGGTGTCATGTTCATCGCTCTGGCGCGTTCCTCTTCACCGCCGCGAGATCGATCAGGCCCAGGTGCCCGAATCTGACTGCCACGAGGGATGTGGTGGACACAAACCAGTAAAAAAGAGGGGATGGTCCAGCCTTCAACAAGCCCTTGGTTGTCGACTCCAACTTTCTTGCCAGCCATCCCTCACATCGTTTCCTCATTTGCTCTCCCGTGATTATGATGTGCACCAACAACCGGTTTGTCAGCCTTGTGAGCGCAATGCTTAAGCTTGGCCGATGCCTGTTTTGAACTGCAGCGACAGTCAGCTGCTCATGCTGTCGGGGCTCAAGTTTTGGGGCAAGTCTCTGGAGCTCCAGCTCCAGCAGAATGTGGATAGAAACTGACCTCAACCAAACAATTTGGTCCGCACCAATGTTGGGTCCTTCCCGATCGACTGCGTCTGCAGCACTGTTTCAGCCATGGTAAGACAGTGAGAAACGAAGCAAGTTGGAGATGCCGCCCAGAGAAACCCTTTGACGCTGCGGCATTTGTTCTCAATAGAGAGCTTGTTGCAAAGCTTGTCACAGGTCCGGATATCTCAAACTATGCCTCTGGGTCAGACAAGCAGCGAATGTCTCGGGACCTTCACATTGTGCGAACTGCCAAGGACTGCCTAGTACAAATGGATATCAATACGCTGTTTGGCCAGAGATGGCCACTCCTCGCCTCAACAGTCATTGAGCCTTGGATGGTGAAAACGAACCCACTGCGAGGATGCCTTACTTGTCAAGGACAATGACGACCTTGATATGCGCAACCAGCATCGACAGTCAGAGCCGCATTGATGCAACACGTTTCGTCGACGTCAAGGCCCGCAGAACCAGTTCATGACGTCTTGCTACAAGAAGATCTGTAAGACTTTTGTGCACATACAATCACATCATTACAGGGGAGCGAGTAGTATGTGAAGCCCATCAGCAGCTGGCACCGATGAGATGCCAGTGTAGCAGCGAGCAGCTAGCTTCATGCCCACCGTCGGTTTGAACCCTTTGATTCCGAGGTAGCCTTGACACCTGGTCGGCTCATTTCTTAGTCGCAGGTTCTTGAAAACCGGGTCAGTGCTCAAATGTAGCTTGCTGCCCAATGCCATATTTGCTCAGTAACGGTTGCTCGTGGTGACCTCTCAAGATGCCGAAAGACGGTAGAATGAAAAAACTGAGTAGTTCGTCTCTACTAATACATTCAAGTATCATACGATTCCTGAGCGGTTCCTTGTTCTCTGCCAAAATTGCAATTTTGATGGGCTCAAAACAAAGATCTTGAGATGGGTCCCACTTTCCCCGGAAACCGGTAGCTCGAGCTACCCTTGCCCCACCAGGACCAGCCGTATTGACCGACAGCTCCTCGCACCTTCCTCGTATACTCGTCAAATAGACTCCCAATGCTTTTCCTCGCATTCACTCGAATTTGCAACTGGAAAACTTCTTCTCATTCACTTGAAATACTCCCGAAATCAAATATACACTCCCAATCACAGGGCTGAATCGTTTGCTCAATGGCAGAAGGCTCAGCATCACATCGAGGCCAGTCTCGTCGGGCTCAGACGGGCGGTTACCTGCCGATCGAGGACTACGGAATGATCGGCAACATGCACACTTGTGCGCTGGTGGGCATAGATGGAAGCGTAGACTTTATGTGCTGGTGAGATGATGGCAATGTTTGCTTGTCGCAAGAAAACGTGACTGAAACGTGTGTGTAGGCCTGACTTTGACTCGCCATCTCTGTTCTGCCGCTTGTTGGACAAGGACAAGGGCGGATACTTCAGCATTGCACCGCCCGCAGAGTTTGAATGTACTACCAAGCAGCAATATTTGCCAGGCTCTTGTATTCTGCAGACCCGATACATCCACGAAGATGGCGTCGTGGATTTGGTTGACTTTTTCCCACGGCCCAAGGCCGCACAGGTCATGACCAAGGAGTATAAGCAAAGCTCCTACCGCGAGTCTACACGGGTACAAGAAGAGCTCAAAAAGTGGCTAGTTAGACGCGTCGAGTGCATCAGAGGTTCCTTGACATTCGGTGAGTTATGTCGTCGGCAACGGCCTGCTATTAGAAAACTAACACTCCAGGATGACAGACGTGGAAATATTTCCTGCTTTTGGATACGGCCTTGAGCCTCACGTTACTACGTTGACTCAACCAGTCGACTCGCAGAGCAAAGCTGCCACATTTCATAGCAAAGACGTGCGGCTTCAGCTAGATGTAGTACTTCAGCGAGGAGATGACAGCAAGGGGTGTCCCAATATAGGCTTCAAAAAGGTCAAGAAGGAGGGAATGGCTGGTGAAGGCTTAGTCGGCCAGATCCGGCTCCATGAAGGCGAGGCCATCTCTTTTGTGCTGAGAAACGACATTCCCAATCACATTACAGAAAAGATTACCACTCCAGTATTGGATAACCAACAGCACGATACCCAGTCGTTTTGGCACAATTTCATCAAACAGTCCAAGTACAAGGGCCGTTGGAGAGAGGTTGTTGCCAGGAGCCTCATGATTCTGAAAATGATGACATATGGTAAGTTCTCTGCCCTTTTCTGATAAGAGAGGATTGCCGGGACTAGAGTCGCTGAATGCTTCCAGAGCCTACCGGTGCCATTGTGGCAGCGCCCACGTTTTCTATCCCTGAAGATATCGGCGGGGTGAGAAACTGGGATTACCGATACTCTTGGGTCCGAGATTCCAGCTTTACTATTTACATTCTGCTCCGGCTTGGGTTCAGGGCCGAAGCTGATGCCTACATGGAGTTCATCATGGAACGTTTTGTCAAGTCCCGCGGCCCTGACGGAGGATTGCCTATCATGTTTACCATCCGCGGTGAGACAGACATCCCAGAAGCCACATTGGATCACCTCGACGGGTATCGAGGCAGCAAGCCGGTCCGTATCGGCAATGGCGCGGCGTTCCATCAGCAGTTTGACATTTACGGCGAGCTCATGGATGCTATTTACTTGTACAACAAGTACGGCAAACCCGTCCCTTGGGATGTCTGGTGTGCAGTACGAGAATTGTTGGGTACGTTTTGCTGCCGTCACTCCCCGTGCTGTTCTCGAGGCGGTGCTAACCCTTTGCAGATTACGTATTGACCATTGTGGACGGTACGTGGCTCCATCCATGCGTACAGAGAAAGGTGCTAACAACACAGACCCCGACATGTCCATTTGGGAAGTCCGTGGTAACAAGCAGCATTTTACGTATTCCAAGATTATGCTTTGGGTCGCGTTCGACCGCGGCATACGATTAGCCGAGAAGCGATGTTTGCCATGCCCTAACCGGGCCAATTGGTTGGCTGCCCGGGACAGGCTTTGTGAAGAAGTCATGGAAAAGGGTTGGTTCAACGTTCTGTCTGGCGATGTGAATATGGGCTAATGATGAATAGGCTATAACACCCAAATGAAGTCGTTTGTCCAGAGCTACGAAAACAATACCATTGTCGATTCGTCTATTCTTATTGCCCCCCTTGTTTTCTTTATCTCTCCTTGTGATCCTCGCTTTGTCAATACTCTCGACAGAATCCTACTTCCTCCGGAGAGAGGGGGCCTCACCAGCGCTGGCTTGGTGTTTCGTTATGATACAGACTTGTCAGACGACGGTATGAACCAGCACTACTCCTCCGGACACTATACGACTCTAACGTAATGTGATAGGTGTGGGTGGACGAGACGGCGCCTTTAGCATGTGTACATTTTGGTTGGTCGAAGCCATGACACGTGCCGGGGTATATGAACCCAAATATCTCGTTCGCGCCGTCAACATGTTTGAAAATATGCTTTCGTTTTCCAATCATTTGTCCATGTTTTCAGAGGAAATTGCTCGAAGCGGAGAGCAGTTGGGTAATACGCCGCAAGCGTTCAGTCACCTTGCCCTGATTAGTGCTGCGTTCAACTTGGATCGCGCTACAGAAGGGTGGACTGGTTCACGATGAAAGGGCGGTTGGGGGCTTCTGTTACTCGCACCATTGTTTGCATGTCTAGCTAATATATGCTGCTCTAGTCCAAAATACCGTGTGCCGCCATGTTACAAGTGAACAGCCACAATCTGCCCGCCTTTGCCAGTCTGGCCACCACCGCTCGTCGTGACATAGACAGTCTTTTCATCCTTGCTTAGCGCTGTCGAAGTAGGTCCGTCCAAATAAAATCCAGCACTGCTGCCTTCTACCAATGCAGTCCACTGGCCGTTTGGCGTAATCTTAACTAAAGTGTCCACGTGCGCTCCCAAATAAATGGTTCCGTCTTTGGCAATGGAGAAGTCATCCGGGACTTTGGGCGGGTTCAACGGCAGGGTGGTGATGATCTCCAAGTCGCCCGTTTTGTCGCCAAAATCGTCAATCTTGATTCGCCCAACAAATCGCTGTTGCGAATTTGTCAGGTACAGATAGCCCTTGAAGATCTTGACGCCGTTGATGCCTAAAGGCACAAGGACGGGACCCGGACCGGGCTTCAGTCTGTCGTCTTGGAAAGCGATATCCACCTTTCCGTTCCGTGTATTAACACGATATACACGTCCCGTCTTGGAATCCACACTGAGAATAATATGTTTGTGCTTTTGAAGGCTAGCCATGCCGTTCAAAATGCCCGCATCAGCGACCTCGGCAATGACTCTCACCGACGCAAGCTTGCCGTCATGGCAATCGCGCAGATCCACAAGAGCAACCTTTGAAGTTCCGGCTTCAAAGGAGTCATCAGTCAGGTTGAGAATGCCAGCAGATACGGCGTACAGGTCGTGCGCAACCTCTGCAATTCCAGTCAGACCGGTGCTTTCCGGGACTTGGGCAACGACCCGAGGTATGGGCTTCTTTGCAGTGGGATCCAGAGTGTACAAACGCCCGTGGTCAAACGTGTCGAGGAGGAGATGACCATTAGAGCGAACGGCAATGTTTTCAACAAACTGGCTAGTGTTGGGAAATTGAAAGAGTTGCGTTGCTGTGAGGGCAGTAATGGGAGAAGCTCCCAGTAGGAGAGGTAGCATCTTCATGGTGTGTATAAGGTGAGATGTAGACCTTGCTGTTCATGCAAACAGAAAGATTGTCGAGGGCCAATGCTAACTTTTATATTCATCATGTATAGTACATTGACTCTCCACTGTGGAATAACCCAGTACGTGTGGATATCAACAAGAGTCATCTTTGTTCCTGGCCACCGCATTACCAAGTGCCTTGCTCCGTGGAATACTAGCGCCTAGCATGTCCAGAAGTGGACTATGCCAGTGATGTTCAACGCTTGGCACTAGTTCTGACGTTCTCAAGTAAGCAGGATCGGCACTATGCTAAACACCATGACTTAATCCCCGGCCCGGAAATGTTCATCTCCCAACACGAAAGCCGCTCTTTGGTCGATTATCCGAGGAAGGCTGACGTGGCAACGATCCCTGACATGAGAAACGGACTTTATGAATATGAGTTTTGAGAACCAAAGTTGCCTGTCAAGAGGGAGTCTTGCATTCTCGATTGGTCGCAAACTTGCCGCCTGGATGCGCGGGATACGCAAAACGCCAACTATTGAATTCTTTTGTTCCGTTATCCACCATCACCGCGCGGCAGCTTGTCATTCTCTCGATGGCGGAACATGCCGCTTCTCAGCCTCCGCACTCAAGATCGGATGACCCGGGCGCATCGCAACCAACGTTTCCTTGCATTCTTGAATTCCATTTTTCAACTGGCCGACGACTGCGCAAATCCTGCATACATGTTCGACTCGGATCGAATACAAGCCGTGATGTCTTCGGTGTGGGCAAGAAAGCCGAACGCCGGGATGTGGAGCTGCGGACTCGGCAGTGGCTTTGGAGCATCGTTTGATGCAACAGCCCCAGGTTCGGTGACTGCAGGCGAAAATGGCTGTTTTGTGAAAACACATTGTTGTTGGTCCCTAAATGGTATGATTGACTTATTGTGTGTCTAGTTGGCTTGCTGGTGAGGTGTATATGACCAAAAAGAGCATTTCGTTGAAACAGGATGCCAACGCCGGTCCAGCCTTTAAGCAAGACCCAAATGTTAAAACGTGCCGTCTTTGTACAACTGTTTGTCGTGCGCCTTTACAGCAGTTGTACAACCAGTCGGCACAATCAACCGAAGTGAGCACATGGCGCTGTTCATCCAACGGGAAACCTATTCACTCGCTAGTTACGAAGCGCCAGGCTATGTCACTGTCGCAGGATTCCGCTTTGAACTTGTCGGAAGTCGCAAGCCCAGAAGAGTTTGGCATTTGTGTTCTCCTGCAGGCTTCCGATGTGTGGAACGTCGATGCCTATACGAGATAGTGTACTGAGCAGCGAGGACGTCCCGTCCTTGGCCATGACGACGCCATGAGAGTAGAGGAGACACTCCAGGTCGGTAGTAGAGTCGCCAAAGTACAAAAGTTGCTGTCCAGTGGGTACTATTTGCTGTAGAGCCTTCAACTTATCGGGCGCCGTTGTGATTCTGGAACCCGTCGACTGTGGGCCGTGAATCTGTCCACTTTCAGCAATGTCATTTGCAACGACACGAAGGCGATGCGGGTGAAGAACACCCTTGATAAACGATGTGGACCAGTTGACTGAGATGATGTCGACGTCTAGGCCCCGAGATTTGGCCCAGTTCAATAATTCTTCAAATCCCTCTGCGACTGCCACGCGTCCCGATGAGACGGCATCCACGCCCATTTGAAACAAGTCGTCTGGTCCAAGTCCAGCAAAGATGCCACTCTCCGATACTCTAGACAGCGAGGCCTCTTCAGCACCCTTCATCCCGGACAGGAATCGCTTCTCTGATGCGACATCTCGCCTTTTGGATTCAGGCGGGTTGAAGCTAGTCTTGTACGACTCAAAATCTTGGAGATAGGCTTTCACGGCGTGGTCCCAGGCTGGTTGTAGGTCACGAGCAGTACGACGGCGTTGGATGTTGACGGCCGCCTGGGCCAGTTCACCAATGGTGTCCCTCTGGGTGATTGTGCCATCAAAGTCAAAAACCAGGCGCATTGTGGACATGAATTTGCGTCGTTTGGCGGTTTGCGTCACCTGGCGCATAAACATGGCTGTGGGATGGTCGTGAGAAGAGAGCTTTGTGTGTCCAAGATTTGGCGGGAATGTTGGAAGGAATCCACTCCACTCCCCCACAGGGAAGAGGCTGTTGCTCATGTTTTCTACTTTACAAACACTACCAAAGTAGTGCGCATGACCTGAGCAGTTAACCGGCTCATACGAATGTTTAATCCCGTCTTGAAACTTTGAGCTTGAACGATGAATTGGCGTTTACTGGCGTATAGTACCACCCAGTTGTATCGGCCCAAACTCAACACGGAGTAACGAGGATGCAACAACCAACATCAAGTTTGTCCGCTCTAACCTTGTCCCTCTAACTTTTACCCTGTGAGCGCATGATCTGCTGGTAAAGTCGGGACTAATGCACCGCCAAAGTCAATAGCAACCATCACAGAATCCCATAGAATGAATCTTGTTGATATTCTAGACCTTTGCGGTCCAATCTATGCCGGGTATGTATGACGCAGATGTACTTCCAACCGGTGAAGTTTTTATGTAGAAAGCAAAATGTGAAACAAAAACACCCCAACTCCTTAGATGACAATAGCACAATAGCCTTCAGCTAGTAAAGATTTCGCCAGTATTGGCCCCCAGATTACAAACCCTCTCAGCACATTATGCTGGCAACACGTCTTCCATTTCCTCATTTTCGTCGTCGTCCCCATCATCCACAGCCTCTGCAGCCTCTTCCTTAGCGTCGTTTCCAGCTTTATCCTTGTACGCATCATTCAAGCCATAGTGGTTGGCAAAGCGGCCGCTCTTGTGCAGCACCGCAACCTCTTCGAGCACCTGGCGGAGGTAGGAGTCGGGCTGTTGCAGTTTTTGACGCAAGGCCTTCATAGACCAATACTGATACTGACGGAAACAATCGAAGATGAGATCCAAAAGCTGGTTCTTGGGAATACGAGCAGCCTTGAAAACTTCGCCCTTTTTGGCTTTGACGGTGGGTGGTGCATTTTTCTGCCACTAGTTAGCTTTGGAAACTCTGTGCCAAAGGTTAAAGAGCAAAAACCGTACGATGAAGCCTCCGCCCCAGGTAGCAGATCCAGCTGTACCTGGGTTGATGATGGAGGATGCGCTGTTCCTGCTGATAATTTGGAGTTTCGTCTTGGACGTCTCGGCGTCGAGGAGTCTCCTGGCGAGTAGCCGTTCCTCTTCCTGGATATTTCGGGGTTCGACGCGAACATCATAATGTATCTTGCCGAAGACCTTTGTCCGTTCTGGGCAGTGTCAGCATTGTCATGTTTGGTCAACTGAGACCGCAAGTCGCGGGAGTCGGCCTACTGGGAATAGCCTTGCGGTAGTATGGCTGGTATCTGTTCCTCCGATCATATGTCCTCTCCGTTCGTTCGACGCCTTGGTTCTGCCTTTGCCGCAGGATCGATTGAGGGATCCCCGCAGCGGCAGCGTCCGCGCGAGCCTTGTTCTTCTCCTTGTACCCCGGCAGATCCTCCTCGCTGAAAATGAAGTGGTTCTTGACGTCTCGGTCCAGAATCTCCAGGTCGTATTCGCGAGGAAGTGCCTGGTGTTCAGGGCAGTTGGCCTGCAGCAGCATGCGAAGCTTGGTTTCGTTGCGCGTGCCGCCTTCTATGGACGCGTCGGGTACAGGTTCGTTCCACGTCCGCAGGGTGCCAATCTGTATCTCGTCGTCGTCGCCCAGCCCTTCTACGAGCTTCGTCCACGCATCCCACATGTACTTGGGCACGCGCGCGAGGTACAGTGTTTCGAAGCTGCTGCCTGGGCTCTTGTCGTAGAACTCGAGGTCGCCTGCGTCCTCAAACAACTCATCCTCCTCCATGGCCATTGGCGGCGGCATCACCTTTTCATCCTCTGGATCTGGTTTTATATATCCTGATTCTGCCATGGGGAGCGTGTGTGCCGGGCGCAGGATTCGGAAACGTTGGTGTTGGAGATGCGCGAGGCGAGGTGGTTGATGGTTGGAGACTAAATATGTAGCAAAGGTTGGAACCTTGTGTGTGACGAAATACAGCATTGGAGCAAGCAGCTGGCGCTTTGCAGACTATTGGCTGGGGCGAAGCAGAAATATGGGGCACAGAACTCAATCAGTCTGGTCACTGAAAGCTCACTTTGACATTTGACATAAATCGACTTGAAGTTAAAGCACGGGCCAACCTTGGACTGAATGGCTGGGGTCTTTGTCCGTCCCGCCATTGGCCAAGACAGTGACACCACGCAGCTTGGTGGCTTGGCTGACTTTCTGCTGGCCAAAACCATCGTCGTTGAGGCATCACCATTTCAGTTCCCTACTTAGAATTAACCACGCCGCCAGTAGCCGCCCGTTCGTCATGGTAGACGCTCAGCTGCTACAAAGTTTCAACGTACCCAGCGGTCACGGCCACGGTCACGTTCCTGGTTCTTGAGTTCGATCATTGCCAGGTACATAAACTGGCAATTCCCAACGGAAACCGTCCTCCTCCCCTCGACCATCCAACCTCTTACACATCTTGACGAGCCCTCAGGCAATCATAACAGTCTCATAGCTGTCTCGATTCAGTCTCGATTCAGTCTCGATTCATTACATCACATACTCCACGACACCAAAGAAGTCAACTAAACCAAACAAACCAAATAAACAACACGGACAACCAACAATATGCCGGTCAAGTCCCTGGTTGACCTTGCGACGGCGGCCTGCCTGAAGAACCTCAAGGAACTAGGCAGTATAGGAGACTACCTACCTTACGACGCAGTCCGCCACATCCTCCTCAAGATTGACAGCGCACATCAGCTCCGACAGATTGAGCTCAACTCGCCGCAGATTCAGGGACTCACAGGCGAGATATGGCTGAAGCTCATTGAGAAGGACTTTCCCCTCGAATACAAGGCCAAGGCGTACAAGCCCCAGAACCCCGACAAATGGTATCGGGTGTGGGCAAAGTACAAGGCGGAACACGATACGGCTCTCCAGGAGAGCGAGGATAAGCTCAAGAATGCCCTGGCTGGCCTCAAGCAGGACAAGGAGAAGAACACTAGCCGAATCATCGAGAACAAACTTCTTCCCAAGTCCGTCAAGCTGGGAGGCGGAAAGAAGCTTTTTAGCGGACCGCGCGAGGCTTACTCCAACCACCTGTCCTTTAACTCGGGCAGCCGGACCAAGACTGTGAATGGCGCAAGTGTCATGCGCAAAGTTCGTCGCGAGGTCAAGGAAATTGCCACCATTCATGGCGCACTCTCCCGCCCCATGAATACACCCACCCGTGTTTCGCAGATGAAGAAGGCCCCGGAATCCATGGTCAACGATTACCGCCGATCATCTCAACCACAGTATCGTCCAACTGCTGTGTCTCCTGAGCCGCCATCTGCCATGGCCGAGCATGAGGAGCGTGCCACCTTCATATCGGACGAGGAAGAGGATGATGACGTCTTTGATGATGATGAGATGTCCAAGCTGCCAACCAGACCGGCAAAGCCAGTCAAGAAGCCAGTTGCGCAGTCTGCGGCTACGTCGCTGCTGAAGAGAAAGCCGCAGGCGCCTTCGTCATCTTCGACCACCGTGAAGCGCGTGTCTGCTCCCGCGGCAGCATCCAGCCCAGTCAAGCGCTCCTCAAGCCTAGCAAACAAGTTTAAGCGCCCGGTGGTCAAGTCTCCGCCACAATCACCACCATCACCACCGAGATCTCAAGCAAAGTCGTCCGCAATTCACCAAAGCAACTCTGCTCAACGCGCAGAAGTACCGTCACCACCACTACCTGCCACAGCAGGATCATCGTCACCACCATCTGCGGAGTCTCTGCCTGCTCCTCCACAGATCGTATCACGAAAGCGCAAGGCTGTGGATATTTTCATGAGGCCTAAAAAGCGATAATCAACCACAGAAGTTGATGGCATTGGCTGCGCTTTGCATCTTGTATAACAATGCTTGTTTTTAAATTTGGAGTTTTATGGACATTACATCGGCGTTGGAGGCACAATATTGGAGGCTAGAAAGCCGCATATGAAATGCATATGAAGGGACTGAAACATGCATCATTACATCTGGAAGTTGGGAGGACAAGTGTTTTAGAATGGTAGAGTCTTGGGAACCAGCGATTTTGCCTAGAGAGATCATGCGGCATAATAAATCACTTGTTAGTGGTGCACACTGTTTAGTTTATCATGTTCTTGGCTTCATCAATAGACAATCGTCTACGTTATTGTAATGAATAGCATCCTCCGGATGTCAACTCCGCAGGGTTAATCCGCCCCTCGTCTATGGTAATCAAATTTTCCCCTCGCGCCTTTTAGCATCCTCCTCTCAGAGCAAGCACCAAGTGCAACGTATCTCCAGCAACGAGGTTGTAGTCGGCAGCCGACTTGTCATCGGTCCTACACCTGGTTAGCCATTTCACTGTTCCAGTTCCGGTTTTTCGTAGGAGTCGGAGGGTCGTACATTTGCTTTCCTCCGTGAATCAGACGCTGTTGAACGGGGGGGATACCCTCCTTCTCTTCGACCTTTTCCTTGATTTGCGAGACCTATCCTTTGTAAGCTCGTTTCGAATCTTGCCGTCGCGTTTGTACTATTATCGTTTGAGGGCGGGTTGGTTTCACACCTTGTAGTCGCTTTCAATATCCAACTCAATCTCCTTGCCGGTCAGGGTTCGCACTCTGCAGTCGTTAGCTTGGCTGGAGCTTGCGGATGGCGGGGTTGACGTACTTGATCAACATGGTGGCGGTTGTATGGCTCTACGTGAGAGGCGAAACGGATGGGAGGTAAACTATGGGTGAAGAAAGAGTACGAGACTTGTCGTGTGTGAGACGGGCGTTTAATTTCGTGGAAGCTGCAAGGCTGATGATGTTGGAGGAAAAGTACGAGGTCCTGGTGGGTTGATGAGCTGCGTTTGGATGTGTGGTGGTCTGGTTGCTCATGCGGGGCACAAGGCGGCGTCAGATGGCAAACTGTCAGTGTGGATTTAGACCTTTCAACTCCCGCTCACAGGACAGCTCTTATCAATTGATCGACTTCATCAAAGAATTCTTTGTACAATTTATAATCTATCAACATAACGCAAATCTATCAACAGTCTATTCATGAATTACGCAAGCAAACGGCCATTTCCTAGCTCGACCCCAGTTCCTTAAGCACCTCATCCCAGCCATCCTCGCCAGAAAGCAAAGGAACCTTGACATCGCACTTTGTTCCCTTTTGTGGCATTGTTCCATTGACAAAATACGACCGGATAGCCTTTGCCGTGCACAGAGAGGCCTGCATCAAACTATCATGCTGCACATTGTTAGCCCAGGACACCTCGTCACTTAGAAAACGGCAAACTCACCCCATACGAGTCGTGCTGCAGCAGCACACTGCCCTTGAACGTCTCGGTGACATTCTTTGCGGAAACCAGCGGTGTAACTGGATCATGCGTATTTCCAATCACCAACACTGGGTTCTTGGACGTGACGTTAAAGTCGCCCATGTACCGCTCCTTGGCCGGTAGTGTCCACTGCGCGCATCGGGCGACGACGGTATCGGCATAGTCTCCGAAGAAGCGACTCTTCTTGTGACGGCCCTCGAATACGGGCATCATTTCAGTCAGGTTGTTTATGTGGACGCGGACATCGCTGCACTTGATACCGTACTGTGATTCCTGGTCCTGTCTGGCTGCTGCCTCGCTGCGTTTGGCGTTGCTGCCGGAGCTGCTGCTATCACCTCCCATGCCGGGAATGCAAAACTGGAGATTGGGATTCGTATTACTACCGGTCATTAGAGCAGCAATACACTTTGCAGTGTTTTGCCACGTAAAGGGCGTGTAGAGCTGACGGAAAATGGCGGCAGAGATGAGACTGTAGTCGACGAGAATTCCGCCTCCAGGCGTGCCAGGTGCGGGAATGCCAATGGGATCGGACTTGAGCTTTTGGAAGAGTTGGTAGATGGACTCTTCCAGCTGGGCGGCCGTCTGATTCTTTCCCATGGGGCATGCCTTGGGGTTGGAGATGCAGCCCTTGACGAAGCCCTTCATGACATTGTCCGTATCGGAGAGAAGTTCCGTCTCCCTAAGTGCAGAGTGTTAGTTACCATTGGACGATGACATTTCCGCGGACCATCATACTTGTTCTCGTAATACTCGAATGGGTTGACGACACCATCGAGGATGACCTTGTCAACCTTGTCGGGGAACATGGCCACGGCAGTCGAGCCAAGCAGTGTGCCGTACGAGACACCCCAGAATCGGAGCATGCCGTCTTCGCCAAGAGCGTCTACAATCTGCATCATGTCGCGAACCACAAACGCCGTTCCGATGAGGTTGCCCGTCTCGTTCTGTGCAGCATGGCAGTCGGCGGCGAAGAAGCCGGATTTTTCCCAAGCGAAGCCGAGGGCCACGTTGGACGAATTACCGGCAATGGCTTGTGATGATGCAGCGCGGAGGATATCGTTGGGGTAGCAAGAGAATGGAAGGGTTTTGCCCGTTCCTCTGGTCGAGAGTTAGTCTTGTTGAACTCAGGTATCATGGGCATCCTTACCTTGGAACTACATTGATGAGATGATGACCACCGCCCGTTGCACTGTCAAGGTCAGCAGAAGCACGAGGTAATACTGTGCGACGCAACATACGCCTGCATCCGCTTAGCAAAGTAAGCCATGTCTTCAACGCCATCAGCTCCGGGTCCGCCAAAGTTGAGCAGGATGCTCTTTGAATTCTTGGTCTTTTGCTTTGCAGGTGCTCGCTGCATTTGTATCTGCAGAGTAGCATTGCCAGTCTTGTCCGTATAGTCAAGCGGCACTGTCAAGGTACCACATTCTAATGGAACAGAAGCGTTGGCAATTTTGCAGGGAGTCCATTTTATGGAGTTTTGTGAGCGTTGGGCGAGGGGAGTAGCATGAGCTGTGGCAGCCAAGAGTAATGAGGGTAGTAGTAGATGCATGTTGGAGATGTGTATGTTGTGAGATGGACGACTCAATAAAAGTGAATGTGATGAGTGTCAACAGCTACTTTATATAAATTCCATTCCACTTTCATCTTTGAGTTTGTTTATTTTGGGATTCGTCAGATCGACGGTCGGCAGCTTACACTCAGCCTCGACGTCCCAAGGCCCCAAGGTAGGGGTCTCGGCATGATGTCAGGGTTGGACATCTGGAAGTTTAAGCATGAGATCCACAGGGCGGCATGGACTACCGTATTGGGCAGATGGGTGGATGTGACCAGACATCTGGAAGTATTGCATTTGTTAGGGCAGTGAACTGGAAATGAGGACTGATATTGTTCCATATCGTGGAAGTAGGTAGTAAACTGTCTGGTAGTTTGTGTACAAGAAATCAGTCAATAAATTGCTTCGTGCTGAGTGAAGCTCACACTGGACCTGACTCTATCATGCTCGCTACCTGGGCACGTACATGTTACTCAACTGGCAGTTGTTGGTGGTACATGAGCATTGAAAGTGAATTTACTATAAAACAAAAGAGTGTGATGTCATTGAAGGCTCTATTGCCTTATTTTCTGTAGACTTGACAAGTTTATTGTGTCTGTTGTGGAAGTGGTGAATTGGACATGGCATGGCATTGCAGATCTGCTGAGTGGCGTAGAGTATGATGGGCGGCACCATCGCCATCGGCATCACTCCGCCGTAAGTGTCGCCGGGCTCCGATGCCAGCGAGGTTGACGTAGGTGTACTGCTTGTTGGTGACTTACTTTTATTTTATTTCTTTTAATTGACGGGCCAGCCAAGGCATATGTGATGATTTGCGTATTATACTTGACATTGAACGAAGTGTGATATGAAGGGTACACATGCAGAAGTATGTACCTACCTAGGTAGGTACCTAGGGCAGGCACCTACAGGCAGTGCGGTCAACCTGGCTCTTCCGCCAGCTGTATGCCAGCTGCACATGTGCAAAACTAAACTGCCAACATTGAAACATTGAATCCAAAGACCAACATTGAAACGCCGGGACAGTCTGGTTCATAGTACACCTCACTCCTCCATCTAAGCCCCATCACAACTTCACCACCAACAATGAATTAAACACCAAGACGGCAAACGTCTACCGCTCAGCGGAGCCCGTCTCTAATTAAACACAGCCTGACATCATGGCCCAGCGCGCCACCGATTCCCGAAATGGCACAATGTGTCGCCCTGTGGACCTTCATCACCACGCTTGCACCAGGTTGCACAGCTTCAAGCTTCTCCAGAGGATCCTCGGTGGCTGAGGCAGTGGACCCTGGCCGAAGATCTGATCTCTTTCGGACACAATCTGACAGGGTACAGAATCCCACTTCACCATTACCAACACCAAGTCAGTCACCTTGAATGCTGGCCTCGTTCATCGTAGCCGCATCAATCTGACAACGCCACACCATCATCTGCTCTTACTTCAACTTCAGCCTTACAGAATGGCTTGCCCGTGTCGTCACGGCGGTCCATGTTTCCTGATTCGGACTGGACCCTGAAACTGATCAAAATCGACCACAACAAGATGCCAAGACATGTATAAAGAGCCAAGATGTCCCTTGATAATGGGGGCTAAAGTCAATCAAGATTCAAGAGACAAATCAAACACCAATTCAGTATCATGGACGGCAAATATGGTAAGACGCCAATCATACCTTGAAATCTCTGCCAATCTAACATAGAAGTCAGTGGACGGAAGTGCCTGGTTCTACGAACCCAACAAGATAGCCCCCATCGTCTTCACCGTTGCCTTTGGCATCTCAACCATTCTTCACTTCTGGCAATGCATGTACGTTCATCATCATCCTCCACCCATTCATCAACCACCTCTAACAACACGCAGTAAATACAGCAGCTTCAAAATCACCGCCCTCCACCCCTTTGCCTGCGTCCTCTTCACCGTCGGCTTCGCCCTGCGAGAAGTAGGCGCCCACCACTACAAGCAGACGGTGCCTTACATCGTCAGCACCATCCTCATCTACTCGGCGCCGCCCATTCTCGAGCTCGCCAACTTTCACGTCCTGGGCCGTATTCTCTACTACGTGCCCTACCATGCTCCGCTCCACCCCGGCCGGACACTCACCACCTTTGGCTCGCTCTCCTTTGTCGTCGAGGTCCTCAACGGCCTCGGCATTGCGTGGGTTGCCCAGCCCACTGTCAAGGAGAACCTGCACAATGTCGGACACGGCCTCCTCAAGGCGTCATTGCTTCTGCAGCTATTCGTCATCGTCTTGTTTCTCGGCACGGCAGGCACCTTTCACTACCGTTGCGCCCGGGGCGGCGTCCTCACAAGGGCTACCAGGTTCCCCCTCGTCACTATGTACACCTCTTCGCTGCTGGTTTTTGTGCGATGCGTGTACCGCACCGTCGAGTACTTTAGCTCCGAGTCCATGTATGGCGCCAAGTCGGTGGATGAGCTGAATGCCTTGAGCCCGATTATCCGCTACGAGTGGTTCTTCTATGTGTTTGAGGCGTCGCTCATGCTAGTGAATGAGGGACTTTGGAACGTGATGCATCCGAGGAGGTTTCTTCCTAGGGATTATCACGTGTATTTGGCAAAGGATGGCAAGACGGAGCTCCAGGGTCCGGGCTGGGAGGATGAAAGAGGGTTTTTGATGACAATGATTGATCCATTGGGATGTATGGATAGGGGTAAGAAGGAGGCGCCGTTTTGGGAGACGGATGGAATCGGGAAGCCTGGGAATTGAGTCAACGGGAGTTTGTAGAGCAAAGATAGACTGTATATTTGTGTGGAATTACTAGCTCATTCAGTGCATTTGCTGAAGTGTATGAGTACTTAAGTATATCCATTCTGTCCAATATGGGTAGTGATGCTGAAATATCTATGTTTGTTGACCGCGAAATGTCAACTACCTAGATATCTACCTAGATATCTACCTAGGTAGATCAATGATACTAGATGCAATTAGAAATAGTACACGACAAGTATTACGGCGTAGCAAGTCTGGTGCACAATGTTGCTGTGCCATGTAGTCAACACCACTGACACGCCAACTTCACCCATCATCTGAGGTCAACAGACTCTGTGCATCAATTATCCCAAAAACTTATTTCATTTCACATTTCATTTCTCTGTACCGAAAGCCAACCGACGTCATTTGACCCCTCAGCTGCCCGTTGCTTCGCTCCAACCAATACCGCCACCAGCTGACACCACACCCGGGCTGTGCATGCAGCTCAAGGCGACCACCCAAGCTTCAGGCAGCGTCCAAGCGAACTAACTCATCAAAAACTCCATTTATCACTTCAATTTCAATTCACTCTATATCCAGATATCGTCGAAATTTCGTCAAAAAGCAACATGAGTCTGTCAAATGCAACTCCTACCATCACAATCACCACACCACAACCCGCAAACTCAACCCTCTACGCCCGCCTCATCAGCTACCAAGCCAACGGCGATGCCGGCCTCCAAGACATAGCAACACCATGGATCCCCGTGGACGATCAAAGCACGTCTGCCTCAGATGAAGCCAGTATCCAACAACTCGCAGATAGTCTCATTTCTGCATACACGGATGACTTGCGGTTCGTCAAAGGCCCCATCCAGCTGTGTATAAGCCCGCTCGACGAAGCACCCAACAACCATATTTCCATGCCATCTGGCACCACGGAGACCTTAACTGACCCGTAAGGTAAACTACCCAATCTATCACACAGCACAACTCACATAATCCAGCATAACGGCCGGCCAACTCGTCGCCAGCCTCACAAAATGGATCTCCCGCTGGCGCTCCTGGCAGCACTCCTCCTGCATCCACTCAGCCCTCATATCCGCAGAACCATCCATCACGGCCAGTGGCCCCGTCACATCCCTTGAACGCGCCGCCGACCCTGCCCGCCTCCAGAGGACGTGTAATCCCAGAAAACACCCCGAGCTATGGGTAAATCCATCCAGTGTCAGAGATGAAGAGCCATGGGTCTCTCCCAACCCCGACCCGCGGGCTATCCTCATCGCAGAGGACAACCAGATTAACTGTATAGTTTTATGCAAGATGTTGTTCAAGCTGGGTGTGAATTTCAAGATTGCAGAAAACGGCCAAGAGGCATTTGATGAGTACACGCGCGATCCGGAGCGGTATTGGTGCGTGTTTATGGATCTGAGCATGCCGGTTGTGGACGGGTATACGTCCTCGCGCTGGATAAGGGAGTTTGAAAAGGAACGGGGGTTGGAGCCGTGTGTCTTGGTAAGGATGCATTACGGACCGGTGGAGGATGGGCCGAGAGCAGATGTGTTTGATTACTTTTTGGATAAGCCCATTATGATGAGTAGGATCTCGGGGATTTTAAACGCAGAGAAGGAGAGGGAATTGCGGAGGGCTGGCTGTATTGGGAGTGGTTAAGGTAGTAAACGAGGACATGGATCAGAGACAGACACTGGTAGAAGATGTATGTTGCTTCTACAAATATATGACTATAGTACAATTCCGTCTGTCAAGACTATTCAGTGGAGAGATTGTCCATCTGACATTTTACTGTCCCCGTCACCAGACATGAGCGGCCGGGCGAATTATTTCTTCTCCTCTCCCTCAAACACGTTCAGCCCCAAACCATCCGCATCGAGCATCAGCCTGTTCTTGGAACCAGATTCCTGCAGCTGCTGCGCAATCAGACGGGCATTCTCAATCTTCTTGAGCTCAACGTAAGCCTTGCTCTTCTTGATAGCCTCGCCAATGAGCTCGGCGGATCGTGCTTCACCCTGTGCCTTGACAACCATGGCCTGCTTCTCCTGTCTGGCCTTGTCGACCACGAAGGCGGCTCGCTGTGCTTCTTGCTGGGCGACTTGCTTGGCTTCGACGGCGGCGGTGAATTCCGGTGAGAAGGCGAGATGCTGGTGTGGCAGGTTAGCATGATACTAGTCACATTTTCAAAACAAGTAAAAACATACCGTGAGGGAAACGTCATCAAGGAGAATGTTGAATCGGGCCGCTCGCTTGGACAAGTTCTCTCTCACAAGCTTGGCAACCATCTCTCGCTGGGTAATGAGCTGACTAGCATTGAACTGGGCCACCACGCTCTTGAGCACCTCGTTCACAATCGAGGGCAGCACACGCTCGTCATAGTCAGCGCCGAGGGTTCTGTAAATCTGCGGCAGAGCCTCCACCTGTGGTCTCGACAGCACACGGCAGGTAATGTTGACCATTTGCAAATCCTTGGTACCCGTCAAGGAGGCGACGTTTCTGGGCTTTGCTCGCACATCGTAGACGATGGGGGTTTCAAACCAGGGGATGTTGATGTGAGTGCCTGTGATGATACTGTCAGCCGTTGTGTTGAGATGCCGTCCCACGTGGTCCTACCTTCGCTGTAAATCTCCTTGCTCACACCATTTATCCTTCTGTATTTGATCGCACGATGGCCACCGTCCACGTTGAAGAGCGAATTCGACAGCACCCACGCACCACCGGCAAGCAAGACACCTCCAATCAATGCACCACCTGCTCCTCGAGGAACCTGGGGAGGGCCACCACCCGGCCGGCCGCCGTATCCGCCGCGCGATTGCATCTGACGCAGACGGCGCATCGCCTCTTCTTGCCAGTTGTTCTGTCCAGACATGATTTCGATGGAGTTGATGAACCGGTGTTGTTGCGTCGGCGAGAAATTGGCCAACAAGCAGCGAGGTTGGAGGTCGTCACACCAGGTCTGCCTGGGTCGTTCGGAGCTGTGGAAAGCTGGTGCTGACTGATCCGAAATTTTGGCGGTATCTGCGAGTCGGCGCTAGTACAAATTGGGATGCCAACACAGCTTCCACCCTGGAGCTCCTGATGTAAACTTGTACATGGCTTTATTTTGATCGTTCGATTCGACATTCGATTGCATAAATCTCATCAAACGGCCCTCTGTTCATCTACAATCTGTGGGGTTCAGTCATTCACAGTCAGCGTCAGATTTCGACCTTCATGTTGTATGGACTCAATTAGACTTCTATGTACAGACGATAACGCAGGCAACGAATCCAACTTGCACCGTCGAGGACAACACACGCCTCTTTTTGCCTTGAACCTCTCATTACAACTCTTCAAATGCCCCCTACCCAATGTACATTACATCATAAGCTTGTTCACGCAGAGACCAAACAACAAGGAAACGCCCGGCCGACACTCACAGGATGCAACGAAGCCCTCACTGCGCCAGTGCAATTTGAATCACATCACTGCACCGCTTGGGCTTCCTCGCATAGCCATTGAGCATCCGGAGGCCAGCCTTGCAACTTCTTCCCTCCTCCATCACCGCATGTACTCCCTCGAGGCACTTACCCGCCTCCTTCATCGCCGCCCCAGTCGTCACAGTATCTACCAGGCGCATCTCGCCCGCCACCTTTTCCATCTCACACCGGAGGAGCCACCGTTCCCAGCTCCAGCCGCCCACGATGCTGCAGACATTGGCAATATTGTCACTGCTACCCATGACCATGGCATCCATTTGACACACCTTGCCGCCGCTCTTGATCGAGACGTCATCCTTTAAGGGTGGTGTTGGCGGGATGCTCATCTTGCGCTTGGCACCTACCGGAAGACACACCCAGGCACGACGGACATTGTCAAATCCCGCGCGAGCCAGTCGGCCGAGCCACATTTTTGACGGACTTGGATCGTAACCCAAGGTTTTGAGTGCAAAGCCAAACTCTACGCTCTTGGCAAGACCAAGCGGCCCGGCATTGATGATGTCGGAGTCCATGATGGAGAACTCCAAGTAGCCACCGGGCTTGAGAACTCGCATGCACTCTTGCAGGCAGCTCTCCCACTCGTCTTCGCCATTCTCGCCGACAAATTTGAGTATTCCATGAAGCTCGCGAGCCGAGATCAAATCAAATTGGTCATTCGCAAAAGGCAGCTTGGAAAGGCGCTCTACGGCAACTTGGCGGTGATTTGGAGGGCCTCGGACGTTGGAATTTGAAAGCTGGCGAATGGCCTTGGTCGTCACCGTGTAAATCTTGGTGTTTGGGTACTGAAGGGCGCAGTGCCATGCCCAATCGCACGTCGACTGACCTCCAAGATCGAGAATTCGAGCCCTATCGCGAGCAACACCGCCATCCTTGCTGGGGAGAGCCAAATGGGAGAGTCGAGCCAGTCGTTTGGTAACCGGTGCCATAATCAGGCGCCCGCCGTTTAGAAACTTGAGGGCAGCCACGTGCCAGGTCGCCATGGTCATCTGGTTCATGGCCTCGTATTCCTTCTCCTTGCGCAGCTTTTCAGGATCATCCGTCAAGATGTGGTCGCCTCTGGCCACATTGGCGCTGAGACGCTTCTTTGCCGACTGGGGAACAACACTCAGCTGATACTTGCCCAGAAGCTGGTTGCGATGGGTCTCGCGCAGGGCTGTTCGCTGAGCTTGGAGGGCCTCGAAGCGAGAAAGCTGCTGGACAAATACGTCTTGAAGGTGTGTCCGGACAATGTAGTCTTGAAAGGCTCTGTAGTAGGCTGACTCTTGCCGAAGAAGCTTGGAGGGGAGGCGCTTTGGCTGCAGGGTGGTTGTGATGACATTGGAAAACCGAACAACCTTCTTCTTTGGCAGAGACTCGGACGGGGGCTCAGGCTCGGGCCGCACTTCTTCCTCCTCCTCTTCTGGTGCTTCTTCAATGGTCTTGAGAGCCGCATTGTCGCCATCGGCATCGTCGTCGACCCCCTTGAGGTACGCCCTCTGTGCCATGAGCCACAGCTCAGTGCGATCCAGATGAGACAGAGCCTCCTTTTGCTGCTTCCTGGCATAGTCGGGATCGTAGTCGACAACAATCTCGACCGGCGCCTCCTCGGCAACCTTGGTTGGCGATGATGGGGCTGGCGCTTTGATGGTCTCACCGGAATCGTTGGAATCCTGATGTTGAATCACGGGTCGTGCGGTGGGCATACCGTCAGTCACATCGTCGTCGTCATCTTGTACTTCAATAACCTGCTCAACAGGCGCGGACGATATGTTGACGCTTCTGTAGAAGCCCTCGGCAGAGTCGGGGCGTTTTGGGAGTGGCGGCACAGAGAGGTCAATGTTCCACGGGCATCGATAAAACTGCTCAGCCGTGGTCGAGGTTGGGGGAGGCATCTCTACAGGAGACTTGCTGGGCGGATGCCAGGTGGTCCTGGTTCGCGGAGACAGCCCCGAAAAGAAGCCACTAGGAGAGGGAATATCCAGTCTTGTCAAGCCTGCAAGAGACTGTCGGATGGGATTGGGCGAATGTATCGTGCCTGAAGTTGTCCGAGGCACAAAGCTCGTCACCAAGCGCAAGGGTTGCTGTCGCATCTCGACGGCCACCGGGGCCATGGAAACATCGATTACCTGTACAGGACGTTGGTGTAGGTGTTCGTCGTCTGCCTCGGAGCCGTCTCCTCCAGACAAGGCGTGTAGCGTTGCGAGCGCATCAGGCTGAAGGTGAACGCCTGTCCAGGCCGTCTCCTCTGTTGTGTCCTCATCGTTGCCAATTACTGGCGTTGGCGGTGCGCTCATGGCAGCAAGCTGCTCAGACGACAGACTTCCGTCAAGAGAAGGCGGCGCCGAAATAGTCGGCACTTCAAGCGCTTGCTGTTTTCCGATAAAGTCCATTTGCGCCGGTGACATGGGTAGCTGGGCCGAGGGGGTAAGGGGGACTGGCGAAGTGATTTTCTTGAGCTCGTCTACCGCAGACCAAGCTTCGTCACGATCATGTCGATTTGCTGGAATGATGAGACGGGTTGGCTGCTTTGATGATGGCTGACCGGCTACCCCTGGGCCACGAGCAAATCTGCCCGTCGAGTGTTGCTGATAGCGCCGTGCCATGTCATCCTCATCCTCCTCTTCGGACACGTCGTAAAGATCCTCAAACTCGGTATTCTCTGTGGCGACGCTGGCTCGATTCCACGGGTTCGACGACGTTGTGGGAGAGCTACCATCTCCCGATACTGTGGACGGTGATGACGGAAGGACGGGGGCGGCGAGGTAGTGAATTCCCCTCGGAGTCGGGAAATGATCACTCATTGGCGAAAGCCAAGCCTCAATCTTCAACTGGGAAGTGTCGCCGCGTCTCCTTTGTTGGCTCATTCCTGCATTCTGAACACGGCCATCATCACTATCTTCTTCTATTATAGGATTAAGCAGTCTCTTTGGTCTTCGACCCAGCGAAGGCTCACGAGACTGAAAGCTGCTCGGCGGCAGGCGGAGAGTGTCGGCCATGTCCCTTTTGCCCGGGGGTATCGTCCGATCTATCTTGATAACGGCCGTTGTTCCCGAGTTGAGACCAGCCCGACAAAATCACCACCACCGCGCCTAAAATAAAAAGAGCTGTGACAAGGAAAAGCTTGATTAGTTATCGTAATGTGTAAATATCAACGACCGGCGTCGAAAGTTGGAAGCAAGGTGGTGACAGTAACGATAGGCTGCTTCGATCAACAAAGCCTCTATTGAAATCTACAACACGGCAATAACAACACGAATACAAAGGGGAAATGGGGCAAAAACGAAGAGAATGTGGAGGAAAGAGATCCGACCAACCCAGCCGGCCCGGGGCATGCGGATCCTTAAAGGAACTCGTCCATCGAGTGGACAGAGCGGCTACGAGGCGTGGAGGCAGACATTAGTGGCTAGCAATGACACACCAGATGGGGCAATGCAGCACGGTGCTGGAGTAACACTCGGTTGCAGAAGAAGAGAGAGGTGACCATGACAGCATCCAGTACGGTCGAACGGTCGAAACGGGGAGGGGCCAAGAGCAGCAAGCGGCCTGATGCGTGATAGCCTTGCATGGTGGTTGTTGGATGCTATCCCAACAGAGGAGTGCTATTGAGGCACTAGCAGACGGAAACATCCAATAAACGATGCCAGGATGCTTTTCTAATTTTGGGTGGTGACAGGGGCACATCAGATGGCTTGCCAGCGAAACGATATGCAGGCGCGCGCGAAGTGGTGATGGTTGCGGGATCTGATTGGCCTCGCGGCTGCTGTGGAACGGTGAAGATGGTGGTCGTGTGTGGCCGTCGGCGGCTAACACGCTTCTTGGCCCCCAATCATTGGTGTGTGACGCACATCGATGAACATGGTGGTGATGACGGGCTCGGTTGCATGGTTCGCGACCAAACTTTGATCTTTTGCATACCCGGGCGTCCAGAAAGACTGCAACGGAGGGAGGTACGTGATACAAAGAATGCACCAGATTTGGCCGGAATGGCGGCCGCTTGTATGAGTTGACGTCAAGATGGCAGTCAATGTGGAAACAGACGGCCTCCAGCGCAGAGTTTCATCACCGTTATCGATGGGGGAAAAAACCTGTTAATAGTAAAATGACCCAAAACACGGCTGAAAATGGAACCGCTGACGGCGCAATAATGGCGCAGCCCTACGCGCATGGCACCATATGTGGAAATTCCCATCATATTGTGGTGTAAGTGACTGCTGCAATGTATGTGAAATTCGATGTTGGTGAGGCCCAAGGCGGTTGGTGTCAATTGCTGCCTGAGGTTTGGTCGGGGCTCACCAGCTGGCGACAGCTGCCCGGCGGAACATTGAACCCATGCCCCTCCATCAACCAACCTCGTACCAATTTTACCCCGCCATATGCGCTACGTGAGCTCGAGACTTTGCAAGAGCTCAAGCGCCTTCAACTCCAACAACAGTCTGCAGTAATGGCAGACGTAGAACAACAACCAGAAGTCTCGGCTGAGCCTCAAGCCAGACATGTAACATACTGCGGTGGTAAGTCCTGACAAACTCGTGGCGGAGGGCTGCATTCGGTGCATGAACGTCCCCTGCTAACACCGCGTGCCAACAGTTTGCACACTGCCACCAGAGGTGGGTGACCATCGGACATGCATCATCATACCCTCGACAAATCGCCCCCAAAAGCAGACGGCTCAACCAACAAACTTTGTTCTAATAATATACCGATATAGTACTGCGAATATGGAGGAACCGTAAAAAAGTGCCAGGAATGGCTAGAAAAGAACAACAAGGAAATGTATGACCGGATCTGGTCTGCCGGTGAGTAATGCCTCGTTTCCGACCCCAAGTTACCATGGTTTTGTCTAATGTGTCATTGCATCAAACAGAGGCCCTGGAAGCTGCAACTGCATCCCTATCCATCGAGGCACAAAAGAGAGCTGCCAAAGATGCCCAGAAGAAGGCTGCAAAGGCGGAGGCTGCGGAGGCGAAGCAGGCAGACAAGATGGCCAACAGCGTCGTAACGATTAAGCGTATCGAGCGGAATAAGAAGAAGTTTGTCACGGCTGTTATTGGACTGGAGGCTTTTGGACTCGAGCTGAAAAAGGTTCATCTTCCCCCATCAAAGCTTCTATTTACGTGCTCTCCCGGTACTAATAATATCATCTACAAGGTTGCCAAGGATCTCGGCAAAAAGTTTGCTACCGGCTCATCCGTCACCAAGCTGCCCAGCGGAGGAGAAGAAATTGTGGTCCAGGGTGACGTTAGCGACGAGCTGGAAGAGTTTATTTTGGAAAAGTACAAGGAGATACCCGCAGACAACATTGAGCTTGTCGACGACAAGAAGAAGAAGAAGGCAACGTAAAAATAAACTGAATCCACATGGTCTGATTGACTACAACTCTGAGTCTTTGCATTCATTCATATGCCCCCAAATTACGCCAGTATCCATACACGATGCCAATTTTAAACCCAAAACCCAAACCGAAACTAACGCCGTTGCAATTTGAATTCCAATTCCAATTTCAAAAATAGTCCGTCATGACAAGGTTCATCACTGCAGAGTCTATCCTCGCTTTCGCAATACCCTACCACTCGCAGTTGTTGTGGACGGAGGTGCTGCCGTCGCCGCCGCTGCCTTTGCTGCTGTCCTCTTGGCCGTGGCACCAGTGACACCTTTTCGGATAGTCCCCATCACCGTAGTACGCGAAGCTGCTGGCGCCGTCTTTTTGGCGGCACTTGGTTTTCTGACTACGGTGCCGGCACTCCCCTCGCTGGTCTCGCTCGTCTCACTAGGACGTCGGCCAGTTCGGGTTGCTGGTCGAGACGCGGGTACTCTACCACCGGTTGCTGCGGCCGCGGGTCGTCGTGCCTTTGATGTTGTCGTTCCATGAGACGTGGAACTCGTTTCCGAGGTTGTGGTCACCTTTCTGGTCCCTCTGCTGCGCGTAGCCTTGGCCTTTTCGACCATGCTGGTGAGTACACTTGAGGCGGCGGCGCGTGAAGCCGTCGTAGATTTCAAGGGAGAGCCCGGCCGAGGGATTTGTGGCTTCGTAGGTGACGCGGGTCTTTCACGATTTGCAAGGCGAGAGTTTGATGAAGTTGGTGACAGAACTTGGTTAGGTCTGACACGTCCAGCGTCTGCTCTGGGTCTCTTCTTGGCTCCGTCCATGTGTTCCAGATCATTTTCCTTGTCTCCGGCAATTTCACTGCTGAAGGACTGTTAGTGTGACGTAAAATCATAGTGAATAGCCAACAAGTTTTACCTCATGCGCTTGTATCCGCGGCTGGCAGCCTGTGTACGAGCTGGTAGCGTTCGCTGTGGGCTAGAGCGCGGTGTGTCCTTGGCAGGCACTGGGGGAGGCCGGGTAACAAGTCTGGCCTGCTCCTGTTCTGAATACTTTAGGATGAGGTCACCCATTTTTAGCTTTCGCAGGGACATGGGGATTCTGTTGATTCGGATCTCGATTCGTGACCGTAGACCTTGCGCTTGAAGCTGGTATTGCGCACGAAGCCGTCTCGCCCGTTCAGTGACTGGATGGGGTCAGTATTCATGTGCAATCCGTGACATTACATGTCGCAAAACCATTCACCTTCAAGCTGGAGGTTATCTATCAGCGCCTGCTTTTGCAAGGCGCTGAGTCCCATCTTGCGCTTCTTGATTGGGCTTCTATCATGAGGTGTTGATGGGCTCTTGACTGGTACTTTCGTGTCTGTGGTTGTACCCTGCCTCTTTGAGGTGGTGGATTGGTCCGAGACCCTCTTCTTATTTCTTACGGGAGCCATTATGATCGTCGATGCCGCTCACTCCCGCGAGTTTGTGTTGTTTTGTTGTGTCTGCGTAGATAGCGAGGTCGTCGATGGTGTGGTGTATGCAGCTTGAGCTTTGGCGCGCTGTGACTGGTCGGTGGTTTGGAAGTAAACAAACGGTTTCGAGGCCGATTATGTCAGCATTCAATCCTTGGGCCAGGGTGGAGACCGATGACAAGTCGAGGTACCAGTAACTGGTACTCCACTCACGCCAAGACCATGTACCTATACTTGCGCTAGCCACCAGGCTGAACACACTTACGCCTCCAGTGATGACCATAGCTCGTGGAGCTGATAGCCCTGGTTCCTGTCTTCATCAATTCCTATTGCCAGTGACTTACTTCTCGCCATCAAACAACCAAACACCTGATCATCACCCGTCTTTACTGTAGAGAATTACTGGCCGCATATAACTACGAACTCAACTTGAATCACCCATAAACCGCCAACATGGTTCTCGAGGCGGTAATGGTTGTCGTGGACAACAGCGAGAGCAGCAGAAACGGAGACTACCAACCCACGAGATTCGACTCACAAGTTGACGCCGTCAATGTCCTCTTCCAGAGCATCACTCAAGGCAACCCCGAATCGTCAGTCGGATTGATGAGCATGGGAGGCAAGGGTCCTGAGGTGCTCGTCACGCTGACCACGGAGCAAGGCAAGATCTTGGAGGGTCTGCATCGGACAAAGAAGAAGATTGGCGGCTCGTCTCACCTCAAGACGGGCATCCAAGTTGCTACGGTACTGTAGGCTCACTGTGGTCGCATGTAGACAATGACTAATGATTGCTGGCAGCTCGCCTTGAAGCACCGACAGAACCGATCCCAGCGACAGCGAATAATAGTCTTCATCTGCTCGCCAATCGAAGAGAATGAAAAGGAGCTAACACAACTGGCAAAGAAGATGAAGAAGGGTAATATTTCCGTAGACTTTATCCTGTTTGGCAACCTCGATGACGACGACACACAGAAGAAGCTGCAGGCGTTCAACGATGCCGTCAAAGGCAGTGAGGGTTCGCACTTGGTCGTCATCCCCCCCAGTAGCAAGCTGCTTAGCGACCAGCTCGTGGCCACGCCTATATTACTTGGCGAGGGAGCCTCGGCGTCTGGCGGCGGCGGCGGCGGCATGAGCGGAAGCAACGATGAGTTTGAGTTTGGCTTCGATCCTGCCATGGAACCTGAGCTGGCCCTCGCTCTGCGTATGAGTATGGAGGAGGAAAAGGCCAGGCAAGAAAAGAGAGCCCGTGAAGAAGAAGAGGCGGCCAAAAAGGCATCACTCGAGGGCGTCAAGGAGGAAGATGAGTCTGGTCCATCCGGGAGCGGGGACAAGAAGGACGGTGGTGATAAGATGGACACATCGTAAGGTACCATGGGTGAGGATGGGGCGACAGTGCAATGGCCGCAGTGGCATGGCAACAGTGGGAGAGTAGCTTTCTCTGGAAGCTGTACAATAGACATTACTAGAGTTTAGTTCAATCAAGACTTGGCTTTAGGCGACACATTCCTCCCGGCATCAAAAGGTGTGCCACTGTAGACACTATTATCGATTGTTAATCTCTCTAATGTACGACAGTAATTTCCTGTCAAATATATCACACCGGATAGGCATCTCCAACGAATAAAAGGGATTCTTCATAACATAGTCCGAATACAGGTCGTATATCCTCCTAATCGTAACATCCACATTCGCCTGCGTAGAATCCGTAAACAAGAGAAACTTGGTTCCCGTCATGGTAGTGAAGCATTGAAGCCGGAAATTCTCAGTTTCCAAGACTTCCAACCCCGATGAGGGCTCTGGCCGGTTGGCTACGCCATTGGTACCTGGGTGGGGGGCTATGGGCTTGATGGGATTGAGTCTGGCGGTGATGGCGTGGACGCTGGTGATGTGAGCAGACACTTCTTGAGTTTGAGAGTGAGCAGAGTCGAAGAACGTACCCGTGGAATGTTCCCGCCAGGACTAGGTAGTCGTTTGTGCTAATCTTGTTGAGACCAGCTTCGTGGAATGTCTTGTTGTAGACTAAGCCACCGGCCTTGTTGATGATGATGAGGGCAAGGACAGTCCTGGCTTTGGTTAGATGGGCCTGGTATGTGGAATGGGCAAGACGTACATGTTGTCGCGACGGCCACGGTGCCATCAACTGTCGATTTCGGGTTCTTGGGCCTACTTGAGGCTCATCAGGTCACCGAGGAGCTACCATGAATCCCCGATCGAGTGAGTGTTTCGGCTGCTGATGAGTGTGGTCGCAGAGGTTTCACCCAGATTTATAAGACTAATGAGAGTAATGGTCGGCAGTCTCTGACGCGCAGTACTTCAAGTGTGATACTGGCCGTCAATGATGATGAGTGAGACCAGCTCCGTTGATATCGAGACGAACAGGGACCTGGCCTGACCTGAATGATTGACCCGACCAGTCAACTGGTCTTCCATGGCCGCCAACAGCCACGCGAGCACCCCTAAAGTCCAAGACTGCCCCACTAAAATTCAGTGCTCTCCCCAGCACCAGTCTGGTCAAGGTGGCACCGTTGACCAGTCGACTCATCCAATCGCCGGCCACCAGCCAATGCAGCCTCATTGACCCAACATTGAGCGTCCAAGGCTGCCAATCTCAAATCCTTCTTTGTTTCCCCTCTGTCGCGCAGCATCCCAACGAGCTCCGACCGCAACCCGCTCGTCACATACCCTCCCCTCCCCTCGCGTCGACACATCGAGACGGCGTCTCTGCCCCTGCCGGCGCATTACGACGATTCAATCGCTGCTAACGTCACCGCACGCATTCACGGGAGCTTTCACCGGTGAACAATGTCGAACCAGCGAACGTCACGGCCCAAGCCCCCTCCTCCAGGCAACGAGGAAGCATCAGCGACGCTGAACCTGGGCGAATTCCAAAACGTCGATACCCTGACTCTGTCGGAAGCCGCGCTGGTTTTGAACGCGCTGGTTGCTCGGCGGCGGAATGATCGCAAGAATGTCAACGAGACTGAGTACGGGCAGGAGGACCAAGGGAGAAGTCTGCATTTGCTAACGGGGTCATCAGGATGCTGAACCAGACGCTCAACTACCTTGACCACTTTGCCCGCTTTACCCAAAAAGAAAACGTGGAGGCCGTTGAACGTCTGTTGAGCGCGCACAAGGACCTGGCCAAGTTTGAGAGAGCGCAATTAGGTACGCCTGGTGTTCTTGTCTATACGGTAGAGTGGTTACTGACTTCTGGTAGGGTCGTTGTGCTGTGGGGATGCCGACGAGGCCAAGACTCTGATTCCCTCTCTTGCAGACAAGATTAAGGATGAGGATTTGCAAGATTTGCTGGAGGAGATTGCTAAGCTACAAAACCGATGACGAAGGATGCAGGACGATTGGTAGGGTCAATTTAGAAAAGGATTGTGTGTTTGGGTCTGGTTTTTTACAGAGGACTCGGGTGTTTTTGGCATTTCTGGCGCACGGTCAAGATTGTTTTTTTCTTGTAACAGATACAATGAGATGGGATATGAGGGTAGTTGTGCAAGGTAGAATACCCTGTGAATTGAGGACTTGAATACATTGCTCGTCGTGCTGGATTTGGTCGTTGAGAGCGATTGTGAAAGGAAATGACAGGTGAGTAAGTCTTCCAGGCATTCTTTCGATATTTGCTAAAGGTCTAAAGAGTAACATTTCTATAATTAAGCTGAGATTAAATTCCCTTGCGTCACAATCACTGCGGCGCAACCAGGACACCACGATACCGCATCTTGCCATCTCGCAGCCGCGCCATCGCATCAACAACACCGTCCTTTGTCAGAGGAAACTTTTCAATCTGCGGCTTGATTCCGTGCTTGGCAGCAAATGCCAACATGGCCTGCTGTGTACCAGCGCTAGCCACTCCGGATCCGACAATTGTGATGCCATACATGATCATTGCCATGGGCGTGACATTCATGGGCTCCATGCTAACCGTCAGGGGATAGATCTGGGATCGTCGAGCGAGGACAGGATAGTATCTACACTTATTAGCCCGACATGCTGCACAGGGGCCAGGACCAGGGGCGAAACTTACGTGCTCAAGTCTGGCAAAACACTCGACGTGATGAGCAAAATGTCCACCTTGTCAATCTTCTCTGGATGAGCCAAGTCGGCCGGCGTGTAAAACTCGGAAGCGCCAAATCGCAAGGCCTCTTCCTTTTTGGACTCTGAGCTAGAAAAGACAACGGCCTCCATGCCCATCTTGGATGCAAACTGAATAGCCAAGTGGCCAAGACCGCCAACACCAATGATGCCAACTCGGTCGCCGGGGCGAACGCCAGACGTGTGAAGAGGACTGAATACAGTTGCGCCGCCGCACATCAGCGGGCCGGCATCTTCAGAGGCGATTTCGTCGGGAATCTTGAACAGGGCGGAGACGTCCCATGCAACAGAGGTGCCGAAGCAGCCTTGGTCGTGGTTGGCGGTTCCAAAGAACTGGGGAGCGACGCAGCTATTCTGGTGGCCTGTCGTATGTTAATACATTGCTGGCAATAACGCACGATATACTATTTACCAGTCAGGCAGTTCTTGCAGGTACCGCAGAACTTGTAAAACCACCCCATGCCAACACGATCGCCGACTTTGAAGTTGGAAACCTCATTTACAGCGGATCCAAGCTCGGTGATGATGCCGACGCCTTCGTGCCCGAGTCCTTGCTCCTGGTGGAGGAAGTGCTCGTCTGTTCCGCAGACACCGCAGTGGGAGATCTTGACAATGACTTCGGTGGGACGAGGGTCTCTGTGGCCGGTGGCTTCGACAATGTCGCCGGTCTTGGAGCCCTTGAATACGGTGAAATCGACGCCCATTTTGAGTTGGTGTATGTGCTACAGTGGTTGTGGTGAGAATGTATACTGATTGTGGTGAGGATGTATTGAAAATGAATTGGTGAAGATGTATAAGAGTGTTTGTTTGTGGATGAGATGAATGTCCAAGCAGAGACTGCTGCATCATTAAATAGTTTTAATTCTTGCAAAACTGATTCCAAAATCATCTACATTTCTAATCCACGGCCCATTTTCAACCCGTCATCTGGCCAGCTGCTTATTCAAAACTGAACTTGATGTCTTTTGTCTGTGTCTTTGAACTGACGATCCTCAGAATGTTCGAAACGGGATCCACACTTGACCGCAGGATCCACTTCAGACCGCAGACTCCACTTTAGCCCGCACATTTTATGCCTCGGCGTGGACCTCAACGCATATATTATTGAGGCGCCACGTTTTTCACTATCACTAATCATGGCCAGGGCATGTTTCCGTTTAAGGCACGTAGGGCTTAAAATTCTCCAAATACGTAGGGATTCTTTGCTAATGACGTTTTGCATAAATGCCATGTTGATTACAGAGCAACTCTGTCCATCTAAACTCCGTTTCCCATGTATCGCCGAAATACACGCTCCAACGCCTGTTCCACTCGTTCCCGAAACATCCTCTATCCATCTAGTCTGTTAAACAATCTCTTCCACCCTACTCCTCGGACAGACAATCCCATCAACCTGCTCTATCCGCCTCTTACACCCCACAATAATAAGTCTCTCAAACGGCTCAACTATCCTCCTCGGCGTCCTGCCATAAAACTCCGCAAAGTCCTTGTACGTCATCACATCATCTCGCACGGGAACCTGACGCCCCTCCCGCTCATTCGAGTACCACAGCCCCGAGTTTGTCGATATGGGCAGCATGTTCATGGCCTGAATCTCCGAGCACAGCCCATACCTCGACATGGAGTACGAGGTATACAGCTTAAACGCAATGTAGACTGTGCGGCGGATGCTCTCTGCGAGAATCCACTTCTCCCACGTGCGAGGCGCGTCGCGCAATTCTGTATTCGACAGCTGTAGTAACTTGAGGGCGTATGAGCGCACAAGGTATTCCTGGCGTTCGGCAAGCATGCGCTCTTTGATTTGGCCGTAGAACAGTCGGATAATTTGGTAGAGCACAATGGCTTGTAGTTTGTAGAGCTCTTCCTGGAGGGAGAGTGTCAAGGATGATGTGAGCAGGGAGACGACTTCAGAGTCGAGCACGTGGAAGACGAGCTGGCGGTTGGATTCCTTGGGGGATAGGGTGCCCGTGCAGATGCCGAATGCTGCGCGGAGAGGCTGCGGGAGCTGGTAGTTGGTGTGAAGGCTCTTGTGGATGAAGATTGTTTCGGCGCGTTCTGCGAATACTTGTGGACAGTGGCGAATCTGGTCGAATACCCAGTTCCATGTTTTTGAGGCCGTGATGGGTGCGAGTTTGCCTAGGTGGCCGAGCCATCTTGGCGTAAGGATGAGGGAGGAGTCGTAAGATAATTGTGATGGCGATGACGGGTCCAGGTGGCTGAATTTTCGCTTCAGTTGTCCGGTGGATTTGGACACGGTCACAATGGTCGTAATGTCGGTGGTGATGGAGTCCTTGGGTATTTGAGGCGGATACTTGTAGTGACAGGGTTTGCTGTTGCGCTCACATCGTGTGCAGATTGGATAGGTGAGGTCGCATTTTCGGCGTGAGGCAAAGCAGGTGTCGCACGATTGTCGCCGGATGGACATTTTGGCGATTGGGGTTCTATGATTGAGGACCAGCTTAACTTCTGCCAAAGCCTAAAGGTTCCGGCGGCCATGAAGTTGTCCAAGATTGACGTCGGCATGGCATCCTGCCGGCTGACAAATTGTCGTGGAGCCGAGATAGTTGGTGCCACTGACATGGGGGGCGGCGGTTGAAAGACACCATCACTGGATTGGCTTAGCTTGGCTGCGTCTTGACCGGCGTTATTCCCGGTGTAAGTCGCATTCAACAGGGGTGCTGCAAGGGCAAGATGGGATCATACTGAAAAATATTCAGAGTGTCTGATAATGTTCATCATTTCTAGTAGTATAAGGGCATCTTCCCTTCACCTCCCACACTGTATATTGGTCCCGCCATCAACAGGTGCCATAATCACACGCAGCAGTCGTCGCTAGACTCATGTCCTGCTTCAATTCTCATTCCTTGGTCTGTTCCTTATCCTCTGCCATGGCTTTGTATTGATTCCACTGATTCACATATTGTGGCTTCTGCTGTCCAGGGCCCGATGCAAGTGTGGCCCTGGGATCAATCACAGCCGATGAAGTTGGGCTTGTATGCCTTGTTGGTGGTATCGTGTTATCAGGAGCTTCAGAGATGCTTATAGCTGGCAATTCCACGGGTGCCAGGCTTGAGCCGTCCATTTCAAACGTCCCGCTCTGTGGCGGATATGGCTCGTAAAGTTGATCAGCCCGCCCTGTCATGGTTAGCAAGGTGGATGCTGCCTCTAGAAAGTAGACAAACTTACCTCCAAACGGCGCAAACAGGTCTGCACTTTCTTCCGTGCCTGTAGTATGAGGCGTCACCTTTTCATACCCATTGACTCGAGAGCCTTCGGCTGCGTCCTCATCACCAGTCATGTCTGAATTTGCGCCCGCTCTCTTCCGTCGCCGAACCATTATCCAGACATACGCTACGAGAGCCAGAATCACGACACCGCCAGTCGCAAATCCAGCAATAGCACCAGGTGCAATTCTTGCGCCACCCTCTGTGTCTTCGGGATCCACCGTTTGAGTTGACGTGTCGCATCCTGAGCAGGTCGTTGCCGGAGCTGGCACTGTGTTGGACTCCGAGAGGGAGGCTGTGGATGGCGAAGGGGCCTCTGAAAAGATGACGGTGTGCTTTGTTATGGTAACAATAGACGAGTTTGGAATGGTGTGTGTGATGCCAGAATCAGTCTTCGTCTCGGTCGGTGCTGAGGTGGTCTTGGTGGTCGATTTGGAGTCATCGGGGTCGAGGACGTCAGTCTTTGCAGCATCTGCTTTGGAGGAAACATTTGTAGATGCTCCAGCCTGCGGTAAGTCGTTCTCATCTCGTTCTGGCACTCCACGGGGACAGTTGGGCAGCGAGCACGGATCTGATGAGCAACAGCCCCTAAATTTGTTGCTGTCACAGGCGTAAAACTGCGATCCCTTTGGACATGGATCTCTGGCCGCCATGGCGACTGGCTGATCCCAGTTGAGGTTCGAGGCCAGTCTTGAGAACTAAGTCCAGACTTTGCTAAACATAGATGCAGGTGCAAGAAGAAAAGAGTAAGAGGGCAAACGGCCGGATGTGACTTGAGATGTTGATGCGGTGAATCACCTGTGACGATGCCAGCAGCTCTGAAGTTTGGTCTACCGATGAATGAATTTCGAATCGGCGGCTTTCGAGAAACTTGTCTAAGAAGTGGAACTGGCTGTCGGCTGGCCACAGGTGAACAGCCAAGTTGACAGTTGTACAAGGTCAACTGGTGCCATCTGCCTGGTCTTTGCCCCAAGAGATTTTACAGAGCTGTCCCTTGTTAGGTGCCATTGCTCAATATTGCATTCATACAGACTGTTGAGTTTGCTATCCTCGACTCTACGCCCAATGCTGGTCATGGTGACATTCTCCCAGGCTGCAATACTCCACGCACACGACAACGGCAGCATTAGGGCAGTACCGAGATGCTTCAGTTCCGAATCTGTTGACCTCAATCTTGCTAGCCGAACTCATCCGTGAGTTGTACATTTTTTATGAATGCAGTGTCGCTCATGCCGCATTTGGTCCAATACCTGGTCGTGAGTGTTGCGCGACGTCTGCATTTGGCGAGCAAACTCTGAACAGACCGTCTGTGTTACTCTTTCATACAAGTTCGGAGTGCCATTTGCGATGTGACGGTAGGATGTCAAGTTGCAGTCTTGACTGGTTGTTCTAACCTTGCCACACAGCACCCTGCATTAGTGAGGTTTGCTGGATGGCATTGGTAGACCTGTCCGACTTCTTTGAAATGACCGGGTTGAGTATTTCTCTAGGCCGTGATTGAGCTACGACCGAAAATATTCGCCTTGATTCATGTGCCACGTTGCTGGCTCCGTTATGTACGTCATGCTGATGCACAAAGTAGCAGGTTTTCAGATAGCTGGTATTTGTTCGTCGCGAAGAAGAGTTTGGACGCCGCCTAGCTATCACATATCACATAAGACGCCCAGGAGATCCATGAGATAGTGATGGCCCAATTGTACTCGGTCGTGACCATAATTGTTTCCTGTTGGCCAGACATTCAGTCATGCCAAGCGGCTGATGAGGACATAGCAAAGCACAATATGAACGCAAGTTGAGGGTTTGGGGGATGCGTAAGCATCGCAAAGATAGAGAATGGAAAATCGTCGCTTTCAAAATTGGAAAGGGACGGCAACTAGGAAAGAGCTCTTCTGTTTACATCGACGGAGTCCTCTGCCCCTCCCCTAAAGTGAGAAAGGAAACAGCACGCCACACTTTTATTTCTACCACGGACAAAATCTTGCAAACGACAGGTATATTATATGCTTTGCACACTTATAAGACATTGGATGTTCAAAATCCTGATCCTGATACAGATGCACCATCGCCAGAGATGCCCTGCGGCATTGCCATGTGCTCTCCTCTTCCCCCGCAAGGGACGTCCAACGCAATACAGACTCTCCCTGGGCACAGTTTTTGAAGGTATTTCAAATACCCAGTATTCAAAGTATTTCAGCCTAAATCAATTCGGTTATGAAACGGTTTGATTCTAATTGTTTCGAACCGCAGAACTTAGTTTTGGAGCAGCCCTCCGACACATATGTTTGTCTGCCCCCAACAAAGGTTCCATGATCGACTCCCGGGGGAATGAAGGCACTTCCGGTCGGCAGGACAACGAATTGGAATGGATTGATTCACTAAATATAGATATCTACGACAATAAAAGCCCGTCGACAGGCCTCGGGAGAGCAGTACCAAAATGGCCGTGATTATACAACGAGAGCGTCGGAAACTTGTGCCGGCAGGGAGTGTTTCTCAATGTACCCGCCCTCATCATGGCTCAGCTCTTTCACCTGTCAAATAATTACACTTTCTGGGAGACAGCGGACTCAGGGGACTCAATATACGAGCGGATTCAGCAACATGACGAGTATGTGACTGCTCTAATACGAATGGTCGGATTGAACGAAGAAGAGTCTTTTAGGCAACTTTGTCACTCAACACCACGACCGCTGACCTTTTGGCCACACAATTCTTCCAAGCGCTGTAAGATCGCAAACCTTTGATATCTTGGAGACAATGCAACTGCGGGACTTGACATGGATAGTCTCGTTGACATCGGCTTGGGGATTGAGATGCCGTTGGAGTACGCAGCACATACGTCAGACGGTGCTGCAGCATTGCGAATAGGTTCACGCCCCTATGAAAAGATTCACGCCTGCAAGGGGTACCCCTTCTTGGAAATGTACAAGCAAAGCTGCTTGAATATGCTTACGTTGCAGTGTTGGGCAGATCACCTCCCAACATATCAGACAATGGTCAGCTGAAGAACGCCGCCACCATGGGCAAAACTGTTGTATCTGCAAGAGGGACTTGGTGGAACGGCCATGCTCCTCGACTGCAATTCGTTTTGTAAACATATGCTCACTAGCATTTTTTTTTGGCGTCATTGCTTCTTAAGTTCGTATCTCAGCGTCACATAACCCTAGGAGTAAAGCTCCAGTGCAGACTCGGCCTTAGTCCTGCATGATGCGGAGGCTCAGTTCAGTTGGAGCAACTAGTACTGATTGATAGAGGCTTGGCTAGGTTAAGTCTCATCTTTAACATGATGACATTGACATTGACATTTACGCCTCATCTTACATGGTTTGCTCTCCGGTAGTACGAGCCCGGCACAAACGCCTTACACGGCTTGAATGGCATATCGATGATTAATACAAAGTCACTTTGACCGTGGAAATATTTTACAAAGTCTATGCTTAAGTGCCCTGTGTAAGACCCTCTACACGAACATTGCTAATCAACTAAGCGTAGTCGTGTCAGTGTTTGCCGCGAATCGACTGCAGTTACCACGGTGATTCCCAGTTTTTTATGACCACAATACAAAGAAATAGTAAAACTATTACTATTTCGTATGCACTGGCCATTGAGACGGCATACTGGATTGCTGAGCACCCATAACAACGGTTCGGGCCTCGATATCGTTCAGCCACAATCCAATGAGAGTCCCGAACAGGCGTTGAGACTCTTGTTTGGATGGTTTGCTGGGTGTACCGGATCTTCAGACAATCAGCAAGAGGCGCCATAGTAACAAGCAGCAGAATGCATCACCTGTGTTCAGTACCGCCATTAACACTCGTCGAGGTTGCAGTGTGCTGATCCATGTTGTGGGCAATAGTCAAGGATTTGCGGAAAAGAGGGGGAGAAGATAGAAAGACTTGTTACGAAACCCGAGGCGCGAAGAATGATATGACTTGGTAGTATGAAGCAAACTACATGATGGGTAGCAAGCAGGTGGCACATATTTATACTTGAACTACTAACCCTGGTATCGAGACGTGTAAGGTCGACAAGTCAACCAGGGGACGCCTTGTTCGTACGTACTAGACTCAGGATTTTGTTTCCGGGAACAGACGAGGTTGATGGCACAGTTCAACCTTTCTCTGCGTGATTCACTGCATAATGATGGTCTGGTATTCGGCACAGCTCAAAGTCAACGAGACCACGAACCCCGTTTTCACTAGACATCCCTGCAACAATCGACCTAGATGTCTACAACGGGTATACTCATCGACGTGTGGTTTGCTCTCTATGAGTAGAGTATAACTCGGGTCACATATTCGGGCAAATTATTTCCGGCGTCGTTACCAAAACCCTCACTCCGCCTGGTATGGGAGGACTTACATGCTCGGCTGGCCGCCACACGAGGGCTGTTCTCTCTGCCGAAAACCAGCATGCATTGACCGGGGGCAAACATGAATGTCTCAGTGCGTTTTTGTTCCAGTGGCCACTCATAGGGTAGATTTCAAGTATCAGTAATCAGCTCCTCGTTGCTGGACCAGGCTCATAGGCGCCACTCGATGCAGTAGGTCCATGTCACGCGATCAAAGTATCTCTAGCAGGAGATCTCTCCGCTTTTGACATTGCAACACACTCGAGCTTCGCACTGCCGGGGGTTTGCCGGGACCAGCATGGAACTTGACATTCAATGAAACTACAGCGAAGGCCAGACAGCACATGCGGCTGCAGCTGGACAGAAAATGCACAGCAGAGCGTGGTGGTATGGTGGCGCTCTGGTTGCCTACAGTGTCAACTATAGGTAATTGGTGGGCAAGGCAGCTAGTACACTCTCTTACACAAATCGCATGGAAAATGTAGTCTCAGCACTATGATCCAATTTAACGCCGTCTATAAGGTACAAGCACCATGTCACAGCTTCTCCAACAATAGTTTGCTGCCAGCATTACCAACTGGCCCGTCCGATCTCTTCTTACCCTTCTTACTACCCTTGTCCGCCTTCTCCTCTTGAGCCTCCCTGGCGGCCTTTTGCTCCGGTGTCATCTCCGAAGCAGCCTTTTCCAACACCTTTTTGTTCTTCTTGAGCGTCTTCTTCAATTCATCAGTATTGCCAAAATCACTCGACTCCATGAGACCAACTACAACAAAGGAGCTCGGTCCTGTGGCCCAGTCGATAACGTAGTCCTTGATAACTGGGTACAGAGTATCGGCAAAGTTGAGTGGAGGGTCGGCGGGGATGATCTTGCCAGCTGCCTTGTCGAATCTACCCCCTTGGATCAGAGACTTGAGCATGCGGCCACCAAAAGGCGTGGCTGAAATGTGAGGAACAGCATTGATGCCGTCTTCTTCACTAGACGCTTCCTTGGGATCGCCCGCCGCCGACTGGGCAATGGCTTCGAGGACTTTGGTCTTGTCACCAGTACCCGACAGAAGAGCGTCGGTGATGAACTGGCATCCAAAGGCGGTGGATGTCAAATCGGAGGCGACTTTTTCCATGACGGAGAGTAGCTGTGGTGAGAGAGCGGCAATGAGCTCTTGCTGTCGGATATCCTCGTCCTTTTTGCTAGTTGTCTTGCGAATCTCGTGCACCTCTTTCAAGACTTCAATGTCAAATGAGTGGCTGGCAGGGAACAAAGATTTTGAAAGGCCTTCAAACAAGTAGAGAAAAGTTGTTCTGGCGTTGGGGTTGTTGGCGGTTCCGACAATATTTTGCGCTTGCTCGTCCTCGTTTTCGCCAATCAACTCTGGGAATATTGACTTGGCTGTGAGTTTGGTGTCGTCAATGACGTCGTAAGCTGTCAAGATGACCAGGTGGGCATATTGGTCGCCAGACATGAGAACCAGCGTGTCCTTGTACACCTTGAGATATTGCTTCCTGTCCTTGGCGGAGCCGTAGGCTAGCAGCATACACGAGAGCCGCGCGCCAGACTTGGTAAAGGCCATGTTTTTGAGCAAATCTCCAGACTCATCTCCCTTGACCATTTCGGCAAACTCGCTAAACTCTTCACTTCCCGGCTGCGTCGTGAGAAAGTACTGCAGCATGGCGTCGTGGAGCATGGTGAAGCCAGTCATGCGCTTCTGGACAAGCGAGTTGACCATATCCAACAGAGTCTTTCTGATGGGCCCGCGCTTGCTGGGCTCCGCCGCGAGAATCTCCTTCAGATCCGCGGTGGGCTTGGTATCCTTGGTCAGTTCCTTGATGCTGAATTGTGGCCCGTACCATTCCCGCAGCAAAATGGCCTTGTGCTCCTTTGTGGCAACGGTGCGGTAGATATCGTCGAGAATCCACGCGGCTTCGGGATGATTGATGAGTTTTCGAACCTTGCCGTAAAAGTTGGGAATGACGAGATCACGGATTTCGTCGTCGTTGTGAACCAGCAACTTGCCAATTAAAAACTTGGCATACTTGCTTTCGGCAAGCTGAGCATAGCTTCCCTCGAGTTCTCTCGCAATTTGTTTTCTCTGGTCCGGTGTGGCATACTTGATAGCGGTCTGCACGGCACGAACGGCGTCGTGCTTGAGGACAAAGTCTCTGCAGCGGCCGGTAATGATGCCAAACAGCTCCTCCACCAGCGTTTGTCGCTCCTCCTTGGGGACGTGGGACTTTCTCCTCAGCCGTTCCCAAATCTTCTTGGTGCGCTGCACTTCGTCGGCAAGGGGCTTTGCCGCTTTTCGTTCCTGCGCCAATTGCTTTTGCTTTGCGTGGGACTCTCGTGACGTGAGGCCGGCTACGACCGTCAGCAACCCATTCCAATAGAATCACGATAACGCCGTGCAATTCGACTTACTGCGATCAAATGCGTTGCCATTGGCACCTGCATCAGTCTTTTTAAACGGCTTTTGCTCATCCCCAGCGTTCAACTCGACGCCTCCATCTTCAGAGTCGGAATCGGACGAATCGTCGCTAGACGCTTGAGCTTTCGCTTGAGCCTTGGCGTCTTCCACTCGAGCCTTTTTGGAATCAGACCTGCCTTTGCTACTGGGCGTGGCCTTTCTTTTGTTTCCTGCGGCAACAGGTTTGGCAGCCATTATGGCAACGTGGACAGAATTGGCTGTGTGAGAAGTGTGCAGTGTCTCTGTCCGCCTCTACGCAGCAGCCTCTGCGCTGAACTTTTGGTCGGCGGTCGGTTTCCCAAATTTTTTGAAAATCTGCCGAGCGGTGAGTGATGCGTCAGGCCTAAAAGGGAACAGCCAACCCCGCTATGGAGCGTCCTGCCCCACCGGGGTTTGATCTCAAGTGGCTTGGAGATCGAAACCTTGGACATGTCTTGAACAAGCGGAATCGACTGTAGAAAAGGTTGTGTGCCATCACAATCGTGTCGCCATGGGTCGTGAAGAACAAGTCGAGGAGCGCGAAGTGCTCGAGTCTATTTTCCCCGAGGAAATCACAGGCATGTCCTCCGTCTATGACCACCAATAGGACATTGACCTAACACTTTGCAGAACTCTCTGAGACGGAATTTCAAGTAACAATTACGCTCGACATTCTCGACGAAGAAGATCAAGAAGCGCCGTCATTCCTCCTCCAAGTTCGCTATCCAGACGAGTACCCCGATGTCGCGCCGCATCTTGATCTCCTCGGAGCGCAGAATACTCCATCCCATGAACACTTTAGCATTAGCGATGACCGCGACCAACTACTCGCCGGCATCCAGGAGACGATACAGGAAAACCTCGGCATGGCCATGGTATTCACCATCGTCTCTGCCCTAAAGGAAGCCGCGGAGCAGCTCATCCAAGATCGCAAGGACTCGGCCGCCAAGGTTCATGAGGAAGCCCTGCTTGCCGCAGAGCGCGAAGAGAACAAGAAATTCCACGGCACACAAGTCACACCGGAGACGTTCCTCAAGTGGCGTGAGGGCTTCCTAAAAGAGATGGAAGAGAAGGAAAGACAAGAAGAGGAGGAGCGATTGGCTGAATTGAAAAGGGCCAAGGTCAAGGAACCGGTCAAGCTCACCGGCAAGCAGCTGTGGCAGAGGGGTCTGGCTGGAAATGGCGAGGAGGAGGGCGAGGAGGACGACGGGGTGCCGACAGAGGGTGTGGAAAAGTTGTCAGTGGAGGCCGCTTGATGATACCGCGAGGTTGTGCTTTTACTCTGCTGTCAGGATAGGCGGCGGGTTTCCCATTGACTGAACTTGTGCTTGACAGCATTATCAGCCCAGCTCATCTCAATTTTTTGACGGTAGGTTCTCGAGAGCATGGTAGCATATGACGCCTCGCTGTCACCGGATGTCGGACCTCTGACATTCAACACGGCTACGATGCCTTCCTGGGGCCTTGTCCATCGGGTGCATTGTTTGGAGTTTGGCATACTTGTTTGGGAATTTTGGTGCAGGTTACAACAAGAGGGCGGATAGAATCAGACATCTACCCACGGACCGGGTAATAAACACGTCAAATTTTATTTGATAGGATGACAGGACATTTTTGAAAGAGAAACCCCGGGTCGTTCCTTCACTTTTAAGTTGCACCGCAACTGCCCAAACGCCGTCTAATGCCGTAGCCCTCGTCCCTCAAAATTCGCAATTCGCATCCCATGATCACCCCTGCATCTCCTCATCATCGTCATTGTCATCACCCTCATCCCCTGAATCATCCCAGTCATCCTCCTCACCCTCGGGCATCTCACCCAGTTCCTTGTTAATCCCCTGAAACAACTCGACTGCATGCTCGCCTAGCCTGTCATCCTCATAGTCCAGCATGGCATACAGCTTCAGGCACTGTGCCAGCCACTTTCTCGCTGTTGACCACGTAGACTTCCACTCCTCGCTTGCGTCGCCATTCTGTTGACCCTTTGCGTCTCGCTGCTTCTCGCCCGAGATGTACAGACACCACCCGCCCAGGTACCACGCCTCCACACTCTGATCATCATCGGTAACCAGGCGCTCCAACACCTTGAGTGCCTCCTCTTCCATTGAGGTCTCCAGCAGCAGACGAGCGAGACCAATTCTCGTTGGGAACGCGGGGATATCAGGATGAGCGGGGGGCAAGTCTTGCCATAACTCGAGACTCCTCTTGAGTGACTGCTTCGCCTCACCCACGCGCTCTTGTGAGATGCGCACATTGGCCACCGTCTGCCACGTCTCTGCAGAGTTAGGCGCAATCATCATGGCCTCCGTCACCAGGGCCTCGCACCGCTGCTCGGCGTCCTCCTCCCAAGACAGATCCGTCATGTATACCTCTGCTACGGCGCACAGCACGCCGCCCAGCTTTTGTTGCTTTTCGTCGAGGGTGGCCTGCTGCTCGGGTGTTTTGCTCGCCAGGTCAGTCAGGTTCTGGATCTGATTTCGCAGCACCGAAGCTCCCTTTTCAAACCATTGCACGCTGTCCTGTCCACCGTCTTCGCTCAGCTGTGCCAGGAAGAGAAACTTGTCCGGTCCACCGCCGACTTTTTCGTCCACCATGCCATCTTGGTCCAGTTTGATGGCTCGCTCAAAGTAGCCGCGTCCTTCTTCAACGTCGCCCGACTCCACGAACAGGGTACCCAGCAAATTTACCGCCCGGAGCTCGAAATCACCTCCGGGGCCAGTCGACTCCAACGCCTTGGAAGCGAGCGCAATGGCTTCGTCGAGGTTGCCGACTTCGAACTGGGTGTCTGCGTCGCTGAGGAGTGAGCCAGGACTGGACTCCTTTTTGTTCTCTGGCCGACTGGGAGCCATTGGTGTCAGCGCTGCGCTCTTCTACAAGCGTCTATGTGTGAAGTGGTCGCTAAATGAAAACGCCGAAGAAAAAAAATTGAAAACCAAGATGGAATGTGATGATGCCAAACTCCTGGTGTCGCAACCAGCCCCCGCCACCGATCGCACGGTTATTGGGGTGCAGATACTGAAAATTTTGGGTGGATATCTCTTATCGATAACACGTTGAAGGTCCCCTGGTCCTATGCTGTTGGCGGGGCAGTTCCATCACTCGGCCGTCGGCAAGCTCATGGCGCCGAGATGAAAGGAATGGAACATAACGTTGACGGATAATCAATCAGGCTCTGGACATCCGATCCGAACAGTGGTGCGTCACGTCGAACGACTCACAGATATAACAAAGCGTTTCACTGCTTCCTCCTACCTCCCAAGCTCCCAACTCACTCATCACAACTCACTACTCACGCACCAAGGTCTCACTCACTTCAACCCCGCTCACCATGTTTACCGGAATCGTCGAGGAGATTGGAGGTATGTAAAAGCTCATCCTCTCATCAACCGTCACTAACACATCTCAAGTCGTCTCCCACCTCGACAACAATGACTCAACCGGCGGAACCACCATGACATTCACCATCCCTCCCTCATCCCCCCTCCTCAAAGACTGCCATGAAGGTGACTCCATCGCCGTCAATGGGTGTTGTCTGACCGTCACATCTTTTACAGATGACTCCTTCAAAGTCGGTGTGGCCCCAGAAACCCTCAGAATCACGAATCTCGGAACACTGGTTGAAAATAGCCGCGTCAACTTGGAGCGAGCCGTCCGAGCTGACACACGAATGGGCGGCCACTTTGTCCAGGGCCACGTTGACACCACGGCAGAGATTTTGTCTGTAACCCCGGACGGCAATGCCCTGACGTTTCGATTCCAACCCAAAAATCGCGAAATGTTGAGATACATCATTTTCAAGGGTTTCATCGCCATTGATGGCACGAGCTTGACAGTGACGAGCGTGAATGATACCGAGGCATGGTGGGAGATTATGCTGATTTCCTACTCGCAAGAACGGGTAGTTCTGGCGCAAAAGAAGCAGGGGGACACTGTTAACATTGAGGTGGACATGATGGCCAAATATGCGGAAAAGTCGCTGGCCGGTATCCTCGGAGCGAGCAGCGGCGACGCCCCAATCCCCTTGCTGGAGAAGATGGTACAGCGAATTGTTCAGAAGCAGTAAGCCGACGAGCCTCTTTCGTCTTCTTTTTTTTTTGTTTTTACGCCAAAGACACGGCGTATCAGCAATTGCATGTAGCATTCATCAAGGGTATCATGCAACACCTCGTCTCATCTCAACCATAATACATGATCTGAACAAAACCACCTGTTCTAGGCATCGCCCCAAACCTCAGCAATCTTTTGACTCAGTGCCTTACTAATCTTCTTTCTGCCCACCAAATGATTCAGCTGGCTCGACACGAGCTCGTGCTTCCGTTTCTTCCCCACCTCTCCAGGACCACAGGCCTCAAATGCCTTTACCAAGTCGTACGGTGTGCGCCAGCGCTTTTGAATTTCCAGGGCTCGCTCGCCAGTCAAGCCTCTGGTTGTCATTAACATTTTCAAAAATACATCCCGTAACGTCATCATTTCCGACTTGGACGCCAAGGAGGAAAACGTCTGGTATGTGATGTAATGTCCGACGGAAGGCTGCGTCTCCCGCAGGTGTTGCATCAAAGGTGCATAGTTTTGTGCAGTAATCACCCTCGATGGAATGACATGCAACGTCTGCTTCTCATACCTGCGCTTCAGCATGGCGGTTAGGCGTGCCAGGTACTTGACCGTCTCGTCCATCATGGCGGTCCGCTTCACAAAGTATCCATTGACGACCTGGGTGGACGCAATGGCAGAGTGAACGGCCTCCTCGTATCTCTGATACGTCTGCGAGTCCATTGTGATGTCCTCAATGATGTAAATGACATTCTGAACACCGGAGCGCTTGAGACGAAATTTTTGCTCGTGGAAGCGGCCGTCCTTGATGCTCCCAATCAAGTCGTCGAGGCGCTTCCGCTCCACGATCCAGTCTAGCACAATCTCGTCGCCCTCCGCGCCGAGTCTCTGCAAGAGTGTGGGATCATGGCACTTGGCAACCCACTGAGCGTCGCCCACTTCCAGGCTTCGCATCAATGGGGCAGCGTCGAGCTTGGCAAGCTCGTCTTGCATGTAATCGCGGTCGGTTTTGGCTCGAACCTCGCGCACGTCCAAGAGGAGCTTCACCGAGAACGACCCCGGGTGTAGTTTGATGCGGCTAAACGATGGCAACTTGTTGTCTACCGGGTTAGTACTGTTGTCATTGTCCTCTTGAATGATTTCAACCTCGGGAGACGGAGGGCGAATAGCTGGTTGCGCAGAGGTGGTATGGTCCCCTACAATCGCACTTTCATTGTCCGCCCGCCATTCTCGAGTCTCCTTGATCCGCCTGATCACCTCCCATCCTTCATCGGTCAGTGCATATCGCCGCAGGGGCCGTCCCCTCTCATAGACGAGTTCCTTTTGCACCAACGTCTTCATCGAGTTCCACGCCGTGTAAAACTTGGTCGGGTCTGTGGGTGCCGTAAAGGAAGCGTCGCAATGCGGCTGTGCAGTTTCAATCAGGTCGGCTTTCGTCATGCCCGAGAAGACGTCGTCCGGCTGAGTTGAGAGAGCAATCAGGAGCGCATAGCCACCAGAGCGAAAAGCTGGGACGTAGGCTTTGGGCTGTCGAGTCTTGCGTTTCTTAGGGGCTGGACCTCCTTCTACAGCCGCTTCCTCCTCTCGTTGCGCTCTCTCGGCTGCTTTCCTCGCTTGAGGGTGCTCGGGCATGGGAAGGTTATTGTCCTGGCAATGCTTCTTGAGCTTGTCGGTAAGTCTCTCGCACAGCTTCGGGCCAAAACCCTTGAGTTGTTGCAGCTCGGCAGGGTGCTGAAAGACAAGAGGACACGCTCTGAGGGATTCATAGGCGTTTCGATAGGTGGTGAAGCCTTTGGAGTTGCGCTCACGAGCCGTGTCGAGCCACTCCTTTACCCAGGAGAGGAGTTGGGGATTGGAACACTCTTCCATTGTGGGCGTCGGCGTGATGTCATCGGGAGCCAGCCATGGATGGGAGAAGTCATGAGACACAAGTCCAAAAATTGCGGCCAAAATCAAAGCAACAAAAAAAGTCAAAATGGGCCAAAAACGGAATATTGGACGGATCGTGGATGGATCGTGGATGGATCGTCGCGTCTCCAAGTTTGAACCGCGTCAAATGGAGGTAAGAGGATCCAGAGGTTGGTGGAGAGGGGCAGCGTTACCCAACACGAAAGCACGTGCACTTGTGTGCTCCACTGTGCACAATGCGGATACAGGAGAGGCGATCGACTACAATGGCGACTCGTATCGCGCAGAAACTCATGGAGTTCTTGGCTGAACACGACGATTAGTGGACGTTTTTGGAGTTGGACGCATCTCGTGCTGCCGACAATAGCACGCACATTGTACCAGATCAAGACACGTCCACGATTGGATGCTTGGTGCAAGCCCACTATGACGACACACGCAACAGCTTCCTGCATGGCGTTTTCAACAGCTTGAATGCCCCATGGAAGAAAGCTGACAAGTCGCCAAAATAGGTCCATTTGTTCAATTGCCGCCGCAGAATGCAGAACGGCCAAGGCCATGCAACCAGGGTCCCGCACCTCCAAGGACCCGAGACCTTGTCAAGTTGACCGTTTGCTTCCTCAAATGTTACCTTCTCCACCTTGTGTCTGGCGGGGTCGTCCATCTAAGTGTCCTCGTGTTGCCCATGTTTTGCTGACTACGGAGTAGTGGCGGGTGGAAATAACGAAGCGACTCAGGGACTCAGGCAGAGACATGAGATCGGCGGGAGGTAAGGACTCAGACGGGATGCGTTCAAATGTTGTGTCGAGAGTCAAGACATGGCACGCTCAACTGGGACACTGGGTTGTTGTTGGCCAAAACCTCTTCTGTCAAAACTCAAGCTGTTCACACCAGTTCCGCTTGTTTTCACCAGACCAGCTCCTTCAAAAGAAATGAGGACTCTTGTCGTCTATTAATAAATTAAACTAAGCTGGCGTCTTACAGTACCTGTGGGCTAGGTTAAGCAGAGCGAGCAGGGCAGAGCAGTCATCAAACCCCTCGTCAGATCTCAGAGGCCGTTGTTGACTTGCATTGACCAGACATGGACCCAGGCCAGCCAGATCAGACTTGACCCCACCAAGACACCACCAAGACTTGACACCACACAGACAGACACAGGCCAGACAGTTACAATCCGCTGTCCCCATAAAAGACGCTGCATCCTGAATCGCTACCTTCCGACATCCTCTTCCAGCTTCTCAAGCTGCTCCCACAGCCATCATCCCCCCTTTGAGGTACGTTTGTCCCATCAATTGACAGGCAAGCAGTTGCATCAGCTTCTTCTCGCCGGTCTCCGTCACAAACTGCAACTGTTCCGCTCGTCAAACTGCTCTTTCCTCGTCTCCTTCCCATCTCTAACAAAGCTACAGATACCCCTCCATCACCTCCCTCCACCATCACATTCCCACCCCCGCCATCATGGATGACAAGATACTCCAAGCGTCGGCAAAATATCCCATTGTTGCCGGTCACGCCTACAAGTATGGCACGGCCGGCTTCCGAATGAAGGCTGACTTGCTGACCGGCGTTTCATTCCGTGTTGGTCTGCTCGCCGGCCTGCGAAGCCGCAAACTCAACGGTCAAGCCATCGGTGTCATGATCACCGCCAGTCATAACCCAGCGCCCGACAATGGCGTCAAGATTGTCGACCCCATGGGCGAAATGCTCGAGCAGGAGTGGGAGGCGTACGCTACCCGCCTGGTCAACTGCCCTACCGACCAGGAGCTGCTGGACACTTACAAGGCCCTCGCCGCCCAGCTCAAGATCGACATCAACACCCCCGGCAGGGTCGTCTACGGCCGGGATACTCGCCCTTCGGGCCACAGCCTGGTATCTGCCCTGGCTGCGGCTCTGGAGGCCACAGGAACCGAATACACCGACTACAAGATCTTGACCACGCCCCAGCTGCACTACTTGACCCGCTGCGTCAACACCGAAGGCACCCCCAAGGCCTATGGCGAAACCAGCGAGGCTGGATACTACAAGAAGTTTTCCGATGCCTTTGTTCGTGCCCTGCGGGGCAAAAAGGTCCAGGGCCAACTCACCGTCGATTGTGCCAATGGCGTTGGCGGGCCCAAATTTTCCGAGATGCTCAAGGTCATTCCCAAGGACGTGACGGGCTTTGATGTCAAGGTTGTCAATGACGACGTCCTCCGGCCCGAGGTTCTCAATCTCGACGTAAGCTGCCGCCGCCAAATATCCCATCTGGTTTATCAATCCGCTAACTAGCCCCTGCAGTGCGGCGCCGACTACGTCAAGACCAAGCAGAGGGCTCCCCAAAACCCCAAGCCAGTCCCCGGAGCCCGCTGCTGCTCCTTTGATGGCGATGCCGATCGTCTGATTTACTACTGGGTCGACCCGGACACGGGTTTCTTCATGCTCGACGGCGACCGCATCTCTTCCCTCTGCGCCTCCTTCATCGGCGACCTCATCCGGTCCGCTGGCCTCGAGGACGAGCTGCGAATCGGCGTCGTCCAGACTGCCTATGCCAACGGAGCCAGCACCAACTACATTGAGAAGCACCTCCAGCTGCCCGTCGTCTTCACGCCCACCGGGGTCAAGCACTTACACCACGCTGCATGCCAGTTTGACGTGGGCGTCTACTTTGAAGCCAATGGCCACGGAACCGTCGTCTTCTCACAAGAGGCCATGCGCACCTTCAAAGAGAAGGAGCCCCAGTCTCCCGCCCAAAAGGATGCCCTGGATACCCTCGCTGCCGTCGGCGACTTGATCAACCAAACCGTGGGAGACGCCATCTCCGACATGCTCATTGTCGAAGTTGTCCTGGCACACAAGGGCTGGACCCTCAAGGACTGGGCCATGACGTATACTGACCTGCCCAACCGCCTGGTGCGCGTAGAGGTTGGCAACAAGGATCTATTCCAGGCGACGGATGCCGAGCGACGTCTGAGCCACCCGCCTGGCGCCCAAGACGAGATTGACCAGGTTGTGCAAAAATACACGTCGGCCCGTTCGTTTGCTCGTGCCAGCGGCACCGAAAACGCATGCCGAGTGTACGCAGAGGCCGCCACTCGCTCCGAGGCGGATGAGCTGGCAAACAAGGTTGCCCAGATTGTCAAGCAGTTTGGATCTTAGTACGTCTAGGTATGGCAATGGCGACGAATGCATGATGATGAAATGAAAAGGGGTGTGTAGACGACATCAGATGGACATGAAGCTGCGACAAGAGGCAGACGGGATGGAAAACGGCGGACGACTGAAGAGCGAATTCCTCAAAAATCGGTGTGTAGTAAACGAAAGATGCGCAATATTGGCTGGGCGGTAGCATGTGATGAATCAAGAGATGCAATTTATGTGTACGTGGCCGCCTTCTGCAGTATCCTGCCCCTTGGTTGTAGTATTGCAATCATTGTCACGTCTATCTGGCGAACCAAGCCCCAAGTATAGAAACAAATTTACGCCATCCAGCTCCAACCAACGTCCCTGTCTACGTGTCTTTATCATTTTGTTTTCAAACGATGCCCTGCCCTTCAAGCTGTTGGTCTCACAGCTGTACAACAATCATGATGTCTCTTGGTCATTCCGCTTCGTTTTGCTCCGGCATGCTCGACTTGCACTCACGGAGACTGTCTACCCCGTATCCATTTACCCCGGCGTCATAATTGCTTAGCACATGTGGTATGAGCACTGGCCAGAGGCGGATCGGGTAGAGTCCTCGGTCTGGAAGTCGTACTGAATGTCAATATCCAAGTCGCGGCGGTTCTTGGCATTGGGCTTGACCTGCAAGTTGCACGAAATCTCCTCTCCATTTTGCACCGTCAAGACGTCCTTGAAGTAAAAGACTGTTTGCTTCCAGTGTGTGTATTTGGTGTGGGGACCTGTAGAGAAGCGGATGGGCTTGTGGCATGCCGTAAAGTCAATGTCGAACCACGACACGAGGGCGTGGATAAAGTCGTCGCGCTTGACGGAGAGCTTGAAGGGGGAGGCGAAGGCGAGGTCGGCAACGGTGCAGGTGTAGAGATCGAGGGTGAGGACAGGTGTGGGATCGGTGACGACGGTCTTGAGCTCGACGGTGTCGACGAGAGGCTCGGACAGGGCAGTCTCCTTGAGAGGAGTGTAGTCAAAGCCATAGACATTGTCCCAGACTAAAAAAGACGGTCAGCATTTTTTCGAGTCATATGCCAATAGAGCCAAAGTATCGCGCGTACATCCGATCTTTTCCTCCTTGTAGTCGCCATCTTCAATACCGGCAAAGAAAATGGTGGCCTTGTCGGGGAAGATGAGACCGTCCTTCTCAAGGTAGGTGTCACGAGCATACAAGACAGTGTCCAACATGCTCTCGTACAACAAAAAGTAGCCCATCCACTCGGAGATGATGATGTCGACCTTGGGGAAAGGCATCTCAATCTCCTCCATCTTGCCCTGGATCAGGGTGATCTTGTCGGAGAGGCCATTGGCCTTGACAATCTCGCGGGCCTTGAAGATGATGGAGGACATGTCGACACCAATGACGTGCTTGGCGCCGGCCTTGGCAGCAAACCTAAAGAGTAGTATGAGTTTGTCATTCTAGATGAAGCTGGTAGCTGGTGTGGTACGGGCGAGGGGCGCGTGGGACTGGAATATAGTTTGCTGTGTAGCAAGAGCAAGGTCAAGGTTAGGGCCAGAACATACATGGACAGAATGGCAGTACCGCAGCCGACATCGAGCACAACCTTGTCCTTGAAGATGTGCTTGTTCTGCATAATGGCATTCATGTAGGATCGAGTGCGGACCTCATCTTTCTGTATGGTTGTCAGTTTCTGGTGAAAAATCTGGGCATTGTTTGGGTTGCGCGCGCACGGCATCCAAGCCCATCATCGTGGGGTCAAAGAGACGGCGGGGGAGGGGTAGCAAGGCTCACCAGCATTTCCTCGTGAATGCCTTTTACAAAGAGGCAATGTCAGTATTAACGGTGCGGCAATTGCAGGGCAAATAGACGTTGGTTCGTACCATGGTGGTCGTAGCTATTGGCATCAAGTTAGCATCATGCATCTTGTCATTTTTGTCGCAAATGGCACGCCAACAATGGGGGGAACCAACCTCTTAAAGTAGTGCTGCTCGCTGTGCTCGAGAGCCTTCATGCGCTGCTCGGCAACCTCGACATCCATCTTGTCGCCAGCCATTTTGTCTCGGGATACGTTGGACAGAAAGTAAAAGAATAAGGAGGTATATGCAAAGATTGCCAGACGTAGAATGCGGTACAGGTGAAAGGAAAGCCGTTGGATCGCTGACCGCAAGGGAGAGTAGCACCACAGAGTACAGAAAGCAGCAGATTGCAGGTTTTGTCGGGCAGAAAATAATTTATCAGTCACCGCCTTGGCAGGGACCCTGCAAAACACTGAACGGGCCGCCCAACCCAACCAGCGCCACCTGAATCATGCGCTAGCAGGCAAATCATTCCAGCGGGTCTGCATGTATGGGCGTGAGACGACTCAGACGAGGCCGTGAATTGTCCACATGTGCGGAAAAGAACGGAGGTTAAAAGACCATCAGAAACAAATGTCTGGTCGAGAGACGTCGTCTATACACGATACAAATGGCAGGTACGACTCCATCCCGTACGGCAATTGTGGCGGACGTGCCTGCTCCTGCTCACCAACAGGACTGCAGCTTCCCGAGTGCAACAGAATCATGTCTTCATCTTTGCGTGAAATGATATTTGACTATAACTTCTACTTTTTCCTCTAAAATGTATACCCAGCAGGGATCGACATGCCACGCGCATCGTGTATGTCATCTCTTTTTGGTCCTGAAAACGCCTCCAACGCCGTTACATGCAGCAAATGTGACAACAGATAAAAAGGCAACCCTGGTTCTGCCCCCCTGCATCACCACGCACCTTACACCAGCAGCACGCTGTTAATGCACCCCTCATTCTCTGGATTGTTGGTGACCTGCGCATATCGACCCCAAACAACCTTTCCACCAGCAGTCACCAACCCCAGCTCGCTCACATTGACTTCGATGACGGTACCCTTGGTCAAAACGCCCAGCTGGGTGTAGATGGGGTTTTGAGGGTTCTTCTTGACGCTAATAATGGGCAGCTGGACCGTCACGCCAAGCTCTGGGTGGGTGACGTTGGCCTTTTTGTAACGGAGACCCATGGGCCGAATGAAACGCTCGTACTTGGGGTTTCTTCGCGTAAAGTCCTGTCCGACAAACGTGGGCTTGGTAACCATGCGCTTCCAGCCCTTCTTTTGAATCTTCTTGCCCGTCTTGACCACCTTGAACATTTCCTCCTCGCTGATACCACGGACCTTGGGCAAGGGGACGTTGAATTTGGCCGCCTTTTCGGCTCGCTTGTTCTTAATGGCACTGCTGAGCGCCTTGGCCGTCGACGGGTTCGTTCGGTCAAGCAGGTACGAGGGCATAGGCGTGGACGGTTCCTTTTCGTCGGCGGTCTTTACATTTCTCTCCTCGTGCGCCTTGATGGTCTTTTTCAACTGAATCTTCTCCTTGTGACGCTTCTGTTGGTACAGTTTGGCCCGAAGACCACGCAGATTCTGCGCATCCTGGGACGCCTTGTGGCCCTCACGGGCAACCCTCTTGCGAGTTCGTTCTTCGTGGTCGAGGCGGCGGCCGTGCAGCTTGCGCCACCTCTCCATGTACTCATTCTGAGGCTACAGGGGAAAACTTGTTAGGCTGCATATTCCTTTCTTCTCAAACTGCGAAGGGAAAAAAAAACATACCATATTGACTGCGTTGTCCGTCGATGGGACTTGTCCTTGTCGTTGTCGATATGCGTGTGGAGCTGAGTTTGAAATTTTGGCCGACCGCCTTCAAAAAAAAGTGGCAGGCAGGCAGAATGGCTGCATGGGCGGAACCCGGCCCAACGCTTCTCCGACACCTCTGAGTACCAGACCAGACCACACCTGAACTTTTTGGCACACCAATGCATGGTACGATTCCTGTGCAGCTTTGTGGATTGATTGGCAAACCTACCAGCACAAAGCTCTCTCTCACGACGAAGCGACGCCAATTGCGCCGTCGTCATGAGCAGAGCACTTTTTCGCTCCGTTCTGGAGCTTCGAGCGCCAACATCGGCGTCTCGATTTGCACCAACATTCGCCCTACCCATCCGCAGCCGGGCCTTCAACAGCACACCACCGATCATCGAGCCCAAGAACCAACAACACGTCAACAATGCTCCCAACCCGACAGACGATCAAGTCCGGCCTCTGGCCTTCAAGAAGAGCCATCCTTCAGCTCCGCCGGCCCCTATCCAAGATTCAGTGAAGAATCTGCTGCCGTTTCTCGTCGCCCAACCTGGCCACTACATCACCGTCCACATCCACGGCTTCCCCTATCTCGTCCAAGAGGGCGACCAGATCCGTCTTCCCTTTCGCATGCCCGGCGTGCTGCCCGGCGACGTACTGCGTCTTAACAGAGCCAGCATCATTGGCAGTCGCGACTACACAATGAAGGGGGCGCCGCACATTGACGAGCGGGTATTCGAGTGTCGAGCAACCGTTTTGGGGGTGGAATCAGAGCCGATGCGTATAAAGATTAAGAAGAAGCGAAGACAGAGGAGAAAGAGACAGGCCAAGAGCAAGCACCGGTACACGATTTTGCGCATTTCTGAGCTCAACATTAAGAATTTGGAAGACGTCGAGTAGAGGTTGGATGTGTACAGGGGATGCATGTATCAATACCGGCTCAGCTGGCTGTATAATAAATCACATTAAGCGTCCATGAGCTTCACGTCAACATTTCTGCTTCCTGCATCAGTCACGTCACTAACATGCTACACCACAATGCACGTCAACAATGAAGGAGTTGGAACACGTCGTGTTGGCTACATATACAAATCCACAAACGCTATTCCCAAGAAGTGTTTCAAAGCCCCACGGCTCAACGAAAGACGAGAAGAAAAGACTCCCAAACACCAAGCTATGCCCGCCTGATCCAAGTCTTTTTTGTTTTCAAAAAGAATATACAGCCCCCGTCCTGGACATGAATAAGAATTGTGAAGCGTAAAAGAAAAAAGAAAAAAGAGAGAACTACATCCTCCCGGCCATTGCCTTGCGTATACTCGTCCAATACGCTTGGGGCCAGACGCTTGCGCTCTCCGACTCGGTGGGCATTCGTTCGCGACATCGAGTGACGACGCTCTGGATGATTCTACCAAGCAGGTCCTCGTCAATGGGCAGAGCCTTTTCATTAAACTCGGCGGGGTAGAGGAACGGGTCGGATGGGTGGAGGAGTTCCTCGCACGTAGGACGCATGTGGTGATCCCTGTTGAGACAGCGCTTCATTGTGCGAAGCAGGGACGGCGGAACGGGCACGCCTCCGACAGCGCGGGATGGGAACTCTATGGTGTGGTCCCAGTTGATGATGGCTTGGCACCGGGCCATTGGGTTGGCAATGTGGCCAAAGGGAAGGACGCCGTAGACCATTTGGTACAGGATGCAGCCGAGGGACCAAATGTCGCTGGGTTTGCCGAGCTTCACTAGCCTGGGACGGCCTGGCATGCGTCCTCCGCGGGGGTTGTTGGAGTCCATCAGCGACTCGGGCGACATGTAGTTTGGCGTGCCGTTGAGGGTCTCGCGGTGGACATTGACCGTCTCGTCGGTTTGGATGGCGTTGGCGATGCCAAAGTCAATGAGCTTGAGACGGCCCTGCACGACGACAAAGTTGGCTGGCTTGAGGTCCGAGTGGACAATCTCGTACTGGTGCACCGATTGCAGACACTCGAGCATTTCTTTCCAGTAGAAGCGCGTAAAGACGGGGTCAAACCTCGCGGACTCAGGGTTTTGTCGAGACGTGATGAGCTTGTTCAAGTCCAGCTCACCCATCTCCATAAGCTGCGCAGCAGTTGGTTAGCAGGTTTCTAGGCTCGCAAGGAAAACATTCCACATACCAAAGTAAGAACTTGTTTCTCAGAGTTCAGCTCGTGGTCGTACAAGTCAATGACACGATCCACGTCCTTGAGCTTGCCCAAGAGGTCAATCTCTCCCCTGTAGCCCTTGAGGGCGCTCTCGTCGGCGTTCTCGAGGGCGACTCGTTTCAGCGCAAACATCTTGCCGTTTTCAGCGGTCACTCGGTACACCTTGGCGCTGCCGCCGCGGCCCAGACACTCCAGCCTGGTGTAGCATTTTCCATTGACCCGGAGAACGTTGCGGCGCTGCTTGGCCTGTGTAGTAGTGGCAGCAGCACCGGCCGTCGACGTCGCCGCCTCCAAGACGGACATCTTGGGCGGTGGAGGAGGGGCGGCGGCAGATCGGTGTGGTGTGTTGTTGACAATAGATGCCAATGGTTTCCTCTCTGGCGAGGCTGGCTTTGCGTTGCCAAGATCAACGTGCACCTGTCGGACAACCGGCTTCTGCGGTCCTTGGTCTGCGGCAACCTTGATCGGCCGCTTAAAGGTAATGGGGTACTCATTCTCCTGGTCGTTTGCCGAGGGAATCTCGATGCGTTTGGGGAGCATGGCCTCTGGCACGGTGATGTGGTCGTCGCGCCGGGCCTCGAACTGAACGCCTCGAGATGAGCGCCGGGACGAACCAAGGTCGGGCACTTCGATACCAGATGCCTGTCTCCTATGACTAGCTCGAGCAGCACTGCCGCTAACAGGGCTTCCCGAGTTAAACTCCTGGTTCGCCTCGTGGTAGATGGACGACTCGGGCACCTCCTCTGCCGGCGGGTGGCCGTGATCCGGTTCATGGTTGGGAGCACCATTCTCGCCTTCTGCATTGCCTTCACCACCGTCCTCATCGCTTTGACGCCGTCTGCCTCTTCTCGCAGGGCCACTAAGGAAGCTCCCTGACAACTTACCAACTCGCTTCACTCGCATGGAGCTCTGCAAGTTTAGGTCGTCTGGGCGACTCCGCGTGGACGGGTATCGTGACGCACTGCCATGGCTGCCAGGGTTGTTTCGCACCGCACTCTCGGGTGCTTCTGACTGATCATACTCGGCTTCCAGGTGTGATCTGTCTGCGGCCACGGAACGGTCAAGGTTGGTTCGTCCAGACGAAGGTCCTGAAGAGCCAATTCGACTTCGGTTGGCAGAAGACCCGGCGGCAATGCGCACTACCCTGTCGGGATGCGAGGGAGTGTTGACCTCTTGCTGCGGTTCCGGTTGGGACTCTGGCTCTTCCTCTGCAGGCCGTTCGTAGTTCCCCGTCCGGCTGGGTAGTGATGCAGAGGCCTTTGGGCCGGTGGTGCGGGACGTGGATGTAGAACGTCTCTTGCCAGGCCCCATCTGATTCAAGCTGTGAGGGTTGCTCCCCAGACGTACAACCCTCTTCCTAACGGGGCTAGTCTCTTGACTTTGACTTGTATTGGCAGCCTTTGCAGCAGCCTTGTCATCAACAGGCTGTGCACTGCCAGACCGCAGATGCCGTCGATCTTGCGAGGAGGCTGCGGAGACATTTGAAGCTGCATTGTTATTGTTCAATGCACTGGTTCTTCGTCTTGTACGTGGCGGTGAGGAGGGGGCCTTGTCCCCGGCATCTGGGGCATCATCGTTGAGCAGTGCCTTGGTGAGAGCACTGAGCTTCATAGGCACGGGGATCTCATCCTCTGAGCTGTCGTCGTGATATTGTTGCTGATGTGGCGATTGGCTTGCCACGGCCACGGCGGCGGCAGCAGCTGCAGCCTGGCTCTCGCTCCTGCTGACCATCTGTCGAGATGCTGGGCGTCTCAGAGCCTGGCGTTGTGAGGCTCTTCGGACGCCAGCAGCGGCCATTGGTGTTGGCGATGCTGTCGCCATTGGAGGAACGCGTGTGGATGCTAGTGTATATGTTCGTGGTGTAGTTGTTAGAATTGCGATTGTCGAATTTGCGGTGGTGGTGAAGGATTCGGGCTGCTCTACGTGTCAGGAGTTCCCATGATCCTAAAGTGCACACCTTTCGCGAGAATTTTCAAAAAGTTGATGTTGTCGCGTCGGTATACTTGTATCTTCAAGAGAGGACGGGGGGAAGGATTGCTTGGGGATGGGATATTTTGGGAGAAATAGCCAGTGGCCAATCACAGTGTAGCGGGTTGCTGTGGGCAACGGCTTCTGGGTGGGGCGGCCGGACTACATCCTGGCCAGGGACAAGGCGTGAGTGGTCTGGCGGCAACATTTGCATTGACAATTATGCTAGTTTGATGAGATGGATTCATGGGTCGTATTTAGTCTGATGTTGCCTGGTGTTGGCGAAGTCGTCTTGGTGCAAAGTTCCAAACAGGAAGAGTCATGATGGCTTCAGGTGCGGGTGTTAGACGTAGGCCAGTGGTTCTGTCCGGACATGGCGAGCAATTGAAGAGCCGGCAGTGAATCAGCCTTCATTCTCTGTAAATGATCATTTGTAAATCGACAGCGTTAAAAAAAAATAGAATATCCCATTTTCCATTTCCCAATCACCAATTCCCGTACATGACATTCGCTGCCACACCCCTGCATGCCACGTCGGGCCCCTCGACCCCCCGAACTCCCGAGCCACTGCCCTCCATTCACGTCCTCACCTCGACACCTGCATCATCAACCTCCGTGTACCCATCCTCCCTTGGAGCGAATCACTTCCTCGCTTCTCGCTTCTTCACATCACTGTCGATGCTATTATAATGGCAGCTGATCGGAGGCGGCCCTGGGGGAACACCCTATCCCTCTGCCTCCTCTTGATCCTATTCTCCGGCGCGGCGCACGCCTCCATCGGCGACAAATCACCAGCATTCAAACAATGTCTCGAGGCAAGCTCAATCTCAACTCCCCCAAATCTACCACTCACTAACAAACCATCAGGTCTGCAAAACTGAAAACTGCGGCCCCGGAAAGGACCACACTCCCATCCGTACGATTCCGCCCCCCTAACATCCTCAACTCTCAAAGCTAACGAAATCATTCAAAGCCGCCCTCCGTCGCCTCCTCCTCTGGAACTGCGCCTCCGAATGCGACTACACATGCCAGCACATCGTCACGGCACAACGAGTCGCCGCCCGCGAGCCCATTGTCCAATTCCACGGCAAATGGCCCTTCTACCGCTTCCTCGGGATGCAGGAGCCCTTCTCGGTGCTCTTCTCCCTGGGTAACCTCTACGCCCACTGGGACGGGCTGGCGAAAGTGCGCGCCCGCATCCCCGCCTCGTACAGCCTGCGTCCGTTCTACGTGGTGCTCGCGCACGTCGGAATCGCCAGCTGGATCTTCAGCGCCATCTTCCACACGCGCGACTTTCAGCTCACCGAGGAACTGGACTACTTTGCCGCGGGAGCCAATGTCCTCTACGGGATGTACTACACGCCCATTCGCATCTTTCGAATCGATCGACCTTCGCCGAGGAGACGGTCGGTTCTCCGCGCGTGGACGTTGCTGTGTGTGCTGCTGTACGTCTGCCATGTCGCGTACTTGAAGGGTGTGCGGTGGGACTACACGTACAACATGGCTGCCAACATCGCCGCTGGAATCGTGCAGAATATCCTGTGGAGCTGGTTCAGTATCACTAGCTTCAAGAAGTCGGGCAGTCTGTGGTCCATTGTGCCTGGTGTTGTTGTCGCTTGGGTCATGTTTGCTATGAGCATGGAGCTGTTTGATTTCCCGCCCTGGCTGGGGTGCATTGATGCTCATAGCCTGTGGCATCTGCTGACAATTGGGCCCACCATTTTATGGTACAAGTGAGTTTTTGTGTCTTTCGATGGCTAGGACGAAGGCTAATGGTTGATAGTTTCTTGCTCAAGGATGCGCAGGCTGATATCGCGGGTGCTGAACGATACAAGGCGTAATTGGCCGTGGGCTAGACATTCACACGGAATAGAGGTTTGGCTGTAGTCACGTTAGGATACCCAGTACAAAAATTAATACTAGACATCACACATCAAGATTAATTAGCCCAACGTATATCATTGTGGATACTAATAGCACATTTTGCTCCGGACCGGTTCCGTTCACGCCGCATAGGCAGCGAAGCATCAAGAGAATCACCAAAACTCCAGTCTGTAACTCGATAACAAATATGAACAGTCCGCACCCAGTGTCAATACTAGCCGTCCAAATAACAAAACACTCAGTCCGCATCTAAAAACCCCCTCTAGAAATCGTCGCCTCGTTGTAGAAAAATAAGAGAAGGGGTATCATGTGCACCACTGGCGAAAATGCAGCCGGTGTCAGTCTTCATTTTCATTCATTCACGTTCATTTTTAATAGCATTTGTGCATCAGTCTATTCGCTTCTGGTGTTCGTTCAATATCTGCACATGGAAGACGATAGTTGCAAAGACATTCAGGTGCTAAGCAAATCCCGAACTGACAAGCCGCGAGCGTTGAGGCCGGCGTTGGTGCCGCGTCGATCATTATTCAGCATCAACAGCGCCGCCGTGGCTTCCTGGTCAAGGTCGGACTGCGGGTTCAGCGCCGGGCTTGTCAATGTCGATCCGGACGCACTGCTTTGTGCATAGGCGCCGTGCGGTTGGGGTCCAAACGCCGGGGATGCTCCAGCCGACGTGCTGAAGCTGTAGTGTCGCTGGTCCGTGGATACGGACGAGTACGACTGCTGCCGGTGACGGTGACGGGCACCATCCGCCTGTAGGCCCGGCGAGATGGACGGGTGTGCGTGATCTGGCTGTGCGGTGAAGAGAGGCGACGCCGTGTCAGAATCGGACATGTCCACATCGCCGGATGGGTCTGCGTGAAATGTGGGATGAAAATCGCGGATGGAGGGCAGCGAGTTGTGCGCAGCCTCTTCCCGGCTCTTTTCTCCGTGCTGCGCCTTTAGTTTGGCAACACAGTCTTCAAGATATCGCACATAGTCAATCGATGCCTGCGGGGGGGGTAGTGTCAGAAGACGAAGCGAAAGAGCAACATTGAAAGCATCTGCACCGGGTTGTTACGCCGCCGTGTGGAGCCCGTGGCTCCCGTGTAAGTCGGGGGAAGTCAAATTTATCAAGTTTACTCACCTGGAGAATGGCAAGCTTGTGCATTTCGCCCGTGCATGCAGGAATCATACTCTTGAGAACGGCAAACTCTTCATTCATCTTGCTTCGTCGTCGCCTCTCAATCAAGCTGTGGGCGGTCTTTCTGGCAATCTTGCGCCCGGCAGCGCTCGTGGCACTTGGTTGCTTCTTCTTTCCCTGGGCTCCACCACCAATGGCATCGGCAGAGGCTTGATTGTTCTTGTTAGCTGCCGTCTTTGCCGTTCCGGCTGCCCCCTTGCCTCCGGCCCTGCCAGAGTCCTTGTCCTTGGCGGATGAAGCCTCAGCGGCCGATTCTTCTTGTGCTCGAGGCTTCATTTGGATAATCTTTCGCGACCTGGTGGGAGGAGGGGGAAGTGCAAATGAAGAATTGTCCTTGGTATCCTTGGCGGCAGCAGATGACCGACGTCGTGATTTGACTGTCTCAGCCGCCTGCAACGGATAAACGGCTCGAGGCGATGATGAAGTTAGTGTGGCTGGATACGACGCTGTCCGAGCAGAAGAGGCGTGCTTGGTATCGATAGGTGAGATGCGCGACGCATCATGGATGGCAGGCGGTGGTAGTTCAAAGGAGAGATGAATGGAAGAGAGATTCTGCACGCCGTCCTGGCCCTTAATATCTGTGGAAGAGCCAGGGGTTGGCGGAAGGGCTGGTCGAGGCATTGGCGGAGTCGGAGTCGCGTGCGCCTTTTCCAGGTAATTACTAGAGTCAAGCAAGTATTGGACTGATGATGTGGCCTGTTGAGGCTCCAACCTAAATTCGATGCCGGCCACCCGTCACTTTGGGACTGGGTACGGAGTAGATCGAGGGGGCACACGCAAGTCGGACAACTACCGAGAATGCTGCGCAATCGTCTGGTGTGTCTGGTCGTTTTGTCTTTCTCGCCGAAGGAGTCAACTGGTCAGACTCGGATTGTGGGTGTGTGCCAACGTCGTCCGTGAGATGCAGGGCCCGTGTAAAACCACCTTTCCGATATACGTATTGTAACCCGGTGGATGTTGGCCAGTGTCGTTTTTGGTATGTTTGATAAAATGTCACAAGTGCCCGACAGATCGCAGTCTTTGGACCTTGGTGCTTCTCCTTAATCGTACAGCTCTCTGTAATTGTCGACTTTTCAGAAATGAATCAAGATTTGACTCGACGATGGTGGCCGAGTGATGGGTAGCAAAACCAAGAAAGAGTCAAGTAATAACAATCGTGTAAGTGGTGACTCGATTAGAGGTGGTTACGCGGACCGTATTCGTAAACGACCGCGACCACGACCCAACGAAACGATTGAAAATGACACAAAGCGTGTCACGATTTCGAAACAAGAATGTGAGAAACGACGACGAGATGAGGGGAGAAGAAGGAGGTTTAAGGATGAGGGAAGATGGACTCTGTGCAAGGACGAGAAAAGGAAGGGGAAGAAGGCAATCCAATCCAACAGTCTAACCTGGTAAACACATGCACGCACGCAAGTATAAACGCACGACCGCCTCAAATACCACTAAGTTACATCCTCTGGTCCCTTCCTGGAAAGGGCACTTGTATTGAGCGAACTGGGTGAGTGGCCAAGAGCCATAAACTCCTCCCCATCCTTTCTGCTGATACCCGGGATGGATCAGACCCGCCACCCCGTGGGCAGGGCCGGACGACGAGCGGGCTGGAGAAAATCGCAACTAAAAACCAAATGCTTGCCTCTGGACCACTTTCCACGATGAGAAAGCCCCTCAAAATGTTCGTAGACGTCCCACGAGGCCAGGCAGCGGCAGGCCACGGGGGAGCATCCAAGACGGCCATTGACCAAGCATCATCGAGAAACTGGTCGCGTGCTCTCCGAGCTTGTAAATGAGCACTGACGAATCAGAGTGGCGCATTGCGCCATGTGTCCTCCAAAAGCATCGGGATGGGCGAGGCCTTGATCAACGAGCTTGTCAGGGTCCTAGCACGGGTGCAGATTGTCGCACAGCGTCGTCAACTCAATTTTTTCCCAGTTGGGTCAAGGCCGTCTTGGATATCGTAAAACTCCACATGCTGAATGTCGTCCATTGGCCCAGTGAAGCACCTGGGCGCCATTCGCAAGACGCTACAGCCCACGTCGTGCCACGGCAAATAGCCATGTCGAGGTTGAAAGGCGTCTTGGGCGTCTTGGCTCCGTGCATGTCGTGTGAGGTCCTGTTCAGCGAGCACGTGCTCATTCAAAGACGCTGGGAACGACCTGAATTATGGTCGTTTTGGATCAGATGAAAACGACCAGACTTCAAGGCGTTCACCATGTCTTGTTGCATGTGAGGGAAACCCGACCAAGAGCGAGGGCATCTGTACCGTGCAGCTGAGACCTCATTTTGCATGATTTGAACCACTGAAGCCATGCTGACTGGTGGCTCGTGCTGTAAGCTTTGTGGTCCATGCATCTCATTGTCAATTGCCAAGATTGTGTTGCACAGCATCTTGTTGGAGGGTCATCAAGTGTCTCCAGTTCCCACTGCCAAGGCTCTGCTACGCTTGAGGATCCCGTCAGCAATGCAGGAATGGATCATGATGGGCCGACTTTATCTTGTCATTTGCTCTGAGTACTGCAGGCTTCGTGCTCCACCGTTCAGACATGGAGTTTAACCACGAAGCTCGCGATCCGAGACCCCTGCTTCGGTGTCGTAGCTTATCATGACTCGGCATTTGTGGCGTTGTGTCCAAGACGTGCATTCTGAGAGCCAACTGCAAGCCGAGTTGTTGGCTGGGGACGTCTGTTGGACAGTCCTTACTTATTGTACTGTACGGAGTCCCGTCAGCTTTACTGTCTCGTCTGATGGGTTACATTCTGTCGCTTGTGTAACTTAGGGTCTTCTGTAAACGGAACGGGTTCAATTTGCTGATGTCTTCCACGAAGACGGCTGGAAGAAGCAGATGAACCGCCAAGGCGTATTATAGTATGGCTTGCAGGCAAAGAGCAGTACGCAGTCCACAATCATCATGGCAAGCTCGAAATTAACAATGCTGGAGAGTAGACGTTGGATAAGTTGAGCGGTCGAGCTCCCGGGTAGCCCCTGGAATCGCCACCTCCGGTCAGGGAAAGTGCCGACATTGACCAACTTCCCAATCGGATGCTTGGGGCGGCAATAGAACGGGAAGGAACCACAGTCTGGAACTCGGGACGATTGAATGAAGGCTGACCCATGATCATTTACGTTTGCAGTCTTATGTCGTGTAACTACATTTGACCGTTGCCATGATTTGGGGGCAGTCAACTTGGAATAGGGCTGAAGAGTCCAAGCGCCACTCGGTCTGAGTTTACACTGAGTTTACAATCGTCAATTGTCATCACCAATATCCTTTCATTGACTCCTGAGGGAGACTTGACATATTCAAATTGTCCAATAAATTAATTCATCTTCATTACATCATCAAGCGTCCACCTACATCCTAATTTCGACGCTTGGGAGCCCTATATCTGAATTGTACATTCCATTTGGACGGCGCAGCCACCCATTTTCCACCCTATGACCATTCATTTGACCTCGATTGTCTCCAATTTCACCTCAAATCAACCGCATTACGCCTCATTGCTGGGATAGGGAACCTTTGTGGTTGCGTTAAACTCTTCCTTGAGAGCGCGAATGTTGACAAATCGGGTGAGCAAGTTGGAGCTGCCGGCCTTGTCGTCGGTACCGGATGCGCGGGCACCACCAAAGGCCTGCTGGCCAACAACGGCACCAGTGCTCTTGCAGTTGATGTAAAAGTTGCCGGCGGCGTTGCGCAGCTTGTCCTCGGCGAAGCGGATGGCCTCGCGGTCGCTTGCAAAGACAGCACCCGTAAGACCGTACTCGGAGGTCGAGTCGACAAGCTCACAGGCCTTGCCAAAGGCGTCGGGAGCGGCATCGTCATACACGTAGGTGGTCAGGATGGGGCCAAAGAACTCGGTAGACAGGAACTTGTGCGCAGGGTTGGTGGTCTGGAAAACGGTTGGGTGGACAAAGTAGCCCTTGGACGAGTCATACTTGCCGCCGGCGACGAGTTGGATCTCCTTGTCGGTCTTGGCCTCGTCAATGGCACCAGACAGCTTCTTGAAGGAAGCCGCGTGGATGACAGGGCCGCAAAAGTTGGTGTGGTTCCAGGGCTCGCCAACGTTGAGCTTGTCAACCTCGGCGGCGAGCTTCTGCTTGAACTCGGGCCAGATGGACTTGGGGACGTAGAGGCGAGACGTGGCGCTGCACTTTTGGCCCTGGAACTCAAAGGCACCGCGGATGGTGTGCATGACGGCATTGTCAATGTCGGCCGAAGGGTGAATCAAGTGGAAGTTCTTGCCGCCCGTCTCGCCAACAATTCGGGGGTACGATCGGTAGCGGCCCTCGGCAACGCCCTGACCAATGGCGCCGTACAGCTGGCGGAAGACGGCTGTGCTGCCAGTGTAGTGAAGACCGGTGAACTCCTTGTGGGCAAGGACCGTCTTGGTAATCTCGACCGGGTTACCGGGGACGAACTGGATGACGTCCTTGGGCAGGCCAGCCTCGAGGAGGATCTGGTAGACCAGCCAGTTGGAGGCAATGGCAAAGTCACTGGGCTTCCAGACGACGACGTTGCCCATCAAGGCCGGGGCACCGGGCAGGTTGCCTGCAATAGCTGTAAAGTTGAAGGGGCTCACGGCGTAGACGAAACCCTCGAGAGGACGGTACTCGAGGCGGTTCCACAGGCCGGGAGAGTTGTGCTCCGGTTGCTGAGTGAGGAGCTCCTGGGCATAGTGGACGTTGAAGCGGAAAAAGTCTGCCAGCTCGGCGGCAGCGTCAATCTCGGCCTGCCACGCATTCTTGCCCTGGCCGAGCACGGTGGCGGCCATGATCTCATAGCGATACTTGTTGGCAATGAGGTCGGCGGCCTTGAGGAAGACGGCGGCACGGTCGGAGAAGGGGAGAGCCTCCCACGCGGGCTTGGCAGCCAGAGCAGCTTCAATGGCCTTGTTGACGTCGGCCGTCGTGGCAGTGTGATAGTTGGCGACCTTGCTGGCGTGGTCGGACGGGTTGAGCTGGTGGGAGACGGCAGAAGTCTTGATCTGAAGCCAGACGATTAGCATTGGGGTCATTCAACACGACATAAATTCAGAATTAATTGAAGCGTACCTCTTTGCCACCAACAACGACGGGAACCTCAATGGGGACCTTTTTCTGGAAGCTCTCAATCGCCGCAGTCAAGCCCTGGCGCTGAGCACTGCCTTTGGCGTAGTGATGCTAAAACGAACATTAGTGTCAACTCACCAGCATCCATCATCCATCATCAACGGTATCAAGGCAAAACTCACATTTGGCTCGTTGGCCACCTTGGGTGTCTTGAAGGTGGCGAGAGTGCCCATACTCATCCGTTGGGACGTCTTGCTCACCGAGCGGAGGCTCTGAGCTCCAGCCCTGCCAAAAACAGCCGACTTCATGATGCTTCGTTGTGCGTGTAAACAACCTTGCCTAGTCGAAATGATGCGGTAACAAAAAACACCAACGATGAAGGATGATGAGTGTTGGCGAAAACCTCAGAATGTCCAGGGAACAGAGGAAGAGGCCAGCTTGGACCACCAGAAGTTCTGATCTGCCACTTTTTGTTTCAACCGGTACGTAATTCGGAGTCTCCAGCTTCACCTCGCAGACCAATAGCAGGACTCGGCTTATTGCGGTTTAACATGCGACTTGTGCACTGGAGAGGGGCCTTTGTGGAGCCCTTACCCATGGCGATGGCTGGCATCAGTGCCGTTTAGGCACCTGGGGGCGTTTCCTACAGGGCCAAAAACCTCCTGGAGCTCCATTGTCGCACCCCGGCACCAGATCTGTTCCCCCAGATAGCCGCCTGAGCTAATCCACTGCACGAGTCGATTGGACAATCGCGAGCTCGAGTCCCGACTTCGGACGTCGTTGGCTGGTGAGTTCGATGTTCCGTACAGAGCCGCCACTCCACTCAACCCCGGATGACCATCAACTGAACAAGCTAGAAACAACTTGGGGACAGTCTGCTGTGTTAAATTTTCCAAGCCTCATCACGACAATAGGAACCACAATAGATTTTCGAGTAATGCACAGTACTGTACCAAAATTTCGCCACTTGTAACTCAATATGTGCCGTACAACAGGCATTCCGGGTGTCGGAGCCCCTTGGTGAGGATGCAGGTCGGCGGGACAACCAGTTCGTGTGACCTGACTCTGGGGTTGAATTGATGGGGTAATAGTTGATGGAAACGGGTGTAGTTTGGACAGGGCTCGTGCGACTTTACATAATGCCATTCACGCATCGTCCCAGTACTGTGATACACAGCCATGGAGGCTTGCATTCCGTTTCATATACAGTACAGTAAAGTCTCTTCAAGATGGTCAGATCCAGGATTCACTGACTTCACTCTGACGTTTGCTGCACAGCCATCCAAATCTTCCCAACAATTCATCAAGCCTGAAGGCAACCATACAAATGAAATTTCTCAGTAAATAACCATTATCCAGCTATTATGTCATTATCGACCCAATCGGCTTCTCATATATCCACTTCATTCCTCAGCTCGCATGGTATCTTTCCGCCATATTCCAACCATATCCAAACTATGGCACGTCGGCCACTCAGCGATGCAATTCCATGACCGGCGTCGGGCGCCGATCAGTCGCCACTCTATTGTGATGTCGCAACCTCAGAATTCGCCTGTGTTGACCGTCCAGTGACAGGCCTTGAGCCTGGTGTCGCGGGTTTTTCATACTGCAGCAAGGGAACAGTCAATCCGTACGCCTCCGTTTCACCCTCGGCGCTGTGTTGGTCAATCTCGACGTTGATGCGAATATCTAGACTGCCATCGTTGCCTCGACCATGTCCATCAGACGCCGACTTGTGCTTGGTTCCGGCATGAACCTCGCCACGATGCATCTCCGAGTGGCCATCCCTGCCAATGAATGATGTTGTCGCCTCGTGGGCTAACCCATCTACTGACGCTTCGCCGTTCGTGCTCGTTGCAGCATTGTTGGGCGAGTTTTCGGTCAGCATGGCGAAATTTCGGCTGGGCATGGTGCAGTGGTTGTGGTCAGCCGTCTTGGTCGATTCGCCAGGGTCCTTGTTGAAAAAGTCCAGGAGGGTCTCGTCCGTCTGTCCGTTGAGATGATGAATCTTGTTTCGTCGAGCGAGGAGGTTGGCAACCGCCTGTGGAGGAGGCTTATTCACAATGGCTGATGAGACGACATTGGCCATGTAGCGATTGTCCTTTTCGACCGGCAGCTTGAGCTTGGGGTTGGAGTAGAAACGTCCTAGAGCCGCCAGGTGCACGTCGCCGCCGAGAATCGTGATTCTGACGGAGAATTCCGCGGCAATCTTTTGTAGGCCCTCGACGAGGTTTCGGCGCTCGGTTTTGTGCGTCTTTGCGGTGTAGTGGTCGTCCAAGTCGTCAAGAAGATCGACACTGCCGTCAAACTGGTTGAAAAGACCGCCACCGACACCAAACCGACGATGAAGGAACTTGATGGGCCCAATGATGGGGCTTCGAAGAATGTTTTCCAGCCATGTCAGACGCTAATTCATAAGTCAGTGGTGGTCTTGAGCAACATGTGGAACAACATACCGGATACGCAATGGGAATACCGAGCAGTAAAATCAAATGCTTGATGGGACGCCCAGAACTGACAGCGTCGGCCAATTCCTTTCGAAGCCTCTCGAAAATGAGTTTGTACGTCTCCGGATAGTTAACTTGGTGGCGTGTACGCTACGCAGCGGGCGTTAGCAATTAAACGAACATGTCGACTCCTTCTCACTCACTTCAGTTCGAGCATCAATTCCCAACATGGCCATGCGGGCTCCAAGCCGAGTAAACATGTTGAGCGAATGCTCAGCCACATACGGCCCAGGCTTCAAGCCGCGAATGTATTGATGTCCCAGCGTTGGCTCCGCGACAAAGGTATTGATCAATTGGTTGGGATCCGGACCTGGACTATCTCCATTGGCATCGACATGGTCAGAGGTGTACGTCGACGGCGGTGGTGGCAGATGGTGTTGAAAGAGCAAATAATATTTGTGAGCCGTGCCGCCGATGCCGCGAAACACGTCACAGCGCATAAAGTTGTCGACATATGAGCCGAAGCCGTCAATAATCTATCCAGGCAAAATGTCAGCTGCAATGACCTCTCCCGAAGTCTCATCGATAAATCACCTACATCATGGTCATCCCAAATGTTCACCTGCGGAATCTGGCCATTAGCCAGAGCAAAAGGCGCCGAGTTGTACCATCGAATGTAGTTCTTCAGGTAGTAGTCGTCGCACTCTGCTCGCAGACTCTCTGGGAATGGAAATTCTGCCCGCTTCTTGGGGTTGCGAATGTCGGTCCACTGACGGAGAGGGCCGTTGACCCTGATGCCATCATTGTAGATTTGATCGCCGCCACCCAACATGACGTGGAATGGTATTCGCTCATGCTTTCGCAAGACGTCCTTCCACAGGGGTGCACCGCTAAAGGCCTCCTCGTCAGTGCCGACGCTGAATCCGTTGCACGAGTGGAACATGACGCGCATGGACTCGTCGGCTGCCGGTATGAAGAAGCTATTGACTCGGGGCTTGTGTTCACGAGAGTAGCGCACATCGGGAATTTCGTACTCGTACTTGACCTCGCGGGCTTCGATGGGGACGTCAATGGTAAAGACCCAGAATGTGTTTCTTGGGTCAGAGTAAAGGCGCTGGCCTTCGAATTGGGTTCCCTGGGCGGCGGCGACAGCATTGGCATCTTGGCCAACCGCGCCGTTGACTCCATTTTGCGACGCGACACTGGCAGCTTCGCCGACGCGGCGCAAAACCAAGCTGGGCTGGTATAAAACATCCTGTCCTCCGCCCTTGGTGACGACCAGAACGCTGCCATACCATCGATTCTGCTCCATGCGGCGGTAGTTGAGCAGCGGCCCGCAAACAACCTCCTTGCCATCCGCCGGGAGCTCGCCGCGACCACCTTCATCAGCATCGGCGCCGTCCTGCTGCTGCTGTTGCTCTCCGTTGGACACGGCGGCGGCAACGGTAATGGGCTGAAAGTTTCCGCCGCCGTTGGTCTCACCCGTCGGTTCTACTCTTGACGAATTCAGGAAATTGGCAAGGTCGCCAGTCGTCCCCTCGGTGGAAACGGGATCGCGAGCTTGAGGATGTGCTTGTCCGGCATGGCGGCGAAAGGCCGACGACTCTTGATGGCGCCACCTGCTCGCAGAGGCATGGGGATTGCGCTCTGGATCATCGTACTGACCGTCAGCGCTGTGTTGCGACGCCATGACTGCGCAATGGGTTCGCGATCGTGTAGACTCGAGATTGGAGGTTGATGATGTCTTGGCGCGGCCCTCGAAAACAGATGAGTTGAACGTCTGGCCCCGGAACAATTTGTATGTTTACTCGGGACGATCAGTGGACAGGGTCAGCAAGCCCGCCAATGTTTCAGCCCAAACAGGTAGCTTGCAGCTTGGCCAAGGATTCAGGCTTATCCTTGACGTCAGCAAAGGGGGGAACGAGCGCAAGGGAAGCGAAAGAATTCGAATAGTTTTTTCAATAATGATGATGCTCGAAACTGTACAGGAAAAAAGAGAACCAAGGAACGTCCGGACGTGTTCGTCAGAGTGCCAGAGCGTCAGAGTTCCAGAGTCCCAGCGTCATGCGATTTTGCCATGGGAACAAGAACGTGGGAGCTCCCCTCAGCTCCAGCATTGGAGAACGCCTTATCCTGCTTGCCTGCCATGCCATGCCTTACCTGGCCTTACCAGGCCTTACCACACCTTGCCTTGCCGGGCTCGAGCTGGGACCAGACTGGAACCAGACTGGGAAGGAAACGGCCACCTCACAGCCAGTGACGACACATGGCCACGCTATCGGCTTCCAACAGCTCTTGGCTAGCGCTGGCGGCATGGATTGCATGGGTCTGGTCTAATGTGGTGGTGGTGCGTGCCGAGCTGAAGCTAGAACCGCTCCGGAAAAGCCTGCGAATTACAGCCAATGGCAACCCTCTGTATTGCAAATGGCACCTCGGGACAGCAACGGAAGAATCGGTTTCATCAACTGTTGTGCTCCCCAAAAAAAGAGGGCGAAAAATTAAGTCGCCTTAGTTGTGGGGTTGCGCTAATCTTAGTTTTCTACCAAAATGACCAAAGTTTATGATAATCGGCAAACCGATTGACGGATGATCAGGTACGTCCTCGGTTTACTCATCTCATTACTGACAGTTCCCATCAACATCTGCCCATTATTTCTGTCGCAGCTTGTTCCCATGTTTACTAATATTAAAACCTGCAAGCCACCCCGTGGTGTAACATCGTCTATTGGATGGCGGCCTCCCAACATGTCTGGTTGTGTCGTCGTCGCTCACGATGCCCCTGTTGCTGCGCCAGGGACACCTGACTAGCCCATCATGGGGCCGATGGAATATTATCCCGACCGCAATATTGCTCCTGCGCCAAAACACAGCCATCCAGCGGAAAAAAGAACTTTGCTTAAAACGCCATGCTTCGACGCATACGCAACTAGTTGGCTGTTGACGGAGGCAACCTCACTATCCAAATGATGCCACATGACACGATGCTCAACAGACCCGCCACGCCAAACGGCAGCGAAATCCAGTCGTTGCCCGATCGCACATCTACCGCCAGCAACTCTGCAAGCAGCGGATTGCCCACCAAAGCACCCACAGCCTGAAAGACATTGATGACACCGTAAAGCCCGGATATTCTTTCTGGTGAAGCCAGGGCCGTCGCAAGACTTCTCACCAAGCTGCTGCAGCACGCCCAACTAATAGCAACTAGAACCATTCCAACGGCAATCACGGATACGGATCTACCCATGGCCAGAAGCACAAAGCCAAAGGGACAAATAGACATGGTGATTCTTGCAAGCCATAGATCACGAGAGTGGCTGTCCAACCCCCATTTCTTTTGCAACCGGTTTCCAATAAATGGCACGAAGAAGAGAATGACAACAATGGTCATGACTGCTCGTATGGTGACGAGTGAGCCGACGCTAGAGATTGGTATCGACAGTTTCTTGGATGTGTATTGGACCAAAATGTTGATTGTCGACGCGTTGAGGCTGTCCAGGAATAAGATGACGAACAGGGCGAGCATGGTCGGTGGAAGCAGCGCAAGGCTCACGCCGCCATTCTTGGACCCAAAGAGCTGGCCGACTTTGTTCCTCCAAGTCTGCTTCGACGACGTGTGTGGCGATGCCGCCTCAACGTCGCCGAATGGCAGCTCGTCAGTCGCAATCTTGGTGCTCCGATGAAGAGTCTCGGGGACAAACGGACACATGAAGCACACGCTGAGTCCGAGTCCGTACCCAAACGCAATCGGCAGCGTCGTTCCGTACTTTGCCATGAGTACAGACGCCAGAGGGGTGGATATGGCCTGCGATATCAACACGGCCACGGTGAGCTCCAGGAACGTGGTGGCCCTGATCTTGTCAGCACTTGTCTCCCTGCAGTTTGTTCGATATACTCACCTCTTGCCCGGACTAACCACATCAGCAAGCATTGTAAAGATGGTCGAGTTTAGAACCGCCGGGCCGCCTCCAATACTGGTAAGTAGCCAGCACAGCCATACAGCCCTCAATGGTACCAACCACCAGAACCAGCAGACCATCAACACCCCCAGAATAGTCAATGCCAACCCCAATAGGCAAATAATCAAAACAGGTCGCCGGCCCCATCTGTCAGCCAATATGCCGTATGGAATTGCAAGGAAAAGCCCTATCGTTGTATTAGCGAAGCCCACGCAGGAGTCAACACACGCTACGTACCCGGTGCCATCATGAACAAAAATTCGATGCCCTTGACCCGCGCCAACTCTTCCTGGACCGGTGCAATCTTGCATACCTCTTCTGGTATGGACCCAGGGTCCAAGAACCGACCTCGCTCATGTGTCGAATAATACTGATAGCATGCTATGCTCTCGTACACTCGAGTCAGTGGTAGGTTGAGCACAAAGACGGTCGAATCGAGGCCTGCCAGGATAAAAAAGAGCAGGTAAAGGTGGTATTTAGTGCCAATGAGTCTCGATTTCGGTTTGCCGTCTGGCGCAGGGAGAAAAGGGTGTAGTTCGTCGGCAAAGTCATCCGTCTCTAGGTGTATTTGGTCGTCCATGATGTCGTGACGGTTGACATGTTTAGGCGGAGTGAAGTCGCTGATGTGATTCGCCCATCAAGGTTTATGTTTAATGAGATTGAAGAGACTTTAAGAACTACGTCTGGGGATTGTCTTTCATTTCGTACGAATAATCCTACCTATTATGTTGGTATCGCATTGATTGCATATCGGTTCCTCGAATCCGGTTTGACACGGAGGTGCTCCGGATGGATGTGGGGCAAACCCGATGGAGGTGGTCGCTAAGGATTGACGCGCAATATCTTCGTAAGCTGACCACAGTCGGCTTATGGTGCCCAAGTACGTTGGTGCTGTATGCCTTGGACACAATCCGGGTAAAATGAATACCCTACAGGCTTCTTGTGGGAAGTCGAATTCTCCACCCGCAATATCAAGATCTGTAGGACCCAAGGAACTCCTACACCGATACCAGCAAGAACGTAGCACGGATCCGCTCATTCGCAACGGCACCAAGCTGCATGTCTTCAGAAACGGCGCTCTGCCTGTGTCTTGAGCATAAACAAGGGTAGTGCTCTTGTGCCTGGCATCCATGCCCGAAGAATTGTCACCACATCCGCCCAATGGCCCGTAAACCGGGATATCATGGTATCGCACCGCCATTCCCTTGCTTGTCTAGTATTAGACAATGTATGATGCACTAGGTGCGGTGTAGATGCCGTGTGTTGATTTTAAGGATTGAGACATGCGCCAGCGCCCGTGACAGCTCGTATATGCGTTGCTATATCGGGACCATATGCTCCGTTGTTGGTAGAAGCGCACCGGTGAAATTACCGCCTAGGTTCCAACTTGAGCAAGGAAACGCCCTGATTCGGTGAAGCCTCTACGCAGTCAAGCCGGATTAAACTCCGGGCCTGTCGCGATCCGATATGGCGCAATGGGCGCATCTCAATGGTGAGCACATGGCTGGTTTTGGGCAAACCTCATGTTTCTTCTTTGATTGGACGAACACCATCTGGGATAGTTGGTCTTCCCTTGGCAAAAACAAAGACAACAAATTGTTAGTTGGTTAGATCTTGATCAGGGAACTTTCATCTCTGAACGTCAGGAATGCGGTGTGGCCAACAGAAGTAAAGCGAGACAGGCGTTGAACTAGCAATCCAAGTCAGAGTCCATGTCTCATGGTTGCTTGATGTTTGCCAAAGTTGAACATGGATGACGGGGTGAAGAATTCATCAGGTTGACCATGGGTGAGAAATAATTTAGGTCAACAATAAGAGAATATCTGGGTCGCCTTCAAAAGTATTGATTTCAATGCGTCTTTCAGAGTCGTTGGAAAAGAATGAAGTGTTGATAGAGCACGAGATGCTCGAGGTTGAATGTGGGGCGAGAGCCATTACATAAGCAGGCTGAACCAGTTTCAAGGCCAAAATTTTCACCAGACTAGTTTCCATCTTTCTCCCTTCGCATCTCCTGGAATTTCGCTCCAACACGTAGCAATCGCCCAATCAAGCGATGTCATCGATGGACGTGCTTCCAGATATACCGGCTTCTTTGCTCCGGGTTGCCATGTCTAATCAAACGATGAACCACCATGGATATCGGGTGTCAAGCGGCACATCTCGCCATTGATTGATTTGGGGCGAGCTCTGGGCAATCATCCCGTTTTGCTGGGAAGTTGCCGGGTTCAGAGTGAAGCCGAATCAGGTAGGTTCTATGCATGCCATCGACGACATGGCTGGAGTGATGTGCGATTATTCTTTCTTTTTGTTTTGCAACGGCATATGTGTGTACAGCGGTGGGCTCTCTCTGTGCTCCAACTGCTGAAGGATGAATTTCAACGTGCCAAGACTAAAACATCCCCATCATTACCAAACACCGCTGCTCTTGATTCTCTACGGACTCTGGTGCATGAAGATGGGGGTACATTTTGCTCATTATTGATCATGTTTTGTGTCGAAACCTTCAGTGACATTCGATGCGCTTTTGATTCTTCAGCTTCAGCGCCACAAAATCGGCGCTTTTCAACTCGAAACATTCCCATTGATCGTCTCTGACGGAGCCACAATTCGGTTCGCCGCATTCTAGCCACAATCGCGCCAAGTGTCGAATTATGCCATGTTAATTGGACGCGAATTGATGGAAACCCAAACAAGATGTGTCCTGTGGGCTATTCCAGAGATGGGCAATTCGCCGTCCGCATCGGGTTTTATTATTGAGGAGCTAATGCAACTGAGCCAGTCACGGCTGAAGGCAAAGGCGGAGGTTGTGCAACGTGCTGCATCACAATTCGGCAACTCGAATGGTTGCTCAGCTCGATAACAAGGGACCTTTCTAAAATGGGTTGAGATGACTTCAATACAACTTGTGAAAGCCGGATGACCCGCCAAAAGTGTGGTGGCATACAGAGACACCGCTGCTCACCTCCAACACTTGAGGCCACGGACCTCATCTAGATAGTCGGAGCCGTTCTGTTCTGTGCAGACATGGACGTGACAGAACCTACCAGCCGGTACGGAGTTCGGAGTAGCCACATCCAATTCTTCGGAAATCAGGCAATCGAAGACAAGAACCATGCCCATGAGGCTCCTTTTGACCATAGTTTCAGCCTGCGAGTCCACCCAGTGGATGTTCCTCCACCACGATGGAACAGGCTGAGTCGACTGGGACTGGGATATTGGTGTTGAGCAGGGCAAGGTTGGTGGTTGCAGAGGGCGTTTTCCATTCACGCAACAATCTTGCCAACATAACGACAAGCCTAGTCCCAGAATGACACCATGGTCACCGCCTAGGCGGGTTAGCCTTGGGACCATGACGGCCGAGTCAGTGTCAGACTAATCAAGAAGAAACCGCTTGGCCTTTGGTTAACGTTTTGGTGGAGAACTGGTCAAAGATTCTCTCAATTTTTTCTGCTCAACTGCTCAAAGGTACTGGCAGAAAGTGACGTGAGAGCTGTGGCCGACTTTGTGATGAGACATGGCCATAACAAGATCAGAGAGAGATGGCCAAAGATTGGCGCCGCCCAGGCGTTGTGGTTGACAGTAAGCTGCAGCACAAAACTCACAATTGCTCCAGACATGGCGGTCAGCAACCAACACAAGCTCAGCAGTCAGGAACAAGACCAAAAGCCGTCAGGGCGATAATGAAATATTCAGCCACAATTGATATGGCACGCGGGTAGAGCTGTGTTGTCACTGCGAAGCGGGCCGCCACGTATTGGAATATATGGGGAACCACAACGGCCGTGGCGGCATCGGGCTTGCATTTTGCCCACTCGGGATTTCCTCTTGGCAGAGCTGAAATTGGTAAGAATGCAACCGGTTCACGACGGAGTGAGGAGAGGTGAGTGATTGTGGACATTGCCATTTGAAATGTGGTGTTGTCACCGCTTAGCCAGTTGAGGGTTATTAAACGGGTGTGTGATGGTCATCCCTGGGCGGTGCTGCCCAATGAAGCTGATATGACAACAGCAGTCCATGTTAGCAGACTTGGTGGACTTGGTGCGCTTGTTCATTGTCGATTGATTGCCGACCACTCCGTACGGAGGCAAAGAGGCGAGTCTCGCCCCGGTAGTGAGCTTAAAACACCAACTGGATGACACTTGCATGAAGTAGAGAGCTGCGGAGTACACCTCGCCGACAGGGTCACGGCGCCGCGACCATGGATGAGTTTGTCCAGAGTACTCTCGTACGCCCTGCGGCATCAAGAAGCCATCTCGTTTGATCTGCTGATGCTAATATGTAAGCTTTCGAAGTTTTGATGCACGTCACCAGGGCCAAGTCCGATGCCCTACATATTTGGTCGCGACGATCAAAATAAGCCTCCCAGAGCACAAGAGAGCAGTCCGAGAATGCCGGAACCAGGGTTGACTTAGTAGACTCCCAACTCCGTAACTTGACCAGACTGGTAACATGAGCTGAGCGGAAACGCCTAATCGCCCTAAGCGGATGCTGCGAACCCCAAACGAGGACAGTCGACAGGCTCTTGATGATCGCCTCCGACCCAGTCTTTGCCCATCGCAGGAGAAAACTCCACAGGTCCCAGCGCCACGTCCTCCACAAGACCTCGCTGGTGCCAGCCTCTGCCAGGAACAGGGGCCGATTGGAGTGTGCCTGAAAGAAAAAGAACAACTTTCCAACAGGGGCGGCCAGCCCTTTGACCCTCACGATTCTGGACAGATTGGGAACCCTGCAGTAGCGTGGAAGCATTGTGAGGCCGGCTGGGGCTGACGGGAGAGTTCTGCGATGCTTCGTAGTGTCACTAGCAGCTTTGAATGGTTTTGGAATGCCAACACCAGAGACAAATGGCAACGCCATCGGGGGCCATCGACGGGCGGCGGGAAATGCAAGTCCAATGTCCGTTCCACGAGTACGGAGTACGTAGGTAGTATATGCAAGGCCAACCAGAGACAATGATGCAAAACATGCCCGGCTGGTGGAGGGATGTGTCGTGTCTGTGTGATTGGGTATGGGCAAGGCCAAGGCTGGCCGATTGAGCCATGCCGCGATGCAGCCATTGCCATGGGTCCTCTGTAGAGAGGCAGAGATCATCTCGCCTTTTGTCTGTGCTTGCTTGGTGTGCACTTGGACTGTATGCACCATGACCAGAGCGATTGTTGTTGTCAGCGACCAGACGCTCGGCCAAATGCGCATAGATAATCAAACGGAAAAAAGACGATGGACGCGGCCAAGACGCGAGCGAAGAGGGGCGAAAAAGAAACCAAGGCTAAATTGCATGAGCCAGACTAAATTGCCCATCCAGACCTCGCGCTGGTCTTGGATGGGAGATGCGAACGGGGAGGTGAGCAACTGAAGCCAAAATACTTTATTAATCATGGGGTGCGGCACATGGAATATGCAAATGGGTTGCGATCAATACCACCTCGTTCGTCCGTCTGTCTGTCTGTCTTGTCTGTCTGTCTGTCTTGTCTGTCTGAAGTGTCTGGCGGTCGGTCAGTCTGGCTGTCCTTTGTTCACTCAACTTGCCACCAGACCTTCTTGGCGTTTCCTTCTGAGTTTCTTTCCCTCTTTCTCTCCTTCTCCCACAATCTTCGCTGACGGCCGCTTTTACCTCCTCAACTCATCACTTCTCCAACAGGCAACAGACCAGAGCCCCATTAATAGCCATCGTCCCGTCCATCCCAACCCAAGCTTTCGTGCCAGACCCTTTTTATTCTCGAACTGTTCAGCCCCGGCATTGCCTCAGAAAAGGGTCCAGTCTGGTCTGGTCTGGTCCGGTCCCTTCCCTGCCTTGTCGAACGAGCTGGGGTCCTTCCTCCGGAGATTCCGCCCATCCGTTCAGCCCATTGTCAGCCACGCCGTCAACGCAGCGTCACGGCCAAATAACAATTGAGCTTTCACCAGACGAGGCTGCTTGCCCCCAGCTTCAGGAAATAAAAACGCGAAAAAAACGCCATCGAATATACACTAGCATTGGGAAGCTACGGGCGTATAAGGTACGGCAACCAAGAAGGGCATAGCAAGACTTGGCAAAGGTCCTTTCTGGAGAGCACCAGGCTTGAGCACTTGAGCTTTGAATACCTTGAACCCCCTCCCCATAGACCAAACCACCGTGGCGTTCTCTCAGCTCCTTGTCAGCCCTGGCGGTGCTGAAAAATCTCCAGAAGCCCCTGCATAGCCTAATAAAAGGTCCATCGTCAAATCTCCTTGTCTGACTCGACTCCCTGACCACCAGGGGACAACCCCAAAAAGACGTCACTCTCTGCAGTCTGATCAACTTGGGGGAGCACAGCTCATCTCCGGATCCCGAACATTGAATCGAAACCCAAGCTCGAACCGTGAGCCTTTTTTTGGCTGGCGTTTGCTTCACTCGTGACTGAGAAATACCACCAGACCACCACCCAAAAAAAGGATCAATTGACAATTCCCTTTTTCCCTTGCTCCGCCCAGTATTTTGCCCTTGTTCGCTTCCCCCCCGGTTGTCGATCTGAACTCTTGCGCAAAAGGTGGAGGGTGCAACAAACACTTGCCATTTCCCCCTCTCTTCACTTCCCCGAGAAGTCATCTTCTCCCTCATTCCTCCGTCCCTTCTCACTCATCAATCTCGCTCCATTGGCGCCCCTGATTAATTGGGTTGTTAATTAGGTTAGTTGTCTCGAAAAAGAACGGGCCTTGGAAAGGAACACAATTGACTTGTTGGGCCGCCCGTTTGATGCTTTGTGCATTTTAGTTCTTGTTCTACAGACTCTTTTTTTCCCCCAACCCTCTGCAAGCATCGACGACGACTATTCTTCTCTGCGGGCCAGAGACGGAATAAAACAAGAAGAGAGAGGATCGAGGGAAGCAATGGTCTGCTAAACCGGTCACTTCCTCTTTTTACTTTGCCCCGTTGCCTCTCCTCCCATTTCCCACCCACGGCGGCCACGTCTTTGTGCAAAACGGGTTTGTGAGGTACATTCTTTTCTGGCTGCTCTTTTGCATTTTTCAAAGCAAGAGGGCGAGAAGATTGGCCGGTGTGTACCATGGGCTCGACTGTTGTCATGGCCCCGACTCTGCAGCATTCACAGCGCCCACTTTCTACATCTGAGCTATTGAGCCCAACGGGCTCCCTCTCAGGTTCGACTTTTCAGCACAGATATGATTCCGGTTCCTCCGCCTCAGCAGCTCGAAACAATGGGACAAGCGACCTCAAATCCTCGTCTTTGGGCGTAGTGGAGTTCGAATTGCCATCATTCAATACCGATTTCAAACTCGACACGTCAGTCTTTGTCAATGGTCAAAGAGAACAGCAACGGCCCGACAGCGAACCCAACTCATCGGCGTCTCTACATCCCGAGGTAGTCGAAGCTACCACAGGCACAACGTCTGAAGCTAAGCTGCCAAGACAAGCTTCCCTATCTCGAAGCAAAAGGACTTCACTGATTGATAGACCCCGGTCGTGGTTGATGCCTTCAAGCAAGTCTGCCAAGGAATTGTCGAATGTAGGTGACGAGAGGCCAAGACCAAGGTCAACTGTGTCAACACCACCACCACCACCAACAACCACGACTACCCGGCGAATTGAACGAAGCCAATCGGGGGGAGGAGGCTCGGAAAGCTTTGCCAACTTTGCAAGACGCTCGTGGATTTCACGCTCATCTCGGTCGCCCTCACCAAAGAATGCACCTGAACCACCTCCTGTCGATCAGCCACAGCCACGAGACGGTGAGCCGTCAGTAGCTCGCACAACCACTGCTACTGCTGCCACCAAGATATCCAAGTCGCCACCACAGCGGCTGCAAATCATCACAACCGGCGACGAGGCGGCGGCACAAAAGCCCAAGCCATCAACAGACCCATTGCTCAAACCACAGACTCCCGCAAAGCCGTTCACAAGAGCCACGTCGTACTTGTCCAAGATCAAGGGCAGACAGCAAAACACCTACCTCAGTCGGGACGGTGCCGAATCTGACAACAGCTGTGCTTCCTCAGCCACCAGCCTCAACCGCACTTCAAACAGTATCCGTACGAGCGCTTCCCAGTCCATCTGCAGTGATGGGAACACGAATACGCCCATTACCGATGAGTCGTGCACTGAGATGACGCCAAAGCTGCGTGACCCGCTGTGGTCAGCCTTTAAGACGCTCGATGTCGAAACCAAGGCCCTTGGCTCCAAGCAAACCGCTCACCGAGTGGCCCAAATTCACTCGACACTGCTGCCATTTTTGCGAAGCACGCAACATCACCCCTCAGCCAAGACGATTGCCCTCGAAGACGTGGAACGACGAGCCATTATACTCAACAAGTGGTGGGTATCTCTCCTTGATATGCTCCATGGACAGCTGCAACAACCCATTCCTGGCATGGACCGCCCTGTGTTACTGGAAGCAGCGACAATGCTCATGATGAGACCCGAGTGGCGACAGGCAACGACTTACATGCAGCCGCTGGCCGAACGGTCACCCACGGAACGTGTGCGCTCACGATCATGGACGAATGCGTCTAGGTCGACGACAGATAGCTCCATTCACTCGGAAATGCTGGCCGAGTCAGCAGAGCACAACGTTCGAACCATGTTTGTGACCAACCTCGTCAAGCAAATGGCCTACGTCGTGGACAAGATGTCGATGCGTCACGCGCCGCTGAGCCTGGTCAACTTTTCCGGAAAGACGTGCGCGTATGCCTTCTTCTTTGCACCGGGCGTGGCAGACGTTTTACTGCGGCTGTGGGGACTCACGCCCGAGCTCATCCGGCGAGCGGGTGCCGAGTTTGGGCTCCCCCGACGTGACGCTGGTGAGAGCGACGACATTATCGCCCTGTTCCCGCCCAAGCTGGGAACCTTTGGCTGGTCCTCGCCGAGAACCATATGGGACTCCCTCAAGAAGATCCCCAAGATGCCGCTGCTTGTGGCCAGGATTCCTTGGACCGGTCCCTGGGTGACTCGGTGGAAGGGCAGGGACACTGACCTCTTCTTCATCTTTTGCAAGTATTTCCACGTCTTGGCGGATCAATTCATGCCTCCTGGACTGCCTCTTACCGAAAAGGCTCGATCGCCGGCCTTTGCCCTGGTTCATGCCCAGCTCTTGTCAATTGTGGACTCTACGATTCATCGTCACACCGGAATGGAGCCTGCGGCATACGCTCCCTTGATTGACTCGGTGAACGGAGCTGACTCGGCTCTGCCCATGGCCCTGCCGTCGGGTAATGCCGCTAAGGGAATGAGCGAGAATAGACTCGTCATTCTGCTCAAGGATTTCTTGACGGACGATGCCCCTGAGCTGGCGGGCGCCAAGCACACGTTTGCCGCAGCGTTTGCTGCCCTGATCAAGGCAGCTGCCAGCAAGACGTCGCTCTACGACAACTCGGCGTGCTTTACGCTGTGCGACTTTTTGGAAGAGGTGTTGATGGTCTACCACGATTTTGAGACGCCGTCCGCCAGCTATGTCGATTGGCCCTTTTGGATTGAGGTCTGCAAACGCATGTCGAGCTCCATGAACACCATGTCGGAAGTGCGCATGCTCTCCTTTGTCTTTACCGTCTGGGACGCCGTAGCCAAGGATTCTCGCAGAAAGGCTAATGTATGCCTGGAATGGCTGCTGACGGAACAGACGTTCAACGCCTTCTTCAATAATTGGTGTCCCATGGTCCGAGCCTACTACCAGCGCCTCATTTGCTGGAGAATGTGTCGATATACCGGTGGATCCAACGAAATGGACATGAACATCTACCTCACGGCAGCGGCACGACTCAAGACCAACTGGGCGCATTACCTGTACTTGAAGCAGACCGCAGAAGAGCTCGGCAAGATTGGTCCCTCGACGGCGCCAATGTCCCCGGCCATGGGTAAGAAGTTTATGATTATTCGCCAGGAGGCCACCAAGCCCAATCCGGGACTGTTTATGGGCTTCGACACGTTTGCGAGGCCCTCGTCGGCTAACCAGGCGCTCCCTGGCAGCGAAACCCCGGAGACCAGCGGACTGGTTCGCGGCGACACCAAGAAGCGCTGGTCTCTGCTTGGAAAAGTGCTTGCCATGACATCAGGAGGCACCATTCAGCCCGCAGCCGTGGATGAATACGCGAGACCGGCAAGCTCGGTGGAAAGCGACACGGCCGGCCTGCGTCAACATCTGGCCGATCCGGCGCCGCTCATCACGGCATCCAACTCGGCTGGTCGACTGAACAAGGGCGCCACCCGTAAGGCCGCCGCTTCGGAGGACGGCTCTCTGGGATCGTCGCCAATCTATGATGAGCAAAAGTATATATTCAAGTTCGTCCTGAGCTGGCAGCAGAACCCCGGCCCTGCTCGTGATCGCGTCCTCACTCGACCACGTTTGCCCCTCTCAACACAGGCGCACATTAGCACAAAGAGCCGCCCCGTCCGAGCGGCCGCGACTTCTCTACCGCCGTCGTCACCCACCACGGCATGCCCTGCTGATGCCTCGGTACAGTCGCCGCCCGAGACACCCAAGCCGGTTCTCTGCCCCCAAGAAGACGATGTTGCGTCTCTGACCGCCTCTGTCGAGGAGTGGCTTCGCAACACACCCACGGGCAGCTCTGGATTTGAGTCTCATGGTCGTCGGCGAGACAGCGTGGCCGAAAGCTGTGGTGCAACGTCAGGTGGAGCGTCGGCTCCAACGCCAGGCGAATCGACACGCCACGCCTCGCCTTGTGCTGGCGACAGCATCGCAGAGAAGTTTACAAGACCGGTCAAACCCGCCGGTATATATGCAAAGAACGCCGTGTACTGCGGTCGGGCACTTGCGGAATGGGCACAGGTCGTTTCCGAGTGCAACATTTTTGCCGAGAGACGTCAGGACGACGGTATTGAGCGGCTCGCCGATATCGAAGTCCCGTTTCTCGGTGTGGAGGGATTCCGTCGGTAGTTTTGTCTTGACGTTGAGACGCCGGGGATACACTGCTAGTCGATTTGGGGGATAGTAAAGAAGAGTACACTTCTTATTAATAGGGCATCGCGAGTCACATATACCCCTGCTGCGATTTGACGCCAAAAAGTCGAAACATTGTTATTGACAAGGACACGATTTGTCAATGTACGGGCTTCATATTTTTATTTGTTTGATTTACAGTCACATATCGGCGTTCCGGACACGGTTAGGATTTGATGCCGGCCACGACCTGGGATCTTGGTTGCATTTGGACATTTTGGTCTGATTGGTTTGCCATTTTAAAATTTCATGTACTTGGGTCTGCAGAGGCGACGGATGGTTGAGTTTGTTTATTTGGTTGGCTGTTTTGCACAGCAGTACACAGCACAGCGCACATAGTACCAGTGGTCTTGGACTAGATACCCAGAATGAATGCAGAATGACTTGACTTGAGTAAAGAGACAGTAGGTCTGAGCTGGCCTATGTGTCACCTTCCCTGGCTTCAACAGGAACAGGAAGGACTGTCAATCACGTTGTCAAACCTAGAGTCCACTCATACAACGTCGACAACCACCTTCACGGTCCGTCAACTTACTTTCCCAACGCGGCCCTCAGCTCAACCATGTAGTCCCCGCTCTTCTCCTTCAACTTGGCATACCGCGCCTTGCAGTCCTCGCGGATAAACTCATTCCTGTCCTTGTAGTACCACTCAAACTGGGGTTTGTCGTCTCCCAGCGTCACAAAGTCCCTCTTGGAGCGCGTAAAGATGTGAACATCTGGATCAATCTCGTGCGCTGCGTCCAGCGTTCCCCCTCTGAGGTAGATGGTGTGCGGTCCCGCGTCGGCATAGTGCGTCCACAGGCCGGTATGGCAGACAGGACACTGGGCAATGGTGATGCCAATGGTGGACTCGGTCGGGAAGGTGATGAGCTCGACCTTGGGGTCCGGCTTGTCCTTGGTGTCCTCGGGTTTGGACTCAGTAGGCTCAGTCACAGCATCGGATTTCGCCGTGACGGGACCGCACCTGGTGTCCGAGAGCGTCAGCCGCGCAAAGGTCTCGTTGAAACTGGCAAAGGCGCCTCCTGGAGCTCCCTTTGAGCCTGGGATGGTGGGCTTCGCAGACGGGAGAAGCTTGAGCTCGTCTCTTTCAATGATGGCGTTGATGGCAAAGGCGCTGCCCAGCTCGCGCTGGCACGAGGTGCAGTGGCAGCAGTGGACGAGAAGGGGCGGCTGGTTGATTTGGTAGCGGATATGGCCGCAGGGGCACCCGCCTTGCATGGGGAAGATGTCTTTTTCAGAGTAGTGAGGCATGGTGGTGATGTGGGATGTATGAAAAAAGGCCGCGTGTGTCAGCGGAGAGACGTCTTATAGATGAAGTTGGTGTTGGGCACGTTATGCTGGGAAATTGGTGTATCAAGAAAGGCGTATCAGTCCGTGTGAATTGTACTTGGGCATCCAGGGATAAAAGTTCACAGGATGTAAAAGGATCAAGGTTTTCAAACACCGTGTACTGAAGAGGGCGTGCAAGGGTGTCTGGTCACTCCGCCACCTGACGAGGGACTGATCTGTCAGGAGTCAGCTTTTGTCCTGGCTGATGATGGAGCGGGGTTGGCGATGGATGACTGGTCGGCTGCTGTGGGACGCTGTTCTGTCCAGCCATTGAGAAGCGGCGACGACGCCTAATTGGGAAGTTTTGCTTGGTGGGAGGTGGGGCAGCAGGAGGTGAGGTCTGACAGACAAGGAGGGAGGAGACTTGCGCAGCGTAGGACTACGATGTGATGAGTTGGCATGCACTTGTCTCTATATAGATATGGCTTGTGAGGGATTATCGAGCCAGGGGAAGGGCAAGTTCGCGGTCATAATGAGCGTGTGAAACGCTTGTGTGGTTGGGGCCAAGGTGGTGTGCTGAAATCCCAAATTGAATGAAAATTCAGAATTGTGCCAATGGGTGGGATAGAATACGTATCATAGATGTAATGTGCACATAAATTGCCTGTCAAGAATGAACCTGACCGTGCGTGATCTGAATGCCATGCCATGTTTTCCTTATCATTTTAAGTTCTTCAGACTAATCTGTATCGGTCGACATACATGTTGCGGGGCCATCTTTGCATTGTAGATTTATCTCATGCTCTAACCTTCTTTATTGTCCCCAGTCAAATCCTCGGTAAACAATATTTCCCAAGCTGCTACATGCATTGCATCTAAGGAGTTCAACCTCGGCTTATGGCGTTTCCGTATCGTTGAGGTCGTCCGCGATGAGTGGAAAGTCCACGGCAGCATCCGCCTCCAACTCCTCAACACGAGGGTGTTTGGGAAAGGGATCCCTTGACTCCGTCGAGGCGTCGTTCCACGCAACGTAAAATTTCCTCGCGCATGCGCTTGCTTGGCGTGACTCCCTGACATACGGACTGGTATCAACGGGCTCAACTACCGCGGAAGGGGCATCAGCCTCGTGAAGCATCGCCGTAGAAATGGCTTCCATCACCACTCTGCCTGGGCCATCTGCCATACGTTTACCTGGACACGAAATTCCGGCATTCCCACTGCTATCCAGCATAGCCTCTTTCTGGGTCGCACAAAGACGAGTCTGTTGGACCTGGTCGTTTTCAGCACGGCGCAAAGGTTCTTCTTCTTGGCTGGTCTCTTTGCCCTTGATTTGACTGTGGTCGCTGGGTTGTTTAACCCAGTTGAATTGGTATATGCCGCGACCGCAGCCTCGTCCACGAATGATGGCAGATGCGCAAAGATCGAATCGGAGGTCTTGTCGTCCGGCGGCCGTTTTGTCGTTTTTTGAAGGCGCCATTCTGTTTGCGTGCGTAAGTGGGTGAGAGTGTGCGAGCGGCGATGTGGTTTTATTTTGATCTTTCACCAGATTAAAGGAAAGAAAAAAAGAGAACGAAAAAACTAATACCAAAAGAGGAAAGGTTCTCTCATTGTTTGGCTGCACGTGTAGTAATTCGGAAGGTTATACTTTTTTGGTCCTTTGCCGGCTGTAAAAGCTGGCGAGCGCTAGTGCCTAAGGCCATAAGCTGGCAACATCAAACGTAAACAACCAGACCGGACATTGAAACTAACATTGAACTCACAAGCAGCATTGGAGGCTTTTCCATTTGGTTGCCAGACGGCTGCAGTCACTGAGTGTCGAGAGGCACCATATTCGATACCATGAGGAGCCCAGAGAGCCACCTGGTGCTAGCGGATCACCTCTACACGACCACACGGTGGCGTATTTGACGCAAGCCACATGTATTCTCTAATGTTCGACTAAAGGGACGGGAAAAGACATTGCTAGCAGGATAATTTTCTCGACCGCCAGGCTCTTGGGCCAACAAGCATGTGGAACATTGCAAAGGGCCAACTGGTAGACCGTCCAAAATATGAGAACACCAGACTGGAAATTGTCAATCTGGTCTGGTCGTCTGGCACCTGCCAATTATCAGCTGGCTGGCAGCTGTTGGACTTGTCGCTTTAAATTTTAATAGCATGACTCCATGTCTTCTTCTTCTTTCATCCTCGTTCCAGTTTGTTATGTCACAGCAGCTATTTCATCAAGAAACCCTCCAAAATGTCCGGATCTCCAAAAATCACTCAAAGGCCGCAAAAATCCAAAGATGGAGCAGCATTTTTTTGACGAAGCTATTGCTTCTAATGAAAGTTTCTTCCAAGAAAACGATCTACCAGTCGATAGAGGCGACTCCGAGGCTGTCGAGTGCGTCGTTGATCCCACAACTAATATTTGATGAACTCTGGACGAGAGAAGATGAAAAGCCGCTTCACATGAAAGATATCACTGCTACACATTGACCTCAAAAATGCTTCTCGATTCAAAGACATTGCCAAGCTTTGGACAGCATGCTGCAGCACAATGCAGCGTTCGCGAGTTGCGTCGGGCCCTCGGACTGAGCCCCTCAGGGTGATACTGACTCGGAGTGTACGAGGTTTCAGCTAGTGTGACATTGTGTCGACTTATCTGGCCTTTTTGCAATGGCTTGCGAAGAACACCAAACGCGCTCCAAAGGCCGCCGAGGTCGTGGCCGAGGACAGCATGTATCATGTCCAGGTGGGAGATCTGAACAATATCATTCGAGCCCTGGATACGTTTACCTGCCGTGGGTTCCCCAGCTTCATGAAATCCGGCTTGACAGAGGATTCGACACTCTGAGGAGTTTTGCAGTCGTCCTTTTCTCTTCAAACTGAAGCCGTGGTGTTGGACGAACTCTCGACACTCCATGAGCTGCGAACGTACTCCCACAGCCAAAGGAACGACCAGCAAATGGTAGACTAATCTGTATCATTCTATCTACGGTAGGAGGTAAATAGCATTCAAATAGGTACAGGTGTCGCACATCGTGTTGTATGCTAGGGTATATCGAGACGTATTGGTGTATACCTATGGGTCTTGGGTGTGGGCAAACACTTTTGGCCACAGATTGTAGATAAGGCAGAAGAGCCGGCAATATGCGGTGGATTATCTTCAAGTTCTCATATCCGAAACGGCTCTAATGGGCTGATACATCCCTCTGTAAACATGTCTTTGTACCAAAGCGAAACAGTCCAAGGGGCTGTCCGGCGGGGTGAGATGAAATTGATTTGACAGATGAGGCCGGGTGTGAAACATCTTAAACAGACAAATGATGGTAATTCACTGACGGCTCTTCTTTCGACAAACCAGACACGAGCTTGACTATGAGTCATGCTATGTTGATTAAAAGAGTGCTATACTAAGCATGTTGGCATATCGCCATCACCATGGAGTTAGCCATCGTCGACTTGAAGCCCTAAGCACCTGCAAGACAATACAATCAACTTATTTGACTTGGGTCTATTGTGATTCCTAAAATACAAATGTCATAGCGAGTGACGATAGCGCCGCAAGCAAGGGTATATACATGACCAAATTGCCACGATCCTGCGAGTTTCCTAACCCCGTATCAACTCCGATTTTAGTCTGGTATTAGATATTAAGCGAGTAGTGGTATATGTAATGTGCAGCCAGCGCCGCATGATGTTGCCGATGCCCGTATGTAGAACGAATGAACGCCGTATGATTGCTGAAATGTAGACGTATGTAAGAGCGAATGAATAAGACAGTTGATGAAATAAAACGTGCGACCGGTATACAAGCTGCCCAGCAGCTAATGTGACAGACTGTCTGTCGATAATCGTTTCGTTTCTTCAAGTTTGATCATTTGACGCCGTGACACCATTGTAAGTGAGAGAAGTTGGACGTCATTATGAGCTCGACCGAGCCGCGCTGCCCACGCTCAGAAATTTATCATCGATGGACACTGGCGTAGCCGAAAAGTCATCAAGGCCCATCTCCTTGAAAACAGAGACCCTGCCTTTGCGGATATTGGTGCTGGGTGCTTTGAAGAGAGGCGGCAGATAGAGGCCTGCGCCTTCACGAAGTCGGTCTGAAGTGAGATGAGAGTTGAATTTAGGTCGTACGGGAACGGGAGAAGTGACACCGGGTACTTGAAGGTGAGTACCAGTGACGGTCGAAGGAGCGAGAGACGCCATTGGTACTTGGATGATTTAGGTTTTAAAACGCTCGTCCAACGAAAGATGATTCGGCACAAGTACGGTGTTTGTGTTGAAGGGATCGAAGAACAGGACGCCAAATATCAGAAAAGAAGCCCTTGTGTAGTTGAGACAAATTAATGACCAACGAGTACGAAGGAAGTGAAGATGGCCCGGGGTGGGATAATAATAAGTAGGGGACGAAACCAAATGTTGACAGAGAGGTCACACTCCACCAGGGAGCACTGGCAATGTTCTGTATAAATATCAGCAGGTTTGGCGTCACAAAGAGGTAATCCATTTCGGCTCGAGTCGCACCCCTTTTTAGTGTCAACATCGACTCTCTTCCTCTACCGCTGGTGCCATCGGATACCCCCTCCCATTGCTCCAAGGATTTGCTAGTGATGGGCCGGCGCGATGGCCAAGAAACTTGTGGGCGGATCTAGTTCTGGCTGCCCCAGTCTGCTCGCCTGGCAGCAGGTAGAAGACGGGCGGAAATCATTTGTCCCTCAGCCATCATGGCTCGCTGATCCCTTCCAGCCCTCCTTTGCTCAAAATGATTGTTTTCGATTTCCCAAAGGGGGTGTAATGGCAACCAAGAAACTCTGTGGCGTATCCACTTGCCAAGATTTGCAAATCGTTACCCGACTAGGACAGCTTTGCCATGCAGAATTTTTGCAAATCAACCGATTGCAACGTCCAATTAATGTGTAACAGTAACCAAGAGGACTAAGAGCTGACAGACTTGTTGGCAGTTCCATCACATCCTCTTCAGACTGTTGGATTGTCTCAATTGAGGCAGCTGCGCCTGCCTTCCAGGTAGGTCCAAGCTGATGGAGGATGACCTCACTTGATGTCCAGGGACCCTGGGCAGACAGCGATCCCCATGTTTCGAAACACGATACGAGAGCGGACTTTTTGCGAGGCTTGGCGAAAGAAGGGTCCCGTGCTTGGGAGCTCGAAACCCACGAGACCAGAGTCGGACAGGACGCGATCGACAACCTTCACCTACCTAGGTAGGATAAAGACTTCGAGACCTCACCAGGTAGGAAATGGGGCAGCAGATTTTCAAGTGAGGATTTGCCATCTCTTTCAAATTTGTGGGGGCTGTGAAAAGGGTCTGGTTTGGTAGGTCTGGTCAGCATTTGCCGGAAAAGCTCGTGTTCGGTAGCGTCGCCTGTGGGAGTTTGGGCATTCCAGCCTTCCACTCTTGACGTCAGCCACGCCAAGACTAGTCCTGGTTCAAGGATGCTATCGTTGGTGCACCGTTGCTATTACCGGGATTGCGACACTGTCTCGGATCACCAATGTCTCACAGCGCATCACAGTGTGTTTGGTTCGAAGGGCCGGGCCTCGCAGGGTACGCCAATCGGTCCTTATCCTTCCCGCAGCACCATTGTTGAGCCTCTGTCCACCTTTTTGCCTTTCCGTGATGGTCTTTTGTCTGATTCTTCGTCCTTTTACCTTTGTGGTTGTAGGAACATGGAGAAGATCCTCGCATCCTTTTCGAAAATCCGATGCCGAAATCGTCCAAGACGCATAACCATTTGTCAAGCTACGATGGACAAACAAGCTTGAAAGAAAAGGAAAATGTGACTGTCACAGTTAGTTTCGAGGCCATTGCGTCCCTCACCTCGCCACAAAGGATTCCTACTGTACTCCGTAGCACTTGCAACTTTCGCTCGCTTAGTCTGAATCACCCTCCCCGGCCGATGGCAAAGTGTAGTTTACCATTCTAAAATCTGTACTCCGTATACCCACCGGACCCTTCAAGACCCGCTACGGGCCAAGATGTTGGGCCTTGGCGTGACACTATCCGGGCAACACAGCATCGTCACCCGCATGATGTGGGCGGAAGTGGTTCTGTGGAGTTTAAGTGCGCTTGTATCGGACTCCAGGCGCGCAAGATGTCGGGTCAATGGGTGGGAATCAAGATACGGAGTAAAATCCGATAACAGAAAGTTTGTTAGGAGAAAGGCTGTGAGGCTGTCTGTGAGCCGCATACTGGGTACCTAGTGATAAGACTCTCTCGACATGCGCTCCTTCCTGAGACGACCGCGACCGTCAACCTTTGAATAAGGAAACTACAGCTCACAGCTCACATCACTTCTCAAGTGGCGTCTCGGGATTGAGGCTACACCGCGCATAAAGGACAAGATGTAGATGATAATTTTGCATGCGTGACCCCGTATTCCTTGCTCGCGCATGTGCGCCATCTGCAAGCCATAAACCACCAAGGCTGTTGCCTGCAGGAGACGCAAAAGCTATTAATACTCATACGAGATCCCCTCGTCGTCAAATACATCCTTGTGCTCTCAAGAGTAGAATTATGTCTGTCGCTTAATATATATACAGCGTTACACCAGCCGCAGGCACGCCATCGTTGAGCACAAAATCTGTGCGAAATGATGCATCAGTTCTGATATTCACTTCCAGCAACTACCCCCATCGGCCCATTGATTGATTATCTGTTTCATCTGTAAGGAAAACACCAGTCATGGCACATGAACGAAAATTGCACACGTCCACCTGACACCAGAATCAAGATGACGTAAAGGGTGGTGTCAAGTCATCGTCAGGTTCCAATCCAAGTGGCTGGCGTGCCTCAAGCGGAAGAGGTAGCCTCCCTGGGTATGTGTTGAGAGCCTGTCTAACACCAACTTCCTTTCCAATGAATATCAAGGCAACTTCAGCTTCGCTCTTTTGTTCCGGCAGAGTCGCACCGACAATGTAGACGGCCGTAAGTGGCCAAACCATCTTGAGGGCATCAAACAAGACCCTCGGTGACTTGTCCTTGCCAGCTGCCAGAGGGCCAAGCGCAGCCGGCACGCTGTCAACAATGTATTGCCCTGCTTCTCGGACCATTCGCAGACATGTGGTGCGCTGTGCGCGAAGCTGGTCCATTGTGATTCTGCATGGCGCATAGTGGGTGAGAAAGTTGGCTAAAAGCAAAATATAGCTGTAGCCCTTGATAATGGCCGAATAATACAGGTTCCGCATATAGACATCCATGTCGTGCGTGCAATCGGCTGCCGTTTGGACGTATTCGTTGACCTCCTTTTCAGCAGCGGCCAGCGTCTGTATCAGCATCTCGTATTGCTCCTCCGCGGCCGCAAAGTCCCGCCGGCGGAGCAAATTAAGAATCATGGCCTGCACGTGTGTACACTTCGTGATGAAGACTGACACATGCAACGTAAAGCCTTCTCCGTCGTAGAGATTATCCCTTATGAGGCCCAGCCATTCATCCGATTCGGGTGGGCATTCCGTGTTGCTGACGAGTGCTTGGATTTGCTGTGCCAGTCAGTTTTGCAGGTCTCAACACTCTGCGCCAAAGTACACTAACCACCATGTTGTAACACGGCCAGAACGCAGTCCGACCCTGTGCCGTTAAAAGATATTCGGTGCCTCTAGTTTTTAATATGCTGTAGAGCCCCCTGGTGTGTAGATGCCAGGGGCTAAGGGGTTCCATGCGACCCAGTGAGCCGACCAGCAGCTGGCAACATGTCAGCATAATCTCCTCTCCCGAGCGGACTTGACTGCCTAGTTATAGGTACCTACCTCATAGTTTGCTAGGATCCAAACAGTGGCGAGGACATCATCTCGAAACGCTCCGTCGGGGTCCTTTAGTGCGGTGTTGACTGCGCTTAAGGTCTTTCCCAGGTACGTGCCCAGCTCTCGTTGATTTTCTGCCTCTGACTCTTTGTATATAGATATCGGATAGCGAATATTCGTCACGTAGGTTCGGGTAAAGAGATGAGCAGCCCAGACGAGGGGCCCATTTTTAGAATGAATTCGGTATATATTATGCAGGAAGTCGAGTGTTGAGTATACATTGAGAATAATTGGAACGGAATGGTTTGTCCAGTGTTCGGTCAAGGGTCGTGAGATTGTCGTTAGAGCCGACGAGGTGAAGTTCTCGCCCGGTAGCGGTAGTGGTTCTGCTTTCGAATCGAAGACAATGGTAGTTCCCCCATTGCTAACAAACGAGGCGGGGGTGCTCGATCTGGTGCCGGTGGACGATGGGCTTTTCGAGTCATCCTGCTCATCTTCGTGGGCCGCCGCGCGCTTCTTTCGCTTCTTTACTGTCGACGGATTGGCATTTCGAAAGACTAGCTCGTGCTGTTCCCTATATCCCGGGCACTCAACGCCATATTTGACGCATCGCTGGCAACCAGGTCGTCCCAGGTCGCACTACGAGACGGAAGAATGGTTAGTGGCACAGTGTTTCGCGGGGATCGTGCCCACAGGCACAGGGTTGATGTCACCAACCTTGACCCGTCTCTTACGGCAGAGGTGACAATCCTGGCTCGGACGCCCGGTATTGGGCATGACCAGATTCGAATCTTCTCTGTGTACGGGAGTAGGCGGAAAGGAACCTCGGCTGGCCGACTTGGCCTGGTATTTCTGTTTGCTGAAGATGGCCTGTCGTGCTGGATGATCGTGGGGCGGAGTGAAAGAGGAAGTGCATTCGAGGTGCGTCTAGTGCAAGCAGACGGACGCAAGCCGGGGATGCGCCAGATGAGATGACCTGGAACCAGATGCGCCAAGGAGGGGTTCGTCAGCCGCAGGATCCACAAAGTTCTTTGGCTATCAACACCAATTGTCTACATTGCTGCAACACCGCATTGTCCGTGATCAAGAAGTCCGATATAATATATTCTGGGTTGTGAGATCTACGTTCCGCCATGGCTTGCTACTCTTCTTCACGGAATCGTCGTTGCGGCGATAAACACACGCATCTCTTTGCAGCTGACCAGATGGCAACGTGCTCATACACAGAGTATTCAGGAAAGTATTGCACATGCCGCAACGTATCCCAATATATCACAATATATTGTAAATCATGCGCGTACCATTACTGTATGTAGTTCATTTCTAGTGTCATTAAAGCCCTGACCTACATCTACTAAGCAAGATACCTCACGGGCTGGAAGCTAGCAAGCCTCCGCATCAACAACGACCTCGCCCCAGGCAAATCCGTCCAAAGCCAAACATAAGTGCAAACTTTACGCCTAGTCACCATCGTATTATATAAAAATGGAATCGCCAGCGATATTCCCTCACCGCAGTCGTTCCTCTTTGACGACTCAGCTCCAGTATGGCGGAATGGTTCGCCCTCCCTGACCATGTCCGCAGAGTCATCCTCGAGATGGTCTTCGGCGACCTGACAGCACCTGATAAACACAAGGCTGCTGTTGATAGCAAAATAAAGAGAACACATGGCCACCTCTGTTCTCACGCGCTGGTATGCAGAGGCTGGCTCAAGTTTTTCGAAGCTAGAACATACCGTCATCTCTTCCTTACACAAGATTCACTCTCCAGCATACGTCGCCTAAATCCTCGACAGCGGAAGCTGGTGCACCATATATGGCTCAAAATAGATCTGCAGCCCTACGACTGCCCGTCGTGTGTTCGTTATGATTTGGCAGTCTTCGTACCATGGATCAACGCGGTCATTATCTCAAACGCTATGTGGGCGCTACTCCGAATTCTCAGCTCATGGGACACGAAGGAAATGAACAGCTCCGGACTTACGCTAGAAATCAGCGCATATTCTCACAGCGATACAAAACATGTGTTCCACAAATGACTTGCACTTTGACATGGGCCTTTTTGACGACGACCGCCCTATTGAGCAGAACCGGCCAAGTTTCACCGACCTAAAGCATGGATGGCTTAATGGACGGAGAGACGGGCCTCCAAGCGTGTCGTCCATATTGCGAATCCAAGGCTCTTCGAGGTATACGGTGGCCGGATACTCCAGATTGCCTGTGGCCGACGTCGTTACTAGCTTTGTTCTGCGTAGACAGACCCGCTGGCACATTGACCCAGATTTGCTGGAGGAGATGATACGGAGTTTTCCTCGGTTGCGCACTCTTCACATTGAGCCGTGGCGGTATTTCGACTACCCAGGACGAGGGCTTGCTGATACAAGTACGTTTCCATACATTATCCCGGACCAAACAGCTTGTAAACACCCAAACTTACCCGCCGAATAGAACTCTTCAAGATGATGTCGCATTCACTACCTGACACCGTGGAAAGCTTCACCGTGTTTGAAGACTTTAACGAAGACTACAACACTGTCATGTTCAACCACGGCAGCAACGCATGGCTTCTACCCACAGAGCTGGCCAGGAGGCCGAGTCCAAACGTCGGCAGGGCCATGGCCAGACGGAGCCAACAGTTCAAGAAGCTCGCCGCATCCTATGTAGTCGACGCTGAAGACTTCTTCTCTGCCACTCTGGATGCCACCAACGTGTGCATGTACTCTTGGATGCACTTGACATCGCTGTACTTGACGTCTCGACACTTGAAAAGAAGTACACATGGCACAAGGCTCAGCACCATGTTGGAAAAGGCTGGAACGGCGGCGTTGCACATGCCTGCTTTGCGGACCATGCATATCTGGAACGGAGTGAAGGGCAACGTTGGCGGGTTTCGCTACGAAGCTACAGATGAATCAACTACCATCCAGTGGCGTGGCAACTGGCTCTTACATCTTGTTCCTGGTGTTGTCAACGCCTGGAGGCGTGTGGCAGACAGATGGACAAGAAAGGAGCTGCTTGTGCTGGAACCTCGCATTGCGCAGTGCAGATACATTGGCTCACACGCGGTGGCCATGGAGATGTTGGGCATTCACCATGATGTGTTGCACCCCGTATCGTTTAAACAAATCAAGTGCGAGACGTCTCGATACTGGTTGAATTATTATTCATCGGCAAGCTGAGGGCAGCATTCCCAAATGGCTGCATGAACGGTGCACGGATTGATTACAACGGTCACGACACCACGAATTGCTTCACCTTTTATGGCCACAAGCTCAAAATGATCAAGTCATATTCATCAGTCATCTACAATTTATGCAATGTATCCAACGTTTACCCAATCATTACTCCCGACGCCATGCATGCCATGAATCATGAAATCAGATATCCTCCAGTTACATCTTTTCCAAATCGTCCTTTGGAATGGTCGAGACAAAAGCAAACTTGAGCCAGTGCAACCAAGTCTTGTTCTTCTCTTTCTTCTTCTTGTCGTTCTTCTTCTTATCCGCGTCTACATCGCCGGCGATGCTGTTCTTTGTACTGCGCTGGCCCATCCGATAGGCTAGATGCAGGTAGCTTCGCACCGTCAAGTCTTTTAGTTTGAATCGCTTGTCGTCAAACGTACTGTATTCAACCTCGAACTGGAACTTGCGTGGCTGTGCTGGTTTATGTTTTGGCTTCTTGTTGCCATGGTTTCCGTCACGCCATTTGGTACCATCGACAACGTCTAGATCAGGGTGGTCATTGTTGATGTGAGTTAGGTTGGCAAAGTATTGTGTATACCCTGTCAAGGTGAATTGCTGTGGATAGTAGGCTGGTCCGGGTAGTGATCCCTTAGGAGGGTCTTCAGGGATGACCAAGTTGGGGTCCTTGGGTTTGTCCTTGTCCTTGCCTTTTTTACCCTTTTTGCCTTTCTTCTTCTTCTTTTCAACAGTAATGGATCGCAGCTCTAGGTTTTCATCCTCGGTCGGCTGTATCTGGTGAGGCTTCTCCTGCCAAACGGCAGCATGTTCCAGTCCCGTCATGTTGTATTCATACACTCGCATAGTCGGAAAGTAATTTGGCACAACGCTCGGGCTGACCAAGGCAAGCTGATACCGTTCGGCATACTTTCCTCCAATTTTTCTAAATTTGCCCTTCTTCTTCTTCTTCTTTTTGTTCTTCTTGGTGGCATCAAAGTCGACATCCTCTTGCTCTACTTCGTCAAACACCTTGATGGCAGACCCAGGAAGATCGCCCCAAAGGTCCCGCAGCTCTTGGAGATAATCCTCTTTGCCTTGAGCGGAAAACTCGGTTTCATTAATTGACTGCCGCTGAGCATTCCGACCTGCCGCAGTGTGTCCTGCAGCCACATTCAAATCAATGTGCTTGGTGTCGCCGAGAAGGAAATGATCAATATTCATATGGCCAAAAAGTGACGCAACAACCACGTCACGGTACTTTTGAAGCCACAGGGTATACCGCTGCCAGCAGGTCTCATCCCAATTCTGTTTGCTGTCGGTTCTCGCTGGTGGGACATGTCCAATGAGGATCGCCTTTGTACCCGTCTGTCGCATAAGGTCCAGCTGCACACGAAGCCATTCCATGTGCTTGTAACCAGGCTCCGAAGGCAGCGCGCAGCCATCTACGGCAGCATTGCGGTCGAAAAAGTACATGGTGTTGAGACTGAATACCGCAAGCTTCCCGGGAATGACATCGACGTGGAACCAGCCGCCAAATTGAAATGAATGGCGCTGTTCTTCTGGGATGAAGCGGCTCCAAATCTCGCCGTACGCGGCAAACCAGCGGTTGGGACCGGGGTACATGATGTTGTGAGGGAGGAAATCATTGTTTCCAAAGGTTGGTATTATGGGGATCTCGAGCTTGCCCTTGTCCGAGCTAAAAGTCTTGATGATTTTATCCGCAACGGCCTTGTTGCTGTCGAGGACTGTCTTGTCGGTTCGAGGGTGCGCTTCGTCACTGTCGTGTCGCGCCGAGTCGCCCGTCCACACGACAAAATCAATGTCGTCCTTGATGTTCTCCTCTATCCATTGCAACGTGGCGTCCACCAGTGAGAATGGCGAGTCGCAATCTGTCCGTTCGGCGCCGTATGTTCCAGCCATACCTTTGCCGCGGTGGCACGCGATTCCGTCGTCGGTGGACGTGTGAGGTTTATAAAATTCATCGGGGTGAAAGTCTGCGACATTCTGTGAGTAACGAAGCTGGCTGTAAAGAAACTTTGACGACGGGCCAACCAACCTGTGATATGCAGGAACCGGCCCTGCACTCTGCGCGGTTGCAGCTGTTGATGCGACTCTGCTTCATGCTGTATGACCTTTTGGGCAGAATCCGCCAAGATTGGTGATGCAATGACGCCACAGCTCAGAGCCAGAAAAGCCTGGGCTTTCAGCCAAAAGGCTGGACGAGGCATGGCGTCTAGGGCACACGCCGCTGCCAAATAAGAAAGAGAAAAAGGAGAGAAAAAAAGGAGAAGAGACGACAAAATTTTGCTAAAACCCAGCACCGCCCATCAGCACAAATGTAGTCGACTGAAGAGTACTGATGGCGCCCAAGTTATAGTATTTTTGTGTTTCAGCGTCGCAATGTGGATGTGCAATAGCCAGGCAGCGCCAAATTGTAGGGTCGCACAATGAGGTCACGCAGCCGAATGACCTTGGGGAATCCCGGTAGCAATACCCCAAATGTGTGTCGTTTCGGCCCTCCAAGCTGAGGCCCCAAGTTGGCAGGTGATGTTGCAATTGCTGTGGTTCGACAAGGAGACAGTTGGTCGTTGAACAAAATCAAAAGTTTTGGTCCAGTCGGGCGAGTCGGGCGAGTCGTGGAGAGTTTGGCGTGTCTGGCACGTCTGACGTAGTGACCAGTCCTACGCCTTATTCCTGTGACCCTAAAAACTGGGTCAGTGGCCGCAAGGTCGGTGCCGGTGGCCCGTGAATGAGTGCGAATGCAGCAAGAACGTTGAACAGGCGCGAATAGGTTGATGATGCTGCTGACGATGCGAAATGGGTCTGGAAGATGAAGGCTGAAAGTGTGAAGAAGATCGTGAGAAAATGTACTCGCAGCAACAAAGACTTGGTGAATCTTTGTCAGAGAGCAATCTGGGGCAAGTGCATCCGAAATGAACTTCCCACCAGACCAGACATGGACTGTTCGGCGCCCACCAGACCATTCCTAACCCGTTGAGAAAGAACCCTGTTACCGAGACAAACTTGGACTACTTCAACCTCGAAGAGTTCAACTTGGCTGGGCGCGACATGCAGATTGTGTTCCTTTGCCTTTAGCACTGTCGCTTCATTATCCAATCCACGCATTGATTGGCAGCTAAAATGGCAATATCTGCTTAGCCAGTCCCAACTACGGCCCGCCAGTCGATCACAGATGAGCCAATCTTTGCGCACTACCCCCAACACGTGCAGCATCGACACGACCTCACGCTCTGGCTCTCCCAGTCATTCTCAAGTACGGACATGGAGTACTCTTCCCACACTCTGGCGGGTGGCTGCTGGCTGCCACCGTGCCATGGCGAATAGGAGGGGGCACGCGACTACATTTATTTGGCTCTTGACTCACCAAAAGTTTCCACCTCACCACACGAATGGCATTCCACACCTTGATGGACAAAGTGCGTGATATTCAGCTACCTCTGGGGCCAGTGGGTGAGACGCCAATGCGGTGTGCAGCTCGCCTGACCATGCACGTTTGACGAGTGGCGGATGACATGGCAAGACGGGCTCGGCAAGAGTTTAAACGACTGTGGTAGGGGATTGATTTGCCAACATTACAGGGCAACTGGGTAGTGTCGATTTATTGATGCTGTGCGATCTGCAGGGCCCTCCAATGCTCGAAGCTCGAATTGCAATGCTGTTGGTCTGCTACTACTCCGTACTATCATTCCGGCCATGCGGTGTCATTTTTCATCACCAGATCTCTCTACCCAAGCTCTGTCTGCCACCTTTGAGGGCTATCTCGGCAATCTACAGTGGACAAAGCGCCTGTTGCACAGCTTCGCTATGACGTCGCTTGCCCTCAGGCTCTGGAGCCATGCTTGGAAACCAAGCTCCGCATATCTCCCAGCATTCTGCACCCTGTCAGTATTGAAGAGTAGCTCTTTGTTCTTTGGGACAAAACCTACTGTGATCGAAGGCCAACGTCGTTTACAAACAGGGCTGAAACGTGTGTGTTGAAACGTCTGCTCGGGTCAGGGTCGTTCATTTACAGGAACCTTGTTCGACTTACAGCTTGTAGAGCTCCAAACGACCTTCGTAGTCCTCTTCCGGGGTCGATTTTGGAATCATTGAGTGATAGGAGTCGAGATAGTCCTGCCCAAATTTGTTGCAGGCCGGCATCCACTGGCCAATCTCGTCTGCCAGACAACTCTGTTAGAACTGAGGTATGACATGGGGTCTCGCACAGCCTACATTCATTGTGTGCATAGAAACAGCAAGCATCAAAGACAACTGGTTGTCCATTGGCATCGACGCCGGAATTGGCATACCACAAGTCTCCGTGCACCAACACTGGCCGCACTCGACGTCCCTCAGACTCTAGCGGCCGCAGCAGACGGGGAATAACGACGTCGAAGATTTGCGGAATCAGAGTTGCAAACTCGTCATCATGCCCTTTGGCTGCAATCTCGTGGTCCAGTGCCCGCCGCAAGCTCTTGGCAAAGAAGATTTCCCACGAGTCCTCCCACTGTGTTGCTTGTGAGAGGTTGCCGTTGTATGTTTCGAGATGGAAGCTAAATTTCCCGTTTGGTGAATCGCTCTGGTGAAGAAGTGCGAGCCTTTTTGCGAACAGTTCGATCGCGGGCATTTGGTCTCCCATCTCAAAGAAAGTGGCAATGAAGAAGTGTACGTCTGGCGTCCCACGAAGTGATCCGAAACCAATAGCGGCGGGAACAAAGGTTGGACAGACGGTGCTAATCGCCTTTGCAGATTCGTACTCACTCTCGACCATGCGTCTGCCGATGTCGGAAGAAAGAAGCTTGACAAAGAAGGACTTTTCAGACCCGTCTGCCTCTACGATGATGTGACCAGTCGTCGCCCAGAAGCTCTCGCCATGAGGTTGTACAGAAATCAATTGCCAAGTGTCTGGAATCTCTGAACAGGGATCTTTGTCAACATGACTCGGCACTATCATCAAGCACGCTGTTCAAATACGCTTCTTACTTTCTGCTATTGCCGCGTCAAGAGTTCCATCGTTTTGGAGCACCTTGTCGAGGCTGGGTTTGCACTCTTTCGCCATTGTCTGGCTGACTCGTGGGTGAACCAGAAATTGCACGTTGCTTTCGTATATTACTCAAGACGATAGTTGTAGGTCCTGAGGTTTCAACAGGACATTAACCGACACTCACCTATGAAGTGGTCCAGGCTCCATGGGGTCATGCAGAACTGAGTGTGGGGATATCGACGGCATCCAACATAGCGACAGGCTTTCGGAGACAATAACCACGGTCTGGTTGCGGCCCTCCATGCACATATTCATGACTCACCTGTCAGTACGGTCCGCCTATCTAAGGAAGCAATGGACAAACACCCTGATGGCAGATCATAAACATGGACTTGACAGCCAACCTTCTCCCGGATAGATCTGATGAGAAGCTGAGACTGTCCATATAAACTCTCACAATATGCGGCTCGCCATCCGCAATGAGCACAAATGGCCAACCTTTGTACAAGAATTTCTCTCTTCTGGCCAGCAGCATCAATGCCCTGCCGTGGACACCTTCAAAATTCTATCCCTCGATGTCCTCCAACATCTCCACCGCAATCCCTGCCTCCCCTCAATCTCTGAATCCCGTCGTTGCGCCCAATAAACGTACTTGGCTCGCGAATACCAACATAAACAGCACCAATCACATTTTTGAGCTTCAAAATTCTCTCAACACAGGTCGTATTGCCGCTAAGCCTTTCGTTACATGGCTCCATGGTCGTGTAAAGTACGGTACCGGGTCGCAAGATTTCTCCAATTTGATCTTCAGCATGAACTGGGGATAGTCCGTGTGCCAGAGCAACTTTGATAAAGCAGCATTGCTCGGCATGCGTTTTGCCCTTGTCGCCATTCATTTGGCCAGCAAGTTCCATGGAGTATCCCACCGAGAGAATTCGACCGCTTTGTGTGTCCACCAGTACAGCACCAACACAAAACTTGGTGCTCGCTGGTGGAGATTGCTGTGCCAGCTCCAGAGCATACTCCATGAAGCCACGGTGATTGTTCGATTCGATGATGGGATGAGATGCGTTTACTAGGTTGGTCATTGTTATGGCTCAGGAACTTCCTTGAAGATGGAGATGGCTATTGCAAATGCACTTGTTCATCCCAGCATTTGAAACAAAACGTGCGCCATATCACCGCGAACGGGCCAAACCCCGCTGCATGATGGATCCATTCAGCCCATCTGAACATCCTTTACATCTTGATGCACCTGGTCAAGACGGGAAATGAGAATTTGTAATTGGTTACACAACAATGCATGAACATCATCAACCACAAAGAGTGAGATTGTTTTGCGAGTCTTATTTCTTTCAGATTTCAGGCATCAAGGGCGACTCCCACTATTGAAGACTCCAGCATCTTGTTCTCGACAATAGCCTGTCAGACAAACCGGATACACTGAAACTGTTGCGTGGTCAAGTTGAATAGGCTGGGCGAGCAAACGTCCCGCCGCGCTCTACCAAAAATCATCCGAAGCAGCATCTTCCACATCAATCAATACCTTGAGAGCACCAGTTTGGCTTGCCTGGCCAAAAGTCTTGTACGCCTCCTCCATCTGGTCAAACTTGAAGCCTGATGTAAGAGTTAGCAAGATATGCACCAGCAATCACAGGCTCTTAAACACGCACGATGTGTCACCAGGCGGCCGGCTCGTAGCTTGCCAGATTTCATCATTTTCAGTAGCATCGGTGTCGACACCGTGTCGACCAGCCTCGTCGTGATTGCTTGCACAGATTAGCTGACGGCTATGCTTGCCACTCAACGATACTCACAGATATTTTTATCCCAGAGTCGGTCCAAAGCGAGATCGACTTTGCACCCGTGGACACCAACGTTGGCGAGCACACCACCGGGAGCGAGGAGTTCCTGACACAATGCAAACGTCGCCGGCACGCCGACCGCCTCGATCACAGCATCACATCCCTTGCCGTCTGTTAACTCCTTTACTTTGGCAATGGCGTCTTCGGCCTGGTTGTTAATGCCAGCACTAGCACCTAGCTCCCTCGCCTTCTCCAGCCTCTTATCATCCGTGTCAATCACGATAATCTTGGACGGCGAGTACAACTGGGCCGTCATCACTCCAGCCAAACCCACGGGTCCTGCTCCGACAATGACAACCGTGGCGCCCGGTTGGACCTTGCCATTCTGTACACCGCACTCAAGGGCTGTGGGGAATATATCACTGAGCATCACCATGGCCGCATCGTCCACGCCAACGGGAATCTTGTAAAGGCTAGAGTCCGCGTGGGGGATTCGCACATATTCCGCCTGAGTGCCGTCAATGGAGTTCCCAAGAATCCAGCCGCCAGACGTGCAATGGCTATACATGCCCCGACGACAGTACTCGCAGACGGCGCAGCTTGATATGCATGAGATGAGGACGCGATCACCTCGGGAGAACCGTGATACCGACGGGCCCGTAGCGTACACTACTCCAATGCCTTCATGTCCCAGAATTCGTCCGGGCTGACACGTCGCCACATCGCCCTTGAGGATGTGAAGATCTGTGCCGCAAATAGTGGTTTTGGTAAGCTTGACAATGGCATCCCCGGGCGACGAGATGACCGGTTCAGGCTTTTGCTGGACGGACACGGAGTTGGCAGCGCTGTAGACGAGTGCCTTCATGACGAGTGAGTTGACGTTGAGAGTTTGAGAGATTGGGCAGCGAATGTTGTCTTGCTTGCTTAGGGCAGGCGATGGTTCACTTTTCACATAGATGAGTACAACTTTAAGCATCAGTTCCCTTGGTACCATGGGCAAGTCGCTTGTGATATACAGTCATTGTGTCAACGTCATACGATGGGGTATCCTATGGCTTGGCCCGTTGCGGTGCTCGGAGTTGGTGGCGTTGTCCACGAAGTTAAACATCGGAATGTCATGGTCCATGCCTTGATCATGGCCACGAGAGCTGTTTCTGAAAGCAGGCCACAGCTCACCGCTGCAGATGCTAGGAGGCGGACACATCAGCCATCAGATTACACGACAAGCAGCACTAGCATATGTGTGTGATCTCATCACCAGTTTTGCCTCCATCATCAGATAAAGCAAGACTTGAAAGCATGACCCTTGGAATCATAAAGTCCCTGGGCTCTGAGAGTGGGTGATTCGATTTTGGCACCTAGATCAGGTGCCTGGGGCCGCACAAAAAGTGGGTCGCCGACCACCAACAAATCTCCAGTGGGGAGCTCAAAATATTTCTTGTTTCCTCCTTCATCGCAACAGCATCCTCTCGGCGTCATTTCCAACGACGTCAGGCCCTTCTTCCGAGTAGAATCGTCACCAATCGAGGAGTTCACGTTGCTAGACAAACACAGCCGCTCGTTTGAGGGTCGTCGTACGCAAATCCTGTGACGGCTTCCCATGGTTATCGTGGCAACATTTTTTCATGACATGAAGCAGTTCCATGCGTCAACTTGCAAACCTCTGACACGTTGTATCAAAATACAATCAATTACCATCTTATCATCCCATGCCATCAATTGAGTCGTTTTTTCACTTTCATTTGTGCTGTGCAAAACTAGCAGCTACCTAGCCGTCCGCGCTTCAGCGTCACGAGGAACACAGGCGTTTACTGGAAGTCTATGCCCAAACGGCTCGGCTGGCTCTCGCGTGGGGCATTTGACATCACTTTGATCGAGGCCGACTTGACAGGACAAAAAGTTCATCGTTCATCTCTTTAAAAGGCGACCTGGGTCTTGCGAGGTGGACAGCATGTTCATATTCCGGACCAGGGCTCGAAAACAACTCCCAGATGTTGGAACGAGCTCGCACTCATGTAGAAACTCCATACAAGGACCAAGCTTTCTCCGGCAATGAACCCAAAGCCCACCATTCCGCCTTTGGACTTGACTTTAACCCAGTCTAAAGCCCGATCTGCCCGTATCGGACACGTTAGCCCGTCCCTCGATGTTCCTGCTCTTACAAAACACTCACGGGTTCCTATAGCAAAATGTCAGCACGTAGTCAACAGCTGCTCAGGTAAACTTACACAGACGCGACCACCACACTCCGTTGTGCAGCAAGCATAGCCCGGAGAGCATTCATTTTGAGGGCACTCGATAATGCACTGCAAGGACGGCTTGCCACAGTGTCAGAATCTATAGGTAAGGAATGTTCGGCAACTTACCGTTTTACAAGGGGGGAACTCGACTGCCAATCCGAATCCAACGAGAGCAGCGAAAATTACGTTGAAGGCCTTCATACTGGTGAAGATTGAAGAGGGTGATAGGGCTGGATGTGAGATGTTGGCATGATGAGACCTTAGGATATTTATACCCCCGTCCTCATTGAATAATCCGCTTGGCGCAAACCTTGCCGGAGTTCCCACGCATGGGCAAAGTACAAGTCCTACATGAGCCACCGCCCTTCGAGTTGTGCGTGGGTTTGAAACTTTCATCTTCCGGTTCTTTGCTTTTGTTGGCGGAAAGTAGCATCAGCAACGGCTTCACCCTCGTCCAAGTTTCCATTAAACACCAGAGTTTGGGGCAAATGCAGAGAGCTGAAACTCTATTTTATCCACGGCTTCAGGCAACCATGATGTGACATATTCATCCGATGGGCCGAATACTTGTCTCGCATGAGCCACCGGTGCCTGCTTACACCAATGACAAGACGTCACATCTTGTCGTTGTCGGTTTATGGCTTGCATTGCTGACGCCGTACTCTGCATAGCATAGGGATATTGTTGGAATTCGGCATCAAGGAACCGAGATGCGACCCAATACGACCCAGATATTTGTGTAAGCAGGGTATATGTGGGCATGGGTAAGAGTCCGTTCCGAGGTGTGTACCAGTATATGACTGAGAAAGTTTATACTTTCGTAGTGTCTTGTGACTCCTGTCGGCATATCTGTGCTTGGCAGTGTGTTGCAAGGGACTGACTCTCCGGACAAGCATGGCTGCTTTAACAGATGAATTAGCAATAGTCAAATTACAATAAGGCTGACAGCCCAGCAAACCGCAACACCACCGCAACACCAGTGTGTGTGGGCACTCGACCTTTTGGGGACTCCAAGCCGGCTCTTGATATTCTTTTGGTGATAGACGCGGTTCATTCGAGTAAGTCACCTAGTGAGCACATAACTTGCATGACGAGCACTAGACATCTGGATATTGTCCATCTGAGGCTGCTGCTGCCAACGAAAATAGTGTTCTATCAGAGTCAGTACCATGACAGTCGCACATTGGTTCCCTTGTACCCTACCCGTTGAAAACTACATCTCTCCAACTGTTTCAGTTGCTTCAAAGCTTCATACCTAATTAATTTATGCCACTTGCCTTGTTGGAGTCCGCAGGTGCCTCAACACCAAACCAGCATCACCACATACCCAAAGTCACCTAACCACCAAAATGGCATCATCATTCCCCCAAGCTGAATTCTTCAACCGCATGGCGGTCAACTATGCGCGCCAAACCGGCAATAGCACCGCGGTTCTCTTCCTCTCCAGCTGGGACGACATCAACGCCCTCAAGCCCATCACGTCTACATCGGTCATCCACGACAATGCTGGCGGGCGAGGAACAGCGACCTCTGTCATTGTCGAAAAGTTTGAGCCCAACATCCCTGAGATATTGATTACAGATAACAATGGCATAATGGTTGCCGTTGCCTCCGACGCATTCGCAGCGCACCCCAGTATTACAGCCCAGCAGATGGACTCGGTAGGGCTCACTCTTCCGAACAACCACTACACCCACTTGATTACCAATTTCAGCATCTTTCTCTTTCCCGACCCCGTATTGGCCATGAAGCATGTCTTTCGCACCCTACAATCCGATGGACTTGCGGCAACCCTGACATGAAAACGACTCGCATTCAGACTAGCTACTCACAAAGCTCAGAGGGCGATTCGCCCAGATCTACCGGTCATGCCGACGCAAGGAATCGAGTTTATGGAAGAGGGCGTTGCGGCAAAGACAATGGAACAGGCAGGTTTTGACCCAGCCAAGATGAATGTCCTGGAAAAGGTGTTTGTGGCAACGGGAGATGCTCTAGACGGCTTGAAGGAGTTTTTGCTTACTGACCTGGCAGGCATTGCCACAGAGGGCTGGAGTGACCAGGAGAAGCAGAAGTGGCCGGGGGCAGTGGACGCTGCATTCAAGGAAGAGGTTGATGGGTATGGAGGAATGAGATTTGAGGCGTGGGTTGTCCTGGCTAAAAAGTAGGTACGTCACACATATGTTTGCAGTCCCTTTTGGAAGCACTTGGTATATGCGGGTGACTTTATATTGTGGTATAATTGACTCTAAATTTTGCTTCTTTTGGAATAAACACCCTTGCCGCATTTTGGACCCAAAGATTCCCCGCAACGTAATACGCCTATTGAAACACGTTGAAGTATCCCTATCTGCTAATGATAAAATATGAAACCCGCCTTAAATCAAAAATGCAACTTTGTCCCTAATACATAGCACACATCATCAACATCCCGGCCTACTCGGCCTTGTGGTAGCGCGAAGGCACAAATGGCATCTTAGTGACGATACCCTTTCTCTTGCGTCCGCGAACCACGACATCCAGCTCAGTACCAGCCTTTTGCAACCCATCCTTGACATAGCCCATGGCAATGTTCTTGCCCAGAGTAGGGCTGGGGACACCACTGGTAATCTTGCCCACCGACTCGCCGTCCTTTTGGACCTCTGCGCCGTCACGAGCAGGAGCTCCTTCGACAACGAAGCCGACGCGGCGACGGTCAACACCAGCACCGCCCTTGCTCTTGGGAGTCAGCTGGGGGATGATGACTTCGGCACCGTGGAAACCGCCCGTGGCACGACGGTCCTTGGGAATGACCCAAGCGAGACCAGCCTCGACGGGCGTGGTTGTGTCGTCGAGGTCGTTGCCGTACAGGCACATGCCGGCCTCGAGACGAAGAGAGTCACGGGCACCAAGACCGGCGAGCTGCAGACGCCCGGGCCCAGCAATCTGCAGCAGCGACTCGACTGCGGGGGTCGTCGTCTCCAGCGCAGGATACAGCTTGCCGTTGAAGGAGATTTCGAATCCGTCCTCGCCGGTGTAGCCGCCGCGGCTAATCAAGACGGGGTGCGTCTTGTTGCCATCCGCGAGCTTGAGGTCCGCATAGACAGCATTGCCAAAGTACAGCTTGTCCAAGTTGACCTGGCTGGCCAGAGCCTCCTTGAGAATCTCGGCGGCCTGCGGGCCCTGCAGCGCAACGAGGCCGGAACCGTCCAGTCTCGTCCACTCTACACCGGCGCCAAACTTGCCCAGCTCCTCGTCGAGATACTTGCAGTCCTTTTCGAAGCAGGCACCATTAGTGACGACGTAGAACTCGTCCTCGCCAATACGGGTAATGACAGAGTCGTCGACGATGCCACCGGTCCCGGGCCACAGGAAGGTAGTCAACTTGCTCTGCATCACACCCTGGTTGCTCCATCCAGAGGGGGTAAGCTTCTCGAGGAAAGCAGCAGCATTGGGGCCCTTGAAGATGTGCTGGACCATGTGGCTGACGTCAAAGAGCGACGCATGGTTGCGCGTAAAGTGGTGGGAGTCGGCGAGCGAGGCATTGGAGTACTGGACGGGCATGCTGTGGCCGGCAAAGGGCACCATCTTGCCTCCCTTGGCAATGTGCAAGTCGTATAGAGGCGTCTTCTTGAGATCCGCGTTGGCAGCGTCGGAGGCATATCGGACGTCGCCGCGCTGCTGCTTCATGTTGAGTGCGGGCATCGCCGCGAATGAGTTGCTGAGCCGGCTCTTGGTGAGAGAGGCTTGAACCCGGGGCGCAGCCCGCACGGCGTTTCCAAATCCCTTCATTTCGATCAATTGGGGGTTCGTTTGTAAAGATGAGAGTGCAATCGAGGGAAATGAAAAAGAGGTTGGCGAGAAGGAAAACGGAAGGGGAGGATGGAATGGAAATATTCAAGAAAGCGTCCGAGATGGTGTGGACGCAGGTTCAATTGATGACTGATGAAATGCTCAATTGAGTAGGAGCTGTGGTGGGGCTCGGGTAACGACGGACTCTCCGATATCGAAGCGCGCTTGCATCTGGGGTACAAGACCAACCTTTAGCCATCTAGCGCCATGTTCATCCGACTACAAATGCGTTTCCATTACCTGATCTGAACCACATGGGCCATTTTCATGGCGTGACGACTTTTTGCAAGCTTGGAAATGTTGGAAGTACAGTCAATTCACTGCCGGCGACTCCACGGTCTTCAGCACTCCAATTTGCTATACCAATTACACGCGCCGCCCGTTTGATCTAGGATTGCGTCGTACTCTGTACATGAAGAGGGCTCTCTAACAGATAATAAACAACAACATCATCATGTCTGCTGCAAAACACATAATGGAAACAAGACGAAGAGTTCTACAATGCAGGTAAACTGTCCCCTTTGAAACTTTCCCTCTCTCTCACACAAACACCAGTCTTCAGTTTCGCACTACTGCCTCTGCTCAAAACTGTATTTGAGCCACCCGCCTAGCGCCCGCAGGCTCTCCCATCGCACGTTTTCATCCTCGCTCTGCATCAGCTCCATGACCCGCGTTTTGAGGCCAACCTTTTCCAACTGATATCGCTTTTCGGGAACTTCCTTGACCAAACAGCCAATGTCGTTGCAGGCAATGGCGAGGACTTGCTTGTCGTTGTCCCACGGCTTCTGCATGATTTCGGCCAGCTTGCGGGGGATTTCGCCATTCTCAAATTCGAGAATCTTTCTGGCGTTCTCGGCCCAAAACACTTGGCTTCGGTGTGGCGGTGACCAGCGGAGATGGCCCGAGTTGACTTCGGCAACGTACTCGTCAAACGTCGTCTTGGTCTTGGTGTACTCATCCAGCAGCTCCTTTAGGCTTTGCAAATCTTCCAACAAGTCCGGGTCCGACATGTGGCGACTGCCGAGGTTGTCCAACAAAGCCGGCAGCCGAGCGAGCACTGCGGTAGGGAGAAGAGACGTTTGGTTCTTGTGGAGAAGGTTGTACAGCGTAGACAAGATGAGCCTCGTCGTCTTTTCCTTTTGTGACAGTCGTAGAAGATGAGTGTAGAGCAAGATGACGTCGTACTCGCTATAAATCGTTAGGTCGTAAACGCAGCACCGCTTGGAAACATGAACTTACTCGTTGAGGTCGTCACCAACCTCGTCAGCCTCAAAGCTCAGCTGCCAGATAACGAGCAAAACGTGGTACAGCAATTGAAGGCCCACGCCACCGCCCAGAGACCCCTCAAAGCCAGTGTTGCGAACGTTGACGTTGCCACTCCACAAGCTGGCGGCAGAGTTTCCTCCGTTGCCAATGCCAGCAGCCGTCTGGAGAATCTTGACAAGAGGCTGGACGGTTTCGCTTCTCTGATTCCAAAACTTTTCGCGCGACGACCGGCCAAACAGGAGCGCTGAATATTCTTGGACAGCGATATCTTGCAGGCCAGCGTCCGTGCTCTTTGCCAGACCTGAGAGGTACGTAAACACCACCGGCAAGGCCTGCTCCGTAGCTCGTGATTCGTCCCGGGCCAGTGACATGAGGCTCGTCAGTGCATGCGACGTAAGCAACGGGATGGGATCTTCCGTGGTGTTGGAGTGCAGCAACGGTAGGAAATGCGTGTAAGGGTCCGTGTGTTTGAACAGCTCTTTCGCCAGGGACGGAACAGCTACAGTTGTGTCAGGATACAGTAGAGTGGTGGTTTGCAGACCGTCATCAGACGAGGAATATCGTACCATCAACAAGATCGGCTAACAGAACCAGAATGTATTGAATCACATTGGCATGCTTGCCTGCAGTCTCCAAGACGCTGGACTTGCCTGAGCCGCCAACGAAGAGCAGTCTGTAGCCATCGAGGTCGTTTTCCACAACCTCTTTTCTCTGCTCAGGCTTCTTGGCCTTGTCTACGGCGCGAATCTTTGCATATTGCTCTTCGGTGAGCGTTCCAGCTCTAACAGCCCCATCCCAGGGGATTGGCCGTTGTCGAATGTTGCTCTGGAGCGAGGCTAGGTAGGTGGGCGGATCGAGCGACATGATGGCGGCGCAGGAGTTGTCGTCGTCGGAGCGTCGCCTGTGCGACAGCCGTCGGTGGCTGGATATGGGACAGGAGGAACAGAAGCAAAAAAGAAAAGAACAACACAAATGCAAGGCTGTGAGCAGACGAGCGTCGTCGGTAAGGTCGAGGACGAGGTCGAGATGGATGGCGTGAAGCTCTTGATGAGGTGGGTGAGGTCGCTGATACTGCCAACCAGCACAGCGTCACCAAGGAAGCTCTGACCAAAGGTCAACTGCTCAACTGTTGCCCCACTTGAGCACCTCCGCAAAGAAACCGTCAAAGAAGGAGCAGCCAGGCGAGCACTCACCTGGTATTTGTTACCCGAGGATGCGCCGGAACAAGCCTCCTCAACCCAGCCACCAGAGTTGGATCGTCTGCAAGTCTAAGCAAACAAGCCATGGATCAGCGCTTATCGATCAAACAAGAGCAAATGTTCTGTGGCTGAATGCGGCTCGTGAACTCTCCCTCCCGAGGCTAGGATACTCGAACTCAGTGGGCGTCTTCTCGAAAAGCCAAAACCCCTACTCTCTACGTATGCACACAAGAAACTTGGTCCTGCACTTTGTTGGTGTCACCGCCATGAGATCAGGTACGAGCAACATGCAGGTCTAAGCACAGCACAGCGCAGCGCAGCACACGAACTGCTTGGCCATCGATACCAGATCGTCCAGTAATAATGGATGCTGTGCCCACCGAGCACCACATTGGACATCAAACTATCGCCTGGCGGGGCCTAGTTAGGTGTTGATGGGTGTTGATGGGCGTTGATGGGCGTTGATGGGTGCTGATGAGTTGGCACAGCGGGCCGTCAAGTCCAACTCGCCGCCCAACTTCATGCGTCAGCATATTTCTTGGAATACGGACTTTTGACGGAGCCCGCTTGGAAAGATGGTGGTGGTGCTGTGGTGTGGTTGGCACCCCTGGTCGCCCTCTTACCCATCTCATACCATCTCTTAGTCTTCGAACAATCGCAACAAAAAGACGGCGGAGCGAAATACCACATACCGGAGCAAAAGCCAGGAACCAGCTTCCTCCGTGCTGCACCCCTGACAGCACGGAGTCAAGCATGGGTAACAAAAAAAAAATTGGTTCCTGGGACCCTGGCTTTTTACCCTTTGGGCTGGGTCTTCAGAGGTGACGTTTGGTGTGAGTCCAAATTTGGAGGGGCTGGGCTGCGTCTAAGTGGGAGGTTGGGGATGCACGTCCAAAAAGTCACAACCAAACCTGCAGCCCTCTTAAACAGCTATCCAGCGTGGCGCGCCGAGAAGTTCTCTCTTCTCTTATGCATTGTAGGACAAAGGGATTGATTGACTTTGGAGCAACCTCGTCTATTTACGTTTCGTCGTTGATTGACTTTTGTCTGTTGGTGACCACCAGCTTTCCTAGCTCACGACTTGGCAACGAGGCTTCAACGACTTTTCTGAATCTCATTCATCAGCCTCACCCAGCCGCTTCCGCTTCCGCTCCCGCTCCCGCTCCGCATTCCAGTCGACAAAAACCACCGTCTCAAATCCATTTTACCTCTGGCTGCAAGACGTCTTGGCCTACCTTGTGGGAGACAGCTATGCAAAGTCCCATTCCAGTCTCGTCGTTACCGACGACGGGACGATTGTTCCTCTTACTAGGAGCCACAGCAGCCATTGTGTCTGCGTCACCTGTTCCCCGAAATGCCGTCAACGAGTTGGGATTTTCCTATCTCTTCCAACGGGACTGCGCAATTTCTTGCGGATCTGATAAACAGTTTTGCTGCAGCTCCAACGAGGTCTGCACCACACTCGCTGGCAATGTAGCTACATGTACAGCCGCTGGTGGCTCGTACGGCGGATACACCACAACGTGGACTGAGACGAGGACTTTCACGAGCACAGTCATGACACATTGGAATCCCGCGCCCGCTCCAACACCGGGCGTTGACTGCAAACCTCAGAGTCCCGACCAGGAAGCTTGTGGATCGATTTGCTGTGCCGGATGGCAAACTTGCGCCTTCAAGGGCCAGTGCTCATCACGACCCGGCTACCAAGAACCAAGCACCGTCGTCATCACGTCCAATGGCGTGGTCACCACTCGATACTCTGCTCCATACCGCGTCACTGGCACCACAACCGTCGTGGGCAGCGGTGCCCGAACCGATCAGCCCTCCAATACTGCCACAACCACCACCAGCTCTGCGAGTTCAACCTCTACTAGTGACGGAGAAAACATTGGAGCGGATGGAAGCAACAAGGGCGGAACTGGAGGCGGCTTGAGCGGCGGTGCCATTGCCGGTATTGTTATTGGCACGCTGGCTGGTGTTGCTCTACTCATGCTCCTCTGTTTCTGCTGCATCGCCCGTGGCATCTGGAACGCCATCTTTGGCAGGAAAAAGGAGAGGACTGAAAAGGTGTACATTGATGAAGAAGTCAAAGTCTCTCGCCATGGCAGCCGCGCACCCTCCGCTTATTCCCGCCGAGACCGACATTCTGGATGGGTGGGTGGTCGGCCCACGTCTGTCAGTGACCGCCGCGAGAAGAAGTCCGGTGGAAAATGGTGGTTGGGCCTTGCCGGTGCGGCTGCTACGATGCTGGCTCTGCTCAACTTTAGGAAAAAGGATAAGCCAGCTCGACGGCCGCAATCCTCACGGTATACGGATTCGTCCTATACATATTCTGACGCAACCTACATGAGTCCTAGTAAGTGCCGCCAACGTTCGTACCATACCCTTTCATTATCCAAAACTAACCATGCATCCAGACAGTTCAAGTTCAGGAGGACGAACCCATCGGACTGGTAGAACTCAACGCAGTCACCGGAGTCACCGCACTCACCACTCACGAGATAGTCGTGGCGGGGCTTCGTATTATTCCCGTGCACCTTCGCGCATGCCATAGAGTGGCTGCTCGACTCAGCCGCATTCCGTGCACATATCCCCGTACATTTCACATTTGACGGTGAACCCCGTCCCTGCATTTTGAGGCTCGCTGTTACGTATTAGTTGTCTGCATATAATGAGCTCTGGCGTTTTGGTATTACAATATTGCATTTTTTTGTTTACAGGCTGCTGGCTCAATGCCGGATGTGTCAGCCTTGACGAGTATAAAGAATTTCGATTGGAATGAAGACATGAAGAACAAAGATGATGGTTGCTGAATATGGGCAAGACTTGGTTTTCAAATGATAGATGATGGATACGAGATAGTTGGCCGTACATACGCGCGTAATAACGAACATATGAATACCTCACCGACGCACCGTAGCTAAAATTGAAACGTCTGTGACTTTGATGACTGACTCTCACCGCCGGACCGCGAAGTGAAAGGTTTTATCAACCTCTTTGGGTCTGAAAAAAACCGTTATGTACGTCCCAACCGCGCAGGGCATTCGAGTCGCAGAACCTCCCAAATCTCATCTGACGCTTTGCCCGCCCGCCCATCGATACACGACCGCCTCGACGACTTCACTTGGAGCACAGGAACAAGAATGTTGGTTACTTTTTAATCAGTTTCTTTTGTAGCCCTTTTGCTACGTGACATGCAAATGGTTATACCGTCGCCACTCCTGAGACCCAGAAACGCAAAAGAAACAAGACTTCCGTGTCCGCACACCCATTTTACTCCTCCACAACGTTGCCCTTTTCAGAGACGTACAGACCGTCCAAGAACTACAATATTTGTTAGCCGAGAACTTCACTCAACCCTTGTGACGAGTGCTTCGTAAACCCACCTTTCGGATATCCTTGTTGCGGACCTTGCAGATCTGCTGGATATCGGCAGCGCTCTGCGACACATGCTCCAGAGAGTTTCCGGTCAAGACAAGCTCATCCTTTTGGTTCTTGGACAGCTCGACATCAACACCCTCCTGCATGACGACCCGGCGGACAATCTTCTCGCCGATAAAGTTTCGGATTTCGACCTCCCACAGGCCAGTCTCGTTGCTCTTGTCGAGGTTGACGTTGATGGGGAAATGTGCGTATACGTATCGCATCTTGTATTTGAAGCCCTTGGTCACACCGATGACCATGTTCTTGATGATTGATCGGACGGTACGCAGCGTGGCGACGTTCTTACGGTTGCCATGGTGGATCTCGATCGAGATGGTGTTCTTCTTGGGGTGACCAAAGTTGACGGCCAAGTGACCGAGGTCCTTGACGAGCTTGCCTGTATTCATGTTAGAGTTTGTTGAACGACGCGGAGAATTTCGTGTGCTGTCGTACCTCGGGGACCCTCGACGGTGACGATTCTCGTCTTGATGGCAACCTTGACTGAAGAGCTGTTAGTGCCTGATGCGTATATAGATGTGTAAAAACAAAATCCAAGAAACCCAATTCGCGCCGCTTTCGAGGAAAATTTCAATGCCACTGCCAGTTGTTTCATTGTCGTCGATTCCGATAAGGTCGTCGTTTGTCCTTCTTTTGCATCTTGCTATCGTTGTCGCATGCATTGTCGTCAAAACTGGCGGACTGAAATTTCCCAAGACTCGAATGGGCGGCGACAAATTGGATTTCTGAATCGACGAAACGGAATTGGGCTTTACGTACCCCCCTCGGGGATTTCAAGGAGCTCCTGAGAATGAATGTACTTCATCCTGCCGGTTGTGAGTTGGGGATGTCGGGAGGTGAGGAGGTTGTCGTAGGACGTCGGCTGCGGTCACGACGAATTGTTGGCGAAATCGTGTGGGCGGAAAAGTTCTAGGGCTCGCTCGCCTGCACGTGAGGGCAAATTGTGAGTGCCGAAGTTGAGCCGCCTTGACAAAAAATTGTGGTGGCCAGGTGGGGTGGGAAGCGACGTGTGATGTTGCACGTGATGCAGAAAGGTAACTTGCTCCTGACCCACTCGCAGGTCGTCCGCACTTGCCAGTGTTCAATGTTTGATTGGGGTAAGTACCTCTTGCCATCGTGTAAAGTGATAGAAGTACCTAGGTAGTTTCGTAGATTGTTCATGCGGATTCATTACAAACCCAATTCACACATCCAACCATTATCAGATTGAATGAAATTGAATGCCTTTTTTAGCCATAAGGCAGGGACTTATAAGTTCTGAGTAGTGGACAACACAGTGGACAGCGCACTCTGGTGGGGAGCTTCGGGTCCCCCAGCTGCAGTACGTCAGCGCCTCGACACAACACCATCACCAGGAGCATCACCGCGGCTCGCCTGCTCTGTCCACCACCTCACAGACAAGGCTCACCCTCGTCATACTCACCCTCCGGCTCTCCAGCCGCACTTTAAGGCGCCCGTGTGCGTCCTCCACCACCCACCATGTCCTACTTTTTCTCCACGCCCGTCGACATTGACGTCGTCCTCGAGGATGCTGACGACCGGTCCATGGTCGACGTCAAGCTCGACAAGAACCGCCGCGAAAAGGCACCCCTATACATGGACGGCGAATCCGTAAAGGGTGCCGTGACCGTCCGCCCCAAGGATGGCAAACGCCTTGAGCACACGGGCATCAAGGTGCAATTCATCGGCACCATTGAAATGTTCTTTGACCGCGGCAACCACTACGAATTCTTATCCCTGAACCAAGAGCTCGCTGCGCCCGGCGAGCTGCAACACCCGCAAACATTCGACTTCAACTTCAAGAACGTTGAGAAGCAGTACGAGTCGTATAATGGCATCAATGTCAAGCTGCGTTACTTTGTGCGCGTCACCGTCTCCCGCCGCATGGCCGACGTCATTCGCGAAAAGGACATTTGGGTCTACAGCTATCGCATCCCCCCCGAGATGAACAGCAGCATCAAAATGGACGTTGGTATCGAGGACTGTCTGCACATTGAATTTGAGTACAGCAAGAGCAAATACCACCTCAAGGACGTTATTGTCGGCCGCATCTACTTTTTGCTGGTACGGCTCAAGATTAAGCACATGGAGCTGTCCATTATCCGGCGAGAGACGACGGGTGCCGCGCCCAATCAGTACAACGAGAGCGAGACGCTGGTGAGATTTGAGATTATGGACGGCTCGCCGTCGAGAGGAGAGACGATTCCCATCCGGTTGTTCCTGGGAGGGTTTGATCTGACGCCAACGTTTCGCGATGTCAACAAGAAGTTCTCGACGAGATATTACCTCAGCTTGGTGCTGATTGACGAGGGTGAGTTTTGGGGAGCACTTTACACTACATAGCCATGGTGCAATTCGGTTTGCTCACATACTTTCTAGATGCCCGCCGTTACTTTAAACAATCCGAAATCATCCTGTTCCGCCAGGCTCCTGACGGCTTACCCGAAAACAATGCCGGCGGTCTTCAGCCACTTCCCGCTCCAAACGAGGCCAAACTAGCCGCCGCTCAAGCTGCCGCCGCCCAGGGATAGGCACGGCCTCCCTTATACACGTGTTTTATATTAACTTCTAGTGTTTCATTTTCTAGCATAGGGCTCGGCGTTACTGGTTTATTGAAGGAGGCGATATTCTTTCACGCTTTGTCGACCAACAAAAAGTCACTAGGTGCCACCGACCCCAAAGCACATCAAGACAGGCAATTTTTTTGAACATGATATATATTTTTTTCCGTATTTCATCCCTTGTGAAAAACAGTCCCTAACGTGCCATTTATTGTCCCGAGGTATCTAAATCCGTGAACCTTTGCGTTATCACCGACAATAATGCCCTTCCCTCCTCACAACACTCACAATTCCATTACATCGCCCGCCTCGAAACCAAATTGGTTATTCTGAATCGCCGCAATCCTGTCTAATTCGTCTTGGTATTGTTTGCGAATGTCCGCCAAAGAAACCACCTTTCGCTTACTGCCGCCGTCTCCATTCTGGTGCAGAGCCGGCGCTCCTTCGTCGAAGATCCAAGCCTGTTTGGCGTCCACGCAGCTAAGAGCATTGATGAGAAGCAGGTACTGGCGCGTTACTGGCGTGTCCAAGACATCGTCTCCGGTAATCTTGTCCCCCTCGCCGGCAAGCTTCAGCTTTTGAATACGGTCGAGCAGAACCGATGCGGCGCCACGGTAATTGTTGCGTTTGATCCGCCACGAGTACAGCACTTGATGATAGGGGAATCCCTGTACAACATCGGTTGCGTTCCTGCATCGGAAGTCCAGCATATCGTCGACGTCTTGCTGCATGCCGGGGAACGGTAGCGACACTAGTTCAATGTTGTGGTAAGTCTCGCACATCTTGTCCACCAGCTTCCGCAGGCAAGAATGCTTCAACGCGTCATCTTTGATGGAGAGGAGGCTTGTGTGGGCGAGTTCAAATTGCGATGTGGCCAGGGCAGCGTTGAACAGACGACTGAGCATTTCAACCTTGATGGACGCGCTGTCCTTAACGATGCCCAGAAACTGCATGGCGAGTCGGGCAAAGTCGACCACGTACGAGTACGCCTTTTGTGATTCGTACAACGCAACAATGTGAGAATAATACATGGCTTGGCCGCTGTTGAGCAGATTCCACTCCGTCTCTCCCAAGAGTCCGCAGCTGTGTCTATCGACGGGGACGGTTTCGGTGCCTACAAGTGGAATGATTAGCAAGCTTTACCCTCGGCATCAGTCTCATCGATTACGGGCGACAAACGTACCCATCCCAATGGCTGCCCTTTTGAAACTAATTGCTGCCGATTCAAAATCGTTGAGCGCTAATTGAACTCGACCGAGCACGTAGACGGAAAAGGGGTTTTGATCACTAAAAGGAACAAGCTCCAGCGCCAAGTCGGCCCGGTCCTGCTTGACGAGGGCGCACTGAATCAGGGCAGGGGAGACTTCGATGTCGCTGTCTGGTGCACAGAGGTTGGTTATGAGGTCCGTCAGGCTGCTGGAAAGCGGCTCCTTTGCGAGGTTATCAAAGCCGAGGAGGTGTCCGAGGTTGGCCTCCAACGCTGTCACTGTTTGGGTGTGGTCGTCACTGTTCTTCCTGGATTGTAACGCCCGGTCGACATGTGCCAGGGGGATTGACAATTCGGTGTGCGCCAGCCACTTCAAGAGTTCCAGCCTCTTGAGCGCCGCAACGAGTTTCCGATAGACTGGCCCAATGTCGACGCGGTGGTGCAGGGCCTCCTCCTCGCTGTCGAATTCAAACTCCATGTGGACCAGGAGGATGAGCTGGCTAAAGCAGACACTCCATTGGAGCGCAATATCGTCCTGGACGCCCTTTGTGACGAGCTTCTGTCCAAATTCTGTCAGGGGATGCCGCAGATGCCGCCGTCTAGCTTCCACGGGAGCCGCCATCAGATCCAAAACGTGAGCGTACAAGTCGTCGGTGACTAGGGCGAAGTTGGCACCAAGCACATCGACAACCTGTGCACAGTCCTCATCTGTGATGCCTCTCCAGAACCCCGCCTTGTCTGAAAAGTATTGAATGCGCTCCAAGTCGGTTTTGGAGGATTCGTCAAAGATTTCTTGTCTCAATGCAGCTTGTGCCAGCTGGACGTAATTATCTGAGAAGCAGTCGACAAAGGACAGCGCAGCGTTGACCAGGGCTGCCTTGGGACCGCTTTCTTCGTCGGGGGAGCCCAGGTTGTGATAGAGTCGCTCCAAGTCGCCGCACTGGCGGATGGCCGAGACGAGATCGGTGCATACTACCCACGCCACGTCCGTCTCGGGCTCGTGGGCCAAGCCGATGGCCTCTCCACGTTGTCGGTCAAGCTCAGCGAGCAATCTGTAAAATCTTCGCCATTGGGTTTCACTGGACGCTCTGAATTGCTCGTAATCCATGGCTCCCGAGGGTCCACGTTCGAGCGAAGCCGTCGCACCCAACACCGAGCATATGGACTCGGCAAGGCCGCGACCCTTGGTGATGCTGTTGCTGCCGCCGCTACCGCCATCCTTTGACGCTCCCAGGCCGCGCTCATAGATTGACAGGGCCGTTTCGAGTGTCGCCTTTGTGAATCGCCCTGGCTGCAGAATGCACTGAAGCCACTTCTCGGTCACGTCGGTGGCATCGCAAGGACCAGACGTTTGCACTGGTATAGTAGCCGAGTCGGGATGCACGCCATCCCAATTTTCCTCCCACGACTGCACCATGTTCTTTCTGTCCAGCTCTAGTCGCTTGACCCTGTACGTCATGTTGTTCTTCCATAGCGTCCACAGGCTGATGGATCCCTCGGTGGGAGACGCAAGGACAAAGTCGGCCAATGTCCAAATGTCAGACGACGACGGTGTGGATGGTATCAGGGTGGCCTTTGGAAACAGATCCTCGACAATGACATTGTGTGCATCCTTGGCAATCACCTTCCAAAACTTGAACTCACCTAAGCCAATGGGGGAATACGTGGCGCAAATGCGGTGACCGCGGCTTTTGCCAACAAGTTGGACCAGATTTGACTGCGATGGATCGATGGACCACTTTCCAACGTCCTGGGGGCTTCGTTCCACATCCAACAAGTCGCCGGTGAAGAGAATCTGGCCGTCATTGACATTCCAGATTCGAAGTCGATGGTCCAGGCATACTGTAATGGCAAACAGACAGTCTTCGAGACCAAAGTTTGTCACCTCGACAGACGTAGCGGCGCTGTATTCCATGTTGACTTTTCCATACTTGATTGTGTGCTTGCCCTGGAACGGCAACAAGCTGCGGAGGTTTTGTGCCCAGCCCTGCACGTTGAAGAAGGACTCTTTCCATACGCCAGATGATGCTGCGGCAGTTAGAATGGTGACACCACCGTCAACACATCAACAAGGACAAACTCACAATCATCATGCCGCGTCTTGTCGAAGCGGATCAAGCCGCCGTCGCTCACAGTCGCCAGCAGGGTATTCGCCGTCACAGCCACCAATCGATGCGGGCTCTTGAAGCTCAGTCCAGCTGGCGACTGAACCTTGCAGAGTTCGGACAAGACAGCATCAATAGCGGTCCTCTTTCTGAAGAATTCGGGCCGCAGCGTAAATGTGTACAGTTGCGAAGACTGGTCCAGCACGTATACACACAGCGCATCATGCTCCTCGGGGTCGGAAAACGCCACGCACCCGTTTTGAATCGGCACACCAAAGTTGAAGTTTAGCACTAGAGGCGCATCGGGGGTCTTTTCCTTTTTGCAAACGTCGACGGCGCGGATGCTGAGTACTGTTCCGTCCTCCAGAACTCGCCAGAGGAAGCTGCGGGGTGTGTCGTGCCACTTTCGGTGATAGATTGATGAAGCGACGGCAAGGTTTTTCAGTCGAAACGTCGTCTCATCCTCGGTGGATGCGTCGTGGGTGATGCGTCGTGAGTTGCGGCCGTTGCTGCTTTTTGAAGGCACCCGTACGCTCACGACCGACGCGGGCGCAGGAGGCTCGAGGTTCAAGCGGGTCTCTTTGAAGAGGTATTGTATCTCGCTTGAATCCATCTCGCCTCCTAGTTCCAGTCCCAGATTGGTATGGAGAGATGGAAGAAGGGAGCTGTTGTCAATGTTGATGCCGTGGGTGGTGAGAGTCTTGAGTGGTCGCGCAGCTGGCAGAATTTCAGATGGCAGCCACCATTCACGATGGCGCTAACCCGAAATGGAAGTGAGCTCGATCTTACCCTACAACACGGACGACACTCGCAATGCATCTTTGCAGAGGAGAGGCATCTCCTGGATATCAAATATACTGTTCACAACTGGTACTGCGCATTGATTGCAATCACTACCTTATGGATTTTTGCGATGCTGGGTTTTCAGTGTATCGGCCCAACACTCTTACTCGTGCTACAAACACTTGGTTCATATCATCAGTCTCACATTGGTCTACGTAGAAACAAATAATTACAAAAGTAGCACCCAAAGTAACGCCCGTCCAATGCAACGCCAATACCGCGAACCAACCCGCATTAGTCCTTATCTGTATCCTTTGGAGCAGGGTCGCCGATGCCGTCTTCATTAATGGCAAACAATGTATCACTCTCTGGCAGACAGGGGCTGTCATAAATTTTGGCAATTCGAGTCTCACCACGTCCCTTCTTCAAGCTGATGCGCGTTGTGCTGGCATGGGCAATAATGTTGCCGCCAATGGGCTTTTTGGGATCTGGGTTGAACATGGCACTTGGCCCTCCGTCGACTTGCGCGACAACCTGGTTGGTAATCACTACGGCAATGCCAAACTCATCGGCCAATCTCTGCAACGTTCGCATAAACTTTGCCAGGTGAGTTTGCCGGTTGGATAACTCGCCGCGGCCACAGAAGTCGGTTCGATACAGGGCAGTGGCACTGTCGACGACCAGCAACGAGAAGCGAGTCTCGCACATCATGGCGGCTGCTTGGTTAAGCAGCTGGAGCTGGTGGTCAGAGTTGTAAGCGCGAGCGTAGGCCACATTGTCGAGGACTTCTTCTCCAGACAAGCCAAAACGATTGGCTACCGCGAGAAGTCGAACCGGCCGAAAGGTGCCCTCCGTGTCAATGTACAAGCATTTGCCTTCACCGCCGCCCATGTCAAAAGGTAGTTGGCAGGTCACAGCCAATGTATGGCAAATCTGACTTTTGCCTGTTCGAAACTCTCCAAATAATTCAGTGACTGAGCCCGTTTCGATGCCGCCTGCGAGAAGTGTGTCCAAATTCTTGGATCCGGTGGTGATGGAAATGAGCTCGCTTCGCCTTTGATGCATTTCAGTTGCGGTTGTGAATCCCATGGGAACGAGTTTAGAAGCTACACATAGCATTAGTCTAGTGGCCATCTGGCGGAGGGCAATGACAAACCTTCTCCTAATATCTTTTGTGCCTTTTGCTCCGAAATGCCCTTTATTTGTTCCAGCATTCGGCGAGGGGTATATGCCACCGACTCGACAGTGTTGAACCCGCCGTCCATGACAAGTTGAATGTCTCGTTTTGTCAGTCCGGCGATGCCCTGGGTTGAAAAGTCAGCGGTATTTCACTGACGCACGATACATGGCCAATTACCTCCAAGGCTGTGAGCGGTGTGGGAGCTCCTGGCCCAGTCATGCCGCCGTCCTCGCCCATTTGGGCTTCATCGTACTCTTCGGCCATTTTGAGATATAGTACAGATTCAAACAGGTCAGATACGATGGATAAAGAGGAGCAATGGGAACACCAGGGAGATGATGGGGGCTGCTGAGAAGTCGTGAGGATTTGTAATGGTGTTGATGTGGAAAGCGCGTTGGCACGCGTCTGGGGCAGGCACCAACGCCACTCGTTGGACGCCAAGCCACGTGACCAATCGCAATGAGATGAAGTCAATTCACGTTCACGTTTGTTACAGAATTATCACAAAACAGGAGATTTAGTCATCAAATGCAACAGTGCAAGTAGAATTCTGATGATTACACCTCATGTATCTGCTAAAGTAGCGTTGTCAGCGACTGTTTATGCACGCTTCAACACCCTTCCCTCACATCCTACATTCAGATTACATTCACATCCATTGGAGACAAATTATCGTCGAGACTTTATTAATTCGTAGGACTAGAGTACAGGTATCCTTGATTCCCCAGAGTTCATATGAGAACCAAAATTCACCCAAACACCATGATGCAGAGCTATAATGCAAATGCCGAGAAATGCAACCATGCCTTAGTTGATGGCGATGCGGCGAGATTCGTGAGTCTTAGCCTTAGGCACGACAATCGTAAGAACGCCGTCATTGAAGCTGGCCTTCACACCATCCGGATCGATACGGTCTCCGAAGTTGAAGCTGCGGGAGAACACTCCGAAACTGCGCTCCGCCAACCAGTACTTCGCTGTCTCAGCAGGCTTCTCCGTCTCTGGCTCAGGCTCCTTGGCGACTTCAGCCGTCGTAGTGTCCGGGGTCCCGGGACGAGAGTGTGATGCGTCGGTCCACCCTTCGTCGACCTCATCTTCGACAGTGGCTTGTCTTGTGCTCTTGGGCTGCTGCTGCTCGGCATCGGGGATGGCACCACTCATGACAGTGTCTTCGGCCTGCCCAGTGGGGGGTGTGCCAGCGGTGTAGCTCTTCTCCCTCCTACCTCGAACGACCAAGGTCTGAGGCTTGGAGAATTCGATAGTGACATTCTCTTTGCTCACTCCCGGGAGCTCGCCGTGGAGCTTGTAAGCATCTGACATCTCAAGGGCATCAAACCTCGGCTCCCATCGCGGTAATGAGCAGCGGCGGTCCGCCTGGGGGTAGGACTGGCGAGAGTATTGGTCCAACTCGTGGACGAAGCGGATAAGGGGAGTGAAGGAGGGGCCTTGATGGAAAAAGTTGTTGTGGAAGAAGGCCATTTTGTGTGTTGACGTGGTGGAAAGGGGCCTGAAAGAAGAAGATAGCTTCAACGTTGGCGAGACTCTGCGACGGATTGGTCTTTGCAAGATTGACTGTAAGAGAATATTGTGTGCTTCTGATGAGAACGGAAATCAACCTCTAAGGGACCAGGAGTGTTGCTTTATACTCCTGGGGAGAGGTGCCTCGCCCGCCATGACAAATGCCACAAATGGGTAATACACAACGACAGGGCATTATTGAAGATGCTAGACGTATCCAGAATGAATTAGGAAGCAATTGCATTGCGTGTTCAGCGGTAGTGCGTGAGTTGTTCACTCCGACGAGTTCAGATGGCGATGGCGACACCTCGAAGCTTCTAGAAGCCGGTGGAAGCTTCCCGCACCAGCCGTGCATTCGGTTGGATTGATTCCCACGCCGCGGAGGCAGACTCAGTCTGAAACCCGTTGTAACATGGGACTTGCAGCACTAACGACAAGACTCTGCCGGTTTATCCATCGCATAGCAGTGGCATGCTATTCGGATCTGCTGGTATCCATTCAAAGACTGCTTTGTGATGAATCAGCCTGGTGAGGTTTGTGGACACTGGACACTGGACACACACTGTGGAGCACTGAACCCTGCGACAGGTTCGTCCGAGCAGCTGACTAACATACACACCACCCCTTGCGACTGCCCCACACCGTCTCGTCTGGAGGCTTCTTTCAAATGACGTCATATGCTGCATCAGAATAGCATCCTTTGCTTTTAACAAAGATCTACAATGACAACGACTTGACGCAGCTGGTCGAGACTGACAGGAGAACAAAGAGCGCCGAATCGAAAGTAGAATCGTTCAATCGCAACTCATGCCAAGTCAGGACCTTGACAAACTTCCCGAACCACACATGAACTCGTAGTCACTGCATCGTCATGAACCATACTATTTTGCTGTACAATCAGTGTTCGTCAATCAGAGTCGTTTACGGAGTCAACTCCGAGTGCCAATATGTCCAGCCACATCTCATCCTCTCCATGTTGGGCATCGCCACTCACAAGCCACGGCCAAATCCAACTTCATCTCTTGCAACAGTTCTCACCATTCATCCGCATTTTATATAAATATAGACGTGTATCCTATTGATAAAAGTTTAGAATCCTCTTAAGATGCAAATTCCACCTGCTGGGGTGTGCTCGGGGTAATGGGCACCGATCCGGGCGGCCGTAATGTGCAATTTTTGACCATTACTTGGGCTTCGACAACCGCCTATCTCCAGCCTTTAGAGCCACGCAAAAAGCCCAATTCCATACCAAGCTGCCGAATATGCATTCGTCCATCCATTGTAACGTGAGACCCCAACATAATCACTAGTGTTGACCCAATACATAACAATAACAATCCGTCATCCGTCTAGTCTAGCCCGACCGTCCATGATGCTGCCCTGTACCCAAACATGACCACCACACTCCATTCCAAATGAAAAACCACATCGAATGTCTCTCCATGATTTCTCTTGAGATCAACGGCGGTTGGTACCGCGACAACCCTGCAACGATGGTTCCATCATTGTCCATATGGGCGTACTGGCGGATACCCGGGCACGAAATTCATTGGCCCTCGCACCGGAACCGCAACCATGGTTGGACTCTGTACGCGGTTGAAAAGGCCAATTAGCCTGCGGCCGACTGATGGCTCGAGCTCGGTGCCATCTCTCGCTATTTTGACCTCTCTGTTTGAATTCCAAGGATTGCGCAAGCCCCGGGTCCGAAAGAAAGGCAGCCGGTTGGTGGAGAGCCATTCCAGCTTGAATGGCTTCCCCCATACCTTTGTGTCTTCGTCTGACCCATCGACCTTGTCATCGCTTGTATTTTCACTGTCAAAATCAGATCCAGTTTCGGAGTCGTCCCTTTCCGCCTCCCAAAAGATTGTACCGCGAGCGGAATCGTCTATAATTTTACCCTTGGGGGCAAACTCGGTGGCATCGGTAGGGATCGCTTTCGGTAAATCGACATCGGCGGTAGCAACAACTTTGGGAGCAAATTCGATTGCCGCCGCAGGGTCTTCGTTAATTTCTGAGACCATGCGTGCGTAACCAAAGTATTCGCCAGACTTATTAGCAGAGAATATCAAATAAACATTATCCGCAGCCTTTGTCACTGAAGTTAGCCTTGTGTTTCCACACCGATAGATTGAGATTGCTGGTTGGCTTCGTAGTTACTGCTTACCTGAAACGCCGTATTGAGATTGTTCTCGTTGTGAGACTGGGTAGCCCATATGCCCGTCTGCACGCTCAAATCCAAATCTTCAGTCGTTAAGCTCTTTAAAATGAAAAACTTGTCCACGTGCTGACGGGCCTGGCTGTCCCGCCTCGACGTTGGCGAAGCGGATTTGGTGCTTGGTTCGTCCGGAACGACCATGGCCTTTGTTTCCGAATCGTCAACTGGACTTCCGTCATCATCAGTGTCTTCATGGTCTGGAGATTGTGTTAAAATGGTGGCCGCAGGGCCAGTAGGTGCCATGTTTCCTGTGGTCCCTTCCACTGTGCTCTTTCGTAAACGGCTAACAAGTCGGACAGACTGAAACTTGGAATCGTGTAGGCTTTGCTGTGCTATGGAGCATGCAGCTTCATCTTTATAGTTGGCAAAGGCGCAATTGCTCTTTGAAATCAAAAACAAAGACTCCAATCCAGATGTTTCCTTGCAAACGTGGTGAACCAGCGCCATGAGGTCGGTTTGTGGTGGTAGGTTGCCAATCCAAAGAGCGTGTCCGCTCTGCCGTGGCTTTCGAGGCGGGCCACGTACTGTGTTTTGCTTCGCAGAGGAGGTATCTGATCGGTTGCCGTATTCTCCGTTGCTGTTCATAGTCTCGTGGTTCTGGAGCCACGGGCCCTGATCGTACTGTCCACCGGCAAATCGAGCCGAGTTGCGAGCATCAGGTTTCGAAATGCCAGTCATGTATGCTCCCGTCACAACATTTGCAGGTATCGCTGGTAAATGACCTGAAAACTGAGCATCATGTGAGTAGTAAAAGTTCTGTTGTGACGGGTTCATCATGATTTGATTGGGGTAATAAACCACGCCTTGGCGCCCCTGGCTTTGGCCATGAGGCGGGTTGCCCGTGGGATAATAGTGTGGCATCTGCTGTGACTGGACATAGTATGAGTGGTTCGGCATTGGCATTGCTGGGCCACCATATGGAGGGATTGGGGCCATTTGGTGAGCCATGGGTGGCGACGTGGTTGGACTATACGATTGGGCGTGATTGTGAATGTACTGCGACGGGTGCTGTGGTCGGTGGTTAATAGCTGGTAATGTGTTGTTCATCGATGCCAGATCAAAGGATACTCCTTGCTGGCCTTGTGGTTGTTGTTGGTATGCCATTGTCGCCTGCGATGGCACCTGTTGCAAAGAAGGGCCAGACTGGTATGAGTATTGCTGATGATGCTCTTTTGTAACAGGAGACGATGTTATATTGCTTTCCTTTGAGACGGTGATTGACGTCGTCGGTGTTTGGAGAGCGGAGTCGAGCTGACCAGCATCGTGTACCTGGTTATCCGAGCCGTCTTGCATTTGATATTGCCTACCAAATTATGAACTAAACAGAAAAGTTTTTGAACCCTTTAGCCTTGTTCAACAACTCGCTGGGGCCAAACCCAGTTCTCTGGATGGATTCGAGAATGGCCGCGGGTATCGTAGGCGATGAGGCTTTACGATTAAATAAGCCGCGACTCGAAGTAATTTCCAGTTTAATGTCGAAGAAAGCCGAAGGCTCAATAATAATACTAACAGTTGGCCAGGTGAATTGTATATCCTGCTGTTATTCGTATTTGTTGAATCGTGCGTTTGGATAAAGATGTCGTTCCTTTTATTAATTTCCAAGGTACTTGAGCGATTTGTTTCGATGCGATCAAGGGACTTGAACGGTGTGTAAACTCGAGAATTGGAAAAGTAACCAGATCAGTTATGTCCTCGTGATATGATTCCCAGCTGCTTTTGATATCATGGATGCTATTGGAGTCAAATACCCAAATGCAGGCGCAGAGTGGATTTTCCGGAGAGAATGGTCCGAGGTATGTGAAGTGCTGAGGAGCAGGTAGGTAGTGAATATGTGCCCAGCGCCTTGTGTGTCAGTGAAGGCTATCCGTCGAAGAATGGTTCGTGGATGAAGAGACAGATGTTAATCAACGGTGCGATCCAGGAATCAGGACGAAGTATAGTAGAGTGTAGAGTCAATGAGACGAGACCCAATGGTGGCAAAACCGGTTCGAGGAATGGCCAAGTTTTTGTGATAGAATCAGGGACGTAGCGGGAATTTGTGGGCTAGACGATAGTTTGAATTGGGAACCCTGAAAACGTGGCAGTCGGTCTTCAATGTGTCAACTCCAAGTGTCGTTGGTTCAGTATATTTGACTGAGTGGCAAATATAGTTTCGACCTGATGTGGGTTTGAAGCTTTTGTTCTGTAGAGCAATTTAGTTGACAAGGTAATTCCAGCTTTCGATCCCGATTGGAAATTGTGTCGACAGAGTCACTCCCTCGTGACTTTCTGGGGACAGGGACTGGTAAAACTGACGACAGGGCTGAGTAAACAAGTACTTCAGAGGTAGATCTGCCAAATACCTAGGTAGGGATGCGCTGGGAGGGACGGGGGAGGTGTGAGAGTAGTGGTAGTGGTTGTGGCAGCGGTAGCAGAAATGATGCTGCGGCTTGAGAGGAGCACCCTCCGTTCTGGCCAGCCTCCAGCTACAACAAGACTGACCTGTTGACTGCAAGAATTAACCCGGGAGCCCTCGTCACAACACCTGGGGTTCTTTTTTTAACCCTCGCAGCCCCACGACAGGCGAAGCAACACAACTGGGCTACCAGTTCAATGCAGCCCAGCCCAGCCAAAGCATCTGCCGCTCGAATATCTTCCGAGCGAGGCGTTGCTGCGACCATAGATCGACCAGAGGACACAAGTACAAGCCCCAGTGAAGAAGGCAATTCGCAGCGTGGATTGAAGGTGGATCGTTCGTGCGCTTTCTGTGTCTATCTTGGGGTAATTCGTCAAAAGTTTGAATAAGTGCAAGTAACTGAGCGCTGTATTCTTCCTTTTTGCGAGCGTTTTTCGGTTTTTCGTCGGGTCTAGGTTTATAGAGATTGATAGCGAAGCTATGATAGTAGCCTCATGAGCAAAGAGAACTAGAACAGCAGAGTAAGAAATGCCCGTGATGATCACCAAGGTCGATCAAGAGCGGACGCTAGCATGTAGTTAATCAATGGCTCAGGGACGGAGTGTTTTTTTTTTTCGCTTCGGTAATCGTTTTGCCACCCAGCAACTCGACATTCAGAAATAAGTTTAAGACGAGGTAGAAAAAATACCACTCGTACGAGACATGTGGCACTGGGATAATATGGTGGAAGGGTGTGGATAACGAAACAGACATTGGACCGAAATCAAGTCAAGGTTGGACCAAACCAGACCAGACCAGACCAGACTCCAATGACGCTTGTTTGGCCTTCGGGTAGAGTCTGGTAGCATCAAATTGGTGTAAGAAGGCAGGAGCGGGACGTAGTTACTTTCCCAAAGTGTGAAAGATGCCGTAAATAATTGGGCAGGAAAGGTACCATGTGGACCAACGGCTCCAAAGAAGAACTGTAACGAAAACTGGCGAACAATTTTTGACCTGCTCGGTGGATGATTCAACTCATCAATTGATCTCCAATTTATTCTTATTCCTTCTACTCCGTACCCAGCTTGCCAACCCAGCCACAGGTACCAGCACCCCTTGCCCCCTTTGGCCTGTACGCACAACAGAGGTGGGCAGTCACCAGTTCATGGGCTCTAGGTCTACAGTCTGTGGTCAAAGGTATTTGAACAAATCCAAGTATACACTAACAGAGCTCAATATGCCTCAGCACGCACCGCGATATGCGATACCTTTCGTCGTTCAAATACTTCTGACCCCCCGCTGTAGTTACAGAGACCGTATCCTTGGCCATGAGCTGCACTGCACGAACCAGACACTTGCACTTACATCCAGACTGGGGACGAACAGGGTTGAACAGGGTTGTGGCGCCTGAAGTGGGCGACTTGGCTTGTCAATTCGTCTTTCCTTGATCAAGTACCAGCCGAGGACCTACAGTACCTAGGTACCTACGAGGTGGGTAATCCAGTGAGTATGTACGGACACACCTTGTCGCTGCAGAGGCGTTTCTCACAGGGCGAAATGGACCCCTGGTCCATAATACGTTCGGTGGTGGCTTTGCAGACCAGCCCAGTCGAGACATCATTGGGAGCAGCAAGAGTTGCAGTGATGCATCGGCCACCAACGGTCAGCCCACCCCCAATCATACTAGACATACCTAGGTATACAATTGGGGCAACGACACCCGGTTGTAGTTCAGAAAGAGACATTGCGGTGGCAATCAGGTCAGTCAACGTTCTCTCCACTCCACCTCACTTGTACCTACTGACAACCTTGGAACCTGGCGTAAATACAGTACTTGCTTCTCCTCCATTCGACGTCAATCCCTTGTGAGAGTAAACGGGACTCATTGCTGAGAGCAAAATGGCCTTTACCCCCCAAGGCGGCAATAAAGACAAATTTGTCAGGACCTGCGTTTGACTACGAAAATCGGCCTTGTACGTTGCGTGGTCCGGTCCCGAACCACCGTTCTTAGCATCATCAATCTCCAATCAAGGCTCCATACCTCCTGAATCGGGCTGACGGTCCGGGGCGATACGCAGCGACGGAGTGCTGGCATGGTGTGTTTATATCATACACGCACAAAGCACCGACGTTTCACGGGCCCATGGCGTGGGGAGGACCCTGAGAAATAGGCCAAGCCACGGATCAAAGTTGTCAGCCATCCAACAATGTTCTTGTCAGCGCCTTACTGGAGAGGGCTTCAGGTAGAGTGATTGGACAATCCCCTTTCTGGCATAGAGCTGAGCTCCGGTATTTTAGGTATACACGATACACCCCAACATTTGTCCTGCGCTATACTGGTGCTAAACCTAAGAATATGCGGCCGCTGACCAAAATATCAACGCTCACAAGACAAGCTTTCTTCTGCCAAACTGAGGGTGAGGTGACTCGCTGATCATGTTTTCGTTTTGCCGTGGCCCACAAAGCCACTGGGAAGCCAAGACTCACCACGGGCAGGGTTTACCGCCGTCCCGCGAGAGCCCTGAAGAACATGCCTTAATTGGACGACTAAATGAAACGGGGATGGGTCAAGTTTCCAATTGGATACGGGATCTTTTAGTTTGTGGAGCCTCTCAATGGGATTTCAACTTCACGATTATCATCTTGCATGGGAAATGCCAGGAGAAATGACGTATTGAACGGACCCACGGAAGGCATGTGTTGTTGTTTGAGGACTAGACATCATCACACCGCAGAACTCGCTAAAGCTGTTTTGCTTCCTCACGTCTGGCCTCTTTGGTGCAGCGAGGAGCCCAAATTATTTGAACAAAAGACTGGACCGCGCGCCGCCACCCATGTCAGCCCAATGCTCCAGCACCCCAATTGAGTCTGGTCCGGTACCCAGGTACATAACGACATTGTCGTTGAGGAGGCGCTGTAGTCGATTTGAGACGCAGGGTCCTCCACGGCGCTTGCTCCCAAAGTTGGCTGCCACCAGAGCCAGCACGGATGAATTGCTCCGGCGAGCGCGGGTATGGTCTTCACATTCTCGACGAGACGATTACTAAACTTCAACTGTGAGCACAGCGCCGACAATAAAAGAGCAAGAACGCTGTTCAGGCAGAAGCAAAAAGGACACGTCGATAGTTGGACGTTACCAAAGCCGCCGGATTGCAATGAGGTCATTCATTCAACGGACCCCATGTGAGTTCGCCCACAAAAGAGGGGTCCCATCTCGTCCGAGTGTACGGAGTACGGAGGACGAATACAAACATCGAACACAGAGCACGCCAGTTTGTTGTCAATGGGTACCCATGAATGCCAAATTGGGAATCTGGGTGATGCTTTTTGCCACCACCACAAGGACAGGATGCCAGCTCGTTGCACCACTTGGCAATGGACTGTGGCTTCAAGTTTTGGCGGGCCTGCGTATGTCCCCAATCTGGTGCACCATTCAGGTTTCGCGACACTGTCGGAATGACGTAGCCATGCCTGCCGCTGTCTCGCTGCCGCCAAAGTGTGATCCCGTCCCTGATTTCTGTCGTCATTATCCCAGCAACATAGGTCCAAAAGTCAAATGCCATGACACCAGTTCGCAGGGGTAGGTGTTTTATCGCTCTGTCGTGGCTTGTATGGGTTCCTCCTCTCTTGTGGCTACATCGACAACTTACATACAAGACACACAGGCAGACATCAGCCCATGTACTCCGTACGCGCTCTTCTTGTTGGGGTGTCTTGTGGGGTTTGGGTAGGGTCTTGGAGCAGTGGAGGAGACGCCATGGTGCTGCCTCTCTCTAAATTCGTCGTCATCATCGGAAAGTCCCCGGTGAACGTTGGCTTTCTGTGGTTCCATCTAAAGAATTTGCGAGAACCTTTCTTTGGCCTCTGCTTGGCTAAACATCAAGAATGACATCAGAAGAGTCGTGCTGACTTGCTATGACATTGATGGCTGTCCAAATCCGCAACGCCGACCCCAACAACCAAATGTGATATTCACTGCAGGGCGCAAAGCGTCGCACCGGGAAATTCTTTGAGTCCCAAAAATACGTCATGGACAGCCAAATATCTAGGCAAGTGCGTTGATTGAAGGGAAATGCTCAAAATGCAATGTCGACCACAAAGTGTTACCGGGTAGGCTGGCGGCTTGGAATACCACGATAGAATGAAGCCATCACAACCTACCCTATAGGAGTCATGGTCCAACGTCGTGGCTGCAATTTCCCAAACACAACCACGCAAATGGTGGTAGATTGACTCTGAAACTTGCAGCGACGCACCGGTGCATATTTCTCTATGTTTATAATTGTAATGTTGCGGAAATGCTCAAACATCATGGCCGTGTGTCCAAGGGTTGGATCGAAGTAATGGCTCTCTTCAAAGCGCCCTTCGGAGTCGCAGCACCAGCTTTTTCGTTGTGATACTCTCCATAGAAACCATTAGATGGGCCCTGGCAGAAGGTGATATTGTGCTCGCCAAAATCGAACCAACACAATACCGGTCGCTTCGATACCTGGCGTAACACAGGGTACGTCATATTCACATCCTGTGAGTGTAATCATATATAACTTTAAAATCCTAGTTCCATTCCAACTATGTCTAAGCAAGGCTGTTGTACAAGATAACCCACCATCCCGATCAATCCTTCTTCATTGGCAATACGGTCTCCTCAATGCCATCCTTGGTAATGACAAGCATCTGCAGGGCATCACCAACCTCAATGTGGCGTTCCACAGCACCGTCGAAGGCATCTTTGATAATGGTCTCGACTTGAGATCTGGACAGAGGATGGCGCTCCCTCTCCTTGAGATCGTGGCCTTCACCGCTTCCGGGGATGTACTGATTCTTGAAGTTGACTTGGTTATCAAGGAAGGGCATAATCAAGCTTCCTGCTGCACCGCCGGCCCGACACTGTTCTCGCTCGTAGCTGCCAACGGGATCGTACGAATACACAGCGCCCTTGCCTTCTTCATCAAGGCCGCCCAACATGGCTGTTACGTAATAGGGGAAGAATCGCTTCTGGTATAGAATCGTCGACAACCGCTTGGCGCAGGCGTTCAACGTCATTGGCTTGCCGTGCCGGTAGCGGTAGATCTTGCAAATGGTATCGAGTTGGTCTCGCAGGGCGGCGCCATCGGCAGCAAAGCCGCAGACGGAGAGCACAATCGTGGCGTCATCTTGCGATGCGTTTGAGCCGCCAATTCTGAAAACCTTGGGAGCCATTCGGGAGTTGATGCTGTAACCGCTGGTGTGGCGGGTGTCTCCAGCCATGATGGTGAAGTCGGCACCGGCGATGCCCAGCGTAGAACCGCCATTGTCGGTGTAGCTACATTGTTGGGTTAGAAAATGAAGAATATGGAGACGGGCACCCGTCCGCAGCTTCAAGGCTACTCACGGATTGAAGCGGTGCTCACGAGGCTCCCCATGCGTCTTGGGGGCATCCGAGAAGGAGTAATTTGGGCCATTCATGACCGGGTTTTGGCTGAACATGGCGGCCATACTGGCGGCAATCAAGAGTGCGACGATGCGAGGGGTGGTTTTGTGATCGGTTTAGATGCGGAGGTTTGATGGGGAGAGGTGGTTATGTCAAAGTTGATGGCTTTGAGATGCTGGAGACGAACTGTCGTTTGAGGTTGCCAATATGCACGCGTCGTCAGGCTAGCTGTAGCCTTGCAAGCTGAGCTGTGGTAGTCAGAGCTTTGGGCGGAGCTCAGATGACTAAGCCAATTTGGAACGGGCAGCTACGTTGGCCCGATCAGTGCAGTCGAGGCACTTGCCAGGGGCCAGGAAGGAGAGGCGTTCCCCCCAACGACTTTCACACTCGCTGCCGAGGCAAGCAATGTTGTGTACCAGTTGACATCTGCCGCTGGTTTGCTTTTTTCTTTCTTTTCGACCTGTGTTGCTTCTTGAATTCGTCTTTTATGCTGTAATTGCATTGTTCAGAGACAATCATGACGCGAGACATTCGCTCTAGAGCGCTGGAGCGCATAGCTGCGCTCTCTGCGGAGAGCTCCACGACGTCCTTTGACAAGTCCGACCTTGACAAGCTGTGTCGAGCCTGTCACTCGGCGCGAGGCCGAGAATATAACCATGGTGGTTACAGTACGAAGCAGGCCGGTTCCCTGGGCCGAATTCCAATGGTTCGATCATGATATAGAGCAGTCATCTTTATCATTACCAGCGAAACTAACAAAGAACCTAGTCCATCCGCGAATTCGAGGTTCTCCTGGCCCTTTGCAAGACCGCACCAAATATCAAATCAAGCCAAAGCGCACAAAAACTTTCGTACCGTCTCATTCCTTACATCCTCGAAGCACACGCTCAAGTATTTGCGCCTTCCCCATTTTTTCGTAAAGTCGAGCCTTCCCCCACCGAGTCCCTGGCCTTTCATCTTACTGCCGCCCTGCTGTCTCTCGGCACCAACTACATCGACCTCAAGGAGACTGTGGCTGATGGAATTTGGGCGTTTACCAATGCTTGTGGGAGGGCGACCGAGAGCGTGCTCTCGCCACAGTCAGGAGACCCCGAGAGCCTTCCCGTCGACGATGCAATTCGAACTGTGACTATTGCCCTGGCTCTCCTGGGTTTTTTGGACGCCGCGTCTGCCCAGGCCGACTTTTGGAATGCCGGAGGCAGGTTGGGACTCATCCAAAAATTCAACCAGCTCTTGTCTGAGCCATTTCTCGTGGCAGTTGAGACGTCTCTGTCCACCATTCGAAACACTCACAGTCAGACCAATGAAGTTCGGGAGTGGAAGCGATTGCTGCGCCATTATGCGTCTCACGGCCGGCCACTAGGCGCCATGATTATCCAACGCAGCTTCATGTGGCTTGTACTCTCCAGCACCTCGTTGATGGTTGCTGATGGCCCGGCCCTTCGGAAGCAGCATGTGCTTGACTTGCTCATGTCGGGAGACGGGGCAGCCGTGATGGAACAGCGACATTTACTGGACGGGGACGTCAGATCAGTTGAAGTATATGCCAGCATCACCACCGACCAAATGGACTACCTCGAGGCCGGAGCCGATTTCGTTCGCCTGGGCTCACCGGACCAGCAAAAGTTGGCATATGATGTCAAGTCTGCCGCCATGGTTGCCTTCTTGAACTGCTCACTTCTCCACGAGAATGGGGCTGATTCTGACGTTCTCATGGGTTGGCTCCAGGAGACCTTGGAAGACCCATTGCAAATGTCTGATCCGAGCCTTGCTTCGGTTGTTTTGCGGTGCATGGCTCTGATTTGCCGAATATCACCGTCCTACTCGTCTGCTGTCAGCCGTGCTCTTCCTCGCTTCCTGGTTCAGACGGCGCCGCACGGTGACTCGACCAAGGTCGCCTCGACAAGTCTGGCCTTTGTTTTGAAGATGTTGTCCAAGGATGCCATCATTAGTACCCTTTACACATTGGGAAATGTGTTGAGCCCTGACTCGGATGAAATTGCCCATGGTCTCACCAATGGCACCACCAGCAACGAAGAAGTCGCGGCTGGAGGGTACAATCGCCGTCACTCTACGGGTAGCTCCATTTCACTCTTGATGAATGGCGAGCAAGAAACTGCCATTGTCTACGGCAACGTGGTGCAAGCCATTTGCACCATTGCCACAACCTCTGGTGACGAAAAGATTATCGCCCTGGCGCAGTCCATGTTGTTGCAAAAGCTCGACAAGGTCAATGCCAGTGTTGATACCAAGGTCATCTCTGGCGCGGCCAAGCTTTCGCTTCACGGTGGGCAGCTAGAGTTCCGGTCGTTGCTCAAAATGTACAGCAGGATTTGCCATATCGGCGTCGTTGACCACAAGGATTTCCTCCTGACCGCCGTCATGAAGGCTCGCACGTACATCTCGGCCAACTTGCGTCGCGACTCATCCCTCTTTAATATTTACTGGGAGCATTTGCTTGACGCCGTCATTTCGCTGGGTGATGCCGAATCTCCACACCATACCAAGGAGTCAGACGTTCAGCTAGCCGCCCAGGAGATTGCAGAGCTTTTGCACCCCCTGGCAGTCTTCATGGCCAGTAATGACGTGGCATCAAACCCCATTGACGTTGACGAGACGTACTCTCTGCTCAAGGATGCGTGGTTCAATATTGTTGTGCACGGATTCACCACGACAACTGATCGAGGTAAAAAGTACATCAACGAGCTCCGAACCATTGCCGTTCACTCACCTCCGTTGGTTGCTGGAGAGCGAACGGAAGTAGTGGAGAGTGACATTGAGCTCAACACGGTGCTGAGACGCGCAAACAGCGGCGAACGAGAAGCGGCGCAAAAGAAGCTTCTGACTGAGCTGATCCCGTCCAAGGCGTCCGACATTAAAGGCCTCAGTTACCGTAAAGTCATATTCCTCCAGGCTGCCTACCTCGTCGAAAGTCTCCGTGCCGACTCCGGCGACTGCACAAAAGTCTTGTCCTACTTCTTGGAGCCCAGCATGCGCAAGGGAGAGGTCAGCAGCACAATGGAAGGCATCGCAGCGGCTGTTGTCGAAAAGTATCTCAAGAAGACGTTGGGTGGTTCGGAGCCAACCTTTTCGGCACAGTATGCGGCAGAACAGCTCGCAACCATCTTTTGCATCTGCTGCCATCGCATTGAACGTGTGCAACAAGCAGCATTCACATGCGCAGACCGCATCATTCGGGACGTCCCGTCAGCCCTGTGCCAGAGAAAGTCGCTTTTTGCCCTTCTTGAGCTGTTATCTCTCATGTGGTCAAGTTGTCTCGAGGCCGAAACCGATCTTTACGCACCTCGGTCCATGTTCAAGTCTGAAATTGGAAAGGTCATGGTGGAATTGTCCGACGACTACGATTTCCGCCGATGGACCCTAGATCATCTCAACCGCAAGGCCAAAGTTTGGGTCAATGCCGCCATCAGTCTGGCTCCGATGGACGTCAAGGGCTTGCTGCAGACGTACCTGTCTGAATTCGATGACGAGGGTGCCTATGGACATATTTCTCTGGGCAGATCGTTTGCGCTGGAACTTGGGTCTATCATCCCATCTACCGACAACCGGCTACAGTCGCTGGAAAGGGTCGGCTCTTGTGAGATTAACACGGCCTCCGATCTTATTGCCCAGTACACCACGAGACAAGAATATCGATATGGGGAGACGTTGCCAGACCGCGGGACGGAGCTCATTAGCTTCATGAATGTGAATCGGCGAACGTCGTTTTCCCAGTCCAATGTGACGGAGAGCGCCAATGCCGCCACGGCCCTGGCCCACGTTGAGGCTCGCATCCTAAGCAAAAAGGCGACGTCCTTGAACGAAGTCCGTGACATTTTGAGGCGGGCGGCGGCGTTACTCTGCCGCACCCATCGCGACGAGTCGGCAGTCGCCCGCTATCTAGTGAGCATCCCATTTGCATTGTTCACCAAGCAGTCCATCAAGACGGGTGTCTCGTTATGGCTCGGCGTGATGAATGAGAATCCGCGACTGGAACCAAAACTCTTGAATAGCATTGCCCAGCAGTGGGAGTTTACCATTTCACGCAAAGTTGGGCTCTTTAGCTCGGCATTGGCTCACCCTGACCCATTCTTCCTCAAGGAGGAGTTTGCGCCAAGCGACTTGGAGCTCATGGCCAAGAAGCGGCAGGCAATTCACGATGTGCTGTCGCCGCACGCCCGTCTGTTGCACTTTTTTACCAGCCATTTCAATGCCACTCGCCTCGGTAGCCGGGATACCCAACGGGTGTTTTTGCGCATGCTGGACCTCACCCTGACTGCCCTCAAGGGGACGTCTTCGCACCCCATGTCTCGCGAGTTGCGGTTCCAGCTAGTATTGTTTGGCCTCAAAGTGCTTCGTTCGAGCACCACGATTGGGGCAACGGCCCAGTGGAGGCTCAAGGACAAGATTTTATCGGCCGGCCTAGGCTGGTTCAGGAATGCCCCCAAGTGGTCCTTTGGCAGCAACATTCTGCAATTGAAGACCGAGGTCCGCTTGATTGCCGACGTATTGGTCGCCATGAAGGTGGTGTCCTTTATAGGGGCCCATACCGTCGGCAATGTCAAATCGCTACAGGCCAAGGAGCAGCTGCTTCAACTGCTGCTGGAGAATGAGCAGTCACGACTTGCTGTCTGGATCAGCCCCCTCAGTCAGCAGGGACTGCAATTGTCGGCCCAAAACACGTCAAAGTCGTCTATTGAGAACGCCCTGATCCCGCTGGTCAAGACGGCCTGGCAGCAGGATCCTTCAATTGCTATTGAGCTAACAACGAGATTCAACTTTCCGCGCCTTCACAGGGACGTTAGGCAGCTGGTCTTGTCAGCCCCCGATAAGGCCGTCTCTGATCCTGAGGCCCTGCCCTTGATATTCGGTGGACATTTACCTGACGACGTCAACATTCAACTCAAGGTAAGAACCTGCTCCCCCGCCTTCTCCCCAGACTGGGTGTCAACTCCTTGCGTGGCATCCGTAGCTGACATTGTCCAAAGTACCTTCTCGTGTGGGAACCGCTCAACCCCCTTACGGCCGTAACCCTGTTTATGCCCGCCTACAAGCATCACCCATTCATTATCCAGTATGCCATGAGGGCACTAGAGAGCCACTCTGTGGACGTGACCTTTTTCTACGTCCCTCAGATTGTGCAGACCCTTCGATACGATGCCCTTGGCTACGTGGAGCGGTACATTTTGGAAACGGCGCAGTTCTCTCAGCTGTTTGCACATCAAATCATTTGGAACATGAAGGCAAACTCGTACAAGGATGACGATGCTCAGGTGCCTGATGAGATCAAGCCAACGCTTGACGGTGTCATGACCAAGATGGTGGATAGCTTTGCTGCTCTGGACCGAGACTTTTACGAGCGAGAATTTGCCTTTTTCGACGAGGTGACGGGCATTTCCGGCAAGCTCAAGCCGCTCATCAAGCGACCCAAGCCTGAAAAGAAGCAAAAGATTGAAGAGGAGCTTCGGAAGATCAAGGTTGAAGTCGGCGTCTATCTTCCGAGTAATCCTGACGGTGTCGTTATTGGCATTGACCGCAAGTCTGGTAAGCCTCTTCAGAGTCACGCCAAGGCTCCCTACCTGGCCACATTCCGTATTCGAAAGAACAAGAGTGGCGGGAACGACGTTCTTAATGCGGATGCTCCCGAACAAGCGCCCAAAAAGGGACAAGACGAGCAGGGCCAGCAGCAGCAACTGCAGCAGCAACAGCAACAATACCAGGACAACATCATCGAGGTGTGGCAGTCTGCTATTTTCAAGGTTGGTGATGATTGCCGACAAGACGTTTTGGCTCTTCAAATGATTTCTGCATTCCGTGGCATCTTTCACAGCGTGGGGTTGGATGTCTACGTCTTCCCGTACCGCGTCACCGCCACTGCTCCTGGATGTGGTGTTATTGATGTACTGCCCAATTCCATCTCCCGTGATATGCTCGGCCGAGAAGCAGTCAATGGCCTCTATGACTACTTCATCTCAAAGTACGGCAACGAGGACTCGCTCCGCTTCCAACGGGCCCGCAACAACTTTGTGAAATCCATGGCTGCGTATTCCGTCATTTCATTTTTGCTGCAGTTCAAGGACCGACACAACGGTAACATCATGATTGACGATGCCGGCCACATCCTGCACATTGACTTTGGTTTCTGCTTTGACATTGCACCCGGAGGTATCAAGTTCGAGCGCGCCCCGTTCAAACTGACCAGCGAAATGGTGGCCGTCATGGGTGGCTCGACCGACCACCAGAGTTTCAAGTGGTTCGAAGAACTCTGTGTCAAGTCGTTCCTCGCTAGCAGACAGTACTGCGAGAAACTCAGCCAGATTGTGCTGCTCATGATGGACAGTGGTCTGCCGTGCTTCAAGCCAGAGAGCGTCAAGCATTTCAAGGAGCGATTTGTGCTGGACAAGACGGAGAGGGAGGCAGCAAACTTTATGAAGGGCTTGATCAAGACGAGCTACTCGAGCTACAGCACCGGCGTCTACGACCAGTTCCAGCTGCTGACCAATGGTATCCCTTATTAGGGGAGGAATTTGTGCTTCAATTGTTTTTTGGTCACCATCACTGTTTTAAGGACAGATTGCCTAGCCTGTTTCATATTTGTACAAGCAGTAACGTACAACCGCCACTAATATACAAGTCTATATGTTTTTTGTCATGTATCATATCCAAGAGATGCTGTGTCCTCCCATTATATACTCCTCCCACCGTGACGAGCACTACGCAGGGCTCTGTTTAAGCATATGTGTTGGAGCATTGTAGCTCGTATAGTCCACGTGCACAAAGGCCCTATCCACAATAGGCACCGACTCCAGGAAATAAGTCAACACTTCACTCAAGTCGTGGCTATCCTTGAGCGGCGTAACTGCCGACAAGACAATATCCACTTCAACAAACAGCTTATCGCCAGCGTGGTAGGCGCGCAGATTCTGGATCTGTCGGATTGCAGTTGCGAAGCGCATGGTAAGGTAGAGAAGGAGATTGCGCTCATCAGGCTGCGCCGAGAAACCGGTGAGGTTGCGCACATGATGGGCGGATGTTTGGCTCCATGTGAGAATCACGACCAGGGAGAGGAGGAGACCTCCTGCGGCGTCGAGCCACCAAACTCGTCCGTAGAAGCCGACTGGAACTGTAAGTATCACGATTACAATGAGAACCCTAATAAAAGGCGAGACATACCAATGGGGAAGAAGATGGAGCCAATGTTGAAAATGACGTCGGTCTTTGCGTCTTCGGCTCTGGAGGGAGCGTGTTAGTGTGAATGAGGGTTCTTGCGACGTGGTTGGGGCAACGTACAGGGCTCGGACGCTAGAGTTTTTAACCAATCTACACCAGATCCAGCATCCGCCTTTGATGACAATGGTGACGATCATGATGATGATAGCGGGAGTGCCGAGCTGAAGAATCTCGTGTTCGGGATTGGCTAAGCGTTGAATACATTCGAGACCGACTTGAACAAAGGATGTGACCATGATGACGGAGAAGACTAGCACTCCGACGGGTTCCAAACTGTGCGCCAGTCAGTATATATGCCATGCCGAGGCAGAAGACGGAGGGGACAGGTGCCTTACCGACGACGTCCTACGGGATAATGATGCTGGTCTTGTTGCCCTGCCGAGATGAGCCGTGTTGTTGTCCACACAATGGCCGTGCTGAGAAAGTCGAGAACGGCGTCGACCAAACTGGCGAGAACGGACATGGAAGGTACGGATATAATGACGACGACTTTTCCAACCAGAAGGATAATGTTGGCAACCATGTTCACCCAGATGGCGAGGGTGACAATGGGATCGTCGCTGTCAATGTCGGCGTCTTCAAGCCAGGGGAGATTCGGTCGCGGACCAGAATCGCTCGAGTTGGATGTGACGGGAGCATGAGTAGACTGCTCCTCGTCCTCGCTGTCATCGTGGTGATGTCTCAATAAGGGCAGATTTTCAGAAGACCGAAAGATGTCCTTTGGTGTTCGCTTTTGCGGCAACGCCACTTGCTTAGTGTTGTCGTCGATGGGGGAACTGCTTACATTGCCATTTCCGTGTCCGTTGATGGTGCCGTAAGAACCGGAAATCTGCTGGTGGTGGTCCAAGGATGCCGAGAGAGAGGCTGATAATGACGCGGAAGCGGAGAAGAATTGAGAAGTATTGGGTTCTTCGGTGATGGTGGCTGGAACGTCTATGGGCTTAAAGGCAGATGCTTCAAGCTCGGCATTGTACTCGTTGAGTAAGTCGTGGGGGATTGACGAGTCTAACAGACAGTCAATGTACATGTATTGCTCAATGAGTTCATTTGTTCGCTCATAGTATTCTCGTCTATCCGCGGTGTTAGTCGTACATGTAATACAATGAAATAACGGAGTAAGGCTATACAAAGAGGCGGGTGTCTCATTGCAGGCATGTCTCACATGGGTTTCTTCATGGTCTTCAACTCATCCTCATGTTTCCAGTAACGCTCCCACCGATATCGTGGATTGCTTTTACCAATAAGGTTCATGCTCCTGGCCAACGGACCCTTGAGAATCTGACTTAGACGATTTTCATCCTTGAGCAGGCGTTCAATGGCATCGTCTTCGTCGTGACGCATCCACAGACCGGCTTCTTCATCGTCACTGCCATGGCGATGGGACGGAGGAGGAGGAGGCCAAGAGCCCACCAAGCTCTGCTGGGACCGGCTGCGGATGAGTGAGGCTAGAGTACCGGTTCGAGTAGCCAGCGGATAGTGGTGATGGTTGTCATCGAGAGAGAGGAGGGAGGGCCGGCGGACCGGACTGGGACGGTAATTTGGCGAGCTCATTGGGGGGCTGCGATTCAAAGACGCCGTTGAGACTCGAGACACCCACGGTGGACTCGAAGCGGCTCAGGCGCAAGGTCCAAGTAAGTGAAATGCTGGAATTGTTGCTGATGGTGGTGACGGGACAACGTGAAGAGAATTTGCGGACCAAAACCAAAAAGCTCTAACGGCGCACGCCAGCAGCTGTTTGTGTCACCCAGACAAGACAGGACCAATGGATGAGACTGTGTCGAATCAGAGGCCCAGTGTTCAAAGAGTCAGAGGAAAAGAGAAACAAAGCATGGTTCTTAAGGAATGCGCGATGCCACGGCCAACATCCAGAGGAAAAGGCTTGAGAGTTGGTGAAACATCAAATATCGAGGCAGCAACCCTGCGATTGGCTGCATGTGCTTCGATGTCATTGATCAATGGATCGTGCAGGCTGGTGGTGCTGCTGGCACTTCCTGCAGGGCCAAGTCGTGGTGCTCCGAACAGCCGGACCCTGGCTGGAGAGGCACTGGGATCGTTGATAGGCACTGGGGCCACACATGCAGTAAAGGACCCGCTGGAGGTCAAAGCTGCTGCACCTGGGCTCCACTGCAAAGGCAGCCGGAGAGAATACTCGCCGTCAATGTGAGCTTCAGTGCATGTGTTCCATCTTCTTCAGCGGCGCTTCTGTTTCTGGTTGGCTGGTTCGTCCGCGCGGGAGCCTCAACAGGGCAATCCGCATCCATGTCGAACTGGGCGTGGGTGGTGCGAATGGGGGCCGCCCTAAATTGCCGTGGGCTCAAATGTTGTCCAGAAGACATCAATTGATCTGAGTTGCCCATGTTCAACGCATGATGTTGAACTGCTGGTTTGGTGTCAAGTCTGCCAAGTCGTCGAGGTAGCACATCTTGTTCGAAGCTATGGAGTCTGGTAACTACAAGAGTCATGCATCTTGCCAGCAATCTGTGGACACGTTCTCTGCCACGACGACTGTGTGGTAACACTCAAATTAATATGATGCGCCTCCCCTTTGTCAGCTGACTCGTCTTAACAACCTCGCCAATTGCTCCGACCATTGATTGCCATACATGAGCTGAACATTCCAACCGGCTGCATCAACAAATGATAACTGCATGAGGCAGCAAAGCATCATCCACGCGCTTGGAACTGCCCCTCCAACGGTAGGATCGTCTTGTAATACCCCCCAATAGTCTTGTAGTCACGTCTTTTCTGGTGAAACCGTCTTGGTTACGGTGCCGGCTCGACCGTGTCCTCCGGGACATCATCGCTTCGTCATGATTGTTCCAACGCGGGTCTGGACATTGATAGTGTTGGTTACCCGTCACACGTAGAAAGTAATGTCCGCCAGTCCAAGCTTCTCGCTACGGACATGGGGTAAATCGCCATGATGCGGGGAAGACTCAAGCCTTCTCGAATCTGACTGATCCCATTTGACCGATCCAATCTGATCTGATCTGATTATGACGGACATTATGCAATTTTCTTTGGCAGGGCACATAAGACCACGATGAGCTTCGGATCACATGTGCGGGCTCATGCGAACCTTCTGAGAGGGGGAACGACGTGCTTCAGCATTGCGGCCGGCATAAGCACAAACGCCATCCATCAAGTTGATCTGCCACCAATTGAGTTGCAAAAAAGGCAACTTGCTCCGTCTGCGCCTCTGGCATATGCAGTGAGAAACTCAAAAGTATTATTTCGTCAACAGAGGTCACTTACCAGCAGCTCAGAGCTGCTCTGCTGGACTGTTGGCTTGTCGTGCCTCTTTCCGATCCAAGCTGCAACTTGGAGTGGCTTTCGGCCAAATCTGCCCGTGAGGAGGGGATGAGACACCATACATGAGAGCACCGCCAATACACCTCGAGTTTTAGCGATCCAACATTTTCTTTCTGGAACTATGCAAGAAACTCAGAGGGTCGTGAGTGTGTGGAAGGGGTTGGACGGAGCAGGGGGGCACGTTTCGTCATGTATTGTTCCGATATCCGATTCCCCTGTTGGTGGCAACCACGGCGATCTCACACTTAAATTTTCCGTTCAAACAACCATATCTTAAGCATTGTTCGAGGATGGCTCCGAGTGTGATTCAGATTGTTGGACTGAACGATACCTGATTCCGTGTCGGCCATGATAACGTATGTCGGAGGAAAGCGCTGCCTTTCTCAAATTGACAGAGGACGAGCTCTGCGCCTGGGGCAGAGTGTCGCCTCCAAATCGTCCCTGACTAGAATAGAAGCTGTCTTTGAAACTCATGGAATAAGGACCGATCAATATTTGGCCAAAAAAAAAAAAGTTGTTCATCCCATGACAAAGAATGGTGAGCGAGACCAGACCATTCAACCAATGCTTTGGTTTGGTTCTGGTTCGTGCCAAGACAAAGCTGCTGGGTTGCACTTGCCGCTTCTGAGAAACCTTGGCAACCAAAATTCTCCCGAAATGCACCAGACCTCTGCCCACAATTGCTCTCTAGATTCTGGCACGAGCCTGAAGACATGGCATGCCTCTGTCTCTCTCTCTCTCTCTCATTCCCCCTCTCTTCTTTAATCTTCTTTCCCCCCTTTCACGATAGTTTCATTGTGTATGTGCGACTTGGTCATGACGAGAATGGAATGCTCGCCTGGTGGTCTGTGGCAACCGTTCCAGATTCTGTTGACGCTGGGTCTCAACTCGTGGGTTTCATTCCGATGCCTCCATGCCCTGCCAATTGTGGCAGATTAAAATCCTCAAACGGCATCAACTTACAAAGTGGTGACATACCAGTTGATCCTCAAACAGTTCCTTGTTCATGCAAGTTGGCTAGCCGATGGACTATGGAGGCGTCAAGACAGGATCATTCCGCTGACATTGCTGCAGCCACAAACTTCGATACTGGCTTGTGCAGACTTTGGATACAACTTCTCCCGGTATGGGCCAGAAAACGTCTGCTCGTCAAGAACTGTTGGTCGGCTTGAGTGGGACAAGAGAGCTTCAGGAGCATATGTGCGGAGAAGCTGGCCAGAAGGATGGAGCCAAGACGTGGTACACGTCCGCTGGCCACGACAATGCTGGCCAGCGCCAATAAAAAGGCAATTTGTGTCAACAGTCTGGAAGGAGTGCTTTCGTTAACTTGCGGCCCTATGGATCTCAGCCGGTGGGGAAACCACAAAAAGTTGGGCCGCGTTGAGAAAAGCTTGTTGCTGTCGATCACATTGGCTAAATGCAAGCAGCACACCACGATGAAAACAAGAATCCGCAACTGCACGTCGAGTGCCTGTCCGCAATAGGGGAGAGACATTATCTTTACATGACAGAAACTTGCCACTTGTACGACAACCCACCGGCAACGTCGTTTATTCACGCATAATCGCGCGGACCAAGTGCCGGTGCCTTGGTGAGGATAACTATGTGTATCAGTCGACCGCAAGCACAGATATGCGAGAAAGAAAAAAGATATCACCTCTCGAAAGGCCCAAAGAGGAGTACGTCTGAGGAGGGCAGATGTGATGGTGCGCAATGGACTAAAAGCCATGCTGACTGTACCCATCATAGGACCACTGCAAGACGGAAATAGTTGCAACCACACAAAGTCCACTGGGCAATGCAAAGCTCCAGGAACTGGTTCACTCCTGTACATGTTCCCTACATACTGGAGCCAGAGACGGGGCACTGCCACCCATCATCGTATTGAGAGGGTAGCCACAAAACTTTATGACGACAGCGCTGCTATTAACAGGCACACCAGGAACTGGCCAGGGTGTGCATTAACACCTGAAATACCGAATGCGTAAGGGAGATCGGTAGGTTCGTAATAAGGGAGATCAGTCCAAAGGGAAAAAAGTTGCTACTCGATTATGGGACGGAGCCTGAGCACGCAGAACCTGTTTGTCCAACAAAGACACTGCAAGGGTAGGGCCGCGTCCACAATGATACTTGACACCACTGCGCCAAGCTTGCCGCTTGGCCATGCAATCTTGACTCTGCTGCAATAATTACTTCCATGGGAAACACACACAATTTTGTGCGTCTTCTTTGAATGGGGTGCAGAGGACTCCGTACTCCGGACAAAAAAGCCTCGGTTTCTTGGTCAGTGCGCCATCCAGGCTCGAGGCACTGGCGCCTTGCATATTTATTGTGGACACTCTGGACGAAGCAACTGGGCAGACGCAGGCATGCAAGCAGGACGGAGTATTGCTCACAGAATACGGGACAAGCTGCCTCCACGTCGCCCCCTAGATATCGTCAATGGTTGCGCCGCCACATGATGATCGTCATGCTCTACGATTTGGAGCACAGATCTACTGAGCAACTACGAAGCATGCAGCAGTTTGTGCCCGATTCCCGGTAGCACTGGGCGATTTTTGCATCTCCCATCATAATCTTGAGACGCCAAGGGAAGGTTAATCGCCGTGGAGAGCCATGCCAATCACTTGGTCGATATTGTGAGGCATGAGCCATGTCTCCCCATCAACATCCCTGGATGGCGTCCCTGGATTACATGGCCGGACGGATGAGCACGGGGTTTGGTGACTCTTGTGCCCACTATTTCTCAGCTGGCTGGGAGTGGTGTGTACGCTGGATGACAAGCATTTGCTAACTCACTAGGCGCCTCCATCAGGGAGCTAGCTCATCAGGATCGAGTAACGGTCTTCATTGCCAGTGGCCAAGACCTCGACTCGACCAAGATGAGCCAACGTGGCTCACCCAGGTTGACGGGCCAAGGCCTAGTCCTCGATGTTTTGGCTGAGGTATTCTCATTTTTTTTCTTGCTCGACTAGCCGCAGGTGAGCTAGCAGGTCACAAAAAAAAATCAAAACACCGTGGTCTTGGACTGGGACCTATCCACAATGTGCCTGACTTGCATAGGCGCATACTTGCTTGTTTTTGCTGTAACGCATGAATTACCAGACATTGATTCCGAGAACTTGTGGTTTTTGGGCAATTTCAACACATGATACAGTCTATGCAAAATATGCCGTACCCAATTGAATGAAAATACTAGCAGCTATTTGGTCTTCAACTTGGCACTTTGGACAAACGGGACTGCGTTCTTCATATTTTCTCTCCACTTGTTTGATCATTTTTGACCTTTCTTCGCAGATTGACAGAGTCGTCGTCTCCATTCGGGAACAGGGGGAGCTAAAGGATAATCCCGGCGAGGTGTGGATGCAACCTGGTCCCATCCAGATCGGCCCAGGAAGAAAAATCACAACAGGGACCAGCAACGACTGAACTCATGAGAGAGGGCCGGACTAGCCGGAACTGGGGCGGGCTGGCCTTGTTCTCGGACGCCGCGCCCGTGTTCATGCCTGGCCTGAACCTGTGAGGCTTGGTAGCTGGCGCTGCTGGCAGTCCTGAGCTGGGCCATTTTGGCCGCGTGCTGATTCTTGTGGTGACCCGAAAGTCGATTGGTGGTCATCTCAATCCGCCACGTTCCTGGACTTTGGTCGCTGGTGGCCGTTTGGTCGTCTAGGGGAAACCAAACCCTCCCCTTTCCCGTAACGCTCACAGAAACCTCTTCTTTCCAAAATCCAACCTCTCCTCTCGACGCTCGTTTTGTCCAAAACATATCCTCGACTCACGGCCCGGGGCTTGGCGGTTTTTTTTTTCTCTCGTTGAGCATCATTCGAGTACCTGTGCAACCAACGACGAGAACGACATCAGGCGTCTCCATTTTTTGCCCTTTGGGTCTGTTCTGGTCTGGTCGGTTTCCTTTGCCCCCCGGCCGCTCGACCTGTCGCTCCTCAGGCGAGGCCCCCGTCGAACATTGAAACGTCCGCCGCCCACCCGCCTACGAATTTGGGCTTGGTTTCGCCGTTGCGTTGGGTCCTTATCCCGTCTGGTGCCTCTCGTCCCCTTCTTCTCCCTCGCACCTCTTTGTCGCCGACGATATCTTTTTTTAGGGCACCATTCCTTGAAGCATCTAGTTCTCCGTCGTTGTTTTCCTGTTCCTTGTTTGTAGCCTCTTTGTCTTCGGTCTTCTGCAATATTGTCTCGTGGCTTCATTCGTCTATCGCTACACCGATCTTTGGTCCTTGCTCTTGGAGATTAATGTGAGTCTTACACCAGTCTTAAGCCCCCTCTCATTGTCGTCTCTCATCGTCCGCCGCCCGTCCTCGAGGTCATGCCAAGGTATTCTCAATTTGAGAGTTTCAGGTCCCCGAACAGGCTTATCGTGGTGAAGGAGGCGGTGGACAGGCGACGTGCTACTTTGGCAAAAAGGCAGCCTTGATACCTCTTTTGGACGAGGCAAAAAAAGCAATTCTTTGCCCAACATTCACACACACACACAGACAGACAGACACGTTGAACTCATGACTGACTCTTTTGGTACTCCTTTTGGCTTCATGCAGTCGTCCGCCAACACAACCCGCATTCCTACGCATCATACAAACAACCTTCTGTCGGAACGTCCAACCCCGTACTCTTTGCGCGACCGTGACACCTAGTAGCGCCAGGGAACACCGGTCGCTTCAAGTTCCCATCAAACAAAACTTCCCGAGCCCGCTGTCGTCGAACCTGGAAACAGAACACTAGCCAACGACCTAGGTCTTCTGGGTCTTCTGTCAACAACAGACTGTCTCAGTGTATGCTGGAGGCGTGAAAAGGACATCAAGCATAGCGTTGGGCAGGCTGTCTTCATGCCTAGATTCTCCGTTGCTTTTAGCAAGCGGAAACCCGCTGCTGATGTCGTCGAGAATGTACCGGTGACAAACTCAGAAGCCCCATCGTTCAGGGTGATTGAACGATCGGAGATTCAAAACGGACGGTCATTCGATGGCGGTGCTCGATTGGCTAGGGCGTCAAAGTCGTTTCCCATCAAGACGAATCACCTGGTCGACTTCGAGCAAGAGGATAACATGTTTGCTGATCTCAAGGTCAATCGGTATGTCTTCTTTCTCATCCTATTTTCTCCCCCCATTTCCCACCCTTTGCCAGTTGAACATATTCCTGGCGGAACACACCTTTTGAGCGCTTTTCCTTGCCACAAGAGTGTCCATTGTCAAGCCTTTGCGGATCTCGCCCCGAGTGCTAATGACTACTCCTCCAGAGGCAGTAACATATCCAACACTACCAAAGGAACGTCGACCGACACCTCTTCAAGGCATAGCAATGCATCTACCGCCCCGTCATCCGCCGACATGGGAGGCTCCAATGGCTATGATGACAACCGACCACCGCCTAAATCGGCACCACAGGAAGGTCCGAGCCGCAATGGATCCAAATCCATTGGCTCTGGCTTGCTGGACCGAGCAACCCGGACCTTTTCATTTGGAGGACAAAAAAAGCACTCCATCCCTCCACCCAAGCAGGACCCCATTCCTGATCTGCCTCCTGTCTTGAGCCTTGGTGGTGAGAATCCTGGTGCTGGAATTTCTAGGGGCATGACGGCGTCCACAGCAAGCACAGCCACTCCAACCAACACCACTACTGGGAGCAGCGACACGGCCCCAGGGGGAGGAGGAGGAGGAGCGCTGGATTTAGGCGGTGACTTTGGCTCCATGTTCAAGAGCTTCGATAAGAGAGCAAGCACGGCAACGCTGACGCTGGCTAACCAAGACTTGGCCGCTCCCAGATCGTTGACTGGTAATCGTTACGGACCACCTGGTCCCATCAGTCCAGACACCATGACGCCAACCGAGCCGCTCTTGAACCAGCGACACAGCCCAACATACAGCGACGACACTCCGACATCGCCTGCATCTGTCCAAGACGATGTGCCGCCACCCGTGCCTCGACATGAACACCTCAATTCGTTCAAGTACTCTAGCCGGCCCTCTGATGTCGTAGAGGACGAAGATGCAAAGCTGCTGCGTGATTCTTTTAAGGCCATGAAATTCTTGTCTGATCCCAAAGACAAACCACAAGGTCATTCCTCACGCCCTCGTTATGGGGAGGACTCATTTACTGCGGTACCGTCGAAACCAATTGCCTCGAACTTTGAAAAGGAGGAAAACATGTTTGAAGGTAGTCTGTCCAGAGTCAATCGAGTGTCCCACCGATATGCTCCACGGTCGTCGAATCCTCCGCGCAATAAAGTCATGACTCCTGCACAGTTTGAAAAGTACCGACAGGACAAGGAAGGTCTGGGAACTGCCCAGCAGCTCAACAACAACATCAAGCCGACGGCAAAAGTCGAGGATGATGAGGACGACGAAATCAACTACGACGACGACGAAGATGAGCAGGAAAAGTCTAAGCAGCAGACTCGGCAAAGGCGAAAGCAAGAGGCTCACATGGCGGTTTATAGGCAGCAAATGATGAAGGTTACGGGAGAAACCAATGCAGCACCGCTACCCACGAGGCAGCCAGTCCGGCCTGGCATGGTCCCGTCCTCTAGCGCACCGACCCTGAGCCACCTGAAGGCGCCATCGCCAGATCCCGCAGCGACAACGGGCACCTCATCTGAAGAGGACGACGAGGACGTTCCGCTGGCCATCCTTCAAGCTCACGGGTTCCCGACCAAGAACAGGCCGCCAACTCGCCTCAGCACGTCTGGATCGAACCCGAACCTGCGAGCCTCAGTCGTGGGCATGCCTGGTGTGCGTGCACCGTCCGCCATGGGTGGCGATTCAGCGTCCATGAGCGGCCGGCGTCATTCTACCCTCCCGGCGTTTGCGCGAAATCTGCCTCAAGATCCATTTGTCGGGGCCAGCATCGCTCGACCTGCCATTAGAGAGTCACTGACTTTTGGTGGGGACGCCAGACAACCCTCGCCGCAGCCGCCGCAGGCTGGTCCCCTTCCACCGGGCGGCCTCGTTGGTGTGATCGCCAACGAGGAGCGGTCACGAGCAATGCGTCGCGGTAGCCCTAGCATTGACCATAACAAGTTGATTGGCGGTGCAATGAACGCCGGCAATGGCAATGTTGGATACGACCCGTTTGCCGCCATGCCTCCTCACATGATGTACCAGCAGGGTGGCGGGATGCCAGGCATGCACGGCATGCCGCAAATGCACCAGATGCCACAGCCGCCTATGTTGACTCCAGGTGACCAGGCGCAAATTCAAATGACGCATCAAATGCAGCAGTTTATGCAGATGCAGATGCAGTTTATGCAAATGATGGCGGGAAATCCAAACGGCGGCGGAGCTCCCCAAATGCAGCAGCAGCAGCCTCCGATGCAGCCCTCTTATGGTGGCCATATGCCGGGAAATCAGTCCATGGGAGATCTCTCACGCCACTCATTGATGATTGACCCCATGATGGAACCTCGCCGAATGGATCACGGTATGCGTACCATGAGTATGGTGCAGCCGAGCTCGGCTTCCTTTATGGCGCCTGGTGGTCGACAGGGGCCGCCATCTATTCGTGGATCCGGCGGCCATGGCACCTACTCACCCTCTATCGCCCCTTCAGAAAGAAGCAATGTTGGCCTGCCCGGACGATATAGACCGGTATCTCAGGCACCGGCTGCAGCGGCTCCTCTTCCGGGGCAGCACGTGCGGTCAAACACAATGTCTGGCGGGCTATCCCTCTCCAATTGGAGCGACGACAAGAGCAAGTCGACTGTGAAGCTCATGGCCAACTCTCGCGATGGCTCAGACGACGACGACGAGCAAGGCTGGGAAGCCATGAAGACCAAGAGAGAGAAGAAGCGATCCATTTGGAGGACCAAGCGGAACACCGCCAATGAGCTAAACATTGCCTTTTGAGATTGCTGCAACCATTTGCGGGACTGGAAATCGGATGTGCGATGTTTCCAGCAGTCTGCCAGATCTGCAAATGCGGACCCCTCGGCTCATTTTTCGTTTTTCCTTTCCTCTTTTTTTTGTTGGACTAGCAGACCCAAGAGAGAGCATCATGTTTTATCGGATATCCCCGAAAGCGGCCACGGCTCCCAATCTATTGTTAAAGTTAGATATTGACACTTTATATGTTTCCAGTCTCGTTTCGCCAGTCTGGCGTCAAAAGGCATTTGGCTATTTATTTGTTGTTTCCTCATTTTGAGTAGTTTGGGCCACTATTCACACTCTCACTAGGCGGTTACGCGTCGCATCACGTATGATAGATTATGGGTTTTCATGTGTTTATTCGAGTAATTTCTAGTGGGTGAAATTCTTTGGGAAGTTTGTTTCATGGGGAGCATTTCGTGTTGGGCTTTTCTTCAAGATGAACAAAAGCTTGGGCTTTACTATTCCTTTTCTCTTTTGTTGGCTCAGCTAGCCTCGGTGCATCTTAATCTAATACGATATGCATTTATTGCTTGCCTAAAAGTGAGTCCTTAAAACGGTCAATTATGCGGTGCAACATATTGTATAGGGATTTGGCTTTATTGTTTTCTAAAATTTTTACTCCTTTGTAATAAATGTGCCACCCGCTGTGTGACATCTGACATCAATCTATCCCTCAATCTTTCCCTGAGTCCACTCTTTCCGTTTGACACCCATTTCAACTGCAGCCAGTCCCCAGTCTTCGCCATGGTTGTGGCCCTTGCCGTCAATACCGGCGCGAGCCTGGGCCTGCTCGTCAGTAAGAACGGTCAAGACACCGAAAATGACGGGGACACCAGTATCAAGTTGTACTCGCATGAGCCCATGGGACACCGCGTCGGCAATGTATTCGAAGTGCATGGTTTCGCCCTTGATGAGAACACCAATAGCAATTATGGCGTCAAAGGCGCCAGAGGCAGCACCGCTGGGCAAAGACGTCAAATCGGTCGTTGATGAAGCGAGCAAATCAGTTGCTGACGGGCCTCCGGCAGCAGTGGACTGGATCTGGGAGGCAGAGAAGAGTCTGGACCGGGTTTCGTGAGCATGTGGCCGAGCGGATGAGATGAGAGACTTGCTCCGCCAGAAACGTTCAACCCGAGTCAATTCTTACCTTTGAACAGCAAAGGGAAGCTCAAACGATCCTGGGCACGACTGGATCACGATATTCGACTCCTTGACACCACAGGCAAGCAACTTCTCCTTGGCTCCGGCGACGAGGGGAGCAATGACGGAGTCGTTCCAACGGGCATGGACGATGCCGATGCGGAGGCCGGAGCCGTCGTGCTGCTGGGGAGTAGGACCTTTGAGAGAAGACATGGCGGAAGCTGGATTGGAGCTCGTGAAGGATGATTGATGCGAGTAGTTTTTTGGAGCAGAAAAGGATGGCTGAGCGGTCCTGGAGGAAGAGCTTCCTTCATAAGGTTTGGTTGCTTTCGTCGCGCGGCTTTTGGTCGCATGTGGCATGGTGGGGTTTCCTGGGGGACTTGCTAAAGCTGACCAATCAGATGTACTGGGCCAAACAATCAGGAGCTTCGTGCTAGACGGCATCGTGTTTGTATTAAAAAGGTGAAAATGACAAAGGCACTTTGACGCCGCGAACTCCTTTGTTTTGTTGCGTTGGGGAGCGTATCGTGTGTAGGCGTGGTGAATTGACCGCCGTGAGGGGCAGGCTCATCGTGCCTTCCAAAAATGCATGTCCTTCCTCGCAAGGTTGCAAATGCAGAAGGAGCAGATGATGCTGCTTCTCGAAAGGTCTCGTTGTGCAATATTTCCATTTCCCTTTGCTCGTCGAGTGATGAATTTCTGCATTACTCATAAAATTTCGTCGTCAATCACTGATACCTAACATTCTCCTTGATATGAAAAAGTCGTTATCCCACGCTTATGATGTCAATTCGTCCACTGCCGGAATCCACGGTTCGCCTCCTGGCGTCAGCCATGAACATCACCACGCCGTGTGATTTAGTCAAGGAGCTTTTAGACAATGCACTCGATGCTGGAGCAACTGTCGTTGAAATTACCATTTCCTCCAACACTGTGGACAGGATTTCCCTCAAAGACAATGGGAGCGGCATCGACATGGATGACTTCAACACCCTGGGCAAAAGGGCCTATACGAGTAAGCTCAGGGACTTTGACGAATTGCTCAGCATCGGTGGTACGACGTTGGGATTTCGAGGCGAAGCTTTGGCAAGTGCCAACTCACTTGCCAATCTGACAATCACTACAAAGAGACCCGGTGACCCTATAGCCTGGAGAATCGAGCTGATTCCCAACACTGGCGGAGTCAAGGATAAGCGGCCCGTTTCCGCTACTACGGGAACAACAGTTGCAGCCACCAAGCTCTTTGAGAATGTTCCCCCAAGAAAGCAGTATGCTGTCAAGGAGTCCAAAAAGTGCTTATCTCATATTCAGCAACTACTGAGGGCATATATTCTTGCTCGGCCCAGCATTAAGGTTTCGTTGAAAATTATCGGAGATAGCAAACCGTTGTGGATGTATTCGCCGAGTGGCCGCGATGTGGAGCGAGAGGCAATTTTACAAATGTTTGGCACAAATGCATGGACAAATTGTATAGAGATTTATGAAGAGGTATATTTGGATGGAGAAGATTCACCTACTAACAGGCGAACGCAAGAGCGAGTTCTATGGGAGTTTAGTGGCTTTATTTCGAAGCCTCGTCACAGTTTCAACGACATCAAGTTTGGCGGAACCTATCTATCCATCAATAGTCAACCCATGTCTAGTAGGTGGCATGTTGTCAAAAGAATGGTCAATATCTTGAAGTCACTCCAGCAGCGGGACGCAGCATTGAGCGTCGGAGAGCGAGGCTGCGGTGTTTTTCTGCAGCTCAACATTAAGTGTCCAGCAGGTAGCTATGATCCCAACATCTCAGCGCGAAAAGATGAGGTGTTGTTATTTGCAGAGGCAAAACTCCTTGACAGCTTCGCGAAGGTGTGCAAGACGGCATATGAAAAGCACAGTCAAGCATGTTCAACGGCACCAGGCTTGATATCGGCCAACTCGCCGAGTGCTCCTTCTACGAAACACAAAAAGGAGCATTGTGCAATCACAACAAAAGCCGACGGTGCGTCTTTGGTCACAGTTGACGAGGCTGATGATCAGGGTGATGTCACTGGCGCGAATCAAGACTTTACAATCGCTGAAGCGTCTGCCCGACAAAAAGTCAAGGCCACCATGCAAACCACGTTCAAAGTCGACATGTCGCGCAAAAAGGGCAATGTTTCAGACGAGGAGCACTTGGGGACCGGTGTTGAAGTTGAAATTCCACCAAGGACAGTCCACATTCAAGAGAGCAAACCCCCTGGAAGTGAAGGGCCACAGGAACCTAATCGAAGAGAGAGCATCCGTAAATACTTTCAACCCATGTCCAAACCGGACTTTCAAATAATTGATGACAGCACTGCAACTACCGGTCCCGTTGAAAGTAGCCCGAGAGGTTGCCAGTTAAGCGAGTTAATTGCTTCAAGTCGCCGTCCTTTGCAACCATTGAGCAGCAATGCCTTGAACAGAATACGAGAAGAAGCGGAGTCAAGTCCAGAACCGCCAGGATCAAACCCAATGCTGCCAAGGATGGTTAGGAATATTACTAGAGAGGCTGCAATGCCGTCATTGCAACAAATTGCAAATGCAACTCGTCACCTCGCAGCTCAGGGGTCTCAAGGAACAGCCTCCGCATCCCGCCGTGCTGGCCATGAGCATCAAGACGTGATGGACGATCAAGGAATCTCACCCCCAACGCTTACACCTCCACCCTCGGATCCTAGGGACAGGTATGAGCAGTTGGGCCTACGGGCGAGAAGACAAGATCCGCCCAATGCGGTGCCTTCCCCGAGGGCAAGGACTGCTCTCCAAATGATAGACGGGAGTCGAGAGCACGACGCCTCGTTTACAAGAGGGTCACGGCAGCAAAGCTCGTCCACTGATATCAACAATGTAGGCTATGGGAGAATGGCAGGTGTGGTGGTTGCGTGCAACCCATCCTCGCAGGGTCGGCCACAGCGAGATGCCCAGGCTCGTCCTCAGAGGGGGAAGCCATTTCCATTGTACACTGCCAACCTGTTTGGCGATGGGATGGAAATGCGCCCGTTATCAGGTCCAATACGTGCCGATGGCCCTGTACCAGCACATAGGGAAATGGCACACCCGTCATTCTCTCTAGACTGCTTGCGTGAACTGCCAAATCGGCTTGGACGGACGCCAGCCGTTTTTGAGAGGTATGGTGAGCACGACGTACGAGGGCAGTCGGACGGTAAGAACAATATAGGGGGCAACCCACAAGCCTTGCGAACCAGCAGCCACTCTCAAACCAGCATCGGCAAACTGTCAAGGAAAGAAGGAGACTTGCAGGAATGCCTCACGCAGAGGAAGCGCCCCCGAACCCTTTCCGGACAAGTCAGATGGACTTCCACACAACGCCTTCCACTTGAAAGCATTGATATGAATAGACAGACCTTGACCTTGACCACAGTCAGTGGCAAACAACATCAAGAAATCCAACGCCAGATGAATCAGTTTGCAGCACTGGAATCTTACATCAACCATGGAAACCTAACCACGTCCCTCCCGCCCCGAAACCTGGCAGATATCCATTCTGTTCAGAGAGCATTGGAGGTCACTGTATGCTCATGGATGAAGAGAAACAGCCTCCACGGTATTGTTAATTTCACCTTGCTGTCAGAGGCCAAGGGCCAAGGTAGGGCTGAGTAGCTCACAAATACCAGCCTCGCGGTTTTTTGAACTGTCGGGCCTTCCTGATTGGGGGTACTCCGTACATTATTACCAAAGCAAATTGTGTCGTTCCAAAATGAGTGGTGTGGACTATTCCTCGTGTTGAAAGGATGCCCCCGATTCAACCGGCGGCTTGCGCAGGGCCATCGCCGAGGGAGCAACCAGTTGACAAGTAAGAACAAAAAACTTGGTTGGACAACGCCAAGTCTGGTAGTCAACTCGTATCTGCTGGGCTGATTTATATGTGGCTTGTATGAGCTTGTGGGGGGATGGTCTGCCATTGGGCCGGTTGGCGACTGGCCAATGGACATAGGTACATGATGCATCGTGGTTTTGACCATTGACACGAGCAAGTTATACACGAGAGCGCTGCATTGGCCGATGGAGTCACGGGGCATACATGTACTCACCTGCTGTTGATAGCTTAGCAATGCAGAGCGATGCTGAACAGAAGTTGGTAGACGAAGAACGCTGGCCATGTTTCTCAGAAGTCAAGTAATTTAATTGGGTCGACCCGTTTGGTTCGGGGTGCGGCTCAGCTCAGCCGGGCAAGGCCAAAAAAAGATGCAACCAGGGTCGTGGCGATGTGCCAAGGACACCACCGCTGGGTGGGCCATGGCATCGAGGCGTTGGCGACAGAATGGGAAACTTTGTTGAAATTGGTGAGTTCCACCAACGTTTAGCTGTCAAGGTACAGTCAATACACTGTAGGTACTGACTCGAGCTTCAGGATTTGACCATGGCAGTTGGACTCTTCATGTTGTGCTGTCATGGCGGCTAATGACGTGCCGCTGTGAAGAGAAGAAACGAACCACCACGGGCAACTACCAGGACGACAAGTGTTTCCAGGTACAAAAATGTCACACGGCATTCGAAACTGGCATTCGTGTGCGGCAACGCGTCGACATTTCAGCTATACCAGCGCACAGAGTTGCTCAACCCAATGGTGTTTTGTGAGTTGTCGGTGTACTTTTACAGTCGAGTGATTTGTATCTCCAAGCGAATGCCACCGTCTAGAGACACACTGACAATTACCATGGTCATTTATCATTACTCTCTCACCAGAGTGAGTGAAAACGATCTCAGGCGCCGTTTTATGAAAAAGTCTGCCAGTACCGCACCGATCTAGCCCGCTTCTGCAGGGACGGAAACAGAAAACAGAAACAGACACTTCTTACTGTACAGGAAAGGCTAGAGTTGCTGATTATTCAACCCCAAGGTCAGAGACTGACAGACACTTCTGGGAGTGAGAGATGACGACGATATCTTGCTGGTGCAGGCCAGGGGGGCTTACACAAGAGCGCAAGAGGTTTCAGGCTGGCTGCACTAGTGTGTGCTCCGCCTCTTCGGCCGGCTCTTTGGTGCGAATATCTCTTGGTGCCTCATCGAACGATTCGACCAGTCTCAGTGCAGGTCAATATGATTGGCCCCACGTCGTTGTTCTCTGCCGCGCCACGTCGTCTTATTGTCTCACTCTCCACGATACCGGAGCTACGGTGCTGTTGCTGTTGGTTGATTGTCACTGCAGAGCCTGAAGACACGCTGAGTGACGCGAGAGATGCTGGCGCTCTTTTGTCAGGAGCCGGTTTTGTTGAACAGCGTGCACGGCGTGTGTGACCAGCATTTTGGCGTCTGGCGATGGAAATCCTCCAAACTCCATGTCCGTGTTTAGTGACGAAGAAGCCAAACATGGGGATTAACAGAGAACAACCAGGGCGAGACTGTGATAACGAGCGGGCCGTCATTTCATCTCGTCTCATCTCATCTGAATCCTGGCCAACGTCCTCAGCAAACAGCAAGCAAGTATACAAATCACAGAATTTGTCTTTTTACGGGTTTGACTGCCAGCGTATTGGCAGGCAGGTACTCCGTACTCTGTACTGAGCAAGGAGAGAGATTCTCACAGCATCAACCTTTCGTACGCCTAATGAGCGTCCTACTGTCTCAAGCGTAACATTGCGAACCGCGTCACCAATCCTACTACACCCGGCCCGCCAGAACCTGGGCAAGGTCATCCTCAACAGTATCATGTAAAGAGATACTTGGGTGACAAGTGAGAGAGCTCTATCAGGGAATGTTTCGTAGGCCTGCCGATAAACTTTCCACACTCTGCGCAAACAGTGACGATGACTATTCCCGACGAGAATCATGGCCTCTGTCCACAGATGGCCACATGTCGGATGAAACAACCAATATTGTCAAGCCTCGCCGACGAGAAACAACTCGAGGTGAGTGACCAAAGCGGCGTTGACGAATTGGACCTGAACGCAACATTGGGAACTCGGTTCCCAAATTAACTTTCCCAGTTTTTTTTTTTTTTTTTTTTTTAGGCATACTAGCTCCAGTGCTGGGCGTTCAAAATGATTGTCCGAGGAGGAGGAGCCGCAGCAACTGGCTGTGACATGGATGGCGCATTTTCCGTGTACATGTAATCAGGCCCAGTGTACTCCGTATACCAGTGCCCTGCTCTGCCACGCATTGTCACCAGTTGACCTCTGCCACCTTCAAACTCCACCTTCAACTCCACTCGGGCTGCTAAAGGTAGATCAATCCCAGCAGCTCCTGTGGGCGTTCTGCTTCTGGTCTGTGCAGAAAGCTGTACATGTATGGTGCCTGTACCTGTTCAAGGTTCCGCCTGGTTCAGCCTAGGTTCTTGACGGCTTGGGCCAAGTCCTCGTCACTCCAGTCTGGTTGACACCAGTCCAGAGGGACCAGAACAGAAAAAAAAAAGTCAAGGTACATACGCACCACTGGCAGACCGGGTCCTACCATCCTGGGCATTGTCTAGCTGCATGGCATGGCACGCATCTGTCGATTGCGACCAAAGGCTGCCAACACCGTGTATCCTGGGCAGGCTTGATTGACCCTTCCCCCCCTGCTCTGACCATTGTGGTCAACCACAACCACAGTGTCTGTCTGGTTTCTGTCTTCTCCTCACCTTCGTCCCCCGTGTCTTCCATTGCTCGATCTTCTATCCAACACCAGCGCGGACACTGGTATTTGCAAGGTGAATCGTCCTTTGGGCTAATCGGGCAGTGCTACCTCTTTCGATCCCTGGCGGCAAAAGAAGACAATTTGGCTGTCAACTGCCCAACTGCGTGTTTCACTTTTTTTTCGAGGCTGGTGTCTGGTTCGTTTTTGCCTGCAGCCCATCCCACCTCGACGACCACTCTACTCGCTCTGTTTCGACTTTTGCTTTGCGTCTCTCTTTTTCTTTTTTTGAAACGCTCTTTTATTGTTTACAACATCGTCAACTACGAAAGCCTCACAAGATGTGCAGCCTCTGAATGCGATCAAGATCGAAACACATGCGTCCCAGCATGGCTGGCGAGATCGAGAACAAGGACCGCCTCGCCAGCAGCAGGTTTTCCACTGGGCTTGCTGCTTCAGCATCACTGCGTGCCGAGTGCGTGTATCGAGGCGCCCGGTCACGACGAAAACCTCTCGCCAATATGGACTCGTTGCCGGCCAGTCCAGCCTCTGCCTGCGCCTGTGCAGGACAGACTCCCAGTTGCGCAATTCGACCGAAACGAAGGAAACGACTGCGATCAGCATCTCTAACACAAACAAGTCTTACTACTCCGTCTGGCTTCTTTATCCTCCTCTTCCTCGTTCTATTCGCCTCGACTCCCGCCTCGGCCGTTCGAATCAAGTACACCAACTGTCTCCCCGATAGTATGCTAACCCATCAACCAAAATATTTACAATGGGTACCGGTGGAAGCTGATGCCAAATTCGACACCAAAGACGACAAGCATAACTTTCAATTCATTGTCTGGGGGAATGTCACGGGCTCATTGAATGAACAGACCTTGCCGCCTCCAGATAGTCCCAAGTGGACCGACGACAGTGTCACTGATGGCAAGATTACAGACTCGTCCAACAACGTGAATGGTACTACGGTCAAGAGCTCCATCAGCATGCTCACGTATGTACCGTGGAGTCATCGAAACTTTTTCTGTAACGACGCTTTGGTCGGAGGGCACTGTCCGTTGGCACCAGTCTTTAACACGACCGGCAAAGTGTAAGTGATGTCTTCCAGGGCAACAAACGCAGGCAAGTGTAAAAGAAGAAGTCTAATTACGTTTTATATAGGGCCATTTCCGATTTGCCATCCATGAACATTACAAACGACATGCACTCGTCATATCAGTTTGCTTCCTTTGCGGCCACCATGTTGATCATCTTTGGCAATGGAAATGGCACCAATATCGGATGTGTTTCCTCCACCATCACTCCTGACCTTGGAAACCTGACGTGGGTGCTCAAGATTGTGCCTTTAGTGGTCCTCATCTTTTGCGGCTTCGCTGTCGTGTTTGCTGCCATCTTCAGCCCGTGGGGGAGCTCCAACATCTTCCACTGGACGTCAAACTATGGGCGCGACAACGACCTGCTCCGACTCGTCACACCTGGTTTCGGCGACTGCTTGCAATACATTCAATTTATTGCCCTTTCTGGCGGCTTGTCGCTTAGCTATCCCGGTTTCTTCCAACCCGTTGTGAGCCAAGTCGGCTGGTCTGCGCTCATGTTCAACGAGAGTTTTGTCACGCACGCACCTGGCTGGCAAAGTGTTCGGGATGGCCTATATATCACAGATACCCCGGACGGCTACGGCCTGCATGCGCTTGGCCAGCTGGTTGGCATGTCTGAGAGTGCCGACATTTGGGCTGGCATGATGGTCTGGCTGTGTGTCATTATCCTCGCCGTCTTTGTCCTGACGCAAGCTGGATTCCTGGCCCAGTGGCTCTACCGAAAGATTCAAAATATTCCCGAGGAGGACCTGCGCGCCAAGAATATCCCGTTTAGTATCGGCAACGTCATTCGAATCGTCTTCAACTTTTTGCTCATCCCCATTGTTGCCCTGTCATGCTTTCAGCTCGTCGTGGCGAGCGAGTCGCCGGCATACACCATTGCCCTGGCCGCCATCACCATTGCGGTGCTTTTGGGCTTTGCCAGCTACATCCTTGTCCTCATAATGCGAACAAAGCCAAAGTCGGTCCTGTTTGATGACTTGCCCACAGTCTTGCGCTACGGACCACTGTACAATACGTATTCCGACGAAGCCGCCGCGTTTGCCCTCATTCCCGTTCTGCTCAACTTTGTTCGAGGCGTGGCCATTGGGGCGGTGCAGCCCAGTGGCATCTCCCAGGTTGTGTTGCTGGCCATTTGCGAGGTCATTCAGATATTCACCCTGCACGCGTTTCGGCCTTTTCAGTCGCCCACGTCAATGAATGCCTATCACACGCTCTTTTCGATTCTGCGCCTTGCCTGTGTCCTATTGATGGTTGCCTTTGCTCCAAGTCTCGGCGTCACAGAAGGTCCCAAAGGCTGGATCGGATACGCCATCCTACTCATCCACGGCGGAGTCCTTGCCTTGGGCTTCTTCCTGGGCGCGCTGCAAACCATTGTTGAGGTCGTAGCACGCTTGTTGGGGGCTGGGGGTGACGATGTCAGAGGAGGACTGTCCAAGATTCTGGGCATGCGTCAGCTGTCACGACGCCAGACGCACCGGACCGCACCGTCTAGGGCCAGCCAGTTGTCTTCCATGGCCATGCTGCACGCCGAAGAAGGAACCAGCAGGACCGGCTACTCTATGCCGAGCGGGCGCCTTCGTAGTGCCTCTGGTGCCAGCTACGGTGGCATAGCCGCACACAACCAGCACCGAAGCAGCTCGGGCTTTGACAGTGTCGATGTGTGGTCGGCCGGGCATCGCCATGTAGATACCAACAGCTCCTACATTCCTGGGACGCCGGGCGAGGCAAGCACCTTTTCCTTTATCGCCTCGCCCACCGTCGGTCGTCCCGTACTGGCCGGCACCCACGCGGAGCCAACCGACCCCTATTATCGACCACCTCGGAGAGCAACAAACACTTCCAACCTGCGCGACTCGACATACTCTGACACGCCGCCGGCCAATGCTTTGGGAATCGATGCCAAACCCGCCGCACTGACTCCGGCAACCGCGGTGGACAGCGGAGAGGCCTCTGGCGAAGATATTGCTCGGGGGGGAACGCCTGCTCCTCCAGGTGGCCCAGGCGGCCCCGGCGGCGGCACAATGAACCTACCGGCGAATCGTCCCGACTATGCCACCCGTGAAGTCGACTTTTACTACGGCGTCCGTGGCCCGGCGTTGAACTCGGACAACCCTGGCCGGCGACTGGGAACGGGGCCGGCCGACCCAACGGGACCCGTGGCCACTGCAACCGGCTGGTTCAGGACCCTATTTGGGGGCAAGAGCAAGGAAAAGGGCAAGGGATTTGAGGTTGTCAGAAGTTCAAGAATGCCACCCGACATGGTGCGGAACGGCGGTTTTGGTGACGAAACGCCCCCCGAAGGCATCCCCGTAGCCATGGGCGTACTGAGAAACGGCCCTATTGACTCGGACGATGACGACGACCCTCCGGTGAAGCGTCCTCCTCGATCTCCTCAGCGACGGCCTGACGACCTGCTCACAGACAGTGGCGACCCTCGTGACTCGGAAGACGACGAGGACGACGACGAGGATGTTGACCGCTCAAAACTGCCGAGAGGTTCCAAGCATGGGGAACTCTTGGGTTTGGACCTGCCAGAGATTCCACGCAAGAGCTCCAAGAGAAACTCTGGGTCAGTCGATGGCCGGCACGCAGCAGCCCTGTCTGCGATTAGTTCAAGATCTCCGGCGCCATCCGACCGCGCATCTCACGATGACGGACTTGGCGGCTCCAGTAAGGGCCACAGACAAAATCCGTCGGTATCGTCTGCCCTGCCGTTTGAACGGACGTCGTCTCAGAAGCGTCCCTCTTCAAAGTCATCATTGGACTTTCCAGGCGACCTGACTGATGTCGATCTGAGGGGCCGCCGGCAAGACGAACGACCAGCAAGCTATGGCCGGGTCCATCAACATGAAATAAACCGCGTCGACCCCCCTCAGTTGCCGCCGCTGGACCTGCTGGGTAGCTCTGCCGAGCTGGTGGACGACTTTGGCGAGTTTGGACGTAAAAGATCACGGCAGTCGTGATCCAAGCGTCAGCCTGGACATACCTAGCAGCATGCATCCCTTTTCCTTTTGAACACGCATAATAATGTACCAAATGACGATTGACGGCCGCCTTTTTTATTATTCTTGTCATTACACAAGGGTCCTTGTCAAATACGATATGTATAGATTTTTCATTTAACCGCACACGAGATGCGAATCTCTCTCACCCCTCTATCTTAAAAGGTGAGATTGGGAGGGGACCTCTTTTACATGGCTCAACAATTTGACTATGCCGCGTTCGTGCCGCCGTCGGAGTATACGCGAAGCATGGCATGGATTTTTCGATTTTGATATTTTTTTTTATTTTTTTTGGCTGTTTCTTTTTGGCGACTCTTCATGGCGATGGTTGGCGTCTTGTGTTCCCGTTTTGGTTTGGTTTGCTGCGCAATTTTCATTATTCAGAAGCGTCATTTAATGGTGGAGGATTCTTGGCGAAAAGTGCAGTGGTTGTCGAGTTTTGTTAACATAAAATGGACGGCATGGGACATTGGTACGGCTAGGATAGGATAAAACACGCGGGAAACGAATGGCAGCGTCCTTCATTTCGTTTGCCTGGCGGCTCATAATTATGAAACTGGCTTTACTTTTTACTCCTTTTTTGACCCCATCATATACCTGATATATACTGACGCGATTCTTGGAGGAGTGACGTCTATGCATCTACATATCTGACTGGGGTTCTTTTTTGGGGTGAACCCCATAAGCAGTTACTAACTTGACCTGGTATCGTTCCTATTTGGCCGGACTCTTATCGGTTGAAGCCTCCGCATCTACTGTTTCCGGTACGTTTCTACTTGACTGATACAAATCCGATTCCTGACCTTGCCTTTTGAGCAGCCCTCTTAAGAGCCTGGTCCTCGGCATCAGTCCACTTGATACTCAACTCATCCCACTTCTTACCCGGAGTATTGTACTCCTTTCGCCACTGGGCATGCATCTGCTGCAGGCGCGCCATTTTGCGAGGATCTCCCGATCCGCTGTATACAATGATGCCTGTGCAAGGAGGCAGGGCAGAATGTATTCGGGCAAGGCGCTCCGTAAGACTCGTCAGAGCCCGTTCCAAGGGTGACGATGCGGCGGCGTCGTCGTCATTGTCAGCGGATAATTTGGAATTCGCATTTTGGGATGGCGGTCCACCGTCACTGTTTGTATTGTCGACTCTGTTCTTGTTCCACCACCCCTGAAGGGCTTCGAGCTCTCGCATCCGGGCCCAAACAAAGTCTACGCCGCCTCCCTTGATTTCCAGCCCATCCGGATCGCCATTCACGGCACGGATAACGTTTAGCGTCACGTCTTCGTCAGACTTGCAACCCAGCTGGTAGGTTGCTCCGGCGCCGAGTCCCTTGGATGGATCGCCCCAGTCCACTGCCGCGCTCGTCTTGCCGACTTCGATGCCCCCGACGGCTGCGTCGCCTCCCTGAGCCTTGTACGAGGTCCCTGCACGGGCAAGTCGTCGGAATAGGTTCTCACCCTGGGCTTCGGATGTGCCCCAGAGCTTGCCCTTTTCGCACTTTTGCTTGACGAGGTCGAGACACGTCTTGGCATCCTCGATGCTGTTGTGCCCATGGGCGCCGCCCTTTTGAATCTCCCGTGAGAGGTATTTTTGAGCAAGGTACTTGAGAGAGGACTTGAGTGGAGGACCGCGCGGGTGCGGGTACAGCATGGACGTGTCAACAATGAAAGGATGAGCGATCCGGATGGCTTTGGTGTCGGACTCGAGAGAGTGGCCCAGGAGGATGGTACGAGGGTGAAGAATCTCGACAAGCTTGGCTTGGATGTCACCGAGAGTGGTGGTTACGGGTGCCAGCATTTCCTCGGTAATGCCCGAAAATCGCGTGACATAGTCAATGATGGGCTTGTCGGGTTTGACCAACTCGTCGAGGACGACTTCGCCATCCCAATCGACGATGCTGATGCGGGTGAGAGAGAATTCATTCTCGCCCGTCAGACACATTTCGCAATCTAGGGCGAGCACTTCTCTACCCGCTGTGATGCTGCCCTTTTGTATTTCAGCATCGGGAACTTGTCCATCTTCCAGCTTGTCGACCTTGGTAATGACCCAGCCATCGGGCACAACAAAGTTGTCCCGCCGCTCGCCCTCTGGCAAGAGGGTCGGGTGAACGAGATATCCATTGTCCGCCAGCTCCTCGGCAGTGGCCAACAACTGTGTGATGGGTGTTCTGTCGTTTCTCCATCCCTGTGGCTCTGTTGCTGGTTTCACGCCGCCTTGCTTCGACGTCTTCTCCTTGGGAGCCGGGGCAGTGAGAAAGGCAGCCATGGGCGAGTGCATTTTCCCGTGCTTGTCGTCACCGGGCGTCTTGACCGGCCACAGATGAGGAAACATGTCTGCAAAGGGAGCCAGCACCTCGGGTAATCTGTCCCGTTTCAACGCGCGCGGGTAGTAGTCGTCTGGTGTCGTGGCCGTGCTTGGAGTGTCATCAGCGTCGTCTCTCGCATCGTTGTATGTTGCAAAGTCGACATTGCGCTTGAACATGGCTTCTTCCAATCCTGGAACCATGATGGCAACAATCTTTCGGAAATGCGGCCTGTGGGAGACGCCAATCCATTGCGGGCCGGTGCCGTCTGCAAAAATGTAGGTGACCAAGTCGCGGAGGTTATTCAGGTTGATCTTGGACTGCAGGCGGGCATTGTTGGAAAAGCTGAGCGCTGGATAACTTTTCCCCGGCCGCGGAATCTTCTTGGCCTTTTTGTTTGGCCGCGCGACGACCTGCCACTCGCCACCATCGTCCTTTTCGTCGTGCAGACTGGTGCGCTTCAGGCTCTTCTGAGAAGATGTCTCTGCTGCATCCTTGGCAGAGTCGGTCATGATTTTTGTTGTTTCTGCGGCTGAAGCGTTGACATTCGCGCCACTGTCGGCTGTGTCGCCGTCTCGGTCTGGAGTTGAACTGCTGTTGCCAAGGGATAATAATGATTTTGCAAAATGCTTTGCGCGGTGGATGGTGGCCTTGAAGCCTACAACCATGCTCTGGAGTGTGGGCAGAGAAGCTCAACGGGAACCTGCCAGCCTACCGAATGTGCCTACTGAATGTAGAATGGATGCGGAAATAGAGTCGTGCGCGCTGGAGAACCAGTGTTGCCGTGGAGGTCTCCTGCTGGCGCTCGCGGGTTTGCGATTTTGAAAATGCTGATTTTGAAAAATAGAATTCTCGACGTGGATCATTTGAGATCTGAAAGTATTGTCGTCTGGTAATCTGGTAGGTACCTATGTACCTAAGGTACCCACCAGTTGACCAGCCTCTGCTACCTGGTGGGGCCGGTGGACTACCTGCCCAGCGAGGTTCGGCACTGACCACTGACATTGGCCAGCCCCTGTCGACTGCCAGAACCCCTGCGCCTTCCTGTCGCATCATTGAACGTCACATCAGGTCAAGCCGTCACGGCACACCAGAATCCAGAGCTTCAATGTTTCCTTCGACATCACCACCAACATCCAAGCTCCAAGTTTAGCTCCTATCGACTCTACAGCATTCACACCCTCGCATATTGCCGATATATAATTGACCCTCTCGTCTTCATCACCCCCCCAAATGAAGCTTGCAGGCAGGCCTCGTCGCTTGCTCCTCTCTCCGACATGGACCGCCTCCCGCGGGAGCTGATTGATGCCATCCTGCAGCAATGCATCGCCCAAGGACAGAAGAACACCGTCATCAACTTACGCCTAGTATGTCGTTTGTTTGACAGAATCTTGAAGCCATCCGTCTGCTGTACTCTTGGGCTTGACTTCTCCCGTATGAGCAGATCAAGCCACCTGCGTCGACCTGATCCAGATGCCCTTCAGACCATAGGCTATCACTGCAAGAGCCTCTTCATTGATCTCATGGTCCTCCGAGATGAAAGTGAGTGCGTCCACGTTTTTAGTCCTTTGCCGCGACCAAAGAAGAATAACTTGTCTATATAACGAGCTAACCCAACCCCGCCCGTCATAGTGGAGGTGGAATTCCTTGATACCGTCTTTGCCCGCATACCATCCATGACAGAATTCTGCCAAACCATGCACAAAAAGTACTGCATGAACGAAAGTTCCTTTACCGAAATTGAATACTTCAACATGGTCGAGACAATGCTCTTTTACTGTCGTGACGTTGATAGTCTCCGCCTCAATCTTCCATTCCAGCTCGTGGGACGACATTGCAACGCAGCCACCATGATTCTCGCCAATACCCTTAAGGCCTTTGCGTCTCGGCCGGAGGAGGACTCTGCCAACCTCAAGACGCTGGTGCTGGAAAACGTCACCGATGTCGCCATCTGTCATCTCTGGATGAATCCAAGTGATGTCATGAATATTATGGCCGTGCTCGCCGTCTTGGAACACCTCGTCCTGACTCTACGCAGACACGATGTTGAACCTCATCGCGCGGGTCTCTTTGGGTCTTGCCTCTGGGATCTGATTGAGCACGCCGACTTTCTCAAGTCGCTCTGCCTCGTGGGGATGGACCACGACGACAGGCCGCCGCGGGGGCTGAAGCAAACCAAGTTTTGGCAACTGCAAGTCGAAGACTGGCGCGCACGCTCCCTGCCTGCGCCGCGGGTCTACTTGTCCAACTTGACCAGCCTCGAGCTGAAGCGAATCGAAGTTCTGCCAGAGTGCTTCCTCAAGTCCATGGAAATCTTTGGCGAGACCCTGGAAGAGCTCTACCTAAACGAAGTGTACCTAAAGACGGAACAGTCACGGGACTGGAACCAGGACTCGCGAAAGGTGCTCTGGATCGGCGTGCCCAACCAACGGCCGGCCGAGGACTGCAAGTGGATGGCCATGACGCTGCGGGCCACGACTCCGAGGTTGCGAATTTGCCGGGCATCGTTTCTTGCCTACGATCACTACCTCCGGGAAGACATGTCCACCCAGCCACAGCCCGATTTTGACCTCATTGATCCGTGCGGTCTGGGCCGCAGCGTCTCGCAACGATTTGTCGAGGTCGTCATGGGCATTCATCAGCCCAACATGCCGTCGGGAGAGCCCGTCGAGTTCCTCCCACAGGATGCCAAGCACGACATGCTTGTACACCAATTGAAGCCTCGGACGCGGCCCCTACGTGTTGACGAATACGACACCAATGCTCACCAAACTGCGATAGACAATACCACGTCGGAATGGCAAAAGAGCATTGATGGCATCTTTCTCAACTGCAATTCAGGCACTCTCGACGAACTGCACTATATTGCCGAAAGGGCCTGTCAGGGAATGAACGAGATTCACAGGAGAAGAAGTGAGTGGACGGCCGGCAATAGCATGGCCAACGAGTACGCGGACAACCTGTTTAATATTCCGTCAATGGACGACACGCAGCAAGATCCTGCGTAACAATTCAGCACACGGCGGCAACTCTTGATATGAAACTGGAACTGCGCCAACGCGGCAATTTTTATTTTTTTTTAAAAAAAAAAACCTTGTTGTATCTTTTGTGTATTGGGTTTTGCTAATTGACGGGTCATCCGTATTTTCGCGCGCTGCATAGGAAAATACCCGAGCGTCTTTGCGACGCCATGTTTATATGTATACCAAGTCGTAACTAATTCCATGAACAAAGAAAAATTAAACCAACTACGCTCTCGTTTCGTTGACAACTCGTTGTGCATAAACAACGTCAAAGTATGCCACTTGAGTATTGTCTCTGCAATTCGTGGATTAGATCCTCCGGGCGTTTTGTCTGCCTTTAGCTCTCTATTCAGGTCCATCATGTTGCTTTCTTCTTATTTTTGAGTTTTATCATGCCTTTGTATTATTGCCCATTGACACCATTGGAGATGCCATTCTTGGCAGAGTCCTTGACGGCTCGCTCAAGGGCTTGGAGAACATCGTTTTTGAGATCCTCGGCATCTTCGACGCCGCAGCTCAAACGGACAAGATCATCAAAGACACCCACGGCCTCTCGCTGATCACGGGGGATACCGGCGTGCGTCATGCTGCTGGGTAGCTCAACGAGGGACTCGACGCCTCCCAACGACTCGGCGAGGGTGAATATCTTGGTGACCTGGCAGAAGCGTTCGGCGGCAGCGTGGCCGCCACGGATGCGGAACGACAGCATACCGCCGCCCATGCCGTCACGGTGCTGCTTAACAGCAATGGCCCGGTGAGGGTGAGAGTCCAAGCCGGGGTAGTTGACGGAGATGACGTGGGGAGAGGCTTCGAGGGCGTGGCCGACGGCAGTGGCATTGCGGGTGGCTTCACGAGCACGCAAGTGAAGGGTCTTGAGACCACGGTGAGCGAGCCATGAGTCGAATGCTGAGGGGACGGCGCCAATGGCGTTTTGGAGAAAAGACAGTCGCTGCTTGAGTTCGTCGCTGTTGAAAGCGGCAACGCCCATGACTACATCGCTGTGGCCATTGATGTACTTGGTAACACTGTGGACAACGATATCGGCACCGAGGTCAAGGGGGTTCTGAACATAGGGAGACAAGAAGGTGTTGTCAACAACGACGAGGATGCCGTGCTTGTGCGCCTCGGTGACGACGGCGCGAATGTCCACCAGACGGAGGGTAGGGTTGGAAGGGCTCTCGATCCACACAAGACGAGTCTGATCGTTGATGTGCTCACTGATGTCAACTTCAATCTCGGGCGTAAAGGTTACCTTTACACCGTGTGCTTTGGCCACCTGAGTAAAGTAGCGGTGGGTGCCACCGTAAACGTCAGAGACTGAGATGACATGACTGCCGGCAGCCAGGCTCTGGAGGATAGTGGCAGTGGTTGCGCTGCCCGAAGAAAAGGCCAGTGCGTAACGAGCGTGCTCGAGAGCAGCGACAGCCGTCTCAAAGTTGGTCCGATTGGGGTTTGAAGACCGTGAATATTCGTACTCGCCGACAGGCTTACCGACAGCCGTTTGGGCAAATGTCGTGGACAGTGAAATGGGCTCAATGACTGCGCCAGTAGAAGGATCGTGGGGCGAGCCGGCATGCACGGCGAGTGTACCGAAGGCGTGGACGGGAGTCGGGGGACGCGGGGGCGTCGAGACGGGATCAGAGGTGACGGGAGGAGACATTTCGGACTGAAGATACGGTGATCCGGGTCTGATCCTCGTCAATTGAAACTCGATGAAAGGTGAGGAGAGGAAGAAAAGCTGAAGGAGTCCAGGAGTCGCCCGGTGATGGAGCTGTTACCTTTTTTTTTTTGGGCTTGATGGGATGGTGCTTGTGTCGGCGCTGATATGATAAGCACGGAGGGGCAAGGAATCAGCGAGTGGGAGAGGGGCCGCTTTCCGGGCTCAATTGAAATGTGGTTGGAAGTGGCCGAATGCGTCAACCGAGTTGTTCTTGTGAATTCAAAGGAAACAAACTCGCAATCTCAGGACTCAAAAGTCGTGAGAGGATTGCAGGATATATATACCGTCAATAAGCACAGATAGAATTTTCCAAGCTGGAACAAGAGGGGGCAACGAGGGTCTCGTGGTGGAGTACTGTCGCCGGTATATATGCGATTGAGTAATAGAGATATTCGGCAAGGGCAGGCCTAACGAAACCATCGGGAGGGCGAAAAGAAGATGCCAGACTCATTCATGCAAACAATGCTGGGAGAAAAATTGGATTCCGGACCTGCAGTTCCCACTTCGGGCTTGCTCTGATCCACTGAGTCAAGCCTTGCGCTGCCGTCACCGTGTTTAAAATTGTGTCATCAGAAAAGCCCTTAAGCCAACCTGTAGAGAAAAAAGTGTCTGGTCGAACACCGAGGCCAACCATGGCGCGTTCCGGCTTGATTGGTAATTGTCTGATTACTAGATCTATGCCACCCCATTTTGGTCGGGGTCCTGTGGATTGAACAAGATCTGTAGATCGACCTGTCGAGCTCTTTTTTTGGTTATTCCTGTGGCCGGTTTCCGTACCGAGCTTAAACGACGTCAGCCTGTGGAATCGTCCTTCTTAATCCCGATCTTGCATCACTAAATGACAAAGCAGTCAGAAAACCCCATCACCGATACACCGCATTCTGCAGAGTGATCCGTGTGCAACCCTTGATGGCGGGCTCGCCCTCCGCCTCCACGCGAAGCTTGGTTAACGATTAGGTCATAAGGTTCGACTTTGTTCCGCCACGCCTTCTCACAATGCGTATTGCGCAACACTGATGAGCAATCAGAGCTCGCAGCCGACGCCCTTCCCTGGGGCTGAAAGACGACCGACTGTAATAGTGGGAGGGGGTGCTGCATGGAATCTTGGGGGCATTGTGTGACGCAACGCCAAGCTGTCTGAAACGCCCATGTCCTTTCTGGATTCACTCACGATATGGCGGAGAACATCCTTGCCTAGGTTGGGACTTCTTCTCCTTCCTTATCTGGGTCTGATCAAATGCTTCCCCGTTGATGCTGCTTCACGGCGGGCTTTGACAATCACCGCCCGGATGTGATGGAGCACGGGCAGCGGCGGCTCATGGCCGGATGCAGATCCATATTTTGAAAAATTGCAGACCGGCTTTGGTGATTTGACTGTGACTTGTCTGCAGGCATATGCATCACGTGGCTGCCGCCATTCAAGACATGCTAATAAATGACAGGATACCGTTACCAATGCCTTGATGATTTGGATCACGGGGGCGTCAATGGGACGCCTCCTCACGAGTCTGACCATGAATGTCAGGTATTCGGAAGGTGCAATGGGAAGCAAAACGTACCAGGCTCGACATTGCTGAACAACTCCGGTAAACCAACTGTTGTATGCTGTATGCTACGTTGGTATGGGCTTAGAGAGGTGGATCTAGTGTAGGCTACCGCAGCCCACTGCAGTACGAGAGAGCAAGGCTTTTTCACGCCCATTCGCGGTTGATGAAGAATTGAAGGGTCCATCGTTGAAGCATCCCTGACCGAACAGATGTCGGGGGCTTCTGGAAGCTGTCAGTGCTGGCTCGGATGGTCCCAATTTATTTAGTGGGACCAGTTGACTCCCACATTGGGCACAGGCGTCGTTGGTTGAATCCAGCAGCCATGAGGACTTGACAGGTGGTAATTGTTTGTTGATGGCACGTTCAGGCCTTTGAAGTAGGATTTGAATAATGTTGAAAAAGAGAGGATTGTGCCCCTCTCTGGAATACTCTGGCCACATGCATCAAGTTGGTCAGCTGCCATACGCGATCGGGCAGGAGCAACAAAGGCTTGATGGTGAGGAAGGAACGCAGCCCCCACAAAGTGCCACTACTTTTAAGTACAGTTGAATGGACGAGAGGCATGAATGAGAACATAAAGCACATGCATCTAATAAACAATTGTTTCCAGAATTTGCCAACTTTGTGCCACCAAACGTGAATTCCTTCTCCCGGAGTTGTCTGCATCGCCTCTGAACCAGACATTCACTCTGTGACAGATCGAGACCTCGGCGGCCTCGGGGTCAATCCATCTCCGGCGCGCCGAATATCGACCAAAATCCGCCCAAGCCCTTCCAAATGCTTGCTCCAAATACGCACAGCCGTTCAATATTCCGGGCACAGCGGTGACGAGACACACTGGACACCAACCGTGGATTCCGTGTGCCCCCCGGACAAGGTGTCAAGTGTCAAGAACCCCAAGAGCCGGAAAATTCGTCGTCTGGTAGCCTCTTGCAATTGAGAGCCTAGCTCGGGGTGGCTGTGCTCCACAAGCACATGTTACTGGACCAGTTGACCTCACCAACACGATCTCCAGTTTCAGCACAGCAGTCCATGTTTCTCTAGCCCTGTTTGGTTTCTGAGCCAGGACCTGCTTGACAATAGAGTCGCTTACAAAATACTCGCTGGAAACGCATTCGAAGAATCACCATATCACCGTATGGTTTTGACCTCTCACTCTCGCATGCCCGTTCAGACAGCAAAAGTGCGACCAGGCTGACAACGACAGCGTCACCAGGATAGCCTCATCAGCCCCCATCGTTGCTCTCACGGCCATGCGGCCCGGCGCGGTCCGTTTTCAAGTTTGCGGCTCGGAACTCTCAGTCATTCAGCTGTTGGGATATCAATTTAAAGATGCCTCCACGGCGGTCTCACAAAAAGTCACGCGCAGGGTGTCGAAGATGTAAAAATCGGAAAATCAAGGTGAGTTTGTTCTCCCTCTCTCCCGCAGCTTCACCGCTACCTGTGGCTCGGTGATTTGAATGCTGAATGTTGATGGTGGACTCATTGAACAAGTTGCGGACGAGTGCTGACTACTTGTGATTTTTTTGCAATACTTAGTGTGATGAAGTCCATCCAAGATGTGGCAACTGTTCCAAGCACGGCGTCATGTGCGATTTCGAGAGCCGCCGCGTGCTTGACGAGCTTGCCGCAACATCAACGCCGGCGGCCACCAGTTTGAGCCCTCCAGCATCTACTCCTGCCGTCAGCGCCAGTATTGCCCGGCCATCGCCGTCAGTAGCCTCACCTACTCAGCCGCGAGCAATACCAATTCTCGCACAGGCCCATCCTAACGGAGTGTCTCCTGAACCAGACACGTCGAGACCCGTGGATCGACTGCTGGAGCTACGACTTCTCCATCAGTACACTACCAGCACATGCAAAACTCTGCTCACCAACTCGCCCGCCACAGACGACATCTGGCAAAAGGCCGTGCCCGAGATGGCGTTCAAAGGCAAGACATATCTGGCAGATGCCATGCTCTCCGTGGCAGCGCTCCATCTGCGATCACAGAAGCCCACCGAGAAGGCTCTTGTCCAGGCGTCGCATGCATATTCCGCTTCGACTCTGGCAGCATATGTCGACACCTTGGACAAGGGAATCACAGCAGACAATGCGGAGGCTCTCTTTCTCACGGCGTCTCTCATTGCTTTCCAGGCGACGGCCCAGCGGATTTTCATCAAGGACGACGCGGAAACGAGTGGCAACGACGGTTCCAGTCGATACACGACGCCCATGGCCTGGTTTCATGCGTTCCAGGGAGTCAAGACCGTTGTTGCAACATCGTGGCAATGGATACGTAACAGCAATATCGTTCAAGCCGTCATTGATTCACAGCCCAGTTTCCAACTAGATCTAAACCCACTAGGACCCAATTCCTTCTTCGGCCACCTGTTGGACGGTCTCGACGACGAACTCGCAAATGAGAGCCAGGACAAGATCACTGCCACGAGTCAAGGCTACTTTCACGCCGTTAGTGTCTTGAATTGGGCTCACAAGAATCCTTATCCACCAGCCGCACTGGCATTCCCTGCCACCGTCTCCCGGAGATTTGTCGAAGTCGTCGATGAGAAGCGTCCCAGGTCTCTTGCAATATTAGCTTGCTTCTTTGCGCTCCTCAAACGCATGGATAATGTATGGTGGCTCGAAGATGTGACCCGCCGCGAAGTTATGGGCTTGGTTGGCCTGTTTGAATCCGGTTCGACGTGGTGGAGGCATCTGGAATGGCCGATACGCATTGCTCTCTGGGACGGGGGGGCGATACCACCAGATGTCTGGGGCGTGGATTACGAAAAGGAAGCTGAATCGAGCAAGGGATACGGCGACACCATGGTGAGCCACATTGAACTGTTCTCCAGGCTTACGCGCAATCCACAACAAGCTTCTGCTTCTTCCATGTCGGCGCAGGCTGAGCTAGAGCTCATGGCTGCTCCTCTGGATTGAGGCATTATGCGAGCAAGCCTCAAGGTTTAAGTGACTTTTATTCTTTCAATGTTTAACAGCCCGGCGTATGGTTTCTGTGGGATTCACATTGGTAGGCATCCGACGCAGTCCCTCATCTAAACGGGGAGTGCCGTTAGCACGGCACAGACGGTGGTTTGGGTCCCTTTTTGTATGAGCGTACTGAATTCAAATCACATCAACATCCAGTTACAACGGTGAAAATAAACGTGACTGTGATATGACTGTATTAAATACACTAGCAACCACACAAGATGTATAGCTACGCGGCCCGGAGGCAGCCAGGACCGCCAATGCGTGAACAGACGCCCAAAACTCCAAACCACCAATGATCAAAAGCAAAAATTCTGTCTTTTTTGTTCCTTTCCCTTACCAACTTTCACCTAACGCTTTATCCTCTTGGTGGCATCATCATCAATCACATCTGCAACTTCCCCGTCATCGTTTCTCGACCTCTTCAACGCCTTCATCTTCCTCAACTGCAACTCACTCAGATCCTGCCTACCCAAGTGCACCCTGCCAATCTTATCACCCATCGAATCCGTAGTGATGTTCTTCTTGGGACGCTCCTCCAGGCCGCGAGCCTTCTTCATGGCCTCCTTGAGCATAGACTCATCCGCCTCCTTGACACGGCCGACCCTAAAGTCCATCCTGGGTCCAATCTCCTCCACCTCCACGCGCGGCAGCTTCTGCCCACTACGTTTCGTCTGGATCATGTACGCGCGCAGGTGAATCGCCGGCTTGGCATCCCCATCGCCGGTCGTGTCCTCTGCCGTGACCGAAATAATGTACTGCAGCCCCTCCACGTCAATCTTGTCAGCGGGCTCGCCCTTGAAAAAGTCGAGGAGGAGGCTCTTTGCCAGCGTAAACTCGTTGGTGACGGGGCTTTCAAATGCCGTCCCCGCAAACACGAGCATGGGCCGCAGGCCAATCGCAAACTTCTTGTTCTTGAACTGGGCCATGGTGCGGAACGTCTCCGGGTCAAGGTACAGCTCTAGCATGTCGAGGACTTTGTAGCCGAATGTGCGGATAAAGGTCATTGCGTGGGGGCGCTTCTTCTGGCTGCTTCCAAAGACGAGCAGCGAGGCGTCGTTCTTCTCCGAGAAGAACTCGAGCGATGTGGCATCCTCAAACGGGTGGATGGGGTTCTTCTTGGTGAATTTTTTGGCAAGAGGCAGGTGGAGAGAGTAGAGGTCGTTGAGGGCATCTTGGACGACTTGGGAGCAGGATGTGCCGCGGAGGAAGAGGCATTGCTTGGGGTTTTCGACGGCTTTGGGCTCGCGCTTCTCGAGGGCTCGCTTTGAGCGGGCGTTGCGAGGTTTTCTGCGATGTGTTAGCTTGATGTTGCTCTAGTCTGGTTGGTGAGTTAGAATTGGTGCAGTAGCATACACTTGACGAAGCATTTTGAATGTGTCGTCTCCGATTTTGTGAAGACGTCGGTTTGCTTGGTGATGGCGGCCCTGTAAAAAAATGCCTGTCAAAAAAAAAAAACCGGCCACCAGACTTATCGATAAGCTCACCTGGTCTTCACCTCAATATGGAAAATCAGCACGGTGGCCGCCGACACCCACCCCGCCGTCACGTGGACAGTCTTGTGTTCAATGTTCTGAGTTTGGGATGAACGAACCAGCCCAAGGGTCCATCATGTCTGGTCTGGTGGCGGCCGGCGGAGAAACTGTAGCCCACCAGACCACAGGACTCTGTTCTGTAACCTTCCAAGGCTCTCAAGGCCGGGGCCGGACTGCCTCGGTACTTTTTCCCCACAGGCCGAGCTGCAGGTGACGTCCTGACAAACCAACTTTGACCGAGCCCAAACCCGTCTGGTCCTTGGCCCTTCTCTCCAGCTTGTGAACATTTGCCTCCCCATCTTTTCATCTCCTATATTCTTTGTGTTCTGCTTCTTTGATTCATTTACGTATCCTGACAAGGTCGACGTACTCATTGTCCCTCCTCTAGACACTGCCGCTTCATCCGCACAGCCGCGAGCAGCAGCGAATTCCGAGCATCATGTCGTTCATGGGGGGAGCCGAGTGCTCCACGGCGGGGAATCCCTTGAGCCAGTTCCAAAAACACGTTCAAGATGACAAGACTCTACAGCGAGACCGACTCGTTGGCAGAGGACCTGGAGCCCAGATGGGCGGCTTTCGAAGCCAGGCTGCCAATGCACCCCAGGACGAGGTATGTAGTTTTTCTCACGGCGATTGTATTGGGAAGCGAGTGATCCATATATTGACCTGCTGGTGACATTTCTATACACAGATGATGAATGGTTTCCTCAATGGAGCTCCAAATCTTCAGCAAGAGTTCCCCATGCAGGCAGGCCCTGCACTGAACCCGGCACAACAGGCTCCGATGCGTGCCAGCTCAGCGTCGCCGTCATGGGCACAAGACTTCAACGGTCAGCCCGGCATGGAGTCGGCTTTCAAGCCTCCTCCCGGAGCTCACTTCTCGTCCGATGAATTTGCCCGATTCCAGCAGTTGAACGGTCAAGCATCGTCGGCCAGGTCCAGTCCAATGCAAAGCACAAACATGTCGAGCCAGATGCCGCAGCGGCCAATGATGGGCGTTGGCATGATGAATATGGGGATGGGATACGGCCAGACCATGTTCCAGCCCATGTATCAGAACCAACCGCTCCAACATCAACAGCCGCAGCAGCAGCAACAGCCCGAGGGCAAAGGCAAAGGCAAGTTGGTCGAGCTGGATGACAGCAAATGGGAGGAGCAGTTTGCGCAGCTCGAGCTGCAGGACCAAGAGGCCGCGAAGCTCAAGGAAAATGAGCACGACGAGGCCAATGCCGCCGAGCGGGAGCTTGATGAGATTGACAGAGCAATGCAATCTGAAACTAATGAGTTTGGTGACTTCGAATCCCTTTGGAAAGGAATCCAAGCTGAGACGGCTGCTGCTAGATCCCTGGTCAACGACGAGACCTTTTTCGATCAGTTCGATACCGAATGGAGCAACGAGAACATACCCGCCGACTTCTCCATGGGAGACTGGGGCCGATTCGGCGACCCTGTGGTCGAGAGCTACCTGTTTGAACAAGAAAACTTCTTCCGCGACGAAAAGAACGCATTCGACGAGGGTGTCCGGGTGATGAAGGAGGGCGGAAACCTGTCGCTTGCCGCCTTGGCATTCGAGGCCGCGGTGCAGCAGAACCCCAACCACACCGAGGCGTGGGTGTACCTGGGCAAGGCACAGGCTCAAAATGAAAAGGAAACAGCAGCCATTCGTGCCATGGAGCAGGCGTTGAAGTTGGACCCGAACAACCTGGAGGCATTGATGGGCTTGGCCGTGTCATACACCAACGAGGGCTACGACAGCACCGCCTACAGGACGCTGGAGCGCTGGCTTTCCGTCAAGTACCCCAACATCTTGGATCCCAAAGACCTGCACCCGGCGGCCGAGATGGGCTTCACAGACCGTCAGATTCTTCACGAGAAGGTGACGAAGCTGTTTATCGAGGCAGCTCGGCTCAGTCCCGACGGCGAGCACATGGACCCTGACGTCCAGGTTGGTCTCGGCGTGTTGTTTTACGGTGCAGAGGAATACGACAAGGCCGTGGACTGCTTTCAGTCGGCGCTGCACTCATCCGAGCTCGGCACATCAAACCAACAAGAGCAAGTCCATCTACTCTGGAACCGACTTGGTGCGACGCTTGCCAACAGCGGCCGGTCAGAGGAAGCCATCGCGGCATACGAACACGCCCTTTCTCTGTCTCCCAACTTTGTTCGAGCCCGCTACAACCTTGGTGTCAGCTGCATCAATATAAACTGCCACCAAGAGGCCGCCTCGCACTTCCTAGCTGCGTTGGAAATGCACAAGTCCATTGAAAAGTCTGGACGAAGCAAAGCGCACGAAATTCTCGGCGACAATGCCGGTAGCAATGTTGATGAGGTTATTGACAGAATGTCTGCACAGAACCGCAGCAGCACATTATACGATACTCTGCGGCGCGTGTTTACTCAGATGGGACGCAGAGATTTGGCGGAAAAGACGGTTGCTGGCGTTGACCCTGATATTTTCCGACCAGAGTTTGACTTTTAGATGCCATGAATGCACAGTGGGGGGGACCAATTTGGAAATTCATTGAACGTGATGTTGATGAGGTGGGTAGACTTTTTGAAGGGGTATATACGGGAACATTGGGATGCATTGACATCATAGTATCATGTGTATAATCAACAAAATTATGACGCAACGTCCTAGGTAAGGTAGAAGTTGCAATCGATGATGAACGAAATAAACATCATGGCCGTGGAATGTGCTGGTGAGAATGGTGCTTAGTATCGTAGTCTTAGGTCGTGATAGTTCTTGATGAGGAGGTCGTTTGACGCAGAAAACGATACGACAAGGCGATGCTCGTTGGAGCAGTGTTTGTTCACCGGCGTGAGCTCAGTTTCTTGATCAGTTGGACTAATATGCACCGAGGAGGAATAATTGTAACCACTTGGCTCTAACAGTTGACTTGTTCCCAACCAACATGTGCAAGGCATTGTCACCTACCCTAAGGTTAAAGCAAAAGGCGGGCAAGACAAACCTCCCACCATTCACATGCAATATATTGTATGATTCCTGTTTCAACTCTTGTGCCTGACTCATGGCTCGCTGCAAGACATACGCATCAATCGCAGGTTCGCGCGCCTATCGAGCATTAGCTTCGCATGTACGGAGTACAAAAGATGCAATATCACCACCTCAACCAAAAAGAAGGCGTCAACGAGCAACCACTAGTTTCATGTAGAGGCTCATCCAGACGCGAATCTCGCCTCGTGCCGGTCTTGTATCTTTTTTTTTTTTTTGGTTTTGTTTTTTCCCAGGGCAATACGCCCCAGCCGGCTTCGCAGGCGGCTAAAAACAGACCGGAAACGAAATGCTCAAACATTCGCCAAGACAAACATTCGCATCCTTATCCATTAATGGTATGCGCATCAAATGCAATAGTCTGGGCAAGGCGCGCAAAAAAAAGCAACGGAAGGCTTTGCCATGTGCTGGGGTTGGGTGACTTGACGGACCGCTCACCTTCTATTGGATATTGTGGTGGTGGACCGTTGAGCCGGGTTTCATGCATGGCGGGGGTGACAATGGGAACATTGCTTGAGTCTGGACATAAATTGCTTCTTTTTTTGCAGTGGCTCGGCTGTCGTTTTTGCGTTTTCTGCAAAAGTCGAGTTTTATGACCAGTCTTTACCCAGCGCTGAGTGGAAGGGGGGCGTGAGGTTGATGTGTCAGTTGGCATGGCATATCTTGCTCTGCTCTGTGTCGCTTCCCAACATTGAAGATGAAGAATGATATGCCATCAGTTATCCTTCTCAACTGGTCTGAAAGCGACGGCGCAAAAGTCGCCTAACGAGTGCCCCATTCAGAAGGAATGCATCAAAAGTACGTTGCTTTTTGCCGTACCGCACACGTTTCATAAAGTGAGCTCCGCAACTTGGCTCAAGTGCTGCAAAAGAAGGCACCTGACTACCTGGCTCTCTTTTCTTTCGCGGCGACTGATAACGCCTGTCACTGGGGTGGAAATGAAAAGTTAAATAATGAGCGACGCCTGAATAGTATGGCCGCAAAGGAACAATAGCATCATCAACCTTTTTTGGGTTGAGCATCTGTCCGGCTGCCTTGTCAAGCCCGGAGTTTAGAATTATATTGATGGATCTGCAATTGGCCCGTGCCGCCACAGCCCGTTGATCAGTTTGAGTTACCGGGGTGTTGGTTATAGAAGACGGTGTGGTGTGTGATTGCGAAATTTGACATTATCGGCACAGGCTTTTGTTTTCACCGTCATCTGACGTGAAATGCGAAATGATCAACTAGCTCGCGCCTTGAGATTATAGGCCACATAGCCACTGCATGACACGGAAAACTGGCCACTGGAAGTTGGCATGCGTCAGTGAATGAGTCGGCCGGCGACGTGTGTAACTATCGTTCATGGAAACATTGACGCAAACCTGGTTATCTAACTTGATATTGCCACCCTCCTCGTGACCATCCACGGATAAGAAGCAACATAATGATGTTGAAAAGAATGTGCGCGCCTTTGGTAGTCGTGAGCAGTGCGGAGTTTGCGCAAGGTGCGAAGGAGTGTTCCGGCTGGCTCCATATTCTCTACACAGATTAGGCAAGTATTACAGTACTGTAATATTTACCAGACCCTGTTACTGTATTTGGTGAAATACGTATGTATAGTGAATGTGTTTTCTGCTTGGCACTCTTGCCTCCCATTGGGGCATATTCAGACATCCTCGTGGCGGCGTTCCGGTGGCTTTCGTCCAGTTCCGTCCTTCACAAGCCATGGCACACACGCGAGATACGGAAAGATGTCGATTTCGGGCGAGGACAGATGAAGTATCTGGTGCTTTCTGTCTCCCTGTCCGTCCCGTCCATGCGCATTCTTGTGCCCATTTCTCACTGTTGAACCTTTGTACGAGGAAGTGTGGTGGTATACCGACCATCCGTGTTTGTTCGTAGCTCATTTCGTTCTTTGTTTCCAGGTCTGCACTGTAGTTTGTTCTGCCTCACATGTTCCAGAGTTCCTGAGACACAGAACGTCAGCCAAACCATTCTAGAGGGCGGGTGGGCCGGCGTAAGGCATTCAAACAACGCATAATCACGTTCAATGTTGGCCGTTTCAAGCTATCTCGTGTTTCCGAGATGTAGCCCTCATCACTCTTCTGCATTGTGTACGTGGTGTGGTGGCAGCGTCGTTCATGTGCGCACATCGCAAGACAATGGCAAGTTTCTCAACAGATCAACCATGTAGGCGCGCCGACTTGCGATCCGAACTATCGGATGGGTCGCCGTGGCACCAGTGGAACAACAGCGCCGTGTGCTCGGTAAGCATGCCGGATGGGAGGACCAGACATTCTGGGCATGACTTTTGCAGCACGTCAGGGAGTATATTCAGAGCTTCTCAGCCTCATTTCATGATGTGTCTCGGAGATTGCTGACAAACTGATTATAAGTACGTAGTGCACCAAGGGACTCGCTTAGAGAAGCCATGTCTCTCGGAATATTCGAGTTCGATACAGAAGTAGGTCTGTATCACACAGTAACACAAGTAGCAGTTCCCTTTTCGGGGGAACATATGTATGCTCATCCTCCTTGGCAGTACAGAAGCATCGGGCAACGAGTCCGCAAAAGCAGAGATTGTCAGACACATGCTATGCACCTGGAATTCCCCCTGGCAGAGCCTTTGAAGTGCACTCGGAGTGCTGACCATGGGTATGGAGGCAGTGATAACTTGAGCACCGCTGACGTGGACAGAGGCTGCTGGTATTTTGCATGTAGAGTTTGTGGTGGAGGCACTGTACTGATTAGTGAACTTGGCGCCATGAATGTGCAAGACATTCGATCACCCACGATCCAGATCGTCTCTCGTGGTGGAAATGTCTTCGACGCAGCCCTTGTACGAATGCTGTCACCAGGGAAGCGATCTGTGAGGTCAATATGGAAGTGTCCCATGCCGTCAACTGCATTGCACGTCGGTTAAACAACCTGAATGAGGGTTTCACGGCTGATGGCCACAAATAGCAAGTCTTTGACACAAAAGTGTTCCGCATCGTCCCCATGCAGGCAGGCAGCTTTGAGCCGTATCTGCAAGAGCCAGCATGAGCAAAACAACAACCAGCTCTTTGGGGACGTGCGCGACGTATCTGGGCATTCACTGTAATTTGATTCCAGGACGATCCATGTTGAACCCGCAGCTTTGGCAGAAACGAATACAGATACTCCATACTGTATCGGTCGACGAAGCCAACTGTAGCAGAGGTTGAGAGAGAGAGATTGAGTGTGAGAGTATGTGAGTGTGTGCAGTCAGTGCTCGGTAATTTCAAGTCTAATCAGACTGAAATGATGATTTTCGCTTAAAAAATAAAATAAAAGGCACTTGATCAAGCAACCCAACATGGCAAATGCCTATGTTTGCATTCCTGGCAAAATGTCTCTGGCTGCCCCCCCCCTCCCCCAAGTCTCATTCGCCTTGACAACAACCCAACCTGATACGTCGAATTACGACGACCGTCCCTTGCACAGTCGAGTGATAGCCCGTGACAAATAGTGGTTAGTCTGAGACCAAGACCTAGAATTCTGTCTGAAACGGGCGGGTGAGGCAACGTTTTCTCGTGGGAATTGAGTTGTCTCTTGATGCAGATTCGATGGAGAATGCTCCGTATGCACCGTGCAGCCTGTGTGGTTGATAGTGAATCAGCAGGTTGGCCGCAAATCCGCAGTAGGAGTGAACGCCTGACCAATTGACCACATTTGTCGTCAGCAAACGAGCCTGGAGATCCCAAGGTAGAAAAAATTCAGTCACCAGTCACCCGCATCTGCAAGGTTGCAGAAATATTGATCGCCGTCATAATACTTTGCTGGAGCCCACGCAAAACCAGAGGTTGCTCCAACGGGTGGCCATGGTGCCGTTACACTCGTTATACAACAGAGCAGCTGGGACCTGGTTCCTCCAGGGGCTGGGTAAATCTTTCCATCCAGTCAAACAGGGCCGATTTTTGGGGGCCGGGTCATGAGCAGAGCAGCCGTGCGTTTGCAGCCATGTTCCAAATCCTCCCAATGCAAGCTAAAATTGGATAAGGCTGCCCGTTCTGTATAAACTGTCCGAGGCTTGTGCTTATTCTGATGCGACTGCCGTCTTTAGTTTACAATATGCAGAGTTCCTTTGAACTGCATGAGGCTGATCAATGTCCAAATCGAACTCAAACGACGTTGCAATCTTTTGATGATGTCCCGGCGGAATGTTGCAATCGGCCGAGTGTAAGTCCGCCGGCCTTTTGAGTCCATGTTGAACCCAGTGACCGTTGATTCACCGATATGACTCGGAAGATTGTCAAACTCATGGTAAAGGGCTTCCCTTCTGCGAAAATTGAGCAGCAAGTGGTTCCCGCTGCATGGTCAATACTGCCTCTTGATGAATGTTGCCTAACTATTCGACATACATGCAATATAGGCACCAAATTTGCATGCTCATGGCGGCGACACTGGCCACAAATATCTGCTGTCAGTTGACGATGGCTGTGGCCCTCGCATAGACTGGCGGCTCGATACAAAACTACTTACACTTGGCGGCATTGAGGGAACTGGCTCTTGTCTAAATCTAGGCGCAGAGCCGTTCATGCATCGACAATTGGCGAGCGGCTTAGCAAAGAGGAGCGTGACTTTGATTTTGAACGCTTGTTCCTTCGCCAACCTCGACGAGTGTAGACCAAAGTATGTAAAAGCAACTCCTGAGGTAGGGGGAATGAAGAAAACATCCGCCTTGGCCAAGCTGTTCATGGGCACTTTGTCTAGCTGCCCCATTCGGAGCAGAAAATGCACCGATTGTAATGTTTATGGAACCCATCACTCATCAATATTGACACTATATTGGGGCGGGTTGAGATGTCATCAACATGGCTAACAACAAAGCGCGCGCATCGTTGGTGACAGGGATACGCCCCTATGAAGGCAAGACGAATTGTTCCAAATGCAGAATTGTCCATTTCTTGTCGGCCGACCCTTGAAATTTAGTTCTTGAGTCTCCCCATGCGAACTCCGTCCCCAGGGGTATGGGAGTTGCTGCTTGTTATTTGCAGCCGGTGGGCGGGGCCGGTAGTGTTGTGTCCTATATGGTATGTGGTGGCGTAGTGCTTAGCTCTGTCTACCTAACACTGCCTTATCAATAGATGGTCAACGGGAGTTAAATTTGAGTAAATTTGAGAAAATTTTGACAATTCGCCAAACAGGCGAAGATCCCTGAGCGCCGTCAATAGCACCACAAGCAACAATGCCTTGCATCGGCCACCATTGGTGATTCTCTGGGAGGAGGAATGACAATTCACCCCTGCCACCTAGGGCTATCTGTTCTTGCTGGCACCTGTACTGCTTGCCCAGTGCAGGGCAGCATGATACAAGAACATCTCGCCAATCACAAGGCCGACAGTGATGCCAAGACCACTGGGCTTGGTGGAAGAGTCGGTACCCAGAGTTGCTGTTTCGGCACACAATGTTATGTGTGGAGGCCGGGGCTCTGTCCCTGAAAGCTCATTGCAGTTAGATTCTTTGGACCTAGGCAGCAGTTTAAGAACCTGGCAAGCGAGTCAACCCCAGGACCTTTTGCTGTGGCTTGAACAATCCCAAATACATCTCATTTCACACACGCAGACATACATACTGAAAGCGCTGAGGTGATGAGAGTTTCTCCGACTGGCTTGCGTTAGCCTCCTGCACTCCTCAAAAACTTTGCTGCCACCCTTGGCTGCTAGAATTGCAAAAGAATACGTACAACACAAAAACCTCCCTTGGTCGCCACCCATCGGTTTGGCACCTAATTCATGAGATACGGCGGCCGCCTAAATGATCAGGAAAGCTCAACTTCAACAAGGCGAATACACCAAGCCGCTCTCAGCAGGATGTAAGGCTTATTCGGCCCGTAGTCTGTCTTGAAGCAAACCATGCGTGTGAGTCCATGACGAAACACCGCAAAAGGGATACCTTGGCTGGCTCCACGATGTGACGGACAATTTGATAGATCAAGTCGGTAAGGACGATTAAACTCTCCATGGTTGCATCGAAATTGGGGTGATTGTTACTGACTGGACAAGCTAAAAGAGCCACAAGCGATTCAGCGACGGGAAAGGATCGTGGGAGAGTGGGGATGAAAAAAAACGAGCGCTAGCCAAGACAGGTGAGACATACATGTACTCCATACATACGTTGATGCTCGGTCACATCGATCTGCTTTGCAGGGTTGAGTTACGGATGGCCGTGCTCACCAAAACCAAAAGGCGTGGTGGGATTGTCGCCTTTGAAACACTCTCTTGTGCTGCTAATGTGCTGTGAGCAGGCGTCAAAACAGTTCGTGGACGTTGGGAAAAGGCCTGACCTCGGATCCAACCGTGACCATGCACCAACCCCCCGAGTATCCCAATTCGTCCTCGGCATGGACCTAGGCACTAACACCTCAGCGTTAGCGGACCAGGCCTTCGAGCCAGCGACATGGCGCTGGCGGCGTTGTTGTTGAGGAGAAAGTGAGGGTGACGATGATAATGATACCCAATCAAGCGGGGCAACAGAAACAAGTGCCGATTGTTGCACGAGTTGTGAATAAGGCGAATGGCCCTGGCTTTGCCTCGCAGGTTTCTCAAATCATTCACTCCGTCACCGTCAGAGAAGGGCTTTGACTCGCCTGTTTACGGTGTTTGTGGTGTGGCGGGAGCACGTTTGGTGCGGCACAAACTGCAAAACTGCATGGATGCATGTGCACAAGACATCCAAGCCAATGTCGAAGTGGAAGGCGGAGTCGAGCTTCACGTGGCTGGCGGCGATCGACCGTTCTTGGGAGGGAAGGAAGCTGCTTGACGAAGCGAGGGTCACACCCTGGGCGCTCGAACACCCACTTCATGCAGTCTTACGGCCGACATGAATCTCGGACCCGCGAGCACCATGGCCCTTCACTCTCACGAGAATTACGGCTCCGTGTAGGAGTTCTCCATGTCCCCCACCAGCAATGACAATGACCTCTTTGAACGCGACAATCATTACCCTGTGGCAAGGTGTTCAGATGAAAGCATCTGGTGCTCTCCATGCTGGCGGTAGGTTTCCAGAGCAGATGGAGCCCCTGTCATGTTGTACCGCCGATTCTGACCAGCATCACCTTGTTGCCCTTATTATCCATGATGAACTGTCTGATAATTTGTTCTTTGACTCTTGAGAATGGGCTTGGAGTCATCTCGAAAAACATGTTGTCCTCTCCAGCATCAACTCTGGTCTTTCCCTGTATGTACGTCCAGTCATTTGTCATTTCTTGCGCTTGGCCAAAGGTCTTTTGCCGCACAAAGTCAAATGGAATTGGCTGTGGACGACCCGAGCAACACGCTGAGTCAATTGCTTGTTTGGTTTGTGGTGAGCTGAAACGTTTCCAGAAGCACTTGTCGGCATCGGCATTGTCGGCGCCTCTCTTGTCTTATCCGCTGATCGAGGTCAACGTGCCGTATTTTACGAATGATTCGTGCTTTTTGAAGCCTTCTGATGTCCAGCATTGTAAGTGCCTTCATGAAAGCAGGGATCCCTCCATACCCCTTGACAGCTGACGACCTCTCAAGCGCCGCACCATCAAAATTTGGTATCATTTCTAACGGATTAAAACTGCCTCTCAGCGCGAACGGTGATGCCAGGGAAGACAGTTTCTCCCAACGCCTACGAGACGTTTTGCCGCCAGGTTCGTGGATCTTTAGCCGACATGGATACCAACGGTTGAAATATCCCGTCCAGTAAGATCAAACAGCCAAATATGGCGTTGATTAGTGAAGGATTGCTTCTGAAGGACCCACCAGCTCGCGACCATACCTTTTTACAGAATTTGTATCCGGAGTCTCTGGGAGTCGACCACGCTACGACCCATGTGGCCTTGTCTCTTGGTCCTATTCCCGGAGCCGAACAAGACGGAATTACTGTATAGTTGGTGACTTGAGGGGTGGCAATGATGACAAGGGTTGAGGGATGGATGGATGACTGACATGAGCATGAGGTTGTTGCTCAGACCCAACACAACAGAAGTGCAACCACAGCGTGTCTTTTCTCCAGGGCCCCCAGCCACTTACCCCAGCAAGCCCGTCCGTCTGGCTGGTCCTGGGCACAACGTGCCACACAGCTGCAGTCCTCCCACCCAACATCATCGTTTGCACGAGCAGCTTGCCACAACCCCTCTCGTCCCTACGGAGTACAGATTCGGGTGTCACAGTGCAGTGTCGGAATGAGATAAACGGTCTCGGATTTTGTCAGACACATAATCCAACCGAAGCTGGGTAATACTCAATCCACTGCAAGTTTTTTGCTAAGCGAACGTCTGGTTGGAGGAACCCAAAGCAGTTCCCAAGATTTGAGTCACAAAGAAAAAGCACGAAAGCTTCCAATTGCGATCTGGTTCGAGATTGACAGGGCATTTCTCTCTCTTTTTTTTTTTTTCCCTGGGCGCGCATTGCCCTTGTGTCACCCTCTTTACTGGACGGAAAGAGGCTTTGACAAATCATAACTCTCTCGGAAAGGCTCCGAGACGTTGAGAGTGATGAGATTGATAGAACAAGCAGTGGCTAAAGAGACTCTCTAGTCGACACTCAACCCGTCCAATTACCGGTTCCATTTGCCTGCAAAATGCGGCACACTTTGGGCCGTGGAACAGGATGGGCCTCCCCCCCGCACCATCCAACCATTGTCTGCATTGAACACATGGTCAAGGACCCGAAGATGCGTGGTGACCAACAAGAGCTGACAGGACAATCTTCCATGTCCATTTCCCAGATGGGACGTTTCCACTTTCCTGGGCGTGTGGAGCAAGATATCAATGCCGCAAACCACAGGGCGACCCGATATGGGACAGTTGATTGACAGGTCACTGAATCAGTTGCTTTTCGAGAATCAGGCATCCGGGGGAATTGCCAGTAACATTGATGCAAACAAGGACAGAGACGCCGCCGCAAGGAGCCTGACATTGTTTGGAGTGACCTCTTATTGATCGAAACGCCGGCAATTTGAATTCATAGGCAGCCGCCTGTTTACAGAAGAGCACCACTGGGACTCTCATTTCTCCTAACAGTTGGCGCAAGGATACAAAGAGTTTGTGCTTCACGGAAGCAGCAAAACAAGCTGGGTACGACCTCAGTGTCATACTACTCGTAGCGGCAAATGACAGAAGAGAAAACCGCTGTGGCCAAAACATCTCCTTGGTCCATCATCACGCCGAATATTGACCTGACCAACTGACCCTGCTCACTCATCCTTGCGGTCATGGTGGGATAATGCAGGAACTTGCTCTCAAGGCGTTCACAACCCCACCAAACTATTTCATCCTTGGGTCCAGTGATATGTTCATATCACTTGCTAGATCCAGGGGTTGTCAATCTGGAGAGGCATTTCCATGTTCTCTGCTGGCAACGCGTAACAATGAGCGAACATGTCATAATCCTGTGACCTCCTGTAAAGAGTACGGGGCACAGTAGTGCCCAGACAATCAAAGGCCAGCAACACAAAGCCGCCATATAAGGACCTCGATTTGACCATCTCGCAGGCCAAGCACCTCACCCACAGCCGCCGTCTGCTTTTTCAGGTATTGATTGCCCCTTCAGCCGTCAGCCACGAGCACACATCAGGCCCAAACCAGCGAACGCCGACTGGAGCATCAGCCAGCCATTTGGCCCATCTTGCCCCGTAACGAGTACCACACTCGGGGACCTCTCTTGGCTCTCATGCCTGACGGTTGCCGGAACCAGCGCCATCTCGGGAGGACTGCGGCCCAGCCAGCCAGAAGCTTGTCACGCATCCTTGTCGGCTGGTCCTGGTCGTTGCCATGCCTCAGGCCCCACGTTGGAACCCCCATTCGCAAAGCTTTGGGCCACGGTCACCGGCTCCATATTGCTTGACGAGTAGCAACCGCCAGATCTCTCCCATCCGAATCGCGGCTGCCTGTTCTTTCGTACGAGACAACTGGAAAGGCTAGTCGTGGCGAGGCGCCCAGTCGCTGGGAATGGGTGCCCTCCCTGGGCTCTGTGATCAGGGGTCAGCTACGGAGGATTAGACAACCATCCCACAGGTCTCTAGCAATGGCCCCGTAAGCCAAGCATTTTTGCGGGTATTTAGCTTTGTCGTAGTGGGCTGCCCTCGCGGTCCCCATGTGGCTATACTTTTTGTTTTCTTTTTCCTTTCCAATTTCATGGCCTCCTTCGGGTGGATTTTGGCTCCTTGGCTCGACGGACAACCCTCCAGGATGGTTACGTATTCTATTGCAAATGGACTCGGACGCTACGTGCAATACCGATTCGGAGCATACACTTCCAGCTTGCTATGTGCAAGGCACCATGTCGCGTTTGAGCACGGGTTTGAAGAGTCTGGTACTCTGTGGCTTGTCGCCATCGCCGTCGCCGTCACCGTCGCCTGGACCGTAACTTGTCGTGATGGTGGAGGAAGTGTTTTTTTTATTTTTTTTATGTAGTCTCTTTATTTACGCCGGCCATGTCCGCCAAGTGGCCGTTGCAATCTTCTGAGCCCTCAGAGATGAGTTCTGCCAGGTTGGGCATGTCGTTGCGCTTGTGGTCGGCGCTGGCTCCGTTTCCGATTCTGTTTATGGTTCTCATCGCTGGGTTGTCATCAACCTTTTGTCTGCGGCGTTTCGGTGCCCACGTTTGCCGCCATGTCGAGCTGGTTGTGCCAGTGCCACGCCGGGACTGAAATGCCACGCCACCATGAGGACAGAAGGCCACGCCACGACACATCCTGCTGGCACCCCCCTGGTACATGGCTCTCCCTGGAGATGCCTGGGATGAACACCCCCGAAGTCTTTCGGTAGCGAACGGGACATTCGTTCAACATGGTGCAAATGGCATGAACCGGCCACAATCAACCACTCGTGGGGTGTCCATCACCAGAGGAAGGGGGGCGTCTCCGTACTCAAGTCGTGGCTCTCAGGCATGGTCAGCATCTGGCGGGCACATCCATGTTCACTCGTTGCTCATGTTCCATGCTCCATGCAGGCACAGCAGTAGCGCCCACTGAGAAGGATCGATTGGGTGACCCGCGAGGGACATCTGAGCGAGGAACAATGTTTGCATTATTTCAGCATCGGGCTGACTTATGCTTACGGCTGGCATAACATGGGTGGCTGCACAGTACAAATGATTTTGCATTCAGCAATGTTGGAAAGTGTCGGAGATATTCGACGTCCTGCTTACTTGTTGATCATGGTTGATGAACGAGGGCACGGGGGGTCCGGCCGGCGCCGACGTCTAGGATGCTGGGAAGTATAACTGGACTGAACCTTGTTTACTCCGTATGTCCCCCCTTTCTTTTGCGCGAGATTGACCGCTGATAGTCATTGCCGCGCGGGCTTGGGCTTCGTGGTGGCACCCAGAGACCGTACGGAAGGCCTTGTGAGGATGCCAGGAATAGGAGGAGTGTTTGACTGTGGAGGAGAATGGAAAATGGAAATGGTGAGTAACAACGGACCAGTGTCCCGTCCCAGCCTGGCCCAACCTGGTTGTATTGACATTACAACATTGAAGCGTAATAAACTGCCTGCCCCGGCATTGCCCAGCCCGCCAGCGCGAGCCACGAGGGACCGGCTGACAAGGCCTGTACTTTGGGTCGCAAGCCATTTGATCCATTTGGGGCATCCTCAACTGCAGCTAGCAATGGCTCTAGCGCAGCCCGGCGCTGGGTCTGGCACTCGTGGCGTGGCGCTCCCGCTAATCCACAACAGACCCATCAACGGATCCCCGTTCCCCGTCTCTTCCGCCCCCCGGCTCTCTCCTGGTTTCTGTACATTCGTTTTGCTTCTCTCAACTGGACCATCCTTCATGTCCCCGGTACCTGGACCATGTGGTAACGCCCAGCGGTGGCGTGGCACGGCATCAGCCAAGTGTGAGTAGAGAGTACTACAAAGACAGAACAGGCGGCGCAAAGGGGCATGGAAGGGCGAGGGTGCTCAGTGCTTGACTGCACATGCCTCTGTCCTTTTCTCTCTCTCTCTCACTGTGTGTGTGTCTGGTGAGTGCGTGGGTGTGCGCACACAGAAATGCCACATGGTATTACCAGACGGCGACATGTACCAGATTGCACTCGTTCATGACTTCCGCTGCAGTCTTGTCTGGCCCGGTTCCATTCGCAATTCCAATGGACGGGAGGGAATCCTGTGCACCACTCGGGGACACGACTGGTACTGGAGCATTTGATCTTTTGTGGCCCAGCCCGGTTTAGTCTGGCTTTCAGGGTTCCTGCCAGGTTCTTTTGCGTTACGTTGATATTGTACTTACGGTAGTGTAAAAGCAAGCAATAAATATTGCATTATTGTAGTTTTGTTGTACAGAGAGTACGGCACAGTACAGCAGCAGGCGACAAGGCGCAGGGAGCGCTTCTCAACTTGAGCATGCGGCCATGGGCCATGGCCATATTCTTTATGCAACTTAGAATGAACATTGGAGGTGGGGGGGACTTGTTGAGTACTGGATTGAATTGAATGCACATGGCAGCATCTCTGTGCAACCTGACGGTGCTTTCGGAGGGAGCTGGGCGTACAATGATGATCATGTTCATGTTCATGTTCCCCAAGTGCTCGCGTTCGTTCGCCATTCGCCTTTATCGTCTTGGGGTCAGGTCTGTCTGTTCTGCAGCCGGGCCATCCCCTCCAGTTTCTGGCTGGTCTTGGTTCTTGTCCTCACAACCAGGGCTTGGCCAGGCTGGGCTGCACAGCACAGCACAGCACAGCAACACTGAGAGTCTGTCTGGTCAATGGTATTCCTTACAGAGTAGTTGTGGGAGTATTTGCAGTGTCTGGCCTGGTTTTGTCTGGCTCTGTCTGGCTCTGTCTGGCCTTGTCTGGTCTGGCCTTGTCTGGTCTGGTCTGGTCTGGTCTGGTCTGGTCTGGCAGTTGAGTCCACTCACACTCGGGCTCACACATGCACCCACCAGCCCAGACACCCTTGGCCATTTGATCATGTCTGGTCTGGTCTGGTCTGGATGGTACTCCATACGTTACCCTCAGAAGCTGGCCGGAAAGTACAGGTACCCACAGCATAGTGCCCATGGCCATACTCGGTGCAGCGGTTGTACACATTTCACGCCAACTTGCACCGGTACACCTACCCATCTTTTGTACACATACCCATACCCATACCCATGCCCACGCCCACGCCCACGCCCACGCCAACGCTCATACTCATACTCATACTCAAGTTCACCTCGACACTGCACTCGCTTCGACTTCCACTTCTTCGCTTGGTCCCAACCTTTCTCTCCCTCTCTCTCCCTCTCCGTCTACTACCTCTCTTTTTTCTACCTTTTCTATTCGGCCTCGAACGAAATCTAGCCCCGAACCCTCTCGTACATTCGGTTTGGCCGTTTCGCTGCTTCGAAATATCCCACCGAAAAACCCACCCACGAGGGTGGTGCACTCTCTTAACACTTTAAGCGGCAACTCGACTTCCAAAGTTGCTTCCAAGCTCCTTTGCGCGTACCACCTCCCAACGGCGCAAACACAACAACACCTGTGATCGCTCAGTCAATTGTACCGTATTCGAAGTAGGAATCCCCCTTCTCGGGTCTGTATTCTCGATAAGCAATTTTGCCTCGTCGACGTCTCAAGCGTTGAGGTCTTTTTTCATCCGCCACTCCTCGTTCCAGGTGCACCAGTTCTCCGTGGCCCAAGTGCCCTTTCCAACAGCGCCAACTTTATTCAACGACTCGAGCAAACCCGTCGCACACGCCCCTCTGTCCGTCGACGAGTTATGTGGATTGTCCGAAGCGTCAAACAATAGCCCTCGGCCTTTTTTATATTCAGCATCGTCATTGTCCTCCATCTCGCACCTCGGCTCACCTCCGACCAGATCGCTCGAGCGGTTGCGAGAATCCAACTTTGCTGTCAGATAGTGCTTATACTCCACACGAAAAAGCTAGCGACGTCTTTGTTCCTCAGCATCCTTTACTGATCCGAATAAAACGCCCGTGAAACCGCCCAGGAAGAATCGTCCAGAAGTGGACAGCAAATTTGCCAGTCGAGCCTCCTAAGGAAGCAAAACACCAGATATCAATCATGTCAGCCATGGAGACGCAAAGTCAGCAGCCCGTTGCGCCTCCCAAAGCAGCAGGGCTGAACAATATTCTCAACAATGATGACCAACCTTCACACAACGGACCGCCTCTGCAGCTCCGGGACTCTGGCTTCTACTCGACAGCTGAGGCATCCAGCAAACGTAAGTTGTTGTGTTTTGTGTTTTGTCGCAAGTGCGAGTGGTGGCCACACGTGTAGACTTTGGTCTGTCTTGCGCTTGTTTTGTCCAAGTCTATGCGTCACCAGTGCTATCACTACTTTTGCTGGCATAGACTAACACCGCCTTGGGCACCGTAGATACATCCGCTGCCTCCTTCAATGTGAATGGACTCAGTCCGGCAGGTTCTGGCTACCAATCGTCGCTCGCAGATAAAACCCCCTCTCCAGTCGCCACAAACTTGGTCCCTCAAGCCCTTGTTTCGCCCTCAGCGAGCAACATGAGCGTTGCCTCCATGGTTTCGCCCACATCGCCAACCAGCGACCGAAGATTCGATCGACCGACATCAATTGAATCCCAGGGACAGAATGGCGCAACTCTCGGGGAGAATCTCGCTGCTGGCGGCGGTCCAAGGCGCGAGAGTGTCGATAGCAGAATTAACCAGGGCATCAGCGATATGCGCCTGGGGTCGTCGCCCTACGCTAGCAACAATCAGTCCACCAGCTCCATCCAAAATACTCTGCATTCACAACGGAACCCTCGACCTGGTCTGGAAGCCCTATCCGTACACAGAATTTCCAATGGCTATCAACCCAGCGCGGAACGCAACCCTGTTGAGCCCAAGGTCATCAAGACTGCCCCTGCGATTACTGGCCCTGCAACTGGACACATTGCCAGAGCTGCCGAGCCGACCAAGGGTCAAGCATGGGCGTTTCCCGAAGAAGAGATCCAGCGGGTTGGACCGCCTGTTCACTACGATGACTCTCGCCGTAGCAGCATCACCGAGTCCATTGCGAGCAGCCAATTCACCACCGAATCAAGATTACCTCCTGGCCAACGGAGACTCGAGGATGGCGCCGAGTATGCTCGCATGTCGACCGCCTCCAACGACTTCCCCCCTGTCCACCACCATACCATGCAACACAAGCAGTTGAGCGATCTTCAGGCCGAAGAAGGCTCTGGCCCCCCCGGGTCTCAGCCATATAGCCGCACCCCTGAGCTGAGAGTAAGTCACAAGCTCGCCGAACGCAAGCGCCGTACAGAAATGAAGGAGCTGTTTGATCAATTAAGAGACTTGATGCCGCAAGAACGTGGATCAAAGGCATCAAAATGGGAAATTTTGACAAAGGGTACGTATTTTGTTGCCTCTGGTTTTCCTGTCTGCCATTATGCGGCCCGACTAACTGTAACTACTAGCCATTGCTGAACACCAGCGGCAAAATGACCACATTCGCGCCCTTCAGTCCCACTACAACACGGCCGCGTCAGAGAATGAACTGCTGCGGCGTGAATTACAGACCCTTCGCATGGAACTTGGCCCAACCGGTGGTGCTGCCCAACAACAAGGACCTCCTCCCCCACCACCTTCACAGAGCTCACAGCCGCCTCCGGCATCATATGGCGCCGACCCGTATTCCAATGCCAACAGAACCGAATTGCCACCACTGCGATCCCTTCACAACGGACCAGAGTCCATGACTGGAGTCCAATACGATGCCCCTCGGGTCAATGGCTATCGACAGGAACGATACTAGCATGGTCAGGACCTGTTGTACCATTGGCACGATGTCTCATCTATTCATTTTACGACAAATTCGACACACAACGACTTGCTCGAGTAATTTCCCTATGTTGATCACATTTTTCGTTTCTGCTTTACTGTTACATTTGCCACGGAGCAAATGCACGATTTCACGACAGGTGGTAAGGGCACGCACGTCCTATACAGAATCCACCGCTTCGCTAATGCCGGAAAGAAACAATTCCGGCGGACGCACTGTTTTCATCATCGAACCTCTATCTGGGGCCTAGAAGGCTTCATTTTGTGTTACTAGATGCATCCTTTTGCACTACTTGATTTCGCTGGTTTCTTTTCTAGGGGAATTCTTTTCATCTTTTGGCCCCTCAGCCTCGTGGGCTGATTGTACAACTACTGCTGGCGGGTGGCCAACTTGGGTGTTGTTTTTGGCAACTGCTATTTTGTTTTATATTGGCATTTCCCGCGGCCATCACTTTTGTATCAGTCTTTGTTTGTTTTTGATTTCGGGCCTGCCGTTGCCGCTGTTTCACTCGATACGAAGTGACCTGCGTATTCCGATTCCATTGGACACGGTCGCAGTCAACATCGCAGCATCATGGCTTGCCGCCTTAGACGACGGGTGGAACCAAGCCGTTTTATCGCTTGCGAAAACAGACGCCTGCATCCCGAGCTGCATCCGGGGTTGCATGACCAGGTTACGTAATGCCCTCGGCACCACCATCCCCGCAGAAAGATTTGGAATTGGCATTTTCGTTCTTCGGGCGTCTTGCCAAGGGGTGACGAGCAAGGACCACGTGGAGTGAGGTGGTGAAGGGGGAGAGGAGTCTCGAGTATGCAGATTCGCGTGTGGCTGTATATACCCAACTGTTAGAGAGAACTAGATTCGGAAGTGGATGAGCAGAAGGTGTGAAAAAGCGCTTGTTTCAGAAAGCCTACTTTGTTAAATGTTTTTCTGTTATTTCCGTTCGTTCTGTTGCTTTTTGCTTGGATTTGGTCAGGGAAATAAGGTTTTCGGATGCGATGCGAAAAATTTTTGCGGAGCTGGCGTCAGCAGGTTGTGAGAGTTAGTTTAGGGTCCTCTGGCTGTGAATAGTCGGGGCTATATCAAGAATTAATTGACAGACTTTACATGTTATGGTTGAACGTTGTACTGTGTGACTGATATTGAGCAAGGCTTGGATCTACACTTTGTTGATAAGGGTTCTCACCTGGACATCGATGAACGGACTTGGAGGCAATGTTGCTTGTCTGGGTATCCATCCCTTTGAGTGCGCAAGGTACAGGCGAAGTCGCAAACTAGGATGTTAGCCAATAACATATCCCGAATTTAGCAGTATATACTACCTGTCCATCTCACCAGTAAGAGAGAGGTGCTGCTAAATTTTGCCTGGTACATCTTCGATGCCGTTAGATAATGCAAGATTTAGTTAGAAGATGCTTAGCAGGGCAGATACTTTGCCTGCACCTTCGCGCACTCCAAGGGTTAGTGCAGCGGCCCCAGCAACAAGGGCGGATAAGTATATGAGAAAGGCAACGTCATGTAAGGACTGTGCTGAATCTGGTGGTAATCTAGATCGCCAAAACCATATACCATGACGGACCTTGGTCCCCTCAGCTCTGTTTGCTGTGTGAATGCTGAATTTCAAAGGGCTTAGGCAGAGGGCAAGAACTTAATCTTGAAATCCCGAGCTTGCTGCGACGCCCAGCCTGGTTCGATCAATGCTTTAATGCCGACAACCAGCGGCAGTTTGGTCCAAGACTACTTGTTGATCAGCTCAGATCGAATCATTGGCGCGGAGATAAGATACGTCCAGTCCGTGCATCTAAATTCTTCCCGGATGGAAGCCGATCGTCCTTGTACCACCGCCCCGGATCGTTTCGCCCAGTAATATCAACGAACCCTTCTCTCGGCAATCTCCAAAATTAACGATCAACAGCTCTCAAACCCGTTCATGTTAAGCCATCTCATGCTGTCCTGGCAAAGCGGACTTGGGTTGCGGAGTTTCGGAGCCGTTGAGGACCCCGTATTCCTCCGTGCGGACTTTGTCGTTCGAGATTGCGGACTTTGGCACCCGGAGACGGCGCTGAGTGGCCGCTAACGAGAGTCATGTCAGCTGTGGAAGGGGTCCCATGCACGCGGGTAGGGGGAATTTGTGGACTTTTGGCACCAGGATGGCTTTTTTGCTGACAATTCGAGCATGTGTCTTGTTGAAATTCAGTGTTTGGAGTAGGCGGCGACGCTGATGAGGCGGCCAGAGCCACTAACAAGGTCTGGGCAAACGGATTGACTCGACCGTTTTGCTTTTACTGGGAACAAAGTGTCCTGAAGACCAACGGAATTGAGAAAAGAGAGCGGTTTCTTCGCTTCTTCATAACTCTTTGACGCTTTGATGTCCAATGCTGCTTTACGAGCTGCAACAAGTTGACAGGATTTTGTTGTTCCCTTTGGTTTTGCCAAGTACAAGCTAGACCGCGCCTGCCCAGTTGGGACACTCGACATACTTTGGCAGGTGGGACCGCCGCTTTCAACGTCTACTCACTCACTCATTCACATTCACTCACTCAACTTTAAACAAACCTCGTCGCCCATCATGAACGGCATGAAACGATCATGGGAGGACATGGACACCGCCGCTGTCATGGACTCCTTTGCAGCAACGTTTGGAAATCATAATCACAATCATAACCACAACCACAACCGGGAACATGACCACGACCACGGCAGCGTCACCATCACCACAGATGGCACCAGACTCGATGACAAGGCGTCGGCCGCTTCGCGCCAAAAGAGCTGCAACGCTTGTGTGAGGGGCAAGAGACGCTGTGACAAGCGCACGCCTCAGTGTAGCCGGTGCTTGGCCAAGGGTTTGGGCTGCGTCTACCAGAAATTGCCTCCAGGCGCATCCGCGGCCTGCAATAATGAGCAGTCATCATCGTCCACCGGAGCCTCCGCGGCCAACCTCACCTCCTCGTCTTCCTCCGCCACAGAGTCCGCAAGACCGCTGGGCTCGATAAACGGCTCGTGCCCTGCCTCCGCGGCCGCAGGGAGCGCTGCTGGAGCTGGAGGGGTTCACACCGTCTCTTCTTCTGCCGCGAGCACTGCGTCCTGTGTCTCTGACGTGCCCGATTTTGACATGGGCTTTGACATTGACACCTTGGGTACAGATACTAGCCCCGAGAGCCTTCAAGCTGACGTTGGTGTGCCGCTGGGAAGTTCTGGCAATGGCGATGGCTCTGGCGGACTAGACTTTTCCATTGTCGACTTGATGGCTCAGACTGCCGGCACCGAACACGATATTTGGAATCTGCATCCGTTTGCCGACGCGGCGACGACAACGGATAAGTTGCATATTCCGCCCGTGCCTGCTGGTCTTTCTGCCATGGCACCGTCGTCTCTGCACAATCAGCAGCAGCAACAGCAACTGCAGCCTGTTCGTGACGTATCACTCATCAAGGACCTCGACGCCGCCTGCATGGAGATTGACCCTTTGTCTGTCCATGACCCGAGCTCTCGAATTGGCCATACCGTGGGCTTTTTGACCAGCATGCACAGCACCTTTTCACAAACGAGAGCGCTGCCCTTTATGCACCCTCGTCTCTGGGCTGGCCAATTACCCAAGGCTATCCTTGCGGCGTTTTCAGCATCATCTGCCTACGCGGCGCGCAGCCCGTCTAACAAGGGATGGACTGTTCGTCTGCTGGTTGATGCGGGTCGAGAGATTCACCGTGAGGGTGAGCGTGCCATTACCAATGAGGATAAGTTGTCTCGCGTCCAAGCTCTGTTAATTCTCAACTCCATGAGAATATTCGATGGTGATTTGGGGTTGAGGGCCGCCGCAGAAAGAGAGGTGCCAGTCATGATGTCGTGGCTGAGGGAGCTCTCTAGCATGAGGGACAACTTGGAAATGGAAGAGGGTTTGCGCGGACCGAATGGATTTGTTCGGGACAAGATACCAAAGACGTGGGAGGTACGTTGCTGCTGACTTCTCTCTCTCTCTGTCTCTCTCTGTCTCTCTCTGAGTGTCATGTCCACTAACAATGGTTTACAGAGTTGGGTATTCTTGGAGAGCGCTCGCCGCACGATATTGACGTCGTACGCCATCACATGCCTCAGCTGCATGCTCAAGTCGGAAACTCGTACGTTGATCCCATGCCAAGACCGTCCTCTGTTATTCAATCTCTAACACAAGGTGGCAGCTGATGATGAAATGTGGTGTGATGAGAACGTATTCACCGCCTCACGCCACCTCTGGGACGCAACCAACTCGGTTGAATTCTACCGCTCGTGGCGTGAGAAGCCACAATTTGTCATCCAGAATATGGTGTTTAAGGACTTTTGGATGTACGCCCGGCCGGACGACTGCGATGATTTTACGAAACTTATGCTTACATCGTGAGTGCTTCCTCCGTGAAATGGATTGGAGCAGGCTGGCTGACACGTTTGTAGGCAAGTCGGTGTTGATGCAATGCAGCATTTTATGAACGGAGATATCGCGATACCAGTGAATCCAGGGCGGGCACCCTGAGTGGACGAGAAGCTTTGAGTAATGATAATGTGCGAAATGGTTCAACGACGGAACTCACACGGACCAGATGGAAGGTGATGGTTCACGATGCAGCTGTGCCGGATTGTAGAAGGGATATTCGCCATCTGGAGGGGATTTGGCAACATATGCCGGCGCAGGATGGCTATTTCGTTTCGGACGCGGAAGCAAACGAATGGTTCTGGCGTTTTGGTAAAGGCACCGGTGTTTGTTTTATTTTGGGTATGAGAAGCGGCAACATGAGTTGGCCACAGATGTACACTATCAATACCAATTGCTCCTCATTGTCACTCCCACCATCACGCCATCATCACGTCCATCACTCCGATACCCTCCAGACCAACCTCTCTCCACTAACACTTCTATTCCGCAACTCATCCAACGCATTCTGCGCCCTCTCCACCATATCCCGTCCCTCAATCTCCCTATACTTATTCGGCTGCACGACCCCCTGCGCCAGAAGCGTCGGCACAATCTCCGGCTGCAGTTTCTCCTTGAACAGTTCATTCTACACCATACCCGTTAGCACATCGTCATCACGAAAACAAAGAATCAACTTACATCCAGGTAGAAATGCGTCCTCGCCCCCCTCACATCAACGCCCTCCGCCCATCCATCCACCTTCCCAATATCCATCTCATAAACCGGCTCCTCATCCATCGTCGCATCCCTCACAATCACAGGCAACATAACCGCCACTCTATCCCCCTTCTTAGCAATCTTCTTCAACGGCGCCAACGAGCCCCCCAGACTGCCAATACAATCCAGCACGAAACGAATCCCGTCTTCCTCCAGAATCTCACCCACCACCCCCTCGGCGCGATAATCGAAGCACCTCCGCGCACCTAGACTGCGCAAATACCCGTGATGCGCGGCACTGCTCACCGCAAGGATGTTGCTATACCCCCAATGCCGAAGGACCTGCACGGCGTATATGCCCACACTACTACTCGCACCCCATATCAAAACCCCGTCATTCTTGTTCCGCGCCTCCCAACCCTCTGGTATCGGCCAGGGAAGCTCCAGTCCCAAATCCGTAGTGGCAGTGTGGAACACCGTGCACAGATTGACATTCACCGTCGCAGCAGCCTGTTCGGAGATGCCGTCGGGAATCTTGGACGCCAGGTACGCAGGACAAGTAATGTAGTTCTGGTGATTGGCTTCTTTGCCGCCGTGGAAGGCAAACACAGATACCTTGTCCCCGATTTGGAGGCCCTTGGTGTCGCCGGGCCCGAGGGCGACGACTGTGCCGGATGCGCCGCCCGAACCAGACTGGCTTGGGTACTGGGGGATGAGAAGCCCGCCGTCTGCGCGGTGGAGGTCGAGGGGCGTTGAGGCCGTGTAGCTTACTTTGAGGGTGATTTCGCCCGTGGATGGAGGGTGGACGGGGACGGTGATTCGGGTGAGTGGTTGTCGGGGGGCGGCGATGGCGACGGCTGTTTGGGTTTGGGGGAGGGCCATGTTGATGTGAGAGTTTGAATTTCAAGCTATGATGTTTGACTTGACTGAGCTGAGGGGTCAAGTGAGATGGTGTAAGTGTGATTGAAGTGAGTTTGAGATGACATGTGAGGTGGTTATGTCCAACGTTCTCAGTCAGGTGAACCTAGATACCAGCTGGAACGAGCTTGAACAAGATACATAGAGAGTAAACCGTACAAATAATATATTTATATACCCACTTACAACGTCATACGCAACCGTGATCCATCGTGATATTTGTAAGCCCCAGCCCTATGGAGTTGTAGCCCTCCGTGGAGCGGATCCTGCCGATCATCCCGTCAGCATCGTCGGATAAGCCGACCAAAGGGCAACACATCATCACGCCTGATTATAAATGTGCAACGACAATCAAATAGTCCATACAAGTACGCTGTGGGAAATACATGATTCATTCAAGAACAGTTGACCCAATACTGACATGCCCAACGCTTGAATTCACCGCCACGCTACTCCCCCATAATTCAATGTTACTTGATACTCAGCCTCCATGGTCACAAACCAACTCACAACCACTCCACTCACAAGTGCGCTTATAAACTCGCTTCGCATCGGCCACCGGCAGTATCGCGGATCCGTCATATGTGGTTTCAATGACACCATTTCTGAGACTGTTGAACGTAGATGACATAGAATATCTGTCACCTCTTGTTAGTTGGTTCTTGCTGAACTCAAGAACAGGACGTACCGTTTCGGCCATGTCAAACACTCTCCCACCAGCAATCGACATCATGGCCATTCCAAAGCATTGCGCCTTTGGGTTCTTCAGTGGGGACTTCCAAATTGACAAACAAGTCACACGTCGCTCGTAAACGTTGAGCAGACAGCAGTCGATCCACTTGATAGTCGTCACCAGGCTACCATATCCTTGAATCAAGCAGTACAACCGAAGGAGCCCCTAGCCACGGCTCTACACGGGCTGTTGAATATAGACACGAAGGCCAAAAAGGAACCCAAAGTAGTGACAGCGCTCAATATCTTGTCGCTAAACACCACGTCAGTACATCAATTCACGAGCCGTTGGACGTGAGACGGAGATCCATACGTTTTGCCTTGTACTCTCAATAGCTCCAACAGCTGCAAACGAAAGGAGAGCATGAACGCCGCTGTCGATGAGCCACGGGTTCGCCAACGGTGCAAAAAGGGGATGCGGTAATGCCCCAAATGAAACCATCAACGTTGCAATGGCCATCTAGTGCCGCACCTCTGAGTATTTTCGATGAGCCATAGGGCCAGCGGCGATGCGGTAGAATGCACAGACAAGGAGGACTGCAAGGAAAATCTTGGACATCCTGACGATGTAATGATGCGGAAATATCGCAAGTCCCAGCACGTACGTCACCGCAAACACCACGTGGTGAGTGCGTTGGAGAGAGCCGTAGAGTAAGAGAACAAAGTAAAGGAAGAAGGAGATAGCAAAAAGTCCGGCAGAGTAGCCTTGGAAGATTTCCATGTTCCAATTTTCTGCCACCCTCGTGGCATTGTATCCTGCCACCGAGAGCACCGAAGCACCCCAGTAGAATAGATGGTAGCGCCAGGACTGCATCTCGAGGTAGTGATGGAAAAGAAGCTAACGCTGTTGTTGTGTAGTAAGAGATGGTGAAGTGTAGGGGTTGGCGAATGGTGATGAAGAGGTGAAAAGAGGGCAACGAGTTCACGCCGCGAAGAATAACATTTTACATACAAAATCTACAAGCGGAAGGAGTAGGAGTGGCCCTGTCATATCCAACGGAAACTGCTATCACGTTCCTGCTTTGGTGCCATTCTACATTACAATCAACAACTGCGACAGTCCTTCCTACAGTTTACCCATTGTCGGCTGTCTGCTGTTAATCTCGGCATACATGCGGTCAATCTCCCCTCGAAATGCCTTGGCGGCTTGCGCTCTCTTCAATTTCAGTCTGTGTTACAGAAGCATCTACAGTCAGCATTGAAAATAGCCCGAATAGGTTGGCGTGTTACTTACGTCGGTGTCAGCAGCTCGTTGTCGACCGTAAACGGCTCAATATCGAGCAAAATGTTGGCAACATTTTCAAACTTGTTAAACTTGTTCTTCCTTCCAATCGTCTGTAGAATGTTCAAGAATTCTCGCTGGACCTTTGGATTTCTGGCTACCCGCTTCAGCGCGGCAACATCCTCTTGACTAACCGGCTGACCGAGAATTTTGGACGCAAAGGGTGCAAACGTTTCTGGGTTGATGCCAAAAATGCCAACCAAGGTAGACTCTTGGCTGTCGCCATGCACAAAAGCATTGGCTATAAGACCGCAATTTGCGGCGTATACGTTTTCAAGACGTTCAGGGGCCACGTATTCTCCCTGTGCAAGTTTCAATACATTCTTCTTGCGGTCAATAATGGTAAAGCGGCCGAGTTCGTCAACCATGGCGACGTCGCCAGTGTGAAACCACCCATCTGCCTCCATCGTCTTCTTGTTCTCTTCTTCATTTTTATAGTATCCTTTTAGCAGGATTGGCCCACGAACCAAGATCTCACCACGTGGATAAGGCTTATCGTCAACGCTGTACTGCAGCTCGGGAATAGACTCTAAGCAGATTTCAGCGACGGGGCTAGGAGGACCGACGTGTCCAGTGTCAAAATCTCCATCCAGAGGCGCCGTGATTGCTCCAGAAGTCTCTGTCATTCCGTAGGCCTGGTAGAGTCTCACTCCAAACATGGCGGACAGGAATTCTTGAACCTTTGGGTCGAGAGGCGCGCTTCCGGAGACAAGTTGGCTCGCCCGGCCAAGACCAACTTTTCCCCTGACCTTTGGTGTGAAGATTCGATCCCACAGCCAATGATGGACGGTAGCCTGACCTATTGGTAACTTCATGGACTGCATTTTAGTGTCAAGAATACGTTTGGATAACGTCCCTCTGAAGCCCTCAGCCTCAATGGTACCGGACTTGATGGCACTGTTGAATCGGTTAAACAGACGAGGCACAGAGACGAAACCTGTGGGCTGCAGGATGAGCATGTCGTCGACCAAGCCCAGAATATCTCCCCTGAAAAAGCCACAGCTAGCACCCTCGGCGAAGCCAGCATGTTCAACCAATCTCTCCATAAGATGAGCCAAGGGGAGATATGAAATCCCAACATCGGTGCTCTCCAACTTTCCTCCAATGCGGGACGCAGTGTTACCCGCAAGGGTGGCCGCGTGGGTAAGCAGGACTCCCTTGGGAGGGCCCGTCGTGCCAGAAGTATAGTTGATGGTGTAGAGGTCCTCGGGTCCGGCAGGGCGCATAGGACGGCCAGACTCCAAGCCAATCCTTTCCACCTCGCTCATTGACAAGACTTGGATACCAAGGTCCGACGCAATGGCGTTGAGGGCATCTTTCTTCGAGTATCCCTCCCTTTCGCCATGATCAAGTTCATCAATGGATATAATTAGCTTGAGGCGAGGAATGCGAGGTGCAAGCTTGAGAAGTGTTGGTACGTGTGGGAGAGAGCAGACTACGCAGGCTAGCTCGGCATGGTTGACAATGTATTCGGTCGTTTCTGGGCCAAGTGTTTCGTACAGGGAGACTGAGTAAAGGCCCTGAGACATGCAAGCGAGATCTTTGGATACGGATTATTAGCCAAGGGTGCAGTTTACTTTTTGGTACGGCTTGCGTTGACTTACCAGTGATTTGCCATTCTGGTCTATTTTGGCACCAAAGCCCAATACCATACTTGTCCTGGGGATGATTGATTCGCTGATGAAGTTCCACGAGACCAGCTCCAAAGTTCTTGCGGCGCTCAGCAACTTCGCCGTATGAAATCCACGTATACTTATTATCCCAGGTTTTCGTCTCTGGGAGCCATTTGCGAATACCCATGCAGTTGTTCTGAGGCACTCGTTGAGCAGACTCGTCAAAGAGTTGATGCATGGTTCTGATTTTAGGATCAAGCGTGCTAACCAGCGGCTTGTCCTTGACTTGCCAGTGCCTGTAAACAGGACTTCGCCCGGGTTTCTCGGTACCAGGGATTGCGACTCCATGAGGTTCTCCTGGAGGTGGCGGCTGAGCCAGCCTCTGACCCAAAAGACCAGCAGTAGAAACGACCATTTTGCTTATCAAAGGAGTCTATATGTTTCTGTTGTACGCTTTCTTGATTTTAAAAGAGAGAAGGAAGACAACACACCCCGCGTTGTCATGGAATACGAATCCCGCGTCTCTTGCTTGCTGTAAGTCGCCCGAGAAGGGGGTGGCTCAGTACGCTTCCGTCTGCGCCAAGCCAATATACCCAAGGGCCGTATAAATCAAGAATAACCTCGCCAAAAGAGGAGTGATTTTGAAAAAGACTGGCATGTACAGAGTATTAGCCTAGCACAACGAATTTCAGTAAAGTCTCTGAATCAGACGATTCAATCTCCATATTGGTGGAGCAAGCCGGCTTTGTATATTATCTTGCCTTACCCAGCAGCCGTTGAGGTCTTCCGTCAAAGACACACTCCGCCCGGTATTCTCGTCCCAAATTGTCGCTGTCCATGCTTGTGATTTGCGGGGGCTCGGCCAAATTTTTGGTTGAGCTCGTGTGTAAGACGCATAGGCTGGGCAAAACAAGGCCCAAAGAGGCAAGATTGGTTCCATGATAGCCGGAGACTTTGTGGGGGAAGGGTTGTGGAACAGTGGCTTGATCAGGACTCAGGAGCAGTGGAGGAGTCGAGTCCATGTTCATGTTGGAAGACGGAGTGGAGTGGAGTAGGCGAGTTGCACCTGGCTTCCGTCTTCCTTGGCTCTGATCCTTCTCCTCATCCGAACCCCGCGTTGTTGCTTCAGTTGCAGTATGGTAACCGAGGCAGGTGCTACCGAGGCGGCAGCATTCAATGTCAGGTTCAATGTTGTGCTGCCTTGGGCTCTGCATGGTGCTGTGAACGTTTCAATATTGGCCAAATACCGGACTTCGATGCCAATCCAGCCTCAAAGCCATACCCCAGTTGATCTTGCACCGTTGCGCTACATTCGTACTCAATGTGGACGTCCCATGATCAACTGTCGGCCTCTGGGCACTTGTCGCAATCTGAGACCGTCCCGATTTGGACTCTTGTGAGAGGATGAACCGACATCCTGGATCCCGTGTCTCACAAGGTCATGTCACGGCGACCAGTCATCCAGTCAACGATGTACAGAATCAATATTGTTGGGTCATATCTTTAAGAACCTTCAGCGCTTTATTCATCGCACTTTGAACAAGACCGGCCGTTTACTGCCAACACTATAATGGGGAGGTAGATATCACCGAGTGTTGACGCATAACACAAGACATGAACTCGAGTCGCTTGCAGAAACACTTCTTCCTACGCCTTGAATTGCATCTTTCGAGGCTCACGCTAAGGATAGACTTGGCGTCAGGTTACTTCCAGAAGTTTAAGCACCAAAGTAGCTCGAAGAACTGCGTTCCCACTAATGCGCAGCCAGTTGAACAACGGACAGGCTAATCGTTTTCTGATTGGAAACATTGAAAGTATTCAACTGATGGGATGAACCTATCAACTACTATTGGGCCGCAACTAGTCCAGAATACGATGGAAGCAACAGTAAGGACTATAAAGTGCTCCATGCCGCACCAGATCCACTTCCGTAGCTGTAGCTGAAACGTTTGCATCCACCGTCAGCAATCAAACAGACACAACGCGCGACGACCAAGACGCACATATCGCAGAAACATAGACTGCTCGATATCATTTCAACTCATTAACCCAAACACCTGCGCCAATAACCAACGACGCAAAGCATTTCATGATCGCAGGCTATTCAGGCTCATCTACCCATGCTATCATCCAGTTCATCAAATCAGCATCTCCCTCAATCCAGCCCTTCAACATCCTCCATGTCGCAAGTAAGCCACAGTAACCGCCACGACCAACAGGCGCAGCATAACAAATCATACGGCATACGGCATAACCGCAAGCCAAGCGAAGTCGTAAAATTCTGGCCTCATTCAAAGAATCAAAAACTCAAAAATCAACGCTTTCATAACCCATAACAAAATCGCCACCATTATAGTCCTTTTCCCATCCATTTACGCCCCTCCCCCAAAACATCCTTTCTCACTCAAAACTTGTGTACTCAGAACTTCGGCGGCCTCATAACCTCCGTCAGAAAGCCTGGATCCCCAAAATTAGACGTATGCTTCCCCTCTTTCGCATCCTGCCGCGAAGTAGGCGGCTTGCCCAAGTCAGACACCACATCCCTCGCCTTCTGGCGGAGACCACGGCGCGGCTCGACCCCGTTATCCAAAAGAGGTTCCTTGGAGTACGACGCCGTAGTTGAGACGGAGTACGTGGACGAGGCGTCCGAGTTGGCGGAGCTGGTGGATTGACGCCGCATGGTTCCGGGGGATGTCGCTACCAAAATTATAAGGGTTCAAGTCGTTGCAGCGGCGCTCGTCCTTGGCAATCGCTTTTAATTTCGTCTCTCGATCAAAAATGGGCGATGGATGATGAAAAAGTGTAGGAAAGTGAGTGAGGGAGAAAAAGAGGCGCTCATGGGCTTTCGCAGAGTGAGCGGCTTTCTTATTAGCCGTCTTGGCTCACTCGTGATCCAACCAAAGGGCTTTGCAGCGCACCTCCTGCGCCTTTCCCAATGAGAGGAGGCTTGGGACGCCACAGATGTGCAAAGTATTGATAGATGTGTGGTGTAGGGAGTAATGGGGCAGGGGGTCCCTGCGTGAGATGACTTGCTTTTGGAAGTTGGCGAGACGCTTTGACGGGAGGAAGGTGATGATGATGAAGTCAGTTGTGTGATTGTAGTGTTGCGGCGTTTTTCTGCGTTTGGGAGATTGTCGTGAGTCGTAGATCTTGTCGTGGGGATATGACGGAATTGCTGGACGATCATGTTACTGCCCCGTCCATTTCTAACGTCATTGCAACAGGCACTGTACCTACCGTGTTAATAATCCAGTGTCAGTCTTTGCAGGCACAAGCTGAATGGCAGTGTTGGTGCAAATTGCGAATTTGTTACGTTTTCCTGCATCACGCCTTCATCGCTGAAACGACCATGACAGTTCAGCCCAGGACTTCAAAGTTCTCAGCCCATCCGCCCAAGGCTTCACATCTTCCCACGACTGAGACATGAGCCAGGCCCCTGTCACCCACCCAAGCGAACTTGACTTGTCTGTGGCCCACTTCACCGCTAGGAGTGCTGCCATCAGCACGTCCATATCAGGCAGGCTGTTAGCGAGATGCAGCTCTGCAGAAGGCGCCAGACCAACCCAAATCAATGGCGTTTAATCGCATGAAAAGCTGTTGCTTTAAATAAACTTTTCATAAGTATGACGTGCCTGTATATTCGGTACTTTCTGGAGACGAAACCATTACCACTCGTCTCAACACTTGACTCACCCATTCATTCATCTTCCACGAGGTATCTACGACACATGTCCACGATAAACAGCCTTTCCCAACCCTTCTCAAAACCCCAGATAACCTCCGTTTTGATATCTGTACAAGCGCCAAAACTCCGTGTACCCAATGCAGTCATCAGCCGGTGAAATGTCACACAACCCGTGCTCCATATCATATCCCGGCAAAATAAAAACCCAATACTAATACCGAAAGAAGCATAAAGTAAGGTTAGCACAGTCTGTGTCACAGATCAGGAATTGCTATCGCCAGGCGCAAACCGTTCTGAGACCTGGATGCGCTTGTTGCCCAGCATCTTAATCTTTCCTGCCAGCTTGTTCTCTCTGTCTAGCTCGACAATGTCGTCACCTCCGCCTATGCTGACTCCATTGACGAGAATGTTGGGTACGGTCCTACGACCAGTCTTTTCCCCCAAGACGGCTTGTAAAGCAGGCCCCTGTGGATGCTCGTCGAGTTCGACAACATGTGGCACGGGGGCGATGTGATACTTGTCGAGAAGGATGCCTTTGGCTGTCTTGGAGAAGGGGCAGTACGTCTTGGAAAAGATGACGACTAGTGACACGTTAGATGCCATGGGCAGCCATGATAGAGAATCGCTAAACATACCTGGTGCCTTTTTCAAAATACTACTTAACTCGGCTTCCGCCTCGCTCTCCTCCTTGGTTTCCTTGGCCTTGCCCTTGGTCTTATCTGTTGTCTTGTCTGAGTCCTTTGACAGAGCATGATCACCCGTAGTCTTGTCCTTTTTCGGCTGACCACCCGCTGAATTGCCCTGGCCTACAATCTTACTCGGGACGTCAGGCTTCAGGCCACCCTTTGTATTGGCCTTGTCCTTGGCGTCCTGCTCAGCCTTTTTCAACCGCATCTGCATCTCGGCAGCGACCTTTCTGTCATCCTCATCAACGTCGCCGTCGGCGTCCTTGTCAGCGGGGATATGGCCAGCCCTTTGGCCCGTTTTGGTGTTGATAATAGCCTGACCGGGCGGTGTGCCTTTCTTCATCCCGTCCATGGTCTTGTGGTAAAAGTCTTGTATCTTGTGCGAGTCTTGACTCGGATCGACGCCGGATGAATAGAAGAAGAAGAATACGACCGTCACAACGGCCGCCAGGACGAGCAGTCGCATTCGTCGTGGGGAAGGCATATTGAGATGAGATGTTCGGGATGCGGTTAATCAGATTTCGAACTTGGCGAAGTACCTAGGCAAGGTAGCCGGTGGTGCTGGCACAGCTTCCGTTTGAGGGTCGTCGGATGCTGGCTTTGATGCGTCGCAGCTCCGTCACGTCGTTTTTCACAGTATTTCTTGGATTCGATGACAAGAACGGGTGGATATGAATGAACGACTTGCGTTGAAGTGCGTCGACGTCAAAGTGTCGTGTGGTGAACTGGACTTTGATGTCGATTTCAGGAGACATGTCTCCAGCTTGCTGGCAATTGTGGCTGCCCATGTGGACCGTAGATATATGTAGCTCCGAGCTGTGTGATTGGGCTGCCGTCGCTGGATGTGGAGAGGCCACCAGCCATGCTGCTGCTGTGTCACCACAGCTTTAGGCATCTTTGCCGTGGCTTTCAGCGGCCGTTCAGGATCAAGGATATTTTGCAGAATTCGCAGATCGCCACCGCAACTTGGGTCCAGCATGTGATTCATCAGCCTGCTGGTATTTATAATGAGCGAATTAAAAAGGGGGGATCGCAGATCCCAATACAACTATTGTACAAAGACCAACAACTTTAAACGAACGTTGGAGTCGAAAGAGGCCACAAACCAGTGTCGACCAGACTCTAGTTATCGGCCCCCCGCATCTCAATCCAGCAGTCTACCAAACGACTGTGAGAGCAAATTCCCCTATCTTTCAACTGTTGACCCAAACCTCCTCAATTCCGTTGTTATAACTCCCAGAAAACATACTTGAGACCTACTACATAGAGAAATCCCCATCGGTCCAGCCGAGCACTACCTCAAAACCGCTTTCTAACCCACTCTGGTCGAGATTCGCTATGCAAGCGCATCGAAGTCGAATATACAACCCTGCGGACCTCGCCCCCCCTTTTGTGTATTGTTTTCGGTGGATTTATATGTGCAGATGCAGATGTTGATGCCGATGCCGGCTCCGCGTGTCCGTGAGCCCTATGTCTGTCCAGTCTCTTCAGATGAATATCTTGATGCGCATGTCGCTCGTGATTGGCTGGTGCAGCATTGATGCCGAGTGCGAGGGCGATGAGAATGATGTAGGATAGCATCGTTTCCGCCTCCCCAGTTGTATTGAAATATTGAGGGACGTTGTATCATACGAGCGAAATTCCGCTTACTCCATCAAGGAAATTGTAGTATGAAAAATATACTGCTCGGGGAAGATGATAAAGTTTGTTTGCTTGAGACTTCTCGCTTCACGGCCAAGGTCAGTTATATGCGTTTCGCAGTGCCAACCAACCTCGCCTCCTAATGGAGTGACGACACCAGGATGACAATTCATGTCTAACTTGACGTCTTCCAATTCGATGCCCGAGCTTCTTCGTCAGGAATGTAAAGCCAGCTTCCAGATTTGCAAAGCTTCAATGATCCCGCGTAAAGAGCTTCATCGTTCAAGGTGCCGCCCATTGGTATGCAATCGCCCTGCCCCGCCACCGTGGAATGGACAAGGGAGGGAAAAGAAGCACAAGGCTCATCAGTCTGCGTACTGAAGGAATTGGCATTTCAAATCACTGCAATTCAAGTGGTCAGAGTTGCTCCATCTGACTTGTTTGCTATGATATTCATACAAGTTTGGGACGCATCATCATTTTCAACATCAGTGCGGACTCTTTCCTGGGTGCATGTAAGTGGCCATGGCGTGACTAAGCGAGCCAACCAATCAGGAATTGACAGCTCGGCAATCGTAGTGGCCACTTTGCTGAGTCGCGATGGCGCTTCCACCGACTTCGATATCCACAATTATACACGCTTCGCTGTATGTGTCCTCTTCTTCGTTGACTCATTTTAGCCTGTATAAAAGTAATTTGTCGCCATTAATGTATATTTATTTTCCTTGAAACATTGAGCAGGCGGTTGGCTGATCCGTCTTCACCAAACCAAACCTCAGCAGCTCACCTCGATCGGCCTAAGAGTCTGTGCCCAAACCAGCATTGACAACACCAAACCTCACATCGCTCACAATGACTCGGCCACGCTCAACAACACATCTACCTATGATGCTAGCCATCGTCTTTGCCCTCATAGTCTGCATCTTTGCAACTCCCTCAATAGCCCAAGACTCAAGTTCAGACAAGGCTGCAAAACCAGACCTCATCTGCCACACCAGCAACCCCGATGAGTGTTACCCACGGGTCTTCCAACCAACAGATGAATTCCAAACAGTACACAATGACCAAGAACTACCCAACGGGCTTCATGTCCGGCTAAACATCTGGACCGGCCAAAAAGAAGCCAAGATCAATGTCCCCGGTGAGACGGACCCTTCTCTAGAGGGGCTACCGATTGATCAAGCCGTGGTCGTGGTTGACCCCGAGCAACAACCAGATGCGCCTAAAATTCCCAGAGGCGCACCAGAGTACGAACCCGTGGGAAAGGTGAAAGGCCCGGAGCACGAATCAGTCCACTTTTACGAGGGACTCAAGATGCTCAAGAGCGGCGTCACTAAAAACGACAAAGCATTCGATGATGCGCTAGAAGGACTGGAAGACCTCTCTCACGACTTGTACTACGGTCTCAAAGTCGCCGAGGATTCGGACGCCATCAAAGCTCTTTTGTGCCTCATGTCTGACCAGAGGGCGGCGACGGATGGAGCCATTCCTCGCGATCAACAAGCCGCTGCCATCTTGGCGGGCGCCATGCAAAATAACCCTACCGCCCTCAAGGAAGTCGTCAAGGTGTGGCCGCAGCTTGTGGACTCCAAGTGTCCCAACACCGGGGAGTCGTTGCGTCAAAGTATTTACTCGAGCGTCATTCCAGCTCGAAATGGACACGGCACCGATGACCAGCAGGCTGCTGCGCGGGTCAAGTCCAAAGTCGCCGTCATCAATGGCCTCATCAAGGATAGCATAATTCGGGCAGAATTCTTGAAGGATGGCGGCATGGCGTCGCTGCTGAGGGTATTGATGCCCGAGGGGAAGGCGTGGGCCGGGGCACAACGAAAGGCGGGCCAACTTGTTCTGGATAACTTTATGGACGAGGACATGGGCGCTGTTTTGGGACAGTGGCCGACCATTCCTAGGTTGAGCGATGAGCAGTGCCGGACTAGAGAGTCGGAGACGGCTGAGGGGTGCTGGGACTATCATGTCGGTAGGATCATGAAGGCGAGTAAGGCGGGTAAGGGAGATTGGAGTCGAGAGTTGAATAATAGACTTGCGAGCGTGAGAAAGGAGCAGAGCAAGAGGAGGGCGCATGAAGAATTGTAGAGTTGTGCGTGTTAGACCTGTACATGATGATAGACTTGTAATATACCCATTGACGACGAGCAATAACAACCAACAATTTGTGCAAACCACTGTTCATATCAGTATCCGTAAAACATTGTGATTATTGGAGTATTTGGCGTACCGTATTATTGCCAGTCGCAATGTATCATCTCATGCCGCAGGTGGCCCAACTGCCGGCCACCAACGTCAAGCCCACAAAATTTCAACCTCAACCCACCACAGCCCAGCTTCAACCATCACCAGATCCATCAACATCAACGTCAACATCCAAACACAACCATGCCATCCATAGAAACCCGTCATCATCCTATCAAGCACCGCGCCCTCCACGCCACCAGCGCCTTCAAGCCCTCGCAAATAATCCACACCTTCCATCCGCTCATCTTACACCCATCCCTCTCGCATCTCACGTCCGTCTGCACACACTGCCTTCGTCCAGGCTCACCACGCGCCTGTTCCCGCTGCCACGCTGCATACTACTGTGACGCTGCATGCCAGAAAGCAGCCTGGACAGCCGTCCACTCCAAAGAATGCAAGCCCCTCCGGCAGCGGAAGCTGGGGTCGCGCACAGGCGCTGATCTACCAACACCTGTGAGAGCGCTGGTGCAAACTCTGCTAAAACAGGAGATTGAGGATGGTGTGTCCTTGCTGGATGGGCACGTGGACAAGAGGAGAAATAACAAGAGTTGGCCGGACTTGGAGATGATGGGGATGGCGGCGTGTGCGTTTGCTGGGAGAGATGGCGGGGAGGCAGATGTACGAAGGGCAGTTGAGCTGCTTTGCAAGGTATGCTGGTATTCTCGGCTCTGAGGGTTTGATGTGGTTACTGACGATTAGTAGATCCAGACGAATGCCTTTCATAGATGGGATGTTGATCTAGGACAGGTGGGTGTGTTTTTGGAAACGACACTGGCCATGGCGAACCATTCGTGTATTCCAAACGCTGTGGTCCAGTTTGTGGGAAGAAAGGCGATTTTGAGGGCCGAGACGGCCATTCAGACTGGTGATGAGATTGAAATCTCATACACGGGTACGTGTAGATGTTATTTCGTGAGTGAGTGAATCTGCTAACTTAGGGTAGATTGTACAATGCCATTGTCGACACGGAGAGAAGCACTATTGCAGTATAGCTTTGAGTGCACTTGCGATAGGTGCATAAATGACTTGAATGTGTACCAAGTCTGTTCAAAATTAGTGCGGCATGCAAACGCAGATACGCTCAGTGTTGCAGACGTATCCAATGTCGATAACCACCCAGCAGTCACGGATAAACGCATACAAGGCATTGCGGCGAAACACACTACGGAACCAAACCAGTTACCAGAAACACTCTCTGAACGTCACAGAGCCTTAGTAGCAGAATACAAGTCTAACAAGACCCTCATCGATGACGACCTATGGGCTGTATCACCAGTCCCGCAACTCCTCACGGAAACTTCAATCTACTTTGCCGAACAGAATAACTTTGCCTATGCGCTGGCAGTGGCATCCGTGGTTGCAGTATCGTGCGATCCATACCGCTACGTGACGCCTTTTCACCCCGTTCGCGTAAAGAATCTCTTGATGATAGCGAAGCTATTGGCTAATACCGCTGAGAACATGGGGAGTGCTATAACAACAACCAAGGGTGTGCTGAACCAGAAACTTCAAGAAGCGCTGGCAGATATTGATCAGGTATCCCTGTGCCAAATGCTTCTCCTCATGGTTGTCAAAATGTGTCCAGGGGAGCTAGCAGAATGGGAACTATGCGTGTCGGCGAGGGAGATGTTGGCTGATATTGCGAGACTGCCTGGCCGAGGGAAGGAGTTGTCTCTGATAAATAGCTGGGGCGTTGATGGGGATCTTGAGGAGTCCAAACTGTTTTACGAGTATGCTGTAGTCAAACAGGTTGGTACGTTGGGGGAATTGGGGAGGAATCTAGTCAGGGAGGTGTATACTACTGAATGGGCACAGGTTGCCAGTTAGTCAATTAGACGTGTCTCGTTGATATATTTCAAACTTCCAAGAGGTTGCCATTGGTACGAGATGAAGAAGAGACATGCAAGTGAAGTTGGAACGATCCGGACAACGATCCGGACAACGATCCGGACAACGATTGGACCATAATTGACAAGTAATTCTGTTGGACGGTATGCCGGGGACTGAGATCCAACTTTCAAGGCAAGTCACCACCGAGCGCATTGCTTCGTCAAAGATGGAAGAGGCAACACCTGCTTCCAAATGTGATGCACAATGAGACTACAATCTGCAGCCTTGCCAAATATAACTCGGTATGTGAATTCGTAGTTCACCTCGGTCACCCTGGAGCAAGCACCGCCAGGCAATGGCTAGTCTACTTACTCCATTGCTGCAATCAGTCTGGCTGCCTGCGCCACAGGAACTGGTGGTCCATGCCACCCATCATGACGGGCAATACCCCTGTATTTTGGTGTGGAGAGCCATAGAACAGCTGCAGACGCTGAGTGCTAAGGACGGGAGCGATCAGATCGACCAAGGATGCTGCAGGGTGGTGCTGGCTCCGTTGTCATTGTAGCATCAAGAGGTGTGGGGGGTTGTCTAGCTCGTCAGATACGAGGCTGGATGCCGCTACCGTTGAGCCAACTTGGCATCCCAAAGTTTCATTCCTCCTCCATCAAGCCATGTGGCGGCCAACCTGGTTGCTCGTGAAGGGTGCTCGGCACGACCAACCTTTCATCTTTTTCGTTGCATTGGACTTGTCTGACCAGCTAACAGTCGGACGTAGGGTCAGTATATCAACTTCAAGGGCCCGGGAAATCGGAATTCAAACCTGCCTGGTGTTGCTCTCGGGTTACGGCAAATCGGTAAGCCAGTTTGCCTTCCCATTTCCCAACTGTTAGGCCCAACTTTGTCGTTTGTCTTTGTACGGAGTGCAGTTGATGCGGTTGCTCATGTGCTCCCCTTCGCTCAAGCTATGGGCTCCTCAGCGACTAACGCACAGACGTCGACGGATGCCATGGCAACTCAGGAACTCTTCTCACCACCATTCCAGTACGCAGGGCCAGCGTGAGGTTCCTGGTGGCTGGTTGGGCTTTCAATTAGCGGCCATTATTGGCGGGTCTAACCGGACAATCGACTTTTCACGAATGCAGTGGAGCTCCATGAATGGTTACTGGCTGCATGGAGCCTCCAGATGTCGAGGACCAAATGCACCGGGCCGCTAAAAGGTTTCCAACAATGTGACCCAGTTTGGAGCGCTGGACGCAGGCATGGTGAAGCCGCCAAGCCCCAAGTCGATGTTCATCGGCAAAGCCGGCTCAGGGCGAGAACTGTATTGATGAAAGCTAGAGTTGGCGGACTGTTGCCAACAGGTGCTATTCTCTGAAGAGAATGTTCTTGTAATGAACAATGCTGTGACTCACTGTTCGTGCGACGGCCGCCCCAACGAAATTGCTAATATTGGGAGCCCAAATAACCACGATGACATACGGAGTAGAGAACGACAAAAGGAAGCATCATACCTAGTACGCACACAGAGGGGCAACAAGGTTTTCTGGTGCCTGTCCACTGTGAGCAACCAAGCTGAAGAAGAACGCTATCTGATTGCGTGTGACATTGATGTGCTGCCTCCGCCCTTGCGTCACGTCGTCCAGCCTCAGAAAATCGGCGATATTAGCCGCTTGCGTGTCGTTGTTTGGGGCATGTAATTTGGAGTTTGCTACATGCCCACCACATGCTCCAAGGCCACAGGCTTGTTTGGCTGGACACTCGACTTCCACCGGCTTCCCCATGTAACCCCTCAATGACAGAAAGATGGCTTTTTGGGGCATGACGGCTGGGATGGGGAAGGTTGCTGTTTGAAGAACTGGCCCCTGTGCATGAGGCGCATGCAGGTCAACAAGATTCTGCTGGTAGCCGTGCAACTCCGCATCAATTGGAGAGAAATAGCTTTGTTGACAGCTTTTCAATTGACCACAGGCGAAAAGTGTAATACGAAGCTGGTGCAAAGCCCAGCACTCACTGATGTCGACAATGAAGGTCCAATTGAGCCCATTCGACAATCCAATGATGCGCCTAACCAAGGCTTACATGGTGAAACTGAGCCTTGTCCCATCAATCAACGTGATGGATGCGTGCTGTCTCAAAACCCTCGCAAGTCAACCCAGGGCCACCACACCTTGTCCATGTGATTGAAGGCACTTGTCCCTCGCGATAACAGTTGCGCTACAGTGGCCAGGTGCCCATCACCCTGGCAGGCATAGTGTCATGGTGCTTCAAAAAACAGAATCTGAATCAGAAGGTCTGCTTGAACGGAGGAGGCGATGAATTGATTGTGTGCTTCAGAGATGAGGGCCAAACATGGGCCGTTCCAGCCAGACAATGCCTGCCACAAGCCCACCACAGAGTATGCTGAAGGCTGTCCGCGATAGACGAGCGTCATGGACACCCTGGCAACCAAATATCTCTCCATGCTATGCTCTGTGCCCTTGTTCTCGGTGAAGGATATCCTGGCTGTTGAAGACGACTCGCCATCACTTGTTGAGGTACAATTCTCTGCGGACTACTCCGTACTGCGACGCAGAATCTGCCGCGGACGGCAAGGCTGCGAAACAGCTTGCCAACTACGTAATACCTCGTGAATAGTGGAATGACCGAGGGACGATTTCATCGCTGTAGTGGAGAATATCGGACTCTGGCGGCCGCCTGTCCCTTGTCTCCCATCTGGCCATCCATGTTATCTTGTTGCGTATTTGGACATGGGTGTGGCTCTTCAGAGACACTTAGCGCCACGCCGAGACTCACTTGCCACCGACCCAGGTTAGTTGGTTTTAGTCGTTGGGGCCAAAGGATGTCCACTGCGAGTGGTAATCAGAAAAGCGATGAGTGAAAATTTCGGCATGGAGACGGATCAATTGATGGGTGCGGCAATATGGAGCAGATTGTTGTCAGCTGGCTGGTACTCCGAAATTTGGGCTGTTGGCTCCAGGTAATATACTAGGTAGCTGGGTGCGAGACGGCGGCAAATTGGCGAAAGAAAGGAAGCAATTGAAAAGAAGAGGGCAGGAAGAAGAGGAAAATACAGGTGGTTGAGGTCGACACGATGTCAGCGAACGCCCATGTTGAGGTCTGGTTGTCTGCATGGAGAAGCTGGCTTGATGCTGGTACGAGCTCTGACCCCGGTCTTTTGGCAAAGTTCCGATGTGACCAGAGGTCAACTGGTACTAGACATGGTGACAAGGAGCTCCGTAATACCTGCCTCAATGCTGTGGACTCGCTTTTTCTGTCGCCGCCAAGCCGCGCATGGAGCCTGGCTAGACAATGGCCACAGACTAGCAACAGAATGATCAAATGAAGTCAGGTTCCATTTCTGGCCCGACCCCCGGTTGCAGTCTGTCAGTGTGTTGCGTTGCCCTTGCTCCGTGGGCCATGTCTCGTTGGTTGGTCTTGGCCTTCGAAGGTGTGAAGTCTGGTCTGGTCTGGCCTGGTCTGGTCTGGCCTGGTCTGTTCTGCTCTGGAGTGAAGCAAAGTCCGTCGAGCACCTGCCGGCCTCTTTTTTTACGACTGGTTGCCCCCATCGACTCTCCGATTGCTTTTCTTTTGGCTTCCTCTTTTTTTCACTCTCTTCTCACCACCACTCAATCATCACATCCAAGCATCGTCAAGCTATCCGCTACCCAAGTGACACTGATTTGCAGCTTCTGAAGCTCTACTCGCATCTGTAGCGCTGCTCGTCTTTGACAGCACGCCTAGTTTTTTTTTCTCTCTTACACACCACACCTCGCAACAGCTTAGATACCCCCAACCAAACAAGTCTCTCACACATTCGATCGCAATGCGTTTCTCTGCAGCTCTCGTCGCCTTGGCTGCTGCCTCGGCTCAGGCCCAAACCAAATACAACTACACCAGCGAGTTGGACATGACTATTGATCCCAACACTGTTCCCCAGACTGAACGAGGTAGGTAGCTGTCTCGCGACCGACATCCCCGTTGGGCTGCGTTGTGTTGGGCCGTCCATTCCATGATTGTCTTCCATGACTGTACTGCCTCAACTCGACTCAAAACTGTCAAGTCTGAATCACTACGGATTTTTGCTAACAATGCCTTTTCTACAGCCACTTGGTGCCAGGGTCAGACTAACACTTGTCGACTTCTCTGCAATGCTGATGCTGCTGTCAACAGCTGTTCCGAGGTACGTAGCTTGTGTTATTGACACACACACACACTCTCTCTCTCCCTCTCTCTCTCTCTCTCTCTCTCTCTCTCTCTGTGGCTCTCTCTTGCCCGTTTGCGCAAGCAATTCACAATAATGGGTCGCTTTCCGTCTTTGGGAGACTCTGAAGCAACATTGTGCTGATCCTTGCCACAGTCAACCCTCAAGTGGAACTGCACTTGCTCCTCCAACAGCTCGACCCCCGGCATTCAGTACTACAAGCAGACCATGCCCTTCTACATTTGCCAGGCACTCTTCTCGCAATGCATCACCACCAACGCCGGCAATGCCCAGGGTCAGGACGTTTGCAACAACAACATTAAGCCTCTCTGCGCCAAAAACGATCCCCCTAAGAGCCCTATTGGCGACAGCAGCGGCGGCAGCTCCTCGACCACTGATGCCTCCAAGCCCACTCAGACCGGTGGCAGTAACACTCAGGTGACGACCACCAGCTCCAAAGGTCTTGCTGGTCCTACCATGGCCCCCGTGGGCAACGGCGTCTTTGTTGCTGCCATGGGCCTGATGGCTTACATGCTCTAGATGGGCTGAGGGCAATCTGAGCGCTGTCTGCAATGGTATTTGGCGCCCTGTTTCAAGGTCTGGTCTCGCGACTCGCCTTGCCCAAGAGCCAAACGCTGCCTTCGATTCTCTGTACCCACTTTGTTACCCAGTAGTACCTTTTTGTGTGATTTTTTCAATACGCTCACTTACGACCCACAAACGACGGAATGATTGAAGGGTTCTTATGCTATTTATTTGGCAACGGCCGATGGAGGAAGAAGCTGAGTCAGCTGCCATCTGTGACCTCACGGGCACTGCTGGGTGTGCTGGTGTCGAGTCGACTGGAGGATGGAGAACGTTGATGGCAAGACTGGGAGGGGACGCACAGAGAGACACTGTTTTGGTGTTTGGTTTTAATTCGAGATACATCATAGCAAGAGGCGAACTGGAGTAGTAGGAAAAGATTATTTTTTTGAGACAAGGACAATAATACCACTGTCGTCTCCCAATTGGTCCCGCATGTGAATTGTGATTGTAGTGACTGATCGCGGGGAGCCCAAGTTTTGGGCGGAAGGCTGATACGGTGTAGATTGATGAAAACTAACGTCTGGTCGAATCGACAATTGCAAGCTAATCTTCAACAGTCGCCAACTGTTGTCAACGGCTGCACGTTTCAAGCGCACTGATGGACCGTGGCTGGCAAGGTTGAGCCTCGTTTTAATAATGGCACTGGGGCGATTTGATGACGGGCCAGCGCTAAAACGGGCGAAACTTGGTGGTTTGGTCCCTGGAACCTAGCTGGACTACATTGTGGAGAAAAAAGGCGGTCAAGCAGATTTTGTCGGCAGAATCTCCATCCCACTTAATTTTTTTTACATAGCCTAGCCACACACATTGTGAGAGCCTCCATCCAGCCTTTTGTCGGTCAAGACCAATTTTCTTTCATCATAGTCTTGGGTTGTGCTGCACACCATGGCGGGAACAATTAACAAACCAAAGAGTGAGTTCCCGTTCCTTCATATCACCCAATTCAATGTGACTGCGCCGCAATCTAACTGTCACTTGCAGAACCCAAGTCCAAGAGGGGCACGACTCGTCTCCGAAACAAGATTGAAAAAGCGTCGGCAGCCAAACAGAAGAAGCAGCGCAAGCTCGCCAAAAATAACCCAGAATGGCGATCCAAGTTAAAAAAGGATCCCGGTATCCCAAACTTGTTCCCGTACAAGGAGAAGCTGTTGCAAGAAATTGAAGAGAAGCGAATGAGAAAGGCGGCCGAGGCAGAGAAGAAGAGGGAAATGGCAAAGGCGGCCAGAACTGGCACTGTCCAGGGGAAAGCCGAGGAAGAAATGGAAGATGCTGAGAACGCCGTGGGCGACGCTGGGGCCATGGACGATGAATTCATGGACGAGGATGTGGACGAGTCGAATCCCATGGCTGCACTGCTGGCTAGCGCGAGGGCTGCAGCGGTGCAGTACGATAAGGATTTGGCGGACAGCGATGGCATGGACGACGACGATGAGGAGGACGACGACAGCGATGATGCAGGGCACGGCGGTTTGAACGACATGTCTGTCGGCCAGGCTTCCTCTCGCAAGACGTACGACAAGGTCTTTAAGCAGGTTGTTGAGCAGGCGGATGTGGTTTTGTATGTGTTGGACGCACGAGATCCAGAGGGTACTCGGTCACGAGAGGTTGAGCGAAGCATCATGGCCGCTGCTTCTGGTGGCAAGCGTCTCATCCTGGTTCTCAACAAGGTCGATCTGATCCCGCCCAAGGTCCTGCGAGACTGGCTCGTCTACCTGCGACGGTATTTCCCCACGCTGCCTCTGCGTGCGTCTGGTGCTGCGCCAAACGCCCACGTCTTCAACCACCGCGACTTGACTGTCCAAAGCACATCGGCAACCCTGTTCAAAGCGCTCAAGAGCTTCGCTGCCAGCCGTCAACTAAAGCGCGCCGTGTCCGTTGGCGTCATTGGGTACCCCAACGTCGGCAAATCCTCCGTAATAAACGCCTTGTTGAGCAGAATGAGCGGCAAGGGCGGCAGCTCCTCCAAGGCGTGTCCTGCTGGTGCCGAGGCTGGCGTCACCACAAGTATTCGCAGCGTCAAGATCGACAGCAAGCTGACACTCCTCGACTCTCCTGGTGTTGTCTTCCCATCCTCCTCGTCCATCCAGTCCGGCGGGCTCGTCAACCTCAAGAACGCAACTGAAGCGCATGCCCATCTTATTCTACTTAATGCCGTTCCCCCTAAGCAGATTGACGACCCCGTCCCCGCAGTCAGCTTGCTGATCCGTCGACTGTCCTCATCGCCAGATCTGATGCAGAAGCTCACGGATGTATATGACATTCCTGCCCTTTTGCCCAACCGACTGGACGGCGATGTTACGACCGATTTTTTGGTGCAGGTCGCTCGCAAGAGAGGTAGATTGGGTCGCGGCGGTGTTCCGAATATCAATGCGGCGGCAATGGCTGTCGTGACGGACTGGCGGGATGGGCGTATCCAGGGATGGGTTGAGCCGCCTGCGTTGACTGGCGAGGTGGCTGCTACGGGTAATAAGAAGCTCAAGAATGCGGGTGAGGATGAGGTCATGCCTGATCAGAAGGAGATTGTTACGGAGTGGGCTGCTGAGTTTAAGCTTGATGGGCTGTGGGGGGATGGTGCTGCCGGGGAGGATGCTATGGAGGAGTAAGTGGCATGAAATGAATTGGGTTTCTCTTTTTAAACATGTATGGCGTTTGGGGATAAAGGATTAGATACATTCTATCATTTAAAAGTGCTCAAATTCAGACCAGTGACTCAAACTCTCTATGTGACCATTCTTCTTGTGTATTCAATGCTACGCCATACGCCTTGAGCCTTTTCTGTCATTCATCTACTTCACTTCCATCTATGCACTAATCAATTCCATTTTAACACCCCTCTTGCCGGTCCTCTCATCCTTTTCATCCATAACTCTAACCTTGACCTTTTGGAACAACTCGACCTTCAAGTCCTTGCTCCCCCTGGTAACAAGCGTGTAAGTCTCGGCGTCAAACTCACTCTCGGGCTCAGGTTCCGCCAAGTCCCTCAACCTGATGAGTCCTTCGATTCCAAATCTCGGCACTAGCACGACGAACCCGTTGCTGAAAATCTTCATGACAAACGCCTCTTCCTCTGCCACGTTACCCTTCAGTGCCTGCCCCACATAGTATGCTGTACTTGCGCGGCCGGCCATCTGGGCGTTTCTATGGCGGACATTGATATTCTTGCAAACGGCTTCGAGACGGCCCCTGCTGCGGACAGAAGGGTGGACGGCCTCGTAGCCAATGGCGGCGGCGAGTTGTCTGTGGGCGAGGAGATCTGCGTATCTACGGATGGGTGACGTGAAGTGCGTGTAGATTTCTGAGGCGAGACCGTAGTGCCGGAATTCGGGGTAGGCTTGGGTCCCAGAGCAGAAGTACTCGGCGGACATCATGCAGCGGGTGGCCATGATACGGACCAGAGTGTTGAAAAAGGGGTCCGACTTGTCGACACAGGCGTCGAGGGAGTCGGCAAGGGCCTTGGAAGAATCTGTGCGGAGTTCGAGGCCTCGCTTGACGCGTAGCTGGTCGGCAAGCTCGTCAAAGTTGGTCTTGGGGGGTGCGGCGTGGCGACGCAGGATGGCGGTCTGTGGGAATGCGTCGTAGATTTTGGCGGCGACGCTAATGTTGGCGAAGAGCATGAATTCTTCGACGAGCGAGTTTGTGTCGAGAAGCTGCTTGGTGGTGACGTCGATAGGGTCAGAGGTTTCCGACTCCATCTGGACCTTGACTTCGGGCGAGGAGAGACTGAGGGCGCCGGCATCCATGCGCTTCTTCTTGAGCTTCTTGGAGAGCGCGAGAAGCATGCGCATCCCGTTGGTGAGGTCGTCTTGCTGGGAGGAGTCGTCGATGCGCAGCTGGGCTTGTTCGTAGCTGAACGCTTCGCGCGACTTGATGACGGACTTGGTGAAGCGGACATTGACAATTTCGGCGTTATCGTCCAGTTCCCAGAGGACGGAGAAGGCGTAGCGCTCGACGTAGGGCTTCAGCGAGCAAAGGTCGGTGCCCAGGAGGGGCGGAAGCATGTCGATACGCTTGTCGACGAGGTATACCGTTGTGCCGCGGATGCTAGCTTCGGTGTCCATGGCGTTGGCGGGCTTGACAAAGTGTGACACGTCGGCAATGTGCACGCCGACTTCAGTGTTTCCGTTGGGAAGCTTGCGCGCGTGCAGCGCATCGTCAATGTCCTGACAGCCCACGGGGTCGATACTGCAGATGAGAAGGCCTCGGAGATCTTCTCTGTCTTTCCAGCCGGGGTCGTCCGTACTCGCAGGTACTTTCCAATCGTGGCCCTCCTTGGGCAGGCAATCCAAGACGGTCTTGGGGAACGGTCGGTACTGGACATCCCATTCCAAGAGCAGGGCTTCTGTTTCGGCCGCCTTGGTCTCAAGTTCGCCCAGTGAGCGGACAAAGTGACCGACTGGGTGTCTCGAGTCTCGGTCCCAGGCGTCAATGGTGACCAGCAGCCGCTTCCCAAGGAGTTCTGATACTTGTCGGGTTCGTAGTCGAATCTTGGGAATCTTCTTGTCCATGGGAATGAGAAAAACGCTGTCTTGCTTACGACCCTGCGACGAAGAAGATTTGCTGGCTGAGGACGGGTCAATATGTCCGACGTATTGACGCCAGTTTCGCTTGATCACTCCCACCACCCTGGCCGTCGGTTGCAATTGGCTTTCTGACGAGGACTTGTGTGTACGCTTGGCTTCCTCCTGCAGTGCTTTTCGTTCCTTGTCCGACACAAAGTCATCTCGTTCTTCGGTATCGGCATTTTCATTCTTGGTGATGTTGTCTTCTTCGATAATCTTGGTAGACGGTTCCTTCCACTTGTCTTGGGGGAGAAGCTCGACAACGACAACATCGCCATCAACGGACCGGTTGATGCTCTCGCGGCCGAGAATAAGAAGGGGTTTGGAGAAGGCGGGCACTTTGATGGAGCCTTCGAGGTAGTTGTATGGTGAGACGTTGAAAATTCCCTGGTGCATCAAACCAGCCTTCACACCGGTCATCATCTTCGAGAGGCTATAGTACTCGGGATACAGCATCTGCGATGGTCGGTGGAAACCACCCTGGCTCTGTGCCTCGGCCACCATGTCAAGCAACTTGTCCCCATCTTCCAAGCTGCCGACATAGTCTCTCAGGGAGAGTGCGTTGAGCCCCTGGCTGCGTGCTTTTTTGAGGTTCTCCTGGTCATCGCTCAGCATCACAATGGCGGGAATCTTGCCCGCTTTCATCTGCGCCAGATGCTCGCCATACCACTTGACAGCTAAGCGGACGGCACGGTCGTTTCTGTCATTAACACTCTCATTTGGCTCACGGTTTACATACGTCTCCAGCCGAAAGTCGTTGAAAAACACATAAAATCGCTTGTCTTCGCTTTTGGTGAGTCCAATCAGCCGGTTATACAATGGAAGAGACCGGTTTCTAAGTTCCTCCAAGACCGTCTGCAAAACGATGACATCGTAGAATGCAGAACTTTGCTCAAAAAGATCCATTGCGTTGAGAAGGGCGTTTGTATCTGGCACTAGGTAGTGCCCTTGAGGGAAAGCCTTGGTTCCTGCGGGCTTCTCCGACAGCACAAACGGCTGAACTGTTGTGTTGTTAGTATAATAATTCGAAAGTACACGAAAAGTTCGTCATACTTTGTTGAGATGCATTTCTAGGAGCTCCCACTAGGCAGGCCTTGCAAATTTTGGAAGAGCACGGAATGTCGGTTCTGAGATAAACTTCTCTCACGATTTTTTGGACCTTGCCGCTGCGCGTGGAGCGTACATAGACTTTACTTGAAATGTTGGAGGCAAGGGGATCTCCCTCGTGAGATCGTTTCAAGCTCGTCATGGCGACGTTGTTTTGTTCCGGTTGATGTCCTTGAAAATTGTCGATGCAGGGAAGATATGGAGCGTTTAGCAGGCGAATCAAACGTGACATTGCGCTTGCTTATCGATAGCATGTGGCGAGCTGACTCTACTGCCTCAATGCCAGTTCATGAGCTAGAGGATAAGACTGCCGCTGTTTTCATTTAATATCTACCGACTTCTACTTTGTTCAAATTTACAGACGAATGCAAAATCGAACACAGCATCCAATCCGAGACTGTGATTGTGATGCCAAACAGATGAATGTCGTGCCACGTGATGTGAGATCACGTGATGATGCAAAGTACGTGAAGCTTCTGGGATTATCAACGACATGGATTGTCGAAAACATCGATATTCGCACAATAAATTGGCTGTATACAGTGTTCCAACTTACCGAAAACTCGCCATTCTCATAACCAAACCCTAAAATATATGCGAACTCATCTTCGACCGGAACCAACGAACCGTAATGTATGGAGTAATGTTGTCATTTCTGAAGCCAAACGCCGGCAGCTCACTTACCCTAACCACTTGAAAGATGGCAACAAAAATCACTTTCACAAGGTCAACCAGACCCGCCCTTTCATCAGATTCGATGTCACTGTCAATTCCACCACTTACAATCCCAGACCATGCAAGCTATGTTCGACATCAGACGGAGAGGCATCACGACTGCATCTGGACTGCATCTACTCCGTACTCCAACACCATTTGCTGCATACCCTCACGACCTCGTGATAAACCGGTTACGTCTGCCATTATCGCAGCCCGAAAGTCCGGGCAGCCCGGGACACAGAGTTTGTCTGCCACATCAAGAGCCAAGTTTACGCAACTAACCTACCTCCCACGTAACCTCGAGTGCATGTCTTAGCTGCAAGACCAGGGTTAGGGGTTCAAGAAAGTCAAGAAAATCCAAATAATGACTGATTGCGCCACAGATGGTCCTCGTACTCATCAAAACCGGGGCTTGGGGTTAGCAGGAGGCTGGCCATTCGGAGATGTTGGTGGCCATATGACCACTTTGACGGAACCACCTCTAGTTTTCTTCTTGTTGAAACCGCGAGTTTTATTGGCTCTTGGGGTGCACCGCACTTTTCCCTGCTGGTTAGTTCTCTCTCCCAGTTATACTCCAGATACGCGGATCAGATGGTCGCGGCCTGCTTGATACTCCATGTCCAGGCTTCATTCGATGAAAGCGGCTCATGTATGATGATGGTGCAGCAAACCATTGATTCCATGATGGCACTACCCCACTCCATGACAAGCACAAGGGGCAAATACATGGCCATCGGACAAAGGTCGCACTATCACGATGAGGATAAGGTGGACAAAGAAAGAGAACAACAGCTCAACTGCGACGACAAGTCAGTTGGCAAATGACAGCCTCTTGTCTGTGCACGGCATGGGCCGTAGGATGGACCAAGAGTTCAACGAATCAGCTCCAAAGACGTTTGGATTTGGATCATGAGCCAAAAGGGTCCCATCCTTCTCAGATCAGTGTAAGTCGGCTGTCTCGGTGACATAGCCCTCCACCACGCCGCTCCTTCGAACGGTGAGGCAAGATACGGTCTTCACATCTGCGGCCAGGCATGCTGGTGACGGTGATGGTGGTGGGGTACGCAACTCGACCCATGATTTGCCGTTCTGTGGGCCGCGAGGTCACGGTGTCGTCGAGGGATGCAACAGTCCGCAGCCAATAGTTGCGTCAAAAGGATGATCGTTTTCTGTGAAGATCAAGGAATCCAGGGTTTTGTTTTGGCAGTGCAACTTGTAGCTGCTTCTCACGGGTCTATCTGACCGACACTCCGTCAACTCTACATTGGTGAGAATGTATTTCCAAATCCACCAAAAGACAAGCCCTGGAGATCATCCTTGGCAAACAGATGCCATCCATATCGGAACTGCAAAAGTGTCTCGTAAATGCAATGCGGCAACCTTGTACTTGGCTCTCGCCGGCGCCGTACCTTTGGTCGTGAACCGCATTGTGCTTTCCGTGCAAGTTTCTCGGCCTTCTAGCAGAATGTCTCACAAACTACCAGAGCTGATGACAGACGGGCCGACAAAGCTATCATCTACAACCCGATAACACTCGGGAATACCTGATAAAGGATAATCATGCCTGAGACAAAGTGCATACGTAAGTCATCTCTGATTCTGAGAGGCAGCCTCGTTAGATACGAGTACTGGGCCAAATACAGTACCAGATGTCGTCTGATCATGAGACGATATCCATTTTCAAGGCTAGCACTCGATATTCAGCTGTAACCGTCATGATGACGCCACCCGATCTGGCGGTGGAGGTAACAAGAAAAATGCAAGTTGCCGCGCGCAGCTTTCTATTCCTTTGTGCGAGTATATGGAAGATTGAAGGGAATGCCTGCTGGATCGAGGCCGCTGCTGAATGTCTCACGATATTGCGCTACGTTGTCTGACTGTCCTGTCTGCTCTTGTCTCGAACTCCATCCGGCGAGACCTATTTTTACACCACCGAATACAACAATGACATCGCCACTTTGTCTGACTTTTATGCTTTTCGGTCCAGAAGTTTAAGCTGCCTTGACATTTATCAGCTGCCATGTGAATCAATGCAAGTTGAGGTAAAAGGGTTCAAGACAATAAGGACATATTTAGCTGGCAACATTCCAATGACGACACTATCCTTCAAGTAGTGCTGATAACACTGGGCATGTTCGTGGCCACATAAGTACACAGGCGCCGAGTTCATTGCAAGGGATAGATTTCCGCCGAACGTAAGCCGAATAGAAGCATCACAAGGCTCGACGTTTTGTTTAGGGTGGCGAAGAGCATGTTGCTACATACCCATTTGGTGTCTTCCGAACCCCTAACGAAGTTTGTATCTGCGTCAAGGACTCGTTGCTCTCCTAACAACGTAGTTGCGGATCAGAGTACACAGCTGGCGGAGAGATTACACAGTATCTGAAACGCTCACTGTGCGTTTGAATCATCAGCTGAGACGACAGTATTGCCGGTTATATCTTTGATGTTTGTGAAGACTGTTTTGGCTCACTCCCCTTTAAAACTGGTTGTGGTGAACAACATGGCAGATGATCTAAATCAGCCATGTTGGACTACACTATACTTCCTAGTCAGATGGACCTCGACATTATAACAGAAACCAAATTGACTAATGTGTGGCGATTGATCTTGACTGGCAGGACGACAAGACAAGACGTCTCTCCGACCAAAACATTGGACTGAGTGACTGTCTTATATGCCCTACATGCTACCCTTGCTTGTAGAACAAAACAGCTAGGGACAAGAGAAGAAAGGGTACATTTAGGAAAACTGGATGATCACCAGAGATGTCGAGCTACCTTCCTTTGTCACAGTCTTTTGTATATCCACAGTCACTGCACGTTGGGTTCAGCTTGTAGCAGGTAATCAAAACGGTGAACCCGGACAGCAAGTTGCCAAAAATGGCCTTGTTGCAAGACCCAATTAACTTTGCCTGATCTCAGAGTGTCTGGGGAGCATCATGTAAGACTGTTACACTGCAGACTGTTCATGTGGCAACAGAAGCGCATCCAGAACGCCTCGTAGGGGCTGAATGCAACAATTAATCTTAGAACTTGCCAGTTGTGGCAAGAAAGCTGAAATTTGACTGTGCAAACATTGGAAACAGTTCAAGCCAAGGGCGTTGGAGTCTCGACTGCTCTATAATTGTTATTGCCAACACGCTTAAACTCGACAGTTGGAATATCACGTAGTGAGAGAGTGTGTGACGTTGGGCTGATTAGCGTACGGCAGCTTCCACCACTCAGATCAGTCGGGATTAGCTTCTAGCCGGCACCTAAAAAGAAGTGTCTGTTGGTCCATGTTAAGACTCTGAAAGAAAATCTCCCGCCCAAACTTCGGCAGTCGTCCAGAGAGATTCCTTTGCAAAGTTGGGAGTACGACTTTGTGCTCCGTATGGCTACGGGTGCATAAGGCAGGCCAAGGCTACCCTGTCAGATTGTCCACCCCAACTGCCCAGCCCAAGGCTGGTCAAACTAATGCAACGTTGGTCCAAGAGGAGGTTGGGTATCCTGGGGAGATCCTTGGGAGGGGGGCGGTCTGCCAGAGAGGTATGTATGGAGAAAGCTCCGACTTGCGAATGGGAATTGCCCGTAGTTTGGAGATTACCTCTGTCGGGTTTGCTTAGTTGAACACCAAGCGCGACGATCTGTACCACAAAGTGCGCAAGTCAACTTTTGGTATATACGCCGTGCGTCAGGCTAGATGTCCATGTGAAGCTTTCCAAAGAATGACCAGGGTGGTTTGTGGTTGTCGTTCCTGATGAGAATCAGGCCTGTCTGCCACAAGTGGACTCCACCGAATTGCGATACCTTGTCCGACGAGTTTGTGCATCTGATGGGTGGAATCTATCATTTCACATGTTGCACTGATGAATGTGTCCTTCTGTACCTATTTTGACGATGATGGATGGATAAAACAACTGGTCGTAAAGGCAAAGCGAGGTACTTGACAGGTGGTGAGATAGTAAAATACCACCATGGCAACAACTGCAGTTACTTGGATTCTGGAATCCAACACCCCATCCAGGCAATGATTCCTGTACCGGACTTTGCGGAGGCCAAGGGGTAGGCACAGGATCCCTCTTCGAGTACGGGATTTGAACGAATTTTGGACGCGACCGGCGCGAAAACCCAAGAATGCGTCCTTGCCTGACTATTCTCACGAGAAAGTGGCTGGTCAGAGAGGTTTCTGATTGGCTTTGATATCTCGGCATCACGAGGACACTGCATGATGAGAGCTTGAACGAGCTGCAGGATATTAAATGCCCCTCTTGATGGTAGTGTGTTCCACAGCCAGAACAAGGCAGCCTGGAGGTCATAGTCTTACGCCATGCCCAAGACTGTCACCATTTGATGCAGTCCAAAATCTTTCATCAGCCAGACAAAGGAGATCGCCTGGTCTCCAGCCCAAAGGATGAGTTGAGAGAGTGAATCACATGGAATAGCATCCCAGACATGAAACACCAAAGCCCACAGCTATCCAGACCAATATCTACTGATTGAAGCAGTTTCGTATCCACGAGCCTGATTGAAGTTTCATCAGTTATTAAGGCACCGAGCGGCTAAATTTAACCCAGGGAGCGTTGGCTTGGGACTGGTCCTCTTGAGCCTGTTGGTTGGACCCCCTCTTCAACTGCTGGGTTTACTTGATTCATTTCTTGATTTACAGCAATGTAATCCGTCAGAGCCTTCTCAGCTGAACCAATATTCGTAGATCTGCTGTCGTGTTGTACATGGCAAAACCTTGGTTACTGTACCGAAAGCTCGTCGGACATTATTAGGAACAACCCATTAGACAAACAACCTGGAGCTGAAGGCAAACGAACTTGACTGATGGAAAGTTCGCACAAGAGAAGAGCAAGCAAGGAGCCACGGCGCTATTGTCGGTGGGCCATTTGACATCTGTGGGCCATCTTTGAGCTAGTGGGGGATGGCAGCGTTTCCTATCGGCCGTAACTGGGGAAGGGAAGAAGAGAGGCGTCAAGGACAATGATAATCCAACCAGTAGCTGAAATGACAACCCAAGGAGAGAACACAGGGTCGACCAAGTTCATAGTCGAGCCTTGTTGACAACCGCAACGGTGGCAATTATTGGTACTGTGGCGATATCCGGTTCTGGATGGGCTTTTCCCTAGTTCACAATAGGCAACGAGCTTCTTTGCTCTCAGTCTTTTCTGTGACGTTGTCTGGAGTCGCTGTTGGTGTGTCTCACACCCCCCAGCGTGTGTTTGTTCTCAGATCGCTCGGTTGCAAATAATGCCTGGTGTGTGTCCGCAAAGGATGGTTCTGAGCCAACACTAGGACACGAGCCTCGTGGTGCGGGGTGTTTCTCTGCATGCTGTGCGTTTTGCTTCCTGACCTGGGTTCGAAATGTATCTCATGCTGTGAAGTGCATGGTGGCTGGACAAGAACCTGGTCGGCGTGGCTTTTTGGTGCGGTCTGGGGTTGAGCGATCGCATCGCTCCCGCACCTCCCTCCTCATTTTCTTCTGCGTTCTTGTGCATCCCATCCCTCCTTGCTGTCAAAGTCCCGCGCGGCGAGGGAGCAACAAACGAAGGAAGGAGAGTGGTGAGCAAAAGCCCATGAGCGTTTGACATGGATCTCGTCTTGCTCCACTTCACACGGCTGGAGTCGTTAAGGCCACACTTTCAAGCCACGGCTGGCCCTTTAGTACAAGCTAGCGTCATGGCGTCGAGTTCTTGTGCATCTGCGCATGTCCATGTTGATCAGTCCAGATTGGAGAGTTGAGCAGTTGGTTCAGTAACTCTGGTTCTTTGTTGTGAGATCATTGGCGGCATGAGCTTTTGGAGGGAGTCTGGCTAAGCCGCAGGCAACTAGTCGTCCCAAACATGCAACGCGTTTCTATCAGCATGGCAGAGAGACTCTCGGTTAGGTGTTAAGTGCTGAATGCGAGACATTTGTCCAGGATGCATTTGAAACACTGACCACTCTGGCGAGCTAGTGGACTGCGTCACAGCTTTGGCAACAGCGTGAGAGCGGAGAAGGCGATACGTAATAGCAGACATTGAGCTACCAAGAGGAGGATTGAGATGGTTTTGCAAAGTCTCTTAGTCTGTGTACTCTGTGGTCAAATCCATTTGACCTCATTTGACCACAGCTAAGTACACTCAAATATATCACCGTGATTGATGATTACGCGGTATGTCTGGTCCTTTCGGTAGGTCGATTCTCTATTGACTGACGGATGTAAGCAGCTTAGTGTAAAAAGTACCAGACCCCATAGAAAGGTTGAACATTCCTACCAGCACGTACCTCTGAAATGCAGAGGTCTCTGCCGGGTGATACCAATTCAAGATTTGTGACGTACGGATCCCGCTCCTTCCATGTAGCGGCAACATCGAAGCCGCGTGAAGGTCTAGATGTGCTCGGTTCATCACGCGAAGCAGTGGTAAACTGCACTTGAATAAACGGAGATTAGTTCATTTAGCAGGACACTAAAGGGCGTATATAAATGCGTCTGGCCCGAGGACACGACACGCGCTTGTATCATTTGCTGCAAGCGATAGAGCAATGGCGGGAGCACATGCTCCGTTCAGTGTACATGCCTCCGTGTTTGCCCTTGCCCACGATTCCGACAAGGGCTTCGACCATCGTTGTCCTCTTTGCAAAATTAATGGCACGTACTCCGTGTGTAGTTTGCGGTGGTGGAATGGTGATGAGCCACATGCCTCGCACTTTTTGCTCCCACAAGGCACGCAGGACTTAGGCTTCTCTGCATTATGGCAATCGTGAAACGCACGCCACTAATTATGTGTTGGCGATTCGGACTCAGCAGGAGACAAATGGCGAGGTCTTCTTGTTGGGAGACTTGGAATACATATCCGTAGACTTGATAACAAGGACAGTTATTGGATTCAATTTGTGGTGTTAGATTATGACTGGTCTCTTCCTCGCCAAGCTCCTAAATGTTTGCCAGGGCCACCTTCTGCACCCTTTAAGTTCCTCCAATCAATATATGCTGGTCGGTCTTTCCTCCTTTGTAACTACGGTCGGTTTTTTCGGCAAGAGCGGCGACGCGTTCTTGCCTCTGCCGGTTCTCATTCAATTTGAGCCCTGAAGGACACTGTCCTAGACCAGGATTCTAAACCATGATTACGACTTGCTCCTAATCAATCCCTACACCAAAGACCATCTATTCCAGACTCGTTGCATTGGGGCACCAGTTTGTCCGTGAGGCACGAACTCATCTAAAACTCCCTTGTGTTACGCACACTGCTTCCTGATGCTTGTGTGTTAGGCTTGCTTTGCGCTCGAGTTTTTGCCCGTCCCGGGAGCAGTCTGTATCCAGAAACTCAGACGGAACGCAAACCAGGGAGTTTCCATGAATAGCCCATCATTTGTATGTGCTGACTGATGTCACCAGCATGTCCCTCGTTACCGCAAACCATTGAATTCTACACCTAGGTACTTGAAAACTGGCACCGTTGGGAGTCGGAAGACTGATGCACCGAGGACCGGGAATACTTGCATGGTCAGCAGAGTGCAGACATGCATCTTAAACACGCCTTTCATCAGACCAGCGTCACATCCCCGCCCCGATCTAGCTCTGATGCTGATTTGAATGCAAGTCTTGCACGTACAGCTGGGCGAAACCTACTTGCCTACCTAGGTACTTGTCGACTTTCCGCGTTATTATTAGCACTCGTTTATTGACGAGGGGACATTCCTTACTGTGCCTCTGGACCAAGCAACATGTTGGCTGTCTTTTTGCCAGTGGAGTCATTGTATTTTGCCTGTTCCTAGGCCAGCCGGCAAAACATGCCCTGCAACGGATTGGTCTGATGCTACGTACCAACCAGGAAGTACCATGAGCAGCTGTTCATGTCTGTCAATCAGTGGATAGCCTGGCATTTAAGGTATCCTGGCTCCACACACATCCATGGTCTCCCCCCGCCACATGCCCGACGAAAGGCTCTCAGCCCCGAAGCTGGACGAATAACGGAAACAAGAGCTTCCAAGAAGCAGGATTTTATTCGGCATACTTACAAAGCCAACCAGTCAGGAGACACACAGTAAAAGCAGGAAACCATTGAGCTCATCATCATGTCGTCTCGAGAAAGTATGGATTGTGTGAGTTTGAAAATGGCGACCTGCCCAGTTACAGCTAGATTCAAGGGATGTCGGATTGACGGCATCATATCAAGCTGACCTTGCTTTCAGCCCCGGCTTGGCTCTCTTTCTTTTTCTCTCCCTTTGTTCAGCCAAACAAACTTGCTTCGCCTCCTCGTCTCGTCAGGTATTTGAGACTGCACGACGTTTATCCAGCCATCAGCCGAGCCACAAGCCGCTGGATCAACACCAGTCAATTCCTTCACGCTTTTGTTGTCTTCCCCTTGAAGTTCCAAAGTCGACCACGAGACGACGAGGTATGTACGTTTGTATCATAATGCTCCCCCTCTAAAACGTCCAGGGGTTTTCCTTCCCCCCATGGTGCAAGTCCGACATGCAGCCTAGCTGCAGCTACTGATTGCACGAGAGTGACAGAAGATTGTCGTACTCTTGTTCCTTTTACATGCTCTTTCCGATCTTCTCGACTGAGACGTTGATTTGATGGCGCTGCCCCACCCCCGAGTTGCATTTTTGCTTCTTCCTGGACCTGAACCAGACACTAACATGGGGCCTCTTGCTGCGATCCACGATTAGAACGGAAGACTTGTCTCGTTGTGAATGATAAACCTGAACAGCCATCCAAAGCAAGACGGCATCGGGATTACATGCATATTGACTGAGGGGGGCACAATCTCTTGTCTTGGTCTTCTCCCCCACGTATATGCTCCCTGCTGCGGTCGCCCGATCGCCCACCCACGACGAACACACACATACCCCGTACATACATGCCGGACGTTGAACTGCAAGCAAAGTACGGAGCATCCCCAGCACAGCCAAACATAGCGGCTGACGGCCTGACTTACATTTCGGCTACCATCCCTGATACGGTGTTAGCCAGAGCCCACTCTCACTAGCAGCCGCTCAACGCTGTGCCCACTTTTTCTGTTCGAACACACGCCCTCGCCCGGGGGGGCGTGATCTTGGTTGCTTGCACAGCAGCACCAGCAGCCTTCTGGACTCATACCAGACATCTGCTCACAGACATCCAAGCACACACACATGCAACAGACTGGACCTTTCAACTTTCGCCTCCCTGGCTCGGCCTGGCTCCTCTTCTCTTGCTCCCTGGCGCCATCGGCGCCGTCGTCGTTGGCCCCGCCAAGAAGTCTTCTTTTAGCTCCCCCAGACCGCGCCATCTCAGCCAACCATCCGTCGTCATCCGTCTCCCTTGCACGTTTGGAGCATATCCGTCCATCCTTCTCGAGCTGTTGTGACTCTTTGTACAATACTGCACTGGACGGGAGACGTCTGGTTGTCAGAAACGTACCTGGGTACCAAGAAGCTAACTGACAGTGCCAAAATCGCAAGTGCTTCGTACAAGACTCTAGCACAAACAAGGCGCCGCCGCCAAGAGCAGGACCAAGGAAAAAAGCCCATACTATTTGTCGTCGTTTTCTCGATTCCCCTCCTCCCTACCAAGTTCAACCGGTTCAGCTAGCTTGCTTCTCCCATCCTCGGGCTCTGACTGACTAGTTTCATCATATTTCTTGTCGGCCTTGCAGCTGTTCCCCCTCCTCCTGCAACTCCCCATCTGTCGCCTCCACTGCTACCCGTCGACTTGCTTAATACGACACCACTCCAGCCCGCCGCCGCTACTCTGTACCCTCGTTCGCATCCCTCCTCCTCCACCTCCACCACCCACTTGCAACACCACCACCACTTCACAGTCGCGCCCACTCCCGGCCAAGGCTCCAGCGATCACTTGTTTCTCGTGCCTACTCACTTCTGTCGAGTATTCCATCAATCAATCAGTCAGTCAGTCAGTCAGTCCGTCCGCCGCGCGCGCATCTGGAAACTGCCTGCGTTTCTGGTCCACACGTTCTTGGTTGAGTCGCGTTTGTCGCTCTTCATTTTGCGATTGCAAGATTTGACGTCGTCGCAAGCCAGTTGTCGCAGTTGCAGTTGCAGGCAGAAGGAGACGGACGAGTTGAGTTGACGCTTCCAGCTCGTGTTTTGCTGCGCACCCCGTTGCGATCGCCACCAGTCGTCGCACACACGCTCTCTTGCGCGCCTGTGCTCTTTACTCAAAGGTAAATTACCCAGTTGACCTGTGCAGCCTTTCAACTCTACCTGTTCTTGCTCTTGTTTCTTCTCGTCTTCTCTCCTGTTCGTGTTTGCGGGGGGCCCTCTCCGTTGCCTTGCCCGGCAAAAGGGCTCGTGTCTGGCTGGTGCTGTTGCTGGCCCTGCTCGTGCTGCTACGCTCTTGCGTGTCGCCTGGTCTGGAGCCAGTCGCGCGCCTCGTGCCAGGCCGTATTGCACTGCACGGTATATCCGGATCCCTCCGCCAATCTCAAACAGGCTGCCGATTGCTTCCTGCCCGAGCTCTCAACTCACGCATGGAGGGCGGGCCTTGCATCACTTGGTTGGTACCAGACCCGTTGTCACCGTTGGAGCTCCCGGATGGATACATTTGAACTTCTGGCCGTGCTTCACCACGCCTGCGCCAGCGCCCGCGCGCCCCACGGACCGACCACCAACATACCTGCACGGTTAATGCTGTTCTGCTGCACCCTCCTCCACGTTTTTGAGCTCTTCTCAGTCCAACTATTTCACGACACGTCGCCGTCATCGTCGCCGCCGTTGTCATTGCCGTTGCCGCGATTATTGGTTTGGTCCATTTTGTCATGTACTCTGTACAGCCAAACAGCGCGGATAGTGCGACGATCAATCCTGCCGCCCTCAGTTCCCCAGGTATGCCTTTCTCTTCCTTTGATTTATTCCTTTGATTTATACCACAGCGTCAACAATGCGCCGGGACGTCATGTTGAGCTTCGCTGGAGCTCACAAACTGGCTGTGTTCAGTTTGCGACGGCTCCGGGTCGCGGCCGCGTGTCTCTCGGGAGACTTTTTGGCTTGACGCGACGAGAATCACTCGTTTGATGCTGGCGCGCGTGTCCTGACGTCTCTCTTTTCGTGTCGCAATGCTGATAGTTGTCGCTAAACAGCCTTATCTAACCCGCCGCTTCGCGGCGTCAAGCGGAGCCGGTCCTCGGATTCTCACAACATCCTGCAGCCCGGCGATGACGGTATGTCGTGGCAGGTTTCACCCAAATTGACATTTGCCTTGTCCAGCTTGCGCTACGATGCGCAGCGCCGCGGTGCCGCTGTGCGCCACCATTCGCCTTTCCGAAGCTCAATCCATGATGCTCCCACGTTTACCCGGCGGTGTTACGATACGCAAAGACCCAGAAGTGATCGTGTACCGGAGCGATGACGAGAAGCTTGAACGTGTTTTTATGTTGTCTTCTTGCAGAATATGTTTTTGCACAGCACACGCTACGACTTGATCTGATCACCTGCTAACCATGTCCCGTTTTATATCTTCACAGCCAGTCCCCCGACTCAGCCGAAACGAATCAAACAAATGAAGCCGTCCGACGCTGCTGGGCAGCTCCCGCCCCCTGGGGCACCACAGACTGGCGCGCCGCCGCAGACTCCCCAATCCCAAAGCTCGACATTGCCCAGCCAGACGACCCCAGCCTATGGCGCGACTCCTGGAGGCGCACCTCCCAAGACTACGCCGACCAAGTCGACGGTCAAGGCGCTGCCAACCGTGAGGGATCATACGACTGACCAGTTGAACCAAGCTGGCGACGAGTATTTGCCAAGAGAGATTGATGAGTTTGGGGAGAAGAAGGTCATGCCCAACGGGCAGCTGCTTGGCAACCGCACCTACAGATGCCGGACGTTCCTGGTCCCCAACAGAGGTGAAAAGCTCTTCATGCTCGCTACCGAATGTGCCAGAGTCCTTGGGTACCGTGACTCGTATTTGCTGTTTAACAAGAACAGGTCTCTCTTCAAAATCATTGCCAGCCAGGCTGAAAAGGACGACCTTGTCCAGCAGGAGATTTTGCCATTTTCATACCGCTCGAGGCAAATTGCCATTGTCACCGCCCGGTCAATGTTTAGACAGTTTGGAAGCCGCGTTATCGAGAATGGCCGCCGTGTTCGCGATGACTACTGGGAAACCAAGGCCCGCAAACAAGGATTCACCGAGGCAGACTTAGCTGGAGAGAAGAGACCCGGAGCTGCCAAGGCCCGAGAGGCGGCCGAAGCACAAAGCAACCTCCTCATGAGCGGACCTCACACGGAAATTGTATATAACAACACCCCCGGACCCTATCCTGGTGCTCCGCCAACACATCTGGTCCAAGCAGGTATGATGGGAGCGCCACCTGGAAACGTTGCAAGAATGCCTGGATTAACAGTCGGGGCAGAGATAGGCGACAATCGCCCTAGGGATTTCAGCAATATTATTAAAGGAGGCCCTCGCCAGGAAATCACCGGCCCAGCCTACCAGGACCAAACCAGACCATCACCATTGACGGAGCTTCATTCCCAGGCCCACCACGCTGCCGAGTTCAATCGGTCTGTCAACCAGCAGCGAGACATGCGCGGCGATTATTTGCAAGGCATCTGGCGTCGCACCCACGAACAGCCAGTCACATCTGCATTGAATCCAACAGTGGGAGCTACCGACGCAGCTGCTGCAACCTCCCGACCCTCGAGCTCTCCGCACACTGCCGCGGCTGGCGTGACTCAACCTGTTGTTTCGTCGCAAAGCCCCCAGATGCTTATGACTGCGGCACCCTACTCTCAGTCAATTCATGCGCAGAATCCTCTAGGTCAGATACCCCGCCGTTATTATGCTGATATTGACTGCTTAGCAGAGTCAATACCTAACTGAGAAAGTTCTGAAGCTAACACGACACTTCTTTCAGGATCTACAGGCAGCGGAAGCATGAGCCAAGGCACCGCTGGCGGCTACAACTATCAACCTAACCAGGCCATGTGGTCGCAAAACACGCAAGCTCCCCACCACAACTATGGCAGTTATACCACGCAATCCCAGGCGCCTCATCCGTCCCAGTCTCCTGCTTCTCACCTCCGACAGCCTAGTGCAGGACAGCTGCAGCCAAATATGCCATTCCCCGGCATGGGTAGCATGCAGCAATATGGTGCGAGCCAAGGCATGTATCCTGCAGACCAAACGCCTCGGCAATACATGGCCCAAGGAACTCCAGGCGGAGCACCACAAGTATCCCAGTCTTGGTCTGGCCAGCACTCACCACCTCCTCAGTGGTGGGCACCACAACAGCAGCCTCAGTAGAGTTGATTGATGTTGTTTGGCGTGAATTGCTGTTGAAATATTACGATTGCTGGCAGCTGGTTGGATGTTGACGGCTATGCCACGCGCCCATGATCTGTTATCCGTCTGTGCCAACGAAAGACGTACTTGTGTTGCCTCAATTGGTTTTCTGGTTTTTTGGTGCTTGGCTTTTTCTTTTCTTCTTCTTTTTTTTTCTTTTCTTTTTGGACTGTGCTCCCACAGCATTCCTGGATACCCAAGCATACAGACCAGTGTAGGGAGGCTATGTGCTTTTGGGCTCTTAGCCCTTCGAAATTGTGTATAGCATTTGGCCGGGACTGGATAGAGGAGTCGGGCGGCTGGAACACTTACTTCTCCTCGTTTAGCTCATTTGCTCTTTTTGCCCTCATCATTCTATTTTTTCTTTTCACGGTTTCTTTTCACGGTACTAGTGGTTCGACCAAGCTTTGATGTCTTACGAGAATATCTCAGCGTGACCCTCATTTATGGTCACCTTTCGCATTTTAACTCTTTTTGCCTTCTTTTCCATGGGACAAGGCTTGATCAGTTGCCAGTGTTGTCTAATTGTTGCCTGGACGGTACAAGTCGACTCTCCCTGGGACTATGCCTGTGTGTTTCGTGCACAATCTGGTTGCGGTTTCCCAAACGATATACCGTTGCGCTGTGTGGTCAAGGCAATTTTACCGTCGACGGCATGTCTTTGGACATCCCGTCCTGGGAGCAAACTGATTGGAATTTTCTCGACGTATTTGCACCGAATTTTACAACCCGTTAAGTTGCAGCGCGGCTTTCAGCACCGGCAAACTTTGGTCCTCATTTGCTTGTTGATATTCCCGCTATATCATCACCCGGACCAGTTGTGTTGCGAGCGAGTGATGCCATTTCCCTACCGACGTGTAGGGGATATATGTCGGTAGGAGGAACGACTTGGTTTTATTTATGGATGACTGGATGACAGTTTGCGTCAACGATATGACCACACAAGTTGCAAGTTTGTTACGTTTTGGTTGACTGATTTTTGTTTTCTACTTCGACTTGACCCCCTTTTCTTTTTCCCTTTCCCTTCTTCTCTTTCTGGTGGTTGCTTTGCGGATTAGTGCAGCCGGTTTTTTTCTTCTTTGGTCTGGTTTTTGGTCAGGTTAGGAACTGTAATACCCGAGGATGACTGGCTTTGGGTTACTTGCTGCTTTTTACTGTGGTGGATGGTGTCTTTCTACTTTTCTTGTATGGCTTTGTGTCCTTCGTCTTGTCGGTACTATTATGTGCATCAGATGGAGCGTGGGATTGCCTGGCTAGGCGAATGGGTATCGTTTGTTATTGTTGCTGTATTTGCTGTGCTCTGTACATGGAATTGTAGGGAATTCTGCTTCAAAATTTACGCTCACAAGTTTTAATTTAGCTGTGCAACTCTCCTCAACGTGATAACATGATTATCGAGTGTAGAACCGCAGTTAAAGACGGTGCACATATCAAGAGGGGCCACCATGGTAGACCATGCAACTTGGAAAGATGTTTTTAATATGTACCAATTTCGAGATCAATCTAATCACTTTCATCCCCATCCAACGCCTCATCCCCATACTCTCTAACAACTTTCTCCTCCAACGCATCCTGCGTCTCATCACCACTCGCATTGCCCTCCTCCTCCTCCCCCTCCTCCCCCTCCTCTTCCTCCTCACCCGCCGCGTCGTCTTCATCATCCTCATCCCTCACATCCCCCTCCTCTTCCGTCTCTGCATCATCCTCCTCCTCCCCCTCTCCCTCCGCGTCAGCCTCCACACGCGCCTTCTTTGCCCTCGGTGCGCCACCTTCGGATACTATCGTCGAGTCCACAGCCGAAACATCCGCCATGTCCGTGTCGTCCCCAGCGTCTTGCTTAGCCCGTACTTTCTGCCGATAGTTGGTCCGTTTCTCCGTTTGGATTTGGTTGAATTCTATCCCTGTTAGCCTTCGTCCCACTTGTAGGTCTGTTGGGCTTTCACGAACTGGCGAATTCTGCTTCCAGTGGTTCTTTTAGAAATGAAAACTCAACGTCATCTAGCGCCTTGAACACGTCTGCCGGAGAAATAGTCTTTTTACCCGCACTCATGGTGTTTTCATTGGCACTATCTTGTCAGTTTGTGATGTTTGAAGGGTGGGTGAGGCACGTACTGCGAGGCGAGATAGTTGATGAATACGGTGGCGCTTTTGCTCATGGCTAGGATGGCGTTTGCTTGTATTTGCGTGTTGGGCGGGAGGACCCCCTTTGCTAGGCGGGTGATTATTGATTTGGGGAGCGTGAGGTCCTGGAGATGTTAGATGCTGGATGGATGGGTTGGTGAGATGGGGTGCCGTACTTCGATGGTTGTTGAGTCCTTGTCCTTCTCCTTGTCCTTGTCTTTGTCTCTGTCCTTCTTTTCTGGGTGCGATGCTTTTGACTCATTTGGTACGGCAAGGATGCTGTCTTCATCGAGGGGGGCGTCGCTTTTGCGAGGTTGGTCTGATTTTCGAGGCGGCATGTCGTCTGAATGATGAGTGGGCTTGAATGGAAGCGCGTGTGGGATGGAGCGCTGCTCCGTTGGTAATGAGGCTTATGAGAGGCGCGTATGTATGTATGTTGATGCTGATGAGTGTATGGCTGATTTTCTGTGTCCGAGAGGGAATCAGGTTAGGCGTTGTGTCGCAATGGGTTTGATGAAGTGGATTGAGATGAGATGGATGAGGTTGTGACGAGCCGCGACTTGACGCGTGCCCCACTAGAGGCGCGTAGAGTGGCTTCCTTGTGAGGGAGTTGGGAGGTGCTGTCATGTTTGAGAGACATCTACGAAGTGTTGTGCACTCAACTTGTTTAAATTGAATACTATAAAATAATATTCTTACCAGGCACATAATGAAGTTGTTAATATTGGTAACAGTTCAAAAGTAAGGATACGCATCTTGTTGAAGGTTCTTCAGCAAGGGAACAAGGATCCGAACGGCATTCTCGCTGAGCCGGTGACTATGATCATTCACCATGTCATAATACCTAGTAGCAATATTTTTTGGGTCAATTTTGCTGAAACAGTTGGAAAGTACGCCGAGAATCGGGCTTTCGACCTCATGTATTTGTCAGGGACATGCATTCCCGCGCTGACTGAAATACAGGCCCTCCATGACCAGCCGCACTTGTGCTCACGAACAGATATCAGTATAACTACTACTCGTACACCACAAGCTCTCTGCCAAGTCATATACCAGGGTGCTTTAACCCTCCGCTCATATCTATCTGACGAGGCATCCATGCTCGGTACCAAGGTGGAGGACCCCTTCATAGCATTTTCTAATTTGGCCTCGTACTAGCTTCACTGTACCAACGACGGGAAACCTGGAATATAAACGCAACTTGTTCAATTGTTTCGTATTCACCTGTTGCTAATAAACCAACTTGTGGCTAAGCCTCCTGGGCTCCAGGAACGCCGTACCGGGGCTTGTCGAATCACAGCCCGTCTATCTGACATACGTGTTCCCATGGTCGCTATCACATAAGAGCTCATCTGGGTATATCCATCGTAATCCTTAAATATGTACAAAAAGAAAATGAACATGTACCAAGCCAGCGCCGTATCTTGGGCTGCTGGCCATGGGTTCATAGAACCAAGGAGTGAAGTGTCCATCGAAATTAGTCGGTAGCAATTTCGAACAGTCCTTTGGCGTTCGCCCAAATGGGCCGTGCCAAACTCCGAACTGAAATTCGGCTTTTTCCTTGACAGTGACATAGGATAATAAAGCATTGCTGACAAGCAGCATTTAAACACGTTCATGTCATTTCCTGTCATTGTATCCCTGTCAGTTGTGAAACGGCTGTTGATCTCCACCAACCTAACCCAAATCCTGGTCCAGCAGGCAGTTGGAACGTGGGTCAGGGGTTTGAAATTTGGATCAAGAGTCATGCCATGCTTGTTTCCCACTTGTTTTCTGACAAAATCAGAGTGGGCAAAAAAAGAAGAAAACCGTCAAGTTTTGAAGATTTGAATAAAAGTTTGTGGGCCGTGGTAGTCTGTGGGATTCCGTTCAGCCAATGGCTCGTCCAATTTCCGACTTATGGATAACAGGACGAGGCGAGAGGCCGCCGAGATGTATGTCATCCTCAACTGAAGATTGTGGAGGAGTAGACCGAGACGAGTAGATACCGTCAGTCCTTTGGTAGCCAGAGAATGATGTCGGAAGGAATGTATCGGCTGATCGACGAGGAGGTAGTTGATTATCTGCGTTCTGGCTGTACCAGGTGTCGCGTGAAGAAGTAGGAGGAGCTCTTGTGCTCTTGGATCGGCTGTGTCGGGGAGATGAAAGCGGCGGTTGTTTTGCTAGTCTTGATGGGTGACGTTTTGGTTGTGAAATGAAAGCGTCTTCGCCTTGCACCGTGTCGTCTGTGAGACCAGGTCTTGAATTCGGTGCCCGAGCGAGAACAGGGATTTGAGGCAATTCAATGGTGTCTGTGCCTGGTGAAGGTAGCATCCTCTGTTGATCTTCCGGCATGCGGGAAAAGTGCTGCGAAGAACTCTGATACACAATGACACTGGGTGGCTTTTGGATGGATCCAACAGAGGTACTTGGTCGGTGAGCACGTTCGCTCTTGGGGCTAGGTTGGTTGTCCTGGGTTGCTTCAGGGACAGATGCCTTCTCGCTGGCTCTTCTGTCCACCTTCCATGACTCTATCTCCTCATCGTCGATTGGTGTGATACCTCGGTTGAATAACCTAGCTCTGCGTCTGCGTGCTCGGTAGCACAGAGTGACGGCGATGGCAATAAGTGCAATGGACGGAATTGTTGTGGCCAAGATGATAATGAGGCTCTGGGTTGGCAGTTTGCCCTCCATCTTGTCCCTTGCTACTTACTTCCCTCGTCGGTTTTGTCGGTAGAAACAATGCATTCGGCACGGAGTCGTCCCCAACTGGTTGAACTTATCTGGCACCAGCTACGACCTTTCCAACCGCACGGCCAAGAAAATCACCTTTCCCGGGACTTGGAAAGAGCAACAATGTCCGGTATGACGAAGAAGAGGGGAGCTGGCGAGCTCAAGCTGACAACGTCGTAACGAGTGGTATCCACAGAGTGAATAAATCTTCTTGTCTGTACGATACTAAGTGTGCCGCAACGAAACAAACTTGAAGTTAGATATCACGGTGTCGTCATTCATATATATCGAGACCTAATCGCAAAAATTGTTAGACATCCACAGCAGTGCACGTATAAGTTATACATCAGTTGCCAAGTAGTGCAACCGATATGACAATATTTCGTCAACGTTTCGTTGGATTAAGAACACTTACAACTCGTGATGGACGAAGGGTGTAACAGGTTTGGTGCGGCTCGCTCGAGACAATCCAGCAGAAACTGACAGGAGAGTGTTGAGCAATATGACCAGGCAGAGATGCCCTGCAGCGGCAGGATGGGATAAGAAGCCGAAACAAGCGGGATGGGAGATCGAGATGCTATATACATAGGCTTGTACTCCGTCCTCAACCAGCCAACACGACTCGAACTCGATGGAGAGAGTCCCACGGTTGATGTGCGAGTGGGCTGCGGGAACCAGGGTGCAAAGAGTGGGGGAGAGTGGACTGGTGGTTGTTCCAAGACAGGGGCGTGTGCGAGGATGATGGAGTCGGCAGTCTGAACAAGGGGGGGGCTGGAAGCATCACCGGACACTCCTCCTCATGGTCCTCCACAGCCAAAACAAGTAGAAAACTATGGAGTACGGAGCACAGGCAGTCCAGTTCTGTAGGTACGTTAGTAATGAGCGATCGAAATGCAAGGAGAGGAGGCTCCGCGCCGGATGGGTGGCGCCTTGTGCCTCAAGCGTCCGCACACCGGGGAACATACTATAATAGGCACTGTCAAGATTACTGTACAGTCAAGTCTGTCTGGGACAGCACGGAGTACTCACTCCTCTCTGTTGTTGGACACAAAGAACAGCGGCGGTGACGGCGTTGGCCTGTGCCAGCGTTGCGTCAGCCCACTGTCTGAATCCTAAAACATTAGTTCTCAATGCTACCAAAGCTGCTATTGTTTCTTTGTCTCGCTTGTTCATCATGATTGCTTTTTGTTTGAAGGAAGTCAACTCCTCACCTCGGGCGCAACAGACGGACCCTGCAGTTAAAGCTATTGGGATTGCAAACCAATATCGACCGGAGGAGCACTTGTTGCGGCGATGGAGCCGGAGTGTTGGTCGTGGCTAACCAGAGTCGATATTTGGGCTGAAGTATTGTCCTACACCATTTCCACGACCTGCATTTGCACGGAGTAATGATGGCCCTTTTCATGTAGGAAACAGGAGTGGCGGCAACGAGCGCAGTGGACGTGGATCGTTAACGGCAGAAGTCGGTCCCCTGCTCAAGCCATTGAACAACCCAAGTAAGGTCCAAGAGTGAAAAACGTGGCGTTGCAACAGGGGAATTCAATGGCCCAGCCGTCACTTTGTCGAACCAAATCACTGCCAAACACCTCGCTCACATGGCCTTGATGTGATGCTTGGCCCAGGGTGTCGGGGACAGGATGTCGGCTGGCAACCTTGTCGAGTTGTGAGCTGGGTAAGTGTAGTTTGTTTCCAGTTTGACAAGAGTCGCAGAGTTGTCCTCGGCATCCAAGGCATTGGCGTAGAGCGTGACAACACATCATGCTGACAGTCCCATGTAAGTCAGTCAAGTGGCTGCCGCGTGGAATTGGGCCGCAGTGCTTCGTACCTGACCTGACCTGACCGGACCTGACTGTCTCGCCGTTATTCAACGGGGCCTGCAGGCAAACGGTATTGAAGGCGTGCACGGCTTTCGTCGTCAGCATACGTATTTGCAATCAAGCTCGACAGAGCGTCGCTCTTTGCTTCCGAATATTCCGGGTGGAGGACTCATCAATCAGTCCATGTTTCGAAGAAATGCATGAGGTTGGAGAACAATGCGGAGACTGCAGTCGGACAGCTGCACGAAAGCGAGGAAGGAGCCAGGCTGCATGATGATCAATGTGCAGGAGCGAACCACGGACAAAACCGACTGGTGCAAACACAGCGAGATTATCAAACGTCTCCCCTCACTCACTCACTCAGTCACTATCTCGCATCTTGCACCTCATCCGCAATGGCTGCCACAGCATGTCACATTCTGATGCTGCGTGTGCCTGCATTCGCCGCATGTGCAATTGTGCCCTTACAGTATTGGCACGCAATCAAGAACCAGAGATGTCACACTGGCTGAACTCTTCCCGCCCGCAAAGCGTCTGGTCTGATGTGTCCCACCACCACCCTGTGAGTTGTTGGACACCTACCTGAACCACACGCCCACCCCATTGACACCCTCTTTTTTGCTAGTTTTCTCTGACCTTACCAAAAAATCCACCTGCTCTGGGGAGACCACCATCCCCATTGACGGGCTAAAGCACCGCCATTCCCGTCTGAGCTTCGCCAGGAACCAGGCACATTGGCAGAAACGCCACGGCGAGCCCAGTCCAGCTTGATCAGGAAAGGCCGGACCATCTGAAGGACGTGGAGCCAGCTTCAACCATAATGTCATTTATTGGCAAAGTTGGCGCCCGTTTCCAGGCTAGCTCAGGTGTCTTTCACTGAACTTGTCTCTTGCTGACCTATTCTTAGCCCAATATCAGTCCCCGGCATGCGTCACCATTGCCCTGGCTAGCCACATGCTATCAGGACTAATGCTTAGAGTGTATGCTTTGGCGTTAGTGCAAAGTTGCTTTCGTGGTTTCGCCCTCAGTTCAGATTCTGGGCTTGCCTTGGTATCTCGAGCTGACTTGTCCAAAGCCAATTGTGTCGATGCGATTCAGCCAGCAATTCCTCTCAGGGTATCACCGGGTTGGGTTACATTAGTATGACCGTTGTTGTCTAACATGACGGCCTTGAATAACCCGAGGGCCGCTGCGTGTGCGACAAACAGAGCATTCAGGCAACATCAATCCCCTACTCAACGCCTACATCTACAATTATATAAGTTCGCGTTATCGAATGTCACGGACTGGGTCTGAGCTGATTTTCCCTTGCATCCGAGAATTCCTTTTTTTCCCTTCGGCTATGCATTTGCCGCATTCGACAGATGAGATTTACAAACGAGCAAGCTGCCCACAAGCTCCGCTACCGAAAAAGAAAGACAGCGGCAAATAAAAAGCAATGATACGCGAGCTACTAAACCCAATGCTGTTGCATGGTCAGTCCACGTTCAGTTAGCTGATGACATGGGGAACCATTTGGGCCAAGAGCAACGGATTCCTCACATGCCAAGATGCAGGTGGACAAAAAGCAATGATCACGCTATCGTTCAGCCCCTTACAATGGAAACCCAACAGAATTGGAGGAATCGGTCATCGATCATTATCGAAAGACCTTGCTCACAGACTTAATTGCCATCAAGCACATTTTTATGGCAACTTATTTCAAAGAGCTTAGGAGAGGCTGCAGGCGGTGTATGCGTGCCAAATCACGTACCTCTACCACCTGCGCCGTGGTTGGCAGAAGCTCCTTGAGTGGCTTTCCAGATGTGGCTGTAGTGATTAGAAGAGCCAAGCAACACGACAACGGGCCTGAAAGCGGATAACTCGAAGCCGCAGTGCAGGTTGTCGCCGCTTTGCGGTACAGCTAACATGTCTGCCGGAGAATCCGACATGGTTGCTGACGTTTTGCCCAGCAACTTCGAATCCAGATGCATCAGACAACATCTTTCTCAACTCCCGCAAGACGTCGAGTCTGTCACTGGTGCATTTGACCTCGTTTACTTGCAGCGATGTGGCTGTTTCGCAATGGTGAATGGCTGGGGTACAGCTTCGTCTGGCTATTTCCCACCGATGCTCACCTCTTTTGTCAATTCCAGACAGGTTAAATTACAGGCATTTTGGTGCCAGTGCCTGATCAACATTGTCTTAACCAAGACAGTTCGTGACATTCCTATGGCTGCCTCCTTGCACATGATGAGTTCCCACCACACCAAGGTCGTGCAACACGAGCTCGACATCCAATGAACCAAGCTACCGAAACAACCCAGAGAACTGTTTCCTGGCTTGCGACAGGTTGCCATGAACTACACCACATAATCTTGGAACCCCCGCCCCATCAGCCTTGCGTGGAGAAGGGTAGCTTCTATGGACTAGAAGTGGGCACTAGTCCCAATGGCGAAGTTGCAGATGAAGTCCTTCAGTGGTTAAATTCCCGTTTCAACTGATGGCTGACCATAGGGTGGTGGCGGCAGCATATCCTCTGTCAAATGGCAAACACTTTCAAATGAAACGAACACCTGATAATTCTCAGGAAGTTCACAGCATGATGAGAGGTCCGACCGAAAGCGGGCTTCCATTGCAATATGCAGCCTCGGCGCACGGACTTGCTCGCCAACCCAGAAGCGACAGGCAGTTTTGCAGCCCACCCACGTTTATGTACATGGATGCAGCTATGAGAACAGAAATCGCGAACACCTTTAGAATAGTAAAAGGTTATTTTTCGACGTCATGGGACTCCAAGGACCAGGATTCCCTTGGATGCCAACCCTAGCCTGGACGACGTCGCACTACCAAGCTCTGCTCATCAAACAAGAGTCCACTCTCAGATCAAGAAGACCAAGAACGAAGAAAGCTGCATTGTCTGGTCGTTTTCCACAAGAAGGCATAATTTGTTTCAGCTGCTTCTTTGGGGGTGGCTATAATGCGCTGTACCATCATTTTACTTGCCCATCAATTTGACTTACGCACACCACGTCAATGCAGAGCAACTCTTGTCCAGGCACTCCGTACTCCGTACGCCATCAGCAGCGCCGTCCAAGGTCACTGAACGAGTGAAATCTTGCGGGGCCAAGCAGGGGCGAGAGACGGCTTTAACCGCCCAAACCCGTTACAAGTGGCGCCGCCAACAAAACATGGCAAACTGGACTTCTCTGCGACACAGCCATGGAGACTGGGCGGTGGTGTGGAGGAGACGAGGGAAGATGGAGGGGTCCATTGCTGTGGGCTGCTGAGTCGTGGCGGTTTGAAACGGAGCTGCAGAAACATTGTTTTGCGACTTTCACCGCTTCTTGGGCCAAAAAGCACGCAGGTGAAGATTCCGTTTTTGCACCATTCCGGCATCTGCAAGGAACCAGGCACGGACACGTGTTGATGACCTGCCTTTGCCAATATTGTGGACTCTGAGTATTGAGCCTCATAGATCAACAGTTCGGTCGGTCGAGTTGTGAACTGTTGCATTGTAATGCTTTGCGTAACCAGCCGCCTGGGTGATGGGACAAGCGTTTCAACCAGTGGAGGCGACAGACATTCGTTCCCGAGGGCGGCAACTTTGCTGTTGTGTTGCTGGACTGCTGTGCTACGACACCTTTGTGACATGTTGGGCTTGTCATTGACGAAGAACGCGGCATAACAGACGTGGCTGTGATTGTTTCACAGCAAACAGCTTCGACCCTGCTTGCTAGTGGTATTGCACTGTGACATGGATAGCAGATTATATTTTCGGGATTTAAAAAGCAGGTTTGAGACCACTCCCTCTGACAATCAACATCTCGCAAATCCGGAGTTTTGCAGATCTTTCATATCAGCAAAGCTCCTAGTGTCGGGGAGCAGAGGGTAGGGTCGACAACGATTTTCGCTGGATCAGCACTACTTCCCCGCTTTCGTTTCGGTTAGCGTTTAGACCTATGCCATCGACCTTATTGACTTTGCAGTCAGGGGGAAAGTACCGCCTCAGCTAGAGAGGGAGGTTGGCAAGTCTCATTTCATTCAACATTGCGATATTTTCAACAAGTCTTTCACTTTAGGTCTCGGGTTTCAGCTGGGTCCAAGTGGTGGATGTGAATAAATAGAAACTCTAGTGGTATTGGAATGTGAGACATTGGAGAGCTTCATTCAGATGTCGCTAACTCGGATATCCGCCGGAAACGCGGTCCCGGCCAGCAAAGACATTGTCGCGTGTTGCGAGTCCAATTATAGTGATTACAGGCAATCAATGCAAGGCTTTCCGAGACAACAACCAGGGGGGGGGCAAACTTGCACAAGAAAACAAGGCTTTGCGTGAGAAGAAGTTCTTATCGCCCTGCGCAAAAGGTCGCATATACACAGTTGACCCAAATGGCCGAATATTAGATTTCGTCGAGGACTACGGCAGACTCGAGGCTCGAGGTTCGGGTGCGCGGTACACTTGCCAGCAAGCTATCCGTGCCAACTTCCCGTACGGCCCGTCTTCGCCATTCAAAGAAATTGAACGCTGAGAGATATAAACTGTGCCACGCGTTCGACGAAGCAAAAGAACGGCTTGGCAATATTCCGGCCATTCATCCAATACTACTTGAAACAGACTTTGAGAAATCCAGACAATGCCTGTCAGATGTGGTTGTTAGCCAGGTCGCTCCGGGTCATCTTATTTCAGAAAGGCATATCATGACAAATTGCTCATTTTGTGCGAACTCAGGTGGTTTTAGCCAACACAATCTCGGTGGCCTTTCAGAAACGTGCAAATCGAACCAAGCATTCCACCTCTGACGCGAAACTTGCAAGACATAATGTTGGCTGCTCGTCCCATCTCTGGTGCCAGCTTGGGGTCCAGTGGCTGCGCTACCTGCAAGGCTATGAGCAATGTGGTCAGGGGTGTGCTATCCTCGTGACGCTTCAAAAATGGTGGAGCCCGACTTCGAGTTGATGCCGAGATGATACTGGTCTTATCAAAGGTTGCAAGTAGCATCATAGAGTTGCCCCGTTCAGGAAAAATGTCTGGTGAGTTTGAAGAACCATTGTCACTAATTCAAAGACTACACCGCAGTTGTCAATTGTGCGGTGCGTACTCCGTACATGGACCAATGATGGTCTGTTCCGCACGGATATCGTCAATTCAGCTCCCAACATTGCTCTCATTTGCCACCGCCAAAATGTCCGTGCTACCATCGTCCAGCCGTGACGGTTGACCAAGATCGACTAGCTGGGCCAACTCGCGTTCGCCAAGTTTAGTAACCGAATTTTACGACAAGGGTGCCTTTTGTGAGAAGCGACAGCGGTGGTTGGGACTGGTTGAACCTCACCGCAACAGGCTACTATAGTTGCTAGCACCTAAGTTGGTGGCGGGACTGGCTGGAATGTGGTGGGAGAGAGCAGTGTCTGTTTTTGCCCTGCAAACACGACTTTGGAAGGAAAGTTGCACCACTTGGATGAAAATGCAACGTCGGAATATACTCCTTACCTGGGTTGAGCCATGGTGAACCGGTTTTGACCAGCGAATAACACTCAAGAAAACAGAACATCCCAATGTGTGTGCAATTCTCTCCTCCCCCACAGCCTATTGCATTTACAAGCCATCCATTCGCTGAGGGAGAAAAGGGGAGAAAGAAAATGAAGAAGAAAACATTCAAGCTGTTGAATGTTCAGGCTGCTCGGTTTAAATGTGCATTTTCCCACCGCTGGGGCAGTGAACATCATATTTACACCGTCAACGAAACATGATAAGACAATCAGGCAGAGACATGCCCAGAAGCCTGTTGGAATTCATATCATCGCAACTTATGAGCCCTCTGGACCTTGGTTAAGAATTGACCTGCTTGTCCGGTTCTGGTTCTTCAAGGTCGTCTTGAAGGTTCTCGCCTTGTGCCCAGTGGGCTGCAACATGCCACGACGGGCGAGACGCTGTTAAGGTAATCTCCGGGTCCGACAACGCCATGGTATTCGGACTATGCGAATAAAATGAGAAACAAGTACCACATGTGGCGGCGACGGATACGATAAGAAATACGGCATGCGATATGTAAGTCGAGGTGGTGATGTCCACGATCCTCTCACCACAATCGACCGCCGCCGCCGCCGCCGCCGCACCCGCCAGAACTGTGGTTGGGCCAAAGGTCTGTGTGCTTCATACTTTCACTCTCGAATCTGTATTCTGTCTACAACAGGCTAGAGTCTCCGACACCCAAATCCTGATCCGAGATTGATTCGCTGCATGAATGTTTCATCCCGGGCGGTCCCTATAGCATGACTGAGATATGGGGCAGAATGCAAGCATATTCATCTGGACTTTGGGTCGGTGAAGAGTTCTGACCTTGGCAGAGCGTGTGGCCTTGCACCTCGCAGCCGGGATTTCGGCTGGTTGGATTGGAGTTTATTGAGTGTTGGGTCGCGTCCCTGATACTGTGATTGATATCAACCACGCAGTTGCTGAACTCATGCATGAGCAAGGCACGTATCCGAAGGTTTACGGCTGCAGAGTAATTTACAATCACAGAGCAGTAAGTGTGACGTGGCCGCCGAGTACCCAGTGGAATGGTTCAAATTTGACGTGAGTGCAATGGACGAAGTACTCTTACGGCCAAACGCCGGCACGTACCATGAAGTGCACCAACATTCTGGTACTTCGTATCCAGGTCAACCCTCATGGACGACGAGTGCGGCATCAGCGCTAACAGGCCGGAAGAAAGGGGAAGCATGCCGTTTGATTCAAGAAAGGAACAAAAAGCGTTACCAATCGAGGTCTGCCCACCAACTGTTTGCTTCACAGGAGTTTGATGTCGTCTTTCGTTGGTGGTTGGTCAGGATGACATTGTGTTCCGGCGAATCATGGTGGTCAGCCATGTCAGCAAGCCTTGTGTCGGAAAGGCTGGCCAAAATACAAGATTCCGTGCGGTCGCATCGCGCCGGCCATTAGGCACACATTCAGATTCATTTTGGGGGCTACTTTGGGCTATTACAGCCCATCTACATCTACTACTTTCGGTCTTTCATTCAAGCACCAGTCATCATCGTGTTAGTTTGGGCCCAGCCGGACCACATGGGGTGGAGTTTCGTACACGCTTCATCAACTACCGCGTACAGGTATCCACGATGAGCGCAGAAGTGCGTCGGCACGATGAGAACCTGGGCACAAGGCTGAGGATCTTGTTGGTTCGTCCATCTCGCACCAGCACACCCATAGCTCTTGATTTGGGGCTGCGAGTGCCTCTCGAAGTTTGCTAGTGTTATGACCTAGCTCCGGTTGTGCTGTTTGCTGGCCAAAAGCGGACCAGCAGACAATGCCAAGCCAGGCAGTTGGCTCAGGTTCCATTGAAGGCTTCACCAAGTGTTTAACGCCACCTGCGCCCTCAAATCGGTCCTGTTGCTACAAATACAAGACATTTGAATAATTGCGATGATGTTTAATCCCCAAGGGGTTACACAGGGGGAGGGAGATCCATGTAACGGGTGTCAACGTAGCGGTCTTTCAAGAGCGTCAAAGTTGCCCAGGGGTAAATATCTTTTATTGCAACCGGGAATTACTCGAATTGGGCGCATTGAGCGACGGCTGTGTCTTCAATTTGACACAAATGGCGAACAGACAGTTGGTTGTCACGGACAAGGTCGAATTTGTATTAAGGTATGTGGCCAGGTCTTTCTTTTTCATCCGCAGGACTACTCATATTCCAGGACCTTCTTTGGTGGTAAATTTAGCATACGTGGGGGAAACAAGATTAACTTGCTATTACAAAGTATACCAGCGTTGTACATATAGGGTCAGGGTGTGCCGTTGGCCACGACTGTCAAAGTGAGTAGTGGTTGGTCGGGATATTGGGACGCCGAGATGAGCGGAGCCAGATATCCGCATGACTTTTCATCCCTTTCGTGTAATACCAGCAGGGTAGGTGAGTTGATGCCGCATTGATCATCAAGGTGAGGAGTCGTTTGTGCGCGGTGATGAAGTAGTGGCAGCGTTGCTCACCAGGGATGAGCTCATCCATCTCGGTTACCACTCATCCAGGGGAAGATGCATGATCTAGGACTTTCCGTTTCGATTCACTCACGGTGAGGAGCTACATATCGACTCGATTAAGGAGTGAGTGAGTAAATGAAGGCTGGGCTCATACAAGTATAATACACGGCGTATAACAGCAAAGACTCTCACCATGTGGCTGACAAGCTCGCAAGTAAAGTGTTGAGCGCTCACTCTGTACCATTCTCATCATACTGACGTTGTACTTGTGCGTTTGTTGATTATCTTTTGCCTTTGTTCGCCGCTCAAGAGCCAACTCAGTTCATATCTTGCGCGAATCCAACAGATATTGCAAACACCTACCTTGCCCTCGGCTTCAGAAAGGCTGCATTCCTTGAGACAAACTCACTGACAACACCCACAAACCTATCCAACTCACTCTCTGGTGTATCCAAAATCAAAGCAATCAACCCTCGCCTCGCTAACCAAAAACCACTCTCCAGCATTTCCAACCAGAACAACTCCTTCAACTCGGCACTCTCTTCGACATCAGCCGCATCGTGAATATCTTTTTCTCCATACACTGGAAAATGAGCCGTCATGACGGTTCCCAGTCCCGTGAAGCAAAGTATGGTGCCCTTGCTCACATCATTCAGGCGCCTTATAAACTCACTCCCTAGCTGAGTAAACTCATTGGCAACAGATGGCGTATAGATCTGTGTAAGACCAGTATATCCAGTGTGCATGGCAAGAGTGTTGTTGTTAAAAGTGCCAGAATGAGGGAGAGCATCGGGTCTGGAAGGGTCGTACGCAGCCATGATATCTGCTCGGCCACCAAAAGCGCCAAACGTGATGCCGCCGCCAAGCCACTTGCCAAACGTCTTGAGGTCCGGGGTGATACTTCGAATGGACGACAGACCATGGGCAGACATTCGGGATGTCATGACTTCATCTAGGATGAAGAGAACGCCGGCCTAGGGGTAGCGGTGAGTATTCATGAACAAAAGCGACCCATTCATGCATATATGGAATCAAATACCTTCTTGGCAGCCTCTTCAACACCCTTCAAGAAGTCGGGAGTCCCGACAATACAACCTCCAGCCCCTTGCATGCCTTCCATCAGAACCGCTGCCACGCCATCACTCTGAATAGCCCTCGTCGCACTTTCAATGTCGTTGTACTTGGCAACAACCCAATCGTCAACGTCAACATTATTAGCGGCTGGTTTGCCACCGGCGAAACCCAGGACGCCGCCGTGGTATGCACCGCCAAAGACTACAACCTTGCGCTTCTTGGTAAAGTGCCTCGCAGCAGCGAGGGCTTGCAGATTAGCCTCGGTGCCAGAGTTTGTGAAGCGCAATTTCGAAATGTTGAAGCGTGCACATATGGCGCTGGCGAGAGCTTGCTCGGCGGATATGGTGCCGCTGAGGTTGAGACCGACGTTGTGAACGACACTGATGATAGTGTCTTTGATGAGGGGGGACGAGTGGCCGTAGAGGGCAGCGGTGAACTCCCCAGTAAAGTCGGTATATCTTGTTTCTTGTCAGAATGCGATTCGTCCTTGTATGAGTTTGTGAGAGGTGCTGGTTAAGAGCCTCTCTGGTTGAAGGCCATAGTCGCACACTCACATCTTGTCATCTTCAGAGGTGACTTGGTATCCGTGCCCAGCCTTCATGTACAATGGGAATGGGTCCGCATGCAATACTGCTCTTGTATTACCTCCTGGGAGAAATTCCAATGCCTGGGTATGCAGCTTCTTTGATTCGGGGTTCTGCTGGATATATTTGGCTCTGGCTTGTTCCAGTGCCACCTGAAGTCCCTGCTCAGGAGACATGGCCAACGCGACGGTTCGATTCGATTAGCACCTAAATACAACAGACGCAGATTTCAATGAGGTACGACATAAACTACAAGAATTTAAAGCCCATCGATTTGTAAAAGACGGAGTAGATACCCCTCAGATACCACCGAGGAGGAGGAGACTTATACCGGAGCGGCTGCCAGAGGGCGTAACATCCAATTGGTCCAACCCATATCGGCCCCACTTCCAAGCCGGGGGAGGTAATCCACTTCATTTTTCAAACCTCCATCAACATCAACTGCATCACCACATCCGTCCAAGACCACCACCACATCACACATCACGACACTGATCCCCAGCCGGGCAGTTCACCTTTTGGCCTTGGAAACTTTCGAACCCAAACCCCCAAAATGGACTACCAAAACCGCGCGGGCTCCAAATTCGGCGGCGGCGGCGTAGCCTCCCACTCCGCCACCAACGCCGACCGTCGCGAGCGTCTGCGCAAGCTCGCCCTCGAAACAATCGACCTCGACAAAGACCCCTACTTCTTCAAAAACCACGTCGGCTCCTTCGAATGCCGCCTCTGCCTGACGGTCCACCAAAACGACGGCTCCTACCTCGCCCACACCCAGGGCAAAAAGCACCAGACAAATCTCGCCCGCCGCGCGGCCCGCGAACAAAAGGAAGGCAAGGCAAACATCGACCCGGCGACCGGCCTGCCCACCAACGTGGCCGCCTCGTTCGCCGGCGCGAAGCGCAACGCCGTGAAGATCGGGCGACCGGGCTACAAGATCACAAAGATCCGCGACCCCGTCACCAGGCAGCAGGGCCTGCTGTTTCAGCTGCAGTATCCGGAGGCGGCGCCCGACATGAAGCCCAAGTGGCAGGTGATGAATGCGTTTGCGCAGCGCGTCGAGGAGCCGGATAAGAATTTTCAGTATTTGCTCGTGGCGGCGGAGCCGTATGAGACAGTGGGGTTCAAGATTCCCGCGAGGGAGCTGGATAAGCGGGAGGATAGGGGGTTCTGCTTCTGGGACCCGGATGCCAAGGAGTTTTGGATACAGGTTATGTTTATGACGGAGCGGGAGGAGAGGTTTAATGCTGCGCCGGGGTTGGGTGGGAGGAGATGACTGTGATGTGAGGGTAGTTATATTTGGTTGCGTTATTGCAAGGGGACAGTGTTCAAACACGGATACTTTGCGAGATGGTGTGTGGCAGCTGTAGACTGTCAAAGAGAAACCGGGCTGTCGGAGTTCGGAAACATTGTAATTTTATGGGATCAAGGACACAACGGACGAGACGGGCACATATATACCCAGTGAAATAGACTTCATGCTCTTCAGAACCGTGTTTCAAGGCCGTTCAAATCTCAACCGTCCAACGCTGAACTAGCTTCATGCACAGACTCTGCCACAACAACACGCATCCTCGATCCCCATGTAAATCGCTCCTGCACGTCTTGTCCCTGACAAAACACCCCATTACATGATAAAATGCCCTTCATTGATTCTGTATGATGCATGCATATCTGACCACTGAACAAGACAAGCCGACTCTCAAAGCCAGGCCATGTATGTCCCACAACCATGTGCTCTCCTGTTCCGTTCCGTCCCGTCCCGTCACCTCACTCTTTTCGGCCTTCTGTTCTTTTGTCATGTATGTATAGAACCTAAAAATGCGCGCTTAGATGCAAGTAGCCTCCGTCACCTATCGAAAGTTGTTATCGAATCGCTTAAAGGTGTATCCGATGAAAGGCAGGCTCATTTCCGGCGATTCTTCAATCTGGCGGCCCTGTTGCAATGCCTGCGCCTTGAGGACGGTAGCGTTGTCCGTCTGGTCAATCTCGTCGGTGGGGAAGTATGTGGTGTCAATGTTGGATGTCAGACGAGGCTCAAACGGCGCTCGGATACGACGAAGACTGTCGAATTCGACACCACGGAAGAAGGCGTGGTTCTTGATTTCATGGGCACCCCCGCGTCCGAGACGGTTTTCAGTGTTGCAAACCATGCTGCAGGACAGATTAGTAAGGGATTTGAAACAATCAGAGTGAAGCAGACGAACCTTCGGATCAAGTTTTCGGCTTCCACGCCCAGTGTGATGTCATCTGGGAAGTACAGAGTCTGCCTCCAGTTGACAATCTTACGGTAGGTGTCATGGCTATCTTCAGCGCAGAACGGCGGCCAGCCAACCAGACACTCGAACATGATGGTACCCAATGACCACCAATCGCAGTCGAATGAGTATCCATGGCCTGTGAAAATCTCGGGGGCGATGTAATCGGGTGTGCCAACAGTCGAGTAAGCCATGAGCCTTCGCGACCGTCTCCAGTCGTTGATTTGCGATCGATTGCTGACGGTAAGGTTGATCTGGTCAATGGCTACAGAGTTTCTGTCACGGGGACGATTGGATCGTCCTTGCAAAAGCTGCTGGTAATAGTTGTTGTCATGTAATCGGTGGAAGCCCGTGGAAAGACCAAAGTCAGTCAGCTTGACGTGACCACCCCGATCGAGCAGAATGTTGTCAGGCTTGATATCACTATCAGAAGGTTAGCAGCAGGTACAAACACCGAGGCAAGCACGTCACGTAAATACTAACCGATGAATGAAGCCAAGTTTGTGAACTGCCTCGATAGCAAGAACAATTTCGGCTATATAGAATCGAGTGATGTCTTCTGAGAAAATCTCATACTTGATAAGCATAGTCATCAGATCACCACCAGGCAAGAACTCCATGAGCATGTACAAAAAGTACGCGTCCTGGAATGTGGTGTAGAGCTTGACAACCCAGGGGCTATCAGACTCAGCCAGGATGTCACGCTCGGATCGCACGTGAGCGAGCTGGTCCTTTTTGAACATTTCCGTCTTGATCAAGGACTTCATGGCATACACCTTGCCGTCTCCCTTCTTCTGCACCAGCTTGACTTCACCAAAGGCACCCTTGCCAATGATCTTGACGGTATTGTAATTTTCAGGCTTATCCTTGGTTCGCAGGAATCGCAGATACTGTCCCTCCTTGCGGCCAGCAGTCGACCACAGCTGCTCTTTCCTAGTGGCACTCTGTGAGGGGTCTTGAAGCTTTTGCTCCAGCTCGCTTTGCCTGTTAGAGGGTTGTCAGCAGAGTTTCAAGGAGGTGTGCTCGCGGATAGCATAGCATGGGGACGGTGTATATATCAACCTACCTTTGATTGCGCTCACGAGCCCGCTTGACGCTGTCCTTGAAGAAGTCGGTAGCCAACTGTGAGCACTTCTTCTGGTTGCTGTTGGCGTTGGTCCCATAGCGGTCTGGGTTCCTCTCGGGAGCAGCTTGAAACTCGTTCACGGCAGACGAACTTTGCGTAGGCATAGGCGGCGCATTGACATTGGAATAGTTGGTGTAGCCGCCGGGTTGGCTACCAGCAGTTCGTGGGCGTTGCGACGGAGAGGGACCGCGAGGAGCAACTCGTGCGGCACCACCGAGATTCTGGTGGGAGAACTGGTTGGCTAGGCCGACATTGGGATCATTGGTGCCGGGAGTATTTGACCTTGCCTGGTAGTAGCCATTCTGAGCATGAGCATAGTCGTTGTTCACGGCCTGGGCAGGATAACCGGCAGGATAGGCGGCACCAGGCTGGGCAAAGTATCCCTGAGGAGCGTATCCGCCAGCATACTGCTGTTGTTGCGGCTGAAGGCCGCCTTGGGGTTGCTGTGCGTTGGGCGGTGGGAAGACGGGCTGGGGGAATGTCGATGGTGTCGTGGGGTATGCTCGGTCGTTTACTGGGAGGCGGTCATTGTTGCCAAAGTTGAGATGCAAGCGATTGCCGTTGGGGTCCATGGTTGAAGCTGGGAGCTGGAAGAGAAGAGGAGGGGAGGAGGAGGGGAATCAATGGCCACGACGATACCAAGCTGTCTAGACGGGATTGGAGTCGACGTGGACTTGATGGCAGCACGGCAGCGCAGTGTTGGTGGGTGATGATGGACCAAATGTTAAAGTTGGAACCGAGCCTGGCTGTCGAGGGGTAAAGGGGACGAAGGGGCGCATCTGAGACGGTGCGATGTCTGGTGTGATGGTGGACGTGGACTTGGGTGTGGATGAATGTGGATGGCGGATGGCGGTTGGATTTGTGGGCTCAAAGGGGGCACTGAGGGGTTCCGGACAGCGGACAGTGGACGGTGGCACTGGGACATGGACACACTGAACCAAATTGCAGCGGTCTGATGCGCCAGAAAGTTGAATCAAGTATCAGACAGCCACTGGCTGCACTGGAATAGGACTTGGGGATGGGGGCCATCAATTGGTGGGAACACAACGACAACTCGAATTGAGTTTGCGCATCGAGAGCTTGCATCAGACATCACGGGCAGTAATACGACATATTCGTATAATACCGTATCTTGGATTCTCTCGTTTTTATTTCATGCCTCAACTATAATCTGCACCTTACAACCTCCGTATCATGTCCACTCGTGGCCTCACGTGAACCATAACCTCCAAGTCCTACATCCACCCATGGAGCGGAAACGCAGATGCCAATGAATCAACTCCATCCATCAGTCCGCCGAATGCCATCTTCCGAACCCGTCGGTGACTTATCGCTGCTCCATGCTCTGCATGGTCCCCATCTCATCTGCATGCCAATGACAAGCTACTATACGGAAAACTCGAACCGATCTTGCGGCCGGCCTCGCCTTTGCCTTGGTCCTTGACCCTCCTCGCCTTCGACATTGGGCGGTCTGCGAAGCCAGGCCTCTCTTTGGAGCGGAACCCGCAACTTTGCATCGCACGAGCCAAACGACGCCACTCCCATCCCCCATCTACGGCCAGGGGTCGTCTCTGGTGGGGACATGAACATCAAAGAAACATTGAAGGGACTGGACCATCAACACCCGACACTGAACCATTCTGCCATTCTCGCCATACCAGACAGACACGCCGGTGACTGCTCCCCCTACAAGTGAGTCGGTCAATTCATCAAGGGTTGGCCTGCTGGAGCCAGTCATCCAGGGGAGCAGCCGTTGGTGGTTTTTGTCTCACATTCAACTGGGACCGGCGGCACCAGGCGGACATGGCCATTCTACATCAGAGTCAGACAAATACCCGGTTACGCCAAGAGTCAAGTCATGAGTTGAAATGGACAGACCCCCTATTCCAACTCAGCCCTCTTCTGCCTCGTCTGTTTCTCTTATTACCCCAGAAGACCACAAGAGGTAGCCATGTATCAACGGAAGCGGGCCGCGGTTTGCCAAAGTGGGCATCAACCCAGCCCATCCATGCATGATAGTGTTGTCCGCCTTTGCTTTGCTACACCGACTTCCTCCACAATACGAATGGCCATGGGAGACGGAGTGCTCCAAACGCCTTCATTTGCCGAAAAGACATTTCACAGTCTATCATGACAGCCAATTTAAACTCAGGTCCATTCCGCTCCAACCACGTCTGCTGCGATATCTCCTCAAAGACCCGACTAGAGTCCACCCTTGTCCAACGGTTTCAGTCTTAGACTCTCACAATCCATTGGGTCGTACTCCATACGGGGGGATGGTCCTGGTGATGAAATACTCCGTAATAAAGTCGGCATTTCGACACTCTCCCTGCCAGTTTACACAGCCGACAGGGATAACACGTCCCTGGTGCAACCGCTTCTGCTTTGACCTGACCATGGGCCGAGATGAACTCCAATATTTCTCAACGGTGACATCTTACCGCTGTCATCCAATGTAGGGCATTCTACCGTGGCTCGCACGTGCGGACTGCATGGTTAGCTGCAGGGAACGCATGCACATAGGGACCAGTTCGTGATGCAGGCGTTCGAGAAATTGGACAAAAGGACTCCTCCACGTACCCCGTACCCGAGTCACCATTGAGGCAGCTCAGCATACAATCTACGGCAAGATATTTTGTCCCGGCCGGGTTTACACCCATGTTGCAGTAATGCTCCATGATAGGAGATACCCGGTGTGATGTGACGCTTTGGTCTCCCAATTCCTAATACATTCTACACAGCAGTTCAGCAGTCCGTCCTTTACTACAACAAACCCTAGTTTTACAACTCTTCGTCCCGTCTACTACAGTACAATCAATCCCAAAGCAGCAAACACCAAACTAACCGCAACTCCCACCTCAAAACCGCTCCCACTTGAGCCCCCAGACGTAGTCGTCGACGCAGTCGTTTGTTGCGCCCCAGAAGACCCTACATTCCCCGTCATACCCGTAATCATACCACCAACACCGGATCCTGAGGCCGAGGTCGTCTCTGCAGCGGTATTCCCCCCCGTAGCTGTAGCCGAAGTACTTCCCATGCTGCAAGCTTGCCTCGTCGATGTACTGTCCGAAGGAAACGTTGCTGAAAACTCGATTCTCGACCGTATAGGGCGTTTAAACTCTCCACAGTCCAAGACAAACATGACAAAGTCCCCGCCGAGAAGAGGCGTACAAGAACCGTTTCCGTAATCTCCGTACCGCGCATTCGGGATGTAATTTGCAACTCCATCCGTGCAACCACAGTCTTGGTAGAGCAGAAGCGATGGCCGGGTTCCATCAGCGCAGTAGGGCTTCTCCTTGACGAGAAAGGCCCTGCCTGGCTGATCAGGGGATGCGAGGAGGCATTGATCCCGAGGGATGTTGTTTGGCTTTGTTAGAAGACTCTTGGTACAGTCATCGTCGGAGAAGAATTCGATTGAGCCAGCTTGGATGTCTGTTGTGCTGGCTATTGTGAGTAGGCATAGAACCAAGGCGAGGATGGCGAGGCGTGCCATTGTAAGCATCGGAGATCCACAAGCTCAGTCACCAGGTACCGTGCAAAAGTCGCCAGAATCCATCAAACTTGGGAAGTCTGGTAGTATTATTATACTACAGTATTAGCCTATTTAACCTCGTGTTCATGCTCACTCCCATCGTGGCCCGGAAGTACGGCACACAACATGTAGTGTAGTTAGTGCGGCTAGGCTATTCAGAGTCGTGTCTGGTCTGGACCCCGAAATCCCACCCGCTCCCGTAGCTAAATTGGGAGTTTTTCCATTCCGGCCTTATCGCAACGCCAATTTCCTTATCGCACCCATTTTTTTCCAGCCTCACATCCAAACGACAACAGCTCTTTTCTACAACCACGGCCGCGGCGTCAAAACCGCCAAGGGCACAAATCTTTTACCTTTACAGCGGCATTCAAGAGGTAATACACATAGCGACCGTCGAAATGGACAAAGCACAAAATGCCGAAAAGGCACCTCCCGCCGCCTCGGCTGCGCCCAGCCCGCCCCCGAAACCTCGCAACCCGGCCCTCAAAATGCTCGGTCTTCCCGCTCTGCCCAAGAAGCTCCCCTCGCGGAATTGGATGATCTTCTGGGCCATCACCGGCGCCTTCACCACAGCCATCATCTACGACAAGCGCGAGAAGAAGCGTGCGACTGCGAAATGGCGCCGCGCCGTCGAGCCCTTGTCCCGTGAGCTCATTGGCTCTCCGAATGCTCTGCCTCGCAAGCTCACCGTCTATCTGGAGGCACCGCCCGGGGATGGGCTGCGCGTCGCTCAGGATCACTTTATCGAGTATGTGAAGCCGGTGCTGTCGGCATCTGGGCTGGACTGGGAGTTTGTCCAGGGAAGACAGCAGGGTGATGTGCGGGCGGCAGTGGCAGAAAAGATTCGTCGGTCGAGAATGGCGGATGAGCGGCCGGGCGAGGAAGTCCCCAAAACGGATGATTCCATCGTCGAGGATATGAGGAAGAAGATGGGATTGCAGGATTATGAAGGCGTCAAGGGCGACATTGTCATTGGCCGTCATGCCTGGAAGGAATATATGCGTGGGCTACATGAAGGCTGGCTTGGCCCCCTGGATGCACCGCCGTTGCCAGAGCCGGAACCAGCACCGGAACCCACGCCCGTCCCAGAGCCAGTTACCGCCAAGAATGAGTCTGAAGTTGGTGATGAGAAACCCGATGGGAAACCCGATGAGAAACCCAATGAGACAAAGGAGGAGGAGAAGAAGCCATCTCGACCGCCTCAGCCTCGCCCTCACAACACCATCGCCGACTACGAATCCGCCTCTCTCCCCGTACACATCCCCGCTGAATTCTCACCCTCAACACCCATCGCTTTCCCCCACCGCCTAGGCTTCAGCCAGACCTTTGTCCGGCTAGGCCGCTTCCTCAACCGCCGCAAGCTTGCTGACGATATTGGCCGCGAGGTAGCCGCCGTCTGTTTCGCCGCCGCCCGTGGCTACCGTGAGGCAGACGGCCAATTCGAGCAGCAGCTCGTGCTGGAGCAGGAGGAGCGGGACTGGCCCAAGAGCACATGGAAAGAGGAGGAGCCTCCCAAGGACGAGGACAAGAAGGCTGCCACTGAGCCGAAAAAGGAAAGAATCTGGGCGAGCCCCATGGTTGTGGATTCCCGGATCGTGGAGCGCATGAGGCGTTTTGAGATTCAACCCGAGGATGAAGAGCGGGCACGCAGGATTGTCGTTCCGGAGGAGGAGGTTGAGGGTTGGATCAAGGGCAGCCTGAGGAGTGTGTGGAGATGGGGGGCTAGCTCGTGGGATAACAAGCCCAAGGGTCCTAATGTCGGAAACTTGGATGATGATTAAGTGTTGCTCTTGGGAGGGCTCAACAGCGGGCAATTTGTACTATTATATGTATACTGTGCAACCATCAGGTAGAAAGGCGGGCAAATCTAGACGTCACATCGCATCATCTACTCAATATAATTGGAATACTCTCACTTGTCCACCGTTATCCTTGCTTCAATGGCATTTATTCATCGCTGTCTGAGCCATAGTCTACCAGGGCGCTCTTCTTCTCTGGTACCTTGACAGCAGGCTCTTCTTTCTCTGAACTCTTCTCAATTTCAACAGTGTGCACCCTGTCATCAACCTTCTTCTTCACCACCCCCTTCTCCTTGTCTCTATCCCTCCTCTTCCTCTTCCTCCCCACGCCCCAATCTTCCTCTTTGTCCTCTTCAACGACACCCTCGCCACTAGTGCGTCTTTGCCTTTCCCGAAATGACTTCACTCCATCTTCCGTCTCTCTCCTCACCCTCTCCTCCTCCTTTCTCTTCGCAGCGACTACTTCGTCTAGAAACTCAACTTCATCGTCGTCCAGTGCGCGGAACTGGTTGCGTATCTTGTTGGCCTCTTCAAAGGCAGCTTGTTTTGCGGCTACGGGCAAATCAGTACAAGAGCGGCAATACGGAAAATATAGTAAATGAAAACAAATGACATTGCCTGACGGCGAGGACAGGGAATAGCAAACAGCATGAAAGTAGACAACACTAAACAGAATAAAGAAAACGGACAAAAAAGTGGCAATATCAAAGTCGAGGTGAAATAGTATGAAACCCAACAAAGCTAGTAACGCGGTGATCCCAAAAAATACCTTTATTAGCCTGCAAAACATCATATAAACTCCTCTCCTCCCCCGTCGCGGCCTTCAACCTCTCCGCCTCTCTCCTCTTTCGATCATTCTCCAACTCAGCCTGCACGGCCTCCCACTCCGCATTCTTGGCCAGTTGCTCCCGTGGCGCTGCTTCTTTTGCGTCCGGTGACGAATCTGTGGGGTTAATTGTTCCGCCTGATACGAAGCGGTTTGACATGATGGTGGGAGTAGGCTGGAAGGGCTCAAGTCCGTGCCTGGCACGAGGGACGATACCATGCAGAAGGTTCAGGGACCGATGAATGACATTGAGCGATGTATTGGTAGTTGTTCTGACAAGTTGGTCCCCACGCTGGTCTGAGATTTTAGTAGAACTTTACTCCATCAGAGAATGGTGAGTTTGGATGCTTCTCAAACCAGGCATCGCCAACATGGTTGAACGACGCATTCACGAAGCGAGATTGCCAATTCCGAGAATCTGCCGACAGTCTCCATACCAGCACACAATCCTCACTACTCCATCAACTAGCACAAGCACAACTCTTGGGAATCAATCATTGCAGCGATTTCAATATTTTTTATTGCTGTTCATCAGGTTGGCAACTAATGGTACCTATAAGTGCAGTCCTCTCGCGTGACGCCCCCTCAAGTTATCCAGTCCATGGTCATGATACCATAGATGTTTGCTGGGCCTTGTCGCTCAACGTTTGTGTGCCAACCACCATTTTTGTAATGCTCGAAAAAAAAAAAAAGGATAGAAAACCTTAACCTTATGAGCTCTCAGCTCATGTCCCGCAAAGCGAATGACGAGATGTATTTCACAAGCCAGCCAAGCACCAGGGTAACAATGCCTCGTCCTCCAATATGAAAAACAGGAAAACGCTCTTCGAATCATGAATCGAAATCGATCTGATGAGGATACATTCGCAAATGTCCTAACAGCAAGCAAAGTCGTCATTAAACCTGAACGCACAAAACCCCTAGTCTGCCGCAAGAAAAAAGAACCAGGTGCGTTTCTACTAAAATGCCATCCCATGAGGAAAAAAATGAACACGTCTAATATCGTTTGCAACAAAGACAGCCACAGAAGCCGCGCTATGCCAATTCGCCCAAGCCAGAAGACCGTGGCCGGCTATTCATAAAGCTTCGAGGCAGAATGCGAGTAAAGAAGAGAAAAAAGCAAAAGACAATAACAAGGTCCCAAGAAAAGCGTAATAACATGGACTAAACAACCTGTCCAAAGTCCCGTTTTACCCGCTAAACGCAATGCATAAACCTTCTCGTGAACAAAAGATCCCAGATTTGCCCCTTGCCAGCCCAAATCCTCGAAAGTCGAAAGAGCACAATGCAATATGTAGTATTCCCAAACTTTTATTTGACCCTATACTGCATCATGGCAGCGTCCATCGGCTGGCCAAGAGCCTAGCACCGGCGCTGAGGGCGCAACGTAATTTAATACCAGCGCGCAGTCGCAAGTTCGACATTGTCGACGTTGGAAGTCGGCTAATTGTTGAGACAAGTGTGCCTTTAGTGTCGTCAAAGAAACAAATGAAAATGAACAAGAGAAAAAGATCTTGGCAGCGACTATTGTCTCAACCAGCATCACTATCGGATATCCCCCAGTTGTTGCGTGAGAGGACTTCCAAAGTCTTCGGTATAGTCCACGCGCGGCAAAGGGTACTAGTAGTGAGTTGATTGTTGGGAACAGAGCGACCAACGAATCGTCTTGTCGCACCAACTTGTCGCTGCAAGCTCATGGTCGCATGCGAAGGTTAACATATCCTACCGCAACCATAACAGCAAAAACACCTGATGGTGGCCGTGTAAAATGTAACTTCTATAGGGGATCAAAACCCCAGTCCGTAATGTTGTCAAAAACCCGAAACGCCGCGATGTGCCGATTAATAACATGTACCAACAGAGAATAGACTTTTGGTTAAGGTGAAAGAACCCAGTAAATGCCAAGTCGAGGCCCCAGAGCGAACATCCAATCTGTCACTGTTTGCTGCCAAGGCGCGTCGTAAATGGCTCGAGTTTCGATGACCAATCGACCACAATCCGATCCAAAAAAAAATTGAAGGTGGGAAAATGAAAATATGAAAACGAAGAATGATATACCACAAGCTAATCGCATGAAACCTTTTTGTGTCTTTTTTTGTCGTGCCGGGGTATCTGAAAAAAAAAAGGTCGTTCTTGAGAAACGTATAGAAAATTCGTGGCCATTACAAACAACTTCTTTGAACATCTAAACACCCTCTTCAAGAGTACTTTTCGTGCTGAGGGAAATATGAAAAGTCTTGCCTCCTTGGTAAGACTCAGGAAATCAAAACTGAAAAATAGAATTCCTTCCGTGTTTAGCCAACAACCTGTTGGCCATATCCGTGAGACATGAAGTAGGGAGTCTGCTTCATGGGACTGACACAGTTGGGGCAGGTGCATTCACCGACACCGTGGTCCCATACGCCATGATTATAGGAATAGTGGGGGTTGTATGGTGTTTGACGGTGCTGGTAGAAGGAGTTGTGAGCGGGTGGTTGAGGGTACCGGTTGCTGTACTGGGCGGTGGCCTGAGCAAACCACTCATTATACCGAGCGTTGCTGGACGTGGCAGACATGACGTACTCTGGAGTGCCATAGCCAGAGTCAGGCGGCGTCAAGGGAGCATTCCACGGGTTGTGAGCCCAGGTAGCATCGCGAGACCGGTATGTCTGCGGCTGGGACTTCATGCTCTGGTAGCGCTCGTATTCAGCAACCTGCTCTTGCAGATAGCGCGAGTGCGGTGATTGGCGGTTGCTACTGAATCTTGACAACTCCGTATCGATTGCAGGTACCAGGGAGGCAAGTCTCTCGCGGTTTGCCTGGACTGCCTGTCGCTTCTTCATCTGCTGCCACTCGCGCCAGTTTTCCAACCAAGCCTGGTAGTCCTTGCTCAGGTCCAGGTTGACGTAGAGCCGCCAGCCCATGGCTTGGACCCAGTCAAACTCCAAAGAGTTCAACTCGGACACAGCGATACCGCTGACCTCAGACCATGACCGATTCTGGAACGTGTTGTCGTCGAGAAATTTGCTGCCCAAAAGGAGCGAGACGGTCAAATATCGCCACACTTGGCCTTCCGATGCCTTGTAGGGACCCTGCCCCTTCATTGCATTGATGCGCTTGGCGAGGTAATTCATGCCCAAAAGAATCGTGGTGCTCGGAAGTCTAGTTGAGGTGAGAATTTGTGTAACAAATTTTCGAAAGGCGGATGTGACTGTGCCCTCAGAGTTGACGACACGCACTGCCATTTCGGCAACATATTCAGCCATCATGTCGACCTCGTAATCGAGGACGGCACATACGCCACCCGGCATGATGAAGGTGTTGAGGTGAGGATCCGACTAAGATCAACGGAGACCTTGGTCGGAAGGATGAGCTCGTAAAGACAGGGACGTTGCGGAAAACAAAAAAGTCCCGGCGCCACTGAATCGACGAGTTCGGAGGAAAATCGTTGCGTGAAAAGAGGAAGAAAATCGGATAATTCTGTTTTCAGGACCGCCTAGCCATTTAATGCTTATTCTGTATTGCCGTGTTATGTGACAATGTAGTCCAGACGCTTATGATGAAAAGGATGGTCAAGAAAACTCGCGTTGAAAATGATGTTTGCTGACGTTACTCAGATCAAACGACGAGGAAACCGAAATAGTCGAGTTGTGCAGAGAATCAAACAGTGCCGACCACCGTAGTAGTATCAGACACGAACGCAAAGTGATGAAGAATGAGGAGTAGAGGGAGAAGCAGCCTATTGAAATAGGGTTAGTGTTTGAGCTTTGTTGGAAGTTTCAAGGCCCACGAGCGTGACATTTCGCAATCAATGTATAAAAAATGGCGGGAAAGTGTGTCAAATGCGGCCAGTCCAAGATCTTTCGTCGAGATGTGCCAGCAACCATTGTCGACAAAATACAGCCACATGGGCGCGGCTGATGCGCGGCTCGGAGTCAACTTGCAACTCCGTTGACTGATGCCATACATTTTGAATAACAGAGTTGGGGTGGTTGCATGCTCGTCGCTTTTTCCCAGATGTGACCACGTCCATTGAACCGCTCGACAAACAACAAGGCAAAATACGGCGCAGCCACAAGACAAACAGCGACCAAAAGTTGGTCCTCGGAAAACCAAACTCACCTCAAATCAAGACAGGCTTCCAATAGGTACGACTGTGAACCCCAGAGGCGTTGTCGAATTGTTGGAGGCGGCCGAGAGCAAACTGGCCACTACAAGACGTCGTAGGGTACACGAGAGCAGCCCACGCAGCAAGCTGAGGCGGCAGGAAGAACTCGCGCGAAAGACCTGAATCCGAGGGTCGACGAACAATGACGGGGTTCGTGACGAGGTTGTCGAAGAATCGGCGGATTCGGTATGTCGTGGAGGAGCGAAGCGGAAGTGAGGGAAGGGGATGAGGAGGATAAGAAGAAAGAAGAAAGGTTGAAGAGAAGAAAGAAAGGATGGGGCGTGTTGAAGCGGGAGGTGTGGCACTTGGATGGATGGACGGTGGATGGTGGTGCGTCCACCCGTCCTCCGTCCTGCCTGAGTGAGCACCAGAGCCAAGGAAGGTACCAGAGGTACTCGCTCATGCCATGCTCGAGTCTTGGTTACGGTGGTGGGAAGTGGTCTGGTGTGTGTGGTGTGTTCAAATGTTGTGAGGTGTGGGCGCTCTGTAATGAGCCCTGCCTGGGCTGGGATACCAAAGAAGGATGTGCAGGCACCAGACGGGTACAGAAGACATGGAACGAGGAGGGTGAAGTGGTGGGAGAGAGGTACTCCGGACACTGATCATCCCCAGGACAATCTGGTCTTCTGGTCGTACGGAATACTCCTCCCTGCCAGGGTCGAGCACCAGACTCGACTTGACTGAACCAGACATGAACCATGACAGGCCCAACACAAGACCAGTTGAGCCACCTGCTCTGGTGCGTGGATGGACATGGAGGCTATGGGCGGCACAGCCGGGAGCCAGTGGGCAGGTCTGAATTTGATGGGGGTAGGGGCACTCAGTGGGTACAATTGCTCCTAGCGTGGTGTCGTAGAAGTTACATGTACCTGAAAGGTTTTTTTTTTTTCTCAATTTTTTTTCTCTCTCGATCACCGACGCCGGCTTTGATTCTGCCTCTTACTGGCCAGCATGCTTTTTTCCTGGTCTTGCTTGGCCAGCCCACTGGGACCACTTTGGCTCCTGCTAAACGCACGTATTTGGCGCAAATGGGGAGACCAGGGAGGATCGCATGCTCCACCAAACTTTTGCATCTGCAAGTGCTGATTGGTTCTTGCAAAAAGTGGATTGGCTGTCTGGGGAGGCGAGGCAAGTCAGGGTACTGGCTTGCTGCACCCTCCAAAGATGTTGCCAGGCTCACTGGTCGGGTTGGCTGGCAGCTGGGACTAGGACTGGCAAACACATCAATTTGGACACCTGAGCAGACAAAATTGGAGTGTGAGGACCATGACCGTTGGGGTCTAGTGTTGCATGTTGCTGGGGATGCCTGGGAGACGTGGATGCGTGAGTGCGTCAGCGGGCAGGTTACCAGACGGTGATTCAAAGGCTCAGGGGTGGGCATTGGCATGAGTGGAGTCACTTGCCACTGACGGTTCAGACTCGGGTGTTCAAGTGTTTGGCCATAACTTTTCATGTTACAGGCAGACGGACGATTCTCACGCCGACCACCTCCATTTGGCCTGACCAGACTATTTTCGCCTCTTCACCAAACCAACCTCCCCAGCGACATTATGCGCACTCCAGAAAACGTCGAAGTGGCTCTTGATGTACTCCGTACTCCGTGCAACTTTTCAATTTGCCATCGCTTGCTGCGCCTGTTCCCGTACGAAACGCACCAGACTAGACAATACATGCTCAATTCTAAGATGCTCCGCATCATGCACCGAGTGCTTGAGGTCTGGTACGGAACGGTACTTTGGTACATTATATATCCTCTCTCGTGCAGGAGCAGGAGCCACCCAAGCTCGGGCTGACTGTCACTTGCAACAGACTTGACAACTCAACCCTTTGCATGCTTTCCAAAAGTCCACATGGATAGAAATAGCGCGGCACAATCGGTACAGTTTCCTCTGACAACATGATCTACTTTTATTGTCCACACTCAAGGCTGCCCACGGCAACCCAAAAACTTCTCCTGTTAACTACTCCGTACCCTTGTACTTTTTCTTACTCCCTCCGTGGCTTATTCGAGACCCAGCCAGCCAGCCAGAGCCCTGGAAACGAGACATCTGAACACCAACAAAGGCGAAGGTGCAGCTACTTCACGTGAAAGATGCCTCGCCGCAGCAAGCTACAAAGATCTTTTGCCATACTTGTGACAAGTCTTAGGTGCACTGATGGCCAGCGTCTCGCCTCGCACTGATGTAAGATCTTGTGTTGCACCAGAAAAGGACGACATGGCCACATTTGACTTCACTCTGTCCGAGCTTATTGTTTTCGCATCCATCCGATTACACTTTGCAGACGGAGGGGACGGAGTATTTCCTGGGCGGACCAACTGCCACGTTCAGAAAAGCCAGGTCCGCTGATGTGACGCAGTCGACTGGAGATGTGGTCGTGGCTAGGGAATACCATTGGGGTTGGGGGTGTGCAGTCTCATGTGCGTGATTCTGATGCAGCAATCTCATGCTCCATCCACCTGCTGTGTGTTCTCTCATTGATTTCGTATTATTACTGACCACCTACGGAGTAGTCCACACCTAGTCCACACCTAATACAGAGACAGGCAACCCAACCGGAGGAGATGCTGGCATTCCCCACGCCGTTCATCCTGATGGGCTGGCTACTTTCGTCTGCCTCTCGGCCTAGCCAGTTGTTGATTGTTCGAGAACGACTTCATGGTGAGGTGGGAAACAAGGAAAATTCTGCGAGTCAATCGCCAACTGTGGGAACTGCGGAGTTCAGCAATGGTCTCACGGACGTTTTTTTTCTTTGGTTCAATCCCACGTCCTCCCAAAGAGTTATGAGTATTGTTGTTTCACCTAGGGAGGAAAATTTGTGACGAGCTGCATTTGAGTCGTCCAGTTCCCGTAACCACCCATTGGAGTTCCCAAGGCAGCATCAGTGTCAAACCCAGACGGTGGAACGCACACCGACTCCGATGTTGCAAGCTCTAAACATACAGGCACAAACGCTCAGCCAACTCGAGACTCCCAAATATGGAGCCAGTGGTGACGCAGGCTGAGCAAAACACATGGCCTGTCCAAAGTTCTCTGGAGGGAAAAGGCACTTGCCCTGGTGTGCAATAAATTTGGATAATCACGGTCTCCATTGTCCATGATATGGAACGGAGCACAGAGGAACTGGTTCATCACACTGGGCCGCGTGCAGAATCGCATCTCATTTTCGCATCCACCATCCCAAAGCACAACGGCCCAAGCCACAACTGCAAATTTGTGTCAGAGCTGAAGGAACACGCCTCCGACTCTTCATTCCTTCGCCTTCTATACATCCGGAATACTGCACAATGTGAAATTTTTTTTTTTTTTTGTGAAGAAGAAATGGAAGGAAGGAAGATAGCCACAGACATTTAAGCTTGTCAGTAATGCAGCGCCAGAGAGCTGCTGATTGCCTCCGTCTCTTCAACCTTGGGAGTTTCCCATCTCAAAGATGAGCCGTGTACACATGACTCTCAATTCGAGTACCTTGATACGAAATAAGCACCCTTCTCTTTGGCCAACCAAGATCTGCATGTACGGAGTACTTTGCACAGTAACTTACAGTATTCCGTACTCGGCAGAGTGGCCAAGAGTGGCCTGGAGGACATGAGACAGGGTTCCGGGTCAGTGTTGCGAGGCATGTCGCTTCTTTGACAGTCTGGATGCACAGAAATGCCTCAGATCCACTGCAGCCGGTTCCAGAGAGGATTGATGTCTGGCAGGCCCGGCGCAAACATGAGAACGAAAGCCGCTACTGGGCACAGAGACGCTTCACTAATGACTGAATATTGAAGTGCTGCACAAAGACCTACCTTCAGTAAGACCATAGTGACGAGCCACCGGAATAGTGTTGGAGCTCTTGTTGCTTACTGTAGTCCTGGGCGAATGTAGCCTACCTTTTTGTGGAAAGACTGGCATGGCATCTCTTGGCCGCCATGTGGCGACAACGAGGTCAAACACTTGAACAGTTACAACAGATTCCCTCCTCTCTTTCGGGTACAGAGAACGGAGTATGGAGTAGTTTAGATGGGATGCCAGTGGAGCAGGACCAAATCTCAATCTGGCCGGGGTTTGATCAACATTGACGACAAACCCAGCAGCTTCATGTCGATTGGAAATTTGGCAACCGTCGAGACTACCCCTTTCCAAGCCGCATTAGGCGCGTCTGCACCAGGTTATACTTGTTGTTGTTGTCCTTTTGTCCTGCTTTCGAAGACCGGTGGTCAGGAGCCTAGAAATTCCGTCGAATATTGACCAGCCTTGCAACTCGGTATGGAGCAAAACGCCAGATGCAGGGCACTGTAAGATGAAGCAATTAAAAGAGGGCGGAAGACCTCACCTTAGTGGCAGGCAGCGTACCAATGACCGCCACACGAAACTCGCAATCGAAACATTGAAAACAATATCCATAACTCGCTTCGTGGACCCTTTGCCAAGAGACCAAAGATCGCGGGATTGCAGTTTTGGAGGAAGGCACATTCCTACATCCTCGCACTCCGCGTCCGGAGCGGATCGATGTTTGGCTTTCGTGGTGGCAATAAGTTCGTAATTGCGGCTTGCAAGGGCATTCACTTGGCGCAACTGGTAACTTTGTGGATTTGGTCTACGTACATGTGTCAACAAGAGCAGTTCGTCAACACATAACTGAGCCTGCTCCATCTGCGCCTGGCCGCCGACCATGGCAGAACCATGAAAGTTTCCAACGAAGCATGCCCCGTAATAGCCAGTCCGACCCCTTGGTTCATCCATTCTCTCACAATGGCTGGACAATTCTCGACATATCGAAGTTTGGGCGATACATGCGTCTTCAAGGCGAATTTGACTTGGTTGATCCGAATCAACACGGACGCGATGGTGTGTGGGAAACAAGCAGCAAACGAAACCCGGTCATAGGCTCCACTTCCAATTCAGGAGTCATCCAATAGGCGATGCGGAATTGGCAAACCCGGAGCTCAGATGGTGATAGAACAACCCCGGTGCGCATTTATCACTATATTTCTCAGGTTTGTTCTGTGCAGTAAGTGAAGTACAGTACAGTACAGTACTGTTTTTTTCTTTGGTTTTTTTTTTTTTTCCAAGTCTTCAATATCAAATTTAGGGACCAAACAAACGAAAGTCGGCAAACGATGAAGGAGAAATGTGAAGGTAATATTTTATCATCACGCTTCTCTTCCGGCTCATCTGGCAAAGCTGCATCCACCAATGTTGCATTGTTCGTGTTGACGCCGCAGCTTCGTCCTAATGCTGAACAAATATTCGTTTTACGCGTTTCAAGTCTTCAGAGCCCGTGAGCAAGATGAGTACCCACGATCTCAACAAAATATGAGAACCAAACTTGGCCATGATTGCACAAAGACTGCAATCTCTGGCCTTGATTGTGGTCCATCATCGATGGAGATCATGGTCCCTTTTTGTGCAAGGCGTGCAGAGTGTGGCACAAGTGTCTTGATTTCAGGGTCTTCTCTCCGAGATGGGTGCAGGTTGCACAGCTCCTGGGACGAAAATACTCAGGAGCAAGGGTTGACAGACCCATCCACGCCGTGGCACACAAGTAGCCCAACCGTTACTGACCTTGACATCGACTTGGCCTCCAGCTGCGTCGACGCCACGGGCTAAGGATGAGAAGCTAGCAGACCGCCAGAACATGCCAACCCTGCGCCATCATGACTGGAGACTGTATGGGGCCTTGTGACGCCAGTCATGGTCATGGCGAGCAAAACCCAGGCGCCCTTCTGCCTGTGGACAAACAATGTGTTCGGTTGCCATTTTTGTGGGGAAACGGGAGAACATCAACCAAGTTCACACGCTTTTTTGTGCTCACCGCAACATGGTTTGATGTGCTTGTTGCTCGTTGCCGAGGGTAAGGGAACTGTGCGAGAAGTGCCTCGACCATCGGCGAAAGATGAAAGAAAAACAAAAAAATTTGATGCATCCCTAGGCTCCTACCCTATAGAAATCTGAATATTGGGTTTCGCTGACAACAAGACTTCCGGCCAGTGGCGATGGCATGGATGACCGCGCGGAACGAGACGACTATGCAGTTTCCTCTCTGTGAGAATGACCCGATGCCAAGGGTGTGGCCTTCATCTCGAGCTACATCTTTGCCACTGGTCAACATTCCTCTCACAGAGCGGTTCTCGCTTTTGGATATCATGGATTTGAGGCTGATCCAAAGCTTACTTCCATACAACTCGCACACTCGTCCAACCACCCCAGTGACAGAGAGCTGACCTGTGTCTGACAGAAAGGGCCGGGCTTACTGTATGAAGTACTCCATACAAATAAATGTGTTCCTCAAAATGGAGCCTGAGATGATGAATATCGCCCGAGGTGGGAATGGATGGACTGGGCACTTGCAGCACCTGATTGGCAGCATTTTCTCCCCATCACATTCGCCAACAGCGACACCTGCGTCATGCTGCCTCACAGGGGGCAACCACCCAGTCAGAATGATGGGAGTCATTGTCGAATATGCAGCCTGATATGCAGTGTCTGTGATAGACCCGACCCTTCTGGTTGTGACCAAGCCAAAGCCAAGCCAAAATTTGGATGCACTGTGACGGCAAAAAGGCGGGGGATGGATGGATGGATGGGTTAATTATTGATTGACCACAAGAACCAGGGCGGATGGTTCATGTTGTCCCCAAAGCCGGACGAAGTTTGTGGGCACATTTCATGGACGAACACCAACCCTAGCGTCGATAATCATTGATGAACGCCCTTGGCACAGGGTAGGCATCCAGGCATCCAGGCATCATCCAAGCATCCAGAACTTCGAGTGGTTGCCCATTTGTGATAATTGTTCGATGGGAGGCGAATCTCGAAGCGGAAGGATGCTGACGTACACGCCGATGTGCTTTGTCGTCACATCTGGCGTGGCAATGGCAGGCATCCGCCAATCTTTAGTCAACTCCATGATGTGCCGTGGCAAGCATTCATTCCTGTCTACTTGTCTTGCCTGCTGCTACTGCCTGCTGTGCCGGCGACAGGTCAAATCGCTGGTCCAGGCATCTCCTCCCATCGTGTGGAAAGAGGGTGTCCGAACTTGCCAAAGAGAGCAGCACCATGGCTAGTGTGCATCGACGCAGGTACATGCAGAGGACATTCCAACCGGCTTTAACCGACGCTCCCATCTAGAGATTTGTGACCATTGTTCACGATGCGTCGTTACATGTTCAAAGTACAGCACAAGTTTCGTAGGGTTGGCCTTGCATCAACCAGACCAGCAGAGAACAGTTCTCTTCTCCGCATCTGAATGAGTCAAATTCCACCGTGTCTCCTGCACGAACAACAAAGAAGCAGAGTTCGATACAGTCCTCGGGACCCAGTAAGCTATCAGGAGCTCTGTCCGGAGTAACACACAGTCGGCCATCGCCTCCGCGATGCTTGTCTCATTAATCATCGTGTAACGAAGAGCAAACCTGCGTTGGTTCCTTCCTCCCGTCACACATCGAAGCACTTGTAGTCATCGCCATCCTCCTCCTCCCACCTCAGCCAGAGGACGATGAGGCTTCGCCGTGGTCTTCTACGGCTATTCTTCCCCCCCCGGACCGGGGCAAAGTGTTCTCGGCCACCCCATGGGAAAAACACACAACGCCTTCTCTTTTCCAGGGTCGTAGGCGGCAAAACCCGTAGCCCTCCAAGAATGGATCAAATGGACAAACCCTGCATGCAGCTTTTGCTGCTTTATACCGGATGTTTCTCGGTGGTGCGGGGGTGGGCGAGTGACTGCAATGACAGCAACGAGAAGAGAGAGGGGGGCGAAACATTGACATGACTTTTCTTCACAAAGAAAGCACTGCATCGTGCACATCATGCCTCCGATCCGGGAGCCCGAAGAGGAACAGAGGCAGAAGCGGGCATGGGGGCGTGCGCCTGCATCGGTACCTTGGGGTAATGTCGAAAATGGCTCGTTGGGCTGTGCATGACCAGCTGCATGAGCAGAGAGGGTTGGGTCGCCTTCTGGGGTATGTTGGGAAGGTAGGTAAAGGGCTTTGCGGAAAGTCTTAGAGCGTTCGGGGTTAGTAAGTGGGAATGAGGCCTTGGAAGGTGTATCGTTTGCACGTGGTTGGAGAAGTTGAAGTTGATGGTTGTGGAGTGTTGGCGGTTGTGACGCTGGTGGTGACGGTGACGGTGTAGGTTATGTTATTGTTTCTGGCCAGAACAGGTATTACTTCTACGAGATGCTAATGTGATGGCAGCTAGATTGTTCATGTGTGATGTCGTGTTTTACAATGACGTACATACGTAAGGAATTAATATGGCGTCAATTACAGAGTACGCTGCAGGATATCACAACTCAGTCATCTAATATGGCCAAAGCTCATCATATATATTACAGCCCACGGTCAACAAAGAACCAACCTGACATTTGTGATTGTAAGATAATATACTCCTACCGGCCGACAAAGTACAGGTACAACAGAACATTCAACCCCAGAACTTTACCCATTAGTGTGGCAAAAGTGTCAACACGTACTTGCATCAACTCATACTTGGGCCTTTTCACCGCACACTCCTCTTAAGCGGTAGTATCACCACCAAGCTTCTTGGCTGCTGCGGCTTCTTCTGCCTCTTCTTCCTGCTCAAAGTCTTGAAGGGCACGGGTGCTGAGCTTCTTTGTCTCAGCCGCCTCCTCTGCTTCTTCCTCCTTTTCAAAATCTTGGAGGGCCCGAGTGTTTAGCTTTTGAGACACAGCAGCCTCCTCTGCCTCTTCCTCCTTTTCAAAGTCTTGGAGGGCCCGAGGGTTTAGCTTATTGGTCGCTGCCGCTTCTTCCGCTTCTTCTTCCTTTTCAAAATCCTGAAGTGCGCGGGAATTTAGCTTCTTAGCCTCAGCTGCCTCCTCTGCTTCTTCTTCCTTTTCAAAGTCCTGGAGGGTCCGAGTGTTCAGCTTTTGAGCCTCGGCAGCCTCCTCCGCCTCTTCTTCTTTTTCGAAGTCCTGAAGTTGCTGGACATTGGTGGCTCTCTTGGCATTGGCCTTTGCTTCCTCGGCTTCCTCTTGCTTCTCGAAATCCTGAAGGACTTCGGTTTTGGTGGCCCGAGCACCGAGCAGCTTGCTTGCCACGTCGAGAGAACTGCCAACTGCTCCCTGGACAGCGTCGCCGGAAGTGACTCCATCTGTGTCATGTTAATTGTCGGCTCTGGGTTCTTTGATGCTGCTGAACTAACCACGGCGAATGCTGCCGGTTGGGGCGGCGGAAACGGCCACTGCCAGGAGAAGAATGGAAAAGGACTTCATTTTGTTATGTTGTAATTAGAAAGGATTAGAATGAGTAAACAAAGTCAGAGGGCCAGCCTAAGGAGAAAGTTGATGGAGGATTAGGTAGTACCCCTTTCCAGAGGCGCCGTCTCTTATATGAGTCTTTGAAATATGGGCAGTGGTCCCATCTACATTCACAACTACGCCTGACTCTGAGACAAATCGTCCATTGGAGAGCGAGACCGTCTCTCGTCGTCATCATAACGCCTGAGGTCTGGTCTCGTCAGCCTTCAACAGAGTCCACCTGTTGAGACCTTGAAACAACAACATGATCACCGCGATTGGGCATGTCCAACAGGGTTCATCGGAAGGGCTATCCTCAAACTCAGGATCTATGCTTTACTGTTTTAAATAATCCGACAGCCACCATCGGGAGTGTCTCCCGCGAGCCTGTATTAACGAAGATCGATCGTTCGGCAGGACACCCTTGTTTTGGGGGCGGAGTTGGCTAACGTTTCAGCGGATAAGCGTGGGCTCAAACGAATTGTGTGAGAAGGGGCATCACTTGTACTTGGAAGAAGCATGAGCGACTGCGGTTGATATTGAGGGCAATTGCGAGTAGAGAAGGTGGTTCAAAGTCTGGCGGATTTGAACGGTATTCTCGCCTGCTTGATAAGTGATTTGGTGTTTTGGCATTGAGTTGTGAGAAGCATATGTCGCAAAGGATGCAAACTCCAAGTTTGGAACATAAGTGTGTTTCGTGCAGAGGTGGGTTTGGCTGTAGTGGCCAGTGCGCAGGGGCGTTTCGGATACAAGACAGGACTAAGTATAGTTCACGAAAATATTGCATGATTTAAAGAGCATGGCCACTAGAGGTTGGGGGATGCTGCTTGAGATGTGTAGTGTTGAACCTGTTGTGCTTGGTAGAGACGAGGGTGGGCGAAGATCCGGAAATGTTGATCGCCACCACGGCCGGAGCTTCGAAATTTCATTGCATCGCGTAACGGATCTGTGGTCTAGTACGTTTCTAAATCTCCCAAACAGGGACTTGTTGATATAATAGACGGGTCGAAAGTACTCGATTTTACCACTGCTTCGATGACGTGGGAACAGATGGCATGGGAGCCACCCGCTTTCCCGAGTCCAGTTTTGCCAATTGTTCTTAAACAATAAGCTCCGTTTTGAAGCCCGAAACGTTTTATTATGTCTTATTGATCTGCTGATATGCGGGTTGGGATTGTCACCGTGGGACGATAGTCTACCACCTGTCACATCGTAAGCTTTATCGCGAGCTTTTGGAGGATATGGGGACTAGCTCGAGGAAGGGAACAGCAGGGCGACCTACGTCTTGCTTTATAGTTGATATTGTGAATGATTTCCACAGCGGAAGATCGTTCAGCTTGCCTGGCGTGCATGTTTTGAAATGTGCAAGGTGATGGTAGATCCAGCACCGTGTGTCAACTCCTCTGGCCTAAGGCCCAAGTACACTTGGGCATCAGAAGTATTTGAACAAGGAAAGGTATCGCACATCGCGTTGTGTGCTGAGGTATATTGAGCTGCGTTAGTGTATACTTGATCATGTTCAAATACCTTTGACCACAGACTGTATGACCCGTGCCTTCCTTCTGCATTTACTCTTGATCAACCCTCCTGAGGCTGTGGACGGCTGTCGCAGGACAAAATCTCGTCATATGGGAGGAACCACCAGATTGAAGTGGCCATTGATGCATTCAGGAGAGAAACTCGACACTAGACCGAGTGTTCAGCTGCCTACCATCAGATATGGGCACTTGAGTAGGCTCTTTAAAGCCGAAGTCATTCACAACGAATCACGAAGCTCCTGAATGCCCGAGAAACATCAATACAACAACAAGCAGGAACCTGTTCATCAATCTAGTTCTAGGTAGAGCTAAGAAACATGTACTCTAACTAAAAACCCGAAGAAGCCTATTATACTCGCAAATCAAAGCATTCAAAGAAATCATCCAAATCGTTGAGCCACCACCATCCGCCATCCAGGCACCCATCCCATCACCGGATGACTCAACCTCACCCAAAGCTGAAACCACTTGGACCATCCGCAAACACCATATCCAGATGAATCATACCGAAAAAGCCAATCCCAACCTATAAGTAGTCTCTCACCAAACTCGTCAATCCAACCTGCCTTTCAGCCCATAAACTCATCCACTCATACCACCCACGATAGTGTACGGAATGACTCGCACCCGCAAACAGTTCTCCAGCTCCCACGGCAAATGGGCCCTAACAACGCCGAAAGCAAACCTTCCTACATTGAAACCTCTTAAAGTCCAATCCTCGCGATGCCCTCGCCGTGTACCGTCCATCGATGAAGAGTCAATTTCACTAGCGTACTCTGATACACCCCTTCCAGGGGAGAGGATCTTCTCTGGGGCAGAATGGACGCCGCAATTTGAAGAGATTCCAACATGGGCGTTGTATGAGATGGGAATACTGTATGATGATGCCTTTGAGCTGGATGATGTGAGGGAGTCAGTTTGCCCGGTGGATGGAGGCAAGTCGACCGAGGTAGATGTGTGTCAGAGCCCGACGCTGTCGTATTGTGATGTTGCAGGTGATGAGGCACTGGCGACGTGGGCCATGGAGGATGACTATGTTGATTTGGGAGTTGGATGCACTGGTGACTTGTAGTGATGGTGGATGGAAATGCCACTTCACATGTGTAGATTAATACATTGTAGGCCATCTTATTCAGTCTACCATCTATAGCGCCCAACGCCGCCTTCAGCCAACGAACTCCTATAATACATGCAAATACAGTCCCCCCAAACTCAAAAGACTCCTCTGAGATGCACGCGAACCTACGACATGCTATACGGTACTATTGCCTTATCAATAATCGGGTCTCGTCGTGACATCTTTTCCTTTTCCGTACCCCAGCGGGACTGGAACTCGTTGTCTGCATCTAGCGCCTGGTCAAATGCCTTGCGACACTCAGGCGGCAGCAGGTCCTTGATCTCGTCTGACACGGCTCCCAAGCCGTTGAACGACGCTACGAAATCGGCGGGCGTCTCGTTGCTAGGTGCCAGGGACGCATTGTTCCGTGGCGCACCTTCGCAGTACGTGTCCATGATGAGGAAGTTTCTAGCCATTCTGAGCGGCACGGGTGGGAACTTGGCGTTTCCCTTGGTGGTTGCCTCTTCGTCGGGACTAACTTGCTCAATTCGCACGTGTGTGGGCTGCATCATGGCTGGGTATTGCAGCATGTTGGTGTGGATGTCGTAGACGCCGACATTGTTGAATCTGCGGATCGCGTTGATTCCAGCGTTGAATATGCTAGATTGCTATTAATACGAAGTGTGTGTTAGTGTAGTGCGACTACGTACCTTGCCTCTCGGGCGTGTTCCAGCATCCAATTCTGGTCATTGACATTGACTTTGCGCTTCTTGTATTCAGGTTTCCCATTCGGCACAGGCACTGATGGCACATTGGTGTGGTATACAGCACTGGCGCCGTGCCAGGCAACATACTGATTCTTGTTGTATTCGCCAGGGATGAAGTGATCGTCCGGGTCGGCGAGTTGGCCCTCAACAACACCCTCTTCTCGCAGTTGAGCGACATTGTAATCGTCAATGATGCGCTTACCACCAACGATGATTCTCGCGCCAAACTCCCGAAACACAGATCGAGCCGTAACAACGCCTATTGATCGACCCTTGTAAGAGTGTGGGATAATATCGCGCTCAATCATGTCGCGCTTCTCGTCGTCGTCGACGATAATTTTGTGTAGTTTCTTGTGCTTGGTGAAGAAGAGGTAACTGTCTCGGAAACCTACGCAGCGAGCTGGCTCCGTCGACAACATGTACAGCCGATTGCCACGTCCCAACACCGTAAAGGTACGGCAACGATAGTCGCGACCACCCTCCAGATTTCCCTGCTTGTCGACCTTGGTTTCACCCTCAGGATCCTCGGGCAGCACGCACTCGTCGTTGACGATCTCCGCCACAGTGCCCTCAGCATCAATGACTTGTTCAGCCTTTGGCGCTGCCGGTCCTCCCTTGCGACCGCCTCGGCCTCTCCATCCTCCTCGCCCACGACGTCGGGGTGTGTCCTCCGTCACCGTAATCATGGGATCCCAGTCGGGAGGTTTGTTCTTGGGCGGCCGACCCAGCCGCTTTCTCCTAATGACAGGCTGAGGTGGCGGACTGGGTTCTTTGGGTTCCTCTTCCTCCTTTGCCGGCTCTTCTTCGTGCTCAGACTCGACCTTTGTTTCCTCCTGCTCATCGTCATCGTCTTCTTGCGCGGGAGGCTCCTCATGCTCGGAGCCTTCGTCGGCGACCGTCACATCGGGCATGGGCTCATCTTCGACATCGGCAAAACCCTTGGGCGTGCTCTCTGCAGAGGTTGAACCGCGCGTTAGTCTTAGGCGAATTCTTGTCCTGGGAGCCATGGTTGCGCAGGTGTGGTAGTGTTTGGGTGAGGGCGGAGGGGGTGAGCACAGATGGAGAGCAGAACAAAGCCGCTGAATTCACAGCAAAAATGGTTGAAGAAAAATAGGAATAAAACACTTCAAAACGAAAAGCATGCGATTGATGCGCAACGCCGCTGCAAGGACAATCCCGTGGTCGTGGAGGATTGTTGCGCGCAACATGGGCACATAAAAAAAAGATGGAGAAGGAAACTGGAAGGACTTACCCAGTGCCGCCGATGCCTTCCTAGCAGCAGCGCGACTAGACCGTCGCCCCATTGTGCAAGTGTCAAGGTCTGGTCAATCAGTTCACAGCTCGTATCTCCCAAGTCTCGGCTAGTTGGTAAGGGAGTGCCACTATATGCTACGCGCGCCAAAAGGAATATTGCTCCAACGACAACTTCAGCTGCAAGAGGCGATGATGAGAGCCAGATTTCGATACAAAGAACAAGTCGACGTTTTGCCCTTGGTCCAAGAGTCGACTGACGCATGCATGGCACGGCACACGGTTGGGACGCGCCTTGTTGCATATCTCGTCGTTGATTGGTCCGTTACCGCACCCTCATTGAGTGCGTACCAGGACTCGCACTGTATTCTCGCACTGTCCCTCCGCTCACACTGATGCTTCATTTGGGACAACATTTCCAACTGCAACTTGACTATCGAGGTGGTAGGCACTACAAATCACGTTGGGAAAACCTTACAGTAGTCATTGTTTGTTGAGCCGATATCTATTCGTACCACTCATATTCAATGTCCATCCAGTCCATCAGTACAGCAACTCCAAACATCACATCGTATCGCACTCACCACCACTCTGGACAAAATGCTCTGCTCTAACAGGTCGCAAACAACAAACCCAAGTCCCCCCTACCCTCCTGTCCAATGAATATGCTGCAAAGCGAGACGTGAAAAGCTTAAAAACTCCTTGGCCTTTCCAGAACCTGTTGTCTATCTATATGCAATGAAGCCTTTGTATCCAGCTGCCGCCCGCTTACAAAGTATCCCACCCCCCGTTGTTGATCTCGGCCTCCAGTTTGCGGCTAATAAGACTGGGAACACCGTGATTTAATACTGTATTTCGTATCATGGAGTCATATCTCTTCTGGTTCAAGAAGAGTTGTCGGCCGTGACGCAGTTGGGGATCTGTCTCGCCGTATTTATCAATGTACGGCGCCGAGGCGTATGACCCAGACTGTCGGAAGAGGTAGACTGTTGAACACTTTCGTACATTCAAGTATACACCAATGTTTTGTTGACACCTAATACCAGCAAGGGTTAGCAAAATAGCCCATACAGTCCCCGACTGCAGTTCCAAACTTACTTTCGCATATGCTGCTGCGCACCACCAATTCTAGTGGTCTCCCTCCCAATTGTTTCGGGTTTCTGGCAGCAGTTGCTCTGACTACAAAATATTTCGCCGCAAAACAAGCAAATGACGGGATCCGTGAGGTCTTTACCCGTGGATGGACACTTCCTCCTGATCGACTCCTCAATCAAGGTGTCATACGTTTTTGGGAGACCGATGAGCTCGAAAATGCCTGGATGGCTAACAAGAGCTGACGGGCTCATGTCTCCATATCCATTGGGCCACACCACCTGATGCTTAATCCAACCCGAGACCAGATCATACGTTGAATCTGGCCAGCTACAAGCCGGTGCATTTTCCGTCATGGACGCGCACATTTCATCAAAGGTGGGCAGCCGAAGCGCCTCTGTCAGACGGTCGAGTTCGTCTGCGTCTGCATCCTGACTCGATGAAATGTGGCTATTAAAGTCGACACCATACTTGACGTATAGGAACACGACGCTTTTCCGCAAAAAGGTCAAGGCATACTTCTTGACAAAAGTGTACCAGCTTTCCAATGTGTCAACACCTGGCTGTTGGAAGCCCCTATTCTCGCCTTCGGTATCGTCGGTTTTGCCAAAGTTGGCAACCTCGAGCTCCATCCCACACTTGGTAACTGCCAGGGCGAAATTTGCAAAGTTGTGCATGGCCGGGTCCTGCGAGTGCCTACTAGCGAGGCCCTCTATCCACATGCTAAACGGCACATTTCGCCCCATGTGGAAGACTACCTTGATAAGCTCAGCCAGGTAGCAGAGCCGCAGCAGGTGAAAAATGTCGGCGTTGTAGGCTGGTACGAGACCATACGTACACTCAACCAGAAAGGTGAATGGATCAAGACTCAACAGCGGTGGATAAGCGTCCAAGGGTCGCCGGACAACAGGGGTCAAGATGTCTTGGGCTCCCACGTATCGACACATGAACAACTGGCAGTGCTGTCTCTCACTGTCACGGGTGAATTCTTCTTCGATGCGATTCGGCACCCCGTCAGTATGGCCGGCTCCCACAGCAATGTAGGAGGACGCAGTTTCCGAGAGAACGCGCAGGTGCATCAGCACTTGCTCGGGAATTTTGTCCAACAGTGTCATTCCAGGCTGGACTTCGACGCCACGTTGCTGGATTTCCACAGACGAAATGGTAAAGCCAACGGCTTGCACCAGGGTATCGCTCGAATAAAGGTCATCACCGCCGGTAGTCTTAGCGTCGTTCGGGTGTCTAGTGTGCAGTCCATTCACCCGTAAAGTGTCCCTGAGGCGTCGGTATGCCGACTTCAAGTCTCCCAGTATTTGATTGTTGGGGGCAGCAGCCGCGACAGAGTTACCCGGCTCAGGGGTGCCAGCCGTGGAGAACGAGGAGCTTGCGGGCGTTCCAAGTACAGACGACTGTGCGTCAGGATCATCCCTCCCCCACGAAATCTCGCCTTCAGGCTGTTGGTTCGTCAGAGTTTCCACCAAGCTGCCGGGCACGCTGGGGGTGTACATGTTTGGAAGGCCGGGCGAGTCAACCTCGGGAGCCTTACCCCCTTGCAGCCAATACGCGGAGCCCATCTTCATGTCAAGGAAATCTCCGAATGATTTTGAAGGTTGCAGATAACTAGGGTACGACTCTTCCAAGCCTTTCCATATAATGGGGAGGAATGCGTTGCCCAGGGCCTTGCAGAGCGGACACACGAATTCATTACGCCGCGTGTCTTCTGGGTGATGCCGTGCAATTTGGTGAGTATGCCTCCGGTTTGTCGCTTCGTAATATGCTTCGAAACACCGGTAGTGCATCATGTGCCCACATCCGCTGGCAACAGGGCCAGGTCGGCAAAGGTTGGGTTTGAAACCCTTGCCAATAGTCTGTCGCTCAGCTAGAAAAGTCTCTCCGCTCGCATTGAGCTTTTCTACCATTTTTCGATTCTCACGAGCAATCCCAAACGGCCGAATGTCTTCAGCCGATCGGTCTAGGTTGCAAGGTGTCTGTGAAGCTTCTCGCACCAGATCGGGGTCTTGGAAATCGGTCTGTCGAAGTACGCGGCTTTCGTTGAGAAGCGCAAATGTGCCATAAAGTCTCCTATCATCAGCTTCCTCCTGGCACAAGATACAAGTTCCTGTCGGGTACTTCCAGTTGTGCTTTCGGTCTTCTGACTGCTCCATTTCGTCTTCGTCCTCATCCAAGTCGGAGCCCCAATCAATGGTGCCTTGATTTTCAAGAAAACTCTTTTGTTGTTGCTGGAACTGCGCCATTACCTTGGCCTGACGGCTCAAGGCAGCCTTTTTGCGCCTCTCCCGCTCCTCTTCCACGGAATTGTTGGCCGGGGACGCGGTATCGACCCGGTCGACTGAAATGCCAAGATTCACAAAGGACAACTCGAAGGCTTGTGGTCGCTTTTGCCTCAGTCGCCGCAGGACCAGCGCAATCTTGGGGTGAGCTGCCTTGAATTCCTCCTTGTTCGACATTAACGTCAACAAAGATACAATGGTTCGGGAATTGGTCGCGTCTGGCATAAAGTTGCTGCGAGCCATGGTGGTGAGAGCAATCTGGACAAAGGAGTTTGGCGGCTGCTCAAGAGACTCGATTTCGCTGGACTTGTCCTCGAGAATAGCAATGAGGATTAGATGCAAAACCACCTGCAAGAAAGTTTCTAGTCGGGTAAATGGCACCGACGGTGTAAATCTTTGCGCGACAAGGGGATACAGGAGGGAGTAGTAAATGATTTGGGCAAACATGCCGGTTCTGGTGAACTGGCCGAGGTTCTCAAACAAGCCTGACGGGATGGGGCGGTGCTTGGGTTCGTAGACAATCTCTTCGACCGTCTTGCCAGTCGTCTTCGCCATCTTCTTTCGGTATGCCATCTCTGATTCTTCCCGCTGGTTTTTGTTGTAATGCGCAATGTATGGATCAATCTCTTCAATGAATTCTTGGCGCAGTTCAAACGTGCCCACGTCGGAAACGCCCTCGGGGGGTTTAAAAGTCGCCATTTCGTCCAAGACGCGATGAAAGTCTTCTTGCTCCTGGTACTTTTCTGGTAGCTTACCGCAAATCTCGTTGAAAGAGAGCGGCTTAAAGCATAAGACGTGCGTAATGTCTCGTCGCATGGCGAGCATTTTGGAATTCGGCTCTTCATCGGGTGCAATGAGCGACGTACGATCGCTCAAGAGGACAATAAGAAGGTGAATCATGTCCTCAACAATGTCAAGGTGCTGTGCATCATCCTGCGCCTCAGACTTGAGCTCAAACAGTCCCTTTACCCAGCTGTCCATACCGAATCGGTCCACGATGGAAGCCAGGACTCGGCCGGGATTGCATACAACCATAGCAGTCTGAAGAAGGAAGATGTCCCGGTGGTGCGAAACGTCTCTTTGCCCGACGCCGCGATAGGTGCTCGCTTGGTGCCTTAGACTGATTCCATTTCGCACCCACATGTTGGCCTTGATCTGTGCCAGCCAAGCGCAGACGCGTAGAGGGAAATCAAAGGCAGCCACGAGGTAGTCTTCTGGGTCGTAGTCCTTCCTCGGAATCTGTGGGCGGCCCATTAATCTTGGCTTTGACCTCAGCTCTTGACCAGTGAAGCTCATCAGAGTCTTAACATTGGATGCCGGGAGCGAACGACCGCATTCAATGAGCCAGGACAAGGTATAGTGCAAGGCGTGGTGGAAGCTTATCGAGTCCTTTTCAACAACAAACTTGACCACTTGATAGGATGTATTTTCAGGGTCAAACTCAAAGTCGCTCAGGGTCTTGAACTTGACCTCATCCTTGATCTCCCCCTGCTTAAATCTATGGCGTTCGGCACCTATGGAATTCAAGATTACAGTCTTGGCCGTGAAGCGTATTGCTCGCTGGAGGTAGTGTATTTCATCAGGGGGGCAATCTCGGAACGCTTCAGCAAGATTCCGTGCTTGGAGGTTGATTTGTCGTGTCACTAGCGAGGCTGTTATCCAAGAGTCCGCTTCGTACTCGACATGCTCCACGACTGCTCGCACGTTTGGTCCGATGCACTGGTGAAGCTTTACCAGGTCCAAGAACTGCATCAAATATCTAGGCTCCGCCCTCACTCTTTCCTGAACGTGGGGGGAGCCAAAGAGATATTTCAAATCTTGGTAGAAGTGATACATTCGGCGATTGGTCACTGATCCACTTTCAAATGCAAGGACGGCATCCGGGGACACATCCCACGGGTGACCAACCTGCCTGGTAGTCAAGAAGGTGTACAAGATGGCTAGCAAGCTGCTCATAAAGTTGCCACGTTCCACAACTTCAGCAGTAATGGAAGGGGTAGTCAACATTTGCAGTGACAAGTTGATAATGGAATGATCTGGCTCCCTGTCGCCTACAAGGTACAGCTGCGCCAATATGGTGTACAGACTGGCAAATCTTAGGGCCAGAACACGCTTGAACTCGGGAACCGACACTACTGTCGAAATATAAAGGGACCGAAGGTCAATCCTAACCTTTTTCCACATCCGCAAGTCAAAGAGAAGCAACCAATCGAGCCGTACGCGTTGGAATACATCCTCGGCAGGCGGTACATTGTCTCGCTGCATGTAAACTTGCGGGGTCTCGATCCAGTACCTGCCGGGCCGCGGGGTGACCTTTTCTGTTTTGCCAGGAGTTTTCGGAATGTCGACATTCGCTTTGGCGTAGATTGTAGGTGCGATCAAAGGGTCGGCCGTGTCCGAATCCGAAGGCGTACCGTCACGGTCTCGTGGTGCTGCTCTTGCTTGAACGGGTGGCGGCGGCGGAGGTGGAGGATAGCCGGCCATGGTGGCCTCGTCTTCTTCCAAAGCCTGATCCGACTGTGACCAGTTCATGCCGAGATCACCAACATCTCCTCTAGCATCTACCATCATGACATCGTCGTCCTCGTCTTCATCACCGCCTGCCACCGAGCTTGTCGGGGACTGACCATCATCTCCGTCATTGTCACCCATGTCCGCATCATCGTCTTGATCTTCGTCAGGGTCATCATCTCCGTCAACATCGAGTTCGAGAGTGCCGCCAGGGCCGGCTGCAGCTTGTAACGCCATAATAAAGCGCACATTTACACCGTGTATCCTCGTTCGGGACATCATGTTTTGATCGTCCTCATCCTCATCGTCAATCAGGCCAGCTGTGTGCGAGGCAAGACTTCCCTGTCGCCATGTTTTCATCATCTCGTCACACACAGTTCGTCTAAGAATGTTGCTATCGTGTCCGACGGAGCAGCCAGATATGTCGCTCAACCATTCAACAAGCGTACCGCACATTTGCTCACGGAAGGTGTCTCGTGCTGACCGAATCGTAACAGTAACTCTAATGGCTTCCATGATTTTGGCCATTTGAAGCAGCCTGTCAATGTCAGGCAAGTAGGTCAAGATGCTTCTTCCAACCATATCAGTCTCTCCAGCATCCCTCGCGGCATCCCGTCGGGTCTTTCGACAAGCCCTGGCAATCTGATCTTGAACTTCTTGGACAGTGTGTTTCTCGTCATTCCACAGTATGAGGGCAAAATCGTTGCAGGAGGCGGCTTCGGAGCCGTAGTAGGCAGAAGTCAGTCGGGACGTTTCCTCATCTTTTAGAATCGATTCTTTTGTCTTTGTCTGTCTCAGCTGCTCCGGTGAACAGGATATAACATCGCAAATGTAGTCAAAGACACGGCCGATGGTCATGGAGAGGCTATTGACAAGTTCGTCCGGCAGACCAGCGGCTTCCTTGCCCTTTCCCTTGCCATGGCCGGGTTTCATGTCGGAATGGATGGTGCAGAATAAAGGCGTCTTCCAAGCCTCGTCGTCCCCGCAGTCACAGCAACCGCTGTTTCCGACAGACATTTGTATTCGAACCATGTGGCCGGTATGATCTGTTGAATCGTAACAGCGGACGCAGAGGCAGCATGTATCGTCAGTTCCGCAAGTTCGGCACATGTAGGTTGCCTCGCCAGGTTTGAATATGTGTCCGCACCGCTTGCCACGAGCTGCTTCTGTGTATTCTGCGCCTTCGACGGCTCCTTGGGCATCACTGAGCTTCAGACTCTCGGAGGGTCTGCCATCGGGGAACAAGAGTCGCATGTAGTCGTGGTTGCCGCCGGCCAGAGACCAGAACAAGCTTGTCAGAAGCTCTCGGGCAGCCTCGTCATTGTAGCGATTGTCGAACCGGGCAGGCAGCTCTGCCAAAAGCTGACAGAGCTGCTGCTCCTGTGTAGACATTGGGGCCTCCATACTCATGAGCTCATGATTTCTGCCGATGTCACCACAGCTGGCAGGCCCTGTAGCAGTCGTGGGAGTTACGGTCTGGTCTGATGTGAAGGTGGGGTGAGAGTCGAGTCGAGGATGTGGCGAGTAGCTAGCCACCGGTGACGGAGAGATGGTCTGGTCTGGGTGCTGACAATTATGATGGGGATCGATACACCATCAACAGACCGTGCTCAACAGGACGACTAGAGGAAGCTCTGCGAGAGAGAGAGAGAGACGTGTAGCAGAGATTTCGTGTGTGGTCTGCGTCGAGTTGGTGTCGTTGGGTATGCACGGATGCGAGATGGAGAGTTTGAAATGTGAACAGATCAGATGCGTTTTGCTTTGGAGGTCTGGTCTGGCTCCATGCTCGTGCTGGCTCTGGATGTTTTGCCCCTCCGGTCTGATCCAGTCCAGGCTGCTCCTTGCGCGAGCTTGACTGCCTGGCAGGTGTGCCAGCTGTAGGCGGCGGTCGCTGTCAATTTTGATTGACTTGACTGGACATTTGAACGCGGCAAGGCAGCACCACCGACGTCAGTCTAGTCCAGTCTGGTTGGTCGGTTACAGGGCGGGCCGGCAGCTGTCGTGGCACCAGCCGGGCTGAGATCCACCAAAGAACATTGAACCAGCACTTGGGACTTCAAATGTTCAAATGACTTGACATTAGAATCAAGGTTTGATGCTCCATGTCACCAGCTGTTCATGCACGAATATTATCCAACCAGACATCACAATTCCCATGTTTGCCCATGCCTCTAAACGACATTCATTCCTCCAAGTTTACAGCTGGGGGTCAGAAGTAATCAACCAGGTCAAGGTATCGCATATCGCGTTGCGTGTTGACTCTGCTGAGGCATATTGAGCTGCATTAGTGTAAACTGAGATATGTTCAAATACTCAAGTACACATTTGAACCACAGACTGTATGTCAAATTTTCAATCGTTACCCGTTGACCCCTCATACTCATATCATAGTGGCGCCAATGCCGTGGTTATTTCGCAAAACCATCAACATACCTAGGTAAATTCATCACACACGACATGTGGGAAATGGAACATTGAAATGGCATCACGCCAGGCATACCAGACTTGACGCCTGTGAGGTCAACTCCAATGGACACGAGACATTCAATGTTTGGGATCGACTGATGAGCAGAAGCCACCAGATGACAACATGTTCGTCAACATCCATGTCACTTGCGAAAAGTCCAGGTGGCCTTTCCCAACACGCCAACAGCTTAAATGAAGAATGCATATATGTACCCCGATTTGGCCACCGTTAGAAGATCTAGCTACAAAATACTTAGTTGTACAGATGCGAAAATCGCCAATTACTTATATGTCTGGTAAGTATATCCCAAACCCCAACTGCCGTCTTCAATGTTGAACTCAGCAGCTCTTTAACCAGTCAGAGCAACCTCATTCACAAAGTCTTTAATCAGCATTGAAACATCATGACTGTCCCTCATCCCGATTACCAGATGTCCACTGCCCTTGATTACTTCAAACTGCACGTTGACATTGCGAAGCCCGTTTCGTATTTCCTCTGCCCCTCCCAACGTGTAGGTCTCATCGTTCTCGCCGTGTATCATCAGCACTGGGCAACGAATAGACTCCAAGCGAGCGATGATATCCTCACGCTCTTGATTACTCTCCAGAACCGCATTGATGTTGTCGGCGCCAGAATGTCTCTCCACCCAATAGTCCTTGATGTGCCTTGCCCTAGGACCGGTCACATCAGGATCACCACCCCAGCTTCGAATAGCAGCATCCATGATCTCCTCCGACGGCGTTGGAGTGGATGACCAGATCTGCGCAAGCTGATCAAAGGCCGCTTTCTGCTCTGGGGTGGCGGATTTGCCGGTAGCTGCGATGACAACGAGAGCTGCAACACGGGAAGGATGTGAGAGCGCAGCTTGCAAAACGACTGATGCCCCCATGGAGATGCCCACGAAGATTGCCTTTTCTACCTTGAGCTCATCCTGTGTATTGCAATAAGAGTTCATTAGTGACACGAATTTACAGGACTGAATAGTTAGATGGGGAGTCATACCATCAACTTGATGACATCCTCGGCTTGGTCCCAATATGTGAATTGCTTGCGTCCGTTTCTTGTTTCTCCATGGCCGTTGAGATCAACGCGCAGCAGGTTCGTATTGGGAAGAGATGGGGAAAGATGGTCGATTGTCTCATCAAACATTGACGAGGACATCCACGCTGCGTGGATGAAGATGACGGTGGGAAACTTGGGGTTGAAGGGGGACGAGCTCGTCCAGTGCAGGGCTGAGTTGGTTGATGCCATGGCTGAGCTTGTATTTGTTTGCAGACGCTGTGGGAGTAGTCTCAATTGGATGTTTTATTTACTTGATGTGTTTGCTGAGGCTGAGGAAATCGTGGAGCGCCATTGTCTTCTTTTATAACCTTGTGAAGCAACTCTTCTTTCACCTCTCGCCAGACAGGCTAGGTTCTGGGTTATGCCATTCCGACACCATGTAAGTCAGAGCCACAACGGCACGATGAGTAAGGATTATGCTAATTGTAGAGTAGCAGACTGATCTAGTAATGCGGGTTCTGGAGTCGTTTGCGCCACATGGCAACAACCCGTTATGCTGGCGAGTTATACTGAAGCCACAAACCCACATAACGATGACCTGCCTAACAGCCGTAGTAAAATCCAGATCATTGCCACAGTCATTGCTGTGTTTCTCCAACTGGAACACATGATTACCTCTTCTCTTACATCTGTCTCTTAAATAAGACGCTAAGCCTGATAACTTCTTTTCACAATGTTGGCCCTTTGGCTAGTCCATGGTGGTCTTCGGAAAGAATAACACAGTTATGCTCTTTCTTGGTTGGCAGATAAACACTCAATGAAAAGACGTTGCCACAAAGGACAATTCACACTGAGTCAGTTCATTATGCCCATTCAACATATCCACGCGGGCTATGTGGCGAGGAAACACACAACGACTGCCGCATCAAACAATAGTTGTGAGTAAATTACGTGGAGTTTACTGCGTCAAACCTGCTCTCAGTCAACTTCACCTGTCAAAAGTGATTCAACTCATTACTCCTATCCATGGACAAGTTTACTGGAGAGACTGGCAGTATTGCAATGGCACCGGTATCTATTCCGCTCCCGGCGTCCGCATCACGTCCTCCTTTTTGCAGTAAAATAATTCACGTTTTTAAAAGTAATTGATATGCTACCAATATGTAGGGACGCATGAAGCCGCGAGCTAATGCACGGGCACCACGGCACGATAGCCTCATTTGGAGGTTATGAGCCCGCAGTTGGCTCGTGTTGACCATTATTGTGCCCGGTTCTCAGCTGTAAACCGCCGCGGCAAGCGATTCTCATCCTGTGTGTAAGCCTTGCCAGCCTCCTCCCTCGCTACATCGTTCAACCATCTGGAATTACCCTTGAAGCTATCGTCGACTGCGAATCTAGACGCCAAAAAGAACCAAGACAGCGCATTACCCACGGTGCCGACCTCATCACTTAGACCTGTCTCGGCGGCGAGTGACATGGTTGCGTGAAGCTGCTCGTTCGTAAAGAGATCTACCAAGTGACCTGCCACAGCCTCCCAGTCACCTGGCTTGACGAGATATCCATTCACCTCGTGCTTGACTTGTATTGGAATCCCGCCTGCAACCGTGGCGATGACAGGGCGTCCCGCGTGCAGTGCCTCCGACACCTTAATCTCGAAACCCTCTCTGGTGGAAAGCTGCAACACCACATGGGCATTTGCAATGATGACATTGAGTAGTTGATCATTGGGGTCGAGGCGCATGACACTGATATCACTTTGAAGATGGGGGCATTGGGTCTCAATTTGGGCCATGGTCTCGTCGTAGATCAAGGTTCCGTCAGGATCGTCAATGGAACCGTTGCCACAACTTGAAGTTTGTCAGCCAGGCTTCACAAAGACTTTCAGGACAACTTACATGACTAGCTGGGGAGGTTGAGAGGCGGCTGAAACGTCAAACCTGCGCCTGAATTCGGCGTAAGAGTCGATTACCGTTGGGATTCCCTTGGCAGGATCAAAACGGGCCACCTGGACGATATATTTGCCTGTACTGGTCAGTGTTTCGCTCATTCGCCGCTAATTAGTTTGCAACTTACGAGCCGGCCACTCCAGCTCGGTCATGTGCTGTGCATGACACTGGACGTTGTAATTGTGTATGTAGTATCCGGTATTCCACATGTTTAGACTTTTATTCAACCCATCAAGCCTGAAGTAACGATGTTAGCCTCAAGAGTGCTGAATCTGTAGTTCCAAGGGAAGTCCTTACCAGTCACTTGTAGCTGGGAGATACGTGACCTTGTCCTTTGGCACCGTATGCGGAACAAACTGGGGGATCGGATGGCTGATGAAAACGTCTGCTTCTTTAATGTGACTCCATATAAAGTCCCAGACGTCAGCTTGTGGTGTACCACTCTCGGCAATGAGATCACTCCGCAGTTGGATATGCGAGCGGAAGAAGACTGGTCTCTTTTTGGAGCCTTCCTTGATCATTGGAATGAGGCCAATCATTTGAGGATCGTCAATCTGCAACAATTAGTTCCTATTCAGCCTAGGGACAAGAATCTTGCATACAATGATGATGTCGGCACCACCCTCTTCCGGTAGGCACAGAGGACCACCCTCCGAGAACCAATATCGCGTAGCATTGTCCGTGATCCAGTCCAGGATAGCGGCCTTGTCCTCGGCCGGTATACGCTGTTCCGGAGGAGCTACTCCCTGAAGAATGTTGTGCATATTCTTCGTGATCCGGAAGACACTCTGTCGAGGTTTAGGGACTTTTTACCCATTAGGCTCAAAATTCATCACAATTTCCGCGTATATCGCAAGCATACGTACCATACCATCTCACATCGAGCCCGAGGAGTCGAGAGAATCTCACGAGTGCGTGCCGCATGAGAGCGACGCCTCCTCCTTGGGGAGTCGCGCTGAAGAAGGCCACTTTGGTCCCCTTGCGACGCAATTTGTCGGCGTAAAAAGACATTGTATCCCAAGATACCTGGGAGCACGTCTTTTTGTAATCGTCTAGAGAGTTGAGGCGAACCCTGCCATTGGCAGCAACCTGCACGGCGCCGTGCCAACCTACCTGGAGGAGTGGTGCCAGAGAAGGACCGAAATGACTGATGAATATGTGAGCTGATAATGTAACAAATCCAGAGAGTGAGATTAAGGCTTACACGATACATCTCCGAGCCATTGAGTCAGCTTGCTCGTCAATTCGCTTTGTTTGCCAGAGGCTTTTGTCATTCTGGCTTTCTGCCGGCATAACGATGGGAACAATATCCAGCCCCAACCAGAGGCGTGAGCAAAGCGTTGGACTGATTTCAGCCAAGGTAACAGGGAGTCCAGCGCCAATGAACTTTGCCATGTTTTCTGTTTCATAGGACTGCAGGTGGTCCATGATGCGGCTGACAATGGCGTCCTCGCCGTCACTTAATGTGACTTCTTGAACAAAAAATTCCGTCAGATACACGACATCTCGAATGGCCAAAGCAATCTCGGCCGTGGATTCGTCCTTTCGCACTGCCGAGATACCGATATATAGTGTCTTTGAAGGTTGTGTCAGTGTAAGTCGTCAGTTGAGTACGTGAAAGGGAACTAACCGTGAGCGGCAAATCGAAGGATCCTTGCTCCTGTGCGACTATGCTTCTTCGCCTGATATATGCCGAAGAGGCACGTCTAGGCGGCGGCGGAGTCATGGCTGGTGTTGTAGTTTGCCTTGAATGCCTTTTGGGTAGTTCGGTTGTGCTGTCTTCAATTGGCTGTTGCAAGCGCCTGGCCCACGAAACAGTGATGCCGACGTATGATATAGTTGTCGAATTTGAGCACTCAGGTAGGTCTCAGAAAGTTTACCAAATGACTGGTGAGTAAACTGATACTGTGGTGTCGGAGAATGGTGTATGGGATGAGTTTGGAAACGGCAAAACAAAACAGGAACAGGAATTGTATCAATGGACATGTAGCTAAGTTGGGGGAATGTAAAGACCCAAAAACATTCGTCACACAATAAATGCAGCTGATCTGGGCTCAAAGCTGCCCAACAGTCGCAGCAAGATGAAGCCCCCAAAGTCTTGGCTTGAACTTTGTTCAGCCATGCTTCCATGAGAAGACAGCTACCACTCAACTTGAATTGCACCCAATAATATTCCGTTTACGGTCTAGTATTGCCAGTCATTCTTCTATGTCTGCAGCCGTCCATTTTGAGTCTTTTCAGCCGTTGCTCAGTGTCACTTGTTGGTGGCCATCGCATGTGTGGTCATAAGATGCTTCCGAGCAAGGACATAAACCCGTTGGCCATCAGGCCATATCAGCGTCATTTCTGCCCAGCATCATGACTGCAGATATGTCAGCAACTTTCGTTCCAAGAATGAATTAGGGCGAGAAATACAATAATGTTTCTTTAAACGACGCGCTGATGTGCAATCTCTCGAAAGATGAGGGCAGTCTATGACGACACAGATGCACTCAAAAGCAGGCGTGCCACATCCTTGACCGTTAGGGATGTAAGACTGCAGTAGCCGACGTTACCGTTGTTTCACTGCTAATTTAAGCCATCAAGCACATGCCAGGTCTCACAAGGTGCTGTATTCCGGTGCTAATTTGCCAATCGCTAATGAGCTGGTCGCGTCGTCAAAGTCAAAATCAGCCACATACGGAGCTGACCAAGCTCAATGAGCAACCCGTATCCGAATATAGAAAAAGCACTTGAGCTTTATGAAGGGTTTAACAACTAAGAGTGTTTCAGACCTGAAGGTTGGCCGTTGGTGCATACCTAGATTGCAACATAAAACCTGTTCTTGCCAATTGTCTATCAATGTCTCTATCCCTGGCCACTATCCTAAAGACGACAAGTAAATACTTGAGACATAGTCAATGCAGATTCGTGGTGAGGAGCTAGGCGGTGACGAACGTTTACTGACTGAATGATGATTCAAAAGAAGGCAAGTGACACTCGCAGTTCTCAATTCAACGGCTCTCAACGGCATGGTTCATGTATCAATGAATAAAAGTCATTAATTACTCGGCTCTTGAACCGCAGTCTTTTTGTTAACATCATTGACCATGATCACGTCTAGTTTACACACAAAAGATCAATCTCTCCGCCTAGATATAACATTCCGTCGAATGAAAGGGTTTTCTCAAAATGTGCTGAATTCCACCGCACCAAGTTCAATTCGAGCCGCAGGTTGCAGAAATTATGATTACACACTCTGTTCAATGCTACTATGTCATCACTATTGATATGTCTCAACAAATATGCCATACTGACATGGATCCTGTAGGTCTGATGCTTCAGTGCTCTAAGCCCATACCTTTACACAAGCCTGCTAGGAAGACATCGCATGTGTTATTCTTCTTCCATCATTGTTCCCTCTATCAAGAGCCATATGCCAACTACAGCAGGGTCAACACTTTAATGAGTATCTTGATATCATACAAAAAGCAGTCCCTTTTCTGGGACAAACCCCCCAAGTGTGATAGTTGGCGGTTATTTTTAAATACCATACACTACTATATAAGGCGAATCAAGCATGAAATGTTCACCATGAGCCACCGGGGCTATGTTACAAGTTGAGAAAGACAAATGTGCCACAAATGCTCTACCTAGAGCACAAGATTCTCACCCAGACCATCTTGCTCAGCACCGTATCCAGTTGTACGGGGACCGATATCAAGCCTCCCCATTCCCCTGTGCCTCCGGGCTGCTGCTCGACTCTATCACCCCTGGTCCATTTGTCGGCGGTCGACTTTTACCAGCTCCGTCTCGGTTCCTGGGGGTTGAAAACCGCCGCCGCCAACTCCTTCGTCGCTTGACTGCTGGTCGCCAGTACTTCCGCCGTTATTTGGAGGCGGCGGATTTGTTTCCCCTGCTCCTCCGTTTCCAGCAGGTTGATCAGCTCCTCCTTGACCGTCCGGCGCTGGTGTGTTGTCGCCATCAGCAGGTATTCCTCCTTTGTTTCCTGTAGGTTCATTGTTGTTGTCGACTTTCCCCCTACCATCAGCACATTTACCGTTCTTAACACCCTCTTGCTTGTTTGTGCCCAGACGATTCCCACTGTTGCCTCCAGTTTCTTGGTTGACATCGCCAGCTCCTTGAATATTCCCAGGTGGCTGATTTCTGCCGCCTCCCCCATTTCCAGTTGGCTGATTGTCATTGCCAATGCCCTGGTTGTTTCCAGGTGGCCAATTTCCGTTACCTCCTCCTTGATTGTTGGTTTGTTGGTTCCCGGTGCCTCCCCAAGTCGGCTGGTTACCATTAACACGCCCTTTACTGGTTCCAGGTGGTTGAGTTTTGCCAACACCTTGTCCTCCGTTGTTAGTTGGTTGATTTCCGCTGCCGCGTCCACCACCTCCTTCATATTTACAACCCAAAACTGCGGCCTGAGCAAAATGTGCAAAGTTGTCAGCATTGTTCAAACTCTGAGAGGCATCAAGCCGAAGTACGTTGCCCATGCCGTATCCTAGATCGCGAACACCAGCTAGAGCATGAGCCATTTCATGCACAACTATATCCGAAGTGGACAGGGAACCACACTGACTTCCTCTACCAGACGTAAAGGCTAGGTCACATAGCTGAACTTTGTTTCCTGGTGCCAATGCCCACGCAGCAACGCTGCCGGTGCAGGCGTTGATCTCTTGCTGACAAGTCACGGAGACGGTGCCAGCACCAGTCGCTCCGCACTCCTGGGCAATTCTGCCAAAGATATCGGCCACTCGTTTGCGGGTTCCTGCATCCGACGATTTAAAGAACGTTTGCAAGAGTCCCGACGATGTGTCTAGGGCGGCTGCTTGGCCTGCTTTGGCTGAAGTGGCGCAACCACGAAGGGCTTCCTCAACGGCTCCTGGACGATTGTCACAATTTCTTTTAATTGTTGCGCGTTTCCCAGTCAAGGTCTCATTGGATGGAGGGGCTATGGAGTCGCGAAACTCGAAGTGGGCTTCTATAGAAGGCTCGGTGGTTGTGTATTCTTGAGCATCGGATAGAATGTGGCCAATTACCATAGCATTTACAACGGCCTGGTTGAGGGTGGTAAGAAGTATAACAGCTCGCATGGTTCCTAATGGGTATCAAAGAACAAGGTATGTCAGAATTGTTCGAGATGAGTACTGAAGTGCTTTTCACGATTTGACGCCCGGGGATTGGCTTTTAAAGTACTACATTAACCATGTTGGCTGGACATCTTGAATCTGTTTTGCATAGTTGCCACAAAAAGGCACTGTTATTATGAAACTTGGCAAACTCAATTCAATGACATTGGTACACCGGAACCTGAAATCGGATGGATTCAACGCAACAGCTTCTTAGTAGCGGACCTGCGGTCTTTGTCATTCATGCTCGGCAGTTTATCTCGAAATCTCGTTGGCCCATCATACACAAGTCAGGTTGTAAGACGCAGAGTAATGCAGACCGGACTTGACTGATATACGGATGTCGTGCATAAACAAAATTTCTCTGCCCCGTGTTTCACCGCTTTTAGTCAGAGCCCTTGTCATCCTGTGTCGGATAGATGAATGGTCAAAAGATTGAATGAACATCCACCAGACACCTATTCTACTAATAGGATAAGGTCGGCAAAGAAGCAATATATATAGGCCCAACTGCTCTCCGAGTTTATTGAGAATACCTTCGCCTGGTCGTGCAATGCAGCTCTGATAGCTATCGTTACGTGGCCTTGACTCTTAAGATCTAGCTGCTCGTAAGTTTCGGCAATTCGACTATTCTGACGGAGTAATCTGCCGTTTGAGTAGTGTGTTCATTCATGCAGTCTAGATAAAGGTATTTGTTTTGAAACCGCCTGGCGTCATGTTTTCGTTGGCTCCGCACAGGACGCATAAACAGTCGTCGTGACCTTTCAGCAATTAATACCTACAGTGGGGGGCCAGAAGTATTTGAACAAGGAAAGATGTCGCATATCACGTTGTGTGCTGAGGCATATTGACCTTTGTTAGTGTATACTTGGATATGCCCAAACACCTTTGACCACAGGCTGTAGGTAGTCAGGATGGAGACGAGGAATTATTCATGCGCGGTGCTGAGAAAATAAACGTCTTATGAAACGATGTCTGAAATAAAGAACATCCAAGGGCTGAGGTTTAAGTTTAAGCTTAGAGCCAACAGCCAACTCGCTTGCTACGAACAAGGATCAGTCCGCATGAGTTGACCGTTGGATATCCCAGCGTACGGATTAGAACTACTCACACTAGATGCGAACAGGACGATCAAAACGTAAGCGGTACGGCCCCGATCACCGCAGATCCTCCAGGTTTAAAGTTTGACCCGTTGCTGAATTAAGGCATGACTCAACATGGGGGGACGGTTGTGGACACTGTTGTTGCAGAATCCTCGGCGCAGACCTGCACCTTCAGACGGTCTGATCCTATTCGATGATCCGCATAAATAATTGGTGTGAGACGTTTATTATATGTGCGATTGTTGAGGTCTAGACCTTGGATCGGCTAGTAGAAATTATGCATAGCGCGACTTGGCAACTCGTTAGGTTTGTCAAGAGTCAAGACATCATCCAACCGTGTAAGTCGGGCCAGCATTATGAGGCGGCATTCATAAAACACCAGACAATCTAGCATCAACATCCCCTATCTGTCAGATTTCAAGACAATGATTTCGGACGTAAAGCACAAGCGCTGAACCTTAGTCCTTTAGCCCCGAGAATGAATGCATACTGAAACCGGCGACATCCCGTGATGCGCAACTTCGGCATGAGGGCTGCCTGGATATGTACACGCGCTAGCTCTAGTCTACAAACAAGTTTCCTAGGGCAGTATCATGTATTCTTGCCTCTAATATACTGGAATTATTCCACCCTTCTTCGCCATGATACAAATGGTCGGAGCTGTTGTGTATCATTACCACACGGTCAAATACGGAGTGAATGCTCCTTCAGCCGCTCGGACAAGATGAGTATCAGTCATTTGCTCCGCATTGACTGCGCACCTACTATATGATCTTGTCAAGTACGGTCATCTCACGTCACCCTAGTATCGTAACGGCAACGGCAACACCCAGGATATTGCCATCACGCCTCCCATTCTCGAAGCAGCTGCTCAACACGATACTCAGTAGCCCATCCTAGATCCTTTTCTATATCCCTGATAAGCTCAATAACAACATTTTGGTCTTTTGAATTGGTCAAACACCGTCCAGCAAAGTACAGCGGCTGTAGCATGTGTATTCGTGCAGGGTCATCCGGCCGCCCCTGGGCAATGGCACATATTTCTACAGCATGGCCGCGCAACTCAATCTGCATTAATCTATACCCCGAGAGCAAGTCTTGCCGATGTGAGGTGGCTACTGGCGTATGTGATGACGATTCCAGGAGAAGTCTGGCTGGCCGATAGATCAACAAAAGTATCCGAGCCATGTGGTATGACTGCATGGTAGACGCACACATGCTATTGCTGTACCAAGTCTCCCATCGCAAGTTTGGCGATATGCAGTCAGTAAGCTCGATGCGGGCAGAGGGTTGAAAGGTGGCGGGTAATCTTTCATGCCAGGCGTTGAGTTGGAGATTTAGGTCTTTCCAAGTCGTTGCTTGCTGGTCATCGTCCACAGTGTCACTAGAATCCTCGCTGGAGTTTGTAGCCACGAAATTGGCAATTTTGCACAACAACCATACCAATGCATTGGAGACCATGTCATCCTGCATCAGTACTTCGGAAGTCTCCACGAGATCGTTTGGTGAAACATAGCCAGTCTCGTCCAATACCAGGCCCATCGCACACCACATGTTGAGATTCCCGCAGTTGAGACGGGTGTGTTTACGTGTAATTACTATCAGAGTCAGTAGCTGGTGCGGGACACATGTGTCATGCTTGTTATCTTACTTGATGCTAAGAAGTCTTGTCTCGCAAAGTTCCAAAATGCCGCTCGTAGGGCCTTCGGTGGTGTTGGTGTCATTGGGGACGGCCTTGGAGACGGCTGGAATTGAAATAAACCTTCTTGGTTGGTAAGTCGAAGCAAAGATTGTGTTCCGTCCAAGTGTCTTGACCAGCCGGCGGTTGTGGCGCTCAAGAACTCATAATTGCACAGCATCGTTGCTGCCACAATGGTTTCATCACTTAATCGTCGATTATAGTCATCTTGGTGTCCGTGATTGCCTTCGGAGATACACTCCATCAGCAAAGAAATACTTCTGTCGTAATATTTCATGCCGAACCACGTATAGTCCACTGCGTCATTCTCTGGCCATCTCTCCATGGCAGAAAGTCTGCTGGCAACTCCACCACGGACGGCCCTTTGACCATGTACACGACCAAGTTGTTTCGCAGCAAATGCACAGGCTGCATACTTGACAAGCGGATTGTGCCTCGCCAGAACTGGCACCTGCCGACTATAGTAATAGTCGAGATCGAACAAGTCCATCCACATTCCAGGTGTTTCGGAGAAGTGCCTAAGAAAGAAACTGGTTTCCCGAGTTTCGTCAATAGTTGAGGTCTCGGCATGCTCAGCTGCCGGACCTTCATGACGAGTTTGCAAAGGGGAGCTTCGAGAATTTTGAGGACTTGACTGGTATAGGTGGAGAGATGCTGGTGATTTGACACGCTCCCTAGATGCATGCTGCTCTGACGGAGAAGTTGTAGGCTCTTTCACAGGTTTCTGCACATTTTGAACAGCATCCACATCTTTGCTCATTGTAGAATCAGGAGACGCCCCAGGAGGTATGTAGGAACCTTCGCCCAATGATTCCATGTGGGCTTGCCGGTGGTGGTCTGAATTGTGTCCATGGTTTTCGTTACTGACGAAGACAACTGCTAGAGATGGAATGAATATAGCTTTGGATTGTGAAGGCGTAAGTGAAACTTACATTCTGATAGTATCTGGACCCAAGAATTCTCAGTTGTCACTGATCTCGCACTACTTTCGGCGCGTCCTGATGGAGATCTTGGTGACGACGTTACCGCGACAGACGATTTATACTGTCTGAAAATAGGAGTTGTTGTGTCACATCTTCGCCCGACTTTAGCACATTCACCGCAGGATGGGTAGTTCTCATCGCATTTAATCTTCCTTCGACGACAATAAAGGCTGACATTGTTTAACAACTATTCGGCTACTGAAACCGACAGCATATGGCACTTACCATCCTGTGCGCGACCTTTTAACTTTAGTCTTTGGCTGTTGTGTGGGAGCAGGCGCTGTATGGAGTAACTGGTTATCCATCATGGGTATCTTATCGTTTCAGGTCGTCCGAGCCGACATGATGACAGGCTAGTCTGAGTAAATGAGACCAGACCAGTATGCCAGACACGTGGCTCTGCTGTTCTAAGGCAGCGTCAAAGCAGGGTTTTAGACATGCACTAGCAAAGTTATGTCTTGGTAGCAGAATGCCCATCAGTCAAATACACATGCAGCAAGGATGAAGAGAAGAGGGGATTGAAGCAGACTCGACAGACTTGACTCCCCCATCGAAGTGCCGACGGGCAAACTTTAGGCTGTATTGCATGGCAGCGGGGAAATATGACATGACTAGCTAGACATGACTAGACATTACATGGATGTTCATGGATGGATGGACGTCAAATGTAACGAGACGGACCAGAGTCGTCCGGCCGGTAGCGGCGATCTGGGGTTGATTCGCAACTCCGATTGGTCCGGATGATACAAACGGGAATATGCACATATATATCCATTACATCAAAATGACCCAAGTTTAAGAGAGAACCGGCGAGGCAATCAACAGAGCAATTCCAGCAATGTTGATCAAAAGCATCAAGTTGGTGGCGTCAGAAGTTGGACTCAGATGGCCGACATGGCAGCAAGCTCAAGTCCCCCTCATGATTCGAATATTTCGACAGCTTCCATGATTAAAGAAATTGACAAAACGAAGCGAGGCGGACTGACGCCATCAGAATTTTTCAAATAGATAAAAGTCCAGCCTCAGCTCAGAGGCCGTTGTGACATTGACCCTCTAATCAGTGTAATAGATCATCATGGACAGTGCATTGCCTCTACGCCAACATCTTAGTCTCCATGTCCGCGCTCCGAACCCATTGTAACAGTCGCATCCAACTTCTCGTCCTTTATATTCTCATTCTGATGAGCAATCTCATTGTCTGCCTCCTCGTATATGTCCGGTCTTTGAAGCTGAGTGGCAACCTTGTTTCTAAAGACAAAAATGCCCGGGTTATCAGCGAAGAATCTGTCAATATCCTCGAGTGATCGATTTGCCGTCTCCGGATAAAAGAAGTACGTAGTGGGCACAAATGATGCGCAAATAACGGCCCATATAATCCAGAACTTGTACCCCAGGTTCTCAATTCCCGGCGGCGTGATTTGCGCTACCATGTAGTTCATGATCCAGTTGGTCGCCATGGCAAGACTTGCCCCTTGAGATCTAAACGCCAAGGCATTGATTTCAGTCGGGTACAACCACGGCACGCCTAGAACTCCCATGGCGAAACATGCGAAAAATGCAAAGAAGAAGCTGACGGCAACGGCTCCCAGTTTGAACGAGTCTCCTCTGCCCGTTTCAGAGAGTCCAAGAGCTATCGCGATTATTATCCAGCAGAGGGAACATGCAGCAGCAGACGTCATCATGACTTTGCGACGTCCGTAGCGTTCGACGACGAAGAATGCCAGGAAGGAAAAGACGAGGTAGTCGACGGAGCCGGCGGCCGCCAGAATTCTGGCCATCAGTTCGTTCAGCCCAATTGCGTGAATAAAGACGTACTGTATTCTTCGTCAGTGGTTAATTAGCAGCAGCGTCGTCATGTTTCAACTCACAGTCATGTAATATGAGGTTACGTTGATACCACTAATTTGGTTCATGGCCTGCATCCATGCACCGAGAATCATACGACGAACCACGCCAGCGGGTCCCCGGCCGGTAAAGAGCTGCCACCATGAATAGGTGACGGCGTATTCCGTGTCCAAGATGTCCTTGATAATCGAGAATTGAGTTCTGACCGTGGGCGAATCCGCGGTAGCATCGTTGCCTTCAAGGGCGGCGAGGACATCGCACGCTTCGTCGTACATTCCCTTGCGGATCAACAGACGAGGGGAGTCGGGCAAGAAGGGGCACATGAACATAATGAGTCCAGAGAAGACTTGTTGACGTTAGCATACCATCCCATTGTGAAGCAATTGTTGTGTGTAACTTACAAACTTGGAATGCGAGTGGAAATCGCCACGATACGCTTCCCGGAGCAAAGGAGAAGCCCAAGGTGAGCCAGTTTGACAGACAGAAACCGGTGATGCAGTTTGCCATTTGGATAATGACGAGTTTTCCACGGCTTCGCATCTTTGAAGTCTCAGACTGCCACACGCCAGCGGTAGCTGTATTCATACCAGTGCCCAGACCGGCGACCACACGACCTACATACATCTGAGCGGCACCGTACGATGCAGCTTGAATGACAGCACCAATGGCAACAACGAGACTGCCGAGCATGAGAGTCTTTGGCCTGCCCAGTTTGTCGCCCGAATATAAAGTAGATAGTGCACCAGCAAAACATCCAAGGTTGTACACGGACGTCATTGTGCCTTGGTCCTTTGCTGAGGGGTTGCCCATTGTGTCGAGGAAATCTTGCTTGACGAGGACATTTCCAAACACGCCCTAACCGAGTGTTGGCGAAAATCAGTTACATATGGGACAATTTGAACTTACCTGATCGTATCCGTAGAAAATCAGTACCGTGCTGGCAGCAATGGAAATCCAAACGGTGAGAGCATCACCAGAACCGCCCAGGTACTTTGCCCGGCCACGCTTGTCAGTGAGCACCATGGTGAGTGAGTGACTGAGTTTTGTTGAAAACTCCACTTCACTAAATATCGAGATTTGAGTCTCCAGATAACTCAAGAATGCATCAAAGAAAGCAGGAGGATCAACGCAGGATCCATCCTCTCTTATTATAGCCCTCTCATGTCTCGGAAATGGGCCGGGTTGCACGGTTCTCTTTGCCGGGATCGACTTACAACCCACCACCCCAGACTTCCCCAGAAACCAGACCCTCTCCGCAGATTTACAGGAAATGCCAAGTGCGCTAGCCCAGAATAGTTCTGATCAGAGGGCGTTCCCGATGGGGAAATATAGCAGCCCGCCCAATGTGGCAATATAAGCGTTGTGGCTGCTCTAGCAGAATGATAGCTTTGTGCCGAGCCAGGATGCAAGAGTTGCTCGTCTATTGGGTTCCCAAAGGAGTCAGTGCCGATATGTCTTGATATTGAAACCTGGGATAGGTAGAATGTGAAATGTGATCAAGTCTGTCGCGTTCGTACTATTGACCCTGGCGCGGCTTGCGAAGCCAGTGAGGAAGCAATTCGTGGAACAGCGGGCTTTTAGCGAGACAACCACCGGAAATTTAAGAATGTATGATCAGATTTATGGGTGAGCTTTGATGTGTGCTATTCATTATGGTATGATTGACTGGCGTATTTGCTCGATTGCGTTCCGCAAAGACAATGGGCTGTGTACCCCCGGACCTGCAACGAAACGTCAATTGGTCTCTGTGCTACTGCCCCGGAATATTGCTAATTTGATTGCAATTTGGTTCACTATTCATATTTTAGCGTGCCGCCTTACGATGCATATGACGGCAAATGCTCACTCATTCCGAGACAAATTTGTACCAGCCATTGGGAAAAGTGCCTGCAGCAACCCAAGAGCAAGAAATAACAATTCTAAATTCCCCGACTTATATCAAGATCGGCGATACAAAGTACATGAGCGCAGATATCCAAATCCACCAATACGATACATGACCCTCAATTTGCTCCCCTCGGTCCGAAGTATAAACAAAGTCTTGACGCTTGATAAAAATGCTCCGAAGCCAATAGTGCCACTGCCAGTGAGGATAAACCATGACATTTTTGCCCGTCGTCGGCTCAACATACCAGTTTGTGCAGCCACTCGACCAGACGAGTTCCTTTGCCCGGCTCTGAATCCAGCGGTTTTCCCTGTCCTCTGCCTCTTGCTTCACCTCGACGGCGTCAACATGTCCATTGAGACTCAAGTTTATCGACGGCGGGTGAAGGGACCTTAGAACAGGGTCCAACAAGCGTAGTGTAAAATTAATCTGGCATTCGCTGGAGTAAATGACGGAAAGGTGGCCATTGACGGTGTTGGGACCCATCATGACGAAAAAGTTGGGGAATCCAGCAATGCAAGTGCCGTAATATGCCTGTGGTAACCCATCATTATGCTTCTTCCACTAAGAAAACTGTCAGCACGTCTCTCGAAGACTGTATTCGCTCACTCACATGTTCGGTAATGCTCATGCCGTTCCGTCCAACAACCTCAAGAGGAGAGAGAAGCGTCGTCGTTTTGAAGCCTGTTGCCAGCACAATGGCGTCTACATCAACTTCTCTCCCTGACTTGAAGATCACTCCAGATTTCGTAATCCTTTCAACAGAGTCATCCGAGACAAGCTCTACGTTTTCTCTATGCAGACATTTAAGATAATCTGTATCGAATACACGTCGCTTGCAGCCCACTTCGAACTTTGGAATCAACGCATCCACATATCTAGGAGGCGCATTTTGGCGGATGTACGCTTTGGATGCTCTGGCAAGTTTCTCCCTTGCGTTACCACCAGTATCCGTTTCGAACATGGTCCATTCTGCCTCTAATTCTGCGAAAATTTTGGCCCGGAGAGCTTGCATGACCCCTGGAAAGCGCATGCAGAATTTGAATGTATCAGAATACGTTGGATTTGGCCGCTCGAGAAGCCAGTGTGGTTGGCGAGCAACTTGTATGACGCCTTTTGCCGTTTCTGCAATAACGGGCACGAACTGCGTGGCACTGCACCCATTCCCTGTATGTAATTAGTACTTCGCCTCTAGGAGCATTGTCGTCTTGCTTACCGAGTACAAGAATTTTCTTGTCTGCATGATCAAACGAGTGATTCCATCTAGCTGAGTGAAAGATTGATCCCTGAAACTTCTCCTTACCAGAAATATCACAAGCTTTTGGAGTGCTCAGGGCACCGACTGCGGATACCAAAGCCTTGCAGGTGCGTTGAAAGGTGGATTTCGAAGTCTGGTCAAAGATTGTTACATTCCAGACGTTCAGTGCCTCGTCCCATACCGCACTCTGAACAGTACACTGGAGCCTGGTATGGCTTCCAAGACCGTATATATTTGCCACAGTGTGAAAGTAGGCTAGGATTTCCTGCTGCATTGGAAATTTTCTCGTCCAGTTGGGATTCAGTGCAAAAGAGTAAGAATAGAAATGGCTTGGGACATCCACTCCGCAACCTGGATAAGTGTTGATGGCCCATGTGCCTCCAATGTCATCGGTCTTCTCATAGATCTCAAAAGTTGCGGACTTGTAGTTGCGCTTAAGCTGGGCAGCAAGTCCTATGCCGGACATGCCACCGCCGATTATAATGATGTCCGTGTCTGTTGTCATGTTGAGGTCGAGCAGCATCTGGAGATGGTTGGGGGAATTCGGAATAGGTTGACAGACGACTAGCTTCAGGATAGGCACTTAACATGTCGAACAAGACGTTTTATGAGCGAGCGAGCATTACTTATGTTCTACAAGTCGCAAACTGTCCGGGTTGCTGTGGGTCAACTAAACAAGTTTGCCCCATGTTGTGTATTAACAACGACATGCATTGCACTGCAACCGTCTTGTGATCAAAGGTGGTAGCTGGATTCCAGAATACGTTTGAGCCTATTATCAAGTTTCCAACTAAGCAGTGGTAATTTGTTGACATCACACGGCAGCTGGAGTTGCGTCGGAAGGTAATGATGGATCTCTAGACAACGCCCGACTATTGACCAACTCACAACTCAACCGACAACCTCCCCTTATTTTGCGGTGTAGTAATCACCCATTTGTCAGACTGTACACGCTGGTACCTCTATTCGGGTCTCTCACAAGAATTGAACCGAGTCAATAATTCTACGCTTAGGACTGTGCCAGGTCTACTTCACAGAACAGAGAGTGTCATGTTGGGAACGCCACGGAATACTGAAATAGGCAATCTCCAGATAACAAGCGTGTCTCATTTAGCAGACGGCTATCTGCCCTTGTCTCGGAATTTTTGGTCCAGTGGCGCCCTCTGGAAGCGTGGTGATGCGCTTGAATCTCCTCTTTTGGACAAGCCCATGCCGCATGGCCTTCTTCGGCTGAATGTAACCTCCATGTACTTGGTGTAAACTACGGACCTGTAGATCTAATAATGAGTTCTCTCGGTTTTGGGTGATGAACTGTATGAACGACATTTGACTACATACTGTGATGGCACACAGACGCTCAATGACACGAGGCCGCACACGTCTCCTATTGGCATGGACACTTATTCATTTCTTACAGCTACCACTGGCCCCAAGAAGGCCGAGTTAATCTATCCCATACTTCCTTTTCTCCAACATCAGCAGCACTGACAGTGTGCCCAGCGCCTTTTGGTCCGGGATCATTCAAGACCTCGACTCTCCGGACTTGATTCTGTCCAACCTCCAGCACGGTTCCCCCGACGTACTCTTCCTTTTGAACGAGATCCAGCATGACTTGTGCTACATCCTCTGCCGTAACCCATTCATCCTGCTCGACATCTATCCATCTTAGCTTCTCAGGATTCTCTGTCCAAAGCGGCGTTTTAATCAAGCCAGGTGCCACACAGTTAACCCTGATGGAAGGTAGCTCAGTGCTTTTAGGCGTCTCCAACAGTGCAAGTGACCGTACAAAGCCAGATATCGCAGCCTTGGAAGCCACGTACAAAGGACACTGCAAGAAAGGTCGCTGGGCAGCAATGCTGGAAATATGAACCACAGCTCCCGGCCGGCTGTGCTTGATAAAATGCGCAATGGCAATCTGCGTACACCGAATCGGATGCGTAACATTGATATCCATGGCGGCATACCTGCTGCCTCTCGGATCGTCCTTTGTCACACCTGTCCCTGGTGGAATCCAGAAATTGGAGAAGGGAGGTTCATATACTCCAGCGCCAGGGCATACAATGTCAACAGCACCAAAGGTTTGCTCGGCGACATCGAACATTGCTTCCAATTGAACCCAATCCGTGACATCGGTCCTTTGAAAGATTGCTCGCGGGCCATTGCTGCCGTCGATATGCGTCTTTACTACCTCTTCTGCTTCAGGACGGAGCGCAAGATCAGCGAAGACGACATTGCAGTTGGAGCGTAGGAGCAATTGAGCAAATGCCAAGTTTATCCCTGAACCGGCTCCGGTGACGATTGCTGTTTTTCCAGAAACGTTGAGCGCCATTGTCAGCGAATGATGAAGATTTTTGTTGGAGTTGCACCGGAATGTTGAAGGTTTCAGGAATGCGAAGCAGTAAACAGAAGACCAGACACTACGACTCTTTGTTCCCGATCGCGCCGTGGCGCATAAATGAGCAACAAATACACGCTGTATTATATTTGAACTCGTGAGACCTTCTTCAGCAAGCCGGTCGATGGTTGTAAACCACAACGCTTAAATTTCCTCTTTTGGCGTAGAGTTGTTGACCGGTGGAGGCGAAGAGCTGGGAACTTGGCATGGATCAGGTCGACTCTAGCTGCCTGGGAACTGGTTTCCAAGAAAATAGATTAAAATATGGCGACATCGGAGTCCAGCCGCATTTCGGGCTGATGGAGGTGGCATCAAATTGTGAGATGGCGAGATGGTGGAGACGCGGGGATGCACATGAATGAATGAAGCTATTGCTCAATTACTATTTCATATGGCTCGTGTGACGAGATGAACGGGGTTTGTCCCGTTTTTCGTCATTCTTTGCGCATACCGATTGGATGCCCGAAGAAGCAAAGCTGTCGTCCCCATGGGGTTTTCTCCGTCCGGTGATATCGGTTGTCGGGACATATATGGAGCGAGATGATTGTTAAGATGGCAGCGTCTGTGGCTGATCAGATTGACGCACTAGTTTAAATGCTGCTGCTACGATAATGCGTCGGCAGATTGGATCGTCGGTCAGCTTGGATGAGGGTTCTGTTCCACATGGTTGACTCAAGTCGATCGCGATAGTGCTTATGTGGAATGAGTTTATTTAATGACAGCAGTCCCGACGGCATTGGGTCAGAAACTACATGATCTTGCATATGAAAGGTATGGAGTATGGGTTGTGCCACATCAAATTAACTGTTCGGCAACTAACAATTTAATCGACACAATCCAGACTTTACACCGTAGACTAAATCGCAATTTGCCGCCTTTAATAAGTTAAACATTGCAGCCGGTTTACGAGACATGTCCTGCCAAGATAAAGCCCTAGCCTGGTTTGCCTGAAAACTCATGTGTGGTGGATTATCCAAAGCCAGTCATGACATACTGGTATCCTGTTCAACTATTCATCTCCTCTTCGGCATGCCGTGCACTAGCATACACTTGTACGTCGGTAACGTACTTGCCAAACTCCAAAGATTAACACGCTTTTTGAACCTATTTCCAACAACATGAGACACTAGGGGAGAGTATCCTCAGAGCCACTTACAACTCATCGATTTCAGTTGGCGTGCGATGAGCAACTTCTGGCAGTATAAACCAAGCAATCGAAACTGCGACGGTCCCAATTCCAGCAAAGTTGAACTTGTTAGCAAACACCTTTGCGCCGAGAGGATACTTCCAAGACTTCAAGAAACCTGTCTTGATGCCCCATTGCGTATCTGGCTCAGTGATGATCGGTGGAGTGGACAAACTCATCAAAACCGCAAAGGCATTCGAAAATACCAAGCAGGACTCTCTTGTAACGCATTCTTGAGTTCATTGAAGCCATTCCAATGGGCTTGTGAATGGCTTCTTGACATTGCACTGGCAGGACCAATCAGGCCTGAATCTCAGGTTGTGAAGACCATACTTGCATGCAAGAACTAATGCCAAGAAAGTACAATCCTTTCCCTCATAACTAGTATGAGTGCATACATAATATGAGCAGTTTTAAGACGCCACCGACTGTTTCCAACAGTCATCCAATTTACAGAAATACCCATCATTGGCAATACTACTGCACCAATTTGGTCCGGTACACGACGACAGCCATTGCACAAGTTCCCTAGTAGCTACACCGCTGCAAGGTTTATCCATTGTTTGCTTTCCCGATGATATCTCAGCTTGCGGAGCTATCTGCGGTTGTGTTACTTTGTTTCACCAAGAACCCGACATCCCAATGGTCACTTGACCGCCCCCAAAACAGCCTTGTGAGCCTCACTCCTTAATTTGATGCAAACAATGCTGAAGAGTCCGAGGGAGACGATTAATGAATGCGAGCTGGGAAGTGAGGCGTGTAGAAACGACGTTACGTCTGCATCCTTCCAATGTTCCCACCGGTCAAGATGTCTCGATCACCCTGTAGCGTCACGGAGGTATGTAAAGAACAAGTCACGCAACAAGCCGCTCATCCATGAGACTAAAGCGGAGTTAAAGCTCAAAGTCGCTAAATAATTGAAAGTCGGGCCAATTGGAAGATGGAACAAATATGCCCGTGTAAGCCATCTATCAACTCTCCTCCCTATTTCTATCCATAACCTTTTATACCCTAGCACTCACCCGCATTGCATTGTTAGCTTTTACTGATGCTGAAAGGTACAGCTTGTTCAGCTTTCATAGGAAATCGCCGTTAAGGTACTTTCGGGTCGTCGCAAGGTTTCCGAGTTCGTCTACCCGCCGCATATTTGCCCTGCAAGTCCCCGCAGCCTGCAGCCTAATATTGATGCATGTAAGAGACGGTACATGTACTACGCGGCATGTCACAGGTGTTTTTCCAGATTCGACAAGTCCAGAACGACCATAGACTGGACTGTATAAGCCTCCAATGTAACATCGGCGCAACTCAGGGCTGGGCGGTTTAGAGACGCTCCGAGTACAGCTGAATGATCGTACGAGCTATATATACAAGATAAATATCGAGTTGAATCGTAAAGTTTGAGTCTAAGTCTTTTCCAAACCTCTGCTGTTTTCAAGATCCATAACGAGATCGTTTCGTGTGCCACTCTTCATTTCGCATAGTACTCAGTCCACGCATAATACTTTATACATGATGAAGTGTCAACTCATCTTTGCCATCTCTCTTCTCGGGTTTGGACTCGCCAGCCCAACAAAGGACACATCCGCCGCCGCAGACTTAGACAAGCGCTGCAACGGCTCAGGCTCATTTTGCAACAACGGCGTCCCATGCTGCAGCGGTCTGTTTTGCAGCAGTTCCAGCATCTGCCGCGGTTGTAACGGATCTGGATCGTTTTGCAATAACGGAGTTCCCTGCTGTAGTGGTCTGTTTTGCAGCAGCTCTAGCATCTGTCGAGGATGCAACGGATCCGGCGCGTTCTGCAACAACGGTGTGCCGTGCTGCAGCGGACTTTTCTGCAGTAGCTCTAGTATCTGCAGAGGATGCAATGGTTCAGGGGCGTTCTGCAACAATGGTGTTCCATGCTGCAGTGGCCTCTTTTGCAGCAGTTCTAGTATTTGTAGAGGTTGTAACGGGGCAGGGTCATTCTGTAACAACGGTGTTCCGTGCTGTGCTGGTCTGACTTGCAGCAGTAGTAGCATTTGTAGATAGGTCTAGTGCAAAATCTTAGGGCGACAAGTATGAGTCTGTGGATAGCTCTTTCAAAGCTTTGAGATGGGTAGCTGGATGGGATAGATAGTACTGAGACCGAGGAAGTAAAGGTGCATTGTCTTGACAACGTAGTTAAGTGGCCATTTCGTGTGGAAGACTTGCGTTCTTACAAGAAACAGAAAGTAAAGCCTATACGGGCCAAATATTATTTACCAAGTTAAAAGACAGACATGGTACAAATTAAAGGGGTATTTAAGGAATAGAAGAAGTCGGAGATACAGCAATTGCAACGAACTGATGTCAACACAAGTTTCTTCATAATTATTCGCGATATATTACAGATTCCGGCGCATTATGCCCAACTTTCATGCAAAAGATCAGACGACTCACCGACAGCGACATAATTAGGCCACCACTAAGACTACGTATACCACAAGGTCTCGGTACATCTTCTAAGCCTCCACGAGGAGTGACTTGTTTCATTACTGCGTAAGCCAGTACTAGAATACATATAAGGGGAAATTAAGACGGAACATGTGCTGTTTACAACGGACCAAAAAGCTTTGCAATTGACGCTACCTCCCTTTGAGCTCTATCTACATCCACAACCATATCCATGGGGCAATGATGCCTTGGATCGTCTGCACTTCCGAGATCCTGCCAAAGTAAGACCATCCCATCCCTTTTAGTACCGTGAAAATTATACTCGGAGAGGCAGAGAGAGCATTTGAGTGGTTTACCACGAGCTGTGTCGAACAAAATTCGGTCTCGCAACCCGAGTATTGAGAGTTCCAAGCCCATCATACCCTGGCACACGCCCGCTAGACAATAATGAGTATGCAGTACACTCAGGTCTAAATCAAGCGACCGGGCGTTTGTCCAGCGAATTTCGCGATAAAGTAGAAACCGCCCTTGTATTATCCGTGCCATGATCTTGTAGTGAACCGTTGTGGATGGCCTGAAAGGCACCGGTGAACAGCGCAGCTTGCACGTACTAGGGTAGTACAATCTCAGCGGAGATATCAACATGTCATCAGGCTCTAGCCAGTCGCCCACGACTAGTGACGGATCGTTGTAGCTGAGCATAAGCTCAATGTGTTGCTTCGGGATGTACGTCATGCTGCGGCTCCGGTAGCACGAACAGAAGTGAGGAGGGTGGCAGCATCTCTGCCCACAGATTTTTTGACGATTGCAGCCTCGGGTCATGGTGTTTAGCTGGTATTCGCGCCAAGGGCCGCGAGGAAGACGTTTGTGAGCGGCAACATGGAAATCAATGCACTTGTCGCAAAATAAACGGTGTGATACCTCTTTCGACAAGCACCCAGTTATATCAAGCGCTTCGCTGCGATGCTGTGGGACATCGGAATCTCCAAGGCGAAAGTAACGTCTTAGAATAACTTGCATGGGATTGCATGATTGAGCAAGAGTGTATAGACTCTGTCGAGGGAGGTGACTGGCGATTAATAGTATGATTTCAATGGGCATCTGTAACAATTCTGCGTCTTGTTGTGGCCTGATATGCTGTCGTTGTGTGCGACATAAGCGACACAACAGTGATTTCAGGCGATCCATTTCAGTCCCCGGTTTATCATTGAAGATATAGTCAATAGGGTAAGAAGGAGGGTAATTTATGACGTGGTCATATAGGAAGAAGAAGTATTTATCCCTTGACATATATGAAGCCTTGAAGAACCCAAAAGAAAACCTTTGAGTTTGCATGGACTAGTCCTACTCTCACATAGCCTTAACTTACACGTGTAGGTATGTAGACGCACACTTGCGGTGTACTAATGAGCATCATGCACGCGATTAAACTATCAAGTGCTACTTCATGGAGCTGCAAACTCAACAGCCACACACTCTGTATGTTTCATTGACCTGTGTAAAAGTGATGATGTACCCAACAAATCATTGTGAAACTAGAAATAACATATATCGCAAAAAAAAAAACACCCCGAGGCTATTGGATAGAGGCCAAGGATGCCCACGTACATGGTTTACTTATTTCACTAAAATTTTAGTTAGAAATTCCTAAAGTACGGAAAATAACATGAAGCTAGAATCTAGAGAAAGTCTACACGACAGCTTTAGGAACCATCTATGAGTTAAGCCTCTTTACACTTGACAAGGTTTCGCTTAATCCTTAGGCCATCTCAAACCTTCAAGCTCGTCGGGGTAAAAAGTTAGCATTCTAGTAGTTTCATGCTCGGTAATATATCGCGTGTCCACTGCTTCCCATTTGCTCATCGTTCATCAGCAACGTTGTTTCGACTGACTGAGTCGAGGGTTTTCTACCATTTACCAAGTTTGCAGACCCCTGGGCCTCACGCGCCGTTCAGGGCATTACGTGGACAAACACACGATGTGTCTCCAGGTACATGGTTAACTTGCGGATGCCACCGTTGCGTCAAATGGAAACGAAGTAGTTCTTTTTTGCAATGCCGCGGTCGAATCGATACTCACAAGGTCATCATTGCAACGGTCAATGTGGTATCAGCACAAAATGTTCACAAACAACATGTCTGTATGGGAATAGGATGGTGTGCGGTAGTGGTAAGCATGCCATGCTTGGGGAAGTGTACCCATTCGAATTCTGCACCGAACTTGCTGGTATTCACGTTGTTTCGTCTGTGTGTTCTAGCTTACTGTTCAAACGCCTATTGCTGCTCACTGATGAGTTGGTTGCAAATATGGCATTGGGTGCAGATAACTTGGCTACCGTTTTGGGGCAACGAAATACTGACAACCCTATCCAGAGCTTGCATTTAGACGTAGCTACTAAGGTGATGATGAGTCAACTTCCCAATAGCGAAGAGGTGAATCATGGACGAGTAGATAGTCTTACATTTACTATATGGCTGAATGAATTATAAAAAGTAAGCCGGATCTTGCCAATGCGAATGTGTCAGGCTCAATTCAATGTGTTCAAAACTGCAATTGTGCAGAAAGTGCAGAATCCATCTGCTCTGGCCAGGAAACACAGAAGCCATCCTCAAGCCTTTTACGTACTCATTGACGCCCGGAGTACACCTGTTGATGAGCTCTTTCCAACAACATGGATCGCACAGGGTATGCTTTCCGAGACAGATCGGATTGCTCAGTGTTATCAAGAGATGCAAGTGACATGGGGGAGTACAATTAGCTACGCGACTTTACGACTACGTAGCATTCTCATCTTGTCTGCTTGGATTGAGGTCCATCGTAAGAGCTGTGGGCAGCTGACAAGTCTGAAAGGAGCGCACAATTCTTGTCATATGTCCTTCGCATACATTAGAATCAGGAGAAAAGGGTATTTGTACTGATCTTCTATGGCATCAACCACATACACAAATTTCGCAGGCCACTGCTGTTACCTCCATCAGACAAGTCAAAACACCTTATTTTTCTTTGAATCCGCTGTTGGGAGTCTCAATGTTAAAAATGTTAACTCGTCCGACACGTGACCCAAAACAATTCTGTTGTCATATATAGCCACTGCTGTGACTCGATAATCTGGAGGCAACCAGAGAATCTTCTGGTTATCCAGAATCATCCACCCATCATCGTGGAAATGCAAGTTATATTGTGGCGGGGCCTGGTCAGCATTTTGGCCAAGTTCAGTGGCGAAAGCCGAAAGCGGTGCTGACCCAGTCCTAGACATGAGCATATTTGCGTTGGGGAACGGAGTCCTGGATGGGAAGTGATACCGGAAACTGGTGAACTCCTCCTCGACATCGATTCCTTCCTGCGAGTGCGCTTCAGTGCCGATATTCCAGAAGTGCACGCAGCACTTGCCGGAACTCAGGGACCCGTTCGTTCCTAATAACATATCATTGGAAAAGAATTCTAAACTGCGGAGACCCCAAACAGCTGGAAGAAGCCGCAGCAAAGTTCCTGTGGTCGTATCCCAGAGCTGGACTTCGCCATTGTCGGCTGAAGCTAGTATGGCGCCATTTGGTGAAAAGGCAAGGTCAGCAACAGAACGTATACGGGGCCCGGTGATTTTTCGGTGCGACAATCGATCTGTGTCCCAGAGCATAATATATCGGTCTTCACCTCCCGATGCTAGGATAGTGTCGTCGGATGAAAATGCGACTGCCTGGATCATGTTGTCATGGCCCTCGAGACTATGCAGACAGATAGCCTCCTGGGCATCCCATATTCGAAGAATAGTAGAATTCGACGCCGACGCCAACAGCGTGCCGTCATTTGAGAATGCAATCTTTTGGGAAAACCAGAAACTGAGCCAGTTCTCCCCCCAATCATTTTGAACAGGCGACAGACCCTTGGCTGTGTTTGTATCCCAAATTCTGACCGTTCCGTCAAATGACCCTGATGCCAGCATCTTATTGTCAGGCGAAAGTGTCAGGCCAAGAACCAAGTTTTCATGACCTCTAAATATCCGCTGAAGAGTCCCGGTCTTCACATCCCAGATTCGAATCGTTGAGTCATGTGAGCCTGATGCCAGCATCGATCCATCTTTGAAGTACTGCAACAAGTTTACCTCCCTTCCATGTCCCTCGAGCGTCCACTTATATGACCAATTCTTGGCATCCCAAAGCATAATAATTTGCTTGAACGTGCCCGCTGCTAGCGTCGTGCCATCCGGCGAGAATGCCACGCTCGTTATGCTACCTTTACGGCGGTCCTGCTCGTGGACCAGTGTTTCCAAAATTTCGCCGGTATTCGCATCCCAAACCACGACTACTCCATATGTAGTACTTGAACCTGTCGCCAGTAGTTTGCTGTCACTAGAGAATGCCATGGCAGGACTCGCAGTCCTGGGGTTCTCATGCACCTGCTTGAGTGTCCATGTCCTTACATCCCAGAGCTCGATCCCCTTTTCTGCGTCTATCGCCAGCGTCAAACCATCAGGCGAGAATGCCAAGACATGGACACCGCCAGATTGAGAGTCAAGTAGTCGCTCTTGCACCCAGGTGTGGGTGTCCCAAACCTCTACCGGACGAACCCATGAAGCTACCAGGAGGTATCTTCCATCCTTTGACAAGGATAAACGTAACAAGTCCTCTTTTTCATGCTCGATCTCTAACGTCTTCTTGAGTGTCCAAGTGTTTACATCCCAGAGCGAGATCATTCCCGGAGATACTGAACACAGCGTCATACCGTCCTGCAAGAATTGTACGTCCCAAACCCAACCGGCGCGGATCTCAAGTGTCTGAAGATGCTCATCCCAGTGGTCGGTAGTGCCTTTAGATTTTTCGATAAACGGCAAACGTTTGCTACAATGTGACTCTAGTACCTCGCTTGATCTGGGGCTGAACACAAGTGCCGCCCCATATGCTTGCAAGGGGACTCGTCGAATGATTGTTATGTGGCTACTCACAAACCTGACGATATCGTCCAAGGAAGTAGCCAGACCACCCTTAGGGTTATAGATCTTGAGAATGTCAGCAGCTGAGAACCACCGGAAATCAACCTGAGCGTACCTGGACAAAACGGTTAAGCTCTCTTATAGACGACAATCCTTTTGGCAACTGTCCCATGAGGGCCAAGCTCTCGAGCCAAAAGAGAAGCCGCTCTTTTAAAAATACGTGTATCATTCCATCATCGGCGAGTGCCTTCTTGAAGTCTTCGCTGTTGTCGTTCCCCAGGCAGATGTGGTCAGCCCAGAATACGCATGCATATTTCACGGGTTGTAGCGGATCGGGATCTTGTAGCTTGATATCTTTTGCTTCGGTGCCAAACTCGATCTCATATATATTCCTTTTGTTCAGGATTGATGACATTTTTTCGATGGAACGCCTGCCAATATCCCAGTGTTTTTCGGGTACAGTTCTATCCGGCTGGAGCTTAGACTTAAAGGTTCTGTCTAGGTACTCTTTAGCACTTTGATGAACTGGATAAAGTGTTTTATCCGTGAGTGTAAGAAATGAGCTGCACTTCTTGATGATTCGTTTATGCATTTCCTCGGGCACATCAAAGAGGTCCAGATCTGAGAGTGTAAGGGGGCGATAGGCGAATGCAGCAGCTGCCAAGAGTTGTTTGCATTCGTCTGCGTCATATTCGCTCTCGATACGCTCCAGAATGTGATCGTATAATTCTGTAAGTCCTGACGGCATAGCTCTAATAATTTCCAGAGCCTTGGCTCCATGCCACGCGTATCCGGAGTGGTCGTGTTCATCAAGCTGTGCAAGTGCAAGAGCTACCCAAAGGAAGGTATTTTCAGCTTTTTCTGAAACTTCTCTCTTAATTTCAGTCAAAATATTGTCATTATATCCCTCTCTTTCCTTCAGTGTCGAAAGTTTGTGCCTGATGAAAGTGGCCACAGGAACTGTCAGGCGATCCTTGTCCAAATGAATCACATGAGAAGTCTGGAGCTGGATAGATGGTCGACTGGAAACAAGCCATTTTACCCTGCTGCAGATTTTTAGAGAATCCAAGATGAAATTCCGTAGGTCTGCCACGCTTTGCTTGCATTCATCAAGGGCATCAACGACAAAATACATGGGGCGCAGGTTTTCATCCTTTAGCATGCTTTTGAACGCGTTGGAAATTGCAAAGAATGCGCTGCTTCCCTGAAACGCTGCAGATCCCTCCCTACGGTGAATTTCCTGTACATGTGTGATTAGATCTGGTTGTTGAATGAGAAGCTGCCAGACCAAGCATCTCAAGGTGGTAGTCGCGTCGCGGAGGTCCTTCTCGATGCCTTGGCAGAAGAAGTAACATACACCGGGTGAAAGAGAGGGCGGGTTGCTTGAGAATTTGTTGATAATTGTCATCAAGAGCATCGTTTTTCCAGTGCCAGGCTCTCCCCTGATCCACATCAGTCGAGGTGCTGGATTGTCAACCAAAGGGGTGGCCCAGTTTATGAACTCTTTGTGCTCCTTGGTTTCAAAAATCCAGTCCGATATACCATCTAATAGTCCTCCCTTTCGGTTCTCAATATTGTCTTTATCAGCAGTGGGATTCATTACATAGAAACTCTGCAAGCATTCGTCGGCTTTGTTGTCTGACATCATCTTCGTGACGTATTGTCCAAGGTTCAACGAAATGTCTCCGAGCAAATCCTTCATATTCTTGGCTTCATCGGCGATCTTATCCATTACATCGCTCATTTTATCCACTGCATCTTCCATGTAGACGTAGTGGCAATTTGTCAAATTCGTCTGCAGTGTCTGCTCTGCATTCATCACCGCCCGCAGCAGGCCGTGCCAGTCGTCCATCCTGAGGAGATTGCGAGCAAAATTGATACCTTGGTTGTTGTAGTAAGAGCACACACTCTTTATCTGGTACATGAGGACTTCCCTATAAAGCGTAAGAATGGCGTCTTCTAGTCCCTCCGGCAACCCAGAGACGCCATCTTGATGCCTTGTGTAGTCATCTCGCAAAACCGAAACATGATCGGTCAAGGCACAATACCATTTCATTCTGGAGACAACATGCACAATTCCCTCCAAATTGCTCTGCATCTCATTCATGGGGTTTGAAAGAATCTTAAGCCACCGAAAATTAGCGAAAGTCAATCATATACCAAATATGTCGCTCCTCACCTGCAACCCCAAGCAAACTCCAGCCCAAGGAAGCGCTGCCTGTAGCACACTTCTTACCGCCGTGTCGATCAGTTTCTCAGCTTCAAGAATGAAGCCTGAAATATTCCCAGCCACTCTCACAAGTTTCGCCGATTTTGCATTTTGTATTTTCTCTTGACCCTTTTCAACAAATTTGCTCAAAATGGCTTGTCTTGCGCAAGGGTCATCAAGTTGGTTTAATTTCGAGGAGCCAGTTCCGTCGTCCTCTCCGAGTTGTTCTTGAAGAATAGATTTGTAGCGAGCAACATACTTTGCTATTTCTTCGTCGCCATTCTCAAGACTGTCAAACGCCGCATGCCAGAGCCTTTTCGATGGAGGTTCGGCGTGGTCTGTTGTGTTACCGGCTCCAGTGGGTGGCAGTACGGTGATGTCGGACGAAAGTTTCGTATTTGATGGCTGACTCTTGTCCGTGATTAAAAAACTAGTGACAGATCCTGAAAAGCATTCAGTTAGAAGTCTCTAGCTTAAGCGTCCCAGTAAACTTGCCTGTAGACCGGCTGGCGGGCGGGCTGGTGGGCTGCTCCGAGGCCACTCTACAAGATCCCCAGAGCTTCTTTCGCAGCTGGTTAAGCTTATTGCGTGTCTTGCCCATAGCTCCGATTATACGTAATCGTACGGAGTAAACAGGCACGCTTGTCGTGACAGTTGTGGTCGGAACAGATTACACCAGGCTGTGGGCAACGAGACTGATTGAGGAGTCGTATCTTCAGAAGAAGACAATCTATGTAGATAGCCACACATTCAAGAGAAAATCAAGCATATTACTCCGCACAACTAGTACTTGACAACAAGACAGTGCTGTTGGTCTTGTCAACAAGGTTGGGCGGCAGTGATCGGAACCGCATACAGGTAGGCCGCACAAACCAGCATGGCCTCGAGGGGTTGTGTTACTCAGAAGCCACTCTACGGTTTAGCAAGCCTCCTGAGGACATTAAATTCCCGTCAAAGCGCCCAGAAATAATACGGGCACTGAGGAATGGCCTAGATCCCGTTGTGCAGCGGTAACTTAGCAAGGGACTCGAATCATCCCTGCGTCCTGCAAGAGGGCATGGTGTCACCCCAAACATCCCGTCAACGCCAATTAAACTTATTATCACGGAGCAATCCTGTTACCAGCTGACCTCACCTCACAAGTTTTGATAACAGCTATTGCCTTGATTGGCCTTTTGGGCTGCCGCCTCTACGACAACACAAACCTCATGTGTGGCACCGCTTACACACAGGTCTGCATCAGGGGTCGCACCAACTCTGGCGCTTGACCATTGAACGCGGGTCGGCTCGTGCGTTCGGGCACGGAAGCATGCATCTCTGCATCAAAAGCTGAAAATGACAGACTGTTGGTTGTTCGTTGTCACTGTGGTCGCCTCTTTCCTCTGAGCCAAGGCTGCCGTGCCCGTCCATGTGGCACAACTCAAGCCAGTTGAATTGCTCATGTCTCAATAACTTCGCTTTTGCGGGCCAATGCTCACCAATTATGTGCCTCTGTTGGCTGCAAGAATTCTCTATGAGCAAGGATTTGGCAGCGGGCATGGACTTCAGAGGAGGGGGAGTACTCTGCACTCCGTCCTCCATACTGCTGGAAACATCGCAATTTAGAAAAGGAAAAAATCCCCTTAGCTCGATGTTTTTCAGGAGTATGGAAAGTGCTACAATAAGATATGTCATCTAAAAAAACTGGCTAGGACATAGAGACAAGGCTGTGTTCTCCCATGTCTCGACAGCGGGCCAAAGTCACCATCACTTCAAGCAGCATGCCACTGTCAACCTCACTAAACACAACAGGGCAGGGATAGGGTTACTGACCGGTTGCTGAGGGTCGTTGATCATGGCCTGGGCATTTGGTTAACTCGTTACCACCCGGTCATCGATCGGCGCGAGTGCCATATATAGTGACTTGCACAAATCATATGCATGAATCCAACCCTCAATGCCTACATAACTGCGAGTAGCTGGATGCTTTTTTTTCTGATGTTAGGCTACACACTCTCTACTGGGTTGGTTTAATGTGTTGAGTTACTCACTTGCGATCTTATGAGCACTCTTGCCATAATTGGCCCTTCTTGAGCTAAAACAAGGATGAGGTTTTAGCTAACTAGCCAATAGTTGGAACCTGGGTATTTTTTATGCTTTCGCATTAAAACCGTTCCGTTTTGATGTAAGTGTCTGGTATGAGTTTTGGCGCAAAAGTGGGGATGCTGACCGCGTGGCGGTGTCTGAAAGTTGACAATTATGAACCATTTACAATGGAGTACGGAGTGTTCCCTTGGCAGAAGGACGCAGTGGAGACTGCGTCCAATCTGGTTACTTCTGCAGTAACCTTGGCGTCGTCGGTTGGCTCGGTTCCTGTCCAAGGCTGTTCGTCGTGCTGGTTGTGAACTTGTGACCACTATCCCTGCGGTAGCGAAACAGTGATGGGCCAGCATGAGGAATTAAATAGATTGCAGTGTACAAATGGCTCCTTCGAGACAAGTCATCGGGCACTTGGACAAAAGAAAGGCGCTCACAAGATGTCAGCCATGCGCCAAACGAAGGATCAAGGTCAGTCGCCGATGATGCCGATACCGAACATAAACCAAAGAACAACAGTGCTGATAGACAAGCAATCACAGTGCCATGGAGGCTTCCCTTGCGAGTATTGTACTCGAACCGGTAAGCTGTGTGAGCCACAAGCACCGGGAGAGTCGCACAATGCTTTCCAATTTGTTGCATACCAGTCAACAAGAGACAAACCAACATCGCTTATCCCACCAGCCGTTGATACTGATAGAACCAGCCTATACCTCAACCATTTCATCGCAGTCATTACTAGCTGCCAGCTTACTTCTCGATTCCCAAGGGTAGCAACTGAACTTCTTCCACTTATGGACGGAAATGAGCATCTTTGGAATGTCGCCGTTGCGATTGGCGCCTTGGATGCAAATCGACGCGGACAAGTTGGAAAATCGTCTCTCCATAAATCGCCCCAAATTGTTGCATTCTCAAGCTACCAGCAAGCCCTGAGCAGGCTTCAAGATAAACTCACGTTAAGTGACGCACCTCAGCGAGACGATTTGCTGTGGACGACCTTTCTGTTAGGGCTGTTCGAGGTAAGTTTCACTGCGTCATAAGCGACGTGCAATAACTCAATTTCTTAGCTCATGTCGGAACCGACTGGTGACCGGTGGGCCAGGCATATGCTGTACGGAACAGGAAGAATGCTACAGCTAGTCAACATGAACGACAGCCCGTCACTCCTAAAGCAAATGCTCTTTGAAGCTTTCCAAATATTAGAAGCGAATAGAGCCATCATGTATGGTGTGGACACTTTCTTATCCGACGATCAATGGATTATAGTAAGGAGAACACAACTACTAACAACTGGCCGAACGGGGTCCCTACCAATGGATGAGATCATCACGCTTATGATATATACTGCCTCCTTCAGTCAACAGTGAGTCTCTGGCGTATCAGAAGCCGAGGGCTAGTATCCTAATCAACGAGCGTAGGTTCTTTGAACAGATTAGTCGCATTTCAGAGTCGGAACGCCACAGTCATCCAAGCATTGACGCCCTAGGCCATGAAGGCATCCACGTCCAGCATCTCCTCAATACATGGTATTCACAGCATAGCGGGATACATGCCGCAAATGAATGGACCCACGAGTTCAAACTGACCTTGCTTTACTACCATACACTTCTTCTATTCCTATCCAGGAATTATACATACTACCCATATTGGGCCAACAAACCCACGCCATTACTCAACGAGCCAGATGTTGTCCACCATACGCGCTGCGCCCTCGACCTGATGCAAGAGCTGCTAGAGTCGTCTGCTATTCCAGGAGTGATGTTATTGTTTCCACTCCGGGTAGTAGGCTCGTTGTTGAACCAATTAGACACGAGAATGAGGCTTGTGAGGCAACTCGACGCAATATATTGGAAGGGATATGTTGTTGCAGATAGAGTGAAGATAGACTTGGAGGACCTTTGGGAGTGTATGCGTGTTCAAAGTGAACAATAGAGTCCTTGATACGCAGTATTTGACTTCAAAATCTTTTATTTTCAAGACCGAAGTGAAGAAAACCCAAAATGCGTGGTGGCTGATAAGAACTGCCCGACAAATAACAGGAAGGGCGTGCCCAGATGACCGCATATGTCCCTGTAGCATTTCTGTGACCCCCTTCTATAACCTGCTTTATCGCCTGCACTATTTAATCTAACAAAAGGGAACACTCCGTCCTTGGCACGCATGGCTCGTATCAAGGTAGGATTTGGCTTCCCGCATATCCCTTGGACTTGCCATATTGACTAGTAATCCAATATGAAGTCGAAAAAACGCTTATATTTATGGATAGGGAGGAGTCAACTGCATCACTTCTAGTTCCTTAAGGGGAGGGAACAGTTGTCTACGTTGAGTAGCCTGTTGTAAATGTATCTTTCTTGTAGAGACTTTTCAGCTTTTTAAACACAATTTTGCAAAACAACTACCCCAAAAGTTCGTCTACAGCCATCCCACTTTTCTTTCCAGGCAAATTCTCCTCATTCAAATGCCGCAAAAGTTGCAATTTGCCAAGCACCATACGATTTCATAGCCTTAGATATCAACCTTTCCAACACGGGTGTTGAAAAATGAAGTAGTCACCCTGGTTCTCTCCACAGGATAGAAATAGTCATAGCCCTGTACAACATTACACCCATCCACAAAGACTGTCACTGGGATGGTACCTTGGTATAAGATGCTCCACTAGCACATGGTTAGGACATGTAACACACGGGGCGAACGTGGCCCATTGGTTAAGACGTACCGAAGCGACTTGTCCTGAAAGAAGCTGTCTCTCAACTAATCCCGCAAAAACGGCGTTGCCTTTGACGAGAAAATCCGCTGCAATCAAGGGGTAGTTCGTGTTGACGTATCCCCGAAAGACGTCGGGGTGCCCAAAATCTTTGAAGACTGATGTGAGCTTGTTGTCAACGAGACCATCGTTTGTGATATTGGCAAAGTCAAATGTAGACGAGGCGAGGCCATCTTCAAAAGTCTCATCGACGCGGACAAGTTTTCTGCTGGGCGAGTTGTACATGTAGCCAATTTGGATGTGGGACAGGTTCTGGTTCCTATTCAAGTTTAGAGCTAGCTCCACACATACGGAATATACTGCGGTCATACCACTTATGCTGGACAAAATGCGTTTGGAATTCGGGCTTGACCATCGGAGGCTTTGGCTGCCGAAATTGAGACGAGTACTCAATGACCGATGGTGGAAACGGCGGGCAAGTGGTTGCTGCGGCAGTTGCCGAGAGGAAAATCATGAAGTTTGGAATACGCATTATGAATTCATTGATCCTTTAAGTTCTTCAAAGTTGTCTGAGGTGATTGAATTGATGAATAGTCTCAACGTGCACAGAGCCGAAGCTTATATGCACAACTCAAAACAGGCTATTGACAACAGCGACGTGTTTGCTTGCGTGTTCATCACTAGGATTGTCCCTATGGCGTTTACATGCTTCCACATTGGGACATCGTTCATCTACACAACTGCCCAACTAGAAGCCTCCCATCCCTCCGTGTAATTTCCACTGCTGTCTTTTGACGTCAGCCGGAGGAAGCGTTCAGTTGCTTCCTAATCAGGCAAGTGGGTCGAACCGAGCTCCGCCCCAGCGGCAGTCACGGATCTCCGGGAGGCACTTCGTGTCATCCATTATTAATATGCTTCATGACTCGATTATATTTATTTTTTCTACTCTCTCACCAGCATGTTGGGCACCCGTAAAGCATACACTCAATCATATGCTGTGTCATCATCAGTCGCATTCGCATTAATTCTAAACGATGACCTATCCAGCCATACGTGCTTACTGGCGACTTGGAAGTGCCGCAAGTTGGAGGTATAAAAATGAGAGTTGAGCCAACATAGTTGTTGCTCCCCTCGCTTAAATAAGGACAACAAGGAACTTAATTGAAATACTGCGCCAATCCAAGATAACAGTTTATTCGACATTGGTGCTATCATGTCTCCATACTCCCTCGTTGTCATCGGTTCCGGCCCTGGAATCGGCTCCCATGTTGCCCGCCAGTTCGCGAAACAGGGCTTTTCGAAGATCGCCTTGGTAGCTCGAAACTCGACACAACTGGTGAAGGCTCACATTTCGGTAGAGGAAGCGATGCGGGGCGCCAATGTCGTTGTGAAAACTTATTCTGTTGATATTACAGACAGTGAGAAACTGAAAGCTACCCTGGAGCAAGTTGAAATTGACTTGGGACCACCCGAAGTGGTGTTTTTTAATGCAGCGCGAGTTCTACCAAGCACCCTGTTGGAAACTAGTGATGATGAGATGGTGTACGACTTCAAGGTACGTAACTATGTGTCGTTGCAATGTGTTGTTTCGTTGGACGTAGATGCATGGTGGCGGATTATGGTTCACCCTCTCACTGACACTACCTTGTTTTGCCCTGGACAGATTACGGTAAACGCTCTTCACCAAACAGCCAAGTGGGCAGTCCCCCAACTTACCAAACTCGCCAAAACCGACTCTTCTGCAAAACCTTCGCTCATTGTCACCTCTTCACACCTCCCGCGAGAGCCTCTCCCTGAAGCCTTTGTGCTGTCCTTAACCAAAGCTGCCCAGCGAAACTTGAGTGAATCCCTGGCTAAGGTTTATGGGCCACAAGGAGTACACATTGGTCTTGTGATTGTGGCTGGAATGGTGGCACCAGATAACGACAAGCTGAATCCGCTACATATTGCCGAGAAGACCTTTGAGTTGTATAACCAGGAGAGGGATGAATGGACTTTGGAGGTGGTTATCAGAGAGTAGATGGTTACATTCCTGTGCTGTCTTTAAAGATGAATATGTGTATGAAACAAGAACTACGAGGGCAGCTATATGATCGGACGCATTTCACATAGAGGCACAATAAAGAACTTGGCAATGAACCCTTTCAGATGAAATGCGGCAGAGATTCCAGTCAGCAGGCTCGTCAATGATCATTTTCCCGCTTCATATAGCTGTTCGGCATGTTTATATTGCAACGTTTGCGCATCAACTGGTCTGGAATCTCCCGTTTGCCAACCCAGTCTCAACCAGAAGCAAAAATGACGACAATCATGTCATCATTGCCTCAGGTGGAAGGGCCAACCTCGTCCACACCAGCAACCCCAGCCACGTGTTTTTGACCGTTGATCTGACCCGACACCACGTTGTATATATACACATCCCGCCCAGCAAAACCATTAAACCCAGGTTATCAGCTCCTATTTTCCATTTCAACATGCAAATTGAAAATAAAATATACCTCCGTGAGCGCAGACTCCGTTGTACTTTTTTCGCTCACATCGCGAACCTGACGCGTTTGGGAGGCACGCGACACAAACACCCAATCAGCGAAATTGTTTGCTCCAGTTCTCCATAAATGGTGTGGTAGTACAAGGAGGGATCATACGGCGCCGCTTTTAAATAGATGTCTGTGAAGACCGAGGCACTACTGGTTTCTTTACCTCACCAACAAGGACAGCGAGTTGTCCGAAAGTACTTAGTTTATTAGTAAAGCGTGCATGAATGATTGACATATGGCTGGTCGACGGAGCGTTCGGCCGGATTTCTCGCGCCGGTTTCAAAGTTGATGCCCGTGGCAATTGTTGGAAAGAGAAATCTCAATTGGTGGGATCATGGCTGCATGGTTTCATGCATGACTGCCTTATTACGAAGTTGGAGGGTGTTCCTAGATCAAGCGGAGTGGTAACAAGGGTATGAGATATGAGATGTTTTTTTTGACAACGTCGACAACCGAATACCTCACAACACGTCTGGCGTGCTCTATACAGAGTACACGTTTCAACAATGATCGTGTTCAACTTCAGGTATCGTTTGATGTGAAGTGATGTTCGGTATCAGCCGTTGCGGAACATCTTGCCGGGCATCTTCAGCTATGAAGTGCTCCAAACGCCACAGAAAAGGTTTGTCAAATCTCGGCTTGTGTTATATTACACCTGCCTTTGCATTCTGGAGAACCCTGCTACCAGCCGGGGAGTATTGTCTTGTGATTGTGCCGTTGTGGTTCATCTGTTAGTTGAGTTATCATGTGGTGGAGGGGGAATATTGCCCATTCGTTCATGGCTGCAGGTGATTTTGACTCGAGTCCCACGGACAATGCCTCAGCAAGATGTTCCTTTGGTCATCGAGAATAGTGAGCTGAGCTGCAACTTGACTCACGCCCTTTGTGATGTGTATCTGCAGCACAAGACTGGGAGATATTGAAAATATAGAAACCTGATGCTGCAGGTGTGTGGTACAAAGTCACCGACTTCATCAAAACTCGGGTGACCGGCCCTTGCAAGATCAAGGACTTTTTTCCCCCACCGGAACCACGATTGCGATTATCACGGATATTGTCTGTGATGAATGGTGCATGGTCATGTCTCAGGTTCATTGCTCTGACCAAGATGTGGGAGCACAGCAGAAGCAGGCTATTGAGCTGAAGCGGCGATGGCGCTAGTCCATATTGGGATATTTCTTGTGGCACTCCATCCCAGCCCCCCGCCTGAATTTTAGGGCAAGAGACTTCTGGGTAAGCCAACAGTGGCCTTGGTTGAGGTTCAATGTTCTCCCAGGGCGTCCTGCAGCGCCGAGAATCCTGGAAACAAAGCATTGACTCTGCCAGCCACCGTGACCATTGCGCATCTGAGCACTTGGCTTGACACCAGACTTGGTTGCCAGCTTGTTCCCAGTTGACTCTTCGTGTGGTGGGCTGTTGCCTCTTGTCTAAACTGCCACTCAGTCAGGCAGTGGTCGCTCCTTCCCCTCCCCAGCCTTTTTTTCATTCCCATCCCAGGCAGGTGCAACCTGTGCAAGCCAAGTCAGACCAATTCACACCTGCCCACATTGGCTCTCCCCCCAACCAAGTTTCGGTTGTGCAGTCTCTCCGCCGCACATTCTGTTGGCTGACCGCATCGCCAATCCTGCCATCACCACCTCGTCTCTCAACATTTGCCCATACACTACGCACCACGCACACACAACTCCCAAAACATTCACTGCACAGCTTTGCGGATAGCTGCTGCTTCGACCAGCGCCCACCGCTCATCATTTGCTGCGAATTTTCGATTGCGCCCGACCGACATCGACGAAACAGACTGGCTTGGACCTCTAACGACCGTGATTCTGCGACCGTTCGACTCCACTTGCTGCATCAGGTTCCTCGAGACGCAAACCGTGAGAGCAAACTCATCACGACGACACGAAACACTGGTCACCCGCCCTTCCCGGGGTTCAACTCGACGTCTGGGCATCTCGCACCGATTGCTCCCAATCGACGAGATAGCCGCACGCCAACCAGTCCCCCCCAAAAAGAGTTGACGACTATGAGTTCGCTTAATTGACACCAAATTATGTTCAACATCGCACCTCACGCAACATCTAACCGGCAATTCATCAGACAGTTGACCTAGACTATTCGACAATAAAAACAACAGAAAGCGAAAATTCATAAACGATACGTCCCAACCCAGCAAGATTGCCGGGTATGGAGACACTTCGATTAAAACCACGGCAACCGGTGGAGGACGAAATTGAGAATTGGGACGATGATGATGACTTGGTCCTTGAGGGTCATGAGTTGTCCTTCCGCAGCTCCCTCACAACCACGACGGGACCCGCAAATTCTCATGCCCTGTCGCGGCCTCCGTCTCGTCGCCGTGACTCGACCTCATCTCATGTTTCATTTCGGTCTGAGATAGATTCATGGCAAGGAGAGGAAAAGCAGCTACATTTACCGGGCGACGATGAATCTTCAACCATGGATGCCATTGCTGCTGCTGAGCACGCCGGCATCCCTTTACCCAAGAATGTCCCGTCCTCTGCTCTCATGGGAGGCACTATTAAGCGACTTGGAGGACGCAAAATTCGCAAGATTATCCAGGAAGACTGGGAAAACGATCTAGAACTTCCAGAAGCGTCGCAGAGCTTTAGCATAAAGCCCAAGACTGACACCGAGTTTCCTGACACACTACGCCAGGTTAGCGGAGGCTCAATACAGACCAGTCCGGTTCGATCCATGAAACCGTCGTCATTTACAGAGAATCACCGTAGATTGTCAACGCAGTCCAACACGAGCGCTCTGTCATCCGCTCTCAATCTCGATAAGTTCAAAGACACAGAGGACGACGAAGACTTCTTTGGGGATGGTGGCGCTACCATTAAAGTGTCAAAGGGGAGGATTGCACCTCAACCTGTTTCTTTCATCACACCCCCCACGCCACAAAAGCCTGAACCGGCCAGAGAACCTGATGATGACTTCGAAAAGGACTTGGAATTGCCGTCTGATGGAAAACTGAGGCTATCGACTAGAAGAGATATCCCAAAGACACCATCATCAAACATCGACGATTTGGATTGGGGTGAGGGGAGTTTGGGCACTCGATATGGTGGCACCCGACGAGATGGTCGGTCCAACCGAAGCTCGTCTGCCTCCGCTCTCAGCCCTAGTATTTCGAGTTCCATCACTGCTGAGAGCGAGGATGAGACTTTTGACGGCCTCGTCCTGCCGTCTGGTCCTTTCAACTTCAAAGAACGTCTGCAACAACGCAAAAAGAGCTTCTCACCAGAGCGCATCCCCGAGGAATCATCGTCACCTATTCCACCACCCAAGAAGCCTGCACATGCCGAAATTGACCGAGAGGACTTTTTCGATGACCTCGACATTGGGGATGGGAATGTCTTTGGTCCTGGTAAACTGACGCTGCATCGCAACATCAAAGTCAAAGAGCAGCAGCCCGCCTCGCCTGCACGGCCCAAGACTGCTGTGTCTTTGACCTTTACAAACAAACCAGCAACACAGACCAGGATTCCTCGCTTGAGCCATGAACGCGCCCATTCGACCTCTTTGGAGCCAGTATATGAGTCTGGTAGTTCAACTGCCCCGTCGCGGAGTCGTCGTTCTCAATCTCGCCTCGGACACTCACACCAGTCTTCTGTGGTCAGTCTTCCTACTCCTACAACAACCTCTCCTGGTCGACAGTTTCCCCTATCAACGCCGCGAGCGAGGGAAGTTGGTTCCAGGTCATCGTTTTCCTCTCTCAGAGGTGAAGCACCTACCACTAGTTCCCAGCTCCTGAAACAAAAGAGATCTCTCCCAGCAGTGCGCGGTCTCACTTCACAGTCGAAACCAATGTCTCAACGACCAGCAGATAGACCGCCCTCGAGAACCGAGACGGGTCGACCTCAGTCTGTGTTGAGACCCAAGACACCAGTAGAACGGCAACGCCCGAGCCTTACGGACAGCCCTGCATCGTTGACGCGGAAACCCCAACCCTTCCTGCCTGCAGGCGCTTCACAGTCTCAGTCGCATCATGTCGCCTCCAAGACCCTGCGCCAGTTTCGCCGCCATGACTCAGACAATGCAATCGATATTCGACCCTTCTCCAGATCTTTCTCCAGAACCGGCGCGAGATCGCCCAGTCCACATCGATATAAGGTTGCCGCTGATACCTGGGAGCGGCTAAGCAAGCCGAAAAACAAGAAGCACTTTGGCGACGGCCATGAGCTAGATGGGTTTGACGATTTACCAACCTCACGGGAGACAGAGACGCGATTCATGAAGCAGCCTCTGGCCAGCGGCACAAAGACAACCATCCGAAATAGGCTCTATCAAAATATTCTGCCCGACAGGACAGCAACACCAGCGCCACCGAGTCCGTTTTCCCCAGCAAAGAGTGTGGCGACTCCCCGGTTCGCACGCGACACTGCCGCCAGTCGAATTGCTCGAGAGACATCTTTGGCTCACCGTGCACCCAGTCACGGGCCTTTGTCAGCTATTACTGCTCAACGAGAAGCTGGGGCGCTCACTCCAAAGACGAACTTGAACCAGCAGCCTCATGTACCACAGTCCACAGTGCGTTCCAAGAAGAAGACGAAGCGTCCGCAGCAATTAAAGCCACATCTTATTGCCAACCTCAACGCCGGCAAGGAGTCCAAACTCGTGAATGGCATGTTCTACAATGCCGAGACCCTTCGCTGGGAAGGCAATGAGAATGCCTTGAGCGCATTTGATGCCACGGTGACCACCCCGTCAACTACAACTGCCTCAACACATGTCACTCGTGAAAAAGAGACTTCTACCCCAAGACCAGCCTTGATTACCAATTTCAGTGCCACCAAAGGCGTCCAGGTTGTCAGCGGCATGGTCTTTGACCCTCAAAACATGTGCTGGCTGAAGATTGGACAACAAGATAAGACCAAGTCTGACACAGCTGACACCCTGGATGGATTTGAAGCCCTGGACGATGAAGATGATGTCTTCAAAGACATTCCCGATCTTGACGATAATGCCGCAGAAGAGGAGCGCGGAGAAGGCGGCGGCCGCGTCAGTGACGTTAAGGATGATTGGCTGGTCGGTGAAGAGTTTGACGTTGGCCCCGAGTTTGTCAGAAGACAACGTGAGGAAGAAGAAAGGTGGCGGAAGAAGTGCGAGAAATGGGTTGGCCGTGGGCCACGAGATCGCGAGATGTGGCGCTGGACTATTCGAGATCTGGTGTCTCAATTCGACGAGTTGCCCATGTAGGCTTGCCACACCATGTCTGCAAGCGATTGTTATATATTTTATTTCGAAAGGCTTCAGCTGTATGGAGCAAGGGACCAAGCGTCACGGGACAGGAACAAAGGCGTCGAGTATGGGCCAGTACTGAAGGTTGTACCATTTGATTTGATTCTTCTTGTACCCCTTTAATCTAACAGGGTCATATCTGTTGGCGGTGGATAAAGCCTCTTGTACAAAAAGGTGCATTTTTTTGCTTGGTTGCTTTTGGTCCTGCATCTGCCAGAGGGGGTGAGGATGGTTCGTGCTTTTTTGGCTTCTCTCCGCTGGGTGTTTTGATTTTTCTGCACAATAGACAAAATGGGGATTCTTGAGGTTAGATGCGGGAGGTTTTTGAGAGATTCTGCCGCGAGAGTCGCTGCTTTGGGGAAGGGGCCTTTTTACGACTGAGATGACGGATCATGATCCTTGATGAACTTTTGCATTGGTAGCAGGCTGTGCTGGGTCAATAATATTTATTGTTTTGTGTTGTGCGTTTGTAGGTGCTTACTGAGTCGTGTTCCGCAACGGTTACTCGTTGTCAATGTGGGCGAGAGTGTGATATGCTTATTTTTCCATGTGTACCTATATGTGTGTTCAATAGATCAAGCGTCATGCGGTTGTTTGGAGTACATATTTGCATGACGATTAATAGTGGACAAGACATGCAGACAAATGGAACAATAACACCATTGATTTTTTACGCCTATGCCATAAATGTAATCTAGCAATTAAATACCCCAACATCGGCATCACTTTGACCCCTTCTTCGCCTTGATATTACTCCTAGGATCCAGGCCTCTCCTGCGCATGGCATTTCTCCTCCCCTTTTCCATGTACTCCTTGTCCTCGTCCTCGTCCCACCCACCAAAATCATCCTTGCCGCTCTCCTCTTCGTCTGCAGAAATGGGTGTCTTGTCAATAATTTGCTCTTCGGAATTGCCGACAACACCCTTATCTCTTGGCGCAGAAGCTTTGGCGGGCGTGGGGCCAATCTTCTTGAATTTGGCGACATAAAAGCCATCCACGTTGTATGAATGCGGGTAATATCGCCGCGTGAGACGGAGACTAGGGTCAAACTTCTTGCCCATGAAGCTGGTGAAGCCTTCCTTTCCAAAGGCCAGTCCCGTTTCGACGAGCTTGACGTTTGGTCTGCGGGAGAGTGCGTATTGAACCACTTGCTCGTTTTCTTCAATCGTGACGGAACACGTAGAGTAGACAATGTAGCCGCCTGATTTGCTGGAGTGGTTGACGGAGTCAATAGCGGCGAGGAGGAGCTGCTTCTGCGTGTGGGGTAGTTGCATGAAATCGAGTTCCGTCTTGTTGGTCTTGACGCTGGGGTCTTTGGCAATGACGCCGGTTCCCGAACAGGGAGCATCGAGAAGGACACGGTCGAAACCTCCCATTGGCTTGGGAAATTCACGAGCATCATAGTTGGATACTATGACGTTGCGAGCGCCCAGGCGGTGAATGTTACCGATGAGACCCTTCGCACGTGCCTTGTTGGGGTCGTTGGCGACGACGACTCCGGTATTCTTCATCATGGCGGCCATGTATGTTGTTTTACCACCTGGGGCGGCAGCCATGTCGAGCACGCGTTCGTTTTCTTGTGGATCGAGTGCCATGCAAGGTAAGAAGGAGGAGGCGGCTTGAAGAATGTAGTGGCCAGCAAGGTACTCGGGGGTAGCACCGAGTGGAACTGTGCTCTCAAAGACTTGCAAACCTACCTTGGACCATTTACCGACCGGTTCGAGGGTGACGCCTCGGTTGATGAGTGCCTGGGCGAGATCACGGCGGTGAGTACGCAGAGTGTTCGTGCGGATTACAACAGGGCGTGCAGACTCGTTGGCTTCGAAAAAGGCAAATGCTTCACGAGGTGTGAAGAGGTTGTACAGCTTCTCTGCAAGATACTCGGAGTAGCCGTAATATGCGCACACATCCTTGATTAATTGAGCGGTATACTCCGATCGTGAGCGTCCGTCCTCGGCAAGATTAGCGAAATCGTCGAGTACGCGGATATTTTCTGTGATCCTCGTACGGAGAAGCTGCAGATCAGGAGCGAGGAGGGCATTCGTCTTGGCGGATAGCTCGTCCTCTTCGTCGTCGATAATGTGTGGCTTCTCCCCATCAATGTTGGTCTGCAGAGCACTTTCGGCCATTTCGGCAGCATTAGCGGCTTCTTCTTCTGCTAATTGACGATCTAGTTTTCTCGAGAGACCCTCGATGTTGGCAGCCGTGAGCTTCTCCTCCGCGTCGGATTCGTCCTCGTCCTCAGAAAAGGTAGGTTTCTCGGCATCATTGTCATCGTCTGAATCGAACACGGACGAATCTGAGCCCAAGAAATCATCCCCAAGTGTCGCACCTCCTCCATCTTCCAAGTCTGATAATTTCTCAATATCCAAGTCATCTGCGTCGAACTCATCGTCGTCGAGTTCAATGTCCGAGTCTTCCAGGCCAGGCATGACAGATTTGGCTTTTGACTTGCCGTTGACCTTGGCTGTCGTTGACTTGTCAACTGCTGCTGGTTTGGATACAGAAGCCTTCTTTCTAGTTGCACCGTTTGTCTTGGGTTGTGAATTTTTTCCAATTCGTCTTCTCTTATTGTCGGAAGTCTCTGTGGGAATGTCGACAGGCAGGCCGGCCTTGCGCTTCAGTTTTGCATAGTGTTCTTCTGACAGGGGCTCAGGGGCACCCTGCTTTCTCTTCATACGTCTTCCGGCACCCATTTTTTTGAAGTTATGTTGTAAAAGGGCCTGGAGAAACGAGGCCGTAGTGAGAAGAACTATGAGAAATCGTCGCGGTTTCTGAAGAACGACACTCAAATGGATGCGCCCCGCCCAACTTTTTTTTCTTCGAGCATCCCGATAACAGGGTCTTCGGTCGGCGAAACTTCGTATCAGAGATCCACCTCCGGAGATGTCAAGCCACGTTGGACTGACACCAGCCACACCAACAGCCACCTACCTTGGGTCTGTCTTCGTATTGTCATGGTTGATGCCTCGTTCTTAATTGAGAGCATACAGAGTCTCTAGTAAAGCAAATTGCAATGGACAAAGTCAACTTAAATATTACCTAGGTAGCTAGCTATGCAGAAGAAGTATGGCAACGAATATTCGATATTGAGTTGCAGGCCGGGTTCTCCCACTCACACCTGGACCCCCGCCGCTTACCTAAGTGTCCCATCCCAGGAAGCTCCCACACAACAGAACACAGGCAAACAAACAACCACCAACTTCATGACGCTTTACACCCTTCAGATGTTCGACACCTGAGATCTACGGGCTGAATTTACGCTAAATCCTCACATACAAGCTCGTTTTCTCGATTCCCAGCACTAGTTATCCTTATCGGCGAAGTTGTCGCCCATTAGCCTCCTGTCCATCATCCCCCTACCCCGCCAGCTGCAAGACCATCATCATGGCTGAAGCAGCATTCGCCACAACCTTCCTCTCAACACTGGACTCTCGCCCAATTAAGCTCTCAGCTGACCACGTCGAAGATGCCAAATCTTTCCCGGCGCGGCCCCCTGTACGTGGACCCTTCCTCAACCCCCGACATCAAGCTAACAGTTACAGTACATCCTCCCCCGAATGCCCACTTCTATGAGCAAGCCAAAGACGCTTCTCCCAGGCCAAGAGCGCAGTCTTACCGTAACACTTAAGTCGCTGCGAAATCCTCCTCTAGACATTAAGCTCACCTCGCAACCTCTCAATACTTCTATTCTCGACATCAAAACGACGGTATCAGAACAGACTGGAATACCCATCGACAAGATGAAGATTCTGCATAACAAGCGGCCGCTTACAGATAGCAAGATTCTCAAGGATGTGGCGAGCGAATCTGATCTGCGTTTAGAATTTTCAGTAATGGTCATTGGCGGTGCGGCAGCAATTCAGCCAGAGCGCAAGGAGGAAGCGGTAGCATGGGCAAGTGGTCTGGATGCACTGACCACAGACGCCTTCTGGGCGGATTTGAATGGGTTTTTGGAACAGCGCCTGATAGACAAAGTAGTGGCTGGCGAACTAGGACAGTTGTTCAAGACGAGCTGGGATTCTAGTCGTTCAGGGCCTTAATAAAGATGTCTTGATGTGCCAGGTTGCGCAACTCACACAAGGTGTTTACGAGACGAAGAGCGTTAGACGTCAAAGCCATGGCTGGACTAATACAGCTTGAGCAAGACAAAACGTACAAATTTATGACCCAAACCAATGCCATTGACATTCTTGTCTCTGTGGCGGTGCGAATTCACCAAAATTTGCACAATTTGACAGTGCCTCCTAGCAATTCCCCCTCCCCCAGCCCTTTACAAAGGCGTCAAAGTATTCCGAAGCAGCGGTGTCAACAGAGCATAGTTCGCATCATCACGCCATGCTGAAGAAATAATCCCTCACGATCCTCTACCTCCGAGTCACAATTCGGGTTGGCTTTATTCAGAACACACAAATAAAAGAGGTTCGAACTAGTTTGTTGAGAATAGGCTACTGGTGGATGGTGATCTTCAATTGGTGCGTTCATTCAAGTCAGCCAGCCCAGGGCATTTTCTCCTTGTCAGACAATGCTCTCTCATCCATTGCACCACAAAAGGAAAGACCAACGCTTAGTCTTCATGTAGTCGCACCGCCTGGGCGCTGGGCGTGCTGGCCAACTTGAGCATCTCATTCATATCCAAGAGTTGCGCCGGGTCGTGAATTTCCCTCATAGTCGAAAGAGTTTTTTGTTTTATCACGTCAACGGCGGAAGTGTATGGGACCCTGACCTGCCAGCAGTGATTGCGGTTAGTCAATTGTTCGGAAATGTGTCAAGATACTTGATAGAAGTTACCCAGGGATAAAAGGGATCCTGAACATCAGGGCTCCAGAGGAAAAAAACCGTCGAATTCCTAATGCAAGTTAGCCTTTGTAACCAACTGCAATGCAAAAAGGATGAACATACGCGACACGCCCGTCCTCGGTATCGTAAATAAAGTTATAGTAGGCAAATCGGGTGCCTGGAAACTCCTGAAGTTGACATTTAGCCGCATAGCCATGCAAAGGACACCGTGGTTTACCTATACCAACCTTCTTTCTAGACTTGCTTTTGCAGTTTATAAGCTTGTTTGCGAAGTTCTCATAGTTCTTGTCGTCGGAAGCCTCCTCGAGTTCAAACTGGTCGTTAACGTAGTGGAGGATGGCGTACTTGTACTTCTTGCCTACTTCCTTAGTCGCAGCGACGGCTTCCTCGGAGACGGCCGCACTAGAAATGATGAAAGATTTGTCAACATTTGCTCATGTTTGTGGTGATGAAGAGGAAAAGACATCACCCGTCATCGCCTTCTCCTATGTGGACAACCACTACAAGTCGTCGGGTACGCTACTACTATAGCGGTGCATGGAGAGCAGGAATCAACGCGTGTCAAGTCAATGGAGATGCATCAAGAGTAGTTACGAACCCTGAACTGACCTAGCAGTCACAAGTTAGACCTGATTATCTCGAGCAGGGTCATTGGGCGAAACTTACCATGATTGCGGTGTAGATCAGCAGAAAGTGTGCGACTGAGGGGTTCGAGACGTAGACTAAGGCAGCACGTCAGCTCCAGGATACAAATAAACCAAGGGAATCGGACGACGAATAATTCCAGCTGAGTATACTAGGTAGGGGAGAATAGTTTCTCTTACATTGAAAGTGCAATAACACAAGTCCGGCGTTGTGGTGAAAAGAGGCGAGGATGGTGCCAGAAAGTGCCTCCTCAATTTGATGCAGGAAGAGAGATGGGATGGAATGGGAGGGGAGAGCGGAAATGTTGAGTGGTACTTAAAAGCTGAGGGACTCCTCCTTTCCTGGGTGGCATGCCATCCATGGAGGGGGGCTCCTGGAGCCCGATGGAGAAAAACACGACATCATCATGCTCCAATGGTGGGGTTGGCCGTGAGACGAGAAATGCCTCCACGTGACTAGTTCGCTTCATGTCAGGATTCGCATTCGTGGGAGCCTGGATGTCTAATACGTGGTAATTTGTGTGGACAACCCAAGCCGGTGATAAAGAATCAATTGGCCCCCTTTACCCAACTCTCGTCGTGTTGATAGTTTGCACACTCCTGACCAACGTTGTCTGGTGACATGTACTCTCCTGTTTCGTCCCAAGTGGCAAGGGAAATGGGTCCGCCCCTATCTCCTCTGGTGATGACGAATTTCCCCAAGGCTTCCATTGCTTGCCAATCTCACTTCTGCAGTAGACGAGGTTAGAATGTCGGTGCCTCAAGGCAACTATATTGGCATTTCACTAGACTCATCCCGCTGACGCGCCGCCTCATTTTATGGCTTGTTCTTTTTTGTTTTTAATTTCCGATTGTTTTACATGGCCGAGTGCTACTTGCTATTATACAGGAGTCCAAGCTGCTTGAAAATCTGCTGGGGTATGAAAAGACATGCCGACAAGTAGAGAGGAGATGATACAAATCAACTTGACCCATCCTTTTTTACTCTTCTAGAACACCAAATCCATGTCCACCCAAATGGGGAACTTTGTTTTGTACAACGCCTGAAATGGCAACCTCATAGTGTCGAGTTCGTCCACGTTCATCTTACATCATTCCCATGCCGCCCATTCCTCCCATGCCTCCCATACCTCCCATGGGAGGGCCACCGGGTCCCTTCTCCTCAGGAGCCTCAACAATGGCAACCTCAGTAGTACCCAGAAGGGAAGCAACACCACTGGCGTCAATGAGACCAGTGCGGACAACCTTGAGGGGATCAAGGATACCGGCCTGGATCATGTCAACGTACTCACCCTTGGCACTGTCGAAACCCTTGTTGAAATCGGCCGCGTGCTCATCCGTGAGCTTACCAATGACAACGGAGCCCTCCATGCCGGCGTTCTCAATAATAGTGCGAGCAGGCCGGGTGATGGCGTTCTTAACAATGTTGACGCCAAGCTGCTGGTCAAAGTTGGCGGCCTTGACGTCATGCAGTGCCTGAGCAGAGGCCTTGATCAGGGCGGTACCACCACCTGGCAGGATACCCTCTTCAACGGCGGCCCGTGTAGCGTTCAAAGCATCGACGAAGCGGTCCTTCTTCTCGCCAACCTCAACCTCGGAAGAACCACCCACCTTGATGACAGCAACGCCGCCGGAGAGCTTGGCCAAACGCTCCTGGAGCTTCTCCTTCTCGTATTCAGAAGTGGTGGGGTCAGCAGCGACTCCACGAATCTGCTCGCAGCGCTGAGAGATGGCATCCTTGGTTCCCTCTCCGTTGAGGATAATGGTGTCCTCCTTGGTGATGGTGATAGAGCCAGTGGAGCCGAGCATGTCAATGGTGGCCTTCTCGAGCTTGATGTCCAGCTCATCAGTGAAAACTGTACCCTTGGTCAAGACACCAATGTCACCAAGGATAGACTTGCGGTTGTCACCGAAACCGGGAGCCTTGACAGCAGCAACCTGGAGCTGGCCACGAAGCTTGTTCAGAATACAGACAGCAAGAGCCTCGCCCTCGATATCCTCAGCAATGATGACAAGAGGGCGGCGGGTCTGCGTAGAGATCTCCAGGGCGGGGATGATGTCTTGGACGGCGGAAATCTTCTTCTCAGAAAGAAGAATCAATGGATTCTCAAACTCGACCTTCTGGGCCTTGGTGTCGGTGATGAAGTAAGGAGAGACGAAACCGCGGTCGAAGCGCATACCCTCGGTAACCTCGAGCTCATCCAGCATAGTCTTGCCCTCCTTGACAGTGATGACGCCCTCCTTGCCAACCTTCTCCATGGCATTGGCAATCATCTGGCCAACGTGGTGGTCACCGTTGGCAGAGATAGTGGCGACCTGAGCAATCTCAGCGCTGGTGGTGATGTCGCGCTTGTGTTTGTGGAGGTACTCAACAACGGAGTCAACAGCAGCCTGGATACCCCGGCGGAGATCCATGGGGTTGCAGCCAGCAGCAACGTTCTTGACAGTCTCGGAGAAGATAGCTCGGGCGAGGACAGTTGCGGTGGTAGTGCCGTCACCGGCAACATCGTTGGTCTTGGAGGCCACATCTTGTAATAAGCGGGCACCGAGGTTCTCGAACTTGTCCTTCAGGGAGACGGCCTTGGCGACAGTGACACCATCTACAAAAGGGACATTTGTTAGCTCGCGACCGAATCAAAGAACAGGGAGCAAAGGCTTCATAGGGATATTTACACACCCTTGGTGATCTTGGGGGAGCCGAAGCTGGACTCAATGAGGACATTTCGACCCTTGGGACCGAGGGTAGTAGCGACGGCTTTGGCCAAGGTATCAACACCAGCCAGGAGAGCGGCGCGGCCGTCGACGCCAAACTTGAGCTCCTACAGCGTTTGTTAGACACATTGAAAGCACGATAGCTGGACGATTCGAGCGGCATCTTTCTCACCTTGTGAGCAAATCGGAGCTGCTGGCTGAGACCAGCACCGGCGCGATAACGGGAGGCGACAGAGGACAGAGCGGTAGCTCTCGCCCGTGAGCTCAATGCGCGCTGCATCTTGTGTAAATTAAAAATGGAAGGGGTATAAAGTACAAGGAGGAAAGGGAGAAGTAATGCAAGATGTAGCTGGCGAGATGCAGCTTTCGTCGGAGGTATGGGGGAGCAAGGAGAGAGAGAACGGTTGGCAATTGGAGGTGTCGCACCCGCAAAAAAATTGTCACGGACCAGGCTCGGAAAAACCTGTTGCCACGGAATTTTTGGGTGTCTTGTCTGCCAGGCTACTCTCGGCAAGGCCAACCAAGCTCCAGGCTCCTTCCTGGTCATTTCAATGGAGCACGGCAACGTCCGCCCCATTTTGCTGCACATTTCAGTGAGGAAGGAGAGACCCAGAGAAGGTTCTGGCCAATTGCCCAAATTGCTCGACCACTGATTCCTCATTGCTCCACATGACATTTTGCCAACTTGATTCTTACGATTCCAATCGTCGCGCCTAAAACAGGGCTTCAATTGCATAGTTCTTTTTTAATACTCAAGTGCTGGTTTAAAGCTAAATGACACGGCTGCCTTGGTTGCCTTCCGGGTTCTCATCGATCTCTCCCTCACTCATCTATAGAAATATGGTACAAAAATGTATGTCGGTAGAGCAACTGGTGACGCCAACGGCCACGAATAGTCGTCCCTTTGATCCTACTTTTCGCTAGTCTTAATCGCGTCGTAACCGCCGAGGGTATCGATTTTGCCCGTAGGGTTGAACAGAAATAAATATTCACAAAAATGCGCAATACATGGCCAGCAGTCGAGTAACACGATTAACGACCTGCCTCGCCCTGGTTCCCCATCATACCCTTTATTGACGGTAAATCAAGTTGGCAAGCATGCCTTGTTGGCATCCGAGTTGGACGAGCCAACGAATGGATCTCCAATTTGCGCGCCGTCATCCGCAGCCGTTCCTGATTCCATTGCTCCCGTTCCTAGTTCGGCAACAGTTGGTGCGGATCTCTCTCTGCCCTGCTTGATGAGGCTTGGGTCCAGTGTCATGTATGGGTTGAACAGATGATGTGCCACTGGCATGGGAACGGTCATGGGAAACGGAGCGGTCATGTAGTCGGGATGGTCAAAGCTATGAGCAGGAGAATGCATACTTTGTGACCCGGCTATTGGGCACATGAATGCATGGTGCCAGCCCGGGAAGGCGGGCAGCGTGTAGCTGTTCATCTGTCCCTGGGTGTTGGGGGATGGATATCGTTGTTGAGTGGTAGTGGTGCCTAGTAGTGGGATTTTGGACTCAAGAAAGTCCTCGGGTAGAACAGTCGCCTCGCATAAGCCAGTGCCGTTGCTTGATTCTTGCGACAGATGGCGAACATGCTTGGGTTCCGTTTCCTAGGCAGCGTAAGTATGGACTTTTCCCATCCTACAACGAGCATCGTTACTTACAAGAGTTTCGCAGCTAAACGGTTGGAGAAGATTAGGGCTGCGTCCTCGCGTATCCCTCACAACTTCGACAGGAGCAACGAATTGAGGCAAGAAGGCGGCATCATGAGACCCCGTCGAGCCACTAGACGATTTTGAAGAAGCTCGTCTCATTGGAGTAGGCGACTGATGACGATAGTCCCCCTCTTCTGAACCAGGCGACTGGCTGCCGTGGGAGTCATCGGGTTCCATGAACTCTTCGTCAAACATGCTGAAGTCTCCCGGGAGGTTGAACTTGGGGTCATCGAGCTTCTCATCAAACTCCACCGGACGGGAAGCTTCAAAGTCATCGCCGTCAGTGTCGCGACGGACGTACCCGCGTACATTGGTATTGGCATCATTTTGAGCAGCATAGGATCTCTGTGTGGCAGGCGGTACAACATGGCCCTCGGCGAAAAGCTGACGCCGAAGACGATTAAGGTGCTGGATTACGGCAGCGCCAGACGATCCAGGATGAAGACGATGAGCAATGGCATCCCAGGGAAGCTGGAGTTTATGACGGCTACATTCATAATGGATATGCAAGAGGAGCTTCTCTGCCATTCGTGGGCCTACAATCGCTCTCAGCAAGACGTAGAGGAGGAGAAGGATGCACTTGGGGAAGAACATACGGTTCCACATGATCAAGTTTCGTCCAGCAACGCGTCCATTACCTCTCCGCTGTTGATCTGTCGGTAGGCGGTGCGAGTATCTAGCGGTTCGAGGTGTCTCAGCCTTACCAGGAGAACCCGAAGCATTCGAAGATGGCGCAAGCGATGCTTCTGCATTTTGGGTTCGCGTGACTGATCTGCGGTCTTTGGCAGGAGAGCGATTCTTTCCAGCAGTCATTTTTCTGGTGGACGCGGAAACCATTGTGAATATGCAAAGGGAATTGGAAACGAAGAATCCTGTGAATCGCTTGTTTGTCAGCAAGAGGTTTCGTCCGGTGACGGCAGGCCGAGGGTAGATGAGATGGAAGGTAAACCGGCCGCGGAATAAAACAAAAAGTGAGGGACAGCTCACAAGAAAGTGAAGAAACAAACATTCACGACCAAGCTTGTTGGCAAGAAATCTGGAGGAAGGTCGGTAGATGAGCAGTGAATATCGGTTTGTGTGACCCAGCACGGAGCAAGCGAGCGTTGCAGAGGTGGCTCCTAGAGATGGGTTACAACACAAAATTGCCGAGGGTTTTTGAACTTTACCCTGCTGGGTGCGTAAACATCAGACGAAATTGGGCGAGTCGTGAGGAAACAAGAATGAGAGGCGTGCTCAATCATGTGCGTGGTCCTGGCAACGGTTCCCAAACTGTTAGCAACTGGTGGGAAACAGGAGTTGCCAGGCTGCTGCAGCTGGCAGTCAGTTGCAAACTGAAGGCGAATGAATGGACCTCATTGTCTGGTCTGTTGATCCCCAGCCACGCAAAAGATGAAGGACTCTCTCACTTGGCTCTGATGTCGTCTGATATCTAGCCTCATCTAATGTTGCATTTAGGAGCTCCAGACAACCTAGATGAAGCTGCTGCCGCGTCGTCAACGTATCCTTGCACCATTTTGTATAGCAACGATAGTTCTTTGTCTATATTACTTACAAACCTAGTTGCAACATGTCTCACGTCTCGTCCGCTTAGCTCAGAGATTGACAAGAGAGCATCACCATCACAATCTGCAAGAGCATTTATTTCAGAGAAACTATATTCCACTGTTCTTACTACCTATAGCCACATTATCGGCTTCATAACCCAGTCCACTGTCCATCCCGTCGTCAAACCCTGACTCATAATGACAGCCCACCACACTTCTTAAACCTCATAGTCATCAGAAAGGGGGGGATCTACACTCAGTCAGCACACACATATCAACACGAATCCAAACGAAAACGTACCAGAAACATCAGACGCCGAGTCCTCTTCTTTCTTGACACCTTTCTTATTATCCTCAGCTGAGCCATCGTCATCATCGTCCACCTCCTCCTCCTTCTTCACCCCCTTGCCAGCTTTACCCTTAGCCTTCTTGGTAGAGGCAAGAGAACGGGCCGCGGCGGCCTTGCGCTTGACAGGCGTGACCTGAGGAGTAGGGATGGGCCCAGCGTCGGAAGCTTTCACGGGAGACTTGGTGCCAGTAACACCATTCGCTTTGAGCATGCGCTCATATCGCTTTTGCCTATGGCGTGTGAGCTCGAGTGTATGAAGTTGGGGGAACGACTTACGCTGCGGCCTTGCTGACGATGCCGAGCTCTTCAGCAACAGCGGCAAAGTCAGGCTGTGGTTGTTAGTTGGGTGGTGTGTAGTAGAGAATGAGAGGCTTACACGGCCGTTGTTGGTGTTTCCAATACAGGAGACGAGGAATTTGACCTGCTCTGCGGGATCTTGATTGCCGGGCATGATGGCGGATTTGGATTATTGTTGGGTGCAAGAGTTTGAATGGTAATTAGGTAGTTGTGCCGGATGGTGTTGACAGATGGTGTTGATTAGACTTGGCAGAGGAGACGGAACTCAGGATGGAGAATAGTGAGGACGTGACACAGAATTGCAGTTGTCCGAAGAAACATAAGGAACTGTTTGTTTTCCTCTCCTTAATGTGGACGGCTGGGCAACGAAGAGGGTGAAGAGAAAGTGAGCGATGCCATGTGGTTGTGGATACGGTGCGAGTGGAAGCAAGCAATACACGAATGATTTGGCAAATCAATACTTGTTTTTGAAATGAAAAGTTGACAGCTGGCAAGGTACCGCTCCTTGGGAGTCCCTGAGAAGTACTCATGGCCGTTGTTCAAAATGTGTGAAACATCTCACATCAGACACAGGATCAATGTCATCGAAATGGCCGTATTCAGCTCGATCACTATTCGTAACTATCCCCCACAACCCAATCGTATACCATGGCCAGTCCATAAGACTCGTAGGAAATTCAAATACGCCATTATCGGCCTCGATTCTCAGAAGCAATCCCCATCCCCATCAGTAAAAAAAACCAATTCCTCAAATCTCCTCGTCTTCATCCTCCTTAACATCCTCATCGTAACCTCCATCCCCATGCCCAATCAGATCAACATCATCATCGTCCACAGCATCCTCATCCTCCTTCTTCGCCTTCTTAGTAGGCGTCTTGGGAGCCCGTTTAGTCACCTTGCCATCCCCTGATGGCCCCGTGGCACCATTCTTGGCTGCCTTGCGAGGACTTCCAGCGCCAGGGGCAGTCTGGTCGCGCCAGCCATGACGAACAGACATCTGGCGGAAACGCTCTTTGGCACACTTGGCATCTTTGAGGCCGAGGTCAGTTGCCACGCTGTCCCAGTTTGCGTCGGGCTTCTGCGTCATGTTGTCGAAGACAGCTTTGATGAAGCGCAGTTCGTTGTCGGTGAGGCCCTGTGGCGCTTCTCCGTCGCCGGTGGTGGGAGTGGTTTTGGCTTTGCGAGGCATCTTCCTGGTGGTTGTTAGTATGTTGGATGAGGGATGGGATGACGAACATACGGTGCTTGGAAATTGGATTTATGAGGACTAAGTTCGTGATGTAAGCTGTCTTTTGTTCAAATGAAGAGCATGTATGCGAGTGGTTGGGAAGATGTTGAAAAGTAGTTACTATTTCTCGAGAGGAGGTTTTAAATGTTGGTGGTAAAGTGGTTGGGTATTCAGGTGAGAGAGAAGTGAGGAAATGTGAGTTGAGCTGAAGTGTCGACCATGAGGTCTATTGTATGGTCTTCTTGATTGGAAACAAATTCTCATTATTCCTTGTCACATCCAAGGTCAACAATACCGCAATTCATGTACAAGCAATTTCTCCAACAACTCGGAACCATACGTTCAGCCGTCCGTCACTCACCACTTACACATCAAACACGATATCTCAAATCATATTCACTCAAAAAAAGCGTAGTCATCATCAATATGCAGCATCTAGCCTCCCATAGTCTCAAATACCAAACCTCTCGAGCACCATCCCAGCAAACCAGCATCCCCAACGTCCAGCAACAAACCCATCTCCCCAACTAAAAAGGATCCTCCGGGTCCTCTTCCAAAAACGACTCAACCTCAGCATCCAAATCCGCATCAGGATTCTCATCCTTCACACCCACCATCGTCTCATCATCGTCCTCCGCATCATCACACTCCTCCTTGACAGTCTTGGCCCTCCGACCCTTGGTCCCCGCTCGGCCACCACTCTTCGTAACCTTGGTAGGCGTGCCAGCAGATGTTCTCTTCGTAGGCGTACGAACAGGAGCCGGACTGTCCGTGTTGGTAGTTATGCCCAGTTTGCGCTTGACCTGGCCGAAGCGGACCTGCGCTCATTAGCATTTGCTGCAACATGCAGAAACCAGTTACTTTGCATCCTGAGTGACAGGCCGTGTAAACTTACCTTGGCGACATTAGCGTTCTTGAAGCCCTGCTCTGCGGCCACGGCGGTCCAATCAATGTCCGCCTTGTTACGGGTATGTTTGACAATGGCGAAGAAGAACATGGCCTCGGAGGCGGTGGGCTCTTTCTTCTTGGGGGTGTCGGCCATCGTGACTGCCGATGTTAGCAAGGTAAACAGGGTCAAAGATCCTTTACCAACCTTCCTGGGGAGTCTGGTTGTTTGAGAATATATGAAGAGGAGTAAGAATTTGGAAGTGCTAGTAAGATGTTTTGGATGGTAGAAGCCTTTAAGTGGTGGCTGTATAGCTTGGCTTTGTGAGATGTTTTTGAGAAAAGGGTAAATTTCACAAGTTGTGGGTGGGAGGGATCAAAATGAGAGTTAAATGGGTATGAGATATAGGTGAGGGCCTTTATTGTCGGGCTGCAACGGAAAAAAAAGGAGTGAAAGTCGAAGTGAATCGAAAGTGAGCTGTGCATGTATGGACCTGGTGACGCCGGCTGCAAGGAGACAATTTGCAGCCAAACGGGTAACCTGTGCCTTGATTGGATCAGCCTATTGTTCTGTCGTTTATTCCCTGCAATGAAAGCCATCTTCTTAAGACGGCTGAGTTTCTATTCTGACCTGGTGGTAAGGCGAAGGCAGGCATAGGAAGGGAGAATATCGACGGCCAGCAAACGCGAATGTGTTCCCTACTACCACTGCCCATCAATTGAAATCACACTCAATGTGACAAAATGACATTTGTTAACGTAGCTTTTTATTGTATAAAGATACTCGTCGAGAATATCAGCTCAGTGCGAACTATTAGTATACAATTTGTAAAACCCTCCGTCCCATATCGAAGCGATTAGCCACTGGTTGTGAATCCGTTCATCTTCCATGTCGTCTTCAATATATTCATGTCATTAAGTCATCAAACAAGCAAAAGAAAATGTTCTACCATGCGCCATTATTTTTTGTATACAAAACCACGTCATCCATCCTGGAATCGGCTGTTTCCATGGGGTTATCAAAACAGCTGAGGGTCATGAAATCGCTCGTCCCATTCCTGGCCACAGCCTATCAACGATTGAGTAGCGCTGAGGTCGGAGGCATCTTGGCTTTGGAACTCTGCAGATCCAGCGCTATAACTGCTCAGGTCATAGGCAGCTTCAAATGCTGAGAATGCAGGAGAGTTTGTGAGACTGCCTGCATCTGTGAATAGATCTGAGTTGCCATCCATCATGGATGCAAAGGCGTTGGAGTCTCTGTGTCGTCCCTTTTCTATGGCAGCAGGATGGACAGACATCATGTCGTCGCTGCAAGGTGTGAGGAATCGAGCGCTGAAGTCGTCGTGGTCTCCGAGATACGGAGATGGAAGTGAAGCAGGCGAGTACTTTGGACGGGCATGTTAGTTTCGACTCGCTCAACTGGACATATTCCTCAAACGTACCTGAGCGAGAGATGAAAGGCTCACACCAGATTCTGACTTGATAATGGCATCCTTCTTGGAGTATTCTCTCTTGGACGACTTGGACACTCGGTCCTTTTCGCCATGGCGTCCACGTTTTTGGGGTTCGTGGCCGGTGACGGTGGCTCTGAAGCGAGAATATCTCATTCTTGCGGCATGTCCGTTCGTGATGGGTTGCAGAAGAACAGGGTCTTGAGCGACTTGATTCCAGTCAATCTTGACTGACTGTCAGCATATGCGTCACACATGAAGAGAGTGGTCTCGTTGGAAGCGGAACAAAGGACTAACATCTTTGAGGTTTTTTTGCTTCAGGATGGCGAAAAGGAAGCGTGCCATGGCATTATCACTGTTGGGAGACATTTTGGACAAGGTGCAATCGAAGAGAGGTTGCGAGGATGTGAATATGGTTGATTTGTATTGAGTGATAGAAGAAGCCGCCGATGAGGGTCAGGATGGCAAGGGACGAAAGAGGGAGAAGCAAGGCCAGGCTGAAGAGGGCTAGAAGTTGATATAACCACTCATGAACTGGCACCAGGCAACTTGGGACGCCTCAGCAGTTTGCAGCAGGCACACAAACTCAAAGGCTGTGGAGACCAAGGAGGCAAGGCGACAGAAATGAGTCAAGTTGATAGTTTGACGGCGCTAAAGGACTTGTTCGAGGAGGAATTGTCGCAGAGTAGAGATTGGCCAAGTGTGGTAGGATGGGTTAATGCAACAAAGAGCTTGATATTCCGGCCGAGACAATGTGCTGAGTAGATCTGATGCTAAGATCTTGTGTGGGTGGAGATGAAGTTGAAGAAGAAGCTTTCACAAGTATGTCATACCTTGCGTGGACAAAGGCTCAAGGACGACGAATGGTCTTACGAATGATGATGAGTTTAGAGGAGAAGATGAAAGTTCTGGCCTTGGGGGACAAGATTGGATTTAAAAAGGCATCGATCTCAGGCAAAAACAGCTCGAGTGGGCACATCTATTCTGATCAAAGGAAAAGGGCTGACCAGGGGTGTGAAGGGGGGTGTGAATGATGATGAAGACCGACATGGACTTGGACTTGGGTATGGACTTGGATATGGGGATGCAAGAATCCAGGAACCGACGCAAACGCCAGGCAATGATCCAATGCCATGACGCTGCTGGGGCATCTGGGCTCGAATCGGCATTCGAAATTGAAATGATTAGTGTGAGATGTGCTTCCCAAGCGCATGGTTGCCTGGTGCTACAGCCATTTGGGGGTGACAGGGCTGGGCCTCGAGACCCGAGTTTGGGATGGGAGTTGGATACAGTGTTAGAAATGTCTGGTGAGGAAACGCAGACGATGGAGATGTTTGGGTCTGGTGTGGCATGGAAGGAAGGGAGGGTGGGGAACATTGAAAGCAAACCAGACAGCAAGAGGAGAGAGCAGAGCGGAAGGCTGCACCAACTTAGCCGGCCAAGCCTGGTATGGTCTGGTGGCAACATTGGAACTGTCAAGTGAGTTAGCGATAACCAGTGAGAGCCAGCGCCGTCACAGCGCGTTAAGTGCATGCAGCAGCGCTATTGGGGCCCCTGTCTGCGCGCCCCCGCTCCGCTGATGCTTAACCTGGGTCCACCGAAACCACCTGGCCGGCCGCATATTTGATCATGTTTGCCCATCAGCCACCGCCAAACCGCCTACCCGTAGACAAGCGATGGCCAAAAATTGCAATAATCAGGTTGTCGTTCAAAGAGACAAAAAATACCCATCGCGCAGCAGCATTTCAATTGAAGAAAAGTCAGCAAAGTCTCTACCTTCAATCCAGTCCCGTCGTCTTTGCTACCGCAGCAACAGGCAGCATGCCCCGAAACTGAATGGCGCCGTCGCACAATCCCGCTCCAAGCCATCAATCATGGTCGCAAAACCACACACCTCAACATTACTGCCATCGCAATCGCAATCAAGCGACTGCAAATCCCACGACAGGGATGAACTTTTTTGGCATGGAGTGAAACCCCGTGTGACTCATCGTTTAGTATCCAAAATAATAAATCAAAAGAAATGCTGAGGGGGGTGTGAGCTGCGATATCCTTGGAGGTGCTTTCATTCCGTCAGCCCCGGCAGAACCCCATCATGATGCACCTGCGCTAAACTTGCGCACCCAACTTGTTCGCCCTCCACAGTCTTGCCACGAGGAGCTTTCATTACCAGGCTTTTGTTTGCGCTTGATAAAGACAGGCCTCTATCAAATAGATGCAGCGCAAACTACTGGTAGCAATTGCTCGGTTTCCAAGCCGAGGGAATCGGCCGATAGACTATGTCATCCGTGGTAGTTCAACTCATCAAGCAACCTCCCAACGTCACAGTGTCGGAATTCCAATGGGGACCGTCTGTGAAACTCTGTTCTCATTTTTCCATCATTCGCCAAGGGATACGTCGGCTCACAAGTGGGAAAGGGGCCCCAGCACACGCCCATCACGCATCACACCGATGTTTGCGTCTTGGTCTGGGTGGTCTGGCTGAGGCAGCGACGGCGTCATGTCAAAAGAGGGGCTGACGCAGCAAATCATCACCATGGTGGAAGAGATGCGAAAAATTGTATCTTGGCTTCCAGAAAGACTTGAAAGACGGGGAAAATTTGCGCACGTATAAACAAGACATCCGAAAACCATTGAAAGCCGTTTTAATTGCCTTTACGGTCGTGCAGCGGCTCTGTTCTCAATTTGCGTCTTGGAGGGGATGGGGTGAAGTGGTCGGGAGACGCGACGGGGGGCGCGAACTTTTGCACCATCGCTGGCCACAGTTCCACGTCCAAGGAGCGAACTCACGTGAGGAGCTAAAATGAAGGTACGTACCTGTCTTTGACCACAGACCCTCCACAGTTCGTTCGGCTCTCCTCGCGTCGTTCCTTGTTGTCGTCGGGTCTCACAACCTCGTCCCTCCATGTCGTTGAGGTGATGACTCTGAGCTTGGGAGTTTGGCGCCAGAGTCGCTCGCACTCGCACTTCTCTCCCCTCCGAGCCCCTTCAAAGTTTACTCTTTGGCACCTTGCCCAACCCTTGACTGACTAATCGCTGGGCATTGGACAATCATTCCTCCGTATTGCATCGTATCTTACACCGCCACATGGAGCCACTTGACGTCGGTGGTCAAGCGTCACATTTGTCATCTGCATCGGCACTCACATCCAGGCGAATGGAATTATTCATTGGTTGATGACGGAGTGACTGCACGGATGGTTGGTGCATGAGACTGTCGCGACTCTGGGTTTGCAACGTCAAGGAGGTTGGATGAGCATATCGCATTCTGTAGGTTTACATGGTATAGGGTGGCAATATTTTGTGACCATGTCAACTGAGATTCTCTTGCAATAATGCCCGATAGACATTCTATTTGCATATAGTGCGAACTGGCTAATAATGTTGTCTACCACTCTGCTGCATTATGGATTCGGTCATTCCCGTCATGTAATTGATCAATGCGTGTCTCGTTGCGCAACCGCTTTTTGCTGCTTCAAGCGTTTCTCCGTGAACCTAGTACGGCTAAACGCCGGGTCAATACCGGCTAAGCCCAAGCATCAGCTTCGCACTATTGCTACATGTGATTCGACATTGTCTACATGACGATATCTGAAACGATCAAAAGCAACGCATGAGATAATCCCCTAAACAGACATCGTAGTAACATTTCCGTCTTCTCCAGTCCATCGCATCACTGCAGCGACAACTAAACCGTCACAGTGTCCTCCCCATCTCGTGCATTGCATCACCTGCATGTCCGGATCATTGGTTGGTCCACTCCCCGGCCTCGGCTCAAGTTCCCCGTTTCCAACGCACGGGCCTTCAAAGGCTCATCCATCCCCCAATCGTTCTCCCCCAAATTCCGTTGATAATTATCACACTATCATTTTCTCCCATTGCTCCAGCCGGCCTCCTAACACCATCTATCCGCGACTCGGGTGTAGGACCACCACGCGACTTGCACTTACACACGTCTGTCAAGAAGTCGAGACAGACAGACTCTGACCCACTCCTTTGAGGCAAGGCACCATGAATCACAAGAATTGGAATGACCGTGCGGACAAGGACTTGTTTTTTACTATTTTATCCGTAAAAAACATTGGCGTTATCAGCGGAGGAGAGTGGACCACCATTGGCAACCATATGCGAAGCATGGGCTACGGCTTCACCAATGAAGGATGTCGGTATGTCGCTTCGTCGCGTCTGATGCCTGTGCTATGCTATGTGCAGGTTATCTTAAACGCTTTATATGTCAATGGGTTGTTCCTATCTGGGTTGAATTCGTTGTCATGCCATGCGACTGCAATTGCCATCCAGGGGCAACCATTTGTGCCTCTTTCTTGGCCTATCGCGACATGGAACACAACCACAACTTCGAGTGAAGTCGCCCCAACTACCCTGTTTTCATCAATCCATCATTGTGTATAATCAATCTCATGACAAATTGAAAATGCAATGTCAAAATAAAACGTCCATTGATGTAGACTAACACAAAACACAGACAACACTTTCAAGGTCTTCGCAGGCTTCAAAACAAGGCCGAGTCCAAGGCTGCCGCTCTACCAGAGACAACTCGCCGTGTTGACCCAACCTGGAACCCCATTACTCGACGACCAGGTCCGGGTAGAGGCCGACCTAAGAAGCTATCTGTCGGCAATGCAGAAGGCGAGTCGCTACATGTAGTACCTGGCGCAGGAATCACTCCAATCCCTATACCTGTCCCCGGTGCACTTCCCACGCCGGGCACGACGCAGGAGGCACAAACACCAGATCAAAAGCAAATACAGCAACAGCTGCCACCGCATGACAAGGAAAAAGAAGACGCTGCCACAGCCGCAACACCAGAAACTACTGCCTTGACCACGGGAACGCCGGCCACCGCTCCCACTGCAACGGAAACGGCTGACGCTACGGATGGGACTCCAATGGACGAGGATGTAGATCAGGACGCAGCGAACGCCGAGGAACCAGAGCAACATCCTGCCAAGCGTCAGAAACTAGACACACAAGAGGCAGAACAAGAACAACCTCTCGATGACGAAGCGGTCTTGGCGCTGGCAGCACATAATGGTGCGACAGGCGGTAGTTATCCAGAAGAGTATGTGTTGTCACCTCAGAAGGAAGCCTTACGCTGACCGTTATCACAGCTTTACCTAGGTAGTTGAAGCGAGGTATGACGCATATCAATAGATTTCTTCCTGGAATTCCTCACCGTCAAGTGTAAGTGCCGGAGATAATACTCAATACTACATTAAGGCAGGGCGTGTACGAACAAAGATAGGCTAGTGTATTGAGGGTCCTGGAAGAGGTGTACAGTAGTTCTTTTTGCTGTTCTTATTGTTTTTCTTGGTTAGCGAGTTGGGGCCCGCCAGGCACAGTGAATAATATCAACATGAATACAAGGCAGCTGGCAGAGCTTGTTGCCGTTTGACCGCCACCTGTAACACTCTTCTGTTTTGATGCCGGACCGTTTGCTGTAACTTCTTCTCTCTGAGCACACACGACCTTCGTATTTAAATGACCTACAACCGCTCATCTAAGCCTCTCCCACAAAACTCACAAGGCAAATCTCTTACAAAGCAAATCTCTTACAAAGCAAATCTAGCGACTACAGCCTCACAACACTTGCCACAAACAAAACCACCAACAGCAATCATGCCTGCCAAATCCAACGGACACTGGGCTGACCCAGCTTTTCTCCACGACCTCGTCGTGGCGTTCTACGAAGTCAGCATCGACGCCAACGCGATGACTGGCGAAATGCGCAAAGATATCGCCGCCCGTATGAAGAACATGCAGCACGAAGTCACCTGGGAAGGCATCCGGTGCGTCTTATTTCTCTGGTTCTCATTTCACTCCCTTCCCTTGTACTTAGTACACATATCCTGCACATGTCCCCAAGGTGCCAGTAGCTAGGCGTTCACTTTACACTCTTGCTGCATCTCACAACATACTCACCTCAACTTTCTGCGATTTTCTACCTCCACCCATTCTTCTGCCTCAGACTTTTCCCTTCAACTCAACATCTACAACATCCTTTCTTTGCACGCCTACATTGAGCCATCATTGTTATCAACATGGATCGTCAGACAATGAGGACAAAGTGGGATGAGAAAGTCCACGAGAATATCCTCCTGGCTGTGTTCAACCACGTCACTTTCACGTCTGAGCAGATATCCAACATAATGGAGGAGCTGCGAGGTCGCGAGTATACGTTTACGGAGAATGCTCTTCGGTACAGTTTCCCTTGCTTTTGGATATCTGACAGTCACACACGTTCAGATTAAACACTGCACTTTGCACTTTACATATTGTCCTTCTTCCTTTCATATGTCTTCCTCCCGCACTGCCTCACCCTCACTTACACTTTCTTCCTTTACCTTCTTCTTCCACTCATATACCTTCCTCTCACACAACCGCACCCTCACTTTCACTTCTTCCTTTACACCGTTCTTCTATTTATACATCCTCCTCTCACGCCACCTCATCCTCACACTTGCTACCTTTACATCATCTTACATTTCATCCCTACACTCTCTACCTTTACAACTTCTTACACTTCGACTCTACACTACCAACATCCCAAACCCACATGACCTACATACCATGTCTCGCCCTCCCACCACCCACAAATGGGACGCAGAGTCTCATCGTGGCCTCCTCCGCGCCATGATCGAGGTAGCCAAGCCAAACAAAGGCTTCATCACCCAGCTAGCCACGCACATGCAGTCGCAGGGCTTCCACACCACCTACAGCGGCATCAAGTAACCACTCATCTCACATCACACCCCAATTCACACACTGAAAAATACCAATAAACTAACACACCCCTCACAGTCAGCACATCCAGAAACTCCGTCGCGGCCAGGACTCTCCCCAGAAGGCGGCCAAGAGCGCCGCTTCTACGCCTACCAAGGCCACTCCCACGAAGCGCAAGGCTCGTGCCCCAAAGACCGCAACACCGGCCAAGTCCCCTGCCATTGTGGAGGACTCGGATGACGATGACGAGATCTATATCAAGCAGGACTATGACGAGGATGATGGGCCTGATGTCAAGCGCCCCAAGGTGGAAGCTAAGTATGTCTTCTGTTTCTACTCTATACGAATAGTGGCTAATTGTTTAGGGCAGAGAACACTGATGACGGTGAGATGTAAACCGTGGTAGGATTTGAGAGTGAGATGGTTGGTTTTGAAAGTGCGATGGTTGGTATGGAATTGCTAAGGGAGGAGAGATACTGAGACTAGGATGCAAACAATGGACTATTTGATCTACTTTAATGCTGCCTCGGATGCCTGTGAATGAACATCAGATATTTGTGACAACTTTGACATGTAAATGCATAATGAAAATTTGGACCTCTACCAGAAAGCAGAGCCGTCATGTACAGTCTGTGGTAAAAGTATTTGCCTCTATCCAAGTACACACTAACATATCCAAGTACACTAAGATATTTTAGTAAGTATACGCCGATATATCTCGGCATGTGTTAGCATGTAACATGATACGTAATACCTTTCTCTTGTCCAAATACTTTTAACTCCCAACTGTAAACGCCCAGCACAACTCAACCAACATATTCACAACCCCCGTTAGCACCACCTCCACCCTCACAACCGCCAGCTGCCATCTAGCTCACTTTATACTCACAGTTTAACCGCACAGCTGTCAAAACACCAGACGTCAACAGATATCAACCCAGCCTCTGTATTTACAACCTACCACTTCTTTCAACCCAACAACATCCCCCATCCTCTACACTTCTCCCTCATACATCACTGACCAACAAATCCCACTCATCGCACACAATATCAACTCACCAAACATCCAACCCATCACACAACACATCTATCACCAAAACATCACTCACCTCCCATCCAACCAACAACCAACACGATGCCCTCCTCCAAAAAATGGGACACCTCCCACGAACTCGACCTCTGCATGGCCGTAATCCTCACAGGCGGCTCAACCACCTCCTACAAATGGCCTGAAATCCACGAAATCATGTGCCACCTTGGTCACAACTACACCAAAGATGCAATCTCGTTCGTTCTCTCCACTCTACCTTATTCCCTTCATTGAGACGTCACCGCTGACAAGTACACAGACAGCACTTCACCAAGGTCATACTTCGCGGCTTCAAGAAGAGGCATGATCTTCCGGCTGGCAAGCTCGAGGCCGTGACACCAGTCAAGGACAAACGAAAGCTGGCGGATGGGGAGGAGGAATCTCCTTCCAAGAGGAAGGCGAAGTAGATGTTGGTGTGGCAATACTCGAGCAGGATAATATGGTCAGCTGGATGAAGGCATGGTGCATGGACTGCATGAGGGTATAGGGATGGGGATGAGATTTCGGGCTACTGGCATAGCTGCTTGGTGAATGGAAAGACAGGGTCAACGGAAGCAGCAAGGGTGGTGACAGGGCTTTACAGGCAAAATGAGCTACTTAATGAAATCAATTCATGCGTCTTTATGGCATCTAGTGACGCAATGATCCTGATCCTGCCCTCACATCCTAAACGCCAAAAGAAATCGAAGATATTACTTTGGACGACGGCCGTCCAGTCTGTAACCTTCACTTGGACCCTTCTTATCCGGCGCTTTGCTCTTTTCGTCCCCCTCACCCTTTCGCTTGACTGTTCCGCGCAGACTTTGTCCCTGGCCAGCAAAGTGTGGTCGCTTCGCGTCTTCCTTCTCCTGCTCTTTCTCCTCCGTCGTTTTTAACGGCTTAAACTCATACCCGAAGAAGAGCTTATTGGGTGCTAGACGTAGCGGTGCTGGTGCCCCTGTTCGGCTTTTGGGTGCAGCCGGTTCCGCAGGAACGGGTGTCGCAGGTTTGGGCGTCGAAGTCTTGCTGCCCTTCTTGGCGAGCCGCAGACCTTCGCCGATAAAGTTGGTGGGAGTACTTGTGACTGATGGAGCAATAGAGCTGTAGCCGATGGCCTGGGCCATGGTGCCTTGTCCGTGAACGATTCCTCCGACTGGAACGCCGCCTCGAGTACTGCCGGGTGTATTGGTGCCGCTCTTCTTTTCTGGCTCGACGTAGCCGACGGGCGGTGCGAACTCGACTGATACGTCCGTTTCAATCATACTGACGCCCATTTTGTCTGTTTCTGGCTTCACATCCAATACGGCAACCTCGTATATCTCGTCGTTGTACTCAAAGTTGAACACATCGCCTTTGGTCAGGGTGGCGAAGTTTCGGAATGCCCGCTCAAGAACTGCTTTTGGATCGCTAATCTCCAAGAAGTTGACTGATTGTGGCTGTAGTTTGACCATTTTGGCCAGCTCGAGTGACGTCGTTCTGATTTGAATCATATCCCCAACTTCCATACCCAACGTTTCCATCATCTGTAGTGCGATTCAGTCAGCGTATGGACAGCGAGTTACCAGTGTTTGGATATATAACTGACCCACTGGGGAATGTATGCTCGTCCTTCCTCGGCAATAAACTCCAACACACCAGCGTGGGAATGCCTTCCTTTCTCCCCGTTAATCATCTCCATCAGCAGTGGCCACTGCACGTGCAGCTTTGAAACTTTGTCCAGTGCTGATGGGGGTAGAATGATTTTTGAACCATAGTTTAGCTCGGGTCGCTCCGCACCGGGGGCCATGACGACGGGATAGCACCTGTAGTATTCATCGAATCGCTGGATTATCGGTCTTCGACCACGGGCCATATTGTAGAGATGCTCCGGGTTGGCCGGATCAAAGCCACCACCAAACCCCGGTTGAAACTGATCTCTAGTTAGTGAGGTGGGTAGAAGGGTGGAAAAGAAATGCCTACCATTGTGACGGGCTGGGCAAATGGACGATTGATAGGTTTATTGCAATGCGGTGGGAATGGTGCAGCTTCGATAATCAATCAACACCCAAGGTGGCCCTAAGTCTGGTGTGCCCGCCTCGGAAATGTAGAAGGTTGAGGAAGAGGAGCAGAGAAATCCCAGTTTGGTGCTGTTGTCAACAGTCGTCGCAGTCCAAATGTGAAGGTGATGTCTGGTCGAAGCTTGAAGTCTGGGTCTTGGGATGATGTGGGGTGGTGGTCTGGTAGAAGATGGGACCAGAAGACATTCATGTCAATGTGAACATGAAGGCAGCTCTGTGAATGACGCAGGTCAAAGTTGACATGACAAGAAAGTGGCGCCAACAAGGGACTAGGTGTGGCTCTAGCTTCAGCAGTCTTTGGGTGTAAAGGTGGCGGAAAACCAGCCAGGCGAGACTGGAGCTGGAGCTGGCTGACATCAATCATGGCTGGGACTACGGGGAGTAGACCAGTCAAAGTTCGAAGCCACAGCTTCAAAGTTACCAAACATTTCACATCGACAACACTCAACTACGCAGACAACAGCTACTCTATTGCCAGAGCGAACTTGCACTCTTTTTTACAACTAAGCCACTTCTCGGCGTGGGTTTGTGCCGTCGACCGATAACTGGCTTGCCTCGAGAACGTATCCAAACAAAGCCAAGGTCTCTTCAGCTACTGCACCATGTCGTCCAGACATTCTGCGGCGCGACCAAACCGAGCCGGCGAAGACTTTGCTCGCACTCACCACAATGAAGCAGGCGACAACGATGGAAATGCAAAGTTCGATGTCCGAAATCCATCCATATTAGCTCCAGACTCAAGGGAGGAGGATGCCATCCTTGACGCAGATGTTATAGGTGGCAGAAATGCTACAAAACGAGGTGCAGTCAACCTGGACGGCTACGACAGTGACTCAGACAACGAAACTTTCAACGCCAAGGCAGCGGGCCGCAAGAAGGGCAAAGTCGACATCAACGAACAGCTTGACAACTACGACGCCGCAGGGTCAGGTCCCGCAGCCAATGGCGCAGAAGCCGATGACGATGACGATGACGACGACGACATGTTTGCAGTCGCCGCTGAAGCGGATGCTCCCAAAGACGAAGACGATGGCGATTTTGACAAGTCTGGAAAGAAGAGGAAGGACGTCCGATTTCTCGATGCTACACAAATTGCCGGTCAGGATCACACTAGTAAAAGCGGCGGACGCATAAGGCTCGACGACCAAGAAAGTGAAGACGACGAGGTGGAAGCACAGCTGGCAGCACAGGAGGAGGACGTGGACGAGGAGGTTGGAGCAGGTGGTCTGAAGCGAAACGCGCCTAAAGTGGAAGCATTCAACTTGCAGGCTGAAATGGAAGAAGGCCAGTTTGATCAGTCTGGAAACTATGTACGCAAAGCTGGCGACCCAGATGCTGTGCACGACAACTGGCTAGACGGCCTGAGCAAAAAAGATATGAAGAAGGCTGCTGCTGCGCATGAGAAACGTGCCGCCGAAGCGCGTCAGCAACGACTCCAAGAAGCTGAAGTTCTTGCATCTGACCTGTTGAAGAAGCTGATTCTGCTGTTGGAGCCTTCGGAGTCGCCGCTCGAGGCTCTGGCCAGATTGGGTAAAGGTCAGACAAAGACTAAAAAGATTCCCAAATGGAAACTCAAGAAGATGAACAAGGGCGCCGAAGACATGGAGACGGACACCACGGATGCTACCCAAGACCCTGAACAGACCAGAATCAAGGAATCTATCAATTCCATTACAGACGCAGCTGACAAATTGCTGAGCCGTGACTACGAAGAGGTTTATGACCAGGATCGCGAGCTGTTAATACGGGCATACCGGCGCGAGACCGGAAAGGATTGGGTTGAGCCTGCATCACGGCATCAAGACATCCAGCAGGATGCAAATGTTGAGCCAGTGCAGCAATGGGAGTTTCGGTGGACAGATGGCCGTGATGGAGGAGCGAAGCAAGGACCATTTGACAAAGCGACCATGAAAGCATGGCAGGACGCTGGCTATTTTGCCAAGGGCATTGAATTCCGGCTCGTTGGCGGCGATGATGACGCTTGGACAACGGAGGCGACTTTTGCGTCGTGATTTTTATACGGGCCGAAAGTGCCTGGCGTCATTCGCTGGTCTTTCACCCCCGAGAGCGCAGGACCGCGTCTTGTGTGTTGAGAATGAGGCTGCAAATCCTACCTGGCAGCCAGCCAAACAGCAGGAGCACGAGCCACATTGAAAGTTTCTGCGGATTCGTCGTCTACTATGTAGGAGTAAACCTGCGATAGTTGCACACGATGGTGGAGACATTCGATCAAGAGCAAGAGTAAGCAAAAAGGGCCAAGAGGCACAACAGTTGGCCAAGCGGGCTACAAGAACATCTTCCCGATGCCACAAGTTGAATCGGCATGTGCGTGCCCCGGCACAAGTGGATATTTACGATTGAAAGCTTCCGAGGAGCTTGTATCCCATGTAGACGAAGCTCGGGACGACGAGAAGTTGGTTCCTGGTGTTCCCGAAACTGCCCCGGGCGGACGCGGTTGTGGGCGGCTCTGGGGTTATTGCAGCCGTGAAGCTCCGGAAAGATTGGGCAAAACGGGCCAAATAGCCAATGCAGATGAACGATTTCCCGCTATGCATCCGAGCCGCACCCATGCGATCAGAGGGGGCCACCCCGGAATCAGATTGAGGCCATCGTGAAGCCGTTCCATTGCTGGGAGCGCTTGGCTTTGCTACGATTTTGGACCAGAAGAGACCTGTCTGTGGACGTGCCTGTTTTTCTCGCACCTGGTGCCTGGTTGACTCAGCAGCAAGTCGTCACCGCGACCGGAGGCACGTTTTGAGTGATTTATCATAGCTATTACTGGATACATGGACTGGACAACGACCATATCTGTATGATAAGGCCAACTGGTTCTACCGCGGCGGTACTTGGCGCTGGGCGGCGATAACCGGGAGATGCGGGTACCTTTAATGTTAATATTTTTTTTTTGCCTGCCAGCGTGACAAGACAAAATGCTTGTTGAGTGAATGACCTGAGTGAGTGAGAATGCTAGCCAGACCAGGCACTAACAAAGAATTACCCTACCAGTACGGAGTACTAGACCTGGGCATGGATCCGGAGGCTGTGACGTCCCCGCTGCATCCGTAAAAAAGACGCATTTGATCGGGCTGAGTGTGGAGCATGCAATCAACTTGACTTGAACAGACAACACTTGCATGGTTTGCAGCGACATCAGTGGCTGGAGCTCAATGGATTCCTCACCAAATTACTCCGTGGATACAGTATTGTATGCTACGCGATTGTATAACTGAAGCAGAACGGCTGGCGAAGTCTAGCGTCGAGGTGCATGCAGAAGTGGCGGTTGACCAGGATGGGCCACTTACAAGACCATGGTCATGACATGAGGCGAGACGGAGCATATTTGATGGCGGGATTTGATTTGAGTGTCCATGTCTATTTGAGTCTGTAGGCGGCGCAGCTGTCGGACCACAGCGTCATTCGGACATGGAGGGAAGGGAGAAGAAAATGGGAGGCAACATCCCGATAGCGGATGATGGGACGAGGTTGCATATAGATGGGCGTGAGGCGAAGGGAGACGAGGCAAGATGGCAATGGTGATGACTCTGAATAAAGGCGAAAAAGGTGTCTGCGCCGACAGCAAATTGCTCACCGAAGTGGCCGGTAATGGTGTGATCTGAATATATTAACTTTTGCTGTATTAATCATAGCAGCCGATATATTGGCGGCAAATGCATGACAATTGTCTGACGACGTGAACCAGACCACCAGACACTAGACATGTTCCAAGATGTGGCACAGGGATCAATGATTGCAGCAACCATCAACCAGCAACCAGCAGCATTGAACCCACCGGACTTGACCAACTTGGCTTTGCACCTTGACGTCTCCGATCCGACCAGACCAGACATCAACTGCCTGCTCAAGTGGTCGATGTCTGGTCCGTTGCTGGTTGACCACACAGACCAGACCAAACCAGACCAGACCAGACCAGCAGACCAGAGTGGCAGACTGACCAGACTGGACCAGACCAGACAGGCGCATTGGATCTGAGCACTATTTTTCTCCCTCCTTCCTTCCCTTCCCCTCCAAACTTTCTTCCCTTTCCTTTTCCTTCTCCCTCCATCATACATTGTTCTTCAAGAACTTGACCATTTTCTTTTCAAGACATTTACTTCGGTAAGTACTTGCTTGCAGATGCATTTGATTGAGGAGAGCTCGAGCATCGACTCTAGCTGCTTGCTCCTTTACATCTACACCATCTTCACCCATTGCACGACACAGCTTAGCTCAGCCCAGCTCCCATACTGACGTCGAAGCTCTAGCTCTCTCCAGACAACCACCATGACTGTCAAGGTTGGCATCAACGGCTTCGGTCGTATTGGCCGCATCGTCTTCCGCAACGCTGTCGAGCACCCCGAGATCGAGGTCGTCGCCGTCAACGACCCTTTCATCGACACTGAATACGCTGTGAGTAGCTTTCCAATTTACTCCTCACTTGTGTCGTCCTTGATATGACATGATGGGTGCCGCAGTGCCCGGCTGGTCTTGGCTTGACCTTGGCTGGGCTGTTTTTTTTTTGTTGCCCCTCCCCCTCCTTCCTTCCTTTCCACGCATTTGCCTTTTGCCCCTCCTTCACAACGCAACGCTATGCACGCCCCAACACACACTTGTGTCTCAACATTGCGGCCGTGGCCGGACAGACTTGTTGCCCCACGACTGCCTGTTTTCGGTCGCCAGTCTGGTCTGTGCCTGTGACAGCTGCATGTGGCATGCTTTCTTACTACGCTTTCTTACTACCCCTCTCGACACAATGCAGATAGATGAGCTTGAAACATAGTTCGCCGGAGCTCAATTGTTGACTCGCATTGTCGTTTATTTTAATTTGTGAAACACGATGAGCTAGGACTCGATATAGCGCTGTGACTTGTGGTCAATTGCACTTGTTGGTCGATGATGTGCTGCGCAATCGCAGCTCAATCGTTACTGACTGGTTTGCGAGAAGCTCATGATTGGCAGCTCCATTGCATTTCTTTCAATCGCTCAAAATAGCCTTGTTTCGCATGCAATTCCTTGAATACGGCCTTTTTTGCTGACTATGATTCCTTCTTTTTCGCTGCTTAGGCCTACATGCTCAAGTATGACTCCTCCCACGGCGTCTTCAAGGGCGACATCAAGAAGGAGGCCGATGGTCTCGTCGTCAACGGCAAGAAGGTCAAGTTCTTCACCGAGCGTGACCCCTCTGCTATCCCCTGGAAGTCTGCTGGCGCCGAGTACATCGTCGAGTCCACTGGTGTTTTCACCACCACCGACAAGGCCAAGGCCCATTTGGCTGGTGGCGCCAAGAAGGTCGTCATCTCTGCTCCCTCTGCTGATGCCCCCATGTACGTGATGGGTGTCAACGAGAAGACCTACGACGGCAAGGCCGATGTCATCTCCAATGCTTCCTGCACCACCAACTGCCTGGCTCCTCTCGCCAAGGTCATTCACGACAAGTTCACCATTATTGAGGGTCTTATGACCACCGTACACTCCTACACTGCTACCCAGAAGACCGTCGACGGTCCCTCCGGCAAGGACTGGCGTGGTGGCCGTGGTGCTGCCCAGAACATCATCCCCAGCAGCACCGGTGCCGCCAAGGCTGTCGGCAAGGTCATCCCCGACCTCAACGGCAAGCTCACTGGCATGTCCATGCGTGTCCCTACCGCCAACGTTTCCGTTGTCGATCTGACTGCCCGCATCGAGAAGGGTGCTTCCTACGAGGAGATTAAGCAGGCCATCAAGGACGCTGCCGACGGTCCCCTCAAGGGCATTCTCGCCTACACCGAGGACGACGTTGTCTCCTCCGACATGAACGGCAACACCAACTCCTCCATCTTTGATGCCAAGGCTGGTATCTCCCTCAACAACAACTTTGTCAAGCTGGTCTCCTGGTACGACAACGAGTGGGGTTACTCCCGCCGTGTCCTCGACCTCCTTGCCTACATTGCCAAGGTCGACGCCGGCAAATAAATGCGGCGCTTAATCCTCAACAGAAGCTGACCAAGTCCTGCGAATCCCTGGGTCAGAAGGATAGCTTTTGGCTGGTTTAACCCCTGGCACTTCTGGCTCCGGCCCAACGATAAGAATGGCCTGGAAATGAACACCCAAAAAGTCTCTGAAAACCAATTTCGAGTTTGCACTCTGCAGCAGGGGGGGCTAAAAACTGTTTTGTTAATGAAAAAATGAACAAAAATATCCCCTGGAGATAGTATGGTATAGTATGGTGGAGCCAAGGAGTGTATATAGCTGCTTGACAATAGATCGACTGTTTCCATCTGATCCGGGTAGCGTGACACAATTCGAGGCGATGTGAACAAGTGCCACTTTATAAATGACTGTGTCCCCATCACCGACCGAGGATAGTACAAGACGCATGTATGGCAAAAACACGACACACAACCTATATATTGTGGCGTGTCAGGTTGTTCATCCACGCCATCCACAGGTCAAGCGTCAAGTAAAGACCCGACATACAATCACCCGCATAACAATTATTTTCATAATCTTAAATTCATCTCATCTACAGCTACATGGTTTCATCATCGCCACACCATATTCCCCACCATCGCTTCACAGCCCATTGCAAAACGGAAAAGAAAAGATAACAAAAAGATCCAACGACACCACACCAAATCATACCATTGGCAGATGACGTTGCGAACCGAAACGGACCGGGATATCATGGTACAAGAAAGAAGATGAGGCCTGATGATAAGAAAAGGAAAAAAGAATACAAGTGGATGGCTTTGAAGGCGAACACCACACTGTGCAGATGTGGCTTTGTGAGGAAGTATGTGGGTGATGAAAAGAAGCTATATCGTAACGCCACGGATGCATAACCCGTCCTGGTTTGGTTCCCTTCTGTAACGCTTTCCGGACGCCCATCTGTTGTTCTTAATAACACTGTGCTCGCTTCCCTCATAATACATGGATGGCTGGTGTGATTCTGGTTGAACCTAGGCCAGCCATCGGTTTCTTTTTGTTTGCCCAAACTAAACGCCCCATATGTCTGAAGGGGCTGAAAAATTCTTGTTACATGTTCCATCTGCGGCCAGAACCGGGTTGGACGGGCCAGATATCCTTGAGTGACTGCGCCGGAGCCCATTCCACCCTCTCTTCTGCGCACCATACCCGCAACACGCGTAGTGATGCCTCGGCAATGTCGTCCAGCGTGGACCATGGATGTACGTCGACACGAAGACGGGGGTCGTGGATGCTCGCAGAAACTTCGTGCACTCGTGGCCAGATCTTGTTCTTTTCGCGTGTTCTCGAGATGATCTCCTTCGTCACCCATTCCGTCACGGTGTCAAAGCGGACGTAGCATCTGACCAACTCATCTAGCGATACCGCATGCAGCATCAGGACCATGGCATACAGCGGTTGGCAGTTGCTGACGTCAGCCCGTCGCATTTCGTTCTTAAGAAACTCGATGAGCGGAAACATGCTGAACCAAGCACGGTGGTCTCCAATCTTGTGCTCCATGCCACGGCATATGTCTGCGCCGTAAAATGTCATCATGAAGACAATTATACTCTCAAGGCTGAGCGCAAAGCCTGATTTCACCTTGGACTCTCCAGGTTTGCCTCGTATGCTGGTCGAGGTGTCCCCACGATATTTCTTCATTGTTTGATCCGCTTCGTGCTTCAACTTTCGTCCAACTGCCCTGAGTCGTTCCACTTTATCACTCATGGCCTTGGCTTCAGGAGTAGCTCCCGTGGGTGGCGCAGCTTCGTTTCCGTTGGGACGCCGATCTGCCGAGGCTGATGCTGAGGGAGTCGAATTGACCGCGTCTGTTGGTGTTTGGACAATCGAGTTTGTCGAGCTCACCCGTGACATGGCTGCTGGCTTCTTGGAAGGTGTTGCCGGTGTGCCGAGCTTCGAATGTGCTGTTAGATCGGATGACCGCGGCCGCTTCATGGCAATCGCATCTGCTGGACCACTGGTTGCCCCAATAGGTCTCTTCCTGGCTGGAGCTTGCTGCCCGGCTTCTTCGCTACCCGCGCGAATCCGCTCATGCTCACGCTCAGACTGACTTTGAGAATCTTTACGCCTTGATGATGCTTGGCCAACAACGCTGGCAAACTCTGCTCGTAACTTCTTTGGCACATTAAGCACAATGATCAGCCTCCGACGGTGCCCAAGTTTATTCACAGGTTTGAGCTCATCGTCTTCCTCTCTCTTGATGCCGAGCGCATCCCGTCCTTGTCGACCGTCCCTACTATCCTTGGTTCGCTCGTCTGATGAATCCGAAGAGGTCTTCTTTAGCCGTCTCAGCTCTGCCTCTATGGCTGGCGGCAAAGTAGGTGATAATAAGGGAGGTATTATGACTGCGGGTTTAGGCTTCTTGGTGTCCGTCTTTTTTGGTTTCGACGGTGCGGCGGCATCGCCTGCATTATCAGGTCGTATTCTCTCCTTTCTGGGGCTGGAATCGTCGTCATCGCCGCGCGAACGCTTTTCCTCAAAACCTATATGCAAGGGCGACAACAGTGGTGGTATATGACCTCTCACGGAGGTGTCTGCTTTCGTGGGTGTCGTACGTTTGGCACTGCTGCTTCCACGCACTCCATTCATGGAATCGCCGCGGGGCCGGCCAGCCGGTGACGTACTCCGACCAGAGGTCATTGCACTCTTGAGAACAGATTTGCCATTAGGCAGCGAAGTGGATGGGTGGACTCTGTCTTCTCTAGGAGCGGAAGCAGACGCATCTCGATCCCTCTCTCTATCTCGGTCTCGGTCCCGCGATGAGGCTGAAAGCTTTTCTTTACGGCGATATGCCTCGTCGCGGTTAAATTGCGACCGATCGTCAGGCCGCGATCGTTTTTGCGGGCGGTCGTCGTCGCCATCGTTCATACGCCGCTTGCCTGCAGGTGACGGTGGGCGTGGAGGTAGAGAAGGTGGTTTTGGGGGAAGTCTATGTCAACGCGTTAGCTTGCAGCTTGACTGCAGTACAGTAGTATCCTTTTCGCACCTCGTGTCTGCGATGATGTGGTCTCGGCTGGGTTTTGGTTTTGTCGCGGTGGAATCTGGCTCCCGTGGTTTTGAGCCTTCTGAGCGCTTCACTTCATGATGTGATTTACTACTATCGGCAATCGCAGGTACCGGGGTAGTAGACGCCGCCGGGCCTCCTGCAGCGGCGGCGGCGGCGGCGGCGCGTTCACTCTCCTTCTTTTTAGCAATAGCGGGTTCCGGGGGGGAGGCAGAGGCGGCAGCGCCAGTCTTTTTATTCCTGTAGTAGTCGCTCAACGATAGCCTCTTCTTCTCGCCCGTACCTGCTCCTTTTGAGAGCGTGCTAACCTCGCGAGGGACGGGTTTCACGGGCTCTTCTCGCATATCGTAATAGGGTCGCGTAAATAGTGTACCTCGATCGGCCTCGGATAACAATGTCAAGTATTGGAGACGGGTATTTTGCCATTCCTCGAAGCGCCTCTTAGGGCCACGAGACTCAGCCGCGTCGTCCTCGGGCGGTGGACGATATCGCCAAGCTGGAGAAAAGGACAGGTGATGTGGTTTTTCTGGTAAAATGCGCTGGGAGAGCACCTCAACCGTCTTCGCCGCAGCTTCCATTGTTCGCGGGTCGTGACCATGCCGGGAGGCAAGACGCGGCGGCGAGCGATCAAGCGCAAGCGGCAGCAATGGCGGCAGAAGCGACGACAGCAGCAGCCAGACGCGCAGCTACGTCGTCGCAGGCAACGTGGTAGGGCGTCCAACCGGGAGAATTTTTGGATGAATGGATGGCGCGAATGCCGTGTGTGCTCGATGGGCGCAGGATCGCAGCGGCAGAGGTGGTGGTGGTATGTCGTTGGATATCTGGGCCCAGGTTGGAAGGATGGGGCAGGCAGATTGGTGTCGGAGCCGGCGTGGATGCTTGTTCCACCGGTCAAGTCCCTGCAACGTCGGGTTTCGAGCTTAGTAAATCTTTGGAGGCGGGTCGCCCTTTGATGAAGCGAACAAACGAAGGAAACGAATGAAGTTGTGGACAGCAGAGAAGAGTAGAGCCACGCGCGAAGCTCCCTCTCTTCCCTGATGGCCAACAATGGGGACGGTTGCGATTCAGCGCGGGCCGTGACAATGGTGGACAGGAACCACTATTGCAAGCAGAGAAAACCAAACACAAGAAAAAAAAAGACGGGGATGGGGGTCGGGGCGAAATGCGGCGGAAATTTGGGGCCTTGTCACTTGCAGGCTGCCAAACGTCGAGCCGAGCCAAGTCAAGTAAAGTCAAGTCTGATCTGTCTGGTCTGGTCTGGTCTGGTCTGGTGCCGTGCCTCGCTCAAGTGGAGTCTTGTGGGCTGATGGACAGAGAGTCTGGCCGTGCTTGTCTTGCCTTGGAGGGCTGGGCTGGGCTGGCCCGGGCTGGGGGGTTTCGTGATCAGAGGCGGCTGTTGGATCTCGATGTTCAATGACGGCACAGAGGGCTTGCTCTCAATTGAGGACTGTGTGTGGGCGTTCAAGGCCGACGTCTATGAATGGCTGTGCAGCCTCCGGTGATTGCTGGAGGTGCCTTAATAGATGCCTCAATGTGGATGGCGTGCCAAGTGTGTGTATCAATGTGAAATGCCCGATTTGAGAGGTGACATGGAGTCAGTGATGCGAGTGTGTGTGGCTGATGGTGATTCTAGGCTGGTCGGTGCATCGTTCTTGCACACTCACTCCTCGCTGCAGTATTACTGTCCAACGCGTGCGGAATCGTATCAGGACAGTTGTGAGCGAATCTACCGAGTAATGATTTCTGTATGGAATATACAAAGGTGACGTATGCAGCAGAGTCCAGGATGAGACTGTTGTGAAGCTTTTGGCTTCAAACAGATAACGTTGAAGAGGTGGAGAAGGAAGCCAGGGTTCAAGTGCAGCTGCGAAGCTCAGGTCACAGGTGCCTGCCAGTTGTCAAGCAAACGTCTGATCAGGTTCAATGTTTGGGAAGGCAATACCATTTGATGACTTTATCTTCGTGATATGGTAGCACTTTCCCTCCAACGCAATACCAGTTGACCTTCGCACCTGCCTGCCTCAAGTTGCAAGTGCATGCCAGGTTTTAATGCTTAACAAGGCAAGTGCGCAACACTAAGCCCTCAGTTATACCCCCGGTATTTGATGCTCAAATGTCACCCCCAGCCCAGACATAAACTCCTCAAGTGACGTGCTGTGACGTGACGTGAAGACCAAAGATGGCGACCGTTTCCTTCAGACTCTGCTACAAATTCGAAACTCCACCAGATAGCAGCCAGTGTTGGCGCCGTCCTACTGGCGCGGGGGAAAGCACCACAACGGATGAACAAGCGAAGGGATGGAAGCCGGACGGCTCCCGGCTCAAGCAGACACCACAAAGGCATCCTTGCAGAAACCTGGTTGCACCTCCAATGGTCCTGGTTCCATCAGCATCACGACCCAACTCTGGATCTGCGGCTCGAACTATTCTGGTATTATCACTTTACTTGTCATATTTTGTTGCTATTGCCCTGCCTCGGTTTTTTCTTGCAGACACGCGTTCTTTGAGTCATTTAAGCGAACGCCGGAGAATTTTCTTCAGACGAGGAAAGCCGTACGACAGCAGAAACAAACAGCAAGCACAGTGATAAAAATGGAAACTGGGCCCAAACTTTGCTCGGCAAAGCATTCATACCCGTCTAAAAACGGAACTCAGCTCACAATGAACAAATCAGACAAAAGGCTGCTTTGATCTCTATGGCGCAATTTGCTGCCGATGCTTATCTGTCAAGAACAGAGGCCATTCGCCTCATCAGTCTGCTTTCGGGTGTGCTGTTTTGTGCCCACAAGACAAGTCTCGTATCTTCTTCAGCTGCCAGAGCCAAGAGTCACCGTTTGCCAATCATTCATGGGCACCAGTTCAGATGATTGACGATGCCGCCAGAGACACGGCAAATAAATTGCCTGGCACACCGGCACAAATCTGCGCTAGTGACCCAGCCTGGTGGGTAAGGCCATGCATCCTTGCAGATGTTTGGTGTCAACTGACATTGGCCGGGAGAAGGCAATTGCTGTGGAAAATTCAACGGCTAAATCTGGTAGCAACGCCCTCGAGACACTGGACGCAAGTTCCGAAATGCCTGGTTCGCTAAAAACCCAATGCTTCAAGTAGAATCAGAGCAGGTCGTCTTTTGGTGATATTACTTTTGGACTGTCTATTATCACCACATTGCGCGATTCCGCCCAAACGAAATCCTAAATCTCACCATTCGAGAGCTGTAGGCATTATTTGGTTCCATTACTTGTTATTATGTTTCTCTGCTCTACACTCTCGTACAAAGAAGAATTCTCGGCGAAACCAACTTGGTGCTTGTAGCCATTCATTTCAACATCTGGCAGCAACAGCTGCAACTCTTCCACTTCCTTGAACCACTCTCTCCAAACCTTTTCATTTCATTTATGAGATGTTTTGCGCTTTCTGGGCGTCCCGTCATTGTTCATCTTAAAATAGGCTTCAATTGCCTCCAGCCGAGAAGTAACCGAGTTGATTTTTTGCAGCATAGTCAGCGGAAGTGTATCAGTGATGTGCTTGGTAATGTCCTGATACAAGGATGCCGTCGTGAAATTGCTTTGCCAGGCATTAACAACTCGCAACTGTAGCTCAAGCTTCTCTACACTATCGCCACCTTCCGCGGCAGTACGCTGCAGCCGACGGTCAAAGGATGCGAGGCCCTCGTTGCACCAGTGTATTTGTTTTTTCTGCTCACCAAGTTCACAATCCAGTTTCCACATCGATGCATGGACTCCATCTCTCAACACATCAACATCTTGTCGTAAAGTTGACGCAATGGTAAGCGAATCCTCAGCGGCAGCGCTTGCGTGTTCTCTTGCCACTCTTTCATTGTTAACGAAAGTGCCCAGGTCTCGCGCCACTTCGTTCAGCTTCTCCTGCATCATGGCCTTCACTCTGTCAGCAATTGAAGCAGAGAATGGCTGGAATTTTTGATCCAGAATCTGGTCGACTTCCAAGGCGGCCTTGCTCGGCGATCCGGGTAGAGAACGCTGACCAGTGTCGTTTTCTTGCGCCAGGGTGACCTGTTTCAGGATGTCCTCAATAGATTTAAGCGTCTCTGATATCGAACTGTGTTGTTTTGAGTGGCTCTCTACCATGTTGACGCACGAGTTTAGTTCGTTCTGCAAGTCCGCAACTTTTTGCGACGACGCAGCCGGTGTCTCGCTTCGCAGGCTGAGCTTGACGCTATTCAGATCTTCGACAATGGTTTGAAGAAGCCGTCTAGTTTTCATGCCGGCCTCCTTATTAAAACCCCACTGTTCGGAAACGGTTGACTTGTCGAAGGCGGAGAGGATGCTATCAAACTGCTCCAACGCCGAGGACAATGCTTCGGTGGTTACCGTATTTCTCATAATGCCATCAATCCTCCCAGACAGCTGAGTTAACTTGTTGTCTACTGCAACAAGCTTGCCGTCTAGTTGTAATCTGGCGCTGTTATTCTTGAGAGTTTCTTCCGTCAGGCTGGTATGCCTCTGTTCTAGGGTGAGCAGTGCCTTCTCCATTTCCTCCATTTTCGTCTGAAGTCGATCATTTCTTTCTTTTTCTTGCTCCAGGCTAAGTTTCAGCTCTGCCGTCTCTTCCTGTAGCTGAGACCGAACAGAGTTACCGAGATGGCCAGACTCTTCTTTAAGGCGCGTGTGAAATTGCTCCAGAAGAGACCCGCGGAGAGTTTCTAGTCGAGAATCAACGTCCTCACTCTTCACACCGTGGTTCTGTGTAGACAGGAGTCTTTCTCCCTGCTTATCTACAAAGGTGACAAGATGATCCAGCAGCTTGCCATCAGCACCATTGAGTCGGTCGCAGCACTTTTGCTTCTCTCTTGACGTTTGGTCCATCTGAAGCTTGAGGACATCGGCGTGATTTGACGTTTCAGGGTATCCAGGACGGCATCGGTCAAGCTCGTTTTGCATTTTCTTGACCTTTTTGTCCTGGTGATCTCGCTGCATGTACCAATACATCCGATCGCACAGAAGCTCAACCAAGTGCTTCATATCGGCTTCACGCCGAGAGAGGTTTGTGGAGCGAGGCTGGTGAGGCACGTTGGTAGATGAGCCTATAATCAAGGAAAACCATGGAGTCAGCAGTAAGAAATCAGAAATAATTACAGTAGCGAAGAGAAGAGTTACACAATAACACACCATGCTCACTCGGTCGCGTGCTGTTTCGCGCCGGGGACATATTGTCTGATTCTGAATCTATTTCGTCTCTTGTTGGCGTGCGCCTCTCCTCGTGGCATGTGTCGCGACTGTCGTAGTATGGTCTCCTGGGTTGGAAGCGCTCATCGTCCCGAGACCAGTGTTGATGGCTTCGCGGATTAAAATACCTGTTTCTAGAGTGATGGAAATCGGCACGGCCACGGTAACCGCGCACCATTTTGTTTCCTTCCTGCCTTGACAGCTGTGAACTCCTGCGCAGGTGGCTGTGGCAGCTGGCAAGCAAGATAGGAGGCACGAGCAAACCGCAGTCGTCCAGAGTCCAGACAGGGAAAAGGGGCAAACACGGCTGATCCTGTGGAAGTAGATTTGACTTTGCTTGGTTTGATCTGGCAAGTAAGTCTGGTGAAGGGCTGTACTCTGAAGAGTGACTTAATAAAATCTGCGGATAGACGTGACATTTACTCCGTAGACAGTAGAGACTTGATGAGATAGGTGTGTAGTGGTACAAGGCACAGCGCCACTGAGGTCTGGGCTCAACCCAAATATGCATATCGCATGCGGAGAGCAAACAATAACAGACACGGGCGAGTTGAAGAAGAGAATTCTCCGAGGGGCGAATTTATTACTCGGGCGTTTTTACTCGGCTACAATGTTACCGTACAAGATGGATACATGAACGTGTAAGTCATGGCTGAGAGTGTGGTCGGTCTAGAGTTGAAAACTGCCCCAATTTGGCTGTTTGCCCATTCAGCCACCTTGACGGGCTTGCCGGTAATTTCAGGCAACGCGAAAAATGGCGTGCGTGCCGCGATACCAAGACTCGCAGATCTTAACATTATCCAGTGCTCTGTAATCCGCAGATACATTCATCATCTTTGCTACGATATCTGGTGGTATGCCATGTCGATGGCTTTTTCTTATGGGATAGGATTTTAGCCCCAAGCCCATTTGGTTCGGAACCCAAGCGTGGCGCGACATAATTGTGGGTCGCATTTACGTGACTGGTCCAAAAGCTCAGGACTAAGCGCAGCCGCCAAACGGGCAGACAGGCTCGTTGTAGCAAGGCAGGCAATTTTCGAAGGGTGAAGCTCGCGGAGGCTTTGTCTCGAAACTTGTTTGCCTTCCCTTCCTGTCAACATCAGCCAATTCGAAAGGAACCACCACAACCATGGCTGCCGTAAGTCACGAAAAGATGCATTAGCTGGTTCCGTAAATTCTGAGCTAATTATTTTATCTGCAGCCGTTGATGACCGTCTCCGAAACTAAGGACCTTCGGGGCCTCAACCTCATCGCAGCACACTCGCACATTCGCGGTCTCGGCGTCGATGCCACCAGTCTCGAGCCTAGAGCCGCGTCGCAAGGGCTCGTCGGTCAAGAGAAGGCTAGAAAAGCTGCTGCTGTCATCCTACAGATGATCAAGGATGGCAAAATTGCTGGTCGCGCGGTCCTGATTGCTGGACCCCCGAGGTAAGACGACATTGAAATGGGGAAGCGGCAAGAAAAGGCTGGTGAAAAATACGATTGCTGACATTGTTTCGACTCGCAGTACCGGAAAGACTGCAATTGCCATGGGCATGGCGCAATCGCTCGGCCCCGATGTCCCCTTCACGTCGCTCGCGTCGTCCGAGATCTTCTCCCTCGAAATGTCCAAGACCGAGGCCCTCACCCAGGCGTTCAGAAAGTCCATCGGCGTTCGAATCAAGGAAGAGAGCGAAATTATGGAAGGAGAGGTGGTGGAGATCCAGATTGACCGCAGTGTCACCGGAAGCACGAAGCAGGGCAAGCTCACCATCAAGACGACCGACATGGAAGCCGTGTACGACATGGGCAGCAAAATGATCGACGCCATGACCAAGGAGCGCGTCATGGCTGGCGACATCATCTCCATCGACAAGTCTTCGGGCAAGATTACGAAACTGGGTCGGTCTTACGCGCGTTCCCGCGACTACGACGCCATGGGAGTTGACACCAAGTTTTTGCAATGTCCGGATGGCGAACTGCAAAAGCGCAAGGAAGTCGTGCACACCGTGACTCTTCACGAAATCGATGTCATCAACTCAAGAACGCAAGGTTTCCTCGCACTCTTCTCCGGCGACACTGGTGAAATTCGCAGTGAAATTCGAGACCAGATCAACACCAAGGTTGGCGAGTGGAAGGAGGAGGGCAAGGCCGAAATCGTCCCCGGTGTCCTGTTCATCGACGAGGTACACATGCTCGACATCGAGTGCTTCTCATACATCAACCGCGCGCTCGAGGACGACCTGGCTCCCATTGTCATCATGGCCAGCAACCGTGGCAACTCTCGCATCCGCGGCACCAACTACCGCAGTCCACACGGTCTGCCCATTGACTTCCTGGATCGGGTTGTCATTATCAACACGCACCCTTACTCGTCCGAGGAAATCAAGCAGATCCTGTCGATTAGAGCACAAGAGGAAGAGATTGACGTGTCACCTGACGCCTTGGCCCTCCTCACAAAGATTGGCCACGAAGCCGGCCTCCGATACGCCAGCAATCTCATCAGCACGTCACAGCTTGTCTCTGCAAAGCGACGAGCCAAGCAAGTCAGCGTGGAAGACGTCCAGCGCAGCTTCCAGCTCTTCTACGACCCCGCCCGCAGCGTCAAGTTTGTGGCCGAGTCCGAGAAGCGTCTGATTGGAAATGATGGTGCGGTTGACTTGTCCGTGACGAATGGCTCGGCTGCTGCCACGGAGAAGATGGATCTTAGCTAGGGGGTGGTTTGGACAGCGCGATGAATTTGGTTTTGCAATCGAGAGCTGGATGGCGTTTTTGGGGCAAAAACTTGATGCTGAGGTTTGTTGGCCTTTACTTATTTTGTGTGTACTGTACGATTTGCCGGGCACGGTCTAGATAGATCCGATCAAATCTGAATATTCAACCATGGGTGTCTACGTTGATCACATAAGTCCTACATCTTTCTTGCCCATGAATCAGTCCTCATTACACTCTGATCCACGACGCTATTGAGTCCTTGTTTCCCTTAGCAACATAATAAACCCACGCTTATAATCACGCCGTAAATTCCCCAAACGCCCAAATCAGAAAACACTACAGCTCAAAGGTCCCTCACCTTCTGCCACGTCAACCCACTCTGCGGCGTAACCACCAAATCCCTCCCACTGAAGTAATACAACCTCGTCTGCTCTCCCCACATGGTCGCCGTCAGGCCACCAGTCACGGAACTCGTCCAATTCGCGTCATGGTTGGGCTTGAACTGTCCCTGGCGCTGGAAATACGAAACCAGCGTTCCATTGTCGGGCTTGGCGAAGAATGCGCGCCGCACGTCAAGACGGGATGTGAAGACGCCTGTCATGGAGACTTGAGGACCCCATTCTGACCCCGGACTGCCATCTACTAATACGTCTGTAGGAGATTAGCCTTTGATATTCTGCTGTAATATGAGTTTGTACAAGGCGTGGATTTACCTGCTTGCGGACCAAGGATGTCAGAGTACGTCATAAACCGGAGTTGGCCATCCTTGGTGATCCAAAAGATATTAATGTTCGTCTTTGTAGGCGCATATGCAACGATACTGCTGCCCAAGTAACCTCCCACACGGATCCGACTCGTTGTCCAACCCGATGAATCTGCCTTATCTCCATTTAGGACGTAGATATCCCCATTTGGAACCTGGTAGTACACCCTCACAGTAGTGTTGTCGAGCCTCAACGCCGCGAGCTTCGATTTCGCATAAATTGTCTGCGAGATGTTTCTCGTTATGATAGAATTGGACTTGACATCGCATGCCGGTAAATTGGGAATACAATCCAGCGACACCTGCGCAATGTTGGTCACATTACTATCATCGGTAGTAAGGTAGAACAACTGCGTCGATATCGGCAGCGAGCCATTCACAGCAGCAGCCGCCAAAGCCGTGCCCCAATTCGGCGTGATGCTCAGATTCAGCTTCTGCTCGTCCTTGGATTTATCATTTTGTATGCGCCTGTACAGGACGGTTCTTGTCGCAAGATCCTGGTAGAAGAGCTGGAGTTCCTGGCTCTTGGGGGCTGCGGATGCAGACACGGATATGGAGCGCTGCGACGGCTCAATGGGACCGGATAGAGGCGGTTCAGGAGAGTCTGATGAAGGTGGTGGTGGTGAGTCTGACGATTTGGATTTAAGTCCGCCGACTACGCCGCCTACCACTGCTGCAATGACGACTACAATTGCGACGATGAGGATGATGAAGAATGTTTTGCGGCGGAAACCGCATATTCTGCGTGGTTTTGCCCCCTCGACAACTTGTTTATCCGATGAGTATGCCGTTGGGAGATCTTTGTCTTTGTCTTTGTCCTCGGGCTTGATCTCTGGAGGAGGGAGGAAGTATTTGTCGCGTCCTTCGGGATCTATTTGGCTTTCGTGTGATACTTCCGGTCCGTTTTGGTATCCATCTGAGCCAATGGCGATGGGATACCGCTCATCGTCACGCTGTAGTAAGTTAGCATTTAACTCAGTTTGTATAAGTTGGTTGAGTCTCACCATGGTCACTTCAATTCAGACGTCCGCAAAAATCCCCACGACTTTAAGAATTCGCACGTCAAAGAAAAAAGAAGACGATGAGAAGTAGGAGAAGAGACACATGATTGCATCTCACGTCCATCGACGTCACTTCGCTCAATCTCATCGACCCAGGCACAGACATGGATTGTAGCATGTTGTGTTCAACCCCCAAGGGGCGCAATGTCTCTTGGCGGCTGTCAGCATTTAGCGCAGCCAATGCCGCCGTGCCGCCTGGGAATTTACTTGGTAGTTTGGGAGCATGGGTGCCATCCTGGTTGGATATGGAGTGTATGTCAGACGAGGTGCAGGCAATTGAGCTGCGTGGTTGGTTGGAGATGGAATAAGTTGGACAGAGAGTCTGTTGATCGGCGGTGGTTTGATGCACGTGGGGTGAGACTAAGGCGGGAACGAGGCGTGACTAAACGATGGGAATACGATCGGGCAATCGGCGATGGTGTTGTGTTTTGGGAAGAGTTGGAGGTTGAATTGAGGAGTGTGGTTTGGTTGTGAGATGATTTGAGGTCTTGGAAGTCATCAAGTATCAAGGGATTAATGGCTACATTAACAGACAACTCTCAAGTCACCTACACATTTTGGCATAGACGGCACGTCACCAGTATCAAGTTCACTTTATCAGTTACAACTACAATGTAACTGCTCTCCCCAAAGTGTCAACATCCATATACTAACGCAAGTCTGTTATAGCTCCAAGCGACATTCTCGGCTGTCTAACCGCTCCTCGCTGACACAAAATCCAGTACGCCTTTTCTTTCAACATCACATTCCTGAAGAGCAAGAGTAAACCTCAGCATCACAGCCAACTCTCATTCCACCAACCCAGTTGTAAAACAATGCCGCAAGCACATTGCTGGTACGCCCAAATGTCACACTTTGCAACCCTTCAGACAGAATACGGCATTGCAAACCGAGTTTTGTAGCAATTTTCCTGACCGAAAGCGTGTCCGTGGTATTTGCACGTGTCTGCCGGGACATCACCATCGTCATCATCAGACTCGGACCGCGCAGCCTTCCATCTCAAGAGCGCCTTGGCAAGGTCGAGAAGAAATTCCCTGGGATACAAGTCTGCGTCATCACAGACATCATCCTCCAGCGCTTCAGCATCTGCATAACGAACGTAGATGTCAGCCAACAAGCAACGAATTTCAGAAGTCTTCGACGTATGCTCATATATGTAAGATATTACACTCCCAGAAGGATACCAAAGTTCCTCTCCCGGTGCCGGTTTGTATGCCTTCATGAATATTGCGTCGATGACGGCATCTTTGAATGCAGTATCCTGTACGATGACTCCGAGGGCGTACGCCTTGGCCAGTCGTAGGTACTCAATTTCGTGTGCAGTGGGATCGGAGACGTCTGCCTGTGTTGCGCTATATGCGTACCCGTCTCCTTTGTCCTCGCTCGTCGTTTCTTCGATCAGGCCCGCGGTGTGGCGTACGGGAAGCGTCCTCCGGTACAACCAGTACACATAAATCTGAAAGATTTCAGGGTGTGCCTCTTTCAGTTCTACACTCTGTGATTTCCATGCCTTCTGGCGGCTGAACAGCAGCTGCTTGAAGTATTCGGATTCAGAGTATAGCAATCTCTTATGAACACCAAATTCTGTTGCAGGACCTATTCCAACTACAACAGTGATGATCTCGGTTCCTAGTCTGCGGGAGATGGGCATGGTTAGTCGGGCATGTTTTCCCTCAGGCACGATTAGATGTACGCACTCGGAAGCTTCTGAAGCAAAGGTTCTCAAGTCCGGATTATTCATTGAGAAGATGAAAGAGTGTTTATCTGCCTGCTTCAAGTGAAGGGTCTGCTTTAGTACTATCCTGAGATTAGTTTGAGGTGGCAGAAAGAAAGAGAGTGAGAGAGAAAGTATGTGTGTGTGTGTGTGTGTGTGTGTGTGTGTGTGTGTGTGTGTGTGTGTGTGTTTTGTGTGCGACAGAGTGTGAGCAGGAGGGAGATCTTGTGCGGGTGTGAGGTGAAGAACGAGGGAGCCCAAGAAAATAGACAATCCTAGCATTTCATAGCAATCTCACAACTATCTGAGTTAAAGAGAGCGAAGAAAAACGTACACCTGACTGTCATCTATGTAAGTGTTTCCCACTTTCAACCACGACAAGCTAAATCTGGCACACAAGACGCCATCCTCGACTGCAAAACATCAAAGTGCAAGCACCAGAGTAGAGGACACGGGTGTTGCAGAAAGTTGACCTAGTTGCAGGAGTAAGTGCAAGTGGCACGAGATAGAGAAATACATCCAACCATACTCAATCCCCTTCCTATATGGCGATATATTTGAATACATGGCGCGAAACAATAACACATTACTGGATAGATGTGGTCTATGAGAGTATTTTACCAGAGGCAGAGGCAAAATGGCTAGTTAAAGTGTAGAGTGAAATCTGCATACAGTGCCTTGGATAAACTGGACACAACATTTCTTCACTATAGAGTAGTTCCTCGTATCTAGTCTAGCGAGATATGAAGCCTTAGACTCCCCAGCTAGAAAGCATCTCTCCAAGCTCCTCCTCGACTCTTGCCCTCGCCGCCTCATTTTCCTCCTTCGACTTTCTCTTTAGCATAACCTCACTCCACAACTCAAAGGGAGAAACCCTATCCGTAAACTTTCTCAGACTCTCCAACACGTCTATGCCCCTGAAATCAGAGGGAGTCATTCCGCCGTGCCGCTTCACAGCTTCATGCCAGCACTTTGCCAGCTCCCACGCCTCTTTGTCCTCATCTCCATCAGCAGACTCGGTAAACCTGCCTGTAAGAATGGCCTTGCGCAATGTTTGGGATCGTTCAGCCATCCCACCATGCACGTCATGAAAGGACATGAAGAATTCATGAGCAGGGTGAGTCACCGATGACCAGTCAAAGTCCAGTAGCGCTGTTATGCGCTTCGTCTGGGGACAATAGAGCATGTTGTTCATGGCTGTAATACGAAATTAGCACGCTATTGGTTGTCAAGGATGTGACCGTACTTACTGAAGTCGTTGTGAATGATGCCCAGGAGAGACGTATCAACTCCGCTATCCCGAATGACACCAGACAGCTTTTCATTCTTAAACTTCTCAATCCTCTCACGGAGATGACCCTTCCAACCATTGATAAACGCACTCTCATCCGCTTCTTTCACAGTGGCGGCAATCTTGGCCCTCCAAAAATCCACATACTCACCAGACGGCTCACCCGCCTGCATCGTACACTCCCCAGAAACAATATCCCCATCCTTGATCGTCAGACCTCCATGGAGTTTCACGCCGTCTGGAAGCTTTGCCTTCTGCAACGCTGCGAAAACGCACGCAACCTCACCCACAATCCTCTGTTTCTTGACAGTGTCCATCTCCTTGAACACTTGGTCCAATGCCTGGCCTTCCATAAACTCCATGACCGTCCACCCAAAGCCGTCCTCAACACACGCTTTCTCAAGCTCAGCGCCCTTCCATGCATAAACACGAGGCACAATACTCGCGTACTTCCCACACTCGACCGCACTCAGAGCCTGTCTCGCAACCACCGTCGCAGCCACTTCATTCTCCACGCGATTCGTATTATTCATCCCCATAGCAATCGAATTACTCAACCGCACAATGACGGTAGATACCCCTTCCGAAGGAGGCGATACAGTACACGCGTAGTGTCCTGCTCTCGTGAAATGCTCCGCAGTAGCGGGCGAAGAGAGTGCGACCTTGTAGATGAAGTTGTTATACGGAAAGGGGCAATGCTCGATGTACTCTACTGGAGTGATCGATTTGCCCTATTGAGACCAAAATAATCAGCCTGGCTGTTCTGCGGAGCACTTGCCTTCGCAGAAGGGAACGTTTGACATGTCGAAGCTCCGCCCTTGTGTATTACGATTTATTGTTTCTGCACCATGTGGGCATGGAGTCGTGAGAGTTAGCTGAACAAACCTGTAGACCAAACGAGCGAACGATATCCTGGACAAGGGACATGCGTCGGTCAAAGCTTTCCTGGTTGACATTCATGATGAAGGTTGTGTGCAGTGAATTGGCTACGTTTGGTGTTTCGATTGCTCTCAAAGTACGATGATGATTGTGCTGAAGTTGCATTTGGTTTTTTGAATTCAAAAATGGCAATGACAACTCATGGGCTTGAAATACCTGCATCTAGTCACATGATGGGATATTAGGCAACAGCGCTACCAACTCAGTCTCAACCAGGAATGGAATCCTCTGTCTGGCTAGTCTTGATCGTCATCCGCCGCACCTATTCTACCCCAGATGTCAGCTTTTGCTCAATATTTCAATCCCTCTAAGAAAAGCATGTCATGGAATACACGGCTAATTGCATGCTAAAAACGATGGAGGTTAAGGTTTTCTTTGTCTGTACTTGAACGCAACATTTTCTTGACTTGCCCAGAGTGATCTAGCCGCTCTGCGGCATTAAGTATTAAAGACAACAATATTGTACAGCCATTTGGGATCATCTGGCATCAACCAGGCGCTGTTATACATAACTCTTACATTCCGTCTATTCCTTCATAGTCAGCCCCAATATGCCTCCCAACATACCTCTTACCCTTCTTGGATTCTCCCTCGCACAAGTAAACACAACAGCCGTGCTCAGCGCAAACGCCAGAGTTTCTCTCCATTGTACCTTCATGCTGTACTGTCTGGGTAGTAGCGTAGCCATCGCCCGAGGTGCGACGAAAAGGGCCATGTCTTTCCTTCGGTTTGCTGTCTCAATCAACACGCTCCATCCACAAAGGAAACAGCCAACGCCTACGCAATAGCCACCATCTATATTCTGTCGACAACCTACATCCTTTCCCAGCAAATGGGGTCCAATGCGGGTTCGACCTAAGCAAACGCCGTAGTAGAACAAGGTAATGTAAGTGCCCAGGAAGGCGGACGAGCGGGCAGCTGAGAAGAGGGCAGTCCTGAGAGAGTTGCGATTCGGTTTACGCAGCTGAAGAGCTAAAGCGAGAGGCAAGTATGTATACATGGACCATTTCCACGACAGCCAGAATCTTCGCCAGGCGTGATATTCGCACGAGGGGCCTCGTCCCATATGCACTATATCACACGGAAATGGAACGGTTTTGCATGGATCGCCCCATTCATACGGGAGGCCATAGTCGTTGCACATGGCTCCGAGGAGGGGAGCCTGACCTGTTTCTTTCTGGTAGCTCAACTCACGGGTTCGGCAACGACGCAGAGCTTCAATGAGGCGAATATCTACATGAGCTGCAGATGTGATCCACTTGTTGTAAGCTCGCGGAAGGTTATCTGGAGCGTAGAACCAGGCCCACATGATGAAGGCGCAAGATGCTACGAATGAGACTGGGTCAGTCATTTGGGAGATGAAACTCTCGACCTGTGTTTCATTGCAAGTCAGCCAAAACTAACTCAAAATTCGACAGTTTAGATCTGCATCAAGCCGGCCGGTGAACCACAGCGGTTGTACTGGCAGCAAGGCTTCAGATGCAGCTTGTTGCGTAGAGATTGGGGGAGCAAAGTGGCGGGTTGAGACTCGGACGAAGCTCGTACCTTGGTCCATTTCTGTGCAGTTTGACGCCGAGCCTTATGCCGCGCCCACACTTCACCAACAATGACATCGATAGCCTGGGTTGCTGCAAACAATGTCAGGTCCACCGTTCTACCGGCAAGCTTCTTGCCGGTCTCGGGATCGATATATCGAATTGTACCAGAGCCGGCACGTCTTCGCAATGTAGGCTTTTTAGCCTGTAGGAGCTTCAGACTTAACCAAGCAGCAATGAATGTAGCAAGGAATCTAGTAAGTCTGTGACGAGGGTCCAAAAAAAGGCGGACGGTTGAGGTTAGCTTGGGTTCAGGACGGACGTTGATGGTTTGACCGGTGATCCGATCCCACATACCTCAGCTTGGCGACATGGCCCAGGTTTGTGGTGGCGCCAGCTATGATCTTGTTCAAGGGGCCCTTGAATTTCAACAACAGTTAGCAGCGGCGTGGCTTAGCGAACAGGCAAAACAATGTTGAAGCTAAAAATAAAACCCATGGTTCGCGGACGGAGCAAATTGTGAGGACGGAGCAAATTGTGATTTTCAAGAGGCAATGGTTTGAGGGTCAACTGGGTAGGAAGAGTCCTATTCCCGGGGAATGGAACAAGCTATGTTTGGGGTGGCTTGTAGTGCGGCATGGAGGGACGGAATACCGGGTTGAGGCTAAAAAGGGTAATTGGGGTAAATGTGTGGGGTGAAAACGTGGATGTAAAAAGAAAAGGAAATAGTGTGCCGGCTCCATCCTTGAAAGTGGTGGTGTGTGAAATGTCAAAGGAGAAAAGAATGTGGGAATGACGATTGATAGAGTTGCAAAGCGAGAATGATTTGTGATCGTGTAGGCCATGACCAACCTGTAAGAGAGTTGAACCGCCGACTAACGCGGCACAAAACGTGGGAAACCGGTAGGGATCCAAGCCAGTCTTAAGAACATGTTTTGCAGATTCCAAGAAAGTGTTCTCATCTCTTTCTGGCAGTGCGTAATTGGGGGCCTTGCGTCTCCTGTTAGACAAGTGCTGCAAGACGAGCGTCAATAGTCGTGGCAGAACTGCAGATGCATAGCCCAGCAGGTATGCACGAACTAGTGGCCGCAAGACTGGCGGAATCGACTGTAGCTGCAGAAATGTAGACTTGTTGGATGATCCAGGCCTCGTACTGATTCTGGTCATGGTTGATGTGAGAATAGTTTGGGCAGGCTGTCTGCCTTTGGGGCCAGCCCCTCGAAGTTCCATGTTGGGAAATACTCGCGAATGGGTAATGGATGGATATCGAGATGGGGAAATGGGCGGTGGCGGACAGATGGGGCAGCCAGTTTGACAATCCGGGGTTGGAACCAGCTGATGGCAAACAACCGAAAAACGAATAAGAGGAAATTGCCAATTTGCAACCAAGGACGATGATAGTCGGTGAAAGCCGGGTTGATCTGTGCCAGTTGATGGTTTTGATGGTGTGCAGCGTCGATGATAGTGTGCCTAACCCCAACCCGTCTTCTGCACGTCGTACTCTTTCGGCCTGTATGGAGAAGCTTGCCATGCACTCGAGCGGTTTGGTGCAAATAAACCGAGGGCCTAACCACACAACGGTACGGAGTACTCTGTAGTCTTGCTTTCGACGCGGACAGGATCCGTCAGAGCAGTCAGACCAGAGTCACAATGGCGATTGGCAGCTGCACCCTCTACCCCTGCAGGGAAAAGAGGGTTGTGCAAGCCAAAGGATGATAGAATACAAATGCCAAAATGTTGTCGAAAGCGTCTGGTCTGGTTGTCAGAGATGTGCGCTAGTCAGAGAAGTCAGGTACCGGTTGACGAGGCCGGGTCCGGGTCGGCAGTTTGGTGTCGCGTGTCGAACGCAGAGGAACACCAAGACAGGCGTTATCACGGGATCAAATCGAATCAAATCAAATGGATTGACGATTGAGCCGCGTCAAGTTTCCAAAGTCCCAGAGTGTCTCGCTGTGAGTCGGCGGCTTTTGAGTACAACACGAAGACAGCCGCCGTCGTACCATGCACCGAGAGGGACAAACAAGGAGACAGATCCAGGCGTTGACTGGTGTTTGGTGACACAACGTCGAGGCCGAGGGGTGTCGCATGCAAGTGCAAAAGGTCTGTGCCTGGTAGCCGTCGTGATGCAACTGTTACAGTGCTGGGAATAGTGACAGTCACAAACTCCCAGTTGTCAAGTCTGGTCTGGTCTGTCCGAGTCAATCTGACCAGACGCGATTTGAGCAAATGGCAGTGGCGATGGTGTCAGGCAGGGCGAAAAGGTTGTTCTCCTTCCTCTGTGGCATCGTTGACAGCTGTCGCTTCTTAGGGGGCAGTTGCCGGCACAGGAGCTATCACAAGCCTCGGCTGGCATGTACATGGAGACAACAGAGCAATCTGGTCTGGCTGCTCCTTCCCTAACATTGGGGCCATTGGGAGAAGTGGGCATCTGGACAAGTCTGGCCTGGTGGGGTCTGGTCGATGTCTACTGTACTGGTGAGAAGCAGACATTGAAGCAGATTGGCATGGACGTCTGCGTGTGTGCATTGCGCAGACGGGAAAGATGGAGGGGCAACATTTGAACATTGAACGTGACAATTTCACACCCTTTTGCACATCTCCATACAGAGCACTCTTTGCAATACAACAGGCTCATGCATCTCCGGCTGGCATTGGGCACCAGACTCGACCTGACCACGCATCCTTTACTCCGTCTACTCTGTAGTACACCGTGGAACAGTGCAGCACACCCTCAATTACAAGGGCCGCCGGACAATTTACCCAGCAAGGCTCCCTCTTCCAGCGTTGTGGGCTGCTGTGGACTGCGGTGGGTGTCCTGGAACGCGGCTCAACCGGCTTGACGGTTCCAGCTTCTGCTTTTGGTGCACCGTCTCCATGCAAATCCATGCAATATCTTGAATGTCTTGCTGGACTTGTCGTTCCTTGCTTTGAAAGCTTATTGACCTGCTCGTGCACCGCATTTGGTGGAACCTCTGTGGACCGGTTGCCTCCATGTCGAGTCCGCTCCACTCCGCTCCTCTGTCGCTCTGGGCCAGGGAACACTTGAAAGGCAATCTGGGATGCAGTCAATAGTTGGTGTTGCAAGTGCATAACGTCCAACGCTCGACTGTCTCACCGGAGATTTCCGTATGCGAGTTGTAAATCGACAAGGGACATCAATTCTTTTCAGGCACACATTGACGCCTGCAATGTCGGCCATGGATGTGGTCAAGAGACTCAAGACACTCTAACTAAGCCGCCTCGACGCCATGTGTCTCAGTGCCCCAAGAACGACGAAGCGTCCGGCGAGATAGTTTGTTGAGCAACACGCACAACGATGCATCTTGAATAACGTATTTTACAACCCAGGCAACATCCCCGAAACCACCACCGTCATCAGTCGAAATACGGAAGCGCCCCCGAACCACCACCAGCAACTGTCATCAAGGGGCGTGGAACTGCAAATGCAGCCGCACCTAAGTAACCCCGGCGCAGAACTACTTGACAGCGCAAAGATCTACAAGGGACGCTCTTGACTCCGTACCCAACGGGTGGGTTTCAACAAACGTGTAACGAGCATCAATCTCGCTAGGGGACGAAGACTTGCCGAACTTCCAAAGGAAAATGTCCGGTAGCTTGTCTATGATTCCTTCGAGCAGTAATAGTAGCAGTTCGATGAATCCGGAAAGGGGCTCAGCCACCATGTTGCAAGCCACTGAGATGGAAAGTGCATCGAATGTTCTTCGGTGTCTCTCAAAGACAGATAGGGAGCCCCATACATGCACATCTGGACCTGTCTGTCGATTAGGTAAGGGTTGTGCCTGCCCTAGATCCTTTGTAAGATTAAACCCAGGAATTCAGATCATGTGTACACTGTCCCATGTTGTCTCAACTGGGTCTTCGCCAAGAACATGTCTTCGAACGGGACTTGTCCGAAAATAACATAAAACACTAGCAGATGATGTGTATGTGCAGTGCGGTCGAAAGCAAACGGATGTGCTGCATCACCACCCAGGCACGAGACCTGAGGTACAATCAATGACGTTGTCATGCAAACCAACAACAACACACATAGCTGCCTCCGGTTCCCCGGCATTCACGAATGGGAGGATCGAGATCAAAAGCCACGCCAAAGACGAAATGCAAAAGGTTTCTGGGCGGAAGGAAAGGTGTGGACCGGCTTAGTCTATCCCGGTGTCCGCCGTTATCCCGAACAAGCTGGGTTATTGAGCAAGGCTGATAGTGCCGAATGGTCCCGTTGGTGGCCAGACAGCAAGAATATCGGTGAAACAAGATCACCACTGCAGATTCTTCGCCAATCCCCATGTTTTTAAATTCAACTAACCTTGCCTCGAGGCGCAACAAGCCCGGAAGTGATCGGAACCATCGCTAATGCCATGGTTTGGCGGAACCGACGTATTGCCAGACAGGCTGTCGTTGGACCCCAGAACAGGACGAGAGCCGAATGACATGTGATTCTAAGGATTCACTACTGCCACCCTTGTCCTCCTGTTAGGTTAGTTAGTTAGGTGCATCGGAAAGGTTGTCTCCATCGCACGTGGGGAGTAGTGGTGCTCTGTGGGCCTGATTTGCAGTCTGTCACGAATCATATATTCTCTGAAGCCGATGACTGTAGCGTCTTGTCAAGGCACAGGCGCCGACTTGGCGAAACTTACTCCGCAAGACATAAGACGTTGCTGGATATTACCAGGAGGCCTGCAATTGAACTCGGCGCTCGTTTGGAGACGAGTGGCGTGTGTGGCAAGCGGGATGGACAGCAAATGCCAGGCGAGCTGACTGAGTGCATCTGTTGGCTTTGCCAGCCCTTCAGCCTGGTCGACGTCGCACGCTACAAGGGTTGAAGTCAAAAATTGGCGAACGGATGATGGGACTGGCGGGTCAGTGCTACAGCATGGCGTTTGACGCTGACGTCCTGGTCGATGGTTGATAGACCATGAGCCAGCCATGAATTGTGGTAGCGTGAAGTTTGGGAAAGACGTTGGAGAAGCAAACAACAGAGGGCTGCAGGAGGAGTTGCAATGGCTTGCACGCCGTTGAAGGTGGGCGCATAGTTTGTTCCAAAGGGATGACATGTCGAGGGACTTCGGCACGTTCCCTGTCATCTCGGAGAATGCTGCAGATACAGGAGCTGCATGAATGATGAACATGCGTGTTACCCATGGTTGTACCCCGTATCATCTTGGAGGTATCACGAATGTATGACTGTTTACCAACAAAATCAGCCCACTGATGACAATTATAGGTAGATCCAACGACTGAGACAGACGGAAAGGGTGTTGGCTCAAACTGGAATTAAACGCTTTGGGAATATTGACCGCGTCCATCGTTTTGGGAGTTGCAGATTGTCAGATTGACTACGGGGAGGCTGAGTTTTGCAATGTTATGCGAAACTTTTCTACATCCAACCCCGGTGTTTGCCCGCAAGTTTGTGCCCTGCCTTACGAAGAACTGTCCTTTATTCCCATTGCTTTTTTGTTTCCCGTTTTATTTTTGGCTGAACATCCGCAGGGGAGTGTCGAGACATGTCAATAACGTATGGAGTACGGAGTACGCCAGCATCGCCTTCACCACGCTGCCAGTGCTGGCCTCGCGCAAGCATATTGGAGTGAGAAGATGATGACTTTCCGTCCGTCCGGCAAATGCACAATGCATTGTCGAGCCCAATGCTATACTACAATTGTCTGCTAATAATACCGTATGTAGGTGGACTCAGCAAATATGACAAGCAAAAAATTCATCAACCGCGACTGGACACACCCTAGCAAATGCCCCGCTCTCACCCAAGTTCCGAAGACATGGGAATGAAGGCCATCCGTAGATCATGGCTCGGGTGACTCCCTGGTTCCCCTCCGCCATTTCCCTGTGAGGGCTGGCCGATTATGTAGGACTGAGATGTGAGGACGAGGGTTGAGGGACGACGGGCAGCAGGACTTGAAATTGGACTAGAGGAGGAGGGGATCCTGCCGGAGGAACCCCTGGTAGTCTCGACATTATTGCAAATGGACATGAGGGACCGCCTACATTGAGACTGCAGGAGCCCAAGTCTGCAGCAGTCGTCAAGGCGCGGCGTTGGCGGCTTGATGCGTGGAGCATGCTCCGTAGTCACAGTCGTAGTGCGTCGCGTTGGCTTTGGCTTTGGCTTTGGCTTTGGCGACTTTTCTCGAGCTTCTCTTTTGTGGAGGTTACGTCTGGGCGAAAGTTGGTGGCCACAACCGCACCACTCGACCACTCGCAAACCAGGGAATACAGGCACCACATTGTCGAAGGCATGGTTCGATGGATGGGGGGAGTGAAGAAAGAGGGCGGGCTTGGTCTGGAGCAAAAGGACTTGACTGGTGAGAGTCAGACACAGAAGAGGGCATTTTGGGCTAACGGGACTGGAGGCTCGGTCCCACTTCCGACAAAAAGTCTTGTCAACTATTTCGATGGAATAAGAGTTTACCTTTGAGGAACGGCCAGTAAAAAAGTAAATTAAATAAAATAATGAAGAAAATAACGTCGGAGAAACGGAGAATGTGCAACGGCCAACATGTCAGGTAGATGCCGCACTGATGCCTCTGATCTTTTCCTCTGGACTGGATTGATGCTGCGGTGTCTGGTCCAGTCTGTTCCAACCAGATCAGACTGGATGAGAGCCCACCAGGATTGGTCTGGTTTGCTCACACACTCACACCAGACTCCCGCCGTCTGCCTCCGTCATCCCCATCCTCGTCCAAGTCCAAGTCCAAAGCCCACAGACATCCACATCCACTTCCACGTCCACGCCCTCACCCACGCTCCCTCTCACGCTCACGCCCACGCCCATGCCCACATCCACATCCACACCCACCACCACCACCATCTGCCATCCGCAGTCCGCCATCTGCCATCTCTTTAACTCCAATATCTATCCCATGGTTTCCCGTTTTCACCCTGCCCACTACCCCAGATTTCCCCGGCCACACATCATGTGCTAGGATTCAAAACTCCCGCCTTGCACATGAACTTTACCTACTCTTCTTCCTCCGTCTTCTCTCTTTTAACCTCATCCCCCGATACAGCTTCAACTGCCTCAAACCTAGACCACTTCCACTCTCGGTGCTACGGCGCACGCCACCAGTTCTTCTCAAGCGCATCGGATCGCTTCGCTTCACGACCACGACCACGACGACAAGACGCTCCTCATGCTCGCCGTGCAGCAAGCTCCCAGGATGGGTTCGACGCAGCCTGAGTCCGATCCCTTACTTATGTTTGGGTGTATGTAGAACCTCCCAAATTCCTCCTCTACGCTCTGTCGTGTCCCCGCCTCTCCCGCCTCTTCTTTTTCGTCAACCGGACTGCTTGCGAGTGTTGAAAGGCTACAACATATGCTGACCTCTCCCGCGTGACGCAACAGATTCGGTAGACTCGACTCAACCAGATATTTTCGATGCCGCCCCCGATCCAGCACCGGGAGCACCGCTCTTGACGGAGACGGATAGCAAATTTCTCAGCTCCTTCTTTGAGGACATGACGTCAAATCAGTACAACATGCCATCCTTTGGCGAGGGCCTTAACTTTAGCGATGCCTGGTTGGATCTGCCTCCCCAGTTCATGGGTTCTTCCACTTCTCTCGGTCCCCAGGAGAACTCGGGCGACTTTAGCTTCCATAATGACCATCAAAACGACCTCTCACGAATGCTGTCGGCCGGGTCGAGCATGATGCCACCCCCGCCCCCTCCCTCACACCCACACACTCACTCACAGTCCTTCTCTCATCCTCACCAACATTCCGACGACGTGTTGAACGCCGCCGCGACTCTTCTCCAGAATGGCAACCGTGCCACTCCTCCAAGGAGTAACAGCAGCCCTGGCAATAACAATAACAACAACCACAATGCCAACGCCGCCAACAGGCCCGTGGCATACCCGGTTGGCCACCTTAGGCACCAGCCGATGGAGGAGTTCAGGGAGGAGAACCGGAAGAGTAGCCAGGGAACCGAAGTAGACCACACATTCACACGGTGGATGTGGGGTTCCAAGGAAAAGACGCCCGTCTCAAAACCTGCCTTGGCCGATTTCCAATGGGGTTCAGACGCAAGCTTCTCCGATGTCCAGGGGTATGTACCAGAGCCAAGGAAGGAGTCCGTGGAGTCCATGCATCAAACCCAGATGAAATGCCTCGAGTGCTTGGAGGACAATCAGAGCGCGGCTAACACCCGCCCCGGCAGTCCTGCTAACGGACAAGCCACCAGCAGCAACGGTGACGGATCTGCCTACATGAAGAGGGAAGAAGATCCCAATGCGCCCCCAAGGAAGAGGCGGAAGAGCAAGAACGTCCGCGGCGCCGCCGCCGATGAGGACGACGAGGACGACGATGATGCCACCTCATCCAAGTCCGGCCGAAAGCGAAAGACCAAGTCTGAGCGGTCAGCCAGCGGATCAGAGCCCCCCTCGGACACCACTGGCGGAAGCAGACGCCGCAAGTCTGGAGTAAATGGAGCCAAGCCCCCCCGTGAGAACCTCTCTGAGGAGCAGAAGCGCGAAAATCACATTCGCAGTGAACAAAAACGACGGACCCTGATCAAGGAAGGATTCGACGATCTCGGCGAGCTGGTGCCTGGACTGAAGGGCGGTGGCTTCAGCAAGAGTACCACGCTGACCATGGCTGCTGAATGGTTAGACGAGCTGCTTCGAGGGAACAAGGCACTGGCAATGCAAGTATCTGCGCTGGAACAGCGGTAATGCAAATCAGTCTGAGCTGGCCCTGTTGCTTTGTTTCGCACTTTTACCTCCCCCTCGGTGCAGTTGTATTTGCTACGGCCTATGGAAAGGATATTTTGGTTTTTCTAGTTTTGGTTAGGGATGCCAGGCAGAGCTCCCGGATTGATACCACGGCGTTTTGAATGATTTTACCTCGCCTGTAAAACTACGGGCCGGGCGGGAGCTGTACGACATTTGCTGGCGGAGAAGGAAAAGAAACGAACGTCCTTAATGTGTACCAAGCGATTCATGAAAAAGATGATCTTTTTTTCCCTTTATAATACTATGTAGTGGGCTCTTTGGGTTGGCAAGATTGTTGACTCGGGCGAGTAGGATAAGACTGTATGGACTGACTGAATATATACAAAGGTGGCACACTACTGCGCATGTGCATGCTGTGTGGGTGTGTGGTGAACGGCAAGGCGTGTTCCAAGTAATTTGACGGGTCCTCGTAAATTGGTAATTCAAGTATATTAACAACTGCAGTTTTAGTCGTTATCAGGTTCTTTGAATAGGGGGTTCATGCAGATATTCCGAACGGATTGTAGGTGGCATGGAGGACATGTAGGCACTACGTATTAAGGTGGGGGACAGGTATTGAGTATCCAGGTGCTAGCATGTGCATATTAAGACGAGTACAGGTGACATTCAGTTATCGGATCTATAAATAGCCGTGGCTGTCTTGACTCCTAGTCTTGTAGCTATGAGTGCATGGTCCTATGCTGCTTTCTTATAGTTGGGTTGCCACTGCTCTTTCATGATGAAGTGACCAGTTCTTGGAAATACAGGTAGTCTGCTTGCTTCACGGTTGAAATGCCACTGCTCAAGTGTGATGAGCTATTAGTTACTGTTGATCGCGATGATTCCCAACGTTTATAAGAATCACGCACCATCCATTTATGAGGTAGTCTGCAAAGTGGTAGAGTGTCAGGTGAGTGCAGCGAATTGAACATGTCGCCACCCTTTTCATTCTCAAGTTTCAGCACTCGTAGAAGAGTACAAGGTGATATCTACGGACTCTCATGGAAAGACGCTCATTCTGTAAATGGCCGGTAGTTCCCTACCGTCAAGCCACCCCTATCACGCCTCACAGGCCGCCAGTCTCGTAAATTTACAAAGTCCCAATCTCCCATGCCATATGCAGCCCAGCCAGCAATCCCAACACACACATTCATAACCAACCCCGAATTCAAGTCCTCAGCCACGAACACACGCCCAAGACAAACATACACGTCAATATATCTGTCCTGACGGTGCTAAAAATCTGGCCATACTTCAACCCCACGCTCAAATAGCCCCGAATCGGCTCAGGCACATACCCCACAACAGTCCAGAGCATACCCGGCGGCGGCGCCCTCCCCCTGTCGAGGAAGACCCTCGTCGTCAGCAGGACGGCCTCGGAGGTGGCGAAGATCCAGAAGAACATCCGTTTGTGCTCTTCGTTTTGGTCGTCGGCAGGCGTGTGCTGCACGTGTGCTAGGGCGGCGGCCTCGCGCTGGATCTTGGTGCCGGAGAAGGTGGTGAACATGGTGAGGTACAGGCCGAGGGTGAGGGCGATGAGGGCGTGGACGAGCCGCCAGATGGTGTGGTAGGTGGACTGGACGGCGGGTTGGGTTTGCGCGGGGAATCCGGGGAAGGGGGATGCTCCGGGGCCTGCGCCGGCGCCGGCCTGGCCCATCATTTGGGTCATCATCTTCATGAGGGGGTCGTCGTCCATGTTGGGCATGCCGCTTGGGGTGGAGGACCCGGGGGTGTTGGGGTTGGACGGGCGGTCGAAGCCGAGCATCATTTGGCGGAGCTGGGCTTCCGAGATGGTGGGCTCGGCGCCAGCGGCAGGGGAAGGTGATGCCGCCGAGCGAGTTGTGGTTTTGGGCTCGTAAAAGTGCTGGGAGATGTCGACTTCGTCTGGGTCGCCGTGGGTTGCGGGTTTCGATGGCGATGTGGTTTCTTGAGCTGGTGAAGCTGTGTCTGCTGCGGCGGGTGTGGCTTGGTCGTTGTCTGTTACTGCACGGTTAGCTAGTGTACAGATTGGGATTGAGTGATGCGAAAGGGAAAAAAGAGTCTGCGATGATGGGGAGCTCAGGATTTTGTACCTCCTACGATGCGGCCGCCCATGCCGTTGATCTTGTTTAGTCGTGCTGCGCCGCCGGCTTTGATCTTGGCTTCTCGACGCTCTCGACGGAGACGAGCTTGCTCCGATGCACGCTGAGCGGCGGCGTCAGCAGCATCATTTGAGCTGGATGTTGCTCCTGCGTTTTCCGTCATCGTGTTGTTGTGGTTATTGGCCACGCGAGGACGGGGGAGGATCAAAGTTGAGGGAGTGGTGGATGGGTTGCGATGGGGTGACGTTGAAATTGTTAGTGATATCTTGAAGCACCTCCGGAGCACAGGCTGTGTTGGGAAGTATTTGCGAAGGTGCAAGTATACTCTAACGAATTCCGGTTGATCTTAGCACCCCGGGCGATATGCGACACCTGGCACTGGGTACATGTTTGGAAACTTTGACCCTAACCCGCTGTAGCTCTGAACTAGAGGTCGATGTGGGGACGATGTACTAGTGCACCTCGATTTCAACTTCAGACATCCCTACTTAAGCACTCAGACCAACCTTCGGAGAACCATCAACTAAAGCACTATCAAGCCTCGTCTGTGATACAAATACTACACATATTGACTCTCTTTGTATTAGTCATCAACTAAAAGATAGGGCTGCGTTTGCGTAGGCAACAATCACTCCTCAGAGCACTCCCGGATCACTTTCGATACAAAATGCAACAGGGTCACGTAAGCCCAAAGAAGATGCTCCACGCAGAGGGCAAAGCGGCAGTGGCCGTATCGTGAGACGAGCACAAACGACACAGGGCATGTTTTTTATTGCCTGCAGAGAAGCATGTCAATTTGTTTTCGGAAAGTGTCAGCATTACCCTCGGAGACATCCTGGGCCAACCACCGCCATGCTGAGCATGTGCAACTCTCTGCAGGGGGCGTACAAGGCTGCACGGAGTACTCGGCAGCATGTTGAAAAATATCCGTCGTTCTCGCAATTTCAACAATTTGGAGTAAAAAAAGTCTCGTCTGTGGCGTACGAATGCCCCGGACCGCAAAGGCGTCTTCCCCTCGTCCGACGGCATAGGACAGCTTTGAGTTGGACAGACCCAGGGGAGAACTACCGCTTCACGCTGGTGATACCCCGTGTATGGCGGCGTAATCGTCGGCTAATGCACAGTAAGAGCAGCCTTACTTTAGGAAAATTTGGGGCGGCTCGTGCGGGACGACTCCGAAGCGGTGGCACCCCAGACAAATTTCTTGTTGCACAATATCCTCTGCATCAGCACAAGGGTGGTCACCGAACGCAAAGTCCAACTTCATCTCAGTGTACTCCGTGTCCATTAACAACGAAAGCTAGATACACTTAGCATACAACATGGCACGGCATTATCCTATACGGATTCAGTCCTCTTTTCTTCCTTGGTCAATTATGATAGTATATAAATCAACAGGGATACCTTGATGTTGGTTTGTCTATTGATACCGACGCTCGTCCATCACAACGCTGAGGCCAATGCAGGTGGAACTGGGCTGGGATACTCCCTTGGGCAGCAAGGGTTATGTGCTACCACACCAGCGGCTACTCCCAGGATACTATTGGCACCTCAGCCAAGGATACGTCCAACGGTTTTCAGCTTTCTCGTACAGTGGGAGTCGAAATGGCTTTGGCAAACAAAAGGTATCGCATACCGTCCAGTTCAAAGCCTTGCAACTACAGTGTGTTAACGAATACTTGGCAATATGTAGGTTTGTCCCCGCTGCAGAACTGTGGTTGCCCTGGCTCCCCGTTCGTGGCCTGCAGACTGTTGAGACGTTGACACATCTTGTACGCTGTGTTGGCTTGTATGGAGTGAATGAGTATTCTTTCCTTTCTTGTAAAAATGAGGGAATCATCAAGCCTGTGACTGTGTTCTCTTTTTCATTTCAGAATGGCGCCTCCATTTCCAAAATCGGTGGACGAGCTTGTTCAGCGCTTGAAAGACCTAGGAATCAATGCATATAACTCAGACCCCGACTCCATCCTCGATTCAGAACCGACCCCTGAGTCGGGCCCGAGTCCGAAATCGAAAAATTGTGTCGATACGAAATCGACCGTTGCTCATGAGAAGAAGATGCCTAATTCGTGGAAGGATCGCGAGGTCCGCACTCTCATAGACCTATGTAACTCTTTGATCAAGGTATATGTCTATGAAAGCGTTGGGGCTGTCCGTGACATCCTCCCCTTGATTCCATTCGCCACATTCACGGTGTGTCCAGGTCTGCTTAAAAAATTACAGGATGGCTCACAACTCCTTGATGACGGCGTCTTGGATACGTTCCATGCCCTCCTACTGTGTCCCCGGGTTCGGGAGGAACTCAAGCATGCCCTTGGCAGCACATTGCTCTGCTTCGCGGAGCGGCTCGGCGATGCGGTAAGCACTGTCAACGACCCAGAAATTTACCGTTTGATATGCAGTCTAGCCACAGTATTGGATACACTGAACGACGTCAAGCGCAGCGGAATCAGCGACGAGAGAGTGGTCCAACCCTTGCTTCAATCACTGGACCGAATTCGCCGCCATAACGACTTGCATCTCTCTCAAGTCGCCCGATATGCATACCAATCGCTGATTGGTATTCCCAGCGATGTGAGTCCGTGGGAAAAACTAGGGAAGAATTTTTTCAACGTTACCCTCAGTGCTGCCAAGGTAGCTAGCGCTATGCCGAATCCCGTCGCAGGTCTTAGGGTGTTGAAAAACGTAACTGACCTAGTCGATTCAATAACTGATCTCGTTAAAACGCTGGGAAGTGCGAGCCAGGATGGTGTGCGGCGAAGGAAACCGGCCATGTGGTATATCGCTCTCCGCTACACAAATATGCTGATCAGAAGCAACGCTCCCAAACACCTTGAGTTACTGTTACAAAGTTCTGGCCTCCCTTGCCGGAACGACAAAGAGTTCCTGTGTGGTGTCTGCGCACAACTGGAGCAGGTCAGACATGACCAGTCTCCAAATGATGCAATTATCCAGGCTTTGAGCCGCTTTTTGGTCCAACAAGCCAACACAACAAAGCACCGTCGGGTCCAAAAATGGGTGCAGTCAGTCGTTGATTCGACTAGATTTCCATGTTCGCAAAGAAGGAACCGGTCAGGTTGGTTTCAATTGCTTGGTAGGCGAGAATCCCGCAAGTACGGCACTGAGATAAAATATTCCAAATTGTCTCAGTTCGAATCATATAACCGCGAGCTCTTTGAAAGAGGGCTGGAAAATTGTACTGAGGCGAAGTTGTTTTGCATCGACCAAGAGATTCGAAACAAATACTCTGAACCGGTCACTGGTTGCCTCACCATCGAACGCCTCGACGGTGGTATCCTGCCTATGGACCAGTGCTATATTAATCTAGCTGTCCTGCCAGATTTTGATATGAAGGTGAAACCCGACGGTAAGAGCAGTACCGACACGACATCTTCATTTACTCTTTTGAGCCATTTAAAGGTCCAAGAAACCGCAACAACAACTCTCCACTTGTCGGATCTTTTTGAACATTGCCGTCCCAACAGAGGCGATGTCTTGAGTGAAAATGCTTCTCCAGATAGAGGTATGTGCCACACATGCACTGTTCTCAATTAATCTCATTCATAAGTCATTCTGGTTCCATGATAAGTCGCCTCCAAACTCGAGGAATTGTCCGCCATATTTTCTAGCACAATGTTTTAGATCTAGCCTCGCCCTTTACTGACTTGAAATATAGCGAAAGACCAGCCAGATATTATGCGGGTGCTGATTCGAGGTCAGGCCGGCATGGGTAAAAGTACTCTCTGCAAGAAAATGATTTATGAGTTCATTCACAACAATATGTGGACGGAGAAAATCGACCGCGTTATTTGGTTCCCATTGCGTGAGCTCCAGGAAGAAAAAGATACCTCTATCGGGAGTCTCATCATTCGCAGACATTTTGTCGAAGACAACGAGGCTGATCTGCGCTCCGAAACGTTGGGCAGAGAGATCGAAAAGAAAAGCACTAGGACGCTCTTTATCCTCGATGGTCTCGATGAGGTGCCTACAGGCGCAACTTCGCCGTTGATCACGAAATTACTGAATCAGCCTCGGGTCATCATCACAAGTCGTCCTTATGCCATCAGCCAGGCGAGACTTTATAATCTTCATCGAGAGGTCGAAACCGTGGGGTTCTATGCCGACCAAGTGAAAGAATACATCAAAGTTATTGGGAAAGACATGGCCGAGGAAATTCAGCAATTTACCGATAGCCATCCGATAATACAAGGACTGGCTCGCATCCCTATTAAACTTGATGCTATTTGCTTCAGCTTTACAGAAAAGAGCGCGGCTAGCAAAGAGATGAACGACATCTCTACAGGAGTAACAACAATGACTGAGCTCTACAAAGGTGTAGAATGGGCACTGTGGTGCAAAGACATTCCAAAGCTAGGGATTCGGGGCTGGGATGACAAGGAATCGGAGCCAGAGCTGATTACGAAGGAAATTGCGCAACGCGAAGGTCCCAAAGTTGGCAAAATCTGGTTAAATCGGCCTCTCAGAGCCCTGCAACACCTTGCCTTCAAAGGACTTTGCGACAACATTTATGAGTTTGGCCGAGATTACTGGCAACCCATCTTCACGCCTGCCGGCCAGTCTCCGCTCAACGCAGCTAGTCTTTCTTTTCTGCGATCCTCCAGCGCATACACACGCCATGGCCAGACTTACCATTTCTTGCATCCAACCTTCCAGGAGTTCTTCGCGGCGCAATACTTTGTGGAGCATTGGAAGTCAAATACAGAGTTAGACCACCCAACACTAGAAAATATCACAGCCGCCCACTTTCTGCGCAAAGAAAAATATAACGCCCGATACGATATCATGTGGCGCTTTGTCGCGGGATTGCTTCAAGACGGTCCCGGCAAAGAGCAGCTCTGCCTCTTTTTCAAGCTGGTTGAGAAAGAGCCGCGTGACCTTTTTGGTCCTGGTCATCAGCGTCTAGTTATGCATTGCCTCAATGAGGTCCATCCCTCACAGACGAACCACGAGTCGTTCCATAAGATGCGAATGGCACTAGAAAACCATTTGAAAGAGTGGCTTTTGTACGAATGTAGGGTCCTGGGAAAGTCCTGGTTGGCTGCCGAATCAGAGTTCCCCTGCTCTGTTGTATTGTCTGCATTTCGGGAAGCCCCGCCAGAAAGCAAGGCCATAATTGTCAAGACGATGGGGCAAAGACGAAGTATCCCGTTGGAGGTCGTTAGCCTACTAATGGCACTGGCCAAGGATAACACGGACAGACAATTGTGCCGGTCTGCTTGCGATGCAATCTACTCTTCCCGGGTCCAGCCGACTTATGAGCTCCTGAGACTCACAGTCGACCGACTGGGGACCGACTCTATATCGACTACGATACTAGACAGACAAGTATCACTCCCCAAAGAAATCACCGATGCTGTGTCAAAAAGCCTAGTGAACCCGGATCTGAAGATGAGGAACTCGGCCGCCAATGCCCTTCGTGGTTTGGAATCGGATGCCATCATTGAAGCTATCGCAAGGCAACTACATAACCCAGACAGTAGCATCAGGTCATTAGCTATCGAAACGCTGGAAAGAGAATACTCCCTACCACCTTTTGTTCTTAACGAGTTCTACACCAAGTTAAAAGACACGAACGAAGAGGTTAGGACTGCAGCGTCAAAAGCTCTAAAACGGTACAGAGGAGTATTGCCAGATAACGTCGCCCAAGCCGTAGCTGAACACTCAAAAGACCCAAATGACAATGCCACACCACCAGCTGCTGAAACGCCACGGAAGTCGCCGAGACTACTCGAATATCTTATTCAAATTTTTACAAAGAAAGATGAACACGCAGGTAAAGAAGGTGGGAGTGTGACCTTCAAATCTCAAAAGTCTGGGCAAGAATGGACGATGGGTGCCCTCCAAATCATTGCTAAAGAGTTGGAAGATTCAAACCCCAAGATCAGAATATCCGCTACCAAGAAACTGAAATTAAAGACGAATTTGCCAGAGGATATTGTTCAAATTCTGGCAAAACAGTTGGAAGATTCAAGTGCAACGGCTAGAGACGAAGCAGCTGAGATTTTGTCCGAGCAGACAGCGCTACCGCTGCCTCTAATCCAAGATCTGTCACAGAAACTCGAGGGTCCGAATTCGAGGGCTTGGATTCCTTCTCTGAGTGCACTACGCAAGTTCGTGGATATTCCGGACGCGATTGTTGGCGTGGCCGCGGAAGCCATAACGGTTCATGCTGACCGACGTGACAAGAAGGCAAAAGTGAGGCTATCGGCTGCTATAAAACGAAATTCATGTTTGGGATTTCCAAAGGCTATGCTCAAACAAGTTGCAAAGTCTAGAGATGGGCCAAAACGGATTGCTTGGTGGACGCTCGTCACCCGTAGAGCCAATGTCAAATTACCAGAACCCGTCAGCCGGGCCGTCATCAAGCTGCTGGAGAATTCAGACGGCAAAACCAGATTGGCTGTGCTCCGAAGTTTGCTTGGATTTGACAATTTCTCAGTAGATCTCTTGGCAGCGCTGACAAGAATTGTAGAAGGCGACAACGTCAAAGAAAGAGCAAGGGCGTTGCTGGTGTTATCCGAACCCACGACGGGTCCGGTGGTTTATACCGAGGGGCTTCTTATTGCATTACTTAAGCATTTCAACTCATCAGACACAAATATCTGGCAGAAGGCTATGGATGCGGTGCTGCATCAGGCTACTTTGCCGACATCGGTTGCCGATGCAGTTGCCAAATTCTGCGAGGAATCTGCTACAACTGACAAGTTAAAGCATCTAGTCAATGCTGCTGGATACCGAAATGATAGACGTTGTCCAGAATTCTTGCAACATACTCTAGTGAAATTACTGGATAGCCCAGACAGAGAAATCAGGGCTGTGGCGGCAGAATCGTTCCTCGATCGGCCACCACTAGTTCAGTCCGTCATTTCAACATTATTTCAGAAGCTCCTGGATACCGCAGATGCAACGATTCGGAGCAACATTGGGCGTGCAATAGAGGGAAACTGGATCTCTAACGAAAACATGGAGACTATGATAAGGGTGCTACAGGGATCAAAGTCGGGAGAAGATGTGAAGGGGTCGGCTCGAAGTTTGCTGTTGCATGGGCCGCTCTGTCGCCGTGAGCTACCAGAAACCATTCTTCAATTTCTCGGAAAACAACTGCGCGACCCAGACACCACAATTCGCCGTGGCGCCGCCTTGCTATTGTGTGAGCGCCAACATTTGTCGATACCTGTGATCCAAACCGTTGTGGAAAACTTATCTTATCTGTCCGGGATTGGAAGGACTGGCGTGCCAAGGGTACTCGTTGAGATGCCACTCTTGGATGACAAACTACTCACTTCTACATTTGAAAGTTTACATCAAGGGCCATTCACGAGTCTTTTTGTCCAGCTGCGAAAGTCGAGCTTCCAATGGCACCTCACTTGGTGCGTTGATGGTGACTCAGTATCCTACCTCAACTCAGCCGCCGGGACCAGAACCCTGGCGTTTGAATCGTTGAAAACCAAAGTCGAAGAAGCTCAAAAAAAGAACTCTGTGCCCCCGTCGGTGAACTGGGTTGAGGATGGGACAGAATTGGAAGAATCCGCAAGGACAGAGAGAACGTCGTTAATATCCTTATCTGGTCTCGCACGATGTGTCGTGCAGTAGTTGGGTCGATTGAGTGATATGACTAGTCACCATTCACATGATTACATCTTAATAGGCTACTTGAAATGTAAATCTCTGTTAAAAGCCATAACATCCAAACCATCGAGACAATGAGGCATCATTCAATTAGACACTCTGTGCTTCCTTGCGAGAGGCGGGTTCGTCGTGCTCTATGGTTGGCGCTGGTTGCTATTTAGGGCTGACCCAACATGCTCCATCTCACAGCAGCATCCTGACATCTAGACAATCATCCATAGTCCATTACCGCACGCTGTCATTCCGTCTTAGCTGGCATCATCTTCATCACGTGTTGGGCTGCAATTGTACCAGGAGACTTGACGGAGCTAGGTTTGTAGAATGGCTTGGACAGGTGTCCGTATTCATCTGACACTATACACCCGGATTCAAGGACGGTCTGTAAGTATTGTTTAAGCTGCTGCAGTTCGAGCATGATCCGCCTCTGTAGCTATAGAGCTGGAGAACACAAAGTCACTTGTTTACCTCAGTCCCTTCTTCCATCACCATGATTCACTCCCCATGTGATGCGTAACGGCTATGAGATTCCTCCAATTCCCATTTCCTTGGCCTGATTATTGTGGTTCCTTAGACAAACTCATTATCCTCCTCCTGCTCATCCGGTATGTGCCTCTGCTGGTGATGCTGCGTTTGCTGGTTTCTTTGATCTTGTAGAGACTGGCCATATTGCTGAGGCTGGCCATATTGCTGAGGCTGGCCATGTTGCTGAGGCTGGCCGTATTGCTGAGATTGGCCATATTGCTGAGATTGGCCATATTGCTGAGACTGGCCATACTGTTGAGACGAGGACCGCCGCTCTCTTTCCTGTTGTAGCTCAGCCTCGGTAAGTTGATCGCCCCAGGTCACCCTCCTCGCTGCGGAAAGTATATTTCTTTGCCGATGGTCCAGACTCGTCACTTTCGCAGAAGATTCCACGCACGCCGCAAACCGCTCTAAGTCGGGGATGTCCTGCCTAATCGCCGCAGCCAGATCTCTCAGAAGCGTTGCCAGCGGCCCCGTGTTGAAAAGCGTCGTATTGAATACTGAAGAAGATAGAAAACGCTCAGGTCCAAGCTCCGCTGCATCTCCAATGGCAAGAGAGCAAAGTCCGGAATTGAACAAACGGGGCTTCGCTATAACCAACCCCGCGCGTTCGGGCTCAATAATCGTCGCTGCCATTTGGTAGGCCGAGGCAGCTCGCTTGAAGTAGTTACCTGTTTCCATTTTCCCAACCTGCTTTGCGGAAAGCTCCACGCCATGATCGACTAACATCTCGGCAATCCGAATAAGGTACCCGCTGGCAATACTGAAAACGCATCATCAGCAAGACAATATTAGTCAAGAATGGTGAGGGATAATTCGTACCTTCGACTGTCTACAAAAGGCTTCTCAGGTTCCTTATGATTCGGTTTAAAATACACGTTGAAGGCGTTGAGGTACCATTTCTCAGCCTCAGTCACGTCGTTCAGTTGTTCACGATACAGATCTCCAAGTGCTGAGTAAGCCTTGGTCAACCTCGAAAAGTCCTTTCTCTCCTTGAATACCTCTCCCATGGTCGTTGCGCATTCCTTAGCACGGTCAAGGACGACATTTCCGTTCACTTCGCTGGATTGGCCGCCTTTGTAGGCTTGCATAAAGGCTTCGTGCGCTCTCTGGTAATTGGGGCCGGTGGAGTGCGAGGAATCTTCCACATGATTCCGAAAGGTATCCGCACCTTTCTTAAACGCATTTCCGGCTTCGATGTCTAGACAGCCATTAGCAGTGATGCCGAAAAAGCTGGATCGGCGCATGTGATGGCTGCTCTTGCAAGACGGGGTCCATACATAACCCTTCCTGCAGAAACCGCTCGGCCGCCTGGATAAAACCTTCAGCCGCGGAGCGGTACGTCTCTTCACTGCCGGTAAGACGGTTCCAGAAACTGCCGGTACTGGACAGTGTGTTCTCTGCCTATATGATCGGACGGAATGATTAGTTGCGTTTCTCGGCTGCTGGTGGGAGGGAATCGAACCTGCTTCAACAGACCATGACCGCTTGGTCCCATGGTGTCAAACTATATCTTTTGGGCGGCAAGCTGTAGTAATTTGCAATTTATTGGCACACAAAGATGTTGCAGCGACGGCTTTCGATGGCTGAATGTTGAAGAATAGTTGGACACGTCGTTGAGGCCAAGAGACGGAGGAGCTATGACGCGGACCCAGTCTCAGCTGCAGATTGGCGGAGCTGCCGAAGAATCAGGATACAAGAGCGACCATAGTGCAGCTCCCGTCAACCCAAGTACCTTTCCTGCCCAAAGTTGCCAAAAAGTGGGACGAAAGCCCATGGAGCAGCCGGAACCTGCCTCGACTCAAGCCATCAACGACGAAAACCAAAGCCGGAGTTTCCTCCAAAACGGCCAAACCCCCAAGACGATATAGGCATCTTCAACAAAAGCACCTCCTCCCTCACAATCCACCGCATCACCTGCCCCGCCATCGCTCTCCCCCAAAATACACAATGCTCCTCTGCAGCAGCTGCCGCTCCCTCCTGCGGCGCACCCCACGCCTCAGCCAACACTCCATATCAACATCCGCGAAGCCCTCACCTGCCGATATCCTCTCCAGGCCAACCTGGTCCGTGAGATCTCTCCGCAAACCCTCACCGGCAGCTCAGTCGTCCGCCTCTCCGACGGACAGGATAACAAGCTCCCAGCTCCACCACCTGCTGCGCCTGGCCGCGCTTCCCCTCCCGCAAACCCCCTCCGAGGAAAGCACCATGATATCCACGCTCCAGGACCAACTGCACTTTGTGCGGGCCGTCCAGCGGGTCGACACGACTGGCGTGGAGCCCCTCCGTGCGATTCGAGACGAAACGGAGGAAGCTAGGCGCGAGAACACAATATCGCTGGCGGACTTGCAGGGCGTCTTGGATGCGGAGGAGCACACGGGGCATTATAAGCGTGCCAAGAGGGTGCGGGAACGAATTGTCGATGAGGGGAGCGAGAAGTGGGATGTTTTGGGGACGGCGGGGAGGAGGGCTGGCAAGTATTTTGTCGTTGAGAGCAAGAAGGCGTGAGGATAGGGGGTCGAGTGTTCTGTGTTTGGAATGGGAGTTTAGCGGGATCATTGTTTTGTAGATTGGAGTGGGTGTTTTCTCCGTGCTCTTTATTGGGGTTGTATCATGGGCCGGCGTACTGTTAATGAAGAGCATACCTGTTTTATATAGTTGGAGCAATTTCTTCTTCTATCCACTACGTTGGAGTTGTATCATGGGCTGGCGCATTGTTTATGGACCAGCATACCTATTACATTGGGACTATATACCACTGACACGCACAGGAAGCAGTCCAGTCATAATTTCACATATCTGAGACTTCTATTATAGATTTTACATCACAGCTTGGGTTGCTGCAAACTTGGCACATCCAGACTCACTAGACATCAACATCCATAGCTAACCAAGACACATAGAGTAATCGTACGAGAAATACTCTTTGAATCCACACTTCACTGCCATATGAATCAAAAACTGGCGGGCAATGGTCTCGCGTCGTCTGAAAAGAGAAAAGACAAAGGGGAATGCAAAGCCAGATGTTGAGCCAGGATGCTAAACCACATCAACAGCACGAGATGGATACAGAAGCAGACCATGATTTCAGATAGAACCTAATCAATTTGTAAATGCTCAACCTCAGTTGTCATTCATGTTACCATCCTAAATACTACTCAATACACCGTCTACATTTGTCATGCACCTCTCAGACCCCACCAATACACAAATACTAATGGTACAAAATTCTATAACCAAACGCCACAATATTCCACCCTACAAAGCATGCAACCGTAATGCGTAAACACTCTATCAAACCGACGACGTATCAAGCGTCATTTCCGAATATGCCTTTACCAAATTCTCCAACTTCATCAGCTTTGAGTCCGTGCCCATATTGAGAATGGGGATGGGTAACTCTGATCTCGTAATCTCACTAGCCATTCCTTTCCGCGAGTCAAAGTCACTTTCGCTCCGCAAGTAGGGGGCTAAGAGAGCGCGAACCCGAGGAGTCATCTTGTCACGGACAACATGGAGCACTACTTCGGCGACATAACAGACTTTGGACTGGTCGAACAGGCCCTTGGCGCAGAGTAGTGCCGTTGAGATCAGAGAATCTTGCTGCTTGCTTTCGGAGCAGCTTTCAAGCCTGTCCAACGCTGAACAAGCTAGAGTTAGAAGGAGGATGACGAGGTACTGGTCGGTGCTGGAGAAGCTGTGGCGGAGAAAGTAAAGGCGCATGAGGGTTTCGAAACGGATTTTCGATGTTTCAAGGTAACGGGTTTGCAAATCTTGGGCCAGTTCCGGGGTGTCGGCGGTGTCTAGATCGACAAACGTCTCCCACAGGAGCCAGACGGTTTTGTAGTACTCTATGCTGTGGTAGATGTTAGCGCGAAGTATAGGCCATGACGTCTGGAACAGGCGTGATAGAGATAAAAACTTGCAAGGGGATGGTTGGTCGGAGAGTGGAACTACTCACTGAAGCTTCAGCTGCGTTGGATAGACTATATTTGCTGGAGTCAACGTTTCATGCAAGCTGTTATACCACGACTCCAACGCGGCCTGGTATTCTTGCGCCTCGCTAACAGTCAGTTTCGCAATGTGCCCAGCTCGACTGAACAAGCGTCGTGCAAGGTCGGTAAGTATGAGGTGGAAGGTAAGTTTTGCCTGGTGCAAAATCCCAAAATGCGTAGGGATAGGAAATCGATCCAAGGGGTAAGTTATCCACACTTCCCCGTACCAAGATTTATCTTCCAGCGGATCCGGCAGTGGTGTTTCCAATTCGCTCTCCATAAACGGAGCCTTCAAGTAGTAATAAGCCTGCACTCTGTAGGAGGATGTCAGAATTAGCTAAGCTTGTGAGAGAACCCAGCAGGTTGTCAGAATAACACACGTTTGATAAGAGTACAGGGTCCGAGCTGTGAACTCCCTGGCAACACGCATTCTTTGGCTCATGTCAGGCGAAGAAGCTTTGAACAACTGCATAGACTCGGCAAGTCGTACTGCCTGCACCAAATACGATTTCCCAACCTTGTCTAAGCAGTTTACGCGGTAGCTCATGTCCAGCAAGACCGCGGCTTGTATGGTTGTAAGTCCAACGTCCCCACTAGCTGCTTCTAGCTCCCAAAATCTCTTGGCTTCCGCGAGAAAACGATAATATAGGCTGTCTGGGTTCCAAAATTCAGCTCGACCATGTACTTCTTCGAGTGATTGCTGTAGCCGTAGAAGGGAAGAAAGCACAACGATTAGCAATTTGAGCGAGCGGGATCTCATGCATGAGGAGGGGAGATGGTTCCCTCTCCGGGTGCCAGAAATGCACTTACACAAGCCCTGGCCAAAAGAGCGTTCACCAACATCTTCGAGCAGAAGTCAGTCCCACCGCTAGCCATGTCCTCCAGAAACAAATCTTTGTGAAAGACAGGTAACCACTGGTACTCCATGAGAAAGTACGCGTCGAGAAGCTTCCTCAGTAATGAATTATCCTTCGTCACCGCGGTCCAGTCCGAAGGTCTGATCTTGTCAAGAAGTGGCTCAGCGACTTTGGCGGCATGGTATGGTTTCAAATAAGGACTTTGAGGTTTCGTCAACCTCGATATCGTAGGAGATTTTACAGCCTGGTCGAGAGACGAATTACTGTGAAAAGTTGACTCGTACAGCAGGGAATGTAAATAAGGATTGTCAGGCTGCAACAGTTCTGCGGGCATTTCCTTGAGAAAGGGAAAGTCATATCTCATGGTTGTTTGAGGGACCAAGTTGACCTGAGTTCGGAGATTGGCTTCCCTGGACTGTCGCAATATGATGCTTGGATCAACTCCTCGGCGGATGTTGTGGAAAATAGCCTGGGCATCGATGTCGGAACATTTTGACAGGACGCCGTAGATTTCGTCTACAGCAGACCTGTGCTCAACAAGTTGGGTGTATTTCCGTTTCAATGAGCCGACAGACGTTTCACCTGGTTCGCTAAGGTATTCGCAGGTGGTTTTTCTCAGGTGGCATGCTTTGCATGTTGGGCGGACTGCGTCACACTGAGGATGTAAGTAGAATGAATGGATGAACGGAAGCAAAAAGTGGAAGCCACCCAATAATGCTCGAGACGAATGTCACAACCATTAATGTTTCATGCTGCTCTTTTTTTCTTTTTGATTGAAGAAAAAAGAAGGAAATAGAGTGAATAAAAGAGATCTCACCTTGGATTTCCGCTTCCGACAGGCCGCACAAGCATTCGGCACCTGTTGTCGCTTTGCATACGATGTGCCAGTCGAAGTGGATGACCGCGCTCTACTTCCAGGTACATTGGTAGCTGCGGGCACAAATTGTTCATGTCTCCCGTGCATGTGCCCATCAAAGTGGACTCCAGGACTTGTCACAGGCGTTGTCATCGAGGTTGGGACGGAAGGTGCGGATGAGGAGGGCAACACGTGTGCGCCTGCAACACCTGCATCATCGAGCATTGGCCGCTGGTGCGGCTGCGACTGCTGTTCCGATTGCGCCTGCCAGCCGTCGGCGCTCCTGCCGCTGCTGTTGCTGCCGCTCCAACTCTGATAGCGTGCCGCATCCATTGAAGCGTGGGGATGTGAGGCAGTTGCCCAAAGAACCGAATCCCGGCCCATGGGGGAGGTGGGTTGTCGGTTGAACTGTCAATGGAGGCCGGAGGAGATTTCTTGTCTTTGATCTTGGTCCTGGTCCTTGCCTTGGTCGTGGTCGTGGTCGTAGCCTCGAGTAGCGTCCAGCCGTTGTCGAGACGTGGTGCGCGGAATGCACTAGCCGTGGCAGAATCCACAGGTGACGTCGGGCGCTAGGTTTTGTCAAACGGTCCGGTTGCTGACGAGGTGGTATCAGAGCCTTCATAAATAAATCCCCGGTCTGGTCTCAGGTGCTGGCAATAAGCAGACGACTTGCGCATCATTACGCTTACATTCAGCTCACCCCAAGACCGCAGAGAGTCTCGACCTGCACCGTCTAGTGGGGGGGAACTAAATGGGCCAGTGAGAATTCAACGTCAAGTGTCTCTGTCTGATTGATAATAGTGAAAGCGCAGTTTGGAGAGTGGGCGTCACCGGAAAGAGTAGACTGGAAAAAGCAAAAAACACCAGACTCGACATGATAATAACAGCCATCACCGCACTACCCTAAGCATCTGGCTGGACATGCCAAATCCCACGATGTCAAACATCCGTTGAGGTTGGGGTAACAGTCTACACGCAGGTACATTTTGACTCGCAAGATACGTCACAACATTACGTCGAGATGGCAAAACAAAAAAGAGAAAAAAAAAGGAAGCAAACTTACGCCGTTACGAATGTAACTCTTTCACGAGGAGAGGCAGGAGGATGAACCTTGATCCCCGTGACGCCACACCTTGCAAGAGCCGCACATATTGGTTGTTTGAAGCCAAATTCCTTGGCGTGCATACTCGGGATGACAGAAGAGAGCTGGACTCGGCGAAGCTAATGTATTTAAACCTTGAAGCTATTGTATCTGTGCAGTGGAGGTGAATGATGGGTGCGCCCTACTAGGCCCTCCCATCTGCCCATGTCGAGTCCCAGATTTCACTGTCTGTTGCCAAGTAGCAGAGCAGATTAGGGGCTTGAGGACCCTGAAAAATATTCCTTTTCCCAAGGGACACAGTTGGCCTGGAGTTTCCATGCTCTTGCGCCCCCTTTCGGGTTGTCCAATTAAGCATGCATGAAGCAATGCTCACATGACTTTGATTTTGGATTGTCCCAAGACATGGGGCTGGCAATAGCTGAGTACCCCTGATATTAACGCGGCCGACGCATGCCCAAAGTTACTCGACTTGAACCACACAACAGCGACCCAGCAAGTTAGTGTCTGATGTTGGCGGTATGCATATCGAGTTGTCATTCCAAACGTCCTAATGGTGGATGAGAAGCCAATCGAGTTTTCAGCCTGTCAAATCGTTGCCTTGCGGGCTGTTCTATCGATTTGCTCCATTTGTTGGTGAGATGATATGTTCGGCGCCATTCGATATCGATATCCCCCTGGCGGAATACAGACCACCAGATAGCATGGATTTACACCAACGTCCATGATTCACCCGCCAGAGGTCTGACCCCTCGCAATGTAGTCGGTGACGTCCACACCAGACCCCTAATCGAGAAACAAACAAAAATAAAAACGCTCATGAGCAGTAAACGCCAAAGTGCGTAGCGTCATCCCCTCGTCATTGTGCCTTACCTCCTGGCCCGTCCTTTGGCTTTGTCTTCGGCACCTTCTCGTACGCGTTAGGACTCGGCGGTCTCTTCTGCTTCCGACCCTTATCGCCCCGTCTACCACGTCCATGATGTGAATGTCCACACGCAGGGGCTTTTTTGCCATCTCCACGTCTGCTCTCTGGTTCCGAGTCAGTGTCGGAGTCGGATGATGACGAGGATGATTCGTCGCTGGATTCGTCGACCCCTTTGGGCTTGTGGTATATGCAACACACTGGACAAGGTCAGCTCAGCTTGCCACTGTGAAGTAAAATAAAGAGAAAGGCGCGATAAGCGCAGAGATGTAGAAAGCGCAAGATATCCACGGTTTGCTTGCTTACCTTTGGAGCTCTTCCTCCCGAGGCCCTCATTGTCTACGACGTCCTCTGCCCACTGAACAGACCGGCCAGTGGCATTATGACCCCCTCGTAGACGGAGTATCCTTGGGCTTTCTGTTCTGGAGCCGCTTTGCGAAGACTCTGTTTGTGTCTGTGATGCTGCTGGTGCCGGTGCGGCGCGTTGTCGTTGCTCTGCCATGGCTGTGGTTGAGTTGGGTTTCGAGTTGTCGCGTGTGACGCACTGCGGGGGAGTCTACGTGTTGAGCTGTAAGGTTCCTCTGCTCTCGACGGTTTGCTGTGCTCAACGTGTGCGTTGCAGCTGTGTGCGATGCGCGACAGATAAATCTTGAGATTGAAAAGTGAGGGAGCTGGCTGACTGACATGTATGGTGACGAAATGTTTGCCATGTTGCAAGTGGGATGGGATGATCCGCCCCACCACAGATGTCTGCTGCCGCGTTCCGTTAGCTGCGCACCAGACATCTGGAGTTGACGCCACTTGCAACCCGATTGCGTTAGTGTCTGTGACGTTCAACGTCTTGCTGGTTGAAGTATCTGTGAGCAAAGTACAACTTGCCAGAATGATTACATTCTCAACAATTGTGCGTCGACTAGACCATGGCAAAAGCATTGTGCATATTGGTAAGGTATCAACCATTCTTCTCACAAATATAAGTCTCTTGTTTTATATAATGGCGTCAACTTAGTGTCACGAACTAGTAGTTTCCTTCCCATTCTTGTCTCATGGAACGAACCGTGGCGGATACCGAAATCAACCCATATAGATCTAGATATCTGCAAGTAAAATATTCAGCCATACCAAATTAACAGCCAAGTAAGATTCACACAACCACAACAATCTCGCACTCGACTTTCAAAGCATCATCCCAGCTTAACCGGACCACTTACACAAAACACACTACCAAGCCCGTCACGAGCACACACAATCTGAGTCGAGTAGTATTACAATAATATACACAAACCCCAAAATACACGAGGCTAGTCAGCCCGTCTCTCCAGCTTAGCCCTCTTCTTGTCCCCCCTCATACTCCTTCTCGGCCGACTCTTCTTATGCTGCGCCAAAACCCGAGGCTTATTATTCAACCACCCGTGAATCGGCTTCCTCGACCCAACAAACCTCCCCTCCGGCGTAAACACATCCACAGCAGGCCAATCCGGCACTGGCAATTGCGGCCGCACCTTCACCCGTGCACTATCACCCAGCTCGTCCCTCCTGTTCCTCATCATGTCCTCAAACGGATCGCCAGTCACCTCCGACATATCAGAAACCTCAGCATTCGTCTCTTCCACATTCTCCGCCGCATCAAGATCCGCCTGCATGCGTTCCCATCTCTCAAAGTCCCTGGCCCTGACCTGCGCAACAATCTCCACATATCCCACGCCCTCGATCAATATGTCCACTGATATAACTCGAAATGGCAGTCGGTCAACCTGCAGTCCCACTGCATTCTTGCGCGTCAGCGGCCCAGCACGCTTCTTGGTGACATCGTGGCAGAGCTTGAACGTGCCCGCGTGCTTCATCTTCTCCCCCGCACCAGGGACAGTGATGTTCTCGACGCCGATGGACTGACGGCTCTGGTCCTGAAAGGCGATTGCCTTTTCCGTCAAGGTGAGATGTTCCTCGATAGGGGTGAAGTTGTACATGAGGAAAATGACGTTGGGCGTGCGAGGTGTGATGCGGATAAGGCCACCGCCGAGGAGGAGCGACTTGCCATACTTGACGGAGACTTGTTCAGGGACGATGCGTTTCTTCATGATGAGAGACTGGCGGTGTGATTCCTGGACGAAAAGCTCGAGATCGCTTCTCGCGAGGCCGGGAAGATCAATGAGCTCGCCTTTGCCGTTGCCAAAGGGAACACGAATTGGTGACGCTGTCGTGCCTGGAAGCGAGGAGACGACCGGCATGGCAGGGTAATTTTGAACAGGCTGTGGAGGGGGGAGCAATTCGCCGACATCTAAATCCTGCCAAGTATTCTCCTGGGCGTCGTTGTCTCGAGGCTCCGTAGCCACCGACTTGTCCGGTTTCTTGCCCTCGCTCAGTCTACCCTTGGGATACACAGCTTCAAACAGCTGGCTCTTCCCAACGTTGACCTTGCCCACCATCCACCCAGCCCCTCCTCTCTTCCAAATATCCTCCTTGACATCCTTCGTCCACCACCCTCTCTTGGCGCTGACACACTTCAAATTACCCAGTCGTACGCGCCCACCCACTCTGCCAAGCGCATCTCTCAGAACCTCCCGAAGATAAGGCATCATAGAATCCACAATCTCCTTCGTAGGGCCAAGCAAATCGCCTCGTGTGATGATAAAGCTCATCTCAATCTTGCGGTCATTCTGGAATTTGCTCGATCGCGAACGTCGGTTCCTCGAGCGCAAGGGAATATCACCCAGCAGAACATTCAGCCGCGGGACGAGCGACATTGGAAAGTCAGCAGCGTCAATGACGTGATAAATATGGTTGTATTTGTATGGTGATTCTTCAATCGTTTCTCGGAGCGATTCCACCGTCGGATGGTGCATCATGAGCTTGGCCGTGTCTGCAGCCGTACTGTGGTGTATCAAATCATGGCATCTGTCGCAAATGGGCGGCTTTTCCGTAGCAAGTCCTAGAAATGTTAGCTCCAGCTGTTCCTCAAAATAAGGAGAGCATCGTATCCAAACTCACTCTCCATGACCTTGGCATTCTCATCCCCAATCATACTCTCCACGCTCAACCCCAACGCCTCCAACCTCTCCCCATCAAGACCCTTCAGCACATCACCCACAATCTTATCCTCCACGCCATCCGACCGACCGTCACTCTTCCTCGGATGCAGCCAATTCCGCACCCGCTTACTCTGTGAATCAAAGTATCCCAACTCCCGCGGATCGGTGGTCTGCGCAAACGCTCCACAGCCACTACACGTAACCGGCAGCCGTCTCACAGGTTGATCAACCTGCACAGGCGCATCTTCCACCGGCTTCGCAGAAACATCCGTAGTGTTGAATCGTCGAGCTCGCAACGGCGAAATTACAGGCAAGCCTGTGCGGCTAATAGCAGGACACAAAAACACAGGAACACCAATTGCCGTCTGTTCCCCTATCCGCAGCGCCCTGCTGAGCAACCGCGCCGTTGAAACACGATGCATTGTGCTTGTCACCTCCAAAATTTCAAAGCTAAGCTCCCGACCATTAAAAAAAAGTTCCCCATCCAAGCCAAGGGTCCTGTCGCGTGCCGTCACTGGGACCCGCCGCCAATCGTCACGGATGAAAGCCGGTCCGCTTTCCGCAGGGGTGCCAGAAATTCCAAACACCCAATTCAAACCTCCAATACAACCCATCACAAGCTTGCAGCGAGGCAGCATATTCCAAAATGCGCTCATTAGGAGAGAGATTCAATCTCCTCAGAAAGGTACGCTTACTCTAATGACTCAAAATCCTCACCAATTGGCTAACTTGCTTCTCTAGAGGGTAAATACCACCGTTTCTCGCATCACGATATGAAATCTAACAGCAACAGTTGATTAACCTCCGATGCGGACCTGGGGCCGCAATTCTTTCCCCCGAAGTAACGAGGATACACATGGACTTTGCGACCAGAATGTCCGACGGCCACATGGGAGCCAGGTTCGTCCTTATCCCAACTACGCATCCTACCACACGACAAACTCCATTCCCTCCACCGAAAGCATTACATCCTCCTTTACAATAACTAACAAAACGACAGAAAATTCTGGCGCCAATACCTCCCCCGCCTAAAATACCACAACCCTTCCATCCCCATGATCCTCAACCGCCACGACAGCAACGCCCTCCCACCAGTAATGACAATCTACATGCGCACATCCGCCACTGCATCCACCGCAGAAACCTCACAGCCAGCATCCTCGCGAACCAACCTCTCCAAGGCGCAACCTCCGAGCGCCGACGAAAAGATTGTCACAATTGACATGAAGAACAAGCACTCCTCCGATATCCTGGAGTACTTTCTCGCCGAGACCAGAGCAAAGGTGTTGCAGCCTACGAATACGGAAATCGCAGAGATCCAGAGCCTAGAGGCGATGAATAAGCAGGCGGTGCTGGATAGAGAGAGAGTACGGGCTCTGAGGGCAGAGAAGAAGAAGGAAGAGGATATGTTGAAGAGAGCGCGGGCAGCAGGTGGTATGGCTGAGCAGGAGGAGGCTTAGATCGGGGTGCATTAGAGTGATGGGACATGTATAATATTGCCATGCTAGAAGGCTTTGTATTACTGGAACTGGAAATATAACCTGTATCTTTATTTGACTATTTCTTCAATGGGAGTTGTCAATGCCCCCACTTGTTGCCGCCACCAGACGACAAGTATGTGCTTTATAGTCTGCCCGTTTATGCCCAAGGCCCCTTCCTTTGCTACCCCTGGATGAATAATGATTTCATGCATCAAAAAGGCTCAAAAATCCTATAAACACCCGGCCAATGCCAATGTACATATGTAAAACCTACTTCAGGCCAAATCCTTCACTTTCAAACACAGCTCTCCACAACATGGCTTCTAGTTTTTGCTTCGATCCATACTGCCACAGTGATATCATGTTGAAGCATGTTCTTGCAATCGGAAACCGCCCAACGTCTTCACCAAGACACGAAATCTTTATTGGAAGCATGGCTGCTCCTGTTGCTGGGATGCGATCACTTCCCGTTATGAATGAAAGAAGCTTACGTTGATTGGCCGGTGCTGCCTCTTGAAATGTTTCCCAAAACCATGAGACTACCGGGCTGCTCCCTTCGGGTTGGCGGTTTCCCCAGTTATCATATTCGGCCACAGCCCTCAACGAAGCAATGTCAAGAGCTTCATCTGAGCCTCTGATAAGGAGCTCGATTTCTTCAGGTCGAAATAGAGAAAAGGCATTCCCTCCACATACCGTGTAGAAACCTCTTTTGAACGGTTCGAATTGGCGTGTAACCGCCGTATCCAACACATATCGAACGTAGAGGTCAACATACTCCCTTCGGTTGCTGTTCGTAACAGCTTTTCGTTCGCCACCAGGGCAAAGCGGTACTTGAACTTTTGTGCCATATTTCTCTGTGTCGATCACGAAATCCAGGCAAAAGGTGTTTTCAACATCGCCCTCGAAGTCCAGAAGCTGGCGCAATCCACGAGCTACTCTGGGCCTGTACTCTGCCAAATCGTCTAGAGTATACTGCATTGATGGGCGTGGCCGAGAGGACATCCCCAAGCCGTGTGCTGGAGCAGCTGCCAGCAGCTTTCGGAATGCAAACGGCGGTAGGGCGACATCCAATATGGTGGAATTGTAAATAGCCAATCCCATCACAACACCGACCAAGAAGAATTGATCCGAGGTTTCAAAGGTCGCGGGGTTGAAGTAACAGTACTGTGAATCTTCATCGTAAAGAAACATCCCTAGCAAGTTCCGATTAGCTCAGGTCCCAGGTGTTATGAGTTCCATCAGTCCACTTACCATGATCGGGATTAAAGACTTCCCGGATGAGAAGCAAGAACCATTCCTTCCGCAGCCCGCCACCATCTATACCCTCTTCGCCGCTGAAAGTAATTCTGAGACCCTTCTTGATATCCTCACTTCCGCTTCCAATGACTTCGCTCACCGCAGTAAGGCTGTCTTCTACGAGACAGTCTCTGCGAACAGTCAGAGACAAATATTGCTTTACATTTCGATTGGTCATTATGCTGTCGAGGAAGGCATCCCGTGCCTTCATCTGCATCTGCCGCCGGGCATCATGCTCGAGTATATGCGTCTTGGCCCAAATGCTCATTAAAAATGGGTACTGACAGAAAGAAAATTTGGATCGCTTGGATTCCCAAGACTCAAAATCACCGACTAGATCAGCGTAGTCTATCATTGAGTTATAAAAATCTGTGGTGGGTAGAAGCTGTCCACCAGAGTGTCCGTAATCGCGGGTTGATCCAGTGGCAACATTTACGCCTGACGCCGTTGCTCCCGCCGGATGGCCATGCTTTGATCCAGGAGTGTTGTTGGCCGCGAATAAAAGTGCAAGCACGCGGGATGCCGCTTTGATCTGCCAGTCTTCAGTGTATGCTATTTTCTGTGCTGGTCCGTTCTTTTTCGAGGCTCCCCCAGATCTAATTTCGTCGTGCAAGTAAAAGCCGACGCCGGACCGGTCAGCCCGCATCTCCGGTATCAAACCAGCCGTAATATCGACTTCAGTTGGTTGCTTCTTGTCGATTTGTCGGAGCAAGCGGTAGCTCAAAAACCCAGACACCAAATCTTTAGTTCGAATGAAACGTGAATTCTCAAATTTTGAGAACCATGCGATGAGGTGGGTGTGGCATTCTGCTGACGTGGTTGATAACAGCCCAATGACTCGCTTGATGATACCTGAATGCTGGCCAGACAAGAGCCCAGAGCTTGGAAGTACCTTTCCCCTGGGTGGAGTTACTGAAGATGGCCCCGAAACTACAGTATCCGGCTGTAAAATGCCACGAAAGGGCTTCATACTAGAATGCAATAAAGGATTCTCCATGATGATGAGGAGAAAGCGAAGGTCCGCAGCACTAGTCAAGGGCCGGCCAGGTCTCTTAAGCAACGACTCCGTAGCCTTCAGTAGCATTCGCTGGGTATGCTCTTGCCCTTGAAGCAGTTCGTGCTCCAGTGCTTGAAGTTCTCTTTGTGTTTTGGGCTGAATGGCGAATTCCCTGCTAATGTCTTCATACACAGCAAACCAGTCCGCTGCAGCATTGACGGTCATGGCATACCACGCATCAATTTCGTCCCAGTTTAAATTCGGACTTTTCACACTAGAAGGCGATTTCCGGGGAGGGCTCTCGGGTCGCCGGGTAGTGTGATGTTTCGGGGTTCCATGCGGTATACGTCCGCCCGTCCACCACAAACCATTCTCCGCAACATCGCCAATCAAAAGTATCTTCGGGTCAATCTCATTCATGGCATTGCCCGGCAGTGACTCCTCTACTCGCGAGTGAGTAGTTCCGGACTGAGAGTCAGACCTTCCTCGAGATGGTACCGGTTTCCGCCGTATTTGTTCAATCTGTTGGTCGTCTCTACCGCGATCCTGTGTCGAAAATGATGAATTTAAAGATTCGAAGGAGTTGAAAACTTTCGCAATGTACTCTTCGAGAGGTTTGAATATCCTCTTTGGTTCGCATTGGTCACCCAAAGAAGGGCCTCTGCGGTGTGCCGTTAGATTATTTGGATTTGTTGGCCTCACTGGTGGGGGCGGCCGTTCTGGATATGAAGACGAATATGACCTAACGGCGGTGTTTGGTCGCAGGTGACTCGGGCGCAAAGTAGGTTGCTCTTCAAAGACGTATTTTGCAGTGTAGCCATCGTGCTCCCTTGCATACAATGGGCTCGCCACATGTCCATTGCAGGCATCATGAGGGTTCCTATAAGCATCCTGTGCTACCGAGCTGCTTTGGGATGCATTATGTGACGGCCATATTGAAGCATCAGGGCTGGGTCTCGGGGCCAACTTCCTGGAAACGTACGAGTGAATACACTGTCTCACGAGTCGACGACAATGTTGGAGCGAAATCGGTTGAGCTGCAGAGAAGATATTAGTGAGATTCTATAATAGCCATATAAGAGTTAAGAGCTAACGCATACCAGTCAGACTCTCACACCGCGCATGAACACTTCCATCACGTCGCCTCCCGAGAAACCCGGACTTCGTAGCCTCACTCCCCGGAACCACCAAATCATTAATGGTAGTACAAATAGTGCACTTGAAAACTTTCAACTCTTTCGGCCATCTCATCAATGACGAGCAAGTCATACAATTGCCCGTAGCAAAGTCCTTACTGCCACCCGGCCCTGCACGCTTGTGCTTATTAACGCTTGGCCCGGACATGGCGCCATCACCAACTCCCCGATCCTCAAAATCAGGCTGCAGGTGGCCCGTCGAGCCTTGTCTCTTCTTGGGAGTGCCGAGAAGCGATGGAAATGGATTACTTATGGAGCGTGCATGGCGAGAAGGCGCTGCCGTTGGTTTGGTTCGTTGAAAGTCAGACTCAGAGGAGCTCGAGTCGTCGTGTACTCGGCTATTAGATATGTCGATAGCTCCAAAGAGAGTAGTGGGCGTCTCCAGAGCGTCGGTGTGAATTCGAGTAACGAGGTCGCGGCGAGGCGGTCGAGAACGGCTGCGGGAAGAGGAAGTCATGGTTCCGCCGGGTTTTTATTTTTTGCAAGACATGAACCAGGCAAATTTTGTATCTGGCGCTTTGGTTCAAAAGGGAAAGCGTCTTCTGCGTCTGGTCCATTCGGGGGTCACAGCGAGGCAAGTACGACAATTATCGTGGCGAGACACCAAGAAGCAACCGGTGCATCTTGGCCACTGTACGGTGAGACAAGAGAGATGCGAAGTCGGATACTTGGGCCGTTGAGCTGACCGTTGTGATTTTTTTGTTTGTTGAACTTGTTTCTGCAAATAGCATACAAATTGCAAGGTACTTGACCAAAGGCGAAGTCACTCTGCTCTGGTGGCAGTTAGGAAATGGGATCAGATGCGGAATGGGAATGGGAATAGGATTGCTGGATGCGTGCGGCGAAGTCCAAATTGGTCTGGTCTTGGTCTGGTCTGGTCCGGTTCAGTGTGGTCCATGTCACTGTCTAGTGCCGTTGTGCCGCGCCAAGCCAAGCCAGAGGCTCAGATCAAATGCCAAGCACCGGACTTGAGTGCCTTTGAAGCGCCGGACCAGCTCAATGTCTGGTGTATGGTGGATGGTATGGTGTCCAGTTCCCACTGTTTCAATGTTAGTGGCGCTGACGTCGTTTGACTGGCGGGCGGCTCAGGCGCTCGATGCTGCCAATTTGGTCTGGTCCAAGCGATGGCCCGTGCCACTTTAGCTCAAATAGTTGAACTATGTGCACATTCGTGCAAGCAGTTGCACGTAGGTCAGGAACGGGCTTCAAGCACATCCATTTCCATCACTTGGTGACCTTTTTCGTCCCTTTAAAAGCTTTAATTTCCATGCAGGCAATTCTGTCGGGCACGCGACACTCGTATCCTAAACTTTCAATGGCATTCCGTGTCCCTTCTCACGAGTACAGTATTTCATCTGATGGGCAAAGGCTGCCTCGTATCAGTCTGGTGTGTTGTTGGGCTGCGAGTACACCATACTCAACGTCTGATCATGTTACACGAGTCCTCGCCTGAAACGTTCCGACGCGCAAACCTCGTTGACTATTGTGCTCTAGCTCGCCTAACAAAGTCACTGCACACAGTCACTTCCCGTCGTTCGCATCAACTTGCATCTCGCATAATTCCAAGCCCCGAGGCACGTCTCGTCACACATACTACCTTGTCTGGGCCAATAAATGGTAAGCCTGCTTGCATTATTCCACCAGTGCCCAAAGGTGCCACATCGTGGGACAGACATGGGATGGAACATGGGACATTCTGCCGCCGACTGTGGACTATCCAAAAATCGCACAATGCACGGATGCCTTTTGCTTCCTTGACTTTTACTCATTGGTACTGTTAACAAGCCTGCCGTCTAGTTATGGTCCGTCTTACCACAAGTCGACTGAATTTCTATGCTCTCAAGTCTAGTCTTTTTCGAATCTTGGTGGCCCCTTCCTTCTCTGCCGCTCCGCTTGACAAATATTATTCAAAAACAATGGCAGCCTTGATAGCAGACTTGTCCTTAATGCTCTGAAGAGCTTTGTCGAACTCTTCCAGCTTGAACGTCTTGTTAACAATTCCCTTGGTCTTGACCTTGCCCGAGTCAAGGTAGTCAATAGTAGCGGCTGGTAATTGACAGAAAGTTAGATGAATTCACATGGATTCACATGGCAGTGACGGGAAGCGGAACCCGACTTACGGAACATGTAGGTTTCGGAGAAAGACCCGATGATGGTGATTTCGTCACCAAAAATCTTGGCGGGTGGCCAAGTAACCCGGTCGGCATTGGCATAGACACTGCCACGATGAAAGAAAATTAGAATCTCCCGAGCAATTTTTGAAAACGAGTAAAGTTTGCTTGACTTACCCATAGACGACGAGGGTGCCACCACGACGAACGTAGTGGATGGCGTCGCCCAAAATCTTAACAGAACCAGTAGCCTCGACAACTACAGGACATCAGAATTCGCATCACAGCCTGTCTCATATGGAAATTCACATACCAATGTCAAAGCCATACGGATTGTCCTTCTTGAGCTGCTCAAATTGAGGCTCAGGGTTTTCTCTCGACAGCTCAATGTAAGTATCAGCAGCATCAAGGCTCTTTGCCAGGTCCATCTTCAAGCCCTTGGGCGCTGCAATGGTAACCTGGCAGCCTCCGTTCTGTCTAAGAAGCTGAGCAAGCATCTTTCACGTCAATTAGCTTCAATGTCCCCATGTCAAGTACAAGCTCATGCGAAACTTACAAGACCGGTGGGGCCAGCGCCAAACATGAGGACATGAGATCCCAGCTTGGGGCGGATCTTCTCCAAACCATGGCAAGCACAAGAAGCAGGTTCAAGGAGGGTGGCATCGACCCAGTTCAGGTTCTGAATCTTGAATACCTTGGCGGCAGGGTAGGCGCAGTACTCGGCAAAGCCGCCGTTCATGGTAACACCATGGGCGTTGAACTGCACCAGACATGTTAGCACAATCGCAAGACAGAAGGCTGAGGCGATGGCTGCATACGTTCTCGCAGAGCAATAGCTGACCACGGCGGCAGTAGAAGCACTCATTGCAGAGTTCACTGTTGTCGGCGGCGACTCGGTCACCGATTTGGAAGCCCTTGACGTTCTGGGAGGCTGTTAGTCGGGAACTTTGCAATTCTTGTCCGTGTAAGTGTGAGTGGACGGGTGTCATATACCTTGCCAACGGCGGCAATGAGGCCGACAGTTTCGTGACCGGGAATGAGAGGGAACTTGGCAATGAATTCACCCTCGTGGATATGCTAGATGTGAATTAATATGGCAACCCGGTACGGTAAAAGATCCAATGCAGCGTACCAGATCTAAATAGTGGTGTTAGCTGGCAGACCAACTTGCTCAGGATAAAGAGACAGCTCACCAGTTCCGCAAACACCACAAGCCTTGACTTGCACAAGAACATCATTGTCGCGCAGCTCTGGGAGCGGGACCGTGACAATGGACCAATCTTCGGGCTTCTCATATCTTCATCGGATCGAGTAGTCAGCAAGAAGAGGTACGGATTAAGTAGATCGGCTCGTCGGGTGTCCTAGGCTAGTTGAGCCTGCGGCAGGCACCCTGATGGACGAACTAGCCTCAAGAAGTGGATATGCATTGCATTGATATATAAGACGTACCTGAGAGCTTTCATTTCCTTGGGAAGATTCGCCATTTTGAATTATATTTCGAGGTTTGTGTGTACTTCGGTCGGCGTGCAAGATTCGGCTTGTGATTCGGATGGATGTAAGCGAGGTAAGGTACCTAGTAGGTATACAAAGTGGCTATCAAGACAACATTAGCAAAGAAAAGCAGGCAAAAAGAGGCAGCTACTGACATATATTTATAGGTATACGAAATTCTTGTCGTTTGATGAACAAGAATTTGATCTCAAAGGTCAAAGTAAAGTAAACAGAAGAGAAGAAGAGGGACTGCACAGCTCCAAGACGCGGCGATCCTGCCAGCATTTTATTCCACAGCAACAAGCAAGAACACACCAGTCGAGACCAGACTCTCCGAACACACACCCCCTCCGTCTTCTCAACTGTGTTCTCCTCGGAGCAACTTGCAACGCCAGCATGCTCTACATTGGACGACCAATTCCAATGATGCCAGTCGATGGGCTTACTCAACCCATCTCAGCTGGGTTTCGGTCTCATCCCCCCTGACAGGGCGGCCTGGGATTGACCTTGGACCCCGCTAGATTGCTTGAAAGCAATGCGAGAGGATGCTTTAGCTCATCCCCACCATCTACCGCTGCATCACAACACATATGAAAGTCGGCTAGATTGATACGACAGTCCTCACCGTTTCTCGACGATTGCTATCAGTGAATTGATCAATTCGAAACTACATCATCATATACTTCTACTGAATACACAGCCTCCTTCAAAATACGACACGAAACCTTCCATGCTGACCGTTGGAATGGTTGACATCCGTCAGATGTCGGGTAGCTCATGCATCCTTCCTCCATAGCGGAGCAAGACGGAAGCCAGCTCGAATGAGGCGCATCTCTACATCCATCTCCCATGGACCCAAGCTTCGACAACACGAATACCTTGACCTATGATATCTGTCTGAAAGGCCCCCAAGCTCCGTCCGGGACACCATCTTGCCGCCATGATTATGTCTCCCTCAAAAGCAGAATGGTCCCACTAACCCTCTTTTTTCCTCGCGGATGAATTCTCCTGCATCCGTAGCTGGGGGTCTCTTTACTCGAATTGACATTTCGCATCCCCGGTTAGACTTGACAAACTCAGTCAGTCTCAACAGCTTGCGGCGTTGCAAACACTGCTGTGTGGTGATTCTAGCCTATCAGTTAGCCTAGTGGCTTGCATTTGTGCAGGAGACACCGCTATTTGAAGCGTCATGTGATGCGGTTGAATGGTGTATCTTGTGTTCCCTGAAAGCTAGAGGCGATCCAGGGCAGGCATTGTCAAGACATCTGCGGTCGCGTTGCAGGCGTTGAGGTTGCACCGTGGTGGACATGCTTCTGCCTACAAAAGCTCTACAAGTTCAGCCACACACAGTGGTCAAGCATTGGACGAAGTACCTAGGTATGTGGTGCGATATCGTGACATGTAGCTGTTGCATTTTTGGTGAGACCATCTTGCTCACCACGCGGCCGGGGAAGCTGGCCGTTTTCTTCTGGCCAAGATGTTGAGGAGCATGCAGTGATGGAGCTAGATGATCCAAGAGTACACCGTAGTTGACTACACGATGCACCTGGACCAAAGCGCTGTGGCGTCATGTTTGCATCGAGAAAACATTAATACAGCCCTCCAATATGATTTACATCTCACTCAGATCTCATCGGTCATAATTGACCTTTAGAATTGGCCAGCTTGGACGGGCAAGCTTCAGCTACTTCAGAGTCATGACGTGCGCACAGTCCACCGTTTAAAACGACGTCAAGTACATCATATCCAACCATCACATTCAAATTCATGACCGTATATCGCAAGCAATTGTCTCATTGACTGCAAATAAGTGACCCTGATGCAAATGATTTCCGAGGATCTAACCCCTCCAAAAACTCCCACCGTGTCCCCTACTCAGCCGGTTGTTTGTTCATGTTCCATCCCCCTTTGCCTCCCCGAAATATATAGAAACTCTCATGGTAAGAAATTTTTATATTGTCCTCCATTTCTGTAGAGTTACATGTTTCGGTACCCTGGTTTCCCTTTTTGTGTGTGTGTATTGCCATGCATCTCGAAAACAGCGTAAACCTTTTTTATCCTTGAATAATCTCGGTTCGTTTAAGAGGGGGGAGCACCGCGGCCAGCGCCACGGCCAGCACCGCTGCGGCTATATCCATTGTCAGCATCATTCCACAAACACACATACATCTCCATCCCAGAAGATATCTCGATAGAAAATTGAGAATACTCACAACTGAGGAGCGAATTCACCAGGAGCACCACCCTCCTTGCCCTCACCAGCATCACGTCGTCGGTAGCCACCCTCGCGGTCACCACGGTCGCCGCCACGGCCACGGCCGAAAGGTCGTCGCTGGCGCTCTTCCTCGCCGAGCATACCGCGGGGAGGAGCGTGCGATCGCTGCTGCTTGATGTGGGTAGCGGGGACGATCTCGGCGGGCAGGTGCAGCCACTCGCGGAGGTAGTCGAGGCCCTCGGGCGTCAAGGTGTAGTAGTAGTATTGCCACGAGAACTGAGTCTTGACATAGCCGCGGGAGTTGAGGGACTGGCAGGCCTTGATGACGAACAGGTTCTTGGTGTCGATGTCCGGGTGCTTGGGGAGGTTGAAGTCCTTCTGGGCCACGAGGACACCCTCACGGAAGAGGTACTGGAGTAATCGCAAGTCAGTTTAACACAATTCAATCTCTTTCGGGTCTTCATCGCGCTTTTTTGCGTTTTGTTGTTTCTCATTCGCTTGGAGCAATCGTTCGTCAAGGGTGTATTTACCTCGTGGATCTTCTTGCGGTCGGCCTTGGGAATCAACATCGTGGCGGTTTGGTGGTGAGGTCGATGTTGAAAAGGAAGGGGGCAGATTTTCGGAGTTGAAGGTGCCTGGGCTCTCAAAATGGATCAATTACTTTTGTGGGCGGAAACCCTACGAGAAATTCGAACCTAGCGAGTGGGGTGGCTCGTCAGTTTGTGCGCTGTGGCTGGAGAGCACGTGATGATAAGATATGGTTTCCAGTCCGTCACTTTGTGGCTTGAGAGCCTAAACCTTCTCCACTGCGTCCATATCTAGGCGGCAGTCCCCCATCCCAAGAGCAAGAACCGAAGACAAACGACAAAGTTTCAAAAGTGCCTCGACCTTGTTACCTCTTTTCGCCAGATTTTCGTCATTCAGGAAGATCAACAGACTGAAAATACCGTTGGACGCGCAAAATCCGCAATGGCGCCTGGCAATCTCAATGTCCTTATCACCACGTTTGGTGGTCTTGGTCTACCATCTACTCTGGTAGTCCCAGTTCCTCCATCTACAACCATTACAGAACTCCGCGAGGAAATCAATGAGCGCCTTCCAGCGACAGACTCCAGACTCATCCTCACCACCATCTCCAACAGACAACTACCCGAGGTTTCGCAAGCGCCCATCTCGACATATCTATCCAGCAGCCAGGATGAGTTTCTGTCCTTGCGACTCGCCGTTCCTCTGTGCGGTGGTAAAGGTGGTTTCGGCTCCCAGCTTCGTGCCGCCGGTGGGCGCATGTCATCTCGCAAGAAGAAGAACCAAGAAGACCACGGCTCAAGCCGCAACCTTGATGGCCGCAGACTACGAACTGTGAATGAAGCAAAGGCTCTCGCAGAATACCTCGCCATCAAGCCCGACATGGACCGCAAAGAGAAGGAGAAGCGCAAAGAGCGCTGGGAACAAATCGTCCAGATGTCGGAAGAGAAGCAACATCAAATCAGAAATGGCGGCCAAGGCAGACTTGATGGGAAATGGGTCGAAGATAAGGAAGAGAGCAGCGAAAAGACACGCGACGCAGTCGCCGCCGCAATGAAAGGCGGCGTCTACAGAGATAATCTTATCAGCACATCGCATGGCTCTGCTTCCAGCGAGCAACCTGAAACGCAGTCAAACTCTGAAGAGGACGCAAATTCAAGCTCAAAAGAGTCGTCACCGTCTAATGAGGTTGATGAGCCAGCTAAGACGGAGCGACGGACTTTCTTTGGCTTCGACGAAGATGATGAGTTTATGAGCTCATCTGATGAGGAGGCTGAAAGCAAGAAATAAGAACACAAACAATGGCTATGGATTGGAGTTTTAGGGAAAAATATCTGGGATTGTACTTTTATTCAAAGGGGAAACTTGGGGCGTTTTGCATAATCGGTGGGCATTGGCATTTCCATATGGAGGCATATATCACAATTTGACTCAATACAAACACTATTCTCTCACCCAGTGCACTTCAAATGTTCTAAAAAGGCTTTTCTCAATTGACAACCATTATAAGGATTGTTTACCGAGTTTTCCGAGTAATACACTTGCAGCGTGGCTGCTACTCCATCCTCTATGAACACCAATCCAATTCTACACCACCACTGATATCAAATTTATGCGTCCAGCTTAACAGGGAAGTTGCCAGCCTCTATAAATACGATCGTTAGTCAGAGTTCACACCATAATCCGTGCTGGTTCGTACCTCGCTGCTCATCCCATCGCTGATACCATCCGGAAGGGCACAATGATCGGTAGGCCAGCCAGAACTACCGCATTGTTAGTCATCTTGGTGTAGTCCGAGCTTGCAATACTTTTTTAGGCGCGCTTCCGTACCTGACGGCAAGGAGCAAAGTCCTCTCCCTTGGCAATGATGCACTTGTGGTAGTCGACGTAGTTCTGCCAGCAATGCTTGGTCTGGTTCACGTTAGGAAACCGAGCGTCGGTGCCTGCGGGAAAAAAACACGGCTGCATTAGTATTTGAAGACACGATTCGACGCAATTGAGGTATTCGCAAGGTCGCGCACGAGGGTTTCGTCGGGTTGGAGCTTACCGGCTGCGGAATTGTTAGCCTCGGATGCCAGATCAGACCATATTTTTTAGGGAGGGATTATCCGACGTACCAGTAACGAACTTGAAGGGCTTGGTGACAAGCTCCTGACCATCTTCTTCAGCCATGGTGAATTGATTCGATTGATAATCTGGAGAACCGGGCAAATTTGACGCAGTGGTGGCCAATTGAGCTTGAACAATTGGGTGGTGAGGTTGATGCGTCGACGTTCGCAGCTTGGAATCAGATGTTCCGGTATTGGTGGCTCAATTTGTGCCTCAGGCTCCCCAGCCAATGGGCTAAGGCAACCACATCCTAAGCAGTGGGCCGACAGTCAATTGCAACATGAGATGCTCGGCAACCTTCAAACACCACTTCGGAAAGGGCGACATTTTTGTCAATTGCTTCACATAACGACTACTCTCGCGCAGACCAATCTCCTCTCTTCAAGATGCGTCCCACCACTGCCCTTAGAATGTTCCGCCCTACGGCTCGCATGATGCGACCGGTTCCCGTAAGCCCTGCAACAATGAGCCATTGTCAGAGATGGAGCTAACCATGACGATTTTACAGAAGGAGGACCAGGCCGGTATGTGCCGAAAGGCTCCGCCATAGACGACTTGAAGCTTTTCAGCAAAGCTTCGTCAAGCTACTCGGCACCATGCTAATTGACTTTTAGGCCACACCATCTCCCAACGGTTGCGCAAGCTCAAGCAGATTCCCCTCGGTACGCATGTCCACGATCAGCCTCCGCCTATCATAGAAATTGTCGAGCTAACAATTCGTTTAGCTGCTGTCGTCGGCTTTGCCATCTTCGCTGCCGGGTACTCGAGCGTCCGAAAATTCATGGTTGACAAGAACCTTCGACTGGCCCGGCAGGGACCTGGTGGCCGTGCTGACCACCACTAAACGTCACTGGATAATTGGCTTGGAGGATTTCGTTTTGTTTGCGGGTAGCAAAACACTGTACATGTCAACATAGGAAAACAACAAGTCGTTAATTGAGACTTGGCTTTAGAGCTCTTTATTTTGTTCACTTTGTGTCCTTGTTGTCCAGAATAGAAGTACCCATTTTCTTGTGACCTTTTCATCCTTTCCGTAACACCATCGCTATGCAAAACCCTATCAAAATACTATGGTAATGAGAAATCGCAGAGACTCAAGCCTGCTTTGGTCCAGCGACATCCAGTCCCTCCAAGCCTTGCATAGGATCAGCCCCAGAACCATTCGGAGCCGGTCCTTGTCCTTCCAATGTCCCATTTGGTTCATCCGCAGCATGCTCTGCCAACCATCCTTCCTGTTCCCGGGGAATTAGCACAGTCATTTATTTGTAAAGTGAGTTGCGATGTCACATACCTGTTCCCAGACTGCTTTCTTGCTGCCCAGACCCTCATCCGCGCTCTTCGGTGCCTTGGCTTGTGATACCTTCATGACCTTGCCGAAGAACTCGGACTGGTCCATATTATCGATAGCCTCCTTGGCATCATCAGGGTCTTCAAACTCGACATATGCGAAACCACGGTGAGAATCTGTAGATTTCCGCGAGTCTGGCTTGGGTAGTTGCACTTCAACGATTTCTCCAAAGGGAATGAAAGCATCAAGTAAGTGGGTGGTGGTTACGACAGGCGACAACCCGCCCACAAATACAGTGGCTTTCCAACGTGCGGCGTCAGACATGGTCAAGAGAAACGTAGTGAAGCTTGGCCAGCCGGGTTTCTTTCTCAAGTTGTATCGAATTTCTGCGCCCTATGCGAGGAAGCTTGAATCACACTTTGAGCTCTCATTGGCCTACTGAACAGAGGTCGTCTCACCCACTAAAACCCGTCCTTGAACAATCACGTGATCCCCCTCCACTACCCCTGTTACCAGTACGTCTTGCTTCAGGGAAGCATGGACGTGTCCCTTGGCGGGAGCTCAGGAGGGTTCCATATATTATCATCAAGCCTGCAATCTGGCATCATAATTCATGACTTACATGCCATTGCGCCAGCCTTCCAATTCCACACTCTGGTATTTATCCACTGCAACGGTTTTTCCGATGATGCAACTCTAATTCGAAGTTTACAGGCTTGGCATTTAAGCTACAATACTTGAATTCGATTCACATCGCTAGACCGCACCTTGGGTAACTTGGGTCGTGTTTACCCCACGCCATCATGGTGCGCCTTCGAGAAGTGCCACGAACGGCCACTTTTGCCTGGTCTCCGGGCTCAGAAAAGCCTCTCCTGGTCACTGGCACTCGTGCTGGTGCTGTGGATGCTGATTTCTCTGACGAGAGCAAACTGGAGCTTTGGGATCTGTCCCTCGATGACCAGCAGCAAGGCTTGGAGCTCCAACCCCTAGCCAGCATCAAGACTGAGTCCAGGTATAGCGCAGAAGCTTCAACTACCGGATGAAACAAGCAAACTGACTGGAAACTAGGTTCTACGACATCGCTTGGGGCCCTGCCGATTCTGACCACCCTAAGGGTATCATCGCCGGTGCTCTGGAGAATGGCTCTCTGGAGCTCTGGGACGCCGAGAAGCTCGAAGCTGGTGCCTCCGATGCCCTTATCTCGCAGACCAACAAGCACACCGGTGCTATCAAGGCGTTGCAGTTCAATCCGTTAAAACCGCAGATTCTGGCTACCGCCGGAGCCAAGGGCGAGCTGTACATTTTCGACATCAACGACATTGAGAACCCGTTTAGGCTTGGTAACGTCGCCGCTCGATCTGACGATATCGAATGCTTAGCATGGAATCGAAAGGTGTCTCACATCTTAGCCACTGGCGGAGCCGGAGGCTTTGTCACCGTATGGGATCTCAAGACCAAGAAGGCGTCGCTTACTCTCAACAACAATCGAAAGCCTGTAAGCGCCATTGCTTGGGACCCGAACAACTCTACCAAGCTCCTGACAGCTACCCCGGACGACAACACACCCGTCATTCTATTATGGGACCTGCGCAACTCTAATGCCCCTGAGAGAACTCTCCAGGGACATGAGCAAGGCATCCTGTCTTTGTCGTGGTGCAGTCAAGACAGCGATCTTCTCCTGTCGTCTGGAAAAGATAATCGTACGCTGGTTTGGAACCCTCAGACTGGAGAGAAGTTTGGCGAGTTGCCTGAGATGACCAACTGGACTTTCCAGACCCGGTTCAACCCTCACAACCCCAACCTGTCTGCGACGGCGAGCTTCGACGGCAAGATCACCATCCAAACCTTGCAGAACACCAACCCGGACACCTCTCAAACCCCGGCGGAGAAAAATTTGGATGGAGAGGAATTCTTTCGAGCTGCTCAAACCCAGCCGCAGGGTGCATCTTGGTCCCTCACCAAAGCACCCAAGTGGCTTGAACGTCCTGTTGGTGCTACATTTGCTTTCGGTGGTAAGATTGTGATTTTCAAGGCGAATCCATCGCAGCCTGGACAGAAGCGCTCCTCCAAGATTGCCATTGCCAAGTTTTCTGCTGATGCCGATGTGTCCGAGGCGAGTGAGAAGTTTCAGACCGCGCTCGGAACTGGCGATGTGACCGCCATTTGTGATGAGCGTGTCCAACAGGCTCAGACTGAGGAAGAAAAGGCAGACTGGAAAGTCATGGAGACACTGGCTGGAAACAACCCGCGAGGACAGATTATCGAATATCTCGGTTTCAAGGAAGAAGATCTCGTCAATGGCGAATCCAAGGCAGAAGCTGACAGTGACGACAAAAAGACCGGGCCTAAGACTGAAGAGGATGGCGAGGAGAAGAGGAAGGAAGTTTCCGACTTCTTTGGCGGAGATGACGGAGATGATTTCCTTTCCAGTGTTGCCGCGACCAAGGGAACTAAGACAGACAATCCTTTCCAGCTGTTCGCTGATGGAGATACTTCCGTTGAAAAGGATGTCACCAAGGCATTAATGTTGGGTAATTTTGCCAAAGCTACCGACATTTGTCTCAAGGAGGATCGAGTTGCAGACGCCTTTTTGATAGCCAATTGCGGTGGCCAGGAGCTCGTCGACAAAGTTCAATCCGCCTACCTTGCCAAGAAGAGTGGTGTGCCTAGCTACATGCGACTGCTCGGGTCCGTTATTGCCAAGAACCTTTGGGACGTTGTGTATAATGCCGATCTTGACGGATGGAAAGAAACCATGGCGATTCTCTGCACCTTTTCTGACCCAGCTGAATTTCCAGACCTTTGTGAAGCCCTGGGTGACCGTATCCAAGAAAATGGCTCCAGAAAAGATGCCTCATTCTGCTATCTTGTTGGCTCCAGGCTTGAAAAGGTCGTGTCCATCTGGGCTGCTGAGCTTGAGGAAGCAGAGAAAGAGGGTATGAAGGACGCCACTGGAGGCTCAACTTTCTCTGTTCACGTCAAATCGCTCCAAAACTTTATTGAGAAGGTCACCGTCTTCCGTCACGTCACCAAGTTCCAGGATGCCGAACAGAGCCAGACCTCTGATTGGAAATTGGCCGCCCTGTACGACAAGTACACTGAGTATGCTGATATTCTAGCCAGCCATGGCCAGCTTGAGGTGGCGCAGAAATATCTCGACCTCCTGCCGTCCAGCTACCCTGCCGCTGAAATCGCTAGAAACCGCGTCAAGCTTGCAACCAAGAAGCCCGCCGCCCAGCCTGCAGCCCGCCCTTCCACCAGACAGGTAACCGCCAGTGCAGCAGGCCGAACTTCACAGCCTACGCTCGGTTATGGTACTCCTCAGCCGGCAACCACCCCATCGACAACGACGAATCTGTATGGCGGCTACGGCCAGCCTCAGGCTCCGTTAGCCCAGGCCCAGCAATATCAACCACAGAACCAGTTTCAGCCTCAGGGGTATCAGCCTTCCATGGGATATCAACCGCCAACTCAGCCCGCTTATGGAGGAGGTATGGTTCCTCCACCCCCTATGGCCGGTGGCCCTCCCCGGAGCTCCTCGTCCACGCCGTCTGCCCCCCCTCCCAGCAGAGCTAAGAACATGGACAACTGGAACGATGTTCCTATGGTGACCAAGGCGGTGCCTAGGAGATCTACTCCAGCTGCTCCTATCACATCTCCCTTCCCCGGATCGGCGAGTCCGACTGGAGGGCCAACGGCACCACCCCCTGGGCCTCCTCCTCCCGGCGGTTACGGACGAACAGGTTCACCAGCACCGCCTCCCCCGAGAGGCCCGGCACCTCCTCGTGTGCAGTCACCTCTGACTGGACATACGCATGGCGTTCCTCCCCCCAGACCATCATCAACCGCCAACCAATATGCCCCTCCCGCACCACAGCCCGGTGCCGTGCCATCGCCCGTCCCCCAAATAGTCCCCCGAACGGCGTCTCCTTACAACGCGCCTCCAGCGGGAGCACCTCCGTCAAACCGATATGCTCCAGCTCCCGCTGCTCAACAAGCCAACCAACCTCCGTCATCTATGGCCCCTCCTCCCGCCGCTGGCAGCAGACCGCCGCCTCCAGCAAACCCTTATGGCGCTCCTCCTCAACAAACTCCACCCCCTGGCCAGTATGCTCCCTCACCATATGCTCCTCAGCAAGCTCAAGCCGCTGGCCCCCCTCCTACCGGGCCGCCTCCGTCAGGACCGCCGCCTTCCAACCACCCACAGGCTACACCACCGCCTCCAAAGGCTGCCGCTCCTCCTGCAAAAGCGAAGCACCCTGCTGGCGACCGGTCGCATATCCCAGCCAATGCGCAGCGTCTCGTTGACGTTCTGAGCCAAGACATGCAGCGTATTGCGGCCAAGGCTCCTGCGACTTTCGCCCCTCAGGTTAAAGACACCCAAAAGAGGCTGAACTTGCTCTTTGATCATCTTAACAACGAGGAGCTAGTTCAACCGCCTACCATCGACCAGCTTACGCGGCTGGCAGATGCGATCCAAGGCAAAGACTATGCTGCTGCTCAGAAGTTGCAGGTTGAGATTCAGCGAGACAAGACAGAAGAGTGTGGCAATTGGATGGTAAGTGTCGGTAACTATAAGTCGGAAGTGAACTTGTGCTAACAGATGATAGGTCGGTGTCAAGCGTCTCATTAGCATGAGCAAAGCAACCCCTTGATTAATTTGACATAATAAAGCACGAGTTCATTGAAAAGTTTGGTACATGCAGAAACTATGCAAATGGATGACCGGCAGAAAATGGAACTGCGGATGACGTCTTACGGTGAACATGGTGAATACGGTGAAACGTGGGTGGTCAAAAGGATAGATGAAAAATATATTTGCCATTAGGCACTTGTGCTGTTGCACTTCATGGTTACTGTCTGTACTTTCTTTGCATACCCAATTGTTTCATTCATGGCCCTAAGTGACAGTAATGCGCTGTACAAGTCCAACGTTGTACCTGGTCCCATCGATAGGGGCTATATGTAATAAGAACGGAGGGGGCGTGGTAGGACTACGCCTTGTACGGTGTAACCAGGAAATGCGGTCTAAGTAGTAGGGTACACCACACACACAATTCTTCCGACCAACAAATCGTGAGCGCAATGAATCTACCGCGAGGGAGCATTCATGTACCCACGACAGATGTGCCGTCGGGGAGCTAACACGGAAATCTCTGTAGCGGACGAGGTAGGCTGTCCAAGGCTATCATCACAAGCCATGCTACCAGCGGATGACAACAGCACACACTGTCACTAGCACGGCATTCATTGACATTATTTGGATGTGGAACGGCCGATGTCGAAGTTACAATTGTCGTAGCTCATTTTGGGCGTCATCTGGCAAGTCTAGATATGGTTCTTCCATTGGGCATTCAGTCGATCGACCAGACAAACATCAGCCACCGCTCGAGATGAAATCCCCCGCTACTTCCACTGAAACAAGCATAAACATGGACAAGAGAATGTAGGCCGCAACCATGGTTTTCCTCAACCTCACCGACCGACGGTCTTGGAAAAGAGGGGCGGAATATAGTGCCTCTGGCGACCACATGGCTCGAGTTGCCTTGCGACAACGAACCATGCAGCTATACCAGTTGATCTTGGACCTGTCGATAGGATGATTGACACCATAGCAAGTTGATGGCTCCATGGAGTTATCGAGCTGCACAGCAATCGACCTTGGACTTCCGTAGAAGCAAGGGACCGCTGGGCACAGATCCGTGATATGGAAGAAGAAGAGGAAAAGCGAGGCAGAGAAATTTTGGACCTTGATAAAGGTGTCTGGGAAAATTTTGGTGGGTCCAATCACGTGTGCCCGCGTTGTTGGCTGGGTCTGAGCAGTGAACCTGGACGTCGCACGACCAGATCCACCTTTGCAGTTGCAGCCTTTCCCAGATCAAGTTGTAAATGATTGCCTTGCGCCGCGGGTATAGAGCAATCTTTGCGGCTAGGTTGCGTCAGTAATCGTTCTCCCACAGCTTTTGTTCCCAGGAATACATCATGGATGCCGCAACGATTGAAGAAACGAACCGCATTAGGGTGTCGCTGGGCATGAAGCCTCTGCCTGTCCCCGGTGCCGCCTCACAAGCTGATGCATCCTCAGCGTCCAAAGATGAAGAGGCAGCAAGTACCCTCGAGAGTCGACAGGCTGAGTCATATGAAAACTACAAAAAGCATCAAGAGGCAGAGGCTGCGAAGAAGAAGCGCGAGGACAGAGCTGCAGCAATTCGAAAGGCTCGAGATGAAGCACAGCGCCTCGCCGTCCTAGAGGGTAAGGGTCTTGGGGAGGAGGATGACAAGGGCGATATGGATGCCAAGGCATGGCTTACGGGTCAGAAGAAGAGACAAAAGAAGATTGATAAAGCGAGAAAACTCGAAGCAGAGTTGGCTGCAGCTGAAGCGGCAGCCGCAGCCGCCGTACAATACACTTCCAAGGATCTTGCCGGTATTAAAGTCGCACACGACACGTCAGAATTCTTGGGTGGCGAAGATCAGGTTCTCACCCTAAAAGACACTACAATCGACGAAAACGAAGAAGAGGGCGATGAGCTAGAAAATTTGGGAATGCGTGAACAAGAAAGGCTGGGCGAGAGACTCGACCTCAAGAAGAACCGAGGATATAACCCGAATGATGACGAAGAAGGCCAAGGCGGAATTCTGGCCCAATACGATGATGAGATTTACGGAAAGAAGGGCAAGAAGTTCACACTCGATGCCAGCGGGACCATTGCAGAGCTTGCTGATATCCTTGGCGAGCCCGCTCAAAAAGCCGGCAAAGCCACTGTCAGTCTCGACGACATCATTGGTGATGCGCCTGTGTCTTCCGACTACCTTGCTCCGTCAGAAATCAAGGTGAAGAAGCCCAAAAAGAAAAAGTCCAAGGGCACGAGACAAAAGCAGCACGATGAAGACGATATATTCCCTCTGGAACCCCCAGGAGACAGCAACAGCATGGATTTGGACGACACAGAGACTAAACACAAGAAACGAAAAGCAGAGTCCGATACATTTGTAGACGACGACGATCTCCAAGCGTCATTAGCACTTCAAAGGAAGAGTGCACTTAAGAAAAGAAAGAAGGCTAGACCCGAGGACATTGCAAAACAACTCAAAGAGGAAGACGACGACGCAGAAGAAGAAGCAAATGGCCCGAGCGAAGATGGCGGGTTAGTAATTGGAGAAATATCAGAATTTGTGTCCGGCCTGAGCAAGCGAGACGACGAGGAAGAGAAGAAGCCAAGACGTCGTAGAACGCAAACCCGCAGTCCAGGTCTTCCCGAAGACTACCCCATGGAGAACAGCAACGACGAAGACCAACCTGCCATCGAGGAAGAACCCGTACCGCCCCAAGCAGAAGAAGAAGAAGCCGGCGTCGATGAAGAAAAGACCATCGGCTCCGGCATGGGCGCTGCACTCTCCCTCCTCCGTGAACGTGGTCTCATCGAAGGGTCCCGCGATACAGACTACGACGCCTATCGCTCCCGCGAAGAATTCCTCTCCCGCAAACGCCTCCTCGAAGAAGAACTCGACGACCAGACCCGTCTACAGCGTGAACGAGACCGCGCATCAGGCCGCCTAGACCGCATGTCCGTCCGCGAGCGTGAAGACTGGGCCCGCCAGCAAAACATGTGGCGAGATCAACAGCAATCCCGACGCATGGCGGAGCTCTTCTCTGCAAACTACAAGCCCAATGTTGAGCTGCGGTACACCGACGACCATGGTCGTTCGCTCGACCAAAAGGAAGCATTCAAGCACCTAAGTCACCAGTTCCACGGGAAGGGCAGCGGGAAGGGCAAGACAGAGAAGCGCCTTAAAAAGATTGAAGATGAGAAGCGGAGAGAGGCACAGAGTCTCTTTGACGCCGGCAGGGATAGCGGTATGAGCGCCGCTACGGCGCAGCAGTTGAAGAAGAGACGGGAAGCCGGTGTACGACTTGGATGATTCGGGACTTATTGTACAACAGCGGATTGCACGGGGCTGCAAGGATAATAGATGCCAAAGGTGCTGATACCCTTTATCTTTCTATGTTTCATGGTGCTGACACGTGCTAATTAGAATGACTAAGGTATGTATCGTAGTTTTGTGTCTGAGTTGTGAGCGTCTTCACTTTGTAGATTTTGTGACCCCTTTGTTTGACATTGTGAATTTTTATACATGAAGCTGTTGTGTTTGCTCATCTATGTACTGCCCCTAAAGCACTTAGGTACCTAGGTAGGTATGGAAAACAATTCCATTGCACGTACGATTACGTCGATCTTAACCCTGTATATGGACAAGCTATTTCTCTGGCTACCACCTCGTAACTAACGCCAGTCATTTTATCGAGTATGAAGAGGTCAGATCTTCTGACGGTTGCACATGTTTCTCAAGCCAAGACACGAGGAAATGCCACAAGATTCCACTTAAAAATCTCCATATCAGACAGAAATAGAATTCACACATCTAATTTATAGTAAATACGCCAATACCAACAGTTATATAAACTTGTATCCGCCCAAACCAGTATAAACCCCCCAATATCCGTGCCTGTTCAAACAACGACCAACGCTAATATCCAGGACCGCTCGTGTATCAAGTTCCAACCAAAACGCCAGCATAATCATTCATAAAGAAACTCTCGCGCCAATCCCTTTACCCACGTAATGAACCGTTTCAATCCAATACCCCAGCCTGACTGTGACGTCTGCCACTGCATCCAACTTCAAGCGCCCGCCCAGAGCTTGCTTGATCTTATCAAGCCCCACATGGTCTGCTGACCATTCAACTGGTAGTTTTGGGGTTTGTGACAGCCCCGGAGGAACTTCGAATGCTTTCCCGTGGACAATTTGGCCTACAGGTTCGGTGTGGTTGTAGAACGCTGTGGCGTTAATGTACTCTATATATACTGTATCGTGACGCAAGGGCGAGGCAAGTGTGAATGCCGCGGTGGACGAAAAAATGTGGAATGTGGCATCTCGAATAAAGCCTTCACTCTCCCCATTGTCACCATCTCCTGGTAGGTCTAGCCGTGGCGTTGATACAGTCAGGTTGATTTTTGACAGGGCCTCTCCAATGATGGGCAACGTTGGGATAGTGTCATTATGCGCTCTCAGCGTAATGGTTGTGTTTTTCCCGGACAAATAGTCCGATAGTAGGTGACGGGCAGCTTTATGCGCCTTCTCTCCGCCGAATGTATAAGGATCCCATGTAGCCTCCACTATAATGTTTGTGTTATTGCCTGGTTTAAAATGCAGGTTTCTTGTAATAGCTTCGCCGATCAAAAGCTCATCTTGTAAAATATGAATATTGGCATATGGTACCGATGCCGCGTATGGTGTTGGGTTGCTAATGTTGACTGATGCTTGTAAATGTACGCCTGTGCTAGAAGTATTGAGGATATGCACCTCTCCGACCTGCGGATTCAAGGTTGCGAGCGTGTCCCCAGGCACGTCTGCAACGTGTTAGCCAAGGGGACAGTCGAACGCGAGATTTATGTGCTTTGACATAAAAGTTGGAATGACAAAGAGAAACGTGGTGTCTTTGCCAGGATGGCAAACACTACCACATGGAAGACGGACGTTTGACAGGGACTTTGCCTGTTGCAGGAACTCCTCGAATGATAAGGTCGCCAAGGACGGTCGATACCTTGGCATCCACGGTGGAATTAACGTCGAGGATGATATCTTCGTCGCCAAACAAGAGTTGTTGTATGATGTCCGAGAATGTGTCGCTGTCGGTAATATCGATGGGGGCATTGACGATTCGAGAAATCACCTTAAGCAAATCTTCTTCGTCTCCAGGGTGGTTGATTATGCTTGAGGTAGCCTTTTGCCACTCTTCAATGATCAGCCTTCCAAACTTCTTGCCCTTGTATATGAGGTCACCATTAGCGCGGAGGCTAGTGACTTCAATGTTGATATTCAAGTCGGCAGGAATAGCTGCAAGAGCCTGCACGGTACCTGACACCCTCGGCTTGCTGTCAGGATCGTTTGGGTCGGCAAACGGGCTGGGCAGCTTGAAGTCCACGTCTTCAAGCGAAAAGTTGCGGAGGAAGTTATCCAAGGATCGGCCTGGGAACTGGATGGGAACAGTGATACTTTCAATGAACTCCCCAATCCACCGTGGCAGATCGCCGCTCTCTGGCGCCTTTCCGCGGACAAAGACTTCAGCGTCTTCCCCATGCAGATAACGTTTCATAAAGTTATCGAGAGGGGACAGCTCGCTTGACGGGCATGCTTTGGTAAGTGTTTCTGGCAACTCCCGAACGATTCCTTCGGCCTCTACGGTAACATTGGATTTAGGGTGCACTTCAATGGCGCTTGTCACGGCTGAGGCAACCTTGATGTTTGACTGAGACGAGTTACAGTTCGGTACGAGTACTTCGAATCCGAGAGACGGGATGGTCAACCCGATCGGAAATTCGTTGTAAGCCGTGATGGAGACGTTTGCGCCGACTCCCATCTGACCATTCTCGCCAATAGGGACGTCATGGAAAGCGAGGTTTTGGATGGTGTATTCGGGCATAGAGGGAAGCTCATTGGCTGCGAAGCGTTAGCCAGAGTCCATTAGATTAGTAGTAGTATACAAGGTATCATTATTTAATAGTCTTTTGTCCAAAATACAAGGAAGCAAAGGTGCGGTAGAGAGATTGACCTTCAAATACCATAGATTCCGAAACGTCATGAGTTCCCAGGGGAAAGATGCCTGATTTCAGGCTGACGGCAGTAGCGCCAGTGACCTTGAGTGTGTCGAGATTTCCCTTGAGCCACTCGTTGACTACTTTTCGCATTGTGTCCGTATCGCCAGGAGCGAAGTCGGTAACAAAATCCAAATGTGTGATTTGCCCATCGACAAGATTGAGAGTGATGGGTGGCAGAACCGCAGTTCCAACAAGAGCATCATCGTAGTGAGGCAAATGCACACGCAGTTTGGTCTCTGCGGTGCCAAGTTGTCTCATAATGCCGGTGGCAAGCCGTCCAATACGGCGTGCATTTTCATCCTGGACTCTTGACCCGTCAAGCTGGAATGTGGCCTTCATACGAGCACGAACCCCATTTGCTGTCAACGACTCAATGGACAAGTCTGTTGGCTCCAGGACAACTGCGTTCTCGATATATTGCTGAACAGCCGGTGGCACAACAAAGCCGAGGACCATAACCACGACTACTAGGGTTGCCAAGATGACCATGGCAATGAGAGACGGCCAGCGTCGTTTCCTTGGCGGCGCCTCATCTTTCTGTGTAGGTTGTGATGTGTCATGGTGATCTTCGTGGTCGGAGCCTGCGCCAGAACTCCTGCGGTTCGCTAATAGAGGCGACGATTCATTGGGCAAGTCTCTTTCAATCTCATTTTCGTGCTCATCCGCCGCGGCGAGCAGTGGGGATCTTTCGTCGGAATCGGCGGCCATGGTGGCGATGCTTCAGACCAGAGGCGTTCGGAGGGGCATCGCCTTGCGACAAGGAAGCCGCGGGGAAACTAGGGTAATTCTAGGTGAAGGAAAAAGGCTGGAAGGAAATTGGAAATGAAGGGGGGGGCGTTTGAAAGACGTAGAAAGAAGATGAATGAGATAAAATGACCGAGGAGAAGGTCAGAGTGATGATGGTGTAGGTGAGGATGTAGATGCAGGATATCCGGACGAGACGGGCAGTGTCATGGATGCACCACGTCAGGTCAAGGTCATTCCCGGCATCGCTGTGGTCAGGTCTTGGGCATGACGGATGTCAACTGGTCTCAAAACTCTAGTCTCAACAAGCAAGGCACCAGGGCCGGCCCACTCTGATTGCGCATGGATGCTGTTGATTGGCCGAATGCCCCTCAGGGACCATCTATTGGCAGTAGTGCCAATTCGATGGATGGATCATTCATCAGACATTGACAATGAGCACATGGGCGGGTGCTGGCCACGCGGATCCATTGATATCCCCAACCTGGCAAACAGCAGCTCCCGTACCCTACAGCATCTCGGAGAATTTGGTGTTTATGCTACGGAAGCAGTCCATCTATCAAAGTTACAAGTAGCTTAACGGCAAATTGATATATTCCTGGTGTCGCTCTAACTGCTCAAATGACTCGCTAATGCCCTGTGCAACCGAGTGTCTGGTTGCCAACAAAACTCGTAAATCCCAAAGCCTATAATGTTACAAGTCCCATACACCCAAGGCATAATTTCCAGAGAGTCCATCCTCGACATCTATATATTTAATATATTGAAACGCCGGATTGTCGGTCTCTGAAAGGGCTCAGTCACCTCTCCAAGATCCGCGAAAGAGATGCTTCATCAATGCTGCATCGGGGATGCTACCGTCATGCGTGCTATGCGAATGCGACTGCCCCATACCAAAGCCATCGATGGTCAAGACAAGAATATCCCCGTAAAGTTTAGGCTCCGTCATGAAAGACAGGTCTTTGGTGTCATTTAGGCTGGGATCATGCTCCTGCAGCAGCTCAAACACGACATCAGTCCAAGCCGCTGGTCCAGTCGAGTTCATAACTTCGAAGCTGCTGGGGTTCAACTGACCGATAGACGAATTATGTGTGCTTGCGAGGTCGTCGATAGACCGAAGCGCACGGGAAACCATGCGTGGGAATACTGGGTGGCCGGGTGCAGCAGCAATTGTCCATTGGCAAAATTGAAGCCAATGCGGGATGTCGGCCCATCCGCCTCCATCACGACGGTCAAACTCTATGCCAACAATGAGGCGAACCTTGTCACGCATATTCTTGGGAACCCATAGATCTATGGGCTTGATCGCAAGAGTATCGGTATCGGTGTACACACCACCCTCGATGGACAGAATGAGATAGCGCAAAAGATCTGACTTCATCCCCACGTTGGTGAGACTGTTGTAGGACTCAACCAAGTGAGTTTGATGAGAGTAATGGTCGCGGATGAATTTATCGGCGCCTGCTTTGCCCACCAAGGTGCTTGAGAGAAGAGATGGTTAGCACTATTCACCTTTGCTAGCATTGTGATATCATATCGGACTGGGTCACAAGACCATACACCGGCCGCTGGTATTCGCAACAAGGGCTTTGAAGGCGGCAAATAGTGTATTGAAAAATCCAGGGTACTCTAGTTATGGAAAGGGAACTCACTAGGCGTAGTCCCTGTTCAAGGCAAGCCATGACGCTGTGTCTTTCAGACTCTCAGGGTCTACGGGCTTATCCTCCTCTTGGTTCTTCTTTGGCAGTTGTATCTGCCAGATTTTTTGGGGGATCAAATGTTGAATGCCTTCAGAAGGGTTTGTGTCCGTTCCGCTATTCCGTTGGTCCTCTGTTGTTGGCCTTTGCGAATCTTTGGTGCCGTGTTGAGGACTAGGCGGCCGAATCAGCTGGACCCCTAGGCTTCCTAAACTGTCTGATCGAGAGAAGAGCCAAAGGCATATACCGAGTGCAGACAGACCGATGACGATGAAATTTCTGTACCGACGAAGACAGATACGCTGTAGTAGGTTTACTTGGAAGGAGGCGCCTTTCGGCTCAAGTGAGTGCATAGTGAGACTGCTGGATCTGTGCCATAAACCGGGCTACCAGGTTGGCTTGCGCGAGGTCGTGCTACTCGGCCAATTTCTCAGAAACCAGCAAAAGTATCAAATAAGACGAATAAGCCAAAGAAATATATGTCACACGAAGAACTGGCTCAACACAAGAACGAGCACTCTTGCTTTCAACATGGCGACACAGGGGCTGTTGCCTGAGCCAGGACTGGAGGGAACAAGAAGGGCTGGGAACAAGACACGGAGGGAAAGATATGGATTCATTTTGCCTCTTTGATGACACGGCCAGCTCCCAGCTCCCAGCTCCCAGCTCTTGGCGACTGCCCCCAAAACCGTCCTTATTTGTCTCGTTTGGCGCTCCGTGGCCCATTTCGTCAAGGTTGTTGCTCACGGCGGCCAGCAGACAGGGTTGAGTGGTCGGTAGAAATATGGGACTCTGCAGCAGACGGCACATTTGTGGGACCACAGCCAATCAATTGCTCGTCTTTTATGCTGTTGGTTGTCAGTTGTCAGTTGCATGGTCCAAGGACCTCAAGCTGCAACAGCCAAAATCTCAGACTCATATAAAGCACAGAAGTTGTCTCGTTCCATGTGCGGTTGGCCTCCTCAGAGACAAGAAGGCACCTTTCCATGTCATTTTGGCTGACCACGCTGGGTCCCCGGGCTGGTCGGCTGGGTTCTGGTCTGGTGGTTTTGTCAAATGGAAACCCACCATGCGTGCCCAGTGCATGTGTGACAACAAAAACATGAGCTGGTAATGTATTAGAAAAGTGCTTCAACCAACACCGCAACAGGGGTTTGATACAGCGGTTAACACGGAGTAGACAGTCGGGATTCAGCTCAAGTCGGGGGTAAATGCCATTACCCAGGAGGATGACGAGCAAAGAACAAAAAAAAAGGGTGGCGATGATGTTACTCCTTTTCTCGTCTGTTCCCACGTCTGCTTTGCGATTTCTCAAGATTTGCTCGTTTTGTGCCTCCAAAAGTTGACTCTAGTCTGGTCTTCCCAGCAACAACCGGCTGAGATCGACTGGCTTGACCGCCGTTAAAGTCTATCATGTCGGAATACACAATTCCATCAACATGGACGGCACCAACATCATGCTTTGCTACCACAAATTATTATCGTGTGTTGCTCGGAGGTGGTTACTTCAGTAATGTATGGCACGCCCACGCCAGTGTTGAAGGGCAATACACCAAAGGGTTCTTGCTTCCCACCATCATACACGATAAATGCTCTGTACACTACAACAGGAGGCTGCCCTGCCGGATTTACTCGTGCTTGTGCGACAGGTGGACCCAAGAGTAATGGTCAACAAGTGAGCACGGTGACTTGCTGTCCAAGGTTTGATTTCTCCCGGCCCTTAAGGAAGTAAAGCAAGGAACTCACCATTGCAGTGTGACGAGCAACGTCTTCTCCTTCATGTGCAAGGACAACGAATACGGATGTCACGCCACAGCTACCCTTGGAGTGGTCTGGACAGGAACCCTCACAGATATCGGACTATCCCAGCCTACCGAGGAACCAATAACGCGAACGCCTTATACGGAGGAAGGACTTGAAGCTTGGGGCGTTAAGCTGCTCTACGTCAGTTAACTAACTCTATCCGAAGAGCCAATGCGTCTAACATTGTTCAACAGGTCCCAGCTACCGCAACAATTTCGTCTGTTGCGTCCACTAATACAGTACCTGATCAGCTTGCATCCACGACAAAATCAACCAGTACCCCTAGCCAGACGGGACCACCTTCGGTATCGGGCAGTTTATCTTCAGGAGCTATAGCAGGTATTGCCGTGGGTTCTGCCGCGGTAGTTGGGCTGCTGAGTTTGGGTGCTTTTCTGCTTTATCGTAAGAAACGAAAAGCGAAGGAAGCCGTCATCACCCACCCCATTGCCCAAAGAGAAGAACAAGAGAAATCCGTTCAACCCCACAGACAGAGCCGACCATATCAACTGGATGCGCCGGAAAGAAGGGACCTGGTATGGGAAATGCAGGGCTGATAGAAAGTGAGAGGTGGACTCAATTGTCGCATACCGGCGGTCACTTTGGTATTGGCGTTGTTGTCATTTTTACGACTGGATTAGCGTATTTTTTTTTTTTTTAATCTAGCGGTGTTCCTTGTATTCTCCCATAATCATCATAGTTAGAATTGCATCAACGATGTTCTCCAACTTTGCTCTTCATGTCTTCCATCTCCTGAACACAGGCACAGCTTCACTGCGCTTTCGACACAGACGAACTTGAAGGTATGACAACGCTTGACATATTTGAGAAACCCTTGTTGCTAGATAGCTAGTAGTGCGAAGTGGTCACGAAGACGGTTGAATCTGGTACCTAATATAATATATGCTGCATTCTGGGGTTTCACAGTCCACTTGGCTTCAATGTTGCAACTTTGAGTTTGGAGTTGGAATTGAACCCTGGTCAAGGTTGTCTGCCTCTGTTTGATGGACACCGGCAACTAGACCCCGGCCCAGTGCTAGAAAGCATGCCTGCCACAGTACCGGCACTGTACATGCTCAGTGGAGCTCTCCGTCAACGGCCCCAATTGATCCATGTCATGACTCTATCCCATGCCAATACACTGTCCATCTCAAAAATTCCCATCAAAATTCCCAAGACATCGCGGTGCATATTGGCCAAGATATCAATTGGATACCACTGCAATCCGCCTTATCCATAGCAATTACACCATCCACCTAACCTGTCATTGCCTCAGTCCCTCTTCTCATATATATTTCCCTATCCTCCGCCATTTCCAAAAACACAGCTCACCATGAAACCATCAGCAATCCGAACAGCTCGCCTCGCCTTCAATGGCCTACAAAAACGAACATACTCGCAAGCCTCCGGCCCAAGGCATCTCATGTCAATTGCAGACCTGACACCCTCTGAGTTCACATCCCTCGTTCGCAATGCCGCCGCGCGCAAACAAGCCGTCAAGGCTGGCCAGACGCCGACATCGCTGAGTACCTCGCTGTCTGGCCAGACAATCGCCATGATGTTCAGTAAGAGGAGTACGAGGACGCGTGTATCTACTGAGGCAGCGGTGACGATGCTCGGTGGCCATCCTATGTTTTTGGGCAAAGATGATATCCAGCTTGGTGTATGTTCATTGTCCGCTCCGAAGCAAGTGTCTTTGCTGACCGCCCCCAGGTAAATGAGAGTCTGTACGACACTTCGGTCGTCATCTCATCCATGACGTCTTGCATGGTTGCCCGCGTGGGACCTCACTCTGACGTCGCCAATCTTGCTAAACACTCTAGCGTGCCTGTAATCAATGCCTTATCCGAAGACTTTCACCCTCTTCAAACCATTGCCGACTTTCTCACCATCCACGAGGCCTTCCCTTCGTCCAAGAACTCTGCCTCTGGATTAGGGCTCAATGGACTCAAGGTAGCGTGGGTAGGAGACTCTAACAACGTGTTATTTGACCTGGCAATCGGATGTGTAAAGATGGGCGTTGATATTGCTGTCGCGTCGCCCAATGGCTATGGTATCCCGGATAACATGAGGAAGCTTATTACCTCTTCAGCAGAGGGTGTTAACTCACCGGGTAAACTTACTGAGACCACTATTCCGGAGGAAGCCATCCAGGATGCGGATGTCTTGGTGACGGACACCTGGATTTCGATGGGTCAGGAGAGTGAGCAGCAGAAGAGGCTGAAGGCCTTTGAAGGATACCAGATTACGAATGAGTTGGCCAAGAGGGGCGGAGCCAAGGATGGCTGGAAGTTTATGCACTGCTTGCCTCGACATCCTGAGGAGGTCGCTGATGAGGTCTTCTACAGCCCTAGGTCTTTGGTTTTCCCTGAGGCCGAAAACCGACTTTGGGCTGCTGTTGGTACGTGTTCCAATGTGATGTCACCATGAAGAAATAGCTAACTTGTCTCATAGCTGCACTGGAGGGCTTTGTCGTCAACAAAGGCAAGTTGTAGAAATAGTTTACAAATGACGACAGATCGGATAGCTGGTGTTTATTTCACTTGTATCAACGGATTTCGGCGCACGAAAAGTTATATAGCGTAATTAGCCGTTTCATTTAAATGATAACAAAATATAACAACTATACACAAAGCTCCTGTTCCTTCAGACGCCAATTGGTCAGCGACCTCATAGAAAACTTCAGCCCTCAGAATAATTTAGCCAGGGGGCAGCTGGCTAGCATCGACAACCTCCTCTGCCTCCTTGATGAGCGGTTCCTCAGTAGGACCTCGGAGAGGAGACCGAGGTAGGGCCATCAGACCAGTGCGAGCTGATTCGAGGATACCAAAGGGGGCGATGAGCTTGAGAAATGAGTCGATTCGGGAAGGCTTAGCAGAGCTGTGATCATCAAAGTTAGCAATCAACTCATTCGTCTTGTTATACCGTCAGCAATCAATCAACTTACAGTTCCACAATGCAGCTAATGGTGCTGATATCCAACACCTTACCGCCAAACTGGTGAGTAAAGTAGGTAATCGTCTTCAAGTGCTCATGCTTGTGGCGCAACGCCTCACTGGCGGCCAACTTGCTAGGATGGAAATCAGCAGACGTCTCCTCCAGAGACTGAGCTTGCTCAGCACCCTCGGGAGCGTGCTCGCCGTCGTATTCGCCCGCGGTAATCTCACGATGGTGAGCGAGCAGCTCCTCGAAGTACTCAGGACCCAAAATGTTGATCTTGGCTAGGAGCAGCTCACGCTGGACAAGGGCGGCATTGCTGTAATCCAGCACAGCCCAGACGGGAACAAGATCCTCCAGCTGTCGACGGGCTTGCTCGACGACACCATCCTGACCAGTCAGAACGATGGTCATGCGCGACAGGTCCTCTACTTCGGTGTTGCACACGACCAACGAGTCAATGTTGAAGCCGCGAGCTGCGAGGATACCAGACAGACGGGACAAGACACCGGGCTCGTTCTGGACCAAGCAATTGAGGATATGGCGCTTCGGGGGCGCCATGGACGGCGTAGGAGTCTCATAGAGAATGTTGGAGACGGCGGCTTGGGCAGACCATGCTGGCGGGGAGTTGGTCACGGGTAGAGGGGCAGAGCGGTTTCGAAGAGCCTTGTAGGCAATGGCGGAAGTCGAGCTGCTGTGGGATGAGTTGTACCGGACGAAGCTGAGTGTTGAGGATTTCGTTGCCCAGCGGAGGGGAGCGGTGCAAGACCGGAGGGCGGCCATCTTGATGTGTGTTCTTCAAGCAGCGGGTGGCCAATGGCTCTCCCGTACGTTGAAAATACAAGATGAAGCTCTCGAAATCGTTTCCACGTCGGAGGGAGACGGTGGAATAACGATGGACAGAGAGGACCGGGAGTTGTCTGGTGAGTCAATGGCTACCTATGGAAGACAAATGGAGGTCTAAAAACTTGGAGGGCTCCGAGAGATCGGAGGTGACTGGGGCATTGGGGGCAGTTGATTGGTGGGTGAACAGTGTGAAGAACTTGGTCGCACCCCCCACGGTCAGCTTGGTGTGTAGGTCTGGACAAGCGTGACAGCTGCAGGTGAAGACTCAGTTGTTCGCTGGGTTATGCATTGACAGTGCAATTTATTCTTGTGAAAATTTGGTGAAGATAAGAAATTCGTTGTTTATTGTACAGAACCATGCAAACAAGTGACGAATTGATGACACTCAATTCAGTAACTGGGGATTGTGCAGCGGCCCATGGTTTGACATGTGAAGTGACGCATCGCCAATTTTGCATGCCGTTGAGCCATGATGACTTGACCTGCCAAGACCTTCAAATGTTTTGCTTTGAGCAACACATAGCACGGTATGCATCTGGCTGTTATGTGCCAATTCAATCGGAGGAAAATGTAGTGGAGAGATCCAGATATTCACATACAACTACTCCGTTTACCATTGAGATCTGAATTTTGTTTCGATTTGCATGCATTTAGGTACGCGGGGGTTGCCTGTCGTCTTTACTGGTCACATTTGATCCTACCAGACAATTGTACATGTAACTTGGCGTCTGAATTCCAAATTCCAACAGCCATCCTCCAGTGGCTGTCTCAATGCCGTGGCGAAACATCGCGAAACCCCGTCTTGTGTGATCGACGCAGCTTCGTGGTGACTCGTAAGCGTCGCTGGGGTTCATAAGCCGGAAGGTGGGAATTAAGCCTCTGGCTCGGACGAACTGCTGCCGGGTTTTATACCCATGCCACCGTTGTAAATACAGCAATTCCACAAATGAATTCATCTCGAGCTTCCTTGTTGGCTGCATTGGAGGCTGGACATTGACACAGTGCCGTCGTTGCCAAGAATGTTCCGACACCGCAACAGTTGGCTGGAGCTACCCCAGGTTTAAGGGCGAGACCCTTGTGATTGTTTGGCAGTGTCCAAATCTCAAGCTGTACAGAGTTGAATGTATTTTGTCTCTGTTCTGGTAAGAGATCAGCTGCATCCTGTGCAGGAGCCCTTTGTTTTCAGACGCTTCTCAATTACCAGTCAGTACTCATTTTAAAGTTGCTTAAGTTTGAATCAGATGCTGTTCCATCTTGGAACTGTTGTTGCCAACCACCTGCAGTTGACAGGACCACGCCTGCCTAGTGGTCAAGTACTTATAGTTGAGACCTGACCCCAATTTTATGCCCCGTTTCCGCTGCATATCTTCGCCTTAGGTAAGTCAATTTGCTCCCAGTGCCCACCAGACTCGGAACCAATGGTTGGCTCCATTTGCCTGATGTCTGGTACAATTTTCTGCCGAGAGCAGCGATGGACTGATTCAAACTTCAGCCAAACCAAGGCAACCAGCTTTCTCCAAGTCGGCTTGCGACAAACTTGAACTTTCAATTATTCTTGTCGCAATTCCGTGCCGACACCAACTCGACGGGCTGCACATAACACCCCTCGCCTTTCTTCAAACACTGCACGATTCGATACAAACTTCGCGACTCCAGCTGGTAGAGAAAAGCCAGCAATCTCCACCAGACACCAGCAGCACCAAGCGCAAAGCCCACAGCATTCTTCGCCTCCAAAGTCTCGCGCTGCTCTTACCCTCACCATGGAGGACTCCGAAAGACGAACCGCTAAGCGATCCCGCTTTGATCAAACAGAGCCCGAGCCAAAGAGGGCCTCTAGATTCGACCGTCGCTCGCGGTCACCACCGACCCGACGATCTGAAGGCAGAGATCGCAGTCCCCTCGCTCAGGATAGCCCATCAGACTCAAAAGGGTCGCCCGTTGATGCCGCTGCTGCTGCTGGTATGCTCTATCCCCGTTGTTTTTCACCTTCCTATGCTTCAACTGCACCTGCGCCATGGAGATATTAAAGTCTTAGTGGGAATCCATTCAAACGTACTGATGCCTGTTTGCAGCTGCCGCCGCCGCTCGAATCAATGCCTCCCTACAAGCTCGAAAGGGCATTCAACATGTCGACGTGCCGCCGATTCAATCCGCTAATTCTGCAGATGGACAGTCTGGAGAAGCAAATTCGCATTCTGTGAGCAAGGAGATGTACACGGCCGACGGTGACTACATCCAGGACATTGAAGTCAACGATCTGCGAAACCGCTACTTGCTCACCAAGGGTTCCACACAGAAAATGGTAAATATGCACTTGCATTCCACTGATTCTCCAGATACACCGATTGCTGGCGCATTCCGCTTTGTTCTGGGTCGCCAATTGGCATTAGAGATATCCTGCTTACACCTGGCACGATAGCTTGCCTGCAACCCCCCGTCTTTGCTCCTACTGACTCCCGCTTGATAATAGATTTCCGACGAAACCGGAGCTGGTACGCATTGCCTCTCTTTTTAAACTTTTGTTATCTTGGATATAGGTTGACTTTTACAAGATGTAACTACTCGCGGCAGTTACTACCCTAATAAGGCTATGGCCACCGCTGCTGTAAGTCGTGACAATCCAACGACTCTCTTGCGAAACTTGAAGCGCTAATTCGTCTACGTTTAGAACCCACCGCTCTATCTTCACATTACTAGCACTAGCAAATCTGGCCTAGAAGCTGCTGTTGAGAAAATCAACGAACTCATCAAACAGGAGTTGCCGCAGTTGGTTGACGAACGACGATTCCGCCGACGAGACCAGGAACAGCAGGAACCCGATCGGGATCGTGAGCGTGAACACGGAGGACGAGTAAGCATATACATCTCCATGACCATCTTGCAATCTCGTGTGTTTCTTTTAATTCTGACTAACTCGCCCACAGCGGAAATGGCCCGAGGAAAGGATCCCCATTGACTTGGAACCGATCCCAGGGTTCAACTTGCGAGCACAAATCGTGGGCCACGGCGGCTCGTATGTGAAGCACATTCAGGGAAACCGGCTGTCGAGTGCAGATAAAGGGTCGCGGATCTGGGTATCTGGAGGGTGCCACCAACCGCGAAAGTGATGAGGACATGTACTTGCACGTTGCGTATGTCTCAAGCATATCCCACAAGGGAACAAACGAGTACAGTGCTAATCATACAACAGCGGACCTGATGCCAGCATGGTCGAAAAAGCCAAGGAGCTCTGTGAGGACCTGATTGCCAACGTTAAAGAACAGTACGAAGAATTCAAGTCCCGGCCGCCTCGATACAACGACCGAGGTGGCCACCATGGAGGCGACCGATACCGTGGAGGCAATGACCGACATCACGACCGAGGCAGCCATTCCTCTTACGGCGGATATGGTCAAGATCGATATGGCCAGGACCAGAGTGCCTCGACCAACAGTCCGGCTCATGGTACCAACAGCCCTGCAACGAATGCCGCTGACTATGCTGCTCAATATGCTCAGTATTACGGCGGAGCTGATCCGTATGCCGCATACGGTGGTTATGCCAAGTAAGCTTGCAATCCTGAGGTTGTTGAAGGTACACCACGACTAATCAATGTAGTTATGTTGCTTTGTATCAACAATACTATGGAGCTCAAGCAACCCAAGGAGCCGGTGCTCCTGGTCAACCCGCAACTTCGACATCTGCATCGCCGCCTCCACCTCCTCCAAGTGAAGCAGCTCCCCCTCCTCCTCCACCACCCAGTGCTGCACCTCCTCCTCCGCCTCCTTCGGGATCCCCCCCAGGTGGCAGTTATGGCGCAGTATGTTATTTCTGTACCTTGAAGAGAAGTCTTTAGCTAATTATGAATAGGTTCCCCCTCCACCGGGATTATAAGGCTGCAAAGCTGATACGTGGATAGTTTGATGCTGACTAGGAAGGAAGTCGCATATTTGACGTAGAGAAGCTCGTCGATAAGTAGCCCATATGGCTAGTTGGTAGTTTGTTTGACATAGTGTTACGGTGAGGGGATTGTGAAGTATCCGGAGAAGAGGAAGACGTAGTTAATTGAGAGCGAGTGCAACACATATCCATTCCATCCTGACGTTACCGTGCCTCCCTTGTATGACCCGCAGTGGATGGCGGGCGACGACAATGCAAAATGATGGGGCAATCCAGGTGCTATTTCCCATTTCATACAACACAGCTGTCAACTGGTCGAATTAATTTGCTCTCAATATTTGTTAGACATTATATCTACATAAACATCACGTCCAGTCAATGAATTAAGCTAGTGTCACTCGAATGCCAGCACCATCACACATGCAAATGACGTCGCCAACTACCCTATCGATAAGCAGCTCCCCGTCCCACCCCAACATCAACACCACGCAACATTGAAGCTCAAACACGAACATAATCCTTCTCAACCAGACACAATGAGCCACCAGCGATACCCATCCCACGATCCCATAAAGGAGCCGCACTCTGTATCCGTCAAAGTCCTCCGGTAAACCACGCTCCTCACCCCTCCAAGCCACAACCACTCACACCACCACAGCTTATCACGACCGTCCCTCGTACCACAATATCCAACATCGCCGCTTCCATCCTCCCCTCCCAGCAAAGAATCCTTCCTCCCAGCCAGTCTCGCCTACAAACCGCCCTCCACAAACCCGGCGCCCTTCCTCCTCAGCCCGATTCTCAACCTCCCCGTGTCCTTTGGCTCAGCCTACGTCGGCGAAACATTCAGCTGCACCCTCTGCGCGAACAACGACCTCCCCCCGTCCCCGTCCCCACAAACCAAACAAATTCGCAATGTACGAATCGAAGCCGAAATGAAGACCCCCGGCCTAGGGGCCGCGCATAAACTCCCTCTCTCTGAAGAAGCCTCCGACCTAGCGATAGGCGAGACTCTCCAGCGCGTAGTATCATTCGACCTTAAAGAAGAGGGGAATCATGTGCTCGCCGTAACGGTGAGCTACTACGAGGCGAGTGAGACGAGCGGTCGGACCAGGACTTTCAGGAAGTTGTACCAGTTCATATGCAAGGCAAGTCTGATTGTACGTACGAAAGTAGGCTTATTGGGGGAACGGGGCGGCAGGAAGAAGTGGGTGTTGGAGGCACAGCTCGAGAATTGCAGCGAGGACGTGATGCAGCTGGAGAAGGTGGGCATGGACGTAGAAGACGGGTTGACGTGCGAAGGGTGTAACTGGGGGAGGGGGGAGAAGCCGGTCCTGCACCCGGGGGAGGTGGAACAGGTGTGTTTTGTGGTGGAGGAGAGGGAGGTTGGTGGTGCAGATGGCGATGTGGAGGGGAGGATTGTTTTTGGTGTTTTGGGGATTGGGTGGAGGGGGGAGATGGGGAATAGGGGGTTTTTGTCGACGGGGAAGTTGGGCACGAGGATTGGGTGATGATGATATGTGGTGATGATTATGATCTTGAGCGTGTAGAGGGTAGCGTTATGATATTCGGTTGCTGGGCATGTTGTGAGATGGATCATTGAGCTGGGATTTAAGCTTACAGACCGCTGCTGGTGCTAGGCTTTGAGCGATTCGTCGTGAATAAGGACATTGATATTGGCGTTTACTTGCGACTTGTAGACATGAAGCATGGTTTGCCTGGGATGGGTATAAGTTGGTCTGCTCTTCACGATGTTCACCAGTATCGTGGGAGCAAAATATCGCCCAGTTACTGTCAGAGTATGCAGTATTATAGAACTGTCAGACGGGAAACCGGTTTGGTCGTTTAAGTCTAAAGGATAAAGAAATGTCTGTTGAGATCCCCCAAAGACTACTATCTCACTGGGATGACAAGATCCTTTACAGAGCCGCCCCTGGATCGCATTACACCGTAGAGTACGGGATTGTGCCATTTGCCATTAATATCCATATTAATATGAATAATCTGCCAAAGCGCATCTCGGCAACACTATGGAAGTGTGCCGAATATCGGCAACTTCCGACTTCATCTCAACATGCATTGCATACAGAAAGCTTGCCTTGTCGAAACACCCCTGAATTCAGATTCGCGAGAATCTTCTTACGATGCCCTGCTGCACGCATAAACCACTGGCACAATCCATACTCATAACCCTGGACACAAAGCAAAGCAAGGCACTGTAGCATGTAAAAGACAGATGGATCCATACGGAGTACAGTACGCCTCAATATTAGCGGAGCCATGTGCAGGCATTTATATTGCCGGATGCCGATTGGGGACTCGGCTTGATGGAAAGAAGAAAAGAGACGACTCATCTCCGATAATGCAGTGCCGTCGCATGGTAACAGTGACAAGGAACACGGATTTCGAGCTCAATGCCTGAAGAGTACCGGCTTGTGCTGCAGCAAAAAGGAAATCCCTGTGCTGTAACATGTGTAAGTGCCGAAATACATTCGGGTGTCAGAAGAATTCAAACAAGGAAAGGTATCGCATATCGCCTTGTGTGCTGAGGCATATTGAGCTGTGTTAGTATGTACTTGGATATGTCCAAATACCTTTGACCATAAACTGTAAGTCGATTGTTTCTCTGTTCAGCTGGCTGTGCTCAATCTGATCATGCACCAGGCGTGTCTTACCTGACACCCAAAAAGCAAGCGAGCGAAAGAGGAAATCATGGGGGCTGAATTGAGCTGGGCTGTTTCCTGGAATGGTGTAGGATTGCTTCTTGTGCTACCTGTTCTGTCTAAGTCGTGAGTGAGCTGTGAGCTGAAGCTGTAGTTGCAACCCTCCAAGCCATGCTGGGAACAAAATGTGATATTGGGAGCGGCAAGGTTTGTGCGTCTCACATGTGCCGCTTATCAACAAAGCTTGTGTAAACTGGCTCTGTTTTGCAACTCTTGATAAGTCGATTCGTCGCAATGAGGCATCACTACACTCCTCTCGGAAAGCTGAAATTGCAACTCACACCCTCTTACGGACAAGGTCTCTTTTTCAGGTGGTATCTGGTACTTATCCAGGGGACCGGCAGACGATGTCCTTTCATGGTTTGGATACACCACCATTGAAATGTCCAGCAGCTTACGACTGGAACTCGTCATGGCACAGCATTGCTCACTAGTCCTAGCCTTGTGTTGAGCTTGGCCCCTGTCCGGGTTTCCAATTTTCCCCTCTGGCAGAAGAAACGCTATGACGCCAAGTTTCTCCCCATTGTAGCCGCATCACCTTGGTGGCTTGGCCCAAGCAACCAAGGTGGGAATAGTTTTCTGTGGACATAACTAATCACGCTGGATTTGATGTTGTGTGCCATTTTTCATTCGTCATGGTGTATTTTAGCTTTTGCATCTCCTCCTCTGGGTCCAGTTATGGAGAGCATCTCGGCCGGTCGCTGGACACTTTTGCTGGGGAAAACCAGACCGCGTCAGTGCGAACGCCATCCAACATATCCAGCATCCAGGATCCATTTCTTTCGATATATGGATGGATGAGGGGGGTTTTCCGGCCCGAAGTTCCCCTCTCAACAAAACGAGTCTGGACTGGCGGCAAATGGCCCCCGTCTCGATGAGGGAAATACACCATGGCACTCTTCATCTTCTGCTCTTTTTCCGATCCAGTAAACTAAATTTGTCGTCTGAGACGAACTACTATCAAGATGCTGCTGGGGTGACATGCCAATGCCGGAGGCGACTTGTTGCTTGATACCCTGGCCGACCCCTTGCAGGTGGCGCCTCGTCGTTGTTTGGACTTCTGGTGAATGCAATGCAGGCCGGGAGACCTTGCACCGGTTTTGCGGGTTTTTGGTCCCCGTACATACGTCGTCTTGTTGGCAAGCCCATGCCCAAGTTGCTACGAGAGGAACCTGAGAAGAACCAGTCGTATGCCTGAGCTCAAGTGTTTGGCGAGCCCAGCCCGTCCCTGTTCCTGTTCCTGTTCCTGCATCTGCTGGACCCGTGTTTAGCTTGGAGCCACGTCGTATTACTTTCTTGCCAGGACCGCCTGAATCCACCGCCTTTTGGAAAAGTCCGTTTGAATCCGTCGATTCCTCTCTGCATGCCCCTGATCGGTGCAGCGGGTAGCCCGCTTCGCTGCTCCGTCTCGAGAGAACAAATGTACCCAACAGCGGGGGTAAATTTCAAGATACGATGCGGGAAGCAAGGTCGTTTGTTCTACTGCATGTGCCTATTGAGCCAGCCTGCAGGTGATCCGTATAATGTGGGCGTGGGTTGCAGTTGGTCGTGCATTCACTCTTTCCCAAGTTTTAACGTTCCCTCAATCAACGTGGCATCGTGACGGTGGCGATGATGGCGAGATGAGCCAGTGATTAGTTGGCTGTTTGTTGGTCCGGGTATGTCACAATTATTGAACTGCTCTGTAAAGTTTTTCCATCCCCTTTGGTTCGGTGCAATTTATCTTGCATTGTATACCCCGTGGGCAGGCGGCGGGTAGTATGAGGATTCACCTCCAAAAGGGTTTTCATCAGGAATGGCCATATGCGATGTTGCATGCCGCCGTGCAACTCCGGTCTGAGAACAATCCCGGACACATGAGCAACACGCGAGCGGAAGTGTATGCAAACCCATGAGCATCAAATGCATGCCACCCTGGCGTATGGACTCCCACTACCCCGTGCGCGGTCAAAGGTATTTAAGCATAGCCAAGTATACACTAATACAACTCAATATGCCTCAACACACAAGGCGATATGCGATACCTTTCCTTGTTCGAATACTTCTGACCCCCCACTGTAGGTACACAGTCTCACATGCCACGCTGCCTTGGGCAAAAATGTGTTTGGTGTCCCCTTGCATGATGTCTGTGACTGTGAAACTTGTCGACGAACAGTGTCTCTACTGATTGACTAACCGAGGGGCTGATTAGCCTGAATATCGTGCTCATCTCTGGAGGACTCGCTATACAATGCGCATTGCAAGTACCGGTAGATATCGCCTTAAAAAGCCTTATCAATGACGTCGAGGCCGTCCACGAGACCAGTCAAAGGCATCTCGCAAGCACATGCTGGTTCTGGTGTTGTTCTCAACATCAACCAAGAGCTGGATAAAACATGGGTATGCCTGTTTGAGACCAAGACCACAGCCCAACTTTCTCACCCCACTGGGAGGCGCCACCAGGGACCATTTCGACAAGGATAACACAAGTGGTGGATGGATTTTAAGCGGTGTCCGAGGATTTGCGTCCATCCTCTTCGGACGGGTGGCCGTGGAATGGCTGGAGGACCGCAACTGCCCCATTGGCAGAGGCAGTATTAGTTCACAGCAAGCATCTCGGCTGTCAGTGGTGGCAACTGACATTTGGGCCATCCTGATGAGTTGTTCAATGGCTTTTGGGTTGTCAGCGGCGGTGAGTGGATTTGGTGGCTTTTTAGTTGATTTTCGTTTGGTTCTCTCAACTTCCATGACTGCTTGGTTGTGTCTGGATAAGGAAAACCCAAGGCACAAGCTACTGAGCCAGAGCAAGCCCCCCATGGAGCCACTTTAGATCCGTGTTTGCTGCTCAATTGCTCCTGGTGCTGGTGGGGGGGTGCGGTGGTGGAGGGACACCAGGATCGACGGGTTCCAAGTTGGCCATGGCGGAGCATTCTTGATGGCTTTGGATAAAAGTTCTGTGTCAGAACTGGACTAAACAGAGGCGGTAGGCCTGCATGAGGTCCTACGAAGCGCACCCTCGCGCTTGCTCCAGGGGTTCTGGTTCTGACGTGGGGTTTCGATGGAGATGTGATGGAGTCTGGTGCTGGCCGGGGAGAGAGGTCTCTGGTCTTCAGAGTTGTCATAAATGTGACCAAAGTAAGCTTGACGGGGAACCATTGACGCCTTGAGCCAGCTTGTGACGCTGCTGAACACCCAAACCAAACCAAGCCAAGCCAATGTGCAAGATGGGCAAGACGGGCAAGACATCCCAGTCTCTCAATCCACAGGCTTACATGGTTGGCCAGAGACGAGACACCATGGATGCCGATCTGTACCTTGCAAAGAGATCCCAGGGTCCGTCTTGGTCCCCTTTAGGCATTTGGGGGTGTCCCGTTGTTGGTCTCGTTGTCTGTGGCCAGGCTCTGGGGGAGACCCAGACAGTCGACGCGGTCGTGAAGTGACAGCAGACAGGTCAATGGCATTCGTCGTTCATCAATGCTGACGGAGTAACGCTCCGTCCGTCAGCCCAGTTGGAGCTGCTTGGCAGAGAAGACCAGAGTAAGGTAAGTTCCCGTAGGCTTTGACCATCCGATCTGTGTCTTTTCTGGGTGCTGAGCCGAATGTACGGAGTAGAGTTGCGGCAAAATTCCTGCACCAATCTGCCCAGTCCCATTAGCTTTGTGTGTGTGTCTCCAGACCTCTCTCCTTCAAACCCAATTCTGTCTTCCCCATGAGCTGGACGGCTTCGCGTCGCCTTTTATTTCCTTCTTTTGCCCAGAGCAGAGCTCATTTGAGTCGGATCGGGTGTACCTGAGAGACCAAAAAGGATTTTTAAAATTCGACCGTGTGATTTGTCGGTTTTCCTTTTTTCTTGCAAATCGCAGGTGTTGTGCCTGTGCGTCCATGCGAACTGGTCGATTGCTGCGAGTGGATTGATTTTTTGGCGTTTGTTCGACATATGTCAAGTCAGTCAGTCAGTCCGTCAGCCAAAACCGGCGACTTCTCAAACGTGGAAGCTGACTCTTGCCCACGCGTGAACAAAAGGCATTTGATTGACCCGAGTTTACACACAGAGCCAAACAGTACAATACGGTGAGGTGCAGATTTCCTGTGTGGTTTATTACGTCGCCAGCCTGGGTCTGTCGTCTGTCTTTTTCCTATTCCTACTTGAGAATTGCGCCGTCCCAAACTTCGGCCCCGACATCTGGACGATCGCAAAAGAGGGTCCCAACTTGCTTGGGTCGGTCATCTCTCCCCCCCCCTCTCCCCCAAAAGACGAAACTACTCCATTATCTACCTACTACCATTTATTTTCGGTGCTTCTAATCTTACTGCCTGGACCATCGTCCATTGTCGGTGTTCGTTTTTTTTTTTTTTTTTTTTTTAATTATCACTCGTTACTGCTGTGCTGCTGTTCACGCAGCGCACCGCGGCCCGACGGACTGAACCTCCAAACGAACGACGGTGATCTGATCTCAAGCGAACACGAGCAGCAAGGTCCAAGGACAGGTTTTGGAGAAAACTTGGGCTCCAGTTGGTACGTGCATTTGGTGCCTGGCCTGGCGTCTTCGAAATGCGTCTTGGCATTCTGCTTGCTTCTTGAACCGTTGAACTCTTGACGAGAACAAGCCCGGACACAAAAAAAAAATCCCACGACCATTTGACACTTTGACACATCCAGACCACGTTCAAACCACATCCAACCGCATCCAAACCACATCCAAACCACAATCACCACAATCACCACAGTCACCACCACAACCACACCCAGATACAGACGTGGACGCAGACACTGACACCACCACCACACACACTTGTCCTGGACCTTGTCCCTGACCCTCACCCTCCATCCAAGAACCCTTGTCCTTCCTGTATGGCGCAACTGGGTCAGCCACTTTTTTGCATCCAGGACCAAGTCACTCTAACCAGTGTTCCAGAATCATCAGTTATATGCTCCAACTCCTCCCGAAAAAGGGCCACCGACATCTTGCGAAGCTGCACTGTAGCTGTACCTGAGTTCTGGGAAGAGCCTGAGTCCACTTCAGTTCACTGGCGGCACGTCCGCCTACCAGGACGATTGTTCGTTGTGTTGCTGAGACAGAGAGATCCCACAAGTGTCCCTCGTGACGACTCTGCTCGACAATATCGGGCAGCACTGATATGTCATGGAGAGCTCCTCGACTCCCCTTGCAGATTACTTCTGGATCGCAGGTGTAGAATCGATATCGTACGATGATCCTCTTCCCACAAACGGCCTTAGCAACAATAACCTCCCCGTCGAATCGACCATTGCCGAAGATGGAGAGCCTGACGATGGCACCGCCAATGGTTACAAACCGACGACCGCACGCCACTCGCGCCAAAATTCTGCCAATCGACTTTCCAAGATTTCTATCGACGGCCGATTTTCTATGAGCAGCACCTTCGATGAGCTTGATGGAAACACTCATAGTAATAGGAGCAGTGCTACAATCAAGCCTGTAAAGCCTGCTGGTCCCAACGGCAATTCCTCTGCTACTAATGGAGCCTCTACTCCTGAACCTCAAAATCAGGGTCCGGCCCCTGGTCTCGGCCTCATGGGCATGCCTGATTTCGACTTTGACAAGGCGCTTTTGAAATTTGCCGCAGAACGCGAAAACTTTCTGGAAGACTTGTCGTTTACTGCCGGAGCTAAACTTCAATCAAGACCGCCAATGGTGAACCCTCGAGCCGAAAGAATTCGCGCCGAGGAGGGGGTACCTAGCGGGAGGATGAGCCCGTTGAAGAGTCTCAAAGGCAGCATTCGACGCAAGATCAGCTTTAGGGAGATGAATAGCGTGCGCAAAGGACCTACTCTTGGCAGACAAGGAGCTTCTAGCAGAGCCTGTAAGACAAATCCCCAGACGTCTCTATTCCTCTCATCTCTCGCCACTCTCATACACACCCTGGTGCTTTGGTTCCGTATCAGCGCCACTTAGCTAACACATCAATCGCAGCCTCTGTTCGCACCACAAGACGATTGAGTAATTACAACTCCGTCATACCTCCACCAGAGCCCTTAAATACGGATCCGCACATGCACCCTCTCAAAAGACGTTTCGAGCCCGTGTTATTAGATCGATACCCGCCGAAAAGTGCAACAGACGAGCTTGCCAAACGTGGAAAGTTCCCGGATTATGTGCCCATGTTTGCCTTTCCCAACGATATTCAAATTGTATCCTCCGATGATCGGCCCCGGTCGACCTGGCATGGCTTTACAATGACAGGACAAGATAATGCCAAGCTGTACGGCATCACCATAATTGTCTGGACAGCTCTGACGGCAGACAGAGCAGAGGAAGTGGAAATGAGGTGCGAGCAGTGGCGGCAAGACCACATGTCCAACGAAGAGAGAGAACTGGCTGCAAGCCTGGGGGTTCGGTTGGCAGGCGAACGTTCACACCTGTCACAGCTTCTATCCAAGCTCCCGACGATACCATCCGGGTCTCCAGCTCGAGATAGACTCGAAGATGAGATTAGCACGGTGGAAGAGAAGATTGCTTTGATGACAGATATGCTACGGCCGTTGCGGCACGGCGCTGCCTCAAAGATCGAGGGTCTCACCGCGGGCGAGAGTGGTTTATGGATTCCACGAGCATATGGTGTTCTGGGCAGAGATGCCGCGTGTATGGGATTCTGGAAAGAGTGGCTCAGGGCGATCATTGTTCCCATGACGGATGGGGGTGTGCTCCGAGTCCCGCCCAGCTCACCCAAAGTCGGACGATGGCAACCATTGGAGCGTTATGTGGTGAATATGTGTACTGAAGCATTCAGTCCCTTGGGATCGAAAACGCAGGTGGAGCTTGGTGTTAGAGAACTGCGACTCTACGCACGCAAAGAGGGAGCCAACGAGCTTCCTGGATCCCGGACGATTGACCTCTACGCCCTGTTTCGGAGTCTCTCTCTCGAAAACGTCGTTGCCCTGTTCGAGTACGCCATGTCCGAATCTCGAATCATCTTTTTATCCTCTCACACGAGCATGTTGCACTTGGCCTGCCATGCTCTAGCAAATCTCCTTTATCCTCTCAAGTGGGCTAGCATCTTTATCCCTGTGCTTCCAGCTAGACTCATCTCTGCCCTTGAAGCGCCCTGCCCTTATATTGTTGGCGTTGAACGCCGGTATGAACGGATCGACCTGCCAGATGACGACTATGTCCTTGTTGATCTGGATAAGGATACGATTGACGCCACGTCACAGCCTCATCGTCTGCCCAGACAACATCGACGAAAGTTGATGTCTCTTCTGCAGGTTGCCGCCCCCCACACACTTCGATTTGGTGTCACCACCGGCCCTCCGCCATATGCCATTGAATCCTTCCCTTACGACTCCTTCTCATCAGAGAATGGCTCAGTCTTTACATCTACAGCGGAAGAAACGACCCTGGGCAAGTGGGTATCGCAAAGCTCGACGAGCTTCGCAGACCGCAATCCTCCTGATCAAGTTCACCCGCCAGTGTTCAACGCGTTCACCGTCTCTTCTGTGGACAGCGGCAAGTCGGATCGACCAGGAACGAGCAAATCTTCCAAAACAAGCCCGCAATCTTCCGTATCGCCCGCATCAGCACACTTCCCACCTATGCCTACGACGCCCATCTCCCGGAGCGACTCTGGCTTTGCCTTGACTGCTACGTTGCGAGAGAAACGATCTGGTCATTTTGGAGAGGAAAAGGGCCGTCGAAGTTCTTCCTTTGGACTGGATAAGTTCCAGCCCATGCAAAAACCAAACTTGCCGTTTCTCAATGGTCACCAACAGAATGCCTCCATTTCAGGCTTCTCCGTCGTCTCCGAGTCTTCCTTTGGGGGAGGGTACGCACCATCCACGTATGCCCAGTCAACTCTCGCCGCATCGACCATCATGCCCAACATGCAAATTCAACCAGTGCACAACACGGAGACCACCGTATGGGTTGAAGGCCACTGCTTCAGTCTCAACACCAACGAATCCTCTTCCTGCTGCACCATTTGCGACGACAAGTCAGAGGGCGATGGCTTCTACGAATGTGCCTCATGTAAAACGGTGGCTCACGGTCGATGCTTGGGTCAAGTCTCATTAGTCTGTCCAGAAGCTTTCCACGCCGACCGCGTGAGGGCAGCCTTTGTACGATGTCTCGCCAGTTTGCTATACACATACCGCAAGCACCTCGGCCGACCAACAAAGCAGCAAAAGTCCAACGGGCAATTATACGCCTTTGACATGGACAACTTCATCAAGAGTCTGCCATATGACCAGCAAGAATACGCCACCATGATGCGCGACACTCAAGGTACACACATCCATCTTCTCATACTCATTCTCACAGTCAACAGTACCACTAACAAAACCCCCCCTTCCAGCCTTCAACGAATTCATCCACAGCCGGGAAACTACCGCAGCAACTGACCCAACCATCCGACTCTTCGACGAGATCCTCATGGCCAAAAAGGCACGCGGTCGCCCCGGCCTCTCCTCGGGCCTCTCGCGTCTTTCCACGATCCGCCAATCCCACGGCGCATCCGCCTCTGCATTCAGTCTGGCACCTCCATCCCGCACTCCCTCCAAAGCACCTGCTTACCTCACCGACAACTCTGACCACATCTGGCGCACCGCCTCCGTGCCCCTACCAAAGGGCAACTTCCCCGGCGAATACCGCTCCGTAATAACACGCATCCCATCACGCCTCGACCGCACATTGATGCGTGAACCACGTGCCATTCAGGGCGTTCCAAGGATGGAACAGCGCGGCACAAGAGCCTTTATGCGCAAACAAGTCCCCAGTATGCTGGGTACTACTCCTCCACCATAGACTTATCCACAAGTGCTCTGTTCACAAAATCGTACAAATGTCGCTACGGACCTGTGCAACTCATGTCACTCGACTACAGTCATCCATGTACATTAAATCACATTCTTGTACTGTACTTATTTTCAAATGTTACCTAAAGGCATACACTAAGGGAATGCAAAAGATGTTTGTATCCTGCCCCCAATACGGACAGGATTTTTAAAAGGGGGCAAAATTGGCCAACGGGGCGGGGACTTAGTAAAGGAATATACACGCACGGAGCTGGCATGCTACATTGACTCTGAACTTTTGATTCATCGTTACCTCTTTTATTCATTGGCCAATCGCTTCTCATGTTTGTGTCTTGTCGTTGGCTCACTAATTGATGCGACCTGGAGTAAAAGACACTATAGGAGTATCGATCAAATTAGCACTTTTGCTTTCTTCCTGTTTAAGTAAATGTACAATTTAGCCGTCTCTACAGTGTACTACCTCATTCACACTTCTATGCTAAGCTATGCATGACCAGACCACACCTGCCAATTGTGTTGTGTTGTTGTATCAAAATTCTGTCACCTTGACGCCAATCATGTTGTTCCTGACTCCCACAGCAAATACATCATCTCTGGATCAGAGTTCATGTCCTGGTAAAAGCAAACGCCAACGCCAAAATCTGCACATCTCCTCTTTATCTTCTGTACCTGCCGTTGCGAGTCGACCCGGGTGGATTTTCCGCCCTGAAGGCCTTCGTATCAAAGTCCTCCCAACCAATGTCTTTGAGGATCTGCCCGATGAGAGACGAGTAGCTTAGATGACCCTTTGGTAGCGCCTTGATGCAATGATTCTCCACCTTGCCGGCTCCTTGGATTTTCTGCAGACCAGCAATCCCGCAATGAATGTTGCATGTACGATACAAGAACCCCAGGATGTAATCCTTCTCAGAGTACACATTTACCAGTCGGCCGGATACAACGCTTTTCAGAGTTAGCCAGACCAGGCTCTGTGATGGGACTGGCGCCCCAATCATGACTACGGAGTCAATCACGCCAAACTGGCGTCTCTCCGCCAGTATCATTAAGCAAGCATACAATGCTCGAGCACCAAGGCTGTATCCGATCAAGGACACCGGCCGCTCGCCTTGAAACTTGTGTCGTATGAGAGCGTCGGCCAGTACAGCGCCTGCCTTCTCTGCTCGAACCATGCCCACACTCCAAGCGTTGTCCACGATTTTACTGACCCGTAGGAGTGGCTCTGGCCAGGTAGACTCTATCAGGGTTTTGAAAACTGCGAGCCATTTTAGCATGCGCTGCAAGGATTGCAAAACGTAAGGAGGAGACTTACTGGTTTTGGACTCGATTTCTCGTTTAGTGCTTCCCCAAGCTGTACTCTTGATGACCGTCTCGAGCGAGCTTCCAAGGTTGGTCAGCGCAACGTCTTCCCAACGCATGGCAAATACTTCTGGCTGGTTCTTGAGAAACCGCCAGGGCTTGACAGTATCTTCAGAGTCTATAAGGAATCCGCTAATTGCTACCAGAACGCGGAGCCTGCGATCCCAAACAGGTGATTCTCTGGCATCGGTGTAGTCGTACTTGGCGCCGTTGCCTAGCCGAACAAAAGCAAAATCTTGTAGTTCTCTGGTAAACACCTCCAACATCTTACTCATTGGTCTGGTAGGATTCATTCCGAAAAGAGACCCCATCAAAATTCCATTCTCGGCCATGATGCCCAAAAGACCCCCGGCGGCAATGGCCGTCAAGCCTAATCCACCTTGTAAGGTACCTACGCCGACGTTTCTCAAAGCTGCGGCAAGATTGTTCGGACAAGATGTGCCAGTTCCACTGCTTAGTCCCAATTTCCATTTTCTAGGTGCTTTTGTTTCATCGGGTTTGGTGGCATCGTCTTCTGGAGGCACGTCTAGAGCTGCTCTTGCCAGCCCTCGAGCCAGCCTAGTCTCATCGTCTTGGTAGATTGCAAAAGGTAAATTGAGAGAAGAAGCAAGTTTGACCAGGAGAAGTCGAGAATTTGCATTATAATCTTGCAACGATAAAAGGATCAATAGAGCAATATGTAAGAGGAGCTTTCGTCTACCTTCAGAAAGAGCCCATAGCGGGTTTGGAAGAGGAGGGTGTCTTGTAACTAACTCGGGATCTACGTGATCTGACGGGGTCCGAAGTGGACCTTGTCTTGTTAGTTTATACAACAATAGAACATAGAGCAGTTGATGCAGATATAATTAGACGACATACCCGCGGCAAGTGTCAAAGCACCCGACCCTCCTCTTCCGCCACGACCACCTCGAGAAGCACGGTACCCTCCGCGAGCACTGCGACCTCGACCACGATAACCGGGGCCACCAGCAGCTCCATCGTTGACATTGATCTCTTTGAGTCTCTGTAAGACGTTGCCCTGCCATTTCTTGAAAAAGGCAAGCGCTTCCTTCTTGAGTTCCGGAAGTTGCGAAACCCGTTCTGCCTTCTCTTGCTGTTCGATGGCCGGTTGAGCCTTGTCGTGCGTCACTGACGACTCCTCCTGGGAATTTCTATACGGGGAATTCGGCGTGGTCATGTTCTCTTTGTTGTCGCTGTTGTCGTCGTCGCCGTTTTGCTGTAGAGGAAGTGAGAGCCAATGCCGCTGTTCGTACTCTCCACAAACCGGACGGACGGGAGGAGTATCGAATATGTTGCTCACATCCTTGAGCATTCTCTCGGTAATTGCAGAAACAAGAGTAAGAAAGTCATTTTTCTCGGCAAGGGAAAGAATTCCGGTGAGGTCAACAGGTCGACGGGCTATTTGGTGTCCGCTTCCCCGAGATCCACGGCCCATGGTGTAAGTCGAGCCGACCAAGGCACGATATCGGAAATATTCGCAACGACTTGCAAGATTGCGAGGGCTGAACAGTTTATAGATATCAGTCCCGAGAGGGCAGTGAATGTTACAAACGTCGATGTTTTCTTAGTTGCAAAGCGAACTATGGCGTTGGAACTGTACAGTGAATAAAGGAAATCATGAAGCCAGACAAAGGCGTCTAGCAAGCAAAGACACAATGGTCTGGCTTTGGAAGCAGGCGAGAGAAAGATGAGGAATTGTCACATTTGCAAGACGAAATCGTACCTTTTGTTCAGATTCAAGTCAGAAAGTAAAATTTGCACAAGAAGGAAGGAAGCACCTACCGCGACGACGTGAAGACCCAGGGCAGGATGCTCGGGACGAGGAGCAGGGCGGCAGCTGGCGACCAGCTGGCAGCTCCTGCGCCCAAGTGTCAAACAAAACACATGAAGCGTCTCGCCAACTTGTCGGAAGTCAAGGATGAAGAATACCGTAGGAATGAGCGTTGGAAGTGATGCCCGTTCGTCCTGCAAATGAAGGACCGAAGTCTTTGTAACCGCAAGCCGGCAGAACAATGCATATGCGATCATGAGATATCAGGACAAGAGATAGAGGAACTTTTGTCTAGGAGCAACACTTATAGCTCGAAATGAATGCGGAATGCACAGAATGCCTCTAGCCGTTCCGTGCGTGTCAATTTCTTCCCAAGCACATCTGGCACACGAGACCGCTCCTCTTCTCGGACAACCGTCAAATGTCACATTTCCCGGTTTGTTCGCCTCTACTTATTTTTATCGTATGTACAGACATTTCAGCCTTGACGTGAAACTCAGTTGTATGGACTTTTAGGCATATTCATGCTTCTCTGGGAGTTTCCACACCCTGCTTCAACACCGACTCATCGACATGCTCGAATCACCTTCAAACCAAGCCAAAGACATGCTCCGGATACGTGTCTGCTCTCCTACGTTGCCGTAGGTTGAGCTACATCGATGCTCGCTGGCGAGAAGTCGCACAAGCGCCACACGGAACAGGTGTTGTTGTCACGGTAATCCCGTTTGTATTTGAACATCACTTGATGCAACGGCCAGTGTTTGCTGAACACACAGAGATCTCTCCGACGACAGCATGAAACGTCTTGTTTGTTGGCGCAGTGTGGCTTTGTCTTGAATTTGTTCTACACGACAGGCTGCCGGCTTGCTTCCTCCCACACGCGGCTCGTCGCTCAGGCCGTGTAATACCCGAGAGATTCGTCAGCATGGTGGTGGCCTTGTGCTCGAGACATCATAGTAGAGAATCATCAATCTTGTAGTCGCATGAAACTATTCTTCCATTTTGTGGTATCTCAAATGTGCTGGCATAGCAAAGGGTGGCAAATCACAACCGCAGGCTGGACAAGCAAGGTTGTCAGAATCTTCCCAGCCCATATTGGGCTCAAAATCTTCCGTACTACTGGTGCTAACTACCGAGTCCTCATCATCATTAGACAAAGGCTCGAGCCTGAACGGACGAAGAACTTCATCCTGTCTCTTGAACATGGCAGAAATATCTCGCCCCGAACCTTGCTTGTCATCTGCAGCGCCTGCCACCATGTTTGCGACACATATGTTGATGAGCTGTAGGTTCCATTTCTGGCCCTTTTCAAGTTGCAACCGTCTAAGCAAGGGCAAAAGAGCTTCTGCTACCAACTGCTGGGCCAATGCGTCTATGTCGGCCGACGTATCGAACACAAGAGTAGGCAGGGGGCCCGATCTGGATATTCGATTGAAGTTTGGGGTCGCTTGGCTGCCTTGTCTTGTCGGCCACGATCTGATTGCAAGCCTCAGAGTTTTTGGCCGAGCAATCCACCGTTGTGCTCCCGGCTCATCCGCATGCTTGTCTGGAGCAAGGAGATCTATCCTCATTCGTCGGATAAGAGAGCACGAAAGCTTGTGTAGTTCCTCTGTGATCAGAGAGATTGTCTCCAGCCCTTTATACGTGTCTTCAATGCTTATTTGCGAGGGTATGTCACCAGCCTCTTTGACTTCAGTCGGGTCGATCCCGTGTAATAGACCCCAAACTCGTACGCCAACACCCCTCTCCGCCCCAGGTCCAGCTAAAAGAGATTCTAAAAACCCCGGGGATATCGATGGATGCAAGCGAACGTCTCGAGCAAAAACAGCCGACGTAAACGAATGAGAGTCCGCATCGACTTCCATTCCAAGAACATGTGACTCTAGTTGCATGGAAATTTTGAACCCTAGACCCGGTATTTGTCTCGTCTTGTGGCTGTCAATGAATGAAATAACGTCATTATCGTCCAGGGCAAGTAATGTCGTTTGATTGCGAGGTTTGTTGCGGCCACCAACTAGTTTACTCAAAAGCTTATTGGTTGCTATGCCACAGGTAGACGTATATCCAAAGTCAACCTCTATTTTAGTACGCAGATAGTTCGCGAGGTGAGATCCGAGTAAGAGTCTCAGGTACACCTTGCTATCCAGCGGCGTCTCGTCGGGAATGGTGCCTTCAACACAGCCCGCCATACTGGCCAGGTCACACTTGAATCCATCCTCAGGGTCTTTCTTGGACAAATAGAAGAATGAGTTTGCCAGGGAATTTATGTTGAGGCATTCAATATTGTAATCAACAATGTCCGTAACATCTATTCAAGTTAGGGACCTGGGCAGAATGAATGATGCTCCCACATACCCATAAAGACTTCGTCGAAACCCAGTCGCTCTGCCTTATTATTCCAAGAATGAGATCGAAGAAAGTTAAACAATATCTTGCTCATATCACGAAAGGGAGTTAGGTCCTCTCCATCAACGAGCACCAGGTCCGGGCATACTTTCCTTGCCTCAGATATGAGCATCAACTTTTTGACGCCCAGCTTACGCGCATTGTAGTTGCAAGTGGCAAGAATGTTTTTCTGCTTCACACCAAGAGCCTTGTATTTTAAAGCTGGGTTCTTGTTCTCAAACACTTGTGCGTAGAAGCAGTCATAATCCTGCCAGTCGTCAGTCACAGTCAGGTCTGGAGTACTGGAGGCAGACAAAGGTCTGGAGTACTGGAGGCAGACAAACAAATTGCAGTATAACGCGGTCATGCTTCTGCTTTGGCACGCGTTTGGATTGCAGATCCATGGGCAGAGAAGTATTTTATTCTCCGCGATGGCGGCAGGGACGTCATCCGATAATCACGACATGTACTAGTTGGTGTCGATGTGCATGTCATGTCAATTGGCAACGGGCAGCCGTGAACCGGGCTCGCCAGCTGCCAACAACTGACCAATTGTGGGGGCGCAATGTGGACATGGTCTGGTGGGTTGCAATGGCCAAATTCACAGACTTGCAGCATTCATCCTTCACATTGATGAGTCCGATGTTTTCTTTTCCTTTCTTTGTAAGGAGAAATAAAATACAGACACATTACGCTACGCACTTGAAAATGACCAGTTAATACTTTTCTGGCTCGCTGCACAAAGCAAGGTGTGATCGTCTTGCGAAATCCCCTTTCTGGATCGCCACACCAACTTCGACTGCCTGCCATATTCTCTGACGTTTCTTCTTTCGAGCTCCAAATGCAATAAAACCTCGGTGCAGGGTTCATCCTTCACATCACAATGTCGGTCAGCTGCACCCAAGCGCGATACTTATGAGTAGAGCCATAACAACAGATCCCGGAGGACAGTCTGTGGAAGGGGTGGCGATCTATTAGACGCGCTGGCCGCCACAAGGAAGAGAGACCTGGTTAGCTGGATTATTGACGCTAGAGAATGGTTGAAACCCCTGGTAAGCCACCGCTGGCTCTGTCTGTTCCTCAGAAAGGGTTTATTCTGCGACGTGTCGCACAGCGTAGGCAAAGGCTGGCCATGACATCAAAATAGATTTTGGCACTGGGTCTACAAGAGTCGATGGACCGGGTTGTTCTTCAACCGTCAGAACAGGAGCATCTCCATATCCAAGTCTGCCCGTGATTACCCATTATGGCCCGTCGATTCCAGGCGGAACAGAAATCAACATCATCAACAGCAATTTCAGGAGGCGACGACGACGCGGCTAAGGCTAAGAGGTGGATCACCAACAAGGATGGAAACAAGCGCCACAATGATTATGAATGGTCTGACTTCTGGGAAGCATGTTTTTTTGTCAGACAAACGCCTTCCTAATTTCCGAAGCTTACTTGCATGGGTCTGTCTTGGCTCTTAGATGTCGACATGGCCGTGAGTCCTCGCCAAGGTTCGCCGAAGGATTCGAATGGGCCGCAACTGGTGTGCTACATACGCTTCAACACACCAAGGTCGGTCTACATCTTATCAACGCCATCAAGTTCTGCCATTGATTTTGTTTGCTACCCCGCCTGCAAGCCAAGGTGATATTGGGACGAGTTGTGCAGGATAGACGCCAGAAGGTGGAAACAGGCGACATGGAGCAGGTTGTGATTGGGGCATCACCGTGGTTGTCCCACGCCTCCGCAAGGGTCGGCGCTTACACACTGCCTCCGTCAAGCTGACAGCCAACCACGACGATCCTGTCCTTTTGGGATGGATGCCCGAAGAAGAGAGGGTGAGCTGGATGAAGAAACCCTCCGTTTCCTTCGATGCTGTTTGTTCGGGTAAACGTTAGCTGGGGGTTTCTCTCCTCACATGCACATCTAGTGCGGCGCTTGCTGGGACAACTCTTTCATGGCCCATCCTGGCCTCGAAGAATGGCCACCCTCATTGTGGACATTGTATATAGCCTTCTCACGCCAGCTTCCAAGAATGTTGGCCCTCTTTTGTATTTGTCTGCTTTGACCATATGATCTCACTTCATATTGTGCCCCCTTGACGGGATGCTGCACTGCCACGTTTGTTGGTCGACAGGTATCAAAAAAAGCAGGAGATTTCATCTTACACGTTGCATTGGCCCCGAATCATATTGGGGTCACACGAGAACTTCCTTTAATAATTCAGAGGTAGTATTTCTACCTCACACACAGACTAGTCAACAATGGCTTCACAGCAGCCCTCGAGCATGTCCAAGAGACCTCGGTTGTCTCTTCAGATCAAGACGGCGTGCAACCCGCCATCGAAAAGCCTAAGGGGCATTCCCTTGAACCCAAGTGATCCGACTACGTTCAATACAATGTCAAACATTTACGTTACGGCTATTGAGAGGTCCTCGGCCATGCAATCTGAACCCATCACCGCCATAAATACCCTTCAGAATTTCAGTCTTCAATCACCAATCGAGAAGAGTGACTCAAAACCAAGGGTCGTGACGCCATACGTACCAACATATCCTGAGACGCCATTAACAGCACAACCAGTCTCACCGCAGCAAGTGAATTATGTGTTCCCAAGCACAATGACTGCCACGCCACCCCTGTCGGCGGGAGCAGTTGACAATACATCAAAAGTTTTTACATTTTCGTCAGCGGACATTTCATCACCAAGGACAAGCCGGACGGTTGAGTCACCAATAGATGATCGGACACCACTACGTCGCCGGGCACTTTATTCATTCTCAAGATACGATAGTCAGCTTCCATACACACATCCTCGAAGCCTGCACAGCATCCTCAGGAACTCTCCCCTTCCTCCCAGAACAGCAATTCCACCACCATCCCCAAGGCGGCAGTCCCTGCGTCTGCAAGAAAAAGCCGCCAAGAAGGTAGAATACGACAGCCCGTTGGAAGAAGAAATCACCACATCCAAATACATCAGGTCTCACATTGACCTTTTATCCGAAGATGCCTCCCCCTTATCTCCCGCATACATCCACTCCGCCGTGGCCAGAGAGCCTGACACAGTCCTCGACATGGCTTTAGCATTCACCGCCAATGAGATTCAGGACGGTGGACAAACTCCCGGCCCCTTTGAAGAAATGAGACGCAGGATGGCAGGACTAGGAGCCGGGTCTCCCATGTCTCCTGATGCGTCAACAATCAACCGGAAGCGAAAGCGTACCGAAAAGAAGCGGCACTGGGTATGGACTATTGGGCAGGAGGAAGACGAGGAAGACGTCGGCGGTGCCATTGCTGCTTTGCGATCTGGAGCAGCAAACAAGAAGGCTAGAGCGTCTGAAGAGGGTGGCCAAGACGTTACATATGAAGAATTATTGACGCCCAGTATTGAAAGCGTCAGCTCTGCAGCCGATTCTTCAGAGGTGGAAATGTTGGACACGGCCAGTGTCGCATCTACAGACGAGCAACCACGGCGTTGTCTCTCCGTGCCATCTGATACGGAAGCGGAGGCAAAGACTCCAACAGCGCCAAGAGGCGGTATTGAATCCGCGCAGCAGAAGAGGGATACACCTATTCCGGAGTTGGCTGAGAATGGCGACGCGTCTATGCATGCTGTACATGAAAATTAGTATCATTTGGTCTTGGTCTTGGGATAGGCGTCATGTGCATGGAAGGCAATGGATGGGTGCATAGCATTTCTCACGAGTTATGAAGTTGTTACATAGCATGTATAGCTTAAATAGCAGCAATCAGATTTGAACTCAACGATTGTCTCGCATGTGATGGGCATGCCGCAGTGTTCAACACCTATGTGTTTCCAGTAGTCTGTTATTGTCCTAAAAGAAAATTATCCCACGCAATCTTGTTCCACATATCCAGTGCCAGTAAAATGAGCATTCAAAGGCAGGAGTGTCAACAGGCAGCATTCACATACAAGACAGGCAATATCTAGAAGGAAATCCCAATTTTACCATCTATTTGCAATAAATATCCGTCAGTGTATAGCGCCATCTATTTGGTACTTTTAGCAGCCTGTTGCTGCTGGTAATATAACTCCTCTGCAGATTTAATGCACTGCATATTAGCGCCAAGTTTGTTGATTGTCTCCATCCACTCATCATATTCATCCGAGTCAAAGACGATACCGCCGCCTAAGAACCCAATCATTAGTAAACACGAACACAACACACAAAGGGAGAGTAAAAGCAACAGAGACATACCAGCTTGAAGATAAGCCACCCCATCCTTGACCATCATTGTCCTCAACGCAATACAGGTATCCATTGCACCCTCTACCGAGTTTCCACTCTCATCCTGGCTGCCGTAGCCAAAGTATCCCACCGCACCAGCGTAAATGCCGCGCTTCTCCTTCTCCAGCTCGGCGATGAGTTCCATGGCACGAACTTTGGGTGCGCCGGAGACAGTGCCAGCCGGGAAGACGGACCTGAATGCATCGAAACGTGTCTTTTCTGGCCGCAAGACGCCTGATACCTGTGAAACGAGGTGCTGGACGTGGCTGAACTTTTCGACAACCATGAGGCGGTCGACACGGACGGTAAAAGGGTCTCCCACGCGGTTGATGTCGTTGCGGGCGAGATCGACCAGCATGACGTGTTCGGCACGGTCCTTGAGTGAGCTGCTTAGTTCGTCTGCTAGTTTCTGGTCCTCTTCGGGTGTCTTGCCGCGCTTGACGGTACCAGCGATGGGGTGTGTGATGATTCTGCCGGCCTCACTCTTGACGAGGAGCTCGGGTGATGCGCCTACAATCTGAAAGTCCTTGCAGTTGACGTAGAATAGGTACGGCGACGGGTTGACAGTTCGAAGGTGTCTGTAGATGTTGAAGGGGTGAAGGCTGGTAGGACGGGCGAACCGTTGTGACGGCACGCATTGGAAGATGTCGCCTTTGACAATGTGCTCCTTTAGCTTGGTGACGTGTGCTTCGTAGCCCTTTTGGCCAATGTTGGAGGTGGCTTCTTGTCCCAGTTCGATGGGTCCTTGCTCAGGGAGTTCAATCTCCGGCGAGTTGAGCACGTCGACCAGTTCGTCAATGGTGCTCTTGGCCTTGTCGTAGGCCTCTTGTAAGCCTGTCTTGCCGTCCTCCGGTACCGCAACGTAGCTTATGACCTTGATGATGCCGTAGAATCTGTCAAATGCGACAATGGTGTCGAAAAGCATGAAGAGCGACTCCGGGATCTTGAGGACATCCTTCATTGGCCGTGCCGTCTTGGGCTCAAAGTACCGGACACAGTCGTAGCCTACATAGCCAATGGCACCGCCCGTCAACGGCGGCAGCTGCAGGCCGGGAACGTGAGCGACGACATGCTCTGCTAATTCCTTCTCCAGAGCAGGGAGGGGATCTGTCTCGGGTCCGTAGCCTGGTCCGGTGGCGAGAATCTTGCGCGGGCCGGCGCCAACGAAGCTATACCGACCAACTTGTTCTGTGGCGGCGGACTCGAACAGGAATGAGTACTCGGACGAGGAGTGTGCTGAGATTTTGAGATATGCTGCGGATGGAGTGATGAGGTCGGAGGATATCTGGCGGTATATGGGGATGAGGGTCGGCTTCTTTCCGGGGCCGGTGTGAGGCTTCTCGATGATGGACCGGACGGTGTCGAGGGTTGGGACGATGGCTCGCTGTTGGGCAGGTTGAGTCAGCACCAGGTTTCCATTGGGCATTTTTTGAGCCTGCAACGAGGTGTCTGGGCTTTTGTGGTTGAAGGGTGCACTTACTGAGCCCGCCATGGTCGATTGCTGCTTCGTGCTGAAAAACGAAGCGTCTGAGAGGTGGTGGGTTACGGGATGTGGTGTTGAGAATTCGAGGTTGGGCTGAGATGGCGGGAGGCGAGAGCTCGAAATATTTCTTACATGTATCGGCACTGGTCAATCAACGTCGCTAAGTTGTCTGTCATTGTGTGGAGGGGCACTTGGTCAATCCAGATGTCTCACCGCGGGGCAAGACAAGAGGTACATATACATATCACAATACGGTAGATGCTGCGTATATCAAGTAACGCTACTTCTCGAAACAGTCAGAGCTTACCCACGCCTGCGCCCTGCGACTTCGGAACTAGAACACAACATCTACAACGATTCAATGTTCAATCTTCTGTCATCCGTCGTTATTTTCATAGCTGGCCCCCAAAAAACCCGGTTACCATAGGGAGTGCTACAATTGCAGAAAAACAGCTCTATTAACTACGTCTACTAACGAAGCCACCATCATTAATATTATGTATCCAATCTACATCCAATGGAAAAGCAAGTTTACCCTCTGACCGCCACGAGCATCTCATCCTGGGCATGACAGTGTCAACCCAGCACATCTATATCGGGAAATAACACCTGCAAGCAACGACACTTACGCACAATGTAAACTCCTCATCATCATCTAATGATAAAGACCCAAATCTCCCCACCACGCACATCTAGTCGCATTAACCCTACTCGACACAACCTTTTCCGCCGTCGACGTGATGTTGACCAAAGCTCTCTGCATACCGGGGTGAGGAAAGCGCTGGCCACTCTTCATCACCGGTACTCCATTCTGCACAAAACTGACAATGGCGGTTTGCAGACTATCTTGAGCCTCTGGGCATGCGGCGGGAGCATACGGGTTGTTGAAGGTATAGCCCAGATCCTGAACATGGAAGCCAGGAGATACGCCAAACTCATCTAATCACCACGCTCGTCAGCACCATTTTTCCAAGTTTTCCCAACCTGTGGACAACTTACATGCATATCCCTTGTCCTTGGTAACTCTGCTGAGCAAGTCATAATTGCAATCGATGACAGCCTCGCTCCACAGCCTCATCTGCCGTGTATCATAATCAACATATCCCAAAGAGCCGTCAAATTGGGGAGGATACAGCGTCTCAGCAAGATACCCCTGACTCTTTTCAGAAACTCCCGTCACAGACCTAGCCAGCCAAGACTTGAACTGCTCCTCCGTCTTCACAGTCGGATCAAAGAAAAAAGCACCCTCAAACATGTTGTGGCCTGTCAAAACCTTGACAGAAGGATCAAGACGGCCCTGTTTGACGATACTAATTGGCGATTGAGTAACATAGTCGCCGTCGATAACGGGTCCGTAGATGTAATTGATGGTTGGAGCGGCACCAATTTGAGCTGCGTTGGCTGTAATAACAGCCTTCTCATCCATTTTGCGCGCTTCCTTCAAGGTGCTGACGTTGAGATACGTCAAGAACTCGCCAAAGCTGGATTCAACCTCCTTGCCAGACGGCATGTAAGCGGGACTTTGGGGAATTGCCTGAGCAAAAGGACTAGGTCCCTTGTCTCCTCGAGCTGCCATATGCAAGAGAATAGAGCCCCCGCCACCGGATTCTCCCATGACCGTCACTCTGTCCTTTGCGCCGCCAAAGAGATGAATGTTTTGTTGGACCCATTCCAGCGCCATTCGTTGGTCAAGGAGACCTGCGTTGAGATTTCCATCATTCTTGACCTCTGGGCCGGCAAGGAAGCCAAGAGCGCCCAGACGGTAGTTCAGTGACACAAATATCATGTCGTCCCTGTTTTTGGCAGCGTGGATAAGTAGGCCGCTTGGGTCGAAGCCCGGCTGCGGAGTGCCTTGCTTTGAGCCCAATACATAACCACCACCATGAATCTATCGCTGTATTAGCAAGCAACATCTCTACCCGAGAGGCCTTGTGAAACGTACCCAGACCAGAACGGGAGCCCCATGGCCTTTACCCCCTCTCCTCAACGCCTTCTTCGGCACATGAACATCTAAGAATAAGCAATCCTCTGAAGCACCTTCGTTTGGATCACCCGGAAACACAGTTCCATTTAGAATAGCCTCTTCCCACTCCTTCAAATCAAACGGCTTATTCGGGTTGGAAAACTTCGCAGCTGGCACAAACGCCTTGCTCTGCCAAACGGGAATGCCCTGGGGACACATTCGGAATTCCGCGCCGGTCTGAACGTGGGTTCTGTTTCGCTTGGGAGGGAGAGGGGCGCGGAAGCGACGGACTTCGGTTGGATTCTGGGCATAGCGGATATTTTGAAATTTATAGACTTGGGTTGTCTCGTTGTAGGAGAGTGCTTGGTGGCGTTCCTGGCTTGTTCAGTATTTGGTTTGGTTATGGGAGGCAGTTGGACTTACATATCCTAGGTCGACGATTGGGAGGCATGTTGGGTTTGTGGTTGGGACGGCGGATGCACTGAGTGTGAGGGAGAGAGCTAAGAAGCCGTACATGAGTGTTTTCATGTTAATTTGCGATTAGGGATTAGGGATGTCGGTATGTAGTAAGAATGTAGTCTGTGAAGTAGATGCTTGGTTGATCTTGTCGTTTGTTGACAATGTCCGGCCAGACATGCCCATCTTTATACTTTTCAAACTCTCCATCCCAGAACCAACTATTCATATCTCATCCCGCAAATCAATCATCATATTTCCCAAAAGAGTAGTGTATCTCAATAAAAAGACAAGCACATCAGCATCATCATCCTAGTCACTTACACAGCCGCAACTATCTCCGAAGGATCGATCGAACTAGTCCAAAAAGAGTACTGTATGTCCCAGAATGGTAAGTGGCATTTGTATTGCTCCGATGAGCAGAACACCACACTCCCGGCGGGTGAATTATTGTGGCTAAGGTTAAATCGGCGGAATTGATACCTAAACATCATGCCGTGATTTATCGATTTTATTTTTAGACGCTCAATCTTCCATATGAGTCGTTAGAAGGTTCGTGGACTTCTAGAAGAGTTTGTGGTTGGCGGCCATGAAGCGTAATGCATGTAAGCGCTAAGAATGGACGACTTCAAACCTGATCTCACGGGATTTTAGGATCACTCATATGAACCTCATACCAACATGACCACGATTTCATTGCCTGCTGGCATTCGCAATAAAATAAGCCAGTGACAGCTAGCATCGTGACCAACCCCCAGCAATGGAAAGCCAACTCCTCTTCATCAACAAAACCTCATCCTCAACCCTCTCAAGCAAGCAAGATGAAAAGGCCAAAATCCTAAGCCACGTCCAGTCTAAACGTCGCAAAGCTGAGGCAAAATCCAAGTCCGCCGAGCCCTGGACATCATTCGCCTCCATAATACCAACAACTCGTACCAAACCCCCAAAGCAACAGAGCAACTCCAAAGCAAACACTGTCACACATCACTTCCGTCTCCCATCCTCATATCCCTCTTTCAACGCCTCGGACCCCTTCCACTGTACATCTGTCCATACCACTCCCAACACCCACATCCTCCTACAACACACCTTCAGTCTCGCCTCCCGCTCCAACTTCCTCGCCGAAGCATTCGCCCCCTCGGCCATCTGCTCCAAAGGCCGGCCCATCCGCCACGAGGCCATCTTCCACGCTCGTTTACGGCAATGCATCCACGACCAAACGCACATGTATGCCACATTGGCGTACGGCTCCAGTCTCCTCGGCTGGATGATGGGGCGCTTTCAAACCCACCCCCCAGAGTATTTCCTTTCCATGGCTCTGCCGTCTGTGCGGAAGAGCTTATCTGCGGATTGTCAGGTTGACAACTGGCTCTTGTTATCGATGTATGCGCTTGCCGTGACGGAAATGTGGAATGGCATCCCGTCCATGTGGATAGGGAACGAGCGCTACGGAACAGTCATGCGGATGAGCCAGTATGGTTTCGCGGCATGTAGGGTTCATCTACGGGCGTTGCTGGCCCTGGTTTTGGATAATGGCGGTTGGGGAGCGTTTGATCCGTATGTTTTGGATAGTGTGTTGTTGGCGGATAAGTATCTCGCCGTGAGCGACATGTCACTCCCTGTTATACCGGTGACTTTTGATCCGGGCCCTTTGTCTGCACTGGAGAGGCAGAGATTGGGAAGTACGGAGGATGTGTCGGAGGAACTTGGTCAGGGTATTTTGGAGGAGACTGCGAGTCTCGTTCTGAAGGGGGCTGTGGCAGACTTGGTAGATTATTGTCAGACGGCACAGCAACGTTGGCGTTTGCCTGGGATGGATGACAGTACGGAGGCATGGCTCTTTCGACGACTGCAGGCACTTTTATACCGTTTTCTGCATATGTATCACGATGCTGAGCTGGGGTTGGGTGATAAGCGCGTGTGCGTTGCGACATTGACGTTTATTTTTGGCTCGATTACAGGGAAGGGGCCCCAGGTTAGTGCTCAGCAAGTGGCGAGGACTTTGTATGCTCATCTGTTGGTTGGGGACTGGCCGAACAATGGCCTGCATCTGTGGTATTTGGTACTGGGGGCCATGGCGTTGGGTGAGTCGGTGGAAAGATCGTGGTTTATGAATAGACTGAGAGTATTGCGTGTCTGGGACCTGTCCAGGGAGGAAATTGCAATGAAGCTGAAGAAGTTTCTGTTTCTCGAGGTCAAACAAGGCGCACAACTGACAGCGTTGGTGGCAGAGCTTGGACCAGATAGATGATATGCGGTTGGTTCAGCTCGTGTAACCATGTTGCATATCGGGCGTGCAGATTGTTGATAAATAAACGCATAAACCCGCTGTAGTCTGCAGTCTTCTAATTCCAATCTGTTCCTTGCATGCAGATTCCGGCCAACAAACAACATTAAAGTTAGCTCTCCACCCCCAAAGCCTTGACGCCCACGATCCGGCCATCTGCACTCGACACTACCCAATACTCGGTCCTAGTCTTATCTCTTACGACGCTGTAAACCCTCACGTCATTACCCTTGGTGGCCTCTCTCACGGCCTCAATCAATTTGGTATACTGGCCCAGTGAGTCCCAATCGACCGGATCCATGATGCTAATGTCGGCGTTGTCAGCGTCCCAGTGCTTGATGAGCTTGGCGAACTCGGCTGTAAGCGATGTTAGCATGAATGCGTCGCCACTGAAATAATTGACATCTAAGCGAGAACAAGACAAAAGCGATGAGATCGAAACGTACTCTCATCTGGTAACCCATCGCCGCTCCACTTCAGCGAAACCTCTTCAAACGGTTCATCCGCATCAGTCACATACACCGCATCCTGGCACGCATCTCGAATGACTTTGGGAGCTTGCGATCCTTCGTCCATGGTTTTGAAAGCCGTCTTCTTCTGAGCACTTTGCTTTGCTGCGTAAGCGTTTCCGTCGTCGAGATCCTGATTCGCTTTGTCGAGAAACGCCATGTAATCTTCGTCGCTGGCCATACTAGTACTGTGACAGTCGACGCGGACGGTTTCACAGCGCGACTCGGTTCGTGGATGTGGCAAAGAAATGGCCTGCGAAAGATGATGGTGAGGGGCTGTAATCAAGACGGAAGCTGTGCGCTTTCCGGATAGCTTGAGCGAGTCACTTCGCAGTTTGTCGAAACCTCGGTAACTTGTTCGAGCCAATGATGAGGGCTGCAAAGGATATGGATGGTAGTGCTTCAGCGGCCAAATGCTTCTATACATTCACGGGCGTCATGGAAATAAAGAGAGGTAAGGAAGTGATGTTGCTATTCTCAATTGAGTTCGACATCTGATTTCGTTTCCGTGACGAACTAGCGAGTGGGGGTGACGTCAGAATTGGAAAACGGGCAAAATTCAAGTTCAGGTTATTGAAATGTCTAGCTGAGTTTAAGTTGTACCACAGCAATACCCACTCGACCGCACCTTCCGTTTTCAATTCCCAGGTTTTTTTCAACCCCACGAACTTCAATCCATATCCAACCTGACGCAGGCTTTGACACCCTGGGTTCATCTTCAACCGCTTCGTCTACCTCCGTCTTCTTTTCTTCCGTCTTTGAGAAGCTTGGTATTGCGTCAATATCGCTCCAGTGTTAGATTGAATGTGTGTGAGCGTCCATCCCAGCGCACAGCTCCAAACTCGACAGCAAGTAAGGGTGGCAGTCGCAACATGAACGCCAGAGTAAGCCAAACGTCCCCCAGGGCCGCCTCTACGTCGAGAGAGTCCTTCCAGCGGACATTGTATGCGTATCTTTGACCTTTGCTGGAGCAGTAAAAGTCAACTTCGTCTATCAGTTCTGCCAGAACTTTGTTCGCCGAACTAGCAAACGCCTTAGTCAAGTCAAGAAGGCGTACGCAACGGAGTCTAGCTTGCGAGAAACACAGCTCAAGGGCGAAATGCATCGCCCGGCCGTCCTGCCCGGCTGTCCACTCAAAAACGGCATAAGCGTACAAGTCATTGTGTCTTACGATGGCTGACCTCCAATCCTCGGGGACCGTGGGTCTCAGTATATCAGATACTTCGTCGTATTCCCAGGCGTTGTCCGGAAACCCTTCCTTCCATTTCCAAGGCTGTAGCTTGCCATGCACATCTCTCTGTACATTCCGCAATACGACACTACATGGCCTTAGAGTCTGGCTCTGCTTTGTCAACGTCAGCCGTTTTATAGGAGGCTCCGGCTCGAAAGGCGCAATCCGCCGTGGTGCAGTACTGGCTCGTTCGTAACGGTCCGCCTCAAATCTACTCTTTACCAGATCGATACCGAGCCTGTAAAGCTTCTTATCAACGAATTCGTAGCAGGAGGTGACCATATAAACGTCACCTACCGCTGCGGATCCCAAATCACTGTCCTGTGAGGTAGGTAGATTTATGGTAATGCCTTTGTTGGAAATGGACACCTCCCCAATTCCGAGACTCCTAGAAGCTGCTACACGACCGCAGGCTGAGAAGTATTTCGGCGATGGAGCCAAGACGCCAATGTGCTGCTCGAGACAGGACATGGTAGACGCATCCCACGCAAAGATGGATTGATCTTCGCTTTCCTTGAGAATCTCTTCTTGCAGTCGAATGAACGCCTTGTCGCCTTCGCCATACAAAAGTGGCATATTGACGTTAAATAACCCTAGGAGGCAATATGCAATGTCCTCTGGGCGCGTAGTTTGTCGATGCGCCGCCCAAGAAAGTATTTGAGCAACGGTAGCCATTTGGAACTCGCCATCTTTAAGTGCGCGACTCGGGATCCTAGTCACCTTGGATATTCTTCTCGATAGCCCCTTCCTGCTCCCAATGTAGTGCCAGCGTTTATCGAAGAACTGGACCTCAGTTGGTGCGAGGAGCTCCTGCAAAGTGAACCCCCTCGTGAACCATCTCGCTCCGGAAAAGTGCGAGCGAACAGGTCCTCCGTCATACTGAACGTCGTCAAGGAAAGCAAAGCATATTTCCGACTCGCGATACCAACGAAACATGGAGTTTATTGCCTCTGAAAGCTCCGCGCTGCTGGTCTTGTCGATGCAGCAGGTGTCTACCCACACGTACTGCACAGGATTCTCCTTTTGCTCAACCTGGTACTTCTTTACGGCTTGACAGAAGTCCAAGATTTTGATCCATCCTTCTTTTCTGCATGTTGTGCGGAAATTGGGGCTATTTAACTCTTGAAGAGTTATCTCCTGCTTTCCCCAGGTGTGAGAGAGCGCTATGTAGGGTGGTGGTGAAGCAACGAATTCCTCAAGCTGGAGGGTGTCAATGTGGAGGAGACGCATATCTAAGGCCGGAAATGGTAATTTGCCTTCAATCAAGAGTTGTTGCACTAAACAAAAGGGTGTGGTATAGTTGATGCTGACTCCTCCTCATCAGAGCTGGAAGTCTTTAGCCTTTAGTGAGGCTGTGAAGTGAGGCGGCTTTACGTTTCATGGTTGGCGATGTATGGGCAGCCTTGTTCCTGCGTCACGGCATATGATTGGCCTGCCTGTACTGCATTGAAGTTATTCTTTCCAAGTTGCCCTTTGGCTTCCTTTGATATTGTTGGAATCGTTGCACTTTGGACTTTCTGACAATGGCGATGCCACCTCTACGGGTGATTCTGCGACCATCAACATGCACTTGACGATCAGCTTAGCACTCGCAAACTACACTCTTGCCCAATAGGCAGCAGGCTATATTGGTACTAATTTTCGTTCAAATCTGACAAATGTGCAGCAATGCAGATTCCACACGTCTTTGTTTCGCGATCACAGAGAGCTCAACATGGCCGACATCGCCACCAGGACTGACTATTAACACTACGAAGAATATTACCACTTCATTTTCTGTACACTAATCTATCTAGCTTCAAACAGACTTTTATCCAACACTAGAAAGTCAACCCATCAGAATGCGATATTTAAAAAGTACCAGTCGTGGTGCAAACAACCTGCCTTGGTCAACGATGTCGCCTGACAACATTGACGGCCGTAAACCTCTAGATAAGTGGTTTTTCGGTTGCTAAGTTGAAGATGAACATTTAACGAAAACGGCAAGTGATAATGAAGAAGTAATATAACTGGCTGAAGAAAATAATGCTTGCCTCCTTATAAAGTAGCAGCTATACACAAACACGCAAGTCTCGCATCACTCTCGCCTTGCGTAACACGTCAAATATAAACGGGCATGGTAATTGGCCCGCATGGAGATCAAACCGAGGCGATCGACCTATACAGAGTCTTTTTAGGAAACACTCTTCCCGATAAATAATTATCTATATTATCAGCGCACTGGCCTCGTGAAGAAACTCCCAATTGCTGCGCCACGCAATATACCCAATACTGGGAACGACCAAAAAGGCAGGTTATACCATAACTCGTGGCCGCGAGAGACGGAAGTTCAAGTATAAATGTAACTACTAGCCAACTCCAGGATATCTCTTTATTCTGCAAAGCAATCAACTCTAGTATCGTCTACAAAGAAATCTTCTCACGCAAAGTCGCCTACAGAAAGTCGTCAACAAGTTTCTCTAATACTATATTATCTACATACAGGAGAAGAGTTTCCCCATGTGCCAAATAATTGAAACATTTACAGGCCCCATGGAGCCAAAATATTGCATTGCTCACGTAGTGCCGTGTGTAGCAGTGCAAACCTCTGCCATAGAGCAAGCTGAAGGGAAAGATTTTCTCCCAGGAATGACCTATGCGGCAAATACTCCGTCGAATGTGATCAGCGCCATTGAGCCAAGACCAACATTACGCCACAAATTCAGCCGACGACAAAACCCATGATTCGTAAGACAGTATTGTCTGCTATAGATGTCTAATGTGCGTCTTTGGCTGAGAAACTAATGAATAGGCGCGTTGACTAGGGTTGAGATACCACTGATGCCGTTACCTAAGGGATGGTCATGTTCATGTCCCTGGAGGATATTCCGGGCGGCAAATAGAATGGTGTATATGCCATCCAAGTACTTGCGAACACGCCGGTAAGTTTATTTACAGTACTCACCTAAAAGAATGGCCACAGTCTTTGACTGCACACTATTTAATCTGGAAGGAGTCAGAATCAAATGGAGTGTGTGCCGCCTGTGGCGGCTGTAGTGAAAATATAAACAATCTCGGCCCTTGCTGGTGCCGTAAGCGAAATATGAGGCGGATGTCGTGATACAATTCAGCTATGTTCAAGGGATATGTGTGGCTTGACCTTGTTGATGACGAAGATGCGTATTGTTCTTGAAATGGTATTGCGTCATCTACTTCATATGAGTTACTCTTCGGTTAAGTCATCTTAGGGTACAGTATTTTATGGTAGCGTAATATCAGAGTTGGTCAAACACGTATTTTACTCGACGATTAGGATGTTCCCTCTTGTTGCCGTCGGTACAGTATTGTAATCCCGTGTGACACGTCTTTCGTCCTGACGACCTTCCTCCTAAACACTCTTACACCATCATGGGAGCCAAATTCAGCTGCTTGATATACACCGACAAAACACTCTCAAGTTGGGCTCCAGGGAAAATATTGCCAAGTCACAGCTCATCCCCTAGTTCACGCCTAAAACCTACAAAGCAATTCCACTGGCACCAATCTCAACACCACAAGCCTCAAATCATCCGTCAGAAACTCCAGCTCGGCCCATCGACAAGCATCCGCGATAGTCCGCAAGCCACCAACATCGCACCACATCACAAAAAGCACATCACCATCCGAATAACCAGTTCTAGACCCTCAGCTTCTCACCCAAACAAGTCATTCCAGCCGGAAACCCCATGTGAGCACTCACCAATCCTCCACCACGCTTCCCAGGCTTCCCAGGCTTCCCAGGCTTCCGCCCCCAAAGCCAACATCTACCCGTTTTCCCGCCATGCAGATCGCCAACTTTATTGATGATGCCAAATACGCCCCAATGGTGCAAAGGGTTGGCGAAATGGCGACATTCGCTGGCCCAATTCGCTCACGCTGCCAAGACCGGCTGACCGTGCCATTTAAGCTGGATGCCAAGCTTTTGTGGTCTGGCGGATCAAACAGCCACATTTTTTTTTTAATATTGGCGCCCGTCTTTTTTATCTGTGGATGGGAGGACTTACACCACGATATGGATGGTTTGCCGTGTTTATCATGTTGGTGCTGATGGCTTTGGGGGAATATCTTGGCGAAAATGGCTGACGACGTTAAAAGACGAGAAGGACCCGGGTTCAGTGATGTCTTGCTTGGCGGTTGAACTCAGCATATTGACTGCCTTTCATTCTCATTTTCTTTGCGAAATACTGAATTTGAAAGAGAATGTCTACTGAAAAAGAGATCGATTCGAATGTCCAGGTGCGGGAGGATGACACCGCAAGTCTGGTGGTGAACTGGACGGCGGAGGAGGAAGCAAAAGCGAAGAGAAAGTAGGTGATTCCAGTCCCTTTACAAGTTCAAACTATTTTATGTTAACACAAAAAAATTACAGACTAGACCTCATCATCATGCCAATTCTCACCCTCGGCTTCTTCTGTCTTCGTAAGTCGACAACCTGTCAAACCTCCCAAAAGCACCACTCTAACAAACCCCAGAACTCGACCGCGGAAACATGGCCAACGCCATCACAGACAACTTCATGGGGGACGTCGGCATTAACCAGGACCAATTCAACGTTGGCCAACAAATGCTCTCCCTCGGCATCGTCCTCACCGAAATCCCCTCCAACATGATCCTCTACCGCGTCGGCCCAGGCAAATGGCTCACACTGCAGCTCTTCCTCTTCGGCACCGTCAGCACATTTCAAGCCTTTCAGCGCGGATACGGCGCCTTCATCGCAACACGGTTCCTCTTGGGAATCACGGAATCCGGCTTCATCCCCGGTGGTCTCTGGACGCTGTCCACATGGTATACCCGCGATGAGACTGCCAAGCGAGTCATGGTATTCTACTTTGGCAATCAGATTGGTCAAGCGTCTGCAAAGTTACTCGCGTATGGAATCTTACACATGAGGGGTGTGGGCGGACAGCCAGGTTGGTTCTGGTTGTTTGCGCTGATGGGGGCGTTTACGATTCTCAGCGGATTCATCTATGGATTCTTTTTGCCGGACTCGTTTCAGAAACCTAGGAGTACATTTTTGCCGAGGGTGTCTTGGTTCACGGAGCGGGAGTTGTATATCCTGCAGACGAGGGTGTTGCGGGATGATCCTATGAAGGGGAAGAAGAAGAGGAGTATTGGGCCTGATGCCTTTAGGAGAGCTGTGAGTTTCTATTCCTGTTGTGAGGCTAGCAAGTGTTTAAGCTAACTTTGTCGTGTAGTTTACAGACTGGCGTATCTGGGTGCACTTCCTCATTACGCTGTGCAACAACGGCCCTCAGCGAGCATTTGACACTTATGCCCCCTCCATCGTCACTAGTTTCGGGTTCGGTAGCCTCGTTAGCAATGCGTTGGCGGCAGTTGGTCTCTTTTTACAAGTTCCCATGTCATTTGCATTTAGTTGGGTCTCTGACCGGTTGTAAGTCGTCCCTGAACTCCGTCTAGGTGGGAATCTCTTGCTAAAGAAGGTGGTACATAGCAACCGCAGAGGAGAAACCGTCATGCTGGGAATGTTCTGCCACCTCCTCGGATACATCTTCAACCGCATCTTCACGCGGGTGAAGCTCCGTGGTGTGCGCTACTTTGGCGTGGTTTGGACACAGACCTTTGGAACATTTTCGCATCCCTTGAACATTGCGTGGTTGTCTCTTACTTGTAAGGATTCGGAGCAGCGCGCACTGGCTATGGCTGGGTACGTTTTCTACATACATGGACTGTCGTCGCTTCGTCATTCTTGTTCTGCTTTGTTTGTCAGAGCCATAAGCTAACAATACACTTCGATATAGAGTCATCATGAACGCCAACATAGCCGGCATCTACGGCGCACAAATTTTCCGGGCAGACGACAAACCACTTTATCAGCGAGGTTTTACCGTTGCCATTGCCGTGCTCTCTGTTGGTCTTGTGCTTGCCACTGTGCGATGGGGTGACGACTTTCTGCATCGTCGGCGCAAGGTTCGTGCTCTGGAATAAGGTCCTGGCTCACAAGCCACGGAAGAACTTTTTGCTTTTGGTGTGGCTACGCAGCGCAATTTCAAAAGTAATGGCCTCATACTGGCACCGTCAGAAAGAAACGTTGCGTTCAATGTTCAATGTGCCCGATGTGAAACGTGTTTTTTGCATAGGCGGTGACGTTGGGCCACCACCCTGAATTCTAGGGGGTTGGATGTTTGTTTTTGATACGATGATTCAAGCGTAACCGAAGTGTTTACCAACGACATTTGCAAGCCCACATTGTACCAGTTTGAAGCTGGAAGCTTCTTTGGGTGAGGATTATGGCATGGTTAAATGGTTGTTGTCGAGTAAACTTTGTCTGTCTGCCAGTGATTCCCAAGCATCCACGTACTGAAGTCGAATACACGAAGATTTTTCATGGTAGATGCCATAGCTTGAGTAATTGCCCTTGATGGTAGCCATAAGTCCAATGTGAGGCCATTTTATCAAATAGACAAGTGCCATTGTTCACACATACCTCGACGAACCTCACATCGACAACCAAGATGCTCGTGTTGGTCTTTTGTTTTATTGGACTGGGTCTTCAGGTTGCTGGGTAACATGACGACAAGGGTAATGAACGCAACTCGACGCGTCAGGGGAGTCGGAGGAATGGCTAATCACGAGACCAACGAGGAGGGTACGTCGATGTCGATGTGCGAGTTCGATGTAGAAGCACAGCCCGACGCTTTACATGGACGTCAATCAGCGAAGTACCCTGACCAGCCCCCGACACAGTTCAAAGGATTTGATGAGATGGCCAGCCGAAACGGAGACAATGGTTGAACCCATGGAGCTGTGGCTGGGGGTGGTTAAGGAAGTCTCCCATTTGTCTGCATCCTGCACCCAACCTCGTTTTCATATTGTCTGCAACTTCAAGGGGTCGTCCTGTGCCGCTCTATTATACGTGTAAATTGACAAGACATCAGAATCATTGGCATTAAAAAGAAATTCAGCAGATAGGGTCAGGACTTATTGTGCAATATTGGCTGAGAGGGACTCAACCGGTCAATGGCCGCGGTTCCGGCGTGCAAGGGTCATGATGGTATCGACCATGTTTGGGCTGCGTTGGGCTGTGCTGCATTCTGTCTCTTCCGGTGGATATTGATGCTATTGTTCATTGTTGTTGGTTTGGATTTGACACCGCAATGGAGCGTCAAAGCTTCTCAACAAAAAGGAAATGGCAGATGTTTCTCCCTGCACAATGCAATAGTAGTCGACTCCTCTGAATGATGGTGGTCAAGGATGGGCATGGCGGGAAGAAGGGGAAAAAATTCGAGGGCGTACTATACTGTACCAGACACTTTGCCTGGCATGTTTTGTAGAAAGAAGAGAGGAGTTGCAAGCAGTTCATATCTTATAAGAGCGTCGCTTCGAGGTCGATTTTGTCAGTCCCACGTGGAGACTGACTCCAGTCGACGGTCGACAGTTGACAGTTGACCACCGGCACATTGACGGCACTCGGCCCATACATTTCCACTGTAAATTGCCCATTTTGGCAGCCACGACCCCGCGTGTTTCCCCGTCCTTTCCTTCCTGCCTGCTGACCGTTGCAAAAATCGCCTCCACCATCCCACCAAATCTCTCCCGACTCAACTTCAAACATCCGGTGGATGCCAACTTCACACACGGAGCGACCAACCGACACACACTGCTCCCATTCACCCATTCATCCCCCGGTTCCCCGTTTGTTGCAAACAACCACATCTTCCAAGTTCCAATATCAACCCTGAATCTTGATTATTTTTAGACTAGGCTGTCGATGTGGTTGTCCTCCATACCAATGCAATGCAACCATGAGCCCGCTCTCTCTGCCACCAAACAAGGTCGAGCCTTATGAGAAGCTTCCGCCGGAAACGCCAGACGTTGCCCAGCGAGCACGAGTCGTACGGGCCTGTGTTAGATGCAGAAAGCAAAAACTCAAGGCATGTACTACCTACGTTTGGCTCCTTCTCTTGTTGATACACCACTTCTAGTTTATGACAAAAGACTAATGCTAAACTTGGGCCTTGCTGCAGTGCGATGCTGTTAGACCATGCACGCTCTGTTGCCGCTCAGGCTTCACTTGCGAGGCTCGCGAGGATAATGGTCCTGCCAAGACCAGGAGAACTGCCAACAAGAGGGCTAAGAGAGAGGTCACTCTGCCAGGCTCAGTCTCTCCCGATTATAAGAAGAAACAGCTCAGCCTGACACACAATCCGGCTCGTACCAGTCCACAGTTCCCTCCGTCTCAGTCGCCAGTAGAGCCGTTTCGTTCGCCCGGCACAGCTCACCCTCTACATGGCAGCTTAAGAGAACGGCAACGGTTTGGCGCCAATAGCTCAGCCGTGGGTTTTGCTGCTCGTATATTTGGGGTCTCGGCGGGATCACATTCAGGCGATATCTCGAGCATACCTGGCCATATTGGCCGAGATAAGATGAGTGATGCCGGAACTCCCTGGTCCTTGGCGACTATGCCATGCCCGCCTTTGCCGCTCCTTGAGGCGCTCGTCGACGTCTACTTTGATCGGATGCACTGGTTCACTCTCATCTTTCACGAACCGACGTTCAGAAGGGCAGCACAAAATGTTCTCTCGAGGACCTCTTGGTATCGAAGCGAACTGGGCCATGTTCTGGCTTGTTTGATGGTATCCGCCATTGGGTTGAAGTCTGTTGCTCGGGATGCCACCTGGGCTGGACATGACATGCTTAGAGAAGCATCATTAGATCCGATAACACTTATCGAGGCTCTCATCAAGGAAATTCGTTGTCATCTTTTGGATCTTCTAGACGACTGCTCCATCGAGACTGTCCAAGTCTGCAGCCTGCTGGGAACATACTACATCTTTCACGCCTCTCCTACTTTGGCATGGAGTATACTGGGCATGTCGGTCCGCACTGCATACGCTCTCACGCTTCATTGCGACGGTGACGAAGACAATATCAATGGAAAGGAAGATGATCCCGTCATCGCTCAAGTCCGCCGTCGAAACTGGAATCACATCCTCGTTGCGGATACGTTTGCCGCCATGATATACGGACGACCAGTTTCGCTGGACGCTGCCTTTTCCTACGTCCAGCCTCTGGACCCCATGGATGACTTGTCTTTTGGGCCCAAATTGGCCCAACACCCCCTGTTTGAGCCAAATTCACCGCGCTCCATGTCTTCCCTTCCAATTTCCAATCAGACCTTCCACATGTTGAAGTATTACCTTTACGACATTGTCCGCGAGGCACTGAATCGCTTTAGACTCTTGCGTTTGCAAAGCCCCATAACACCAGAAGAGCTCGTTTCTCTAGTCCAGGCCGTGCAGCATGTTCGGTCGTTGTTGCATGCTTGGAGGGCAGATCTGCCTGCGGTGTTCAACACTAACCCCGCGGCTCAAGAAGCTACTCTAGCGGAAATCAACAGCATACCAGACTTGTCCCCTGTGGAGGAGCTCTCGCGGCGACAGCTGTGCCGTCAAATCAATGCCTTGAACGTAACATATAATAGCGCCGTCATATTCATCCATCGCCCCATCTTGGAGTATCGACTAACAACAAACTCACCTCATGCGCTGCCAAGCGAAACCCTCCAGGTCGTCTCCGAATCATTGCATCTGTCTGTCAATGCAGCACTCGACATGTCTCGAGTCCCAGTCTCACGTCTTGAAAACCAGTTCGCAATGTCGTTTGTGCTGATGAACTTCTTCACTGCCGGCGTCATTCTCTGTATCCCGCCCACTACTTGGCCGCTGAGTTCCATCGCCCATGAAGCCAAGGCCGGCACTTTACGCATCATCCGCGCTAGTCGAGCAATGAAACACCTTACGCCGATTGCCTCTCACACTGAGCAACTGCTTACGGGGCTGTTGAAGCGCAGCCTACAACAGGAAGTCGACAACGGACTCCATCCGGACTTGAGTTTAAGAAGTGACTCTAATCGCAATTATCCAAACGTTGCACCGGCAGATCAGGCCACAGGAGTTCCACAAGAGGCGCATTTCCCAAGCCAAGAAGATGGTGAAATCCAAATTAACGGTACGAATCAGGTGGCTGTCGGAGAACCTAGGTATTCTCAAACAGATCGGCAGACGCCCTCTTCAACGGAACAAGTGAGGGTGCTCAACCCTTCTTCGTTCCCCGGTGAACAGACTTGGGACATGGAGGCAGCCAATACAGTTCCTCCCATGAACGCCATATACGACGAGAACGGAAACATTGTCGCGCCCAATGTCGACCCTCGCCGAGGAGTCATGGACTATCATTACGGCGAACAACGCCAGCAAGTTGACTCGCAATTGGATGAAGTTTTTGGTATATTTGGACAGAGTAAGTAGTTCTGCTCACACCTTTTGTAACAACGGCTACCACTCGCGACGCCTCACAATCTCTCCAGGGGGCAAACTCGTCACAAATGGTTCACTAACATGGAATCTGACAGTGCTATTTAACTTGGTGCCTAATGACCCCTATAGTGCTTGGAATTGGGGCAATGGTGGATTTTGATGAACAATGGATGACAGCATGTGGAAGAAAAGGGGAGAACGTGAGATTTATGAATGAACCATTTAGCTCTGGTGTTTTGGGAAGGGTTTTCATCAAAAGACTGGATAATTTAGAAAGCGGCATGTCTGCTTCTAACATAACGATACCAATTTTCACATGTCACAGAGGAGAATTTAGGAGCAAATACGTTTTAAAGTCATTGGGAATCTCATTTCGAATTTTCATACGTCCCTCTAGCTAGGTCCTTGTGACTGATTCATCCCATTATGAAACCAAACCCAGCCAACAGCAAGGCTTTTTTGAAAACCAACCGTTCGACACCGATGAAATGGCCCAGACATACACATAATCAAAGAAAGCACGACTATTCGCACATTTATGCGGTAGCCAAATCCTTCTTGAGAGTACCCTGGTACTGTTTCTTCTCCGCGGGTGTTTGGAAAGCACCGTGACCAAACTCGGAGGAGGTATCGATCCATTTGAGGTTGATCTTCTCGAGGGCACGGCGAGAGGTGTGAGTGAACATGGACTTGCGGAGAGTCATGACACGCTTCTTGACACCAGGAATAGATCCCTTGAGCATGACGAAGTCGTTGTTGACCTCACCATAGCGGACGAAACCACCGAGACTGAAACGTTTGTTAGAATATAAAAATTTCTTCAAGGTTGTCAATCTGACAGAAGGGGGTCAAAGGGGAAAACATACGGAGTAATCTTCTTCTTGGTGACGTCAACCTCAGTAGAGGCGCTGTCCTCAGCATCAGCCTTACCGATACGGTAAACCTTGTGGTTGACCGAGGTACGGTGGTGGTAACCCATCTGACCAGCACGGGCAACAGTCCACTGGACGTGGGAAGGATGCCAAGCACCAATACAGGCAACCTTTCGGAGACCTTTGTGCGTCTTTCTCGGCAGCTTCTTGGTACCCCAACGGGCGGTAACACCGTTGAAGCCATGGCCCTTGGTGACGGCAATAACGTCAATCATCTCATCCTGCTCAAAGATGGAGTCAATGCCGACAGGCTTCTCGAACAGGCCCTGGCCGAAGGCGACCTTGTCGGCGACGCTTCCACCGTTGACCTGAATCTCCATGAGATGGGCCTTCTTCTGCTTGAGGGGGGTCTTGCGGATCTGAGTGTGGGCAAGCACACGCACGACAGTGCAGTACTTCTTGATGCGCTCGAGCTCGCGGGTGATGCTGGCGCCGCTGGACTCGCTGTGCTTCTTGGCGTACTTGGTGAAGGCCTTCTTCTTGCTCTTGTACCAGTTCTTGTAGAAGCGGCGCTTGACCTCGTCGGACAAGTGCTCAGCCCACACGGTGGTGAGGGAGCGCAAGCCGCGGGGGGTTTCGATGTAACCGACAAGACCAACAACGATCATCTAAAAAGGATGTTAGCCATAGGCTCAAACGCCAAGCGGGCTGAGTTGTTCGTACAGGTGGTGTATCGACGACCGTGACGGCCTCTACGACTTCCTTCTTGTTGGCCTTGGCGCCAGGTCGGTCGAGGTCACGAACGATCGTGGTCATACCGGCCTTGTAGCCCATGGCGGCGGTCAGGTGGACGGGCTTCTTGGGGTCATCCTTGGGGAAGCTATACAGAGAGCGCACAATTGATTAGCCCAGCAGATTCTTTTGTTGCTTGAACCATCACCATTTTGTCTGGTGAAGGGTGTGCAAAAAAAAAAAAAATTCGAACTTACGACTTGACCTTGCCACGGTGACGGGCAGCACGCTTCCTGGGCAAGAAAGCCAGGGAGCCGTGTCGGGGAGCCTCGAACTTGCGGTGCTATTCGCAAATAATAATCAGTATTCATTGTTTTCATAAGGAAATGCGCAATCAATTCCATTGTTGCATATCGTCTTGGGCGGCTTACACTCATTTTGGCGGGCTGTGGTGGTTTGGGTTAGTAAAGAGTTGACGAAGCCTGCGTGACAGAGAAGAAGACCAAAGAGTAGGAGGGTTTTTCTTCAGAAAATTTGTGGGCGAAATTTTAAGCGAGGACCTGTGTGAGGCCGACAGACCCCATGCGTTGTGTGCGTGTGTGTGGCTCCTACTACTGGCGCTAGTCCTATTACAGTACCTTGAATATGTCTCCACCAGGGTTGGCCTTCACCGAGATCTTTTGACACCGTCCCGGCGAATGAATTCTCTCGGTGTGATTGACACAGCTCACGTGATCGTCTGACCTTCAGATCCTTGGCCGGGATGCTTTCTTTGAGACACGGGCGGCATAACTGGCCGGAAAGAGCCACTAGCGCAAATCGTGTCAACACACATTCATCTCACATCTCAATACCAGGTACCGAGGACGATGCACCATGACACACACCACTCATCAATTGAAACCATCAATTGAAACCATCAATTGAAACCATCAATTTGATTCACGTACCAAATAAAACTACTTTACTTGATGAGCGACTACTTACAGTACGGATATCGTTCGCTTGTGACTTTTGTAGCCAAAAAAGAAAACATGAAATACCGTTGCACCCATCCACCACCCTTTCCCATTCGAACCCCAAACATCCCCAGAGACAAAAGAAAAGATAAAAAGGGAATATAAAAGTTCGGGTCGTCCCCGGTGGTATACACTTAGCAAGTAAACATGAGCGAGTTTGCCGCATAACTTTCAGAGAACTCATCAAAATACTCTTTAACCCCTCCAAATAAAAAAATAATAAAAAAAGGGGCCGAGAATAAAACTCAGCACAATCACACTTTACTCCGTTTTAGCGGCGGCGCTTGATGTACCATTGACTCCTCCAATCGTTGGCGATGTTGACTTTGCATCACCGGGCCCCGACGTGGGACCAGATCCATTGGCAACAATGCCAGCCTTCTTGTCCTCTTCAGGACTATCATCGTAATCTTCGTCGACGTCCATCTTTCTTGCGGCTCGCTCAGGTTCCGAGGCGGGAGCTGCCCCGGCAGAGGGGGGTTGATCCGAAGCTGGCCGCTCCTCCTTGTGCCCTGGCCCGGTTTGTGCTTTGTCTTGGGGACCGCTGGAGGCGGCATTGCCAGTTTGCATAGGCGGGAGCTGGTTAGGGCCAATGGAGTGGTTCTGTGGGTGGTGAGCAGCCTCAGAAGGATGGTAATTATCACTTTGAGGGCGAGATTCCTCCTTCTTAGGCTCGTCCGGGCGACGCTGTTCATCAGCTCGTCGTGCTTCATTAGAGTTGCGGCGATAGCCATCCCGGGGAGGGGTTGATGGTCTACGGTGCCTCATATCATCCAGACGAGCGCGGTTTTCCTCATTAGCCTGCTTCTTGGCAGCCGACTCTTCTTCCCACTCGCGCATCCGTTTTGGCCCAACAGACGGTGGACGGTCGTCAGGGCGCTGTGCAGCCGCATCAGGGCCGGCGCCAGGAGGTGGCGGAGGGCCATTCTCAGCAGCACCTGGCGGAGGAGGACCCTCAGGATGATGAGGGGGGTAACTGGGAGCCGCCGGGTGCTGAGGGTAAGCCGACTTTGGGGACGGCATTCGATTATCATGAGGTCTAACCTCACCTCGAGGGCTGTTGGTTTGCGGTCTGAAGGGAGCAGCACCATTGGAAGGCGCGTTGGCTCCATTAGCACTGTTTGGCTGAGCCCCGGATGACGGAGGTGGGCCTCCCCAGTTAGGATTGGCAACTCGTCGTTCAGTCGGAGCTGGGCCTTGCGACGGAGGTGGAGGGGGTTGTCCATACTGATGGGCGCCAGGTGCTGGAGAAGGCCCACGGCGAGATGGACCAGGAGGAGCACCTCGGGGTTCATGATATCCTCCTTGCCGCATCTGCTGGTCCTGTTGAGGGCTGGGCTGGCGCTGAGGAGGCGGGGGAGGTCCCCTGAACGGCTCTCCTCGGTTCTCATACGGATTGGGTGGTTGTGGTGGCGGGTTGACGTTGGAGAGTCTGCCAGCCCAGTTATCACCAGCTCCAGCAGGCGCAGGTGGAGGACCGCCAGCAGGGGGCTGCTGTGCAGAACCACCCCATTGTGGTCCAACTGGGCCAGAAGGACCGGCGGCCTGGTAGGCTTGAGGATGTACATCAGCAGGTTGAGGTGCCGGAGCCTGTCCGCCGCCATTGCTACCACCGGACCGGAGGAGCTGTAGACGGGCCTTGATGTGAGGATTGCCAGGGTCAAGCTCGGCGGCTCTTTGATAGGCATCCAGGGCATCCGCAATTTGATTGTTGCAAGATTCGTACTGCATCAAGTTAGAGATGTGTGGATAAAGCAGGGCAAAAACGTAGACAAAAACATAAGACGTACCAGAGTACCGAGATCATACCACACTTCAGAAATGTAAGGGTTCAGGCGGATGGCGCGGGAGTAGGCGTCGAGGGCATCGCGATACTGGTTGATCTGATAATAGAGCACACCAATGGAGCACCAGAAAGTTGGGTTCTTTCCATCGCGGTACACCGCTTGCTGGTACGCTTCATAAGCCTTTGGGTATTTCTGCTGGGCCATGTAGCAACGACCCAAGAGATACCAGCTCTGGGCATCTTGGTTATCTAGACCCAGGACGTTAGCTTATGATGCGACGTAACATGTCGTGAATTGTTCATCTTACCAGCTGAGACGGATTTCTCCAGATACTGGATGGCCCGATCCTGGGTCTCATATGCGCTGCTTTGCTGGTGATGGAGCCATCCCAGCTGCTGAAGGACTTTGGCGTGGTTGGGGGAGTGATCAAGAACTCGTTGGTAGGCGGCTTTAGCGCTATCAAACTAGGGGGCAAGTTAGTATCTAGACAATCACGCACACAATTAATGCGACATCGAACGTACGTCTTTTTGCTGTTCGTGGACGTGACCGATCTGGAACCAGATGTCCTCCTGGGTCAAAGGGCCGGGAGGAGAATTGACGATGTACTTGAAGCACTGTTGGCCAACGCTGTTAGTATCCGATTTTGTCAGTTCAACACCAGTTGCCCATGCCACATACCTCAAGGCTTTGGTTGAACTTTGACTGCTGCTTGTATATTATACCAAGACGAAAGTATATCTCATTGGCCTTCTCAAAATCGGGTTGAATCTGCATGACCTGCGAGAAAGCCTCTTCAGCGTAGTCGTAGCTGCCATAGCGATCATAGAGAATACCGATGCCATACCAAAGCATAGGGTCCTGTGCCACCATTGTTAAAAAAAAAAAAAAACCAATGCTTGAAGCTTTTTGGGTATCCGCGTGCCATAACTGACCTTTGGGTCTCGGAGATTGACCAGGGCTTGTTGATAAGCGTCGTATGCCTTTTGCAAGTTCTCCGTCATGAGGTAGCAGTGGCCTATGTGCACAATGTCAGCGCAAATCCAAAGACATGTTTCTTGACAACAGAACGCCGACATACCAAGATTGCCCCAGGCCTCGCCATTGTTTTGTTCTATTTGTACCATGGCTCTGAAGAATTCCAGAGCCTTGTCGAAAGCCTCGCGTCCCTTGAGTAGCATGCCGATGGCATTCATGGCCGCCGTGGAGTTCTGGTTGGCCTGAAGGGCTCGTTCGTAGGCGTGCATTGCCTCGTCGGGCACGCGCAGCAGCTCGGAGAAACTTCCTATAGGGATCATTAGTCTGCTTACTTGCCATGACACAGCGCAGGTTTCCATTGAAGGGACGTCAAAGACAACATACCAATCTGCAACCATACTGCCTCGTTCATACCGGCAATTTGTTGCGACGGCGCAAAGGGCGGCGGCGGGACATTCTGGGGGGGCGCCACGGGTGCTTGATGCTGCTGCTGTTGTTGTTGCATCTGCATCATTGTGGGTGAGGGATGGTGGTTCGCCATGGTGATGACAAAAGAGTGTAGAAGCGGTACCGGCTGGGCGTTGGCTCCGCGGCGACAACCAAAGCCGGGGATGCGGATCTAAAAATGTATCGGCAGCGATAAAGACAAGGGAAGTGGCGCCTCTTGTCAGGCCAAAGGGAGGTTGTCAAGCGCGACGAGATGGCAGAGCGAAGGTGAGGAGATTCACTTCACTCCAATGTATGAGCAGTGATCAAAGGCAGTGTGCACCTAGCGCATGGACTGGGTTGAGCCCACGTTTTTTTGTCACAGGCCGGATCACCACACAGGCGTCAGGGCAAGGCAAAAAAAAAAAAAGAAAAAGGGCGACGGCGACGGCAGAGCACTCGGTGGCACAAGAACCAACAAAGGAGATTGGGGGAGTCAGAGACGGTCTGGCCCGAGATGGCAGAGGGACTTGATGTCCTGGTCCAGCGAGGCCGTATCCAGATTGACGACACTTGGGGGAAGGAGGAGGAAAGGAAGACGGACAATTGGGGAGAGGCTGTCTGGTTGGGTTGGTGGAGGAAGGACCTGCACAGCTGGCTGTCAAACTCCCCTTACCCATGAAAATGGGAGGGAACGGGCGCACTCGCGCTAGACCCACGCCGGCGTGCCGTGGCGAAGCGAGCGGGGCCACCCATGTTCACTCTGCATCTCGCAGGCGTGGCGGGTGCACATAGTGCCTGCGGTACGTACCAGACCAGACCACACTAAAGTAGCCATGAAGTCTGGTCCCAGTGCCAGCGTCAACCGCTCTCTGTTCTGCTCTCCTGGCCACTAGCAAGCTGGCCGAACCAGGCGAGTCTGAACCCAGACATGAACCCGCTGCTTGTCTGGCTGGTACTCCGGGGCCACGGTCTACGGGTGACGACCCACCATCCCATCCCATTTGATCCCATCCCACGGCCCACAATTTACAGCTGCTTGACAACATTGAACGTCGAACACAAAGTGCAAGTGCCTGGGGGCTGCCTTCTGCATGTGCATCTAGCGCATCGATTGCATCTGGCTGGCACCCCATATTTCTCCTGGTACACCTGTTAGTGCACACATACTCCATACATGCACTTCGTTACCACCGTCACAAACACAACAACCGCAACCGCCAATTGTCACGTCTCTCTGTCCTCCTTGAAGGAAGTTGACGGTTTGGTGTGGCACTTCACCAACATATCAGAATGCTCAAGCTTTCTTTCACCTCGCCAGCGGATGTAATGCACCCTGTCGCACCTCGCCTCGCGACTCGCTGCACTCAACATTGAAGCACACCCTACATCATCGGAAGGCACCAGACAGCACGCACATGCTAGATGAACCAGACACTCGAGCAGTCAAGTACATGTAACTTTCGCTGTGACCTCACCTCACACGTTAGCTGTGTCCCACCAGACCCCTTCCAGATTGAACCAGACACCCTTCAGTCTTCGGCCAGTTGTACTGGAGCTCTCAGCTCCTTGTCCTGGGCTGGCTGGCCTAGGCCGGGCTTGATGGCTGTGAGGGTCCTGCAGCTTGTCTTGCTTGTCTCGTCCTGACTTGTCCCCCCAGCTATCCTAACCTGGCAGCTCTCAAGTCAATCTGCTTCCGGGGTTCGACTTTGGTGGCGGCGAGAAATGGCCCTAGAATCGCTGACAAAGCCTGAGGCTTCACCATCGCCATCGCCGCCATTATTTTCTTCCTGCATTCCGTGACGTTGTCAAGCCACTCACGCCAAAACCAGCCTCTCGCTCGCATTATGACACTCACACCCACCAAATCTTGGCCGCCCTGAGGCTCACAGTGGGGCAGGGGCGTCACTATTCTCGCCGAGAATGGTGTACAGACAAACTTAAGTGCTGTCAATTTTAGTCCAGAGAAGAAATAATTTTTTGGTCATGCAGCATCAACACCTGGGGCTGATACATCTAGGTTGAGGCTTCGTCCTTGCGTTCTTGTTTTTCATTTAACTTCCATCGCTTCGCTCCGGCTGTCTCGCTAGATCGCCTCCCTGGCAAACAAACATTGAAGCCATCCAGGCACAGGAACACACGTGACCTCACATTGTGCCTTGCCAATCGACAAGCCAGCTTCAGCACTGTTCGAGCATCATGGTTCTGTCTGCACCGTACTTCCCTGGTGTGATCGTCACATTGCATTCTTTTTTACCTCAAAGAGCGATACCGAACAAGGCGCATGCTTGGGCACCTGTATGCTAAGGAGCAGTGCACCAAGGCTGCCATTTGATCGCAATGTGTGCCTGCTGACATATGAACTGGTGCGGTAACTTCAAACGAAATCGTCAGTTACTCCATGCTTAGCAGAACAATCTAAGAAATTCGCCCAGGTTCAGTTCGATCTTGTCATGAGGTTATTCTCCTCTGGGGCAATGTACTCCACCACACTATTTGCCCAGGTGGCTACTTCCAGCACATCTTTGATCTACTGCGTCGGGCTGAAACCGCGCCAAACTGTGTGCCTAGGGGAGAAGAGCCGTTGTCGCAGCAAGGATGGAATCGAAACAGACCAAGCCCAAACCGAAACAAGCAGACGAGAAAGGAAAAGGTGTACTTTTGAATCGAGCCAACGGATCTGACTGGGCACAAATTTCAGCAGCTCAATGGGCCAACAATCCAGCCCAAGAGTACATGACATGCTTACTCGACGGGAGATACGGAGATTGAGCTGCACTGCCAACAAATTTCTGTAAATGATGCACCGTGTCAAACATACATACTGTACGGCAAAATCTTGGGGTGGCGTCGTCCCAGCACGGTGCATGAGATGTCTGGCACGTGCTTTTACTTCTAGAACAGCAGCAAAAATGGCTTGCCTCGATAACGTGCGGTGTGTGCGAGAGTCACCGATATCGCACTGTACCGGTCTCCTTTTATCTCGGCCTAATAAAAAGAGGCATGGCTCGTCATCTTGGCTCGCATCACCACAGAAGAAAGCCACAAACGGATGGATATTTCAACATACATACAAATAAACTTCAACGCGGGGCATAGACAGATCATGCATACCTGATAAATCAGCGACGGAAACTAACGCAGTCTCCACCCATTTTGCAGAACTTGACAGGATTGCAAGAGACAAAAATCTACCACAGAAGGGAAATAATGTAAATGGCAAGAGGAAGCATCTTGAATCGTGGTATATATGTCAGTCGTGCGGTGACGGGCATCATGGTGTAGGAGTGCTTTCTGCTTTGGGCAGCAAAGCAAACTGGGTATTCCTTATCGACAATTTGTGAAAGTGAGCGGTTTGACTACTGCAAGAATACCAACAGCTAGTGCATGACCAGTGGTACACGGATTATGGATGGGTCAATCGGAAGCATGGCGGCGATGTGCCGGGGAGAATGCTGTGATGCCACCATTGCCGACAACAAGTCCGTCGTGTGCAGAACAGAGTGGTACCTCGATGCGAATGTGATGGACAGCGCTCCGTACTTGGGCGAAGAAAAAGAAAGGTCAAGGCGATTGCTCGAGCGTCAAGGTCGAAATCTCGCAGACGGGTTACACCCGCCGAACCACGCCTAAATAAAGAGATTAGTATATTCAAAGGTAAGACTCTGAACGCCGATGAAGTCGTGCTAATACCACCTAGGGAGTCCCAGACCGAGTACGGAGTGGTATGCTTAGAGACGCAAGACTGGTGAATGCTGCCGGTCGCGACATGTCCGACCTGGCTGGCAAACCGGCGGTGGTGTTGAGATGGTGCAACTATCGATCAGAAAAATCGACGTGGCGGCTAGTCCGATATACATGATGTCAGCCGGGATATTTTGAAATGGGACCACCATTCGGACCTTGGCGCCGCATTTTCCCTTGTTAAAAAAAAAACATAAAAGACAAGTCAGCCAAAGATGATCACCTTTCACAGCGAATGGATGCCGATCCAGACTCAAGCCATCTTGCACAGTAAGGTGGCTTGGTCGCCAACAAATCGTTCCCGCAGCCAATCCCCAGACCCAAGCACCAAGGCAGGATTGGCGTTCAGCCAAAGGCAGCCCGCAGCCGCATGGAGCCCATGTGCTAATTATGCAGTCATTGCGCAGGGCATGGACACAAGCGACTGGCAGTACACACACGCACGCACGCACGCACTCAGCGTGTGTAGTGCAGGCTTGAGTAGCGTCCGGAGGTCTCTGTACTCCGATCGGGGTCACATGTTGCATCGCCCAGTGTCTGTTTCTGTTGGTTCCCATACCGTCGTGCGTTTGATGTGGTGATGGCATCAGCCAGAGGCGGGAAGCGAGCAGGCTCCTTTTCGCGAGAGCATTGAGAGCCGTGGACTAAACGAAACATGATATCCATGTGGATTTGCGGATATTATGCGCACACAGAAACCATGACCGTTGTGATGGTATGGATGAAATGCTGGATCGATAACAGTCGACGACTGCTGTATGCAGAATTCTGGCGTCTGGTTCATTTGATATAATTTTAGATGCCGGCCGTGCTGATGCTGTCACCATGGACGTCAAGGTGCAGTGGGGGTCGATTGTGTGCCACCAAATGCATCAATCTGGTTCTTTTGCGGATCTTTGTTGTCGAGCTTGTGCTTGGTCTGAGTCTGTGTCTGTGTCTGTGTCTGTTGTGGGAAGAGGCGTTGGTGGTCTGGTAATTATTATCCATGGGCCATTCCACGTCCGTTTGACTGCTGGCTGGTGCATGCTCAAGTTTGGTCAACTGGCAAGTCAACTGGTCAACTGGTCAACTGGTCTGTGTGCTCAAAACGCCGCAGCCCATTCATGGCCAAATTGAACCTTGAACATGCCGAATGCTGACATGCCTGCCGCTGCACAGAGCACCAGATTGCCTTGACTTCACATCACCTTCAATTGTCATGTTCCACGTCCCACGGCCCACATCCCACGTCCCACGTCCCACGTCCCCCCGGTTCCCCCATCACTCACCTCCCCTCACCTCACACCCCTCCTAACCAACCAGCCTCCAGTCAGGCATTCAGGTTCAATCCGAACATTGAAGGCACCAAGGCAAGGCAACACCAACAGGGCCAGGAAACCCAAACCCGAACCCCAAGGAGGCTCGGCCCACTCCCTCCTTGAACTCGACCTCGACATGGAACTTGAACCAAAATGGACGTGGACATGGACGGTGGTCATGGACGTGGTCATGGACCCTGTCACGCCCTCCGGCTCCGCTTAGCTTCCCGGCTTCCATCACATCACAACTTTGTCTGTTCTGTCATCGTCGGCAACAGACAATTCGTTCGTCACCATCGCCATTGTTATTCACTACGTTCCGTGCTCAACACAACGCCGTCTCCGTTGCCAGCCCATATCGCATATCGCTATCATCCCATTCACACCAGACCACACTTGGACCACGGCCGTCATCTCCAGAATCGTCTTCTCCATCTCCACAAAGACTCCGCCCCACCCGCTGCCCATGATACTTGATACTTTTTGCAGCCCCGGCCAAGGTTTGCCTTTTGCCTTTGCCTTTGCCTTCCAACCTCCCGCGGTCAAACAGGACAGGGATGCTCCACCCATTCGGTGCCTCTCCTGAGTCGAGCTGGCCAAGCCCTTTTTCTTTCTGTCCTTGCACCAGACTCCTTTTTGCAGCACCTCTGCCTAGCGCCTAGCGTTGGCTGACGTGCCCGGTTCCACAATCACAACTTTGTCCAGGCTCAACGGATCGGGTTTATCATGGATTCATGGAGACGGTGGTGATTTGGTCATCGTGGGTGCCTCCACTGTCCGTCCCTGGCCTGGCGAAACCCCCCTGGTCTCCGGTGCTACCCTCAAACGCAACTATTATTCCTCCGTGCCCTGCCAATCTCACTGGCTTGGTGATGCAGAATTTGATTCCAGCTCCCGGCTGATGGTGATGGTGATGGCGATGGTGATGGGGGTCACAGCCAGGTCATGTCATCCATACCGAAAGAAAACCATGCATTAGTTTCTACGCCTCCGTATCAAAGGGTGACACACATGCGATATCCCATCATCCCGCTTTCGCAAAATACTCGACATCACAATAGATTTTGGCCAGCTTCGTCGTCTTTCGTGGGAGGATGGCAGCACCGCCCTTCTCTGGTTGGGTTACTCTACCACCGTGGGCGAGCGAGCCAAGATACATTCATGTGCTCGTTCTGATAATGGCATTACACAACGGATGCTGTACCTTGGTGATCATGTGTCTGCATTTGCATGTGTGAACCCTTTCCCATGCCACCAGGCCAGGTCAATGGCAAAATGCCGGTGATTCATCACCCTCGGGCTATGGTGACAACAGCACACTTCCACAGCTGTTTCTTTCGTCAAAAACGCCGCCTATTTCGGCTCTCCGCTTTCCAGTACTCCGTGCTTGCTCCACACTTTGGGCTGTTTCATGGATTTCACACATGTCTAAATGCTCCTCTCCGGTAACTGACCTGGCTTGTTTCGTGGGACATGCACACTGGGAAGCAACCTGTCTGGCTGCACGATACCCCGTTGGCTTCGGGCAGTCATACTACGCCAATCTGGACTTTGATTGATGGCTCCGGTGCAACCTCACATACCAACCAAGTCTCACCTCTATCTCGTCTTTCAACCAACCCGTGGCTTAGCAAAGGGCCCGGTGTATGAAGAAGTGGAACACTCCCTACTGGCAGCCAGGCCTCTTCCACTACGGAGCCCAGCCAGGGCGGCCAGCCAGCAGTCTCGGCAAACGATCAGGCTTTCCCGTGCAGCGCCAAGCCACGGCTGTTTGTACAGAATAACTAACGGATAACTCTATCACAGCAGTCTGGTCACCAGCCGCCCTGCACTGCACGCAACACCGCCTCGTTTCCGCAGATACCCATCTAAGCTGAGTCGTAATCTAATGTTGATGCATTGAGATGACACAATTCCAATTCCGAACAAACGGTTCACCTCTGTTCCTGATTATGTCACATGTGGAGGCTGCAGTTGGGCTACATCATCAAGACCTACCCTAAAGGCGGTTGCTGAAAATAGTGACACACAGACAAGCGGTGTGCTTCTGTCCTGATTTGTCCAGTGGCAAGGCAGCATGCCGAGTTGGACATGAACAGTGTGATCTTCTTTGTTCTGTAGGTTCATGCGAAGCGCATGTGCGTGCTGCATTCCGTCAAATGACCAACAGTGTAAGTCGACGTGTCTGAGATGCAATCCAATGACAACGCAGACAATTTACCAGACGAATAAAATGGCAGGTGATTATCATACTCATAATATATGTAAATATCCGGAAATTAATAAGGGCAAAACATCCAGGACATGGCAAACTATAATTATTATCGCTTTATTGCTATGCATTCGAGTCATGAGGTAGAAATATAATAATCCTCTGTAATCACTGACAAAGGAGTCAAAAAAAAAAAAAAAAACATCACAAGCATTCCAACTCCGTCCTCCGAAGAGGGGGGTATTCCCACCAAACAGGATAAACGTCCACTCTCACAACCCCTACCTATCCTACAACAAACAGCCATTTCAAACCGGCCTCAGATTCCCACCGCCTAGTTCTTACCAGGTCCATCATCATGATCCGGTTCAAACTTCGTCTCCCCCAACACAGCACCCGGTTGCGATGCCATGGCCGTATGTGTATTAGGCTGAGGCTGCGTTTGAACAGGCGGGCCAGACGGCGCAGGAGCAGGTCCAGGTGCCCGCGTCGCAGCAGCACTGAGTCTCTGGTCAAGAGCTTTAAGGGCAATGGCTCTCCTGCGCTCTGCCTCAGCGCGTGCCGTACCCGGCGTACCTCTTTGCAGGGCGCGGTCTCCCCTTGCAGATACGTCTGCCTGAGAGAATGGCGTGCAGAGGCGCATAGCGACGAGGACCTCGAAAATCTGGTCTGACACAGCAGCGACAAGGGGCTTGACGGGGGCGGGGAAGAATTCGGCAAAGGCAAACGTTTCGCTGGCGTCGCCGCGCAGAGACGCAGGCTGCGAGGAGTCTAGGTCGGGAAACACCTTCTTGTAGAACCGGAGGTATGTCCAGCTGGTGAGCAAGCCAAAGGTAGCTTGCCACAGGGCCGCTCGCGAGAGAAGCGGCGTCAGGGACAGGACTGTCACGATGCCGATGTACAGGAGCGGGAATCGGGGCACCTTGAGCGAGATGATGCCGCGGAAGAGGGTGACCGTGTGGGCGGGGATGAGCTGGCTGAATGCGACGAGGAAGGCGACCTGGATGGAGACGCCGCCAGAAATAGTGGTGAGACTAGATGTCAAAAATGTTAGCTTGATAGATCACAGTCTGCGTGTGACATTTGGGAAATAGTTACGCACGTCCAGTTTGTATTCCGAGTAAGCGTAAAGAACAACACCATGACCAAAAACGTCAACACGTTAGGAACAAGCGTCACCAGGGCCAAAAACTTGGCCAAATCGGCCGACGACCACGCCCGTTCCAGATACCGCCCTCCATGGTACAGCGTCAATCCGGAAATCGCCAACGTGAAGATATTACCTTCCACGAGCGCCGTGGTCAGAAACGTCCAGGGGTACACGAGCGAGAGCTGCGGCACGAGCGTCAGGTACGGGATAACGACGTGCGAGTCCTCTGTCCATTGGCGGTATCGGATAGCCGCGCTCAGGAACGACTGGAATAGTAGCGCTATGAGGAGGGCGCGCGTCACGGGCGGGATGTTTATCCTCGGAGGCATGGCCGGCGGTTGGGAGTGTGGTCCCTGATGAGGTTGGGTTGTAAAAGGATTTATATCGTCATGAGACGGGGATGCGCTTCGGGAGTTGTAGTCGCCGCGTGGGTGTTTTTCGCTTTTTGTGCGTACCGTGCTGTGACGGGGATATTGATGGTTGTGGTCTGCCTGAGTTGGTATCACCTTGATTTCCTTGCCTTCTCCTATGTGGTGTTGAAGCTATGTCGCATGGCTTGGCAGCTTGGTGGTGACACGTGCCTGGAAGGGTAATGTGGCTGGTGGTTGAGGTTATTGCCTCAGGCTGAAACGTGACTGTGGCTCAGTGGAAACAGGGTGGAAAGTAATCCATGACTGTGAAATATGTTGCCCATGAGATTGTGTTTGTATTGCGATGACCAGTGTTCTTTCTATGTGCAATTGGGGTTTCAATAGCATAGACTCTGTATTGGCTCGGTTGTGGCTGAATCGCGGAATGGTTCGGATTCCGAGATACCCACAGAAACATCATCATGTTGCTCTTGAACTGACCAAACTTCAACTTGCCAACATGCTGCCGCCAACTTGAATAAATCTGCAACGTGACAATGGATTGCATGTGGGAGAATACTTCTACGACTGAGTGATAAGAGATGGATGTGCCTGTAGCCGCCAACGTTCTCGGTACTCTTGGTGCAGTAGGTTCCTGCCAGCGGTCTTATCAAGCTGATACTAACATCACGTACAGGTATGCTGGTCTATTCAGGTGCGTTTTGAATATGCTACGCGATCACACCCCATGAACCTGACATGTGTTGCAGCTTATTCCCCAAATTGTGGTTAATTACCGCCGCCACAATGCCACGGGGCTCCAGTCATCGATGATGATGTTGTGGGCTTGGGCGGGAGTTCCCCTCGGTGTATACAATATCGTGGAAGAGTTCAACATTGCGCTTCGTATACAGCCCCAAATTCTCACTTTTCTTAGCTTGGTAACCTGGATCCAATGCTACTACTACCAGAGGGTGTGTCTCAAGCTCCCGCAATACCGAGAATGACGCTAAACATGACCAGGGTTGGACGATTTCGCGATCATTGCTTACCTTGGCGCCAATTATAGTCATAATGGGAGGCTGCCAAGCCTCTCTCATTATTGGACTTCGAATTCTCAAGTCGCGAAGTGTACATTGGCCAATGACTCTGATGGCTGTGCTTTCCGCGTGTTTGCTGGCTGCCGGTGTACTGAGCCACTACTGGGATATCTGGGTTCATCGAACTGTCCGAGGTATATCATTTCTCTTTGTGGGGATCGACGCCGCTGGGGATTTATTCTCTTTGATATCGGTCTTTTTCCAGCCCAAGCTGGACGTTTTGGGAATGGTTATTTATGGTACAGAGCTAGTTTTGTGGCTCGGAGTCTTCGCCTGTGGAGGATACTACAACTTTCTTCCATGGGCTCGGAAAAGGTGGCTCGCCAAGCGGGATTCACCTGAGGCATATGAAAATAGGGAACTTGATCATGTAGATGCGGCAAACGGGAGCCTCTACTTGCAGGACTTGCCATCATCAACATCGGTTTTCCGGACGGTGTCAGCAGCTTCTGATGGCCTACGTTCCAGAGCCGTGGTATCAGGAGGACAAAATGGCGGAACTGGGGAGCCAGATGCGATGCATGCAAATCCGTGAACTGCAACTGTGCAGCCATGTTCCTGGCCGGTATGACGGTTTGGTTGTGATCGTCTTGATGTGTATTGGAGAATCGGAGAGGCAAATATCGTTCACGCTGAGTCAAATGCTTCCACTGAAGCATTATCTTCTTTCGAGAGAGCCGACCATATTATGTGTACTGCAGCCCTGGTGTAATACCGGGTTGTCACTCGTCCGACAAGGTGAGCAGGACATACCTTGTGCCTTAAAATAGAAATGCGTGGAGTGGGGGTGGAGAGTCCTCCGCCACGACCCTTGGAGGTGAAGTTTGAATAGAGATACCTTCAATAGCCTTGTCCTTGATGAATCTTGTATCACCGCGGGAAGTGATCAGTTGCGGGCTGGTCTTTTGAATTCGTTGACAGCGTTTTCTTTGAGGATAAGGGGTTGACGAGGTGGAGCTGGTCCTCCGTATTATTAGAGGTCTCTTCAGTCAATGCGAACCCCTGCCACGATGCCGCTTAGATTGAATGGTCCATCGTGTCTGATTGACAGGTGACGCCGCTCAGCTCCAGCTGCGGGCCAAGGTTGGTGCCATTTCGTAAACAAAGATTTATTACAATACCCTCTCACGGTGTGCCAATGTCGTTGTCCAAGTCTGTCACTGTCTGCAACCCCTGTCGGCGCGACGCAAGTCACGTCCCAACGTTTGTCAGATGGCCCAGCAATTGAGCCAGTGAGATCTGAATTGAATGGGCGGCCAATTAATGTTGCGAACCCTCCGAGAAGGAAACCCAGCGCAGTGGCGGATCTATTTTGCAGACGATCTGTACGGAGTAAATATCGAGGTATTTCTTACCAACTCCCACGGTGACGACTAGATCTTGCTGACCGTCGAATCGTACCAAAGGGCTGGTGACTGCGTCGGGCTGTAGCCTGTCAGTGACCTTCATCGTCCATACTTGGTTGTATTGTACAGGCCTGGTGTAAAGCGGTCCGTTCTTGTTTCCTGTCCCATCATTGGCCCAAGCAGCTTCCAGTCCCTCTGGTCCCTTGGCATCAGCACCCCATTCATGTATGTATTCATGTGGCAGCAGATCTGCATAGTCTCAGATTCCAGAGGCACATGGGGTGGCCTACAGAGCACCACATCCCAGAAGTCACGAGAGAGTGAGTGCCGAGTGGGCGTGAGGGTGCGGTGCGGCCACTGCCCCGATCTCACCAGAGAGCTTCAGTCGCCATCATAGGCATGTTTCAAATAGACTTGCAGCGAGTCGATGGTTCGAGTGAGATAGGCAAGTGTCTGCGGGCAATTTCGGCTGTGAGGGTGAAGATCTGGCTCATCTTGGAGGGCCAAGCATCAGCGTGGTGCCATATTTGGGCTTGGGCTCCCTCAACAGCAGTATCCCGAGGTAAGCAGGTACATGCGATTTGCGTTTCAATGATGGGACGAATGCCGGTGGCAATCTGACTCCATGTCTCCCGTGGTCCGGCGCGCAGTTACCCGCTAGACTTGTCCATCCCAGGTCTCGCTAATTCCACACTCATCTGACACCGACTTACAATCTGTGGTCAAAGGTATTTGAACATATCCAAGTATACACAAACGCAGCTCAATATGCCTCAACACACAACGCGATATGCGATACCTTTCCTTGTTCAAATACTTCTGACCCCCCACTGTACCACCACGAACGGCAGAGACTTGACTCAATCCGAAGATGGTTCTGACGAGATGGTGTGAGTTAGTTGTAAAGGCGGTGGATTGTTTGCGAATTGAATAGCACAGGAACGACGAGACTGCACCTTGGCAAAGCTGCGCCACGATGGCTCTTGTCAACCTCAGCGCATAAAGGCTGGCGTCGATCGCGTCCGAGCTAGGTTCTGACACCCTGTCCAGAGATGGTAACAGGTATATCGGTCTCTCACCAGCGTCTGTTATTACTCCTGTATGCCACTTGGCTAGCCCTCCTATTATTGCACAGAGAATGCACGGAGAATGTTGGGCTGGGCCAAGCATCTGGCTGCTGATTGCTGCATCTGGCGCCACTCACCCCCGTTCCAGGGTCTCAGGCCATTTAGTCTCCCGTTGTGTTTCCACGGATCCCACATTGAAGTCAATCAAGGGCCAGTAAATAACCATCAGCCCCGGCCCTATGTACACTTTGTCTCTGCTTTTGTTGCAAGGCGAAGCCACGAGTGAATGGCTGACGACGGCGCACCCGCCCAAGTGGTGCTTGAAAGGCTTGATTTGATCCGTTTGGAACAGGGCACTCCATCTCTGCCTGTCATCTACCAGTTCAGGTCCTCTGGCGCGTGTGATGCTGTTGCAGATGGCGCGACCCAGGAACAGGCCGCCAATACTGTACATCCCATCCCTGAGCAGCGAGACAGGAAATACTGGTGCGGATGGTCGAACAGGTTCAAGAAACAGAAGCCACACGTTTCGCTCCCGCAGTGGCGACGTCGCTGTTTCGCATGGTCTCAAGTCATTGAGGTCAAGGCTTGTGGCATACCATCGTCATTTGGAAGCCCACCGTCGAAATGGAGCCAGAATGACCCACCCACCTGTGTCCCCCCATGTCACACGGAATCCCCGTTCGAGCCCAGAGGAAGGGCAGAGAGGGCAGAGCCGGCACCAGGTCATCTTCAACGGGTCATTTCCGGGGAAAAGGGACAGAGGATCGAACTGCACAGTTGACTCTGGGCCTCGTCACTGCGAAGAGGAAGAAAAAGAAGGAAGGATCGAAGGCGCATATAATCCCAAATATGGACAGTCTTGTGCATTGCGTGATGCACCAGCAGGGCAGATGGGACCGTGATGGTGATGGTTGAAGAGACGCGCCGTGCTGAGGGTAATGCTCATGCAGGTTCGACCAGGGCGGTGGACTCTTGTTCCAATATCCAGATTTGTCCATCGTCAATGACCAGCGGCTGAGAAGCGTGTTGCTGACGGGTGACGATGCAATTAGGTGATAAACCATAGGTTGTCGGGGAAAGGGGAAGCTGGGCCGGCTTGGTTCCAGCGGCGCTGCAGGCGAGCACGACAGAGGGACGGCGAAGTCGACGATACTTTTGGCGATGGAGCTAGTGAGTGACCCTTTTTCACGTCTCCATGTCGTTTCGTACCGGCCAGACCAGGCTTATTGACCAGACTGCCAGACAAGACTCCAACCAGACTTGACTTGACAACAAGCAGAATCGACATGCAAAAAACCCACAATTGTGTGCCCTTTGAGACTTTTGAGAACACGCCCCCACACACCCATGCCAACAACGTCTTGTGCCAACGTTCACTTCCATATCCAGGGCCACGTCCATCAAATGCCTGTCCCTGCTTGCCCGTCCACATGCCCGTACATAATGTACATACACCCTTGCGCACCCCAGCGGGAGTGACAATCGGACATTGGTTCAATCTTTTGTTGGTCAAGTGCGTGACAGTGTGTCCATCTTGGTCATGGCTGGGTTGCCTTGCCTTGCCTTGCCTTACCTTGCTTTGCCTTGCCGGCTGGGCTGGCTGGCGAGCCGTCTGGTCCCCATGCGTCCATCAAGAGATCCTGTGGTTCCCAAGGCACCTAGGACTGGAACCTGTCAACCAAAGTAGAGACACGCAGGAGGCGGAGATGGAGAAAGACAGAGGCGCAGCCGAAACGGCATTTGATGCTTCCAAGGCAAGTCACCAGTTTGTGGACTGGGTTGACGAGTATCTATTGTACGGTTTCGTGGATGCAGATGATCGAGGAGGCTGATCTGATGGAATGGCCAGAGCAGAGCAGACATGGCTTGAACTTGGGTCCGGAGTCTGGTACTTGAGGACCTGTGCCACTTTTCGATTTGCTTGGGGAACGTTGATGAAGTTTGGAACAAGAACCAGACTGGAAGAAGACTGGGCAAGGTCAGACCAACCAGACCAGATTCGATGTAGGTACCGAGGTACGTACCTGCGACCAGTTTTGGCGTTTGACGCCAGTCTTGGCCCCAATTCAAGGTCCGAAGGGTTACCCACTTCGCCTGCTTGCACCTGCACTTGCACTTGCAATGAGCACAACCATTCCCGACTTCTAGTCACTCTATTTCGAAGGGGGGACTGTGGAGGTCTGGTCAAGCAAGTACCCTTTAATGTACCTGTTCACCTCCCTCCTGTCTGCCGGTACCAACGCTTGAGACCAGACCGTCCCTCGATGTCGCCCCAGTTCTCAAGTTCAAGGTTGCCAGGCCCCGGGCCAGGCAGGCCACTCCAGTCCAGTCAATCCAGCCCAGCCCAGTCCAGTCTGTCCATGTCTGTCTCGCCAGCCCAGAGCCGAGCAGAACTGAGATGTGGATTTCATCTCGCTCTTGAATCTTCACTCACTCACTCCCTCACCTTGATTCTCACTTTTTGCTTCATCTCCCCCCCGTCATCGACTCCCCGTGTGTCGCCCTCGCCCCGGCGACTGCTCGACGACTTCACCCTCATCGACTGCCACGGAATTTGCAACCCACGACTGTGTTTTTACGTTTGGGAGCACCACCCGGTCACCCGTCGACTTTGCCGCCAGTTGCGCGGCGCGCCTGGCAACCATGGTGGTCAAGGAATTTCTCGACTCGGATAGGGTCAACTTTCTGATTTGGAGGTTCGTTTTCGACATGCCCCAAGCACACCGCGCCTCGCTTCGCCTCGGTGCTCTTGACTCAGCTGCTGGATGTGAATCGCCTCAGGGACAAGCTGCAGATTATTTTGCCCTTTTTTTTTATCCTCCCGCAGCTCTCCTTGTTGAGTCCATCTGATGCGTGCCAGCACTGACGTTGAGAGCCTCCGTCCCCCGGCTTCTTCCCCAGTCGTTTGCAGGTCCTTTTTTTTTCTCTGCTAACCGTTGTGCAGGTATCTGTTAGAAGGAAGTACGTGGTACCAGCTTTTCTTTTCGATCGCATCCTGTTTTATTTTTTAATTGTCACCCATGACGACGCGCACCGCAGTCCAAATTCATTCTCACAGCAAGACTCGTCTAACTGATCTTTTTTTTTTCTTCCCCCGTTGCAGATTATCGCGAAACTGCCGCCAAGTTCCAAAAGGAGTGGCACGTAAAGGAGCCACACCGAGATTTCCCCTTCGCGCCTCATGTCAAGGGCCATGCACTTGTTTCTGTCGTCAACAGAGGATTGCTGTACTATGCACTTGAACGTGAATATGCAATCAATCAGGTATGCATCCTTTCCTACTCTTCCGAGCTTTGAGTCTTTTGAGCGGTCGGTCCTTGCCGGGAATACCGACTCATCTCACCCAAACGCATGGGCTTGGCTTCAACGATTGTCTTTGATTTGGTTTGGTGTGGATGTGCAGGCAGGCAGGCAGGCGCCTTATCTCTCTCATGGTTGAGCCTTGTCTACGTTTGGCCACCTCGCACAAGTGAAGCACGTACACAATCAAGCAAGCATCGAGGCAAACAAATCACATCAACCGACTCGCTCAAGAACATTTTTTTTTTTTACTGACTAGACACTCTTGCGACAGCTTCCTCAAACCACGGCCAGCGCAGAGGCACAGTCGCTGCAGGTCGGTGTCTTTGGACCACTGAACTCGCAGCAACCGGCCAAAGTGGAAGAAGGGGAAGGCGCTGCAGTCGGCGGCGACCTGGAATCATCACGGAAGCGCATCCAACATCAGCTACCGAATGGCTCGCCGGCAAAGAAACCGCGCCTCAGCAATGGCTATACTGATGCATCCGCATCCGCACCCGTGGCCACGGCGGCCACCACCACGTCCACAACTACCAACACCACCACAACCTCCGCCACCACACCCATGGACGTCGATCCCAGCCATCAACACCACGCCCACAACCCTCACTCTCACGCACATTCTCACGACAACCAGCACGACACCAGCAACAATCACGCCTATCCGTCACCGCTGGAAGGCGAACAATTACCACCGCCCATCACACGCACCGATGGCCCCGAGCAAGGTACGCAGGTCGACAAGGTGGAGGAGTTATCGCCAGACACAACCTTCATCCGACTCATGGACGACGAACGCTCGTCGCGCAAGGCGTCGGAAGCCACAGCTACGCCATCTCCCTCCCCAGTAGGCGCTGAGAATGCGCCTGTGTTGCTGCAGTGCGAGTGGAACCCCCGCGACCCATCAATGTTGGCGGCTGCTGGAACCGATGCACTAGCCCGCGTTTGGACCATTTCTCGTTCCCCGGCTGCTGAGCCACCAGGCAAAGATGGACGAGATCACGTGGCTCCCCTCGCCAACACTTTGATCGACCCTGATACACCGCGAACAACCACAGTCACGGCCTTATCGTGGACGTCGGATGGCACGGCCATTGCCGTTGCCACTGATTCAGGGTCGTCGGCCGCGGTGAGTGTGTGGTCGGCCGACGGTGTCCACATGCAGACGATGGAAGTATCAGAACCGCCTGTCATCAAACTCAGCTGGAACCCCAGCAACACTGCTCTCCTTGCCATTTCACCGGAAAAGGGCGGCGCGCTCATCACGGTTTATTCCTCTGCCACCGGAAATGCCTTTACATATCTTTTACCTGGGCATGACATAGGAGCTACGCCGCTTGATGCCGCCTGGACCAATGACGCCGAGTTTTTATTAAGCGGCGGCGAACTACTATTATGTCTTCATTGCACAGAGTCTTCCATTGTACAAGTACGGAAATTTGAAACCAAAGGGGATGATAGTTTTACACAAGTTCTCTTCGATTGGCGGTCAAAACTCGCTGCTACATCAAGCGACAAAGGCACTCTGGATGTAAGTGTATTTTCCACGTCGGGAGACGGTATAGTTGAACAATGCTGACCATGCAAACAATAATAGCTCTGGGACGAGTCGGGACAAAGACGATCTATTTCGGCCCACCAAGGAGCCATCACTACCATGGCTTGGCAACCGCTACCACCAAACCAAGCCGCTCCCGACGACGAGCGACTGATTGCTACTGGCGGCGACGACTGCGCCATATTAATATGGAACGCCAGAAAACCCGAAAGCAAAGCAAAGTGTTTTCTGACCATGGACTCACCGATTGTACGACTTGCCTTCACACCGGACGGAGCCTTTATTGCTGGTGCCACCTCACGGCAAGTGTTAATATGGAAGGTGGATAACCACACGATGCCCAGAGCAAGCTGGAACAGACCGCCACACCCAGGCTGGCTCAGCCCAAAGGGAGGCTCGGAGTCTGACGAAGAGGACGAACACTGCCTATGCTGGGATGTTAGTGGACAAAAGCTGGCATATGGTTCAAATAGTAGAGTATGTATTGCCATCGTCGCCTGTTGTCGCATGTTCAAATATCATCCATGCTAACACCATGCAATAGCTTGCTGTAATAAACTTTAGCAGATAGCCCACGCTCAACCATCAAATCAGGACTAGGACCTTGCGACGACACATCCAGCAGGCTCTTGCCCCCCCCCCACCACATATCCGAGCAAAGACGTATGCGCGACGGGGTGTACGATATTAAAAATTCTATATACTGACCACGATACAACCGATGGTGCGGCACAAATGGGTTGAAAGTGTCTTGAAAACCAGACTTAGGCGTATGCGGAAACGCCTCAAGATCAACAAACAAAACGGACGACCTGGCTTTAATGTCTACTTGAAGTTTTTCTTCTTACTCCCCCCATTCTCATGGACTGTTGGGTCAAAGCAAACTTTCCCATCCGACTATACATGTCAAAGAAAATGGGCAGAGTAAGTTTCTTTTGTATATGATCTGTTGGCTTTTACATTGGGACACATCTGGAGTCACAGAAAAACGATGAAGTCAAAGAAGGATGCGGGGAAATTATATATCAAGGGTCTCGGACGATGAAAATGAGGGGATTAGAGGACGGAGTATTCGAATGTCGGCATCCTTTTTATTATTCATTTTTTGTCATTTCACGTCAATTGGACATTGGCAAGACGGTGGGCGCAGGCGGACCTGGCAGCATTCATTCGATCGGGGGAGGGGATGGTGTGCATTTGTCGAATTTTTGTTGTTTTATACTTGGACGCATATAGTATGTGCTGGTCTCTTTTGTAAGCCTTCGGCGCAGGAAACGGGCCGAGGAGTGTATTATACCATGGGCGACTGGCGAATGAGAATTGGATATGTTTTAATTTGTCAACATGCGTAGTAGTCGATGAGTGTAATGTCCATGCGATGAAACGAGTGAGTTGTACCGTGCAGCAGGGACAGAACACAGAGTAATGTGAGATGTGACTGAGATGTGGGGTAGAGTTAGTTCCACCAACCTCACGCACCACATCAACTCTACTTTGTACATACATACTTGACACCATCCATCTTTCCCATGAAACTGGCCCAATGTCCGAATACACACCCGAAATGCGCGACCGCCAAGCCCGCGGCAAGAATCCCTACAAGGAGCTTGAAACCGACGACATCCGCCTTGGAAGAGGGTCCGTCAGCCCATCACGTGGCACTCTGCTGTACTGACGATCGTAGTGTCAAGACTGAGCCGTTTGAGGATCGGGAAAGACGGGGGTTTGCGTTGTCGGTGCTGGATAATCCTGAGCAGTTGATGATGTATGCGCAGAGCATGGGTGATGTATGTTTCCTGTAGTACGTTTGATATTTTGTGAGATGAGTACTGATTGTGTATTCTAGAGTGTGCCGGGTCAGAGGTTACGATTCATGGCTATGTTGTGCGGGTTTGAGGAGAAGAAGCACGGTCATGGGCATGGACATGGACATGCGGGCAAGGAGCGAGATAAGGGGAGGAGATGAGGAGCTGAGATGGAAAGAAAGATATATAGTTGTATTGTATGCTATGTACGATTTATCCAACGCCATTAATGCTTATTCAAGAAATCACCCCTACACTACATCCTACATGTAGCGCATTGTTCTGCCTTGGTTTCCCCAGTTTGCGGGCGGGGGAGGATACGGCGGCGGGTCATAGAAGCCGCTTTGTTGAGGCGGATGGTTGTTAGGATCGGGGAACAGAGCACCCGATGACTCTGTAGGCTGTTGTTGATTCCATGGTCTTGGCTGGTTGTTGTTGCTGCCGCCGCGCCATTGCTGCTGCGCCTGTGATGTGGCAGGCCAGTTGTTCATTTCTGGACGGGCTTGTTTCTTCGCGCGCCGTCTGAACATGCGGCGACGGATGCTGCTGGATATACAGCTTATGATGGCGATGACGACGAGGAGTCCTACCACGGAGACGATGGGGATGAAGATGGCCTTGTGGTTGTCGATCCACTGCCCAATCTCCTTGAGGGTCGAACTGCCCTGGCAGCTGCCGCTGGAGCAGTGTCCGCCGGCGCCGCAGCTTGTCCCGTCTACAAAGTACTGGTTGTATGTGACGCACTGGTTGGACGGGAGATCTGGCGATGTGCAGGCCAGGGTGCATTCCGTGTCGGGGCAGGCCTTGGTGTTGTTGCGACCCGTCAGGCTGTTGGCCATGTGCTGGCACTGCAGGTCTCGCGATGTACATTGGCCAGAGGCGCATTGCAGGCCGTTGCCGCACGAGTCGCCGTCGTTCTTGTGCTTGTCATCCGGACATGCTGCCTTGTTGCCAGGGCACGTTTCTTGAACGTCACATTCGCCGGTGCTGGGCCGGCAGACGGTGCCGCTCGCTGCAAACTTGCATTGATCTGTGCAACAGTCCTCGTTTGCCGAATCACACACGGAGCCGCTGGTGAACTTGCATGTTTTGGGGTCGCAGCACTTGTTCCCCTTGCAGCCTGCCTCACCGCCGCAGTCGCAGTCTTCGCCCGACTCCACGATGCCGTTGCCGCACTGGCTGCCAATGTCCACGTCTGTTTGCACGTTTTTGTTGTCCGTCAGGCAGTTGCCCTTGACCTGGTTGGACTTGAGGCCGGAGCAGATGTTGCCAATGCTGCAGGGTGAAAACCCCGTGATGCCGCTGCCTGTCGAAGGGTTCATGATGTATTTGCCGCCGGCATCGCACTGGCTTCTGCTGAGCGGGCAGCAAGCCTGAGAGCTTGAGCTGGCTGGGCACGTCTGCTGCACGCAGTCATGAACGGCTCCAAACGTGTGTCCTGTTTCGTGGGCAAATATCTGCCACTCGGTATCGGCCTTGACGACAACGTTTGTGGCGGCCACTGTCTCGTTACGACCGCTGCCGTCCTGGTTGGTACCGCCAGTTCTGCACAGCATGCCTCGCCAGGCCAGTCCCACGGCTGTCTGCGTGGCACAGGTTGTGAACAGCGTCCAGTATGCGTTTTCGTCCTTGGACTCGCCTCGCCACTTGGAAAATGTGTTTAGGCGATCGTTGATGGTAACGTCATCACTGCATTTAACGTTCCACGGCGTATTGGCAGGCGTAGAGCCCGTACATCCGCGGTCAATGACGGTTAGGTTCTTGATAGCCAGTGAGATCTTGAAGGTGCTTTCGTAAACTTCGGACGCCTTGTTTACGTTGCTAATGATTTGCTTCTTGACCGCGCTGGTGCTGTTGAATGCCGAAAAGTAGTTGCAGTCGGTCACAATGCCAACAAGAGCAACCTTTTTCGTGGTCGGACAGCCGGCTGTCGACCCAATCGAGTTGAGCAGATTGAGGCCCGTACCGCCGCTCCCGCCGTCGTCAATCTGACGGCCAAAGAGAGATCCAAAGTTCATGGACCTAAACGAGAGGCTTTCTTGATCTACTTGCGGCCGGAACTTGCTGTTAAACTCCAATGTGTCGGCATTGCATCTGGACGAATCGGCGACATCACGCTTCAGTTCGGAATGCTCGCCGTCGTCATTCATGACATCGGAATCGCGCCACACAACCATTACATCGTTTCCGGTGGTGGAATCAACAACCGGGTCCTTTGCGTCCCTCATGGATTGGTACTCGGATCGTGGGAGGATGTGGTGGTTGTCTCCGTCAATGCGAAATGCGCCATCGAAAATGGGCTTCTCACCATCCTGGTGAATTGAGACCCGCGCCCAACCCGTTTGAGACCATCCTTCAATACCCTTGCGCTCGATAAACGCGGTTCCGCGGTACACTTTGTCTTCTGAACGGGGTATCTTCTTGACTTCTCGTACTGAGCCGTCCTCGTTTAAGTGTGTAATGGAAAAGTCCTCGTGGAGGACGTCGTGGTTTGGTTCGAGAGCCAGTCGAACCTTTTGTCGGCCATTATGCAAGGAGAAAATGAGATCGAATTTTGAAAATGCGTGAACGCGGTGTGATGGTGTCTTGATGACAGGTTCTTCAACTAATGAAATGTAGCTGACAGGATTTCGCTTAACGGAGTGTGCTGGGAGATTGGAGTCGTGTTAGCGAGAACTCCTATAAATTTAGGACAGGCTCTTTCGAAACGAGTCCGGCCGCAACGTGAGTCAACAATTGTGCTTACCCAACGATGAATGAGCAAGCAAGGCAACGCCTGCAACAGCCGCCGCAAGAGACCGTAGCGAAACCATGATTTTGGTTCGGTCGGGAAGTGGACGGAGACGAGACCGAAAGGTCGCTCGATGTGGGAGCGGATCGCACGGGATTGTACTACATTCAGCTCATTGAGGGTTTAATATGATTAGGAAACAATCTGGAAGCCCGGGAGTGAAAAGCCAAAGACGGTGTCGTCGTGGAAGTGGGTGTTGGTGTATTTTGCCGCTGTTCGGAAGACGGTTTGGCTGTATAATAGGCTCGGCTCGACGCAAAGAATGGATAAACTGTCGGGTTCGCGGGCGGTGTGCAACAGCGAGATAGGCAATAGCTATGCGGCGGAGAGAGAACGGCAATCCAAGCGACACAGTTGGGAGGCTTCCGGTATTGAGAGAGCGAAATGTCGGTTGAGGAGGGAACAATTAGGAATCATTTGTTGTCGTGATGGTCTGGACGGAGAGGCAGGGAGAGGCAGTGCTAGTCTGGTCCATGTCGAGTGTCAGATGCAGAGCCAGTGCCCAAATTGATCCATGCCAGTTGAGTGCCAGTGGCAGTGGCTCGGAGGGACCAGTTGCCTCAGAGTGCTAAAGTTGGCCAAGCACGCCAACGCTTTGGCGCTGTTGCTGCTTCGGTCGCTCCTGCTTTGCACGCTGCTGATTCGGTGCACTACGGCAAAACTGCGAGCCATTGGAGCCCTTGGAGCCGATTGAGGCTTGGCTGGTGGAAAAAGAGCGGGGCTGTGGGCAATGGTGGGCATGGCCACGCGGCAGGTGCGCCTCAAAATGCGATACGATGATGCTCCTGCTCCTGCTCCCCAGCCTGTCTTTCCATATTTCACCAGACCAGACTCTCCCTTGTCTGCTTGAGTCTCTGTCTCTTGTTGGCTGCAGCTTACGTGAACCGTTGGCTGACGGAGGCTCTTTCTGGTGATACAGCACGACGGATGAGTGCCTGGTATGAACTCGCCATCTATTCCATCTTACCAAACATCCCCCTATGTTTTTTCTCAGGTCGTGTCATGCGCCTCAACTAAATATATACCTCACAAATCCTGCTTCGAACGAAAATGACAGATGTTGCCCAGTAATTGCCCCAGTCTTCTGGCACAGCATCTGGCACAGCATCTTGAATCCGCATTCTTTTCGATATAATGCACTCTTGCAGCCGCCCAGTCAACGCCCACTCTTTTTGCCCATGCCCATGCCCATGCCCGCAACCAATCCGCCTCATCGATACCGAGCCAGTCTCAGTCCGGGACCAGGGTTCAACTTTACTGTACATATATGGTTGCAATCTTGGACGCTTGGAGGGTGACACGAACAACGACAAGTTCATCAATGTTCGCTTCAGGTGTCGCTGTCATGGCACAGGTCACAAACGTCTTCAACAGTCGGTCCCCATATCAGATGTGTATACGCATACGTCAGCGTTATTCCGGTCCATTGACCGCCAGGTCACGGGCTCTCACTAACAATTTTCATCCTAGCATTCTGTCTGTTACTAGAATCCGTTGCGAAGCAATTGCACTCCACAGCGTCTCATCAAGCGCCATAACCAGTTTTAGATGCCATCTCGATCTCCCGCCCACCAAAATGGCGCCAACCCATACTCTGTCCAGTGCAACATATACCATAGCAGCGGCTCCGGACCGGCCACACATGGCGACGCTCACCCTCAAATGCTCCTCTTGGCCTTCAAGACTTGACGCTTCCTGCATACGCACTACCGTACAGTGCAGTGCAGTAATGCAGTCCGATGTGTCAAATCATGGTCCAATAACTACCAGCCACAAACAATGTATTGCCATCTCATCATGTGCTGTACCGGGTCATTTGGAGAGAATAAAAAAAACGTTGGTAATGGCTCCAGAAACTCGGGCCGTCAAATGCCCATCTACGGAGTGCATCCCGCACGAACTCAATATTCTGCACTCCGTCTTCTATTGGTGGGGCCAACTTTGCAGTCTGGTGCAAACAGACCTGTCAGGTCTGTTGCCTCGGAGTCGACATTCCCGACCAGATTCCCGCCCGAGCGCCAGTATTGACTGAATCTGGGACGTCTCACAAGCAAGCTGCCTGCACTTCAATTGTCTCCGCGCACGAACCCGTGTTTGCGTGTTTTCCATCACTTTGCCTGCCATTGCCACCAAGATGCCAAGACCGCAGCCAAGGCCAAACCTGTTCCATCATTCGAGTGATCTCGCCGTCGGTGTTTTAGCCACAATGCTAAACTCTAACTCTATTGATCCCATCAGCCTGCAGAGACAATTTTGATGTCAACCTGGCAATATGGGGAGACCGACAAGCTGAAGTCAGTGTCGTGTTCCTTGCCACCAACCGCTAGAGTCTAGGGTATTCTCAATTTTCCAGACACCAAAGCTTCGTCTTCCAAGTGATCTCTAGCCCACAAGGATGAAGGCCAATAGTCCACAGTGTTCCCCTTGACCTCTCGACAATATCACGTATCATTCGCTTCCCTGCAACATCCTTCCACATCATTCCATCTCCTTATCCCCAGTAGTTCCCGATGACCTTGCATCTGACGTGTACCAACAGAAGTTTCGCCGGACTGACCATGTCTAGGGTATTCTACATCAACACATGATACATGTGCAGTGCCATTATGTTTGCTACGTCGCCAGTAAAACTGTCCCAAACGGTAGCCAAGTGAGACAATTCAAGCGTATTTCTAAATTCGGTTCACGAAGCCGCGTGATAGTCTGTTATCACGGGTTACAGCGTAGATGCATCATCCTCGAGGTATTGATTTTGTCAAGACTACACATCACGCACAAGGCAACCAACTGGCATTCAAACGAGTATTCATAACCAAAATCCTACTAGGCTATCTCCTATTCCAACATGTCGTTCACACAGGTGGTATCAACTTTAACATTACTCCGTCAACATTTTTCATTGCTTGCGTGACTTTCCATTCTTTTTCTTGTACTTTATTTGCCCTTGGCTTCGTGGACGGTCTGGATGATTCTATCGACGATCGAGGGATCGGACAACTGAGACATGGGTTAGCATACGATTTCGAATATAAACGAAGAGTCACGTATGCATGGGCACAGAAAACATACGGTAGTAATATCGCCAAGCTGATCCTCCTCACCAGCCAGAATCTTTCTCAAAATTCTTCTCATAATCTTGCCACTTCGGGTCTTGGGCAGATCGGGAACCACATAAATAGCCTTGGGGGCGGCAAAGGGGCCAATGCTCTTGCGGACTTGCATGACGAATTCCTTGCGAAGAGCATCGTTGATCTCGTTGCCATCCTTGACAGCGACAAAGGCGTTAACAGCCTGGCCAGTGAGTTCATCGGCAACGCCGACGACAGCGGCTTCAGCAACGGCGTGGTGCTCGATGAGGGCGGCTTCGATTTCGGCGGTGGAGAGACGGTGGCCTGAGACGTTGACGACATCGTCGACTCGGCCGCGAATCCAGTAGAAGCCTTCGTGGTCACGGCCGGCACCGTCACCGGTGAACTAGCAAATGTCAGTAAGACGTATCTCACAGAGATCCCATCAAAGGTTCAAAAACATACGTAGTAGCCCTTGTAAACGTTGAGATAAGTGTCCATGTATCGCTTGTGGGCTCCGTACACGGTACGGGTCATGCTGGGCCAGGGCTGCTTAAAGGCAAGAACACCCTCGACATCGTTACCGTGAATCTCTTCGCCGGAGACGGGATCGATAATGACGGGCTCAATGCCGAAGAAGGGGAATGAAGCGCTACCGGGCTTGGTAGGGCTGATTCCGGCGAGAGGAGTGATGACGTTGGAGCCAGTCTCAGTCTGCCAGTATGTCTACAAGAGCTGTCAGTACGTCTTCAGGAATTCAGTTAAAACCCCATGTATATCCACTTACGTCGACAACGTGAGCTTCCTCCTTGCCAACAACCTCGAAGTACCACTTCCACACCTCGGCGGCAATGGGCTCACCAACGGAACCCAAGACACGCAGGTGCTTCATGTCACCCTTGACATGCTCATCGCCAGCACGCTTCAGCAATCGCAGAGCGGTGGGGGCGACGTAGAACTGAGTGACCTTGTGCTTCTCGATAATGTCCCAGTATCGTGAGAAGTTGGGGTATGCGGGTGTGCCCTCAAACACAACGGTAGAGACACCGAGCAAGAGAGGGGCGTAGACGACATAGGTGTGGCCAGTGATCCAACCAACGTCGCCGCCGCAGAAGTAACGATCACCATCATGAATGTCAAAGACATACTTGCCGGTGAGGGCGGCTCCCAGCAAGTAGCCAGCAGTGGTGTGCAAGACGCCCTTGGGCTTGCCGGTGGAACCGGAGGTGTAGAGCAGGAAGAGAGGGTCCTCAGAGTTCATGACCTCGGGGGCAATGTAGCTGGGCCACTTCTCGAGCTCCTCGTGCCACCAGACATCGCGGCCGGCCTGCATGGGCACATCGGCGCCAGTGCGCTTGAAAACGAGAACATTGGTGACGTCAGGGCACTGCTTGAGAGCATCGTCGACAATCTTCTTGGTGCCAATGAGCTTGCCGCCACGCTTGCCCTCATCAGTGGTAATGACAACGCGTGAGCGAGCGTCAATGACACGGTCTCGCAGAGAGTCGGCAGAGAAACCGGCAAAGACAACGGAGTGAACGGCACCGATACGCACACAGGCCAGGATGGCGACAATGGCCTCGGGAATCATAGGTAGGTAAATAGCAACAGTGTCACCCTTGCGGATGCCCATCTGCTTCAATGACCAGGCGCACTTGGAGACCTGGCGCAACAGCTCGCTGTAGGTGACATTGCGGCCATCCTGGGGCTCGTCGGCCTCGTAGATGATGGCAACACGGTCCGGGTCCTTGAAGGCATGTCGATCGATCAAGTTGTAAGAAGCGTTGAGTTGACCCTCAGGGAACCACTTGACATCGCCGTCAGTCAAGGTGCCGCTAGAAACGGTTTCGAAGTCGCGGTACCATGAGAGTAGTTCTCTGGCGCGCTCTCCCCAAAACTTGTCGGGGTTGGTGATGGACTCCTTGTAGAGAGTTTGGTATTCTTCGAGGCCTGCAATTCATTATGGAACTCATGGTCAGCGCACGCGCACTCGACATCAGGCAGCCCGGCTGGACGGGCGAGCGGAATGTGGTTCACTCGGGTAAAGCGCCCCTGTTCGCTGCTCCAAGGGCCGAAGAGCCGTATGGCCGGCGGTGCACCAAAGCCCGGCCGCTGTGGTAGGGAAAAGGACTTCAACTTACTGGAAAGGTGGGGTTTGCTAGGATGTTCTGCAGAAGACGAAAAAAAAAAAAACTTCGAGTCAGCAGCTGGACAATGCAAAAAATAGAGCACTTTACTCGTAGAGGCGCAATAAAATTGATCAAGCCATGGTTTCATCCAGCGCCCTGCTCTCGTCATCTGCTACGTGGGGGAGTGACGAGCAATGTGGTGGTCGAGGGGGGGTCTCAATGTGGGGTTGTGGATGGGCAAGATTCAACATTGCATTCAATGCTGCGCACTTTCATGTTGAACAAGGAGGCACTGGGGGCAATTGCGTACTTGCGAGCATCTTCTCAGGCGGGTCTGTAGAAAAATGGTGTGTTAGTGAGCGGCCACATTCTGGGTAAGCAATTTGGAAATTTTGTGCTTGATTCTTTTCTCCCAAGTTTGGTTGCTTCACTTACGGAATGTGTCGACTTGGTGCGCCTCGGCGACCTTTGGGATTTTTTGCTCCTCAGCCATTGTGAAAAGTCCCGTTGCCGTAGGAATAAGAGTAATTAAAGGTGATGGAAAGCCTTGCTCTTGTCGGCTCGTGCACAGGTGCAGAAGCAAAAGAGACAAATTGAGAGTCAAGTCTGGTCTGGTGCTATTATGGCCTTTGTCGGCCAGTTGTAGGGGTGCGGGGTAGCTCTTTTTGTAGTGGGAGGACTGCCGCTGGACAAGTGCCCAGAGTTTGCTGGTGTGGGCCACTTGCCGTCGCTGAGGGACTGGACAGATGGATGTCAGAGGGACTGGAGCGACTTGACGTGACGTTGCGACAAGGGTACGGCTGTGAGAAAGGGTCCGTGTTTTTTATGTGTCGTGAGTAAGCAGAGCAAACTTGAATGGTCGAACCAGGTGGCTGTCGCTTGTAAAAGTGATTTGAATATATCCTCGTTCGCTAATTAGAGGAGAAGAATTGTTGGAAATAGGAAAATGAGCAAGAAGGAAGATCCAACAAGAGGAGGGGAAGTAGATCTTGCTCCTGGGGTAAAGGAATCTTTTATGTATTTGGGTTTCCCAAGGAGGGGCGGCGACTAGGTGCGGACATTGAGTCTGGTTGCTTCAATGTCCCTTTCTTGCTCATGCTGTCCAGACGTGCCATCTTCCTCAACAACCACTCCCTTGGTAGTTCATGATCCACAATCCATGGTCCCTTGCCTCCTCGCTGTGTCTGGTACATTGCGGTTGCGGAGGATGTCGACCAAGACGGCATCTAGTCGGGTCAGTTGGCTTCGGGTGGGCGAGTGGAAGTGAGCACCGGAGCTTGCCTGCGAGCTGTCGTGACCAGGTGCTCCGTAACCTACCATTGCCGTCCAATCCTGTCTCACCCAGCTGCAAATCAACATCCACCTTGTCGGGCACACGACGATGTTGTAATAGGAACATGGAGTCGGAGCACAGGAGAACTGGAGAACAGGGCTGTCGCGCAGAGTTGCACGCCGCGGGTCACATCAGGACTTTGATCGAAATGGGGTGTGTGGCTTGGTTGATGACCATGGGATTCTCAGCTTGGTGGAAATTGCTCCCAAATGCTCATGTTCGTGGTGCTTTCTGCGAACATCGTGGTGAATGTGTACCCCGTACTAGGTGGAGGCTTGAATGTTAGAATCACTGGAAATTTTGCATAACATCGTGATAGAATAATTCCCACGACCAACTCTTGTGAGCAAGGAAAAAGTGAAACCGTTGACTGACCGAGATGTCCCTGTCCGTGTGGAGACATCAAAATACTTGACATGGATCACACAGGGCAGTTGCAACCCAGCGCCACTTGCGCTTTCGAGCCTCCCAAAAACCAGACCGGGCGTCCGCCAAGCTACGTTTGACCTGCTCTGGTCGAATCCGCTAAACCCTTCTGGCACACATTCCTTTTCCCCGAGCCCTCGCTTCCTGCAGCCCAATCCATGCGCCAAATTGCCACGGCTATTTTCGAGCCAAGGTGGATGCATCCTTCCATGTTCTGTGCCTGTCTGCATCCAGCAAATTGCATCGTCAGTGTCGGACCCAGATCGGACGGATGGGCGGGTGCGTCTTGGCTCATATTGGGAGCCGTTGTCTTCATGCAAGAAATGACATGGCGCGATTTTGCCTCAGTGCCAACCGGGAGGTCGGTTATAACCTGTCGAGTCCAACATTGAATGGAGTTGATAACATATGGCGCAGATTCGGCCACGACTTTGAGACCGAGGACGGAACCTGGGCGGACTTTCCTGTAATAACAGTCAAGTCTGGAGCCTGGTTGTCCCTCTGGTCCTGCCGGGGTCTGGTTCTTTCAGATCCGGGGTCCTGCCTGCCTCAATATTCTCCAGCCTTGCCTTGCCTCGCCCAGCAAAGGAAGGAGCCGGCCGATTGGCAAAATCGCTCCCGGAAGAAGAAACCTGCCTAGACAAATTATGACAACATGCAATTCATTCATTCCGAGTCTTTCACATTCAATGTCGGTTAGCTGGGCGGATTGAACTTCTTCGTGGCTGACCTGATGTTTATAATTACTTGTGCCTTGTTACACGAGAATGAGATGAGACAACGCAACATGCCCGTTCACCCTGCCTGCATAACCACCTTGCTCCAGTCTGCTGATCTTGTCTTCAAACCTGACCGTACGGGGGCTTAGTACTTGAGTATTTATCAAAGGACAAACGTAGTACTAATGCTTGTTTCTCTAGCTGGGACTAACAGCTTCCCGACTGTTCTTTATCCAAACGATTTTGCATGTTGCAGACCATCTCAAAAACAAACACTCGCCTTTAACCGACTCTTACAGGCGGACGAACGACATATTTTAAAATATCTGACCTGCATCCAGCCGTGGTAACATGCGGGTTCCAGGTTCCAACCCACAGTTACTCTGCACGGAGTACTTCAACCACAAAATCGCAGCTGGATGGATCAATTGGCACCTCTCCACTCTGTTGTTGCATGTAACCAGGGAAACTTCATCAAATGCTAGCTAGGGCCCTGGCAGATGGTCACAATCGGCATTCTCAACCCTACCCACCTCATTCGCCAGGCCCTGTATGCGGCCTTTTGCCAAAACGGCTTTTTGCACCAGCCTGAGCCGTCCTTGACCAAACATCAAGGGTCAGACCCCAATTTGCTACTAGTTGGAATCGAAACAATTCACTTGCGACTATGTATTTTATTGTCCGAGCTGTTCTTTCCAAGTGCCATAGAACATGATTTGTTGTCCAGCTGGAGGTTATTGTGAAGCATACTCGACCGACGTTTGGTGTTGCTGATGTCAACCTTGCCTCAAGCTGTCGCAGTTAACGTCTGTCTGCAACATCACTAACTTCCTACAATACTTGTACAGCCAGGCCAATTAGCCACGGACTAGAAAGTTGAAGCTAACTTTCATTGATCTTTTTTGACTACGATTTTCAAACATGATTGACCTAAACCCGAAAGGGGGGACCTGGTGCAATGCTTTGCGCGAAGACATCCGCCATTACGCACGCCCAGACGCCAAGTAACCTGGAGAATAGATGTAAACTGCAGGAATGCGTCTGACTGATGTAATGAGCTTCCATGTCACGAACTAGTACCCCTCCATCTTCGCATCCAATTGTCGGAGAGTAGCCATAGAGAGTTTATTCAGACTCTCCAAGACCTCAATTATCACCATCGAAAATGGCACTTGCTGGAACCCCCGCATTCTAAACTGACACACCTTCATCACCATTGTCGCCACTTCTGCCCTATATGACACTGAAAATGCCGATCTTGTCATCACCTGCTCCACGCCACTGATGCTGGACATTTCCGACCTGATGAGTACACCTGGATTGCCGGTACTAACCAGTTGTCTTTGCTGATGGGTCGTGGAAGTGCCGTGACCAGCCGATTGAGTCGCCCAACCTAATCTGGCCTTTAACCTCAACCTTATGTAATAGACCTGCACCGCAATTTCAACATATGTATCAAATAATTGTTGTTGATAACAGCAGTGGACTGAAATTTCGAGACAGGGCATTGGCACATGCAATAATATTTTACATCCGTTGGGCCGGATAAAGGGTTTGTTTAACAGGCATCCGAGTCCTCCGCTGCCAATTTACCCACAACCCCTGGGCGAAGCGACCGCTCCCCAGATATCGGATTTAATCGTTGTTAGACACGGGTATTCCAGTCTAGCTCGAATCGACAACCCTAGGAACATACTTGCATGAATAGTCTTCTTGGTAGGACGGTTAGAGCAGAATGTTAATGCTTATGCGGTTCCAGCCCCGCGGGGGGGGGGGGGGGGGGGGGGGACTTGTGCATACAAACACAGCAAACCACATCGTACAAACTGGTCTCGATGTACTTGACGTGGAGCTAAACATGGTTCGGGTGGGTATGAAGAACCCCGAGAACTTCACAACGAGCTCTGTAAGCAGTTTACTAACCTTGTTGTAATCAATGTTACACTTGGAATTTCCCGAAACCGCCTTCAGCCAGGACAATACCAGCCAATTCATGAGCATCCCCAGCATAGCTATAACATAAACAAGACAAGACATGCCACCCGCATTGGAACAATATCAAACATTTTATTTTCATTAAATGCCCCCAAACGCCAGCTAAACCCCATGATAGCATCACATCTCCATACTCATGAGATACATTTCAAGAATACGCATAAATTTGGCCACAAACGCCTCCAGATGGAAAATCACCTTTGTCCCCGTCTTGATGCGATGCTCGTAAAACGCCGACCACTGAATCACTTCGCCCTTGAGACCATCGTCAATCAGCGTGAGTAGCTTGAACGTGAGGGTTTTGAGAATCGTCGTCGGCGGGATACAATGCGTCAGTAAATCGTAGAACTTGGCGCGGACCTGCAGAATCTGAGCAGGAGTGTGTTCATCCATGATTTCCTTGGCAATCTGTCCGATCAAAGCCTCCCAATCTGCTGGAGGAATGGGCGTATTTTCCGACACTTTCTCACTGTTCCCACCAGTTAGCAAGAACTCTCGATAAAAGCAGTACATCCAAGAAGACCTACTTTTGCGCATGAACAGCCTCGTACATCAACAGCGCTCTCCTCAGATTCCTCCCACTCTCCACCGCGATCCTCTCATGCAACCCCTTGACCACCTCCCATCCCTCCTTCTTAGCCGACACAGCCAACACATCGCAAATCTCCTGGTGCGTAGGCGCCGCCACCCTCACGAGCAGGGTTCTCGACCGAATCGGCGCGATGATATTCGCCGTCGAGTTGGCGAGAAGAATGAGCCGCAAGTTGGGGGAGTACTTCTCCATTGTTCGACGGAGCGCCGCCTGCGCATCCCGCGTGAGTTGGTCCGCCTCATTGATAACGACGACTTTGAACCGCTGCCTCGCCGACTGGTCTACCTGTTGTGTTTGCGCGACCTCCTTGAGGAGATCTTGCACGACGACTCTGTCATAGTTGCCTACGTCGGAGGGTGTGATTTCGAGGTGGTATACTGATGCGACAATGTTGAATTCGAGCTTACGGTTGCTGGTGGTTTGGAAGACACGGGAGTCGATTTTGATCTTCTCTACGCCCGGGCCGTATAGTTCTTTGAGGGTGGCGACGATTCGGGTCTTTTTGCCGGCGCCTGAAGGGCCGTAGACGAGGAGATGGGGGAAGTCACCGCTTTGTGCCTGGGGAGTGTGAGTAGATGGTTTTCGGGATGGGTTTGGCGGAGGAGGCAGAAAGGGTTCCTACCAATGATTGGAGACGATCTGATAGCTCTGGGTGGTATGTGAGAGCGTCGAGTGATCGCGGTCGATGCTTGTCGACTATGAGGGCCATTGTTGCGGTTGGTGTGCGGCAATGGGTGATGTGTGGATTGGGAGTGAAGCTTGTCGAGGTGGAAGACGCGTTGGCGCGTTAAGTGCAGGTTGGTGGGATGCAAGTGGTTGTGGTGGAGGTACGTACCGACAGGGGTCTACTGTGACCGTGTGGCCTGGACATGATTGCCGTCTGAAAGAATTGTGTCAAGTATCACATTCATAGATTGCACCTAATTTTAAACTTAGGCGGGTAATCCATCTGCAAGTAAGTAGTTAGATGCGTATTTCGTGGATGTTCATTTCTTAAATACTTGGGAAACATGTGACACATTGCAGGATACATGACAGACTGCAGTCCACTTGGTCGGAACAATATCGTTCAACCTATATACAATTCTATATTACATGTCTCATCGGTGTTATACAATGCTATGGTTGTATCGTGCTAGACTTCATGGCGAACGAGCAGCCTCAGATGTGCTGCCGGCTTCGGTGACGGGTGTAGGGGACGAAGCCTGGAGAAGCTCTGCAGGCGCGATTTCTCTCCTCGGCCGCTTCAATTCCTCTAAAGTGACTCCATCCAGTTTTGTTATTCCAACCATCGGTGCATCGCCCTTCTTGACAAATTCCCACTGGCCTGCATGCTGTTAGCCGTGTGCATGTAATTAGGGACAGCGGAGTATATTGCAAGCATGGATACTTACCAGGCAGCTTGTTTCCAGCCAGACGGAACGCATCCCTCACAATTTGCTCGTGAATTCGCCCCTTGATCTCGAAAAGAACTTGGCTCACGGCCATTCTGGTCGCCCAGTGGTCAAAGGAACCTTTACCCTTACCCATACGCATCTGCAACACCGTTAGAACACCAGTGCTTCGTGGAGCATTAATATTTTCTGCTTACCTCGTTACCGCTGACGTACACACCAACATTGCAGCACTTCCTCTTGTATAATCGATACTTTTCGCCACGGAGTCGAACCTTGATTGTGTCCTCTGCCATCTTCAATTGCTTTGCGCTGATTCTTCGGTGATGGTCAATCATTCGCAGGCCGTAATCCCCCCAAATGACAGTGGTGCCCTTTGTCGACCCTCCGGTAGCCACTCGCGGCCGGCCCTTGGCCATCTTCTTCTTTCTGTTTAAACTTGGTTCCAGCCATGTTCCAAAGACGGCGGGTGTGGTGGAAAAGGGTCGAACGTTTTGGAGTCGTTTGGCAGCTTCGAGGGTCCATGATTGCCGTGCAATAGGGGCTCGAATCTGCCGCAGGGGCGCCGAGGCGCAAATTCTCAGCCCTTGGAAGGCATTGAGAAACGATGATGAGTTGGCAGCCGCCATTGTTGGAATTGGTTGTGGACAGACGTTGTCCACCTGCTTTCTCCGTCGCGGTCTCACTGCACCAGAGCTCCAAAATCTTTCTGGGCCGTGCGACTGAGTTTAGGCGGCCATTGGTTGTGGCCAGAAATTTCAGGCCCCCACTGCGAGCGAGGAAGGAGCTTTGCCAATTAAGCAGAGGTCACGCACTTCGCGTCAGCTTCGCGCGTCCGCTAGTGGAGCAATTGTGCACGTCACTGGACAATTTCCATGCTGCTTCTCAATCGACTGCCTGGACATCACGGCGCTCATTCGCAAGGCAGCACTGCCCAATGACCATAAGAAGGGTGCTTATGCCATTTGGTTGAGCTTTGGTCGACATTGGCAATTTTTTCTCATTCCGTCGCACCGCGATATGCCTGATATTCGATCCTTCTTTACCGCAAAGGGTGGTGCGGCTCCTAAACCAGCACCACCCAAGAGTGAAGATACACTGAAAGGGAAGCGATCAAGTGAGACTGCCCCCAATTGCACTTGACGGTTTTACATCTAACACTGGGTACAGAAAGCCGAAAAGTTGTCGAGGATAGCGATGAAGAGGAAGCTGTGTAGGTCACCGAACGTTGGCCCATGCTTGACATGCCACTAACTTGGACCCAGGGAAACCAAGCCGGCCGTAAAGGCGGCACCCAAGAAGAAAAAGACGTACGTTTATGTGCTGAGGTGCTTCTTTTTTCTCATGAAATTGACCTTGTTGCAGTACTTCGGAACCTCAAGGAGTTGCTATATCCGCGGACGACTACTTTGCTTCATCCAAGAAGACTACAGACCCCAAGAATTCGACACCAAAAAAGGCAAGTTCGAAAGCACAAGTAAAGGATGAAATGCCCGTGAGATCCAGTCCACGAAACAAACAACCAGTCCCCAAATCAGAGCCAGTGGTACAAAATGGTTCACCACCGAAAAAGAAGCCGACCACCTCTTACAAGAAACACCATCTTGATGACGATGACGACGCATATATGGATGACGCGGAGGAAGACGGGGACGACATTTTCGCCGCCGATGCCAAGGGTCGAAGCAAGCGCAAAAATGACGACTACGCTGACGAAGAGTCCGAAGAAGAGGTGCTGCCAAGGGCCAAACGGGTCGCCTCTCGCGGCCAAGCTGTACCAGACACAGTCACCCAAGGGGGCAATCGCGCCGCTTCCACAGCTAGTAGGAAGCGCAAGTCCCCTGTGCAAGAGTCAGATGAGGAGGAAGAGGAAGAGCTGCCTCGGAAGAAGCCAACCGCGGCGAAACCTCGTGCACCCCGAGCGAAAAAGGCAGACGAACCTGAAGATGCGCAAATCCAAGACATCCTGGATAGCGTGGCCACTGTCAGACCCCCGACACCTCCCCCGAAGGACCCCAATGCCAAGTTTGATTGGAGAAAGGCGGCTGCTGGAGGTGGGAATGCATCAGCCCAACCCATGGGCACCGCCGACATCCCAGATGGTGCGGAGGAGTGCCTCTCTGGATTGTCGTTTGTCTTCACGGGTGTCTTGCAGACGATAGGGCGAGACGAAGCCCAAGCACTCGTCAAGCGCTATGGAGGGAAAGTGACTGGCCAGCCCAGCAGCAAGACTAGTTTTGTTGTTCTCGGTGATGACGCCGGGCCTAGCAAACTAGCCAAAATTAAGTCCCATGGCATCAAGACGATTGACGAAAATGGCCTCTTTGATCTGATTCGGAAGCTGCCCGCCTATGGTGGTACCGGCAAAGGAGCACAGAAGGCTCAGGAGAAGAAAAAGGCCGAAGAGGACAAGGTGAAGCAGCAGATTGCGGAAATGGAAGCAGAGGAGAAGAAACGCAAAGCAGAAGCTGCCAAGACGGCTCAGAAAGCCGCCAGTGCTCGAGGCGTTGCACCATCATCTCAACCTCTTCCCGCTCAAGCCGCCCAACTCCTCACATCAAAGTATGCCCCGACTCAGCTGAGTCACATTTGTGGCAACAAAGCACAGGTGGAAAAGATTCAAGCTTGGCTTCGGAATTGGCCCAAGGCTAAAAAGTACAACTTTCAGCGTCGAGGAGCAGATGGTTTAGGCGGAGAGCGAGCCATTATCATTTCTGGGCCACCTGGAATTGGTAAAACTACGGCCGCTCACCTGGCAGCCAAGTTGGAAGGCTATGATGTACTGGAGAGCAACGCAAGTGATGTGAGGAGCAAGAAGTTGGTCGAGAACGGCGTGAGCGATGTCATGAACAACACGTCACTGTTGGGATACTTTGCAGGCGATGGAAAATCGGTTGATGCGGCAAAGAAGAAGATTGTTCTCGTCATGGACGAGGTGGATGGCATGTCTGCTGGTGACCGCGGTGGTGTTGGTGCCCTGGCCAAGTTTTGCAAGAAGACAGAAGTTCCGTTGATTCTCATTTGCAACGAACGTCGACTGCCCAAGATGAAGCCATTTGACCACGTCGCTTTCGACATAAGATTCAACCGACCTACGGTTGATCAAGTGCGATCGCGGATTATGACCATTTGCCATCGCGAGGGCCTCAGGCTGCCTCCACCAGTTGTCGACGCCTTGATTGAGGGCAGCAACAAGGATATTCGACAGATTATCAACATGATTTCGACGGCGAAACTCGACCAAACGACGATGAACTACGATCAGGGCAAAGCCATGACGAAAGCCTGGGAGAAGCATGTGGTGCTGAAGCCTTGGGATATTTGCCAAAAGATGCTTGGAGGCGGCCTCTTTGCACCAGCGAGCAAGGCTACTCTGAATGATAAGATTGAGCTGTATTTCAACGATCACGAATTCAGCTTCCTCATGATCCAAGAGAACTATTTACGGACCAAACCGATGATGTTGAATGGGAAGGGATATAACAAGCGAGAAGAAAAGCTGAAAGCCCTTGAGCTTTTCGACCAGGCAGCGGAGAGTATCAGCGACGGTGATCTCGTTGATCGCATGATTCACGGACCGCAACAGCACTGGAGCCTGATGCCTACTCACGCGATATTCAGCACAGTCCGCCCGGCAAGTTTCATCTCTGGGCAGCTCATCGGCTCAAACTTTACATCCTGGCTGGGCAACTATAGCAAGCAGGGCAAACTGGGGAGATATATCCGCGAAATTCACTCGCACATGCGTCTCAAGTCTTCTGGCGATCACAACGAAGTGCGGCAGCAGTACTTGCCTGTTCTGTGGAAGCAACTTGTGAACCGGCTGGAAAGCGAAGGCAATGATGCGGTACCTGAGGTGATTGAGCTCATGGACAGCTATTTCCTCACGAGAGAGGATTTCGACGCCATCCAGGAGCTTGGTGTTGGACCGATGAATGAGGAAAAGGTTTCCATTGAAACCAAGACCAAGGCGGCTTTCACCAGAACGTAAGTTGGACGTTTTATGATGTTGGGAAGTAGTAGTATCTGACATGTTTAACTAGGTATAACTCGATGAACCACCCGGTTCCGTTTATGAAGGCTAGCAGTGTCGTTGCTCCCAAGAAGCAGACAAAGGATGCGCCTGACTTGGAGGAGGCAATCGAAGAGGAAGACGACGGACAAGCGGCTGAAGCGCCGGACGTTGACGATGATGAGATTGATCTCAAGAAGGACAAGTATATTAAACAGCCCAAGAAGAAGCCTGCCAAGAAGGCAGCCAAAGCGGCAGGTGATGATGACGACGACGACAAACCTAAGAGTAAAGGGAAAGGTAGAGGAAAGGCGAAGAAGTAAATGTGGGCTGTGTAAAAGTTACGCTGTGTTATTAGCTGGAGGGATTTGCATTGTTCTACAAAGTACTGACTGCAGTAGCTTGAAGAGGGCGGCATGGAGGTGGGATGTACGTAATACAGTATAAGGCAATTTTGGCGCTGGGGTTTGGTAGATGTTGAAGAATCATGACCATTCACTCGCGGGGCGATGAAGATTCCGTTTATGCTTAGTTGTATGCATTTGATGTATTAGGCCAAGATATTGGGGGCTGATTGGGGGTCGATTGGATGGTAAGAATAGGGTTGATCTGCCCGTTGACCTTGATGCTGGAATACGGGGAGTACGGGGTGCTGTGGCGGAGGCATTTTTGGCAGCCTACGCAGCTACGCGGGGCACGTCGGTTGTGTATTTATGTTTGAACAAAGACGAGTTGTCACAGTTGGGCTCCTCTGGCGGTGCTGAGATAATACCTAGGGACTCAAGTAGACTGGCTTCCATGCGACCATTTGCGTACGTGTGTAGTCTCGCAGCACATGCAGCTAGCCACGAGAAAGAAGCAGCACCTACCTAGGATTCAGTACATGAGAGCCAACTAGTATTCCAGACTCGAATTGAAATGTGTATAGCACCTAAAAATATTGTGAGCAAATACCCTTTATTTTCGCAACTCCCTCAATTGCCGGTCAGCTGGAATGGAGGCGCATCTGCCCGATTTAACTGGTCCCAGACAAATTAAAGCCTTGCCCAACCAGAAATTTAGGTTGCGTCACTGCCGGCCAAAAATAGCAACCAGACTACTTGAGCAGCCTTGAACTGCCGCAGCTGAATGTCGCTCTGGGCTGGACTGGTCTGCCTTGCTGCAGATCGCACGCAGAACAAGTGAAGCACACGACGATCTGACCCATTGTAGCCTGTGCCAAGGTGCAAATCGGAGCGTAGATTCACCGTCCACACGGCCACAGCTCTGTAATGCTGACAGGCACAAATTTGACGCTGGCTGAGAAGATGTAGCCGTACGTATTTCGTACTGGGTTATCTTTCGTCCGACTCCAAGACAAGATGCAACGTCAGGAAACATATAAAGAAGAGAGCTTCTCTTGCGTTGCAAAATGATCGACACAACTCACTACAGTATCAAATACTCCATCAATTATCCACCATGATTTCCAACATTTTCAAGACAGCGCTTTTGCTGCTCTCCCTATGTCTCATGGTTCATGCCCAGTCTGGCATGACCGTGTATGGCTGCACGAGGGCCAACTTTCAAGGCACCTGCCAATCATTTACTTGCCCATACCAAGAATGCTGCCAGCTGCCGAGCTTCTTTCAGACGAGCCTCGTGTCGGTCAAGTCCACTGGGCCGTATAATTTCCGTCTTTTTACGGATGCGGGATGCGCTCTCCACTGCAATGACAATGATAATGGGAGTCGACATGTCGATTCGGCAGGGTGGGGGAACATTGGTGCGGCGGCGTATGCGTGCATCGACGGGCCGTACTAGTTGGGTTTTGGGACTCGAGATTTCTGTTTCCATGAGTTGAGGCTTATGGAGGTGGAAAGGATGCAGACTTTGGAGGTATTTGTTGTGGGTGTGGGTGTTTGAGAGGTGCGAGTTTGAGAGGCGGGGAGCTGGAATGGTATTGCGGGTGTTTCAATGGGACACGTTTGAGTGGTGGACTTGTGGGATGGGGTTGGTGAATATTGTAAATATTTCAATGTTGGGGTTATGGAAGCCATGGTATGCGAACAGTGCTACTGTATATTCTTGTGCCTATCATCTGTTCTAATCTTTCGGAATTGGCCACATGCATCTTGTCACGCCTGGACTGGTTCCGCGATGAACACAACAGCATAGCCTGAATAGTTCAGCCCCGGTTGCTTGCCACCACACTGGGGTCACATCCATGCATGCATAGCATCTAGATGGCGAAAAGAGTTAATTCAGTAATCCCATGTCTCTGTACCTGCAGTCTTCCAAGCCACTAAGCCACAACCAGCTCAACTAAATTGAACCCGCCACTTACACCGGGAACAATGCATACAAAAAAGCATACACATACTTTGCCTCCTAGTCTATACAACTAGCGGTACATTAATTATGCTTCTGTCTTAGGGCCCTCAAACTCTGTTAAATTGGAGATTTGACAAACTTTTAAAGTCTCACTGTAGGTTGTCAATACAGATACAGCATCAACATTAAACCTTGACCAGACTCAAACTCGCTCGACATTGAAGCTTGCCACGTAAGTTCAGCACTACATGTAGCCAGGTTAACCACAATATCTATCATGTAACCTTAAAGAGAATCACCGCACTACTTGACAATTTCGCCGGCGGACTAGCTAAGAAACTATACGTAGAAACTTCATGTTAGAATCGAACATGTAGACAGTTTTATATAAACCCGGCCCATCTCTTTCATCCGGCCCATCCATGTCGCTAAATTTCATTCTTGTTGCAATAATGCCACAAGATCACTCACCCGTTGAATTTCCAACCTGACGCCTATTCCAACCCGGCACTAGTACATACACATTACTCGAAATCATCACCACTCCCGGCCCATAACATCACACAATGTGTTCAAAATCATCTAGCAATAAGCAATGGGACTCAACATGGGCTAGCCTGCCAGCAGAAATCCGGCTTCTCATCTATGAAGCCCTAGCCCAAGACGGCTGTCCACTGAGTCATCTGGCCACGGTCTCTCGAGAGTGGCAAATAGAACTCGAGCCGTACAACTTTGCACGAATCAAGCTGACACCATCGCGCACTGTTGATTTCGGCTCCATGATTCATCGCAACCGGGCTCTTGTCGGCTACATCTGGTTCTGCCTGGAACTTGATAACTACGATTGCTCCACGTGCGCGCCTTTCTATTTAACGACCGACGAAAGGATAAAGGCCCTCATCATCACCGATACGGACCACTGTCCCATCACCGCTTCTTTCGAGACTTTATTCTCTGTTCTCAGCACCTGGGAACACGGCCGCCGCGATCTAACACTTGATATTAGTATCCACTCGCCCAGTGACTCGGAACATTGGTTCAAGTACCTGACCTTTCTGCCTGATTATTCCCCTTCTGATAGACGACGTTGCCGTGCCGGTGGGATAGAGCAGACCACCACGGCAAAACAGGTCCACCATGATCCTCAACATGGCTGGGTTGCTGGTTTTCGACACTCCGCTCCGCCTCCAAGGGCCTTCTATAAAATTTTCCACGATATCATGGACGAGGGACCGTTTGAAAGTCAAGAGGTGGAGCTCGAATGGTGGAATCAGCTGCCATCGGTCCCGGCGGTAACCAGTCTCCTTCTCCGGCAGCAGAACCGCAGGAGATGGAAGCCGCAGTCGCTTGCCTGCATGATTGCCCGTTTCCCCAGACTACAGCAGCTCCATTACGAGCCCTGGAGGGAATGGGGCGCCGTGCAGATGTACACAGACCTGGGTGAGTACCCAGTTGACATTGTATTGATGCATTGAATTGTCGCAGACCTGGAGTGCTTCGCTTGATGTCTGCTGTCTGACACTTCTCATCCGTCACAGATTTACGAGTTCTCTTCGACTCTCTCCGAAAACGCAACACGAATCTCAAGAGACTTGTCGTCTTTGAAAACTTTAATCAGCAGTACCCGGTCACCCTGCAGGTATCCCACGGTTGGCCCTTTGACTGGATGCAGTGCGATGCTCATCGCAGGCCAAGCCGGTCTGTCAGCAGGATGATGGCCTTCGCCAGCCTTGAGCTTGAGCACCTCGCAGCATCCTTCCTGGTAGATGCCGCTCATTTTTTCGACGCGGAACCCTCTTGGGCGTGGCCAAACCTAACATCGCTTGTGCTCACTTCAGAATTACTCGTGCCTGACGAAGAGGAGGCGACCTATATTGGGGTTCTGCTTCGGGCCGCGGCGAAGGCGGCCATGAAGATGCCACGGCTGGCAACGATGGAGATTTGGAACGGGAGAAAGGGGTTGGCGGCGCTCTTCAAGTACCAGGCGTTTCGACGGATGCAGAAAGCCGTGATTTCTTGGAGAGGCACGTGGAAGTTGACCATGGAGCCATCTGTACTCCGGGCTTGGGAAGCCGTCGTACATCAGCAGGACGGTTGGAGACTTGATGTGGCTGAGGAATGGCTGGATGAAGCTGCCATCGTGTCTCACGGTGATGCAATTCAATGCCTGATGCTTTCGGGAGAGGTTATTCGTCCCGTCTCGTTGCAGCAGATCCAGATGGAGCAGAGGGCTCTGGAGGGCGCGGGGACTGTGTAAGATTGAGACGGTTCGGAGCAGCCTTGGTTTGTGTTGGCTCACAAATAGCTGAGGCTTCATTCATGGTGGCAGATGTTCGACTTCAAGTTGTTGTGGCCTGAAGGAACAGTCAATTCCATTTGATGATGCGTGGGCGATCAAACGAGTTTGATGTAGTTGGATGTACGGAGTAGGACAATGGAGCGTACCTGAGCTCCTCTAAGCCACATATGCACGCCAGAACAACTTGAACCACCACTCCTACAGAAAGAGAATACACAAGTTAAAGCACACAACTATTCTCGTCTAGTATTCCTCTTGGCGATGAAATAGTTCTACTTTACAACAGCCGATGTTCGCTGGTCGTCACCGACCCAACTACTAATCTGCCCCTTATGACTCTGGGAGAGCGGACGGGGGCTGGCATTGTTTTAACGGCCAAGGACAATGAACAGCACAGGCCGTCGCCAAATGTCCTCACATATGACCCTCCTTCCACCGGATCACCTCAGGCTGGTCTAACGCTCGATGAGAAGCACCGACAACAGACTGTTGAAGCTTTACCGAACCGGGCTCGTGATGCCGCCGCACAGAAAAAAAAAAGGGCGGCCGTGTAGACACCACATCGCTGGCAAGCGGGCGCCGTGTCTCGGATATAATGGACTCCAAAGCTCCGAACTTCCCACTCAAGACTGGAGAGTAGACTGCACCCACTTCACAATGCCTCCCTTGGCGATGATTTCCTGGACATTGGGAGGCATCTCGCCCACCTTTTGCACCCAGGAGGTGCCATCCTGCTCCGTAATAGTAACCTGAGACCGGCGGACATCCCACAGCAGCTTCCAGCCCGTTCGACGAGTCAGAGGCTTCTCTGCATCATTCTTATACGCTTCACGAAGCCGCTCGACCAGTTTTGGCATTTCAAGCCCAAGAAGGGCATTGTTAATACCTGTATTATTCCATAAATTAGTGTCTCATAGTGAAATAACATATTGCCAAGGGTGCTTACTATTGCGGCTAAAGATGGAGCTAAAGCTGCCGGCAACAACGAGAGGAATCTTGTTAGCCAGGATAGAAGTAGCAGCCTGTTCCCTAGACGACCCAGAGCCGAAAGTATACCCGGCTACCAGTACATCATTTGGTCGAATAATATTGCGGAAATTAGTATCGTAGTTCTCCATGCACACCTCGGCCATTTGCTCTGTCGTCATGCCATCCTGGTATGTATAGCGTCCGGGATAGATACCATCAGTATTGATGCTATCGTTGTCGCCTGTTGCGGTTAGCGAACAACTCATCTTGCGAGCACTGACCAATGGCTTACAGAAAACAATCTCGCCCTCGATTTTCTCGGGGAAGCCTGGTAGAACATCCGTCAAGACCTCGTCTCCAGTAGCCGTTGGGCTTGCTGTTGCCTCGGCGGTGCCTTCAGCGGCGCTGATCATGCTCTCCATCTCGCCAATGAGCTTTTCAAAAGCATCTCCAGTAGAACGAGCCTTATCAGCTACAAAATCACCGGTGCCCTCGCCAACAATAACCTTCTCAACGCCATCAGGCTTCAAGTACCACCCAGGGGAAGCGATCTCGCCTTTGATAGCACTAGCGGCAACCACCTCGGGGCTGGCGAGATAACACAATGCCTTGGGGCTGCCTAAACCAACGAGTCAGTGCCACTTCAAACAGGAGTAAAAGCTCAGCGGAAATACCCATTCGTCCTTTGTAGGATCTGTTGCTTGCCGATATGCCCACCTCACCTTCTTCCAGCAAGCCCTGAGCGAACGATTAACATTGAGATCTAATTATAAACAGAGGGTCTCGAATACTCACACGGCCCAAGCCAATGCAAGTAGCACAGCCGGCGGGAAGAAGCTCGGCCCCAGATTGAACAAGAACCTGCCAGTCACCAGCTTCCTCCGACATTCGTTGTTCGGCGATAGACGCTGGCGCAAGATAGAGCTTGACCCGGGGGTGGATCTTGGCAGGTTTGCCATCGGTACCAGCCTCGCGGAAGACACGAGCAGCAGCTGCAAAGTCCGTGCTCCTGCCATTGGTGCAACTCAAGAGATAGGCTTTGTCAATAGCAATGTTCTTAGTCTCGAGCATCGCAACAGGGTTTGCGACATTGACCGAGTTGGGTCCGGCAACGAAGGGTGAAAGAGTAGATCTGCGCTATGTTAGAATAATGGGCGTGAGCGACACAAGTGCGTCTCTTGCTTACAGATTCAGATAAAATTCTTTCGCGTACACAGCACCAGGATCAGCTACGGGAGAGTTTTCTAGAAGCTCATCAATCCGTTTATGATTTAGACGAGACTTAGTAGGGCTATCAGTGATTGCTGCGGCTGATGCTCTGGCACGGTACCAGGAAACAAGCGTGTTGTCGACGGGGAAGAGTCCTAGTCAACGTGAGTTACTCAGCAAAGTCGCGGCCCAGAAAGGACACAAACCTGATAGCGCCCCCCATTCGCAAGCCATATTCGCAATAGTTAATCTTTCCGAAACGGATATGCTTGCAAGAGTCTGCTCAGACCCCGTGAACTCGACGCACATGTTGAGCACATCGGACTTGAGGAAGGTGCAGAGTGCAATGATGACATCTTTGCCTGTGACGCCGGGTGGCAAGACGCCTGTTAATGTGACTTTTGCAATCGGCGGGACTTGCCAGAATATGGTCGAGGTCGCAAGAATACTCGCTGCATCCGAGCGGACAATGGCGGTGCCCAGACAGCCGATGCCTCCGTAGATGGTCGAATGGCTGTCACTGGCAACTATCCAGTGTGTGAGTGGCCAGCAAGAAAACGGTTTTTTTTCCTTTCTTTTTTTTTCTGCAAGAATGCAAGCAACATACCTGTAAGTGTTCCTGGCCATGCATAACCTTCTTCGATCATTATTTGGTGGCCAATTCCAGTCTTAGCAGGATCTGCCCCAAGTCAGCTGATTGCTTCGGCAAGTTGCGCCTCGGCGCGGGGAGCATACAGAAATCTATGCTATGCTTGTTGGCGAACTCCTCGATTAGACGGTATTTGCGCAGGTTCTGTTCAGATTCGTTCTGCACATCGTGATCAAGTCTGGGATCGTTAGACAAAAAACATGTATACCAAGGTCCAAGCGAGAAAGAGGTAGCTTACGCCATGACAACCTGGCGATTATCGCTGACCGAGATGGCGCCCATTTCCATGAATCTAGACAGATTAATTCGTGTCTTATTACAACGACGAGCCAACTGCTTACTTAGTAATTACAGGGAACGAGTTGTCGTGGGTCATACTCTTGTGAGGTCTGGCAACAAACTGATGTTAGCTCGATTGTCCAGTGGGCGGATCAGGGCTAGACTAACCGCAGTATCACATAGTCCCCAGATCTGACTCTCCTGCCTTGGCCGAGGCCATCTGCGTGAAGTTGTACAATCTTCTCGGTAAGTGTCTGTGGGTTCGTTCGAGCGGCAGAGTCCAAGGAGGACTGGAGGCTAGGGGTGTTGGAGCTGGTGTCGAATTGTGATTGCTGGGCCTGTTGCCGTCGGGGACAGGTCGAGACATAGCTACGGAACGGAGTCACAGATCCCGGCAACAATCGCGAGCGAGTAATCGAGGCACGAGCCTGTCGTGTCGCAAGGACGGAGGCATTGAGCCAGATCGCCCTCCGCTAATGAAACTCAGTTAGAAATGTTGTTGCAGGTTTTCGATGAAAGCAGGATGAAATCGAGAATTGGTGGTTGGTAGAGCAACATACAAGCACAGCCATGGCAGTTGGAAGATGGTGTTAATGATTCCAACTCGTCCTTTGTCATGGATGACTCAAAATCTCGAGAAGATGGACTATCAAATATTGACTTTCAGATGATTAGTACCCTCGAATTTCGTTGTGGGGCGCGGACTTATTATAGCCCCGCACCGACCAATCATAGCAATGCTAATTCATGTCACGTTCCGCCTCATGTGACCACCCCGACATTCACCGACTGCGATCACTGCATGCATTCAAGGGCAACATTCACAACAAACGGTCACTGCAACATACATTCACTATTGCAAGCAGGGGATCAGTGAATGGGCATCACATGGGTGTAAAAGGAGGCGATTGCACCCGCCTGTACCTCGTTTCTTCTTCCCTCCTTAGCTTTAGTTGTTCTATTACATACACTCTATACCACGGCGAAGCCTACCTGCTCATATATTGTGCCCGTCACAGTGCACGCGTTTGCCAAGAGAAAACGCAACCAACATTACCAAATTAACAGGCATCTCCCTAGCCCTTTAGCTAGGTGGTCTTGCCCCTCGTACTATTCTCATCGCCAAGAACCTTGGGCTGCCGGACAGTGGCTAGTAGTCATCGTTGTACGACAGAACTCGACTAAAAATCGACGTTGGAGGACACGCAGTCTTCCCGGAACAGGGGATCATGGTAGGGACTCTTCACCGTGCTTTTGCCGTGTGCTAGTCTTTCATCCCGCAGTTGTTCCCTTGCACGTATGCCAACAAGTTTGCTTGTATCGAGACATTCAGCAGCCAGTCAGAGGCGTCTTCTCATACAATACTCAGCCATAACGTCGCGCCAATTCACAAGACTGGGGATGGCCGGTTCATATGCCCCTTTGCAGAAGAGCTTGGTTGCGGAACAACAGCCTCGTCAGTCACGCCTCTAGTAATGGTGGGGGGTGACCTGATTATGTCGACCGGGCAATTTCCTTGTGCAGCGCCGGGGCCGGTGTCCTGAGTTTCTAACGCCACATTACCGTCTGGTAGTTTACAGCGGCAGACCGTAAAGGAGGGTATAATCTATTTGATTTGGCCTCAGACAAGGGAGCCGGACCACCGGCAGATTGTTCAACCAAGCCAGACGATTCTAAAAGGGGCTGGCGTGGCAAAGCCCCTATGTACTAGTAAGTCGCTGGAGGCAACTATGTTGTATCTGATCTTCGTTAGATGTGGAGAGGCAACTTCCGCTTCAATATGCTCGTGGCGCTGCACCCCGTGTCCTTGGTCGTCTGGAGCGGTTCCATGATGGGAGCGTATGGGCATAAACCTCAGGGATGTTGTGTTTTCGGTGTGCCTCGGGTGATTTCTGATATCAACGTGGCTCGGATAGGAAAGAACAGTTGCTTCTTGAGCTTTGTTGCCCGCAACTTCGCCGTCATGTCCGGAAAGAGATCAACTCAATATCGATGCCTCGGGGAGAGCGGGCAGCCATACGACACCTCTCTTCATGGCTGAGAATTCCTCGTCATCTTGCTTGGCCTTTCGAGTAGAAGTTGGATGAGAATATGGAGGCCATTCATCCAGTACTTCCAAAGACATCCTCTTTGATCGCCGTCATGTCTGTGAGATGTGAAACATCAGCGTACCCAGTGATTGCGTACACAGGTCTGTACTTGAAGCATGGCCTGCAATATTTGCTTTGATGTAAAGGACCCCAGGAGGATGCTTCACATGCTCGTGTACTGTGGAATACACTGCAGTAGACGTGCGGATGGAATAATGAGGTCAAGGTGAGGAGGAGAGAAAGAGGAGGACAAGTCGCACTGTTTCTTTGGGATGGTGGATGGCAATCATCCTTATTCCTGACTCCTGAGGCTGACAGGGCAATTCAAGGCCCAATGGCCGGTTGTGCAACACACCCAAGTGACCCGGGCGCCAAATCCTCAGCTGCTGTTGGTTGAAATAGCCTTGTTGCACGGAGTAGTCTTGCAGGAAGAACTTGATACATGTAATAATTCGGACCCTGCCAAAGCTGCCAGTCACCCAGCCAATTTTTTCGAGTTTGCCCTTGGGCAGTCAAGGTCGGATTCCCTCACATCCTCATCCCCAGGCTATGAGAGTCCATGGCCATGCAGCCACTCGAAGTTATCGAGGACGCTCTCCTTTTCCCGCTGGGGTACGCACTTTGTGCTGAAAATCCTTCGGCTGTATCAAATACAACGGTCCAAGCTTCTGTGCCTCTGGTGGGCTGCATCAACGTGAATGGTATTTCCGGTTCTACAAGGTCTTGACTTGAAAGTACGCTAGCTACACTTCAACCACGACCAGAATCCTTCAAACACAGCAAGGCCTTTCTAACCTATGATTCAGCTAGGCGAACCCTGGGATTACCTGCGGCTGCTGTGCCCTCGCTGGTTGGAGCAGGCACAAGTTATCGAGCCCTGCCGAGTCCACTGTCGAGATGTGCTTCGTGATGAACGGTTCAACTCTCCATCATTCGTCAAATCGACAGGGGAGGGGACGTTCAGAGTGCACTAGAAAGCCCAGAGTAAGCGTCGCCAAGATCTCTCGACGGACAGCCCTAGTTTCTCAGCTGCCACATTAAGGACGCCGATTTACATGGATGCTTCAGGAAGGTCGACTCATTCTAACCGGTGAGACATAATCAGCGCAGAATCTTAGGCCTGTCATCAACTCATAGACGGCAGCAAGTAAAAGAGTAGGATGAGACATTAACCAAACGCAAGTTACGTGCCGTTTATGGCATGGCAGTGCGAAGTCGTGAGCGGCGCCTAAGGAGACGATGGACAGCGTTGAAACATTTATGTTCACATGAATGTCTGGTTGGAACATGAAAGTTGAGGTTGCTAGCTGCAGATTCAGGTCGGCCGGGCGCTAAAGCCAGCACTTCAGGTCTAGGGCGGCTCGGCACGCAGTGGGCCACCGGAACTAGTGTTCAATGTTTGACATTGATCAGATTCCAGCATGAATATTATTAGCTGCTCAACTACTGTACAATCCCAACTTTAATAAAAAGCCAACACAGAGTCACGACACCTCTCTTTTCCATCGTGAGAGGCTCAACACAGTCTTCTTACGCTGGCAGCCCGAGCTTTGCGGGTTTGGGATAGCGCCACCAGCTACATATATCAGGTTCCGCCAAGATTAACTATTGATAGTCTGGTGTCCTTGCCAACCACAGCCGGCCAACTCTTCGGTGCGATACTTCAACTACAGTCGGGGGTCGAAAGTTTTCAACAAGTAAAAGGCATCGTATACCGCGTCCTATTCCAAAATATGTTGAGATGACTTGGTGTCAATTACCTAGGTATCTTTTACCTCACACTGTCAAGTACTCCGTACTCTGTAGAGAGCCCCAACATTGAAGCCCCAGCCAGCATTGCACAGCCACAGATAGCCTCATAAACACGGCGCACGGGTCGTCTGGGTATCTCAAACATTTCATAAATCCATCTAGAGAAGACATTCCCGACTTCCATCAAATACCACAAGCACCCCCATTCTTGTCAGGGCTGGTAAACGCACAATGGGAACATCAACGCTAAAACTAGGCAACAGCCCAGCCTGCAGATGCATGCCCAAACCGCATGTGGGAGCCTCAGGCACAACAGCCTGTTGTTCAATGTTCAAGTTAGCCAGGGCCTCCCGCTCCCTATGTATCATTCTCTTGTGATTTGGTCTGCATCAGGTCGTCTTAGTGATCAAAAAGTAATTGATCCAACTTCTGGCTCTTATGATAGATTCTTGAATACTCTTGATCCTATTCTCTTACAATCGCGGCCATGGACTCCGCCTTCGAGGACCGGCGTCACCAGCCAGTGGACAACACCATTCGCGCCCTCCGTAGAAAGAAGAAGGCCCCAGACATCGACTTGACAATCTATACCATGGAGGATGGCACCACAGTTAGCACCATGGAGCGAGTCTGCAAGGGTGAGTGACATAAAAGCACTAATCAACAATTGTTTTGCCTATCCTAACCCAAATTCAACCCAGACGTCCAGGCCCCCGCCATATTCACTCCCACGGAGGAGCAATTCTACTCCGACAAGTCCAAGTCCAAGCCAGATATCAATTTCCTCAGGCAGCACCTTTATCACGAGGGCCGCTTGACTGAAGAGCAGGCTCTCTTCATCCTGCGGAAAGGTACCGAGGTGTTACACGCTGAGCCTACCCTTCTCGAAATAGAAGCCCCTGTCACCGTGTGTGGTGACGTCCACGGCCAATACTACGACCTACTAAGGCTCTTCGAGGTCGGCGGCGATCCAGACCAGACTCGCTACCTATTCCTTGGCGACTACGTTGATCGTGGTTATTTTAGTATCGAGTGTGTTCTGTATCTATGGTCGCTCAAGATCTGTTACCCTAAGTCGATCTGGCTCCTCCGCGGCAACCACGAATGCCGTCAATTGACCGACTATTTCACTTTTAAGCTGGAGTGCAGACATAAATACTCCGAAGCCGTCTACGAAGCATGCATGGAATCATTCTGCAGCTTACCTTTGGCGGCCGTCATGAACCAGCAATTCTTGTGTATTCATGGTGGTCTTAGTCCCCAACTCCACACCCTTGATGACTTGAGAAACGTGTGTGCCTTGTCCTGCCCCGTCTCATCTGACTGCACATATACCATGCTAACGTGGACTCAAACATAAGATCGATCGGTTTAGAGAGCCGCCAACACAGGGCCTCATGTGTGACGTTCTGTGGGCTGACCCCGTCCAAGACTTCGGCCAGGAAAAGACGAACGATTACTTCCTCCACAACCGTGTCCGCGGCTGTTCGTATAGTTTCTCGTATCCTGCTGCCTGCGCTTTTCTCAAAAGGAATAACTTGCTCAGCATTATTCGCGCCCACGAGGCCCAGGATGCCGGGTATAGAATGTATCGCAAAACCCAAGCCACTGGTTTCCCTAGTCTTATAACTATTTTCTCAGCACCCAACTATATTGACTACTATAACAATAAGGCTGCTATCCTCAAGTACGGGGACAATGTTTTAAACATTCGCCAGTTTAACTGCGTGCCGCACCCGTTTCGGTTGGCTAACTTTATGGACGCGTTTTCATGGTCGCTGCCGTTTGTGGGTGAGAAGATGACGGATATGTTAATGGCCATTCTGAACACTTGCTCAGAGGAGGAACTGAAGGACGAGACTCCTTCACCTGCTTCCCTGAGGTCAGTGTCGCCGCTCGTTTCTGTTAGCCTCGACGATCCCGACTCGATAGAGTTCAAACGCAAGGCCATTAAGAATAAAATTTTGGCCATTGGACGAATGTCTCGCGTGTTCCGCGTTCTACGCGAAGATGCAGAGAAAGTCAGCGAGCTTAAGACTGCGTCTGGCGGTCGACTGCCTGCGGGTACGCTGATGCTCGGTGCCGAGGAAATACAAACCGCTATTCATTCCTTTGACGATGCTAGAAAGGCTGACTTGCATAATGAAAGCTTGCCACCGAGCCGCGAGGAGATTGTACAGCATAAGGATGAGGAGCGCGCTGCGGTGATGCAGAAGGTTGTAGACGAGACGGAAAACGACGAGAAGTTACAGCAACTGTCACAGAGTCTGGGATCTTGAAGTGCCGATGCCTTTGATGAGACAGGCTAAACTGGCGATGCCACTCGCTGCCTTTCACCATTGTACGAGGGTGTTGTGAAGCTGTATAAACATTTCGGTTGAAACTGAAACGCAATACCAGGCAAGTCCACTACGGTCCATAACCACGACGTCTTCCCAAGATGCGATAAATCCTGGGGAGATGGAGCGGCCTGTCTCTATACCAGCCAACCATTCAGTCAACACCGCCCGGCAACCTGTGCGGCGCGTCCTTTGTTTCACAATTTGCGGACGATATATACGGCTCAGGAAAGTCAGGATATGTCCACGGAGTTATTTGATCTTGGTGGTATCGTGGGTGCGCATAACGCTTGTACACCCAGCACATTCCTAGCGTATAACATGACTAACAAGCGAATCTAGCATGACGGAAACGATTCTTGCTCGTCAGCCCTGCTACCATCGCCAAGCCCAAGGCTTAGCGGGAGAACCGGCTCGTTGCGTCCAATAGTCAAGAACCCTGCGATGAGGCATGAATTACAGAATTCACGAGTCAGTCACCCAAGTATGAAACTGGTGTCCTTGGCGTTTAACCCGAATGTACGCTGCCTGAAAGAGGACCAGCTTGCTTTTCCACCTTTCAAGGAGACGATCTTTTATTTCCCTGGCAAAATGACTCTAGCCTCTCTGGCAATGCAACTGACCGCAGCGACTTTACGCGAAACAACTTGCTTTACGCAGCATGGCTATGAATAAAGTACTTTTAGCAACAGAGTTTCAATTCCACTTCATTATATATATCTCAGCTTACACCACATGAATAACCTCTTTTCTCTTCTCTACCCACATCGGAGAAGAATAAGACTCAACATTCCAATTTCATCATATCAGCCCTGAAGCCTCTGCACCAACCCTGGCTCCAAAATCAGCAACATTACCACCAAACAAAATGAAGTACTCCACATTCTTTGTCTTCGCCGTGGCCGGAGTCGGCATCGCAGCCCCTTCGCCAAACTTCAACCTGGAACCCCGTCAAGTAAGATAATAGCCACGCACTCAATCAACTTCGCATGCTAATGCACACTACAAAGCTTCCGACGACCGACGTTAGGCCCCCCGGAACTGACTGCAAGGTCAGTGGAAAGGTCGGATTTACAGGCGCCTTGGAATGTGAGGACGGCGATGAAAATTCCCCGGATAACAGGAAAGTCGGAACTCTCTGCAAATTCGGTGGTCGTAAGGGCGGTGTTGGTGGGTTTGCTTGCTTTGACAGCAATAAGGCTACCAAGGCAACGAAGCCGGACAACAGGCCGCTCGGGACGGCCTGCAAGGTCAGTGGGAAGTCTGGCTCCCCGGACTGCGATGATGGCGACAAGAACTCTCCGGATAATCGACCCAGCGGCACTGCTTGCAGAGTCTCTGGATTCAAGGATTTCTCACGTGGTGGGGAGTGCGTTGACTAGTCGTGGAGTTTTGGAGGCTGACTAGCAGATTGCGTGCTTGTTTCATTATCAACGTGTGCTGTTATTTTGAAAAGAGTTGAGTGTGCTGGTGTTGGTGCTGGTGCTGGTGTTGGTGCTAGGGAGATATTTCATGGGGCCAGGTGCTAGATGTGAGATGGCCGACATCCCGTTTGGAACTTGTTCCGTCTTGCCAGCCGGATCTCTTGTGCGACAAAGTTTGTTTTATTGAGCGTCGATATTTTGAAATTCAGAATGCAAAGGTTGTCTCGGGAAGCCAATTCCGTGGGATCCCAGTGTCGTGATCGAGCAGACTAAGAGCCGCGTGTTAGCTAGCCGAATTGAGTGGTTCAGTCGTTGTCGAATTCGAAGCCTCCATGCCTGAGGTTATGACGAATCTGACTCCTGTCCACACCGTCGTCAGATGATGGAACGCTACTGTGAAGCAGTGCTCGTATGGCTGACGATCTATCCAACCATCGGAAGGACTTGTGCCTTGTGTGCACCTCAGACACGTAAGCTTTGTTCGTTGGTGCTACCAGGAAGAAAGCCTCCCGGTATAAACTCATATCACACCAACACCACCACCACCCCAAGCCGTAGAGGTACATGAATCTCATAACCATTATTTTGCATCATTTACCTAGCTCACGGATTTTGTGACCTCTCGCTTCCTTTCCCCCTTCCCTCCACAATCTCCCTGGCCACCTTGGCCGTCGCATCCACAATCAACTTATGCTCATGAGAATGTATCCTCTCCTTCAACTCTTCCAACTCCTCTCCATTCCACTCAATCTCCTTCACCAGAATAGGCGTCCCCCTATCCACCTCCGCAATCACATAGTGCGCCATAATACCAGTGCGCGTTATTCTTCCAGCCTTCAACTCCTCAAAAGCGCGCTCAATCGCCCCAGCTCCATCAAACTCCCCTATGCAACGTAAGTAGCCATACCTATAGCCATCCTCTGACAAAACTTACCAGGTAGTGCCGGATGGAGGTTGATTATCCGCACGCCCGCCTTCTCAATAGGTTCCAGGAAAGCTTTTGAGAAGACATGCATCCAGCCAGCGAGGACAATCAGCTCCGGCAATTCCTTGCCCGGTGATAGAATCTTCGCTGCTAATGCCGCGTCGTATCTTTGCCGGCCCTCTGTTACTTTCTGCTGGTCTGTTTCTCCCTTTTGCAAGAACCCGCCGCTGACTAGGTTGAAGTATTCCCAGGGGATGCCTGTTTTGGATAAGTTTTGTGTTTAATGCATGTGTATGGTGGGAAAACATACCTGCTTTGTCTGCTCGGGCAGTTGCGTGTGCGTTTTTTCGGTTGGTGATGAGAGAAATGATGCGGCTATTTTTGAGGGCATCTGTGGATGTTGCGTCTATGAGAGCCTGGAAGTTGGAGCCGAAGCCAGAGGCCATGACTAGGATCCGACATGGCGAATCCGTCCCTGCCATACTGAGGAATGTGGCGATAAAAACGGAATATTAAATTGGACAATATGTATGCGTTACTGGCTTGAGTTACAATGTTCCCATCGTCCCAAAATTTCGACGTTGAAAGGGATCACGTGATGGTTAATGGATGGTTTGAGGTGCAGCCGCCAAGCGGGGCGGTCTCTCGGCACGGTCCACAGTCGGATCACACAAAATATAGCCGGCGCACTAGCGACGATATAAGGGACTAAAATCGCCAAAAAGACCAAAAATTAAAAAACATACAACACCAGGTATTCGCTGGTCGTCACCGACCCAACTACTAATCCGGCGCTCGCATGATTATCGCTCGGAGATCGGACGGGATCCAGATTTTGCATGCGGCTGTGGTCGTATGTGAAGGCTTCTCGGTCTATTTTGCTTATAAGTCTCATCCAGACACACATTATGAGTGTGGTATGAAGAGGAATGGAACAAATCTCAGGGAGTGCAGTATCTGAGGATACCTTAGTATGAACAAATCTCATCTTTCAATATGCTTGCTTTCTCTCTTGGCCTCGGAAGTCAACGTACGTCGACCTGCCGTTCACATGAGCAACTGCCAGCAAATTGGCACCTTCCGATGTTGCGCACTGTTCTTTCTCCATAGAAGTTGTTTCTATTCTCTCCCCACCCCCTGGCCTAGTTATACTACCCCAATTGACTCCTAGCTGCCTCCGTTCTCGGGTGAAGGTGTTCGTGACGCACCGGGTGAATCCGATTGACTTGGTTCCGGGACTATTTCTGCGTTGGCTCGCGGAGCTTCTGAATCCATCTCAACAATACCTCCATTCTGCTCTGTAGCCTGAAGCTCCTGTCGGCTATTTGACTCCATTTCTCGAGGCATCAACGTCGAGCCTATCTCTTGTCAGCCTTCGCCTTCAGTACATCGACAGACAAATACTCACCAAGTAGTTCGTGGGATTTCCGAAGAACTGGCTTGATGTCCTTCATCTCTGGCGTTGATGTATCATTGCTTTCCGGCGATATCACTTTGCACCGGTGCCGCCGATACCACCATATCACGAGTATGAATATGCCGATCAACACCGCAATGGCGACGACAATAGCCGCGGGCACAGCCGGTGACAAAGTTGGACCACCTGAGCTACCTGGCGATGGGTTGCTCGTAGGAGTAACATCCATGTTATTTACAGTGCTAACAGAAGGACTGCTCGATAGACTGTTTGACTCGCTAGTTTGTACATTGCTTGTTGAGACGGTTGTAGACGGAGTACTAGTCGATGTACTTGTCAGAGCACTGGTTTGCGTGCTGATCGAAACGGAAGACTGCGTACTGCGTTCAACATTGGTGCGAGATGTGCTGCTAACTGAAGTACTGACCGTAACGCGAGACGTACTGACCGACCAACTACTTGTAGTTTCGACTACACGGGCTAAAGACTGATTAGAATACCGTTGGAAACTCATCACAAGCTGGATCAAAACGCAATGGAATATTGCTCGTACTTGAGCTTAAGCTGGTTGAGCTGGTCAAAGTTGGCTGCGGCATAATCGCCACCGTCGGAGAGCTACTGATTGACGAACGATCCTCCGCAAAAGACTCCTTACAACTACTCTCAGAAGTCAAAGCCTTGGGAAGGTTGTCAAGCCCAACGCCGCAGTTCTTCTCAGTACATTCCGTAAGAGGAGAGTTGAAGAAGTGCCGCTCCACGCCCTCACAACCACATGATGCGACTCGGTTAGGGCTGCCCGTACACCCAAAGGTTTTGCTTATTATATCGAGGTAGCAGCTGCGAATGCAAGGGTCAATGTCGTCGATACCCCTGGCAGCTATGCCGTGGACGACGAGGAAAAGGACCCAGGCCTCTAGTTTCGCCATATCGTACCCCTAACCGTGATGGAGGCGAGTTTCGGCCGACGACGTCAAAGTGCCGCTGCGGACACCAAGGGCGGGAGAGCAACCAGGCCCCAGCTGAAAAGCTGAAGAAGTCTGGAACCAACATTTCGCGGGGGACGCTTTATGTATATCTACGGAGTGGTCTTTACCTGGTGGGTAAGTTAGATTGCGGTTCGCTGTGTGGCTGGTCTTGTGTAACCGTCTTGATGTGTTGGTTCGCGGTGCGTGAGGGAGGTCCGTGGCAAGCTGTGAGGACTCGAAAGAGGAAGCTGTTTACATGTAAATTATCTCCCGAGGTTTAAACCTAACTTCTGTGTGTACAGTGACTGTCGTGCGGTAATCTCCATGTCACATGAACGATGGCGGCTCCGTTGGTAGAGACAGCATTTTCCTTGCCCTCAGCCTCATAACGACTCTTGCAAGGTACGCCCTTGAACTTGGGCAACGTAGAAGACCAAGTTGCTATAGATACACAGGCTCTTGTGCCAGCACTGAACACGCCAAACCGCCTCAAGTTGGAATTGTCCGTCAACATGAAGTGTCGTGCTGGTCTCAAGCTGCTCTGAGCTGCTCTTGTCTGGTCAAGTTGCAGCTGCCAATTGTCAGTCGGCTGGTGACAGCTGTCAGGCCCGTCGCTTTAATTTTTATACTGCCTGGTGCCTGCTTATCGTTCCTCCTTTCTCAATGTTCCTCTTATTCTCCCCATTTGATTTCTTTCATTCTATTCCTAGTTGCCTAGCACCACCCATTTTATCGACGAGATTTCAAAATGCCCGGACCTTTAAAGATGTCTCAAAGGCTGCAGAAAGCCAAAGACAAGGCAGGTGAATTTTTTGACGAAGCTATTGCTTCAAGCAGAGAGTTTCTCAAGAAACACAGTGCACCAATGGATGAAGGCGACGACGACATTGGGACCGTTGAGCGCCTTGTTGGCCCTCCAAGGCCAATATTTGATGAGCTTTGGACGAGAGAAGATGAAGCATCACTGCGTAACGCATGGGAGATGTCACAGCTACATGACGACCTTCGAAGTACTTCTCGGGTCAAGTTTATGGCTAAGCTTTGGACGGCATGCTACAACACAATGCATTGTTCGCCTTGTGCCCTCGTGTCACCAAGATACAAGCTTATATTTCAGGGTTCTATAAGCCCCAAACACGATGACAGTCCCGAACCCGATAATAGTCTTGGACAAGTGGAGAAAATTGTTGCCCAGCTCGTTGCTCCCACCCAAGGAGCCAGCAATGCCATATCTACCTTGGTATGCCACCCCCTCTGGCAGGGGAACCCATCATTTCTAGCCACTGCTATTCAGTGTGCTGTTATCTGCCGTACCGACGACAGGCGACCATGGGTAATGGCCCTAACCGCCCGGAATATTCCTGAAATAGAAGCTCTAAGAGAGCGCGTTGCTTGTCCTCAGACTGAGCCTATCAGCGCGACACTGGCTCAGTGTGTGCAAGGTATCAGTGGGGGTGACGTTGTGCCGACCCTTCTAGCCTTTCTTGACTGGCTTGCGCAGAGGATCAAACGCCCAGAGATGGCTGAGGTCGAGGGTGACGGCGGCATGTACCATGTTCAGCTCAGGGACCTAAACAACATCATCGGAGCCCTTGATACGTTCACCTGCCGTGGGTTCCCCAGGTTTATGAACACGGAGTTCATAGAGGCAGCCACACGGTGGAGTTTGTCACAGCTATCGTTCCCTAAGCAAGCTGAGGTAGTGGCTTTGCACGAACGCTCGACGCTTCATGAGCTACGAATGTTCTCTCGCAGCCAAAGGCGCATGGGGAGAGACTCACCCATGGACATGGATATGGATCAGGAGCATGATGGCAGGCCCGAAGCGATCAAGGGGCCAGGGCCAGAGCTAGAGGTATAAGGACTTGCGTAGCCTTGCTCAAGATGCCAGGCAAGGCACAAGACGCTCACCAGATTCCTTCGACGAAGAAGAGACATTCAATCCGGATCAAGGGTCCAGCCCCGGCGAAGAGAATGCAGATGCACGGCAGGCCACAGAGCCTCCCCCAGATGAACATGAACAAACCGTTGGTCAAGGGACTCACGGCCACGGAATTCCTCGACAAAGGCGATGCCGCGCTGGGCACAGAAGTATCTATAAGCATCGAAGACGTCACCTTACAAGACGAGGCATCCAGAACAGATGAGAGTTTGTACCGAAGGCAAGCCAATTGGAAGCCATTCCTCGCCTAAGCAGACTTGGAGAGGCGCCCTCCTCAGGGGTTGCCTTGGGATCAGCTACCCTTTTGAGTGCCAAGAAGCTTGGAATCAACATTTCGCTGGGACGCTTTATGTATATCTATGAAGCGGTCTTCATAGTGGGTAAGTTGGATTGCGGTTCGCTTTGTGGTAAATCCGCAAGCAAAAAGGTGTGGCAAGCAGGAGTGTGGCAAGTAGTAGATTTACACACAAAAGAGCGTAGCAAGCAGAAGCGTGGCAAGTGGTAGATTTGCTAGCAAAATAGTGTGGCAAGCAGAAGTATAGCATCTGGTAAATCTACACATAAAAGAGCGTGGCAATTAGAAGCGTGGCATCTAGTAAATCTACATATAAAAGAGCGTGGCAATTAGGAGCGTAGCAAGTAGTATATTTGCTACCAAAAGAGCGTGGCAAGCAGAGGTGTGGCATCTAGTAAATCTACACACAAAAGAGCGTGGCAAGTAAGAGCATAGCATCTAGTAGATTTACACACAAAAAGGTGTGGCAAGCAGAGGTGTGGCAAGCAGAGGTGTGGCAAGTAGTACATTTGCTAGCAAAAAGGTCTGGCAAGTGGCTTGAGTGAGGGATGTCCGTAGAGCTGTGAGCAACCTAAAAGGGGAAGCTGTCTTATGCTGGGGGGACCTTGCCCTCGAGATTTAAGGTGCGTTGTGTTGCATTGGTTGCTCTTGCTCCTCTTATGTTAATGAGTGATGATTGTGCTGGTGCGAGTGGTGCAAGACGCTCTGCTTATGAACACCAGGTCACAGAAAGGCGCCTTATGAGTTTTTCTGCCAACTCTCAATCTATGTGAAATGACCGTTGAGAGACTCACGCCTTTGGTTTAGATGTATTCTTTGAACGCGTTCTCTGGTTGATGTTCTTTTGGATATGTAAACGAGGTCAACAACTTATAACTCAGTTATTGTAAATGAACCTTGTAGCCCAAACCGTATTCAAGACAGTCTACTTAAAATCTTCCGCGTCCAACCTTCACGCCCAAGCCCAGGACCTCTTGCCTGCACTCTTCAAGCTTTCATCTCCCAACGCCACCCACAAGCACAATCCAGATCTTCAACCCATCCGCATGTCTTTCACAAATACCCTCACAGCCGAGACTCAGTCACCCAAGGCTGCGCCTCTTCAAGGTCCATCTTATCCTGCCAACTAACTTGGTGATCATTCCACCTCTCATGCCCATGCTTCGCGCAGCAGTGCCCGTAATACCCCCCAATAGGCACGTACTCATCGCAAAGAGGACACTTGTGATGGTTCGTCTTCTTCATGTGCTTGCGCCGATCATCCTCCGTCGGAAGCGCCTTATCACATGTTTCGCAGCGGTTTGGGGCGTCGTGGCCGTCTATGACGTAAGCTTTGAGGATGACTTCTCCTGCTGCGTAGGGCATTTTGCGCTGTATTTAAAAGAAGGAATAGTTTGAGTATGGTATTTGAAAGGAAATTGGAGAGACGAGATTAAGAGTGCGGATGGTTAGTATAAGTATGGCACTGCCTCGTATTACTCGTATGCGGGGGGCTATGCGTGAGGCTGTCACGACATCCGAATTAGGAAATGGTAACAAGGTTGACACGGCTGATTTGTACGAAATTTGCTTATTTTCGTGTCGCAGTTTGCCTTGCGGTAAAATGGTGAAAGGCGTTGATTGGGCTTTGCACGAATGCAGCCAGGTTGCCTTGCTTTTGAATACTGAGATGTTTGCCATGGTAGACTTACAATCGAGTTCCATCCGACTGCAGCTCACGCACCGAGTCATGCGTTACGACAAATGCAGAGGATAGTTTGAGTTTTATAAGAAACTAATGCCTCAGTCGTAGAGACTCGAATGATCGTGATACACTTGTATTGAGTGACCATCATAATGACAGCACCATTGATGTGCATCCCCAATACGTAGATGGACATAACTACGCTCATTGTATTTGTGATATTTACAAACTCAATTCACCTATGTCTGGTGTGAAATTCCAACATCACCTGCCAGCCGCCAATGCCAGCCGCCAGCCGCCAACAAATCCATCAGCTGCTCGTCGCCCGGTTCTACCATTTGTAAGTAAACAAACAAACCAACTCCCTTCACTGCACCTTGCCAATCTGATAAACGTCATATATCAACTCACTACCATTCAATTTCTTTCCAATCAGTAACACAACCATGCTCTCCCAATCTTGGGCCGCCGCACGCGTCTCTATTCGCAACTTCTTACACGATTCGCTTTCCTACCGTCGACGAGGCAAACGGTGCTGCGGCAATCAGTCGATGAATGGGGAAATATAACCATGGCGCAAGAACAAGAGCCCTCAAAGCAAGAAAGTGCGTCTTCTTACCATTGTTTGACGACGACTAACATTATAGCCTCGGATGACACCTTCTTCACATCGTGCTCCGTGCAGAGCGACACTTCAGGTATGCCTGACTCTGAAGAATACACCAAAACACTGACAGTATAGATGTATCACTGTCGCCGGGTGATAATGCCATTATCAAGCATGGGCCCCAACGATCCGTAAATGTGCAGAATGTGCAGGTCGTGCCGGCATCATACCTTGAGATTGAGCCACAAGACACTTTTAAGCGAGAAAACGTTCATTCAAACGCGTCAAGACAGGTAGCCGACGAAGAGAATTCCCGAAAGCCCAGCAGCCTCCAACATCGCAACTCTCATCACCATACCACACAAGTCCAAATCAGCGCACACCAAACCTGCAACGACACTCACAGATGCAAACTCCGAGACTGGAAATTCACAAACTCCATCCTCTTTGCATACAATACCATGTGCGGATGTAATGCAGAACAAACACCCCTTTACACCTGGCTGAAGCGGCATCACAGCCAATGCAGACCAGACAGCGACTGTGTCTTACTGCTCAGAAAATTAGAATCGCGGGATCTAAATACCTCCGATGACAAAGAGAAAGCGGCATTCTTCTCGATATGTCGTCCGAGTTATGAAGCTATGAATTGGTGTGACTTGCCTAAATGGGGAGTATCGGACCTCACGAACGACTGTAGTGTGAGATATTTCACACCAGATATCTTTGCTGATGTTTACGACAAACATACATGTGAGTATTTACAAGTTTTGGAAGAAATAAACTGAATGCAGATGGCAGGTGAAGATGGTCGAAAATCGCCGGATACGTACCGCCTCTGGACGACTGGCTGTTCCCAAATTCCACAGCCTCACCCCCATAGACGGACGTCCTTCCACACCGCAGATGAGATTGACTTGACCGACGATTCAACCTCATCCATCTCCACAGGCAAGTCTCCCACCTCAACGCCGCATCTCTAACAAAACCAGACAAACACCACCGAATCCTCAACTGGCAGGACAAACTACCCAACCACCCCAGCAGTGCATCTCTTTCAAAAGACCCTCTTCCACTGGTATGTCCCCCATCACAAACGTCTACATACGACTGACGCTCCCAGTCCCCAACCATCGCGCATCTCATCAGCACCAAAACCCGGCTACAAGTACGACTATCCATGCTGCACGCAACACTAGACAGTATCACCAGACACGCGGGCCGCATTCTCAGACGGCGCGTGCAGACACAAGACACTGCAGACATGTATGTAGAGGCGTGTCAGGACGAGTATGAGCAAAGGTTGAGTGGTGAAGTTGAGAAGATGAGGGTGTGGGAGGATGAGTTGAAGGGGTGGATAGAGAAGGTGGGGGAGGTGGTGGGCGTGGGGTGGGAGGAGGTTAATGGGGATGTGGGTGAGATGGAGAGACTGGTGAGGTTGATTGATGAAGGGGAGATGGAGATGGAGATGGGTACGAAGATTCACAGTGACAGGTGAGGGAGACAAAGGTGTAGATGTAGATGTATATCAAACATGCTTTCGTACTGTCCACGAGCAAAGGTAGATAGTACGAATCTACAGACTACAACATAAATCAGACACTTCATGACACAGCAGATGCACAAATCCCATCCTATTCAACCTCACTGTACCTATACAAAATCCCAAACTACCGACGCCACTACATTTACATCATTTTCCCACATCATGAACAAAAGAAAGAACAAAAACTATCAACACATATCGCAACATGAAATCAAATCAAAGTCAAGTCAAATCAATCTCACCGCCTATACTGATCGGGATGCCTCTCGTACTCGTGCGGCCGTAACCCCCTACCCATGACGTCTCTCGGGTCTCTAGGATCTCTTGGGTCCCTGGCATCCCGCATCTGCATCTCCCTTGGATCGGGTGCAGGATACCCCGTTCCGGGTGGTGGACCGCGAGCATCGTAGCCCGGCGTGTAGCTACGGGGTGGTTCTCTGGGATCTCTTACCCCAGGACCAGGTGTCGATGCGTATCGAGCGTAGCCCTGTGCCGGCGAGGGCACCGGTTCCGGGGCACGGGATCCTGGTGGTGGGTATCGACTTTGCATGGAGTGTTGGGGTGGCTGCGAACTGGCAGCGTATACCGGAGCACCGCGCTCGTCCCTCATGCCCACGTGCTGAGGGGGAGGGGCAGACGCCCATGCCTGAGCAGGAGTAGATGGTTTCGGTGTCGATGAAGGGTGTGGTGGTGCCCATTGCTGTTGGGGTGGAGGGCCCTGGGATGATTTCGACGGCTGAGTTGGCCACGCGTTGGCTGCGGCAGCCTGCTGTGGCCAGGCATTATCTCGGCCGGAGGGAGGAACTTCTCGCGATCTAGACGGGGCTCCGTGGCCGCCGTATGGGGGAGGAGACGCGGCGTGAGGAGGGGGCTGTGAACCCGGGCCGTACGAGGTTGGATAGCCGCCTTGAGGGGGGTATTGTGGCTGCGGCTGCTGAGCGGGAGGGTATCGATGTGATGTCTGAGGAGAGTTGTTTCCGCTCTGGTGGCCGGGCTGATACGGCGCGTGCCCACGGTAGTAAGGATCTCTCTCGGAAGGCATGGGCTCATTGGCCATTCTCATGCCAGACCGTGGAGCATCCATGAGAGGAGGTTGACTTGGCGAGCCTCCGTATGTGGGCTTTAGAGATGGCATGGCCGAAGCACCACCAGATGCTCGTCCGTAGGGAGAATACTGTGGTTCTGGCTCGCGACGCATCTGCGAAGGAGGTGCAGGTCCTGGAGGTGGTGGTCTCCCCATTCCTTGGGGCGGAGGCGTTGCCGACGGGCCAGACGGTGCATTGGATACCTCGCTGACACGTTTCGACGCCGGTGGCGGATCGTCGTTTAACAGAGACATGATGTTGGAAGTCTTGCGAGGTTCGGGCGGCGGCGGCGGTCTCGATGCATTTGGGGCCGCAGTCGCTGGCGGTGCGTGACCATACGGCTCCTGAGCCTGGCCTGGAGGTGGCCGCTGTTGCATGGAGGACATTGGACGAGACGATGGGCCTAGAGGGGGAGACTGCACAGCAGACGGATGATCCATGATGCCTCGAACGGCGTGACCTGGTGGCGGCTGCTGATGCATCGGCGGTGGATATGCTTGTCCGGCAACAGAGCGAGAAGGTTCCTGCGATGGCGGCCGTGACAGCGACAATGGTTCGCCTCGGGGTCCCTGGCCAATGCTGGACTGGTGTCGATGGCCATACGCTTGCTGTTGTTGGTGCTGTTGATGGTGCTGCTGCTGCTGCTGCTGCTGCTGCTGTTGTTCGTAATGACGCTGCTGCGCCAGCTCTGCCTCGGGGTTCATCCGCATCGACTGTCGTTGTTCGGCTTGCCTGGCGGCCATTTCTCGGTCCCGGTCGCGTTCACGCTCGCGCTCGCGTTCTCGTTCTCTTTGTTGTCGCTCGAGCATGGAGTCAGGATGTGCTGGTTGCATTGGCTGAGCGGCAGCCAACGGTCGCTGGTCTCGAAGTTCGGGAACCTGGTTGGCACCGCCTTTGGGTGGCAACGGCACCCGCTGGTGGCCTTGTGCAACGTCACGCTCTCGTTGCTGCTGCTGCTGCTGTTGTTGTTGCTGTTGTTGCTCGGGGAAGCCAAAGGCTTGGACGGGCGCACGCAATGCTGGACGGGGGCCAGGCGACATTGCCTGTGAAGCAGGCTGAGGCACGGCGTGCTGCTGAATAGCCAGAGGAGGCTGCTGCTGTTGACCGGGTCCGGGTTGGGCCAGCTGCTGCTGCTGCGGTGGAGGCGGAGGAGGAGGAGGTTGTTGGTGATGCTGCTGCTGCTGCTGCTGCTGTTGCTGCTGCTGAGTCGTCGGCGCTTGGGCAATGGGTACACCGTAGCCAGAGTACGGTTGGGATCGAGGAGGTTGGCTTGCCGGTTCCATCTTCGGTTGGGCTGGCTCGTTGTGCATTTCCATGCCCGGTGCCACAGCCAATGGCCTGGTCGAGCCAACTGCAGACGAGGTGTCATATCTCCTGCCTCGTCCACCAGTTGTGGGCTGTGGTGGATCGGGCCGCTTCTCTCCTCTGGCCCGCTTGCCATCGGATTCTTGCACAATCGTCTCCCATTCGGGTTTGCCCTGGTCCTTTTGACGGATAAAGTAATTCTTGACCTGTATGCGGGCGTGGCCGGAGGGGGCCCGAGTTGTTAGCCTTTGTACCACATACCAAATATATAAAATGTATATCAACGCGCGCACGAAAAAAACACAAAACATTTCACCCGACACGTGCTTGCATGTGTGGGATCCATCCATCATCCATCCATCCGTCCAAAAACTTACCATTACTGCTGTCTTGGACCCCATGTGAGCTGCAATTGCAGTCCAGTCAGAGCCAAACGATCTTAACAAGAGCGGGAAGTCATTAGATTCAGAAACACTCCAGTAACTCGAGGCTTGCGCCGGAGCCTTGCGCTCGTTCTGCGGCTGCGCAACATTGAACGTCGTCATGGCAGGCTGAGGTGGTGGAGGTGGTTCTGGCCGCAGCGAGGGAGCTGCCATGACCTCTGAAATGGAAGATGGAGGCATTGCCTTGACCCGTTCCATGCCTGGAACAGCCGCCTGCTGTTGTTGCTGTTGCTGTTGCTGCTGCTGCTGGATAGGGAACGGCGGATGGATGCCAGGAGGCACATTCTGCTCGAATCCAGCCGACAGCACGCGACCGGCTTCCGGGGGCACCGGTAATACTGCTCCTGCTGCTGCTGCTGCTGCTGCTGCCGCCGCCGCTGATGGAATATCAGTTGGCACCCTGGAACTCGACCGAGACCTGCCCTTTCCAGAACCACCTCCAGGCGTGACGGACAGGGATTGGTTGGCCCTGGATGCCTTTGCGTCCTTGTCCTTGTCTTTATCCTTGTCTTTGTCCTTGTCCTTGGCACGTCTGCGACCTCTTCTGCCGTCCACCTTTTCGCCCTGCTCTCCTCGAGCTGCTGCCGAAGCGCCCCGTCGTCCGGGAGTCCCAGCTGGTGTAGCATTCTCGCTGTCTGTCGCCGGCTGCTCGAATCCCCACGTAGGGGCAGCAGCTCGGCGTGGTCTCCGTCGCTCTCCGTTCTCGCCAGTCTCTTGATTCTCCTCGTTTCCTTCATCGCCATTTCCAAGTTCGGAAACCAAAGCACTCGATCTCTGTTTGCCTCGTCCGCCCTTCTTTCGCCGCTTAGGCTGCTTCTTGAGCTTCTCTTTCAAGTTGAGGTCCTTCTTCATTAGATAGTAGTATTGAATGCAAGTGCCAAAGTCACGGTGCGGTATAACCTCTGCAATCTTGCCCCACTGTTTCGGGTTCTCCAGATAGCGCTTCTCAAATAGCTCGTTTTCTTCCTCGGTGAAGTTGTTGATGGGTGGCAGGACGTGCCAAGCTGCGACCAAGCGATCCTGAGGCGTGTAGCCAGATCGATCAGTGTATTGAGCCTTTGCCCTCTCTTCGGCATCCCAGTGCATCTCAGGAATAACTGCTTCCTTCTCGCTGCGGTATTTCTCCTTTTGAGCCCGCAACTCACGCTCCTTTCTCTCTTCATCCTCCCGCATAGATGCCTGCAATACCCGCTCCAAATCTCGCTCCGAGGCAAACCTCCTGCCGGTGCTGCGGCCTTCTGGTTTGGGCTCCGGGGTGACTGTGCCTACAGGTTCAATCATGGGAATTGCCACGGAAAACTTGTCTCTGCTCTTCACCGCAGCTGGGTCGTTGGAAAGGGTGAAATCGAGATACTGGAGATAATTGTCCGCGTAAGCTTGGCGTGCCTGCTGTTGCCCAGTGGATTCCTGCAGATGAATCTTGTCCAAGTGTTCCGTGACATATGCATCAATCACAGGCTCTGTGTCAAACGTCGCCAGCAAGTCCTTGTCCTTGACCCAAGAATCACAACTGTAATCGGGCAAGCTGTCGATAGGCGGCGTTGTCATGAACCGACGGACTGTCTCCACGTCCAAATAGGCCTCGTCCTCGGATTCGGTTTCGTCGTCTTCATCAGGTATCTGCGATGGCGTGCTGGGCGGCTTTGAGCCAATCTCGGTGGTTTCTGGAATCGATTCGGGCGGCTGTGACGGTTGCTTCACGCCGTCGCGAGCAATAATGGAGGCACCGGACGTTGAGGCACCAGATCGGGATACCGGGCGAGAAGATGGCTTGCTGGCGCTGGCTTCCTTTGACTGAACATCGCTGGCGGGCATGGATACTGCTCGAGGAGGGTCAATGTCCATTTCTTCAACTTTCGCTGCAGGACCGGGCATCGAGTCGACGACATCTGTTTTGGGAGCTTCTTCAGACTTCGCCTTCGTAGGTTCTTTGGCGCCCTCGTTAGACCCCCCCGCGGCATCTGTATCCTTGACTGGTGCAGTTACATCTTGATCTTTGGTCATTTCGACATCAAGTGTCTCGGGAACTGGGCCAAGAATGTCCCTCAAACCTTCGCTCTCGTTTAATATTCGTGCCATAGATCCATGTGATAAAGCAGCAAATCGTGTGAGGACTTCCGTAGGTAAACTTGGTTTGGGCAACTTGCTGAGTTCTGCTTCAGTTTTTTCAATTTCCATATCAAAGTAATCGGCCATATCCTCGTCATCATCCGACTCCGAATCTTGGTCTCTCGGGGCAATCTTTGGGGGCAGCGCGAATCGCACAACACCAACCGCAGGACGTTTTCGAGCTCGTTTGATAGCTGGTTCGTGCTTCGCCGCGGTACCATTAGCAGTGGTAGGATAGTCCTCCTTGGCGGGATGTTTAGATTCAGACTCCCTAGTTGCGGCTGGCGGCGAGTATATCTCTGATTCAGACTTGACCGTAATCTCGCCAGGCTCGGCACTGTGATTCGATCTGGCCCTATTGTCGAAGCTGGCTTCGCGAGGGCCAGCGTCAGAGTCACTACTACGAGGCCTCTTTTGGTCCGGTTGCAGGAGATCAGCTTCCCGACTCTCCCGTCGCGCGTTCGAGCTTGATTGTGTGAATGTCTGAGCCCTCATCATCTTGGGGGACACTGGAGCTTTCTTCAGATCCGGGTTGATCCATTGTTTGCTTGAAGGCCTTTGCTGCTGCGCTCGAGGTCCCACAGGAATAGAAGGACTGTCATGGCTTCCCGCCCTTATCGGACCGCTCGCAGTGGCCGAAGAGTCCATTGGCGCAGCATTCCCAGCAGAACCAGGTCGATCAGACAAAACACGCGGAGCTGAGGGAGGAAGTTTGCCACTATTACTTGTTGTTGTCGTCGCTGTGGTCGCCGGTGCACCATCGCCCCCGGTGCGACTGGGAACGGTTCCGAATGCCGGTGCTGAAGGTGCAACGGGAGGCGGAGAAACGTCTCGACCTTGGGTGGACGGCTCTTGAGATATCGACGGTCGGCCTTCCTTCTTCGGGCGAATTAAATCACGGTCGTTTCGTTCGCGGTCATCTCGGGGATCGCGCCTGATGATGTCGGCATCTGGTGGATATCTATCTCCACGGTCACGGTCATCCCGATCCCGACCCCATCGAGCCTCCTGAGATCGACTTCGGGGATAGCGGTCGCCGCGATCATCGTAAGGTGTTCGTGCCGGACGTCCTCGGTCGGGTTGCCAGTCACCTCTTCCTCTCCCTCGCCCACCACGCATAAACCCACCACCGCGTCCGAATGGCGGCATGCCAAACGGCGGGTCTGAATTTGATGAGCCAGCAGACGGAGGACCGCCGTCCCTAGACCCCCGACGAGATCTATCGGCATCTGGTGGGGGGCCGTCTCTGTCTCTATCGCGAAAATCTCGTGGTGGTGTTCGTCCACGCCCAGGCGGTGAGCGACGGGCCCTGAAGTCTCGCGATTCCCTCCAATCTCGATCTCTCTCCCGGTCCCGGTCCCGGTCTCGTTCGCGGTCACGATCACGGTCGCGCTCCCGACTGCGCTCATCGCGATAGCGGTCCCGGTAATCTATGTCGCGATCCCTCCCACGATCTCTGCTTTCGTCTCGCGAGGGCCAAGGTCTGCCCCTGCCTCGTCCTCGACCGCGAAAGTCGCCCACGAAGCCACCTCCTCTAGGACCGCTCGGGGCGTCGACAAGAGCCTTGGGGCCCCTGGGGGGTTCTCTCCGTAATGAGTCGCCGAATCCATCGCGGTTAGGTGGAAATCCAGACGAATTTGACCTGCCTTCTGCCGAGGATCGACGACGATCATTGTCCCCATACTGAGAGGACCTGTCGAAGCGGTCTGGAGATCTGTCTCTCGGCGATCTTGACCGACGGTCCGGATCGTACCTAGAGTACCTGGACGCCCTGGGGAGCGAAATATGATTAGCATTTCACCATGAGCTTTGGGTGATGGTCGGCCCTTGGAGCAGACTTTGGCGGGACATGCACGCGCGCAAAGTCAAAATCGCACACTAAAAACCCGGGGCGGGCCACATGCACACGGACGGGAAGTGTTATCAAGAAAACAAACACACACATACATTTGTCGCGTTCACGGGCAAACAGCCCGATATTCTCGGCGCGCAGGCGAGTACGATGGCATCCGGGTGCAAAGGCTGATGGTGGTGGCTAATGAATTGCTGGGGCTCGGATGCGGATGTGGTTGTGGTTGCGTGAGGTGCAACTGCAGTGCAATGCAGTCGAGGCCGGTCCAGTCGAGGCCTGTATCGTCTGGTCTGATCTGGTCGGGGATGGCAGACACAGACACAGACACAGACACAGACACAGACACAGACACAGACACAGACACAGACACAGACACAGACACAGACGCAGATGGCGAGACCTCAGCCAACCACTTGACTTGCTGCCCACTTGCACCTTTCGATGACCCCCTTCAATGTTGGACCTCGGAGCCTCCAGTCGGCTTGGGGTTTGAGTTTTGGTCTGGTGTCTGGGGGCCGGCGACACGGACCAGCAGGGACAATGAGCGCGTGTCTGGGACTGGAAGCAGAAAAGGACGCAAGATGGAATGTGCTGTAGTGGAAAGGAACGTCTGGTGTGTGTCTGGTGTGTTGCAATTTGCTGGTGAGGCGTGAGGGCGTTGCAAAGGGTCAAAACGGGCGTGCAGACGGCAAGGTGATGAAGAGTTCAAGATGCCCCAGCCCAGGTTCCTCATCCCCATCAGCCCTTCAAAGTTGAGCATTTTGAGTGGTCATGTCAACTGGTCCTTGTCTGGCCTGTTTGGGTCAACTTGACTGGTCCATTCTGGTCTGGTCTCGTCTGGTCTTGCTGCATTACAGCGATCGCGTGGCGCTTGGGCAAATTGAACGAAACTGCCGCCTGACGCTAGTCTATTCTTGGCCACAACAGTGAACCATGCCCGTTGAAGCGAACCGAATCTGACGATTCCATCTCTCTCATGCATTTTATCATTGTATCATGTAAATACGAGTAGAGCAGACATGCAACTTGTAGAGCATCAAATTTCATCAACCGTTGCTTGCATCCATAAGCAATGCGACCAGACACCATGTACTCACATACCTCACCGTTCACAACCGTTGCAACTGTCTGGTGCGGTTGCACAATCCGTCGACAATCGACCTCATCTCGATCCGCGTGCATTGATTCCAAGGGTCCAATTAGCACCACCACATTTGCGTGCCAATCTTAAAAGAGGCTTCATGTCCAACCTGCACGTATACAATGTACATGGACCGTTTTAACCTCGTGCTGTCTTACAACGGTTCGGCAACAAAATTTATACTTCGTCACATATGCGGTCTCCAACCGTCGCCTTCACCTTGACACTGATGTTCCCGCCGCAGCACACTTACCCGCTGCAATCCGTGGTGAAAAGTAGCCAACATCCAAGTATACACTGGCACATTTCAATATATCTCAATATATAACGCGATACGCAACTACTTTTACTAGCAGGTAGTTTGAATAAGTTTGACCCCAACTGTTTATTCATCACAAAGCCCCGCAAATTCCATCCCCCCAGGTCCCCTAGGACACGCAAGAAAATTCAACACCACACATGCACCAGACCCATCCAAGTTGAGTAATTGTGGAGACTTTCAAATTTCATCATAACCTCACTCACTCATATAAAACATTCAAGCAAAGTCTCATACACCGTGAGATAGACAGCCATCATTCACACTTTCATCACCCAATCCGCCCGCCCAAGCGCCATCATGGCTCAAGATGCGCCGCCCTCGGGGGCCACCGACGCCGTGCTCATGAAATCTGAAGAAATGCCCGCAGACGCCCAGCCAGTGGAAGAGCTCGACTTCAACAAGCTCAAGCGGCCCATCACCGCAGAAGACCTATACCTCGGCATGCGACACATGGGGTTTCAAGCATCAAGCATGGCTGAAGCTATCCGCATCATAAACGACATGGCAAGTACTGACCCTTTACAACACAACAACACCACACCACAGAGCAATACATAACACACAACAACACATAACATACCACACCTCGCAAACTAACTTCCCCCAAGAGACAATGGCAAGACCCAGAAACAAACGACAAGACAACCATCTTCCTAGGCTACACCTCCAACCTCATCTCCTCCGGCCTCCGCGGCACCCTCCGCTGGCTCGTCGAGCACAAGCACGTCTCCGCCATCGTCACCACCGCCGGCGGCATAGAGGAAGACTTCATTAAATGCCTCGGAACCACATACATGGGCTCCTTCTCCTCGCCCGGCGCGGACCTCCGCAAAAAGGGCCTCAACCGCATCGGCAACCTCGTCGTCCCCAACGCCAACTACTGTGCCTTCGAGGACTGGGTCGTGCCCATCCTGGACAAGATGCTCGAGGAGCAGGAGGCCAGCAAGGGCACCGACGAGGAGATCAACTGGACGCCGTCCAAGGTGATTCACAGGCTGGGCAGGGAGATCAACGACGAGCGATCCGTGTACTACTGGGCGTGGAAGAATGACATCCCTGTGTTTTGTCCGGCCTTGACGGACGGCAGTTTGGGGGATATGCTGTACTTTCATACGTTTAAGGCGTCGCCGCTGCAGTTGAAGATTGATATTGTGGAGGATATACGCAGAATAAACACCATTTCGGTGCGCGCTAAGAGGGTGGGCATGATCATCTTGGGCGGCGGTGTTGTGAAGCATCACATTGCCAATGCGTGTTTGATGAGGAATGGCGCAGAGAGCGCCGTTTACATTAATACGGCGCAAGAGTTTGACGGGAGCGATGCTGGTGCTAGACCAGACGAGGCTGTTTCCTGGGGTAAGATCAAAATGGACGCAGACAACGTCAAGGTATGCGGATGCAATTTGTTATTGACTCTTGTACTCCAATGTGCTAATGATACTGCAGGTGTATATGGAGGCTACTGCTTGTTTCCCATTTATTGTTGCCAATACCTTTGCCAAAGACATATAAAGCATTAGACCTATCGCGTTTTTCTCCAACTCCAAGGCGTTACAAAGATCCATCATATAAGCGCTACACAGACCGTCCACAGCATGCGGGATAATTACCTCTGGCCTCCGTTATGCAGGATTATACAATTGTATGAGATGAAGCAGAAGTCTATCGTGGTTCGGGCAGACGACCCCAAAGCGTGCTGAGTTTGGTCGTTTTACTCCTCCTTTTGTGTGTTCTGTAAGAGGCCATAGCGGACTTTATTGGCCATCCGTCGCTTTTCCTTTTGTCGCGCTGCCTCGTCCTCCTGTTCTTGACGAAGTTTTACTTGCGCCGGGTCGAGTGACTCGTTACGCATTGCGTGGATCGATGCGTTCGCCTCTTCAAGCTGCATCCAGGATGGCCGCTTCATAAGAGTGCTTCGTTTCAACCAAATATTCATCTTGTCCAATGGTCCTAGATCACCCTGTTCTCTCTCAAGAGCCAACGCCTCAGCCCTCATCTCTTCCCGGGTTGGCCGGTCGAGCTGTTTCTCAAATGGACCCAGCAGCATCTTATGTTCCGCAGAAACGTCGGCGCGCGCCTTTCTCTTCCCAGAAGACTTCTCCAGCTTTTGGGCTACCATAGTTGTGCTCTTAGGCTCGTCGGAGGACAAAGCTGGAGTTAGCGGCACGAAAGGGTTATCAGGGGAAGACCCTCGCCGTTTTAGGTCATCGAGCTCATCCCACACTGATGATGGCGACGGCAGTCCTGTTTTCTCGTTCGGCTGCCTTGTCGAAATTTGGTGGTTTGGGGAGGCTTTTAGCCAAGGAGCTGGAGTTGAAGGTCTCGCTGTCGTCACCTGGGAACTTGACGGTGCAGGGTCTGTTGTCGTCGAGGGAGAGCAATGTCGCCGGATGTCTTGCAATATATCCGCCGACGTCAGAGTATCTTCGTCTTCCCCCGACGAGGAACTACTTTGTGTGTCAACTTTGGGCTCTTCTTTTTCTTGTAACTCTTCTGCTGTCTTCTGGCGCGTCTGCGGTCGCCGGCCAGCTGGTGGTGCTTGCTGTGCGTTCAGTGCGTCCATGACATCGAACCGTGCCAGCATTTGCCTAACCGCTGTCACATGTATTAGCAAAGCTCAAGTAGGTAAAGATATAAGACAGAATAAGGGAACATACTAGATCGGGTCTCGTACTTGCTATGCGGCAGATCAGAGTCCACAGCGAAAATTCTGCCTTTGGTCGTATCGCCGTCTTCCATCTTTGCGCCGCGACGCCCTGCCATGGTAAGGACTATAGACGAAACCGGCCTCTGACCGACAACAGAATGTGTGTTTTCAAGAATATATTCGGATATCTCCTAATATTGGGTGATGTAGATGACAGCGGTCTACCTGTGGAGGCGGCGAAATGTTGAACCTATATAGTTTGGTCTGCTTGCAAAGCGCACTTGCCGTGAATATACTCTGACGCACCCACTAGGCACGCAACTTAGAAGTAACTTTACAGCTTGCAGGTGCCTTGCAGAGTCCGCACCATCCTTCTTCTTTGTCTTCCTACAAAGAACCTTATTCCTCACGAATCAACCTTTTAAAAGCATCTAGTGAAGACGCCCAGGGGGATGCGCCAGCGCCTTCAGACCATGCACCAACCTTCTCCAAGCCTTCCAGGTCTTCGCGCATATGCGTTTCTTTTGTCGTTCCATCTAGAATCACAAGACCCTCCAGTCCGATAACTAATGCATAATAGGCTGCTGCAATTCCAACACCAGCCTCTTGCGCAACTCGCTTCACAGGCTCGCTCTTCACAAGGGCTGGGTTGGCACTTAAGGTCCAAAACGACTGAAAGACGATGTTCTTGTCCCTACAATAGGCACGCAGCTTTATCTCGTACGCTGTTCCGTCATGAAAACGGTTTTGCACTACTGATGGCTTAATAGTCATGTTGGTGTAAAGAGCCTCGAGTACCGAGAGGGTGGTGTTGGATATGCCAATGTTGCGGATGGTGTGCGGGTGATAGGACTCGAGGGCTTTCCAAACTGTCATTGTATCCTGAATCGTGTCCATTGGGGAGTGAAGAACCACACTATCGAGGTATGAATCTTGGCCTTCGATGGCGAAATTTTTGAGCGATGAGCGGATCGACTGGTGAACCTTGTCTTCTAGAGGAGCCTGCAGGTCATATGGAGTGATGTGGTTTTGACCTCCGGGGGCAGTGAACTTGGTTTGAATCTATTGTTATCTAGTCAGTTGGGGAATGATACCTTTCTCTGGCAGGGAAGTGCTGTGAATCATACAAAGAGATCGCGGCGCTTGATGATTCCGTCAGCGATGGCGCGCTTCACACCTGTAGCTACACCCAGTTCATCGTAATGCTTGGGCTGTGCAGCCGTGTCTATACCGCGGAAGCCAGCTTTCAGAGCGCCATACACGAGATCTGCTGTTCTTTCCTTCTTCCAAGCGGTGCCGTAGACCAGCTTGGGGATTGTGGTGGCAGACTGGCCGGTCAATGTTAAGTCCTTGGCGAGGCGAGACGCCTGAGATCCGATGCCAACCTGGGCCATGGCGATGCGGTGCTGAGATAGAGCGAACACGAGTGGGAGGTTTGAGATGGTGAGAAGATTGGATTGCGATATGCTCAGGCAGGAGCAATATGGGTGTGGTGAAGTGGTGCAAAGCCAAACATGATTGGACGAAGCTGCACGTCATACCGTGGTCAGACATTGAAGTATTTGCCCCAGACAAGTGCATATATACCTAAATACAGCGAAGATACATAGGTAATACATAGGTACACAGAAATAGTTAAGCATATAGAAATATAGCCAAGTTTGCCCAAATAAATGACGAGATATATAATATCTTAGACGGTTTTAAATACTTTTGCCCTTCACTATACCAGTACGCGTCGTTCTGCTGAAAGCTCAAGCTGAGTTCAAGCTCCATTTATCGACGACCACAATCACAGCAAATTTTACGATAGCAAGAACCGAACAAAGGAATTAAATACATTTCTACTCTGTGGCACGGAAACAATTCCCATTGGATATTTCCCACCGCCCCACGGACGTCTTCAGCAAATATTGAGAGGAATTACGAGGTAACGTTGAAGTGGAAAATGACGTCGACCCATCCAGCTGGCTCCAGCTCCCGCTTTTCGGCATGTTACCCCACCACACCACCCCTCACTTCACTCGTCTCGTTGAAGAATTCCCAAGCTGAAGATTTATCCACTGCCTGAATGGAAATCTCAATTGCCGAGACGGAAGAACGTGTATCGATCAGAAAACTGGAACTAATTGCCGTCATTTTGGCAAAATAAAGGAAGCTCGATGATTTCTAAGCTTGGCGTAGATCGGCGAATGAGCATCTCTCCGCATCAATATTGCCCACACCAAGCCAAGCAAGCACTTCTTGATGTCACCATTGAGCCAAACGAGCCCCGCCATCTCTCCAACGTAGCTTGACCTCGCAACTCCATTAAAGACTAGTGATTGGGGCGGCTATAGCATTCAAGGTTGTTACTCATTCGGGGAAGAGAGCATCTCATTAGAAATAAACAAGTCAGGTCAATCTCACAGTCATATAAACTCAACCTCGTCAACACATCCAAGCCAAACCAACGCAACAGAAACATCAAACACAAAATGGCATCCACTCCATACACCATCAAATGGGGCATCATGGCCACCGGCGGCATCGCAGAGAGTACGGCAACACATTCTCCTCACCATTCACAAAAGCTAACTTGACCAGCATTCTGCAAAGACCTGCTCACCGACCCGGCCACCCGCTCCGTCCACGATGTGAAGCACCAAATCGTAGCCGTCTCATCTTCCACGTCTGCCGACCGCGCCGCCGAATTCATCAAGAAGATTGACGGCCCGTCTACCGCCAAGACGTACGGCTCGTACGGGGAGCTCGTGGCCGATCCGGACGTCGACATCATCTACGTGGCTACCCCCCACAGTCACCATTTCCAGAATGCCATGCTGGCGCTGGAAGCGGGCAAGAATGTGCTCTGCGAGAAGGCGCTCACCGTGACGGCCAGCCAGGCCAAGAAGCTGGTGGCCAAGGCTAAGGAGAAGAATCTGTTCTTCATGGAGGCCGTGTGGACGAGATACTTTCCCCTGAGTATCAAGATTCGCGAGCTGATTACCAGCGGGGAGATTGGAACCGTCTACAGAACACTAGGTGAGTTTTATCACATCACCATACTTGACACTGCAGACAAGCATCACTATGTAAAACAGGACACAAACTAACAACACCAGCCGATCTCTCCTTCAACGAAAACACCCCCCGGACAGACGGCATCGTCAACTTCCCCGACACGCACCGTATGGTCAACAAGGACCTCGCAGGCGGCGCGCTCCTCGATCTCGGCATCTACGCCCTCACATGGGTCTTCCAAACGCTCTACCACATCCAGCCATCACCCACAAAGGAGCCGCCGCGGGTCCTCGCCGCCATCAACAAGTACCGCACCGGCGCCGACGAAAACACCAGCATCATCTGCCAGTTCCCCAACAACAAGTCCATCGGCGTGGCCACCACGTCCATCCTCGTGGGCACCAGCCCGCACGGCACGACGACCGCCGCGCCCGCGATCCGCATCCAGGGCTCCAAGGGCGAGATCCAGGTGCAGCACCCGGCCTTCCGCCCGCTCTCCTACAGCGTCATCAGGAAGCAGGGCGACGGGAAAGTCGAGGTCGTGGAGTGTCCCATCCCGACGGACCCGGCCCGCGGGAACTGGGGCCACGGCATGTTCTGGGAGGCGGACGAGTGCGCGCGGTGCCTGCGCGACGGCAAGAAGCAGAGCGGCACGCTGCCCTGGGACGAGAGCGTCGTGATTATGGAGACGATGGAGGAGGCGCTGCGGCAGGGCGGCGTCGAGTATCCCGAGTTGATTACCACGGATGTCTTTGACGCGAAGAGCCCGCTGAACACGGGGAACAAGTAGTTGCATCCATTTGTATGTCTGTACGTATGTACGCATGGAAAACCAGGAGGCTTGTGTTGATCAAAAGAGTTAATAAGAGTCAGGGACAATAAACCTGTTGGGCGCCAAGAGAGGACCGATTCACCGCACACCAGGGGGAGGGCGTGTAGTTAGGACTTGTTCATCCCGGAAGGGGTTTGATGTGAACTTGAAATAACACAAAAATAACGGCCGTTAGTTCAGGCCCTGCCAGGCTTCTTTTCACACGCGCGCCTGTCTTGGATGCCACAAACTACTCATTTCGGCCAGCCCGAGCCAATTTGGCAGTTCATGCAGGTACCTGGACGGAGGGCTTAGCGGACGATCTGTACCGCAGATCATGGGTCGTTACGCCGCTGACGAATGATGAAGAATCCAGTAAGTAAGGGGGAGTGATGCCAGTGTTTTCATGTGTTACTACAAATCTGGTGGTTTCTTACAATAAACACCACATGCGGCAAAAATCATCTCCAAAAATCTATAGATAATCCGTCCAACTGCCTACCACTCCCATAAATGTAATACCAGTTCTGACAATCAAAAAATACCATGTCACATCACCCAATTACTCCGAGACATGCTGCATCTCGTATTGAAAAAATTTATGCAGCCCTCGTCACAGTCTCACTGCGCCGTCAACCCGCACCCCCATGTTTTCTTCCCCTTCAGGGCGCAAAAAACCACCAACCCAGCCGCATGAACGTCTCTGACCTCACAAAACAACGGACAAGGATGCCCAAAATTGATCCATGCCATGCCCGTTCCAGGCCATGTGTCAAGCCCTCTCCCACCGGCGGTTCGTTACCAGGGTGCCTGTCCCCTGGTTCCCAATTCAGCCTTCAAACCTCATGAACTAGAAACCTGTTATTAATGTCTTGGGCGCTGTGGTCTGAGCTCCACGGACTGTTTTTGTTCTGGAAGTTCCGTTGCAAGTGGGCGTTTTCAGACCAAAAAAGGGGACTGGGGGGAAGCAAAATATGGCCTGGTTCTTACCATGTCAGGGGGGGGGGGGGGGGGGGGGGGGGGGGTGTGTGGTTTCGAAAAACACCAGACATGTGAGCGAACCAAGACCTTCTACTTCTAGAAGAAATGGAAGCTTGTGTCAGCGGCAACCAGGACCCATTGCTTTAGGGCTATCACATTGCAGATTTTCACATCACGCTCCCTGGCAGAATACTTGGGGAAAGTCTGTGACAGCTCGTGTATGCCGAGGCAATTAATTGCATTTACATGTTGATGCCCCATCGTTGGGAACTCATCATATCGTCGTGTTGTACGGCCTTGTATCGATAAAATGGCCAAGGCGAAGTGGATAGGGAAGGCACTTGGCTCAGCACGTGATGCGTCGGGGAAATTCAACGTCATCCGTCAACGTTGTGAGGACGGGGCGCATACTTGCGGGGCAGCGCAGTTCAAGCTATCGAGAAAGGCGTAAAACAAAATAATAAAAATAATTCCAATATATTGAACCAGAAAACCTACAGTGTAAATTAGCCCCCTACCAGCCCTGCAAAGACGTGTCCCTCAGCTCAACGCCATCTCATTTCACCTCGCAAAACCAACAAAAGCCCAGCCTTGGAACAAACCCTCACCTTTCACACACTCACACCCGCCGCCACAAACTCAACAAAGTCACCAAAAACCACATCACCAGGACATAACCACCAAAAAAAACTCCCCGAGACAACAATCCCAGCCTAACGCGCACACACTCTGTCTCTCACTGACACTCACACGCTCGCCCTCTGCACCAAAGAGGCAACAAACCAACCCCCCTGCCCTTCACCCACAATCCACTTCACAAACCCAGAAACATCACAAAACATGACATCAGACGCCTCATCCTACGAGGACACCCACGTCCACGCCGTCTACGAAGCAATAGCCCCCCATTTCAGCGCAACCCGCCACAAACCATGGCCCTTCATAACCCAGTTCCTCACGTCCCTGCCCCCCGGCGCCATCGGCCTAGACATAGGCTGCGGCAACGGCAAATACATCCCCGTCAACCCAACCCTGCACGTGCTCGCCTCCGACCGCTCCCCGTCGCTCGTCCAGCTCGCCAGGTCCGAACGCAACGGGGAGGTCCTCGTCGCCGACGGGCTGGCGCTGCCGTACCGCGCCAAATCAGTAGACTTCATCATCTGCATCGCCGTGATACACCACCTCTCCACGAGGCAGCGGCGGCGGGAGGCACTGGCCGAGATGATGGGGTGTTTGGCCGACGACGGACAGGCGCTGGTGTACGTGTGGGCGCTGGAGCAGCAAGACAGCAGGAGGGGGTGGGACGAGAACTCGGAGCAGGACACGCTGGTGCCGTGGGTGATGAGGAAGAAGGGCGGCGCGCCGGATGAGACGTACCAGCGGTACTATCACTTGTTCAGGGAGGGGGAGTTGGAGGAGGATGTTGTTGAGGCTGGTGGCGAGGTTTGCAGGGGTGGCTACGAGAGGGATAATTGGTGGGTGATATTCAGGAGGAGGTGAGTCTGTTGATGTTGGATGACGAGTTGAGAGTTGTGAGGTTGAGGGTTGTACTACGTTGCGTTACGTTGCGTGGTTGACAGTTGAGGACAACTGGCTGAAAGGAGAAACACCAAGGCGAGGTGTGTCGATAAATTAGCAAGTTAGCAAGAAAACATGGTAGGAGTTGCCTCTTGACGGGCAGCAAGTTTAAGACAATAAAAGTGTTGATACCCACTACAACTATCGAAACGTTGACGCAAGAGTTACCAATTCCCAACTCCGAATATAAACACGCAACGGAATGGGCTTGCATAAGTACGACGGAAACGACGGGAACGCTAAGCTGAAAATATCACCGGATAGCTAGCCGGTGCAGAAGCAGCAAAGTCAAAAATCAAAGACACGTAAACAAATCAATTGCGGAAAAGGAGAACTAGAAAAATTGAAAAAGACTTTTGGCAAAGAGAGACAGAAACCCTTGTCGATGCCAAAAGCATGACGCTATAGTGACTGGATTTCTGCGGCTACATGCAGAAACTCGCCGGCCGCGCCCGTCTGGTCAGACAAGGCTAGAGCCCAATATGTAATGGCGCCAACGGTTCGTACGTGACATTGGGCATTCATGCCGTGCCTGTTGCTCCTTTGCCCCGTGTCTCAAAGTAACATGTTTCAATTGAATTGACTCCAAAAAAGACACTGCCCAGAATAGTGCAATAGTGCCAAAGCCACAAATCCACTGTGGGAAACCCACCATCCGATTCTTATCCTGTAAAGTATGCGAATTACTGCCATATGGCTCTATAGAATGCCTTTTTGTCTTGTCCAAACCATGACTCTATACGTACACTTCATAAACCAACAATTATTAGCCTGGGCCCCTTCCGGCCCATTATTATCCCTTGAACCAACAAATGTACCAGTACCGTCACCGACGCTCGTAGAATTCCCATTCATGATAGCCCCCATCTCCCGATCTTTTACTGCCCCTCTCTGATTCAGAGACAAGGCAGTCCGATGCAAACTCGGTGGTATCGTGACCGAGACCCAAAAGAAAAAACATAAGTTATATGGTTGAATGGTGTCGTAACAGATATTTGCCGCTCCAAGATGCATAGTCGCTCGCTTCGAACATTTTTCGAAAAGTATCCCATAAAACCTCGCTTTCCCTCTATTTATTTGAATAGACTTTTTGTCCCGTGATTTAAACCCAAAAAGTGTCTTAACAATGAACAAAAGAAAACTTTAAGCAAAGAGGCATAAGACGCCAGACATCATCACCCTAACCGCCGTCGGTGGCTTCCCTCTCGCTGCATCATTTCCGGACTCGCCCTTCGCTTCACTCTTGTCGAATCAATGTGTTGCTGATAACCTGGAGGCGTCTGGATCGACATCCCGTGCTTTGGAACTGGAGTCATGTGGCCAGAATGTGGTCTCTCGAGTTGCGGTGCATAGGGACTGACACCAGTTGTAAGTTCGGCAAGGCTGGGTAAAGGTCCAGGGTTCCGTGGCTGTCCTTGATGTTGAATTGGGGCAAGGCCAGGGCCAGGGCCAACAGGTCCGGGGCTGTAATAAAACTCGCCGTGCTGTTCAGTCACAGATCCATGTATGGGTCCGGTCCCTGCCAGGGGAGGAGGCACTGGTGGCGCACCGACATTTTCGCCTCGTGGCATTTGGCCAGCAACAGTCATTGCTGAGACTGGCGGCGGCGGTGGTGGAGGATTTCGTGCGTATATCGCTCGCGGGGATGGCGGCGTCATGTGTCGGCTTACCGTGTCGGGTGGTTGGAAGTGAATATTGGCTCGCGGTGGTGCGATACGATGGCCGCTCTCAACATTGACTGCCGCCAGGGAAAAGGGAACCACTCCAGCCCTTCGAGCCATATCTGCTTCTCCAAGCTGCCAATGCATTGCTTCTGCTGCCCTCCATGGAACAGCAAGCTCCTCTGCTACTTTTGCCCACATCTCTGACTTGAATCTATGGAGAAGTTCAGTTTAGTTATTGGTCAATGACTTGGGCGTGTGGTTGCAACTGGCGGTGGTGGCCAATATCAAGACAAATATTGAGAAGAAATAGGGACAATCAAGTGGGAGTATGGAAATGGCTTACCTCTCATACAACCTTGCCAGCTTGTTTTTGCGCTCTTCGTCCCATTCGCTGCGTCTCTCGAGGTAATTTTGGTAGTGAAGCCGACAGCTTATAGCACTCCTCCCAGGTAAACGCTTCGACACATCTTCCCACTTCATGCCACTCCCTCTCAGCTCGATGATCAGGGCATCTTCCTCAGGTGACCACTTGCTCTGCTTCTTGACGGGCTGATCTGAACTTTGAGGGGGCATGCTACGTCGAGATCCAGGCACTGATAGGGAGCCTACAGGTCGTGGAGGAGGTACTGCTCCCGGTACTGCTACTGGTGGCGGCGGAGGTGGTGGTTGCCCATGAGCAGTTAACGACGGATTTGAATGCGGTGGTGGTACCGGGTCGCGTAGGTGCTGCTGTTGAACGTAGCCTTGGGACTCATTTGAGTCGGAAGACTTTAGTAAAGAGGATATATCCACGTTGATGGTCGTGCTGCCTCTTGTAGCGGCACAATGTCCGTTTACAGAGGCTTGGTGTCCGCGTATGAAACCGATATCGCCGTGGTTAATGACGCCGAACGGTGGCTCTGCCCGCGGGAGGCAGAGCAAAGGCTGGCTCTTGAGTTGGGCCAGCTTTTCTTTGCTGACTGCCTGACAGGCGTCACCCGTTGGGCTTTCACAATGACTTGGGATTGAAGAAAAACGGTCTCTTTGAGGCGGATCGAGTCACTCAAGCGAATGCAGTGTACCAGCACACAGGGGAGTGGGAAACAAGCTGCATCAATGTGTAGCGGGAAATCAGGTTAGAAGGAGAGCAGTCGTTGAAGAGCCAGAGTCGCCGGTCCCCAATCCGATCCTGATTTTTGGTGAGATTTCAGACGTTAGAGAAGTAGTTCTTGCTGCGCCCTAACTTCTCCGGTACACGAGACAAACTTGGAGTTGACAGTGTATTGTGATGGTGCTATGAAACAGGTTGTATGAAGGAGAACCAAATGTCGTCGAAATGTTGCAAAGAGTGAGATGGCCAAGAACGGACTCTTTATCGAGGAATGCCAGTCTGAGGTTGCTGCTAAACGTTGACAGCGGTTTGGACCGAAGGTATCCCAGCAAATGGCGGTGGCAGTTGTGGTGTTGTTGCTTCGAACATGTGGGTTTGAGGCCCGGCCGAGTGAGTGAGTGAGTGAGTATGTATGTATGTATTTAGGTATGTATGTATGAAGATGATTGGGGGTGGGAAGCTGGCTGAAGTATAGGAAGAAGGAGAGGAAGAAAGGAAAGGAACCGCAGACGGACGAAGTGTCTCGGGATAGATAGTCAAGCACACAACGACTCCTTGTCAATTGTGTTTATAAATGGCTTTTACCACTATGATTGGTTATGCTGGGGTGTGACATCCACCAATGGGGCGGAGATGAGCGTAGATGAGGCAAACCAGACGCCAGTAGACGGGCCAGCAAAGACCAAGAGGTCAACGGATCGAAGTTGGTAAGGTCAGGTATACCTTGGGTCGGTAGCCAGGTCCGGAGCAGCCAAGGCAGGACGGCTGAGTTGATTCCACAATATTAAAGCGCCAGGCTGAGATGGAACAAAGAAGAAAGAAGTAAAAGTTGCAGGATTAGGTAGAATACTTCTCAGGTTCCGACATGGAGTGCCGTCTGGTAAGGTACTGTACCGGGCTGAGTTGAGCTGAGCTGAGCTGTCAAGCAAGGTAAAGTCTGGTTAGGTAGGTACTGAGCAAATAGCGGCATCTAATAAGTCCTGTGTTGTCAAATGTGTAGGTGAAGGGATGCAAGTACATATGTATGTAAGTAGAACCCAGGCAGGGAAAAGAGGACTGGCTGGTTTTGGGCAAAGGTCGCCAAGTGGAAACAAGAAGCAACAGCAAAACAGACGTCAGTCATGTCGGATGAGGCATCAAGCACGACAAGGGGGGTTGCAGGGACGAGGCGGGCCTGCGGCCGGGAGCTTGCTGGTTCAGTTTGGAGATGGGAAGAAATGGTCCCCAAAGAGGGTCGGGGACAGGGGTCCAGGGGGAAAAAATGGCAAAAGCAAAGAAGGCGGTCCAAGAGACTGGGTGACTGGGTGTGTCGATGGCATGGCATGGCATGGCATGGCATGGGCCTTGGCTTGTTGGGGTCAATGAGAACGAGAACCTGATTCGATATTGGCCATTCATTTCTCGGATGCCGTCCTTCGATGTTTGTATGTGATTATTCCAATTGCCCAGTAGACCAGATTTGTATTGCAAAGTACCAGACCAGACTGCGCAAAGTCGGCGAGTACTTGAGTACAACGATGGTACTTGACACTCTGCGGCATGCGCAAGAGTCAACATCGAATGTGCAAGATTTTCGAGACGGCTTGTAGGGATGTCTGGCCAATGGTCTGGTATGGTCTGGTGTTGTTTGGTTTGGTTTGGTGTCGTGTCGTGTCGTATGGTAACCAGCCAGGCAGCGGACGTCGCAGGAACAGAAAGCATACATATAAAGGAAGATGGCGAGAAGTTTCAAATTCAAGTGCAAAATGTCAGATTCGGTTCACAGTTTGTTCAGAAATCAAGCAAAACGAAGACTGAGGCGAAACAGCCGCGAGGTGGCAGCTGCGTTGGTCCGGCTCCTTCCGTTGTTGGCAACGCCAAAATCATCAACATCAGCATCAGGATCAGCTCCAGCCAGCTCCAGCCAGCACCCAGTACCAGCATGATACACCAACACGACCACAACGATGATGCACCAACAGGAACAGGAACAGGAGTAGGAGTAGGAGCAGGAGAAGGAGCAGGAGAAGGAGCAGGAGAAGCTTCGCAACAATGTAACGACGCAACAACGGGAAGCGGAAACGGAAACAAACAAAACCACAACAACCAGGGCCACATTCACACCACACCTCACCTCTCACTGCCACAAGCATTCAGGTGGTAACTGGCTGCTCCCGCAAGTCGTGCCTGGTTATGTGCACCAAGAGCACGGTGCAGGTGCTCTCGCTCTTCTCAGCCATGTATTTACCATGTCCCGAGGTCCTGGCTATAACTGGCTTCCGAACGACGACATATAGGGCTACCTAGCTCGACTGTGCATGAGCAACGGGACACCAAAGAAATCTGGACGTCAATGGGAAGCCATGCATGGCCGTGTCAAGCCCGCTAGCCAGGGATTCCCTGAAGCTGCCCATCAGCCATCAGCCATCAGCCATACCAGACATCCGGAGCGTGGGCTGGAGAAAGGGAGGGGGCGTGGGCCATCGAATGAGGTCAGAATAAGAGAGGGGTGCCTCGAGCAAACACAAGATGCAGGCATTTGAGTCTGGGGCATTGTGGACGCGGATGTGGATGTGGGTGTGGTCGTGGACGTGGACGTGGTCCTGGACATGCTCCTGGCCAGGACCTGGGCCATGGTAGATGCCCTTTTTCACCAGACAGAATCGGCCAGACCAGAGCTTTGGGGACGACAAGTAACTGACGCTCATCATGCTGTCTCTGTCTCTTACACGCACTCACAAGTTCAGACTTGATGCAGCAACAACGGCAACGGCAACGGCATCAACAACGAGGCCAGTGCCAGCACCACGACAACGGAGAACATGGGTCATGAGTTTCTGCATGAGCCCGTAACACTCTGTGCAAATCTCATGTGCAATGCGTATATCCCATCAAGTCCTCACACCTCCGGCTTGACATGCGCTGAATGCAGTGAAATACAATACTGCACAAACACGTTTTCGACCTGGAGTTTGTCAAGGTCGAACAAATCCATTCGGCGGTCCGTGATGCCCCATCTTCTTTTTCTCTCCGTCTTTGAGGGCAGTATTCCTGGAGTAAAGTACCAGACAGTACACAAAAGCTAGCCTGGCTCAATCATTTGCATCTGGCCGGCCCAAAGTGGCAGCACAAGCTAGCGGTGTGTTGACCGACCGAACTATACCATGTATTATGAAGTCAAGAGTGATCTCTGGTGCTAGGCGCACGGCGTGAGCGAGCGCAAATGTCGGCCCACAGCTAGGCTAGGCTATGCTTGCTATGATTTGCCATGATTTCCCATGATTTGCCTTGACTTGCATTACAATACAGTCAGAACTAAACTAAGCTGATGGTTCACACGCTTGACCCGTTCACAATTTGCCAACACCAGTTCGACAATGTTTGCGGGCCCAACGGGCATGGACATGACATTTCCCATCATGTCAAGCATATCGGCCAAGACATTACACGCAAACTCGTGACATGCAGCCGAAGTTGGGTACAGCAACAAGCAACAATTGTAGCCTCGTTCTCAGGTCTCTCTCGGCCACTGCCTTACTTACTCGATTCCACGCCTCAAGGTCCGAGTTCCCGCAATGACAGTGCGACTTCAGATAACTCCGTACATAAATCATCTCATCCAAATGTGGGTTCTGTCATGCGTTCCAAAAGTAGACGCATTCCGTGCCTTGGTCCATCTCCCTGATGCCTGGCAGGGACCTTGCCCAAGGAGGTGTTGGTGTTCTGGGAACCGACAAGCTGGCTGGTATATTCCACACACGTCACAGAAACGCGACGGGAGTTGGTGTGAATCTTCTGGAAACCCAAGGCTTCAGAATTCCCCGGGGATGCAGGACTCAACCCGAGGACATGCCATGAAGTGCCAGGGTCGTCGTGGCGCATTGGATAAATTCGCCGGCCTCGAGGTTTACTGTCAACCTCTCTGAACATTGTCCCCAACGTCTATGCAGTGATCTGAGCCCCTTTTCTCCTCAAAGGATGATAAAAGGTTGGAGCAAATTGGGTTGTGTTGAGCCTGGACTTCGCCATGGCGGTGGCTCTCGGCACGGCGGTTGGATGGCTGAGCGGCATCACCGCCAGTCACGGCCGTGGCGTAGACCGTCAACCACCGACCTTTTTCCAACCTGGATCGATGAACCACGTATGTGCAACAGATGATGTTATCTTACCTGTCATCCATGGCATCAGAGTGCTTCGAATTTGACACCCCCCGTAAACATCACACCAGACAACAGACGACCATCAAACCCCCAACCTCAACATCCACGAGCCGGCAGCGTCTGCATCTCCACGCCCGCACCGTATGCGCTTCACACACAACACACCTGCAGTTGGAATTTCTTCTTCGAACCCGTCTTTTGGCGAACTTGGTTGCTGAAAATCCCCCGCCCCCTGGCGCGACCTGGACGCACGACCGAGCAGCATGAGATTAGAACTAGCCTCGTCAACTTCCCATGCCTGCCGTGGTGTGTGATGTCTGATAGCCTAGTGGCCGAGGTCCGATGGCTAACTAATATCTTCCCAAGGGCTCGAGTTTCGCATCGTCGTCGTGGTTGCCGCTGCATGAATGTCGAGCAGAGTAATGCATACCACACAGCTCCACTGCTCCTATTCTTTCCTCTTCCAGAGCCTTGTGCCTTGCCAACTCTGATGCGGTGTGCAAACTGTATGAGTTCGTTTGCTTCATTCGCCCGCTCACTCGTGCAAGCCCGTTGGGTACCTACATTTCATACCCTACCTCGCCCGACGAGCTCCGCGAAGCTCCCGGTTTATCTACAGGCACCCCCTTCCCTCTTTTCCCTAACAGTACAATTGTCTGTATTCTCTGGTTTGACCATGTGTAGGCACTCGCTATCGGAAGATATTTGTGTCCGCTCACTTCAAATTGCTCGCAGTTGGACTCCTTGGTGCCTCTTCTCCTGTTTGTCGCTTCCTTCCCAGCTCTCTCTCGCCTGCAGACTGTCCCACTGCAATTCCATGGGCTGTGGGCAGCTGATCTTCACATCCTGTTGCAAGGCAGGCCCCTCATCTCCTAGCGTCAATCTTCTCTTTGCATCTGGGGCTCGCGCTGAACCCATGGGGCAAGGCCAGGAGTTAGCTTGTTGCTTGTTGGACAGCGCATGGCCACGAAGTCATGCATGCCAGCACAACTGCTTATTAGATGCCGGATGTGTGGCGTGTGTCTTGCCCATCCCGTTTGCCATTCATTTGATTATAACTACACAGGGGGCCTGAGGGTTTTTGCCTGAAAAGGGGGCGTGCCGGCATCCCATAGACGTCACTTATTGGAAAGCCGCCGACAAACAGTGCTGAGTCTTGGGGGTTGCAGCACTGCAAGCAAGCTAGATTGACCAGAGAAGTCGGCGCGATGTTGAGCCCTGCCTCAGTGCTCAATGTCCTCAGGCAGGGGGGAGCTGCTCGCATTGCCTTTTCAAGCCAGGGGGCTCGAGTTTCGAACCTGATTTGCATTGTCACAAACTTTGTAGTTCATTTGACATCGCGTCAAGCTGCATGGATTGCTGAAGGGGGTTCTGTGATCAGAGCTTTCCGCTTCTTCGGTCCGCTCCATTATGCGAACCAATTAAACTTCGCCAATACGGTGTGCTGGGAGGTTCTTGATGCTTCTCCACCTCAGAAAATGTCGATGAAGCTATTTGTGCTTGACATCCCCTATGATTGTTGCCGGAGAGTCCTGCAGGAAATAGGAGCCGGTAAGATCGGTTTGTGGGATAGAGCAACGGGTTTACTTTCACCCACCAGTTGGATGGAGGTGGGGTTTTCCCAAGATCCTGAGTCTGCCAGCATCTGAAGGTCTTCCCACCACAGTGGTGACGCAGCAGCCTCCGATTCGATGCGATGCGACGCTCGATGCGATCCGGGACGTGGTTGAGAGGTGACCGCCTAACTTACCATACTAACGAGCATTGTCAGTAACAAGTTCCGTTGGTGGTGTTTAGGTAGCACTGTTGCTGTTGAAGATCTGACCCGCCTGGCTGCAGTCACCTACATAATGCATGCTCAGTCACGCGAGACGCATAGCACCCACTAACTGCATCTTGGCTCATCGGTTTGTATGGAGCACGGGGGCTTTCTGCGGACATACATATGTAAGTCATTCACCTGTAGTGCATCCCAGAAATGAAATTTCGTAACCCCAGAAGTAGGGGAAGGGGCGTAACAACAAATGCGTGTGTCTGTAGTGTCGGAAAGAGGCGAGGTGCAACACTGTTCCAGTTTTCACCAAAGATCCGATTATACCACATATTGTCAGAGCGTCAGAATTTTGGCCGGTGTCTGTGCCATGCCTCGACCAACTGTGTTTCCGGATGAGGCTGACCCGGCCGCTTGTCGTCAGGCCACCCATCTCAAGAAAGCCAACTGGCAACCTCAGCAAACATTGAGCCAAGTGTCCATCCCATCACCGACACAACCTTTTCGTCACTGTGCAAGTTGGTGACACAGCTCACACTAATACCAGGTGACTTGGCCGAGCGCCTCCAAGGCCCGAACCGAACAACGGGCGAGATTGCTCACACCTCTTGACGCGCATTACGCCGCGCTCCCCGGAAACATCCCCGACTTGTCACTAGACCAGTGTCTGAATTGGCGGTCAATGTTGAGTTGGCTCAAACTTTGGGCTGTCATGAAGGTGGGTGCATCGTTGGTGTCCTGGCCGTCCACGTCAGGACCAGGGCTGTTTCGAACCGTTCGTTGATAGACTGCGAACCATGATCAACCGTTCATCACCGCAAGCTTTTCTTGTCACAAGCCACCACTCCGATCAGCTCCAGCCATGGTGATTTCTGAGGGCTCCACTACCTTTGACCGCTGGTGAGATGATATGAGGATGAAAATGCACCCGCAGAATTGGCCCTTGAAATTCGGGTTGGGTGATAGACGAACATTTGAATGGATATCTGTCGAGGAACTCCACACCAAGGGACAGGAAAGCTCTATCAAGGGCAGCATTGGCCCATGGTCGTCTCCAAATAAAACTTCCCTTCTGCGCTGTTGTCTCATCCACCTCGTGTGTTATGCCGTCGACAGAACTCTTCATCTTCAACCTCTACACAAGTGCCTGGTGAGTCGTGCAGGAGAAAATGTGCATCACCTCAAATGCTCCGTATGTACGGAGTACAGACATTTTCCTCCCCTGTCATGAACGAAGTCGGTCCACCACACAGCCACCAAGCCGCATGGTGACAACAAAGGGGATGCCCTGTCGTGGTGCTCCATCAGGAGGGGTTGTGGCGTTTTAAAAATCAAGCAAGTGAGCCCAAAGGGAAGGGAACACATGCACGTTGGCAGGAACGCTCGAGCCAGGTTCATCCTGAGAAGAGGAAGGAGCCATGACGCTTGGACTGGAAGAAAGCTGCAACGTTCTTCAGACAACAATTGAGCACTCACCACCGCCACCACGGTGATCCGACGCTCACTCCCACGATTATGAAGCATCTTATGGACTGCTTCATATCCGTAATCATGACAAATTCTAAAGTTTGTACCCGTCCCGCACAGGTGTACTCGGAACAGGGCTTCAAACCTCGATTCAGATTGCCACATTGCCTATCGCAGCAACTTCAACGCTGCAAGCGTTAATCAGCCACAAATTCCATTTGGCTTTGTGGCCATGACAGCTGAGCACCCATCTTTGGACACATTTCTGGCTCCAGAATGCCATAATTTTCCGACGACGTATCGACTGAGACGAAGTCGTGGTGTCAAACTATTAACTCGGCGTCCTCGCAGAAGAACGTGGAACACAAAAAGCCGGTGAATTTGCTTGGGGATTCTCTTCACCTCACCGCCCAAACAGCCTGACGTCCGTGGCTGAGATGGTGGCCATAAAACAGGCGGTCGTTCATGTTCCTTGGCGTGGAGGCCGCTGCACAAACAGTTGCATTTTCAATGGTGCCCCAAGACAACGCATGCCACGCAACCATCGATTGGGCATCCCTTCGCACAAAACTTGGGCCACATCGACATCTGTGTGGCGGTGAGTGTCTTGAACCATTGCCAAATGCACCAGCGGGACCCCAGCATGCCGCATCAAACTATCAGGGCCAACAAGGCTGTTTCCGAAGTTTCGCTTCATCATTGCTTCTTGTCGAGACTGGGATCTTCGTACGCGGTAAGACCAGGGACCCCCTCGTTACAAAAGCTTGATAAACCATTTTGTTCTGAAGCAGTCTGTACGGATATGAAGAAAAAGCAATCCCAGGCGTTCTGATTGCAGCCCATAAGTAATTTGACGGCTAGCCAACTGGATCATTTGAAAGATTTGGTTGGCAAGGAAGGGGGAATCAGCCCCCAAGAAAAAGCACGAGCTTAACGGTCCTAATAAGGCTCAGTGACGAAGGATCATCCCCTTCCATCATAATTGGGTGGCCGTCAGCCATGACCGAATTATAAGTCTCGGTCCCTACTTTCTTCTTCGAGCCGGGGATCCGTGTAAATGAGACCCGTCGCCAGGGAACCGGTGTTCTGGTGTCACGCTGCTGGGCACACGGACGTCCGTGAACAAACGTCAAGATTGGTAGTTTGACCAGGCCAGTCCGTCACTGCCGCGATTTCTGCTGGACAGAAGGATGCCCAGACCAAGCCACTCCGGGGCAAGGAAGCGAGTCCCGCTCAGAAAGAACTCAACCTTGACCGATTCCTTGCTGGGATAGTGCGGTGCCAGTTGGTGGATCACCATGCTGGATATTGTAATGCACAAAATCTGCTGGCCCAGTGGCTGCTCCAGATTCGATGGGCCATGTTGCTGAACAAAGCGGTCCAGCCCCATTAATGGTATTCGTCCAGCAGCAGGATGATATTCGCGCTTTAGGGTCGACCTGCAACATTTTCATCAAGCATTTGCATGCTAACATGTACTTTTGTAACGAGTATAGAGTAATGATATTCATTAATTTGAACCCCTTGTACGGAGTACTGCTTTTTTGGTTGAATATATCCACATTCTAAGATCCAGAGTCGAGGTTTTGCATCTCTGGGCTCAACCATGCCGCTGATCGATTGGGTGCCGAGCATTTATTGGACTCCTTCGGAAGGCAGCCGGGAATGATACGGCAAATGCCGACAAGATTGAGATAGGGCAGCATTGAATCGGGGGTTACTGCTTCAAGTGTGAAGCTAGGCTGCTCTGGTAGCTGAATTTGCTGTGTTCTGCGTCAAGATCCTTGTCCGCCCATCTGTCAGCAACTAACCCGAGAATGTGGGTTGCTGCTTGGCATGGATGTCCAAGGACTATCTGGCTGATGAAATGGCATTAATTAGCCGACAGAAAACTTCGAAACGAACCAAGGGCAAGGACTTTTTGTCTTGTTTAGGCATAACAGTTTCAAGCTCCGTCTCTGTGCTCTCGCGCTGGGTGGAGAAGGGGTTGGGTTAACTTGAGGGCCGTGAGCTGATCTGGCATTGAAAGCCAGGGGGCAATGCAGTGCGGGAACCGAGTTCTGAACATACCAGCATCAAATACAATTCAATATGCCAGCTACATACGGAGTACTCCGTACTGGAGGTACCCATGTAGTAGGCAAGCGGCCCGCCAGGCGCAAGGGACCCGGACTCCCAGCATTCAATGTGAACATCATCTGGTGGCTGACGGCCTCATTACGGAGAGCGCTTGGTCGTTGTCTTTGAACCGCAGGTTTGCCATGTTGGTCAGACCCTGGCCCACAGCTGTCTTCACAGGGTCTGGTCAGTCAGGGTCCAGAGGACAAGATGTGGTCCTGGCTTTTGGTGGCAAACAGGTGGGAGGTAGAAGACGAGATGTCGTTGGAGGAACCGCTGTTGTTTGGCAAACATGCAGTATTCCCCGCCTGCCGCTGCAAATGAGGCGGCCAGCCGTTGAGGCTTTGGCGGATGGTGGTGTTGTGTGTTGAAATGGTACGGGACACAAGGAAGCAAAACATCGACCTTGCCCGGCCAATATGACTAATAAAGGTCTGGTCAACCTTAAACTGGTGATTGCGATGGATATCTTCCGTGCCGCATTCAAATGTCTGGTCTGGCTCGTTCTTGCCCTTCCACTTGGTGCGAGATTGGACTGGCAGGTGGTAATAGTGTACTTGAAGCCATCACCTGCCCTAGGTACGCAGGTAGGTACAGTACCTAGGCAGGTAGCTTCAATGTAATGTCAAGGTCAACTGGAAGGAACCAGACCAGATGTGGCGTCACGGTGCCAGAGAGCTCCTTCCCCTTCCCAACAACTTGGCTAGATCCGTAAAGAACCGGCGTTTTGCCATTGAAACAAAAACATGCCACTGCATTCTCTTGGGCAAGCTTCAATGTTCAATTTTGGCCGCCAGACTATTTCTTGATCTTGACCCCAGTTTGAAAGCTTTTTGCATGAGCCAGCTCTCCAACGGTGGTGGACTGGATGCTTGGTCAACCCCGTGTGCCAGCAAGAAGCAGGTAATAAGGCTCTGTTTGTTCCACCAGCAAGACAAGACAGCTCCAACCAGCCCCACCTGTTTTCTGAGACACACTAAAAGTCATTCACTCCAGATACGACAGTCAGGGTTCTGTGCTTGTCTCTGAGCTTCTACCCGTACGTACATGCAAGATGTGTCCAAAAGTTTGACCTCAGACAGCGTCTCCGCCCGTTGTTGTTGCTGCTGTCTTGCCGCCTTGCCGCCAGCCGTCTTCCAAAGAGAACAAGCAAGTATTGACCATTTCCAGCTCCCAGCATTCGAGTCTCTGACACAGGCAAATCAATATCTCGAAGAGGGGCTACAGTGCAGAGCGGAACTGGTCCCCAAAAGAAAACACAAAACATCAGCTCTCACCAGACTAAAGCTAGATCAGAGCCGATCTGTTACATAAAGATCAAACAATAGAAAAGATGGCCGATGTACCGCTGCAGGTAATTTCAGAGAACGCTGCGTCTGAGCGGCGCATCACGCCTTCATGGTCAATCGCCACCCTCAAAGCAAAACTTGAGCCCATCACAGGCGTGCCCCCGTCGGCACAGAAGCTTAGTCTCAAGACTTCAGGAGGGTCAGATGCCGTCCTCCTTGAGGCGGCAGATGAGGACAACACCAGGTTGTCCAGCTTTCCCTTGGCACCGTATGCCGAGCTGCACGTAAGTTTGGTTACAACTTTCATTTGTTCGTGAGACAACGGATTCAAGGACCAGGGCGCCGGCGTGTATGCGGAAGAGTCGCGTTCCTGAGGATGATGAGAGGCAAGAGAAGATTGGCTGAGCCATATCACTCAATTCTTGTTCAAATTCCTCGTTTCGTTTGTTTCTTATGTTTTGCTGTGCTTCTTTCGTCTTTGCTCTCTCTCTCTCTCTCTCTCTCTCTCGCCATATTCTACATTTCAATATTGTTTCTACTTCTTAAATGTGTGACAAGGATGTCTCAACCGCACTCTTTTCTGTGATGAAAATCAGTGTGTGGGACAATGGCAACAGATTCTGCCTGGTTTGGCGATTATTGTGGGTTATTGTGGCAGTATCTGGTTGTCCTCGTCTTTGTCATGTCAAAACTTGTTTTGTCCCTGCTCAGAGTTCCTTGATCTGGCACATGTTTTCTTCCCTTGACGTTGGCGTCCCCTTGCAAATCTACGGTATCATCCAGAGGATATAAGCCATTTGCTGCCCAGCTCTGTGTTTGAGAAGCACCTTGGCAAAGAGAAAGACACCCAAAGCGGAACAAAGCGAAACATGGAAAATGGCTTGCTGACATGCCTGGTTCTCATTTGACAGGTGGCGGATACCCGACCACCCGGCGCGAGGCCCAACTACACCGACACATCTGGGGTCGACAAGTATGTGATGCCCGAGGAGGAGTACGAAAAGAAGAACGACTCGGTGTTGGCATGGAAAAAGGCCCAGAAGCTTGGTCGCTTCGACCCCAACGCCCCAAGCCACGAGCAAGCCAGGCTGGAAGCCCTGGAACAGGAGGTGCGCCAACGTGGCATTCAAGTCGGTAGGAGGTGCCGCATCGGCGGTGAGGACACGAGGCGAGGGGTGGTAAAATATGTTGGAGAGGTAAAGCAGATTCCCAACGGTATTGGACAGTGGGTGGGTGTTCACTTAGATGAGCCAGTTGGAAAAAACGACGGCAGTATCGACGGCGCCAGGTACTGGGGAGAGCCATCGACTATGAAGCATGGTGTGTTTGTGCGTCCAGAGCGAGTGGAGGTAGGGGAATATCCGCCTATGGATGACCTCGAAGACATGGAGGAAATCTAGCCGACAGCAAAAGGCCAGCAAGTCTTCGAATTAAACGATGGCTCGCAAGTCAGTACACAATGCTAGCATCAATTCATCAAACGGTAGGGCATTGGGCATGGAACCACAAGCTCTAAGCACAATGAATCACGGTTTCCCGTCTTAGTATGCGCCATTCGAATTTGAAATAGACGTTTTATTATCTTTCACACGTGGAAGGGATATATATGGTTTCCGCACAACCAACTCGGCGCGAAATCGTGGCACGGTGCTTGTTCTGGCTGAAAACTTGACTGCCACGCACTACGGCTGGCAGACTCACAACTCACCTCTCATCCAGGCTACGCTACAAACAGTGCGTCAAACATGAACAGGTCACTATTCTACACATCCACGGACCATGGACGAGGCGTCGATCCAGTCCAAAAGTGAGTACTGACAGTGGTGTGGTGTGGTAACCGATCATCCATGCCAAGCCTGTCCCGGAGTTGAGAACGCAGATTCTCGAGTGAATTTGAGACGCGAAGCTAGATTGTTACAGTTGGAAGGGCATTCTCTTGTGGTATTTGCAAGAGCTATTGCTCGGCATGCGCTTCTTCCGGTCATCACTTATGGTTAGAGAAGCTGTTTCAGACCGTCCAACGGAGTCTACAGTGATGTGGCGCAGGTCGGGAGCACATTTCAAGTAAGCATGCTCACGTTGGACATGGCCTGCAGAGGTGACTACAAGCAGGTCGTTGCTCTATGGCAACCTGAAAGGAAACGACCCCTTTTGGCAGAGTGTGCTTTTTAACACATGGATGCGTTTGGCGTTGGATGTGACGACTCAAAGGACGGTCCACGGTGGCGAGGAAGCGATTCAAGAGGAAGGTTCCAGGCTCCAGATTCCCATCGCCAAACCGCCCCATCAGTTCCATAATACTCCGTGAAGTATCAGACAATATATTAAAAAAAAAAACGAAAAACCGAGATGGTGTTTGAGAGTGGATGACTGGGGCGAGGAAAAAAGGAAAGAAAAGGAAACGTATATATGAGTGTAGGGTATTCTACACAATGAGGTGTGGAGGACGGGTCGTCAGGCTTGAGCACGGCTGCTAGTTTCGCTGTGGCGGTTCACAAGCCTTGGAGGCTTCAACACCATCTATTGAAACTACAACGCACAGTTCCAGCCGCAGGTGTCCCATCCGTCCCATTCGGCCGGGAATACCGGTCCTGAATGACTTGGTAACATTACAGTATACTTTACTCCGTACGATCGTTCAATAGGGGCGGGCAGCAAACGACGCGTGGCTGAAATATAAAACGGCCCCCGCGCTATGGAACTATTGTCCGCCATGCGCAGCCCAAGTCCTGCAGGAGGCGTGTTGTATCAAGTATGTGGCAGCTTCGTCCCATCTCGAACTGGGGGTTGGGAGTGGGAATGTGAGAAAAACAGCGGCCCCAAAAAACAAAAACGAAATAAATCCCACTTCGCACTTCGCACTTCCCACTTTCACTTGCGAGGTGGCTTGTCAGCTCAATGGCACGCCCGGCGGACGGCCTCCAAAATGAACAGCCTGGCAAAATGGAGCTGACAGCGAAGGAATAACTGCGTTTCCAACGGGTGGGATTTGCGGCACAGCATGCGACGGAAGACCCCCTGGGAGATGGAGGCTGAAGGACGTTCCGGAGGACGAGGGAAAGATGGCGGCGATTAAAGGAGAGATGGGATTATTATGCGGTTCGTGTCATGGTCGGTTGATGCAGACTTTTGGATCTGGCGTTGGTTTCAGCGATGAACTTGTCATCTGGGTGTTTTACGTGTGGCGGCGATGGGGATATGTATGTGTGATGAAGGGTTTGTGGGGGGTTGTTGTGTTTGAGAAGGAGTCAGTATCTGTGGTTTACCCCGTTTCTGTTTTACTGACTAGGACTGTGTTGTACTTGGGGTAAATGGGTTGATGTGAGATGTTGCCGGGGAATAATGCAGTATCCTTGTTGGTGTTGAGAACTTTAGAAGCTGGAGGCTGTGAATGAGCAGGGTCAGCGGCGACGGCAGTGAAAAGGCATGGAACATTGAAGTGTTTGTGACCAGTCAAGCAGTGAATGACTTGATTGCATCAGGTTGCCCTTCACAATACTGTCAAGTAGTGTACAGCGGCCGTCAAACTGCAAGGCGTCTGGTATGAACATTGAATGACAATGGCCAGCGGTTTGGCTTATTTCGCTGCGGGCGCTGGTGAGCATGTCTCAACTTGTCTCGTAGGAACTGTTGGTTCGAAATGCAGCTCCAGCAGGAGTTTGTCCGGAGCAGCATGATGCGAAACTCATGCAAGCGCATGCATGCACGAGTCGGTTCTCGCCACGGGCATGCGAGGTGAAGATGCTGATGGTCTGGACAGAGGATGAGGTCTGAGGTAAGAGATGATATGAAGGTGTGACGCAGACTATTACAAGCAAAGAGCCAGCCTGAGGCATGCAGTGCAGTCCAACTCCGTCGTTTCTTGGTACGCAGCCATCGGTCAAAAGCCGTTGATACTAGCTCAGTAGCAGTTGAAGCGGTTTGCTGCAGAAAGTTAATTGATGCTGGTGCCCGTATTTGTTTGTGTCCATGTCCGTCCGGTCCATTGGATGTCTTGCCTGGTCTTGCCTGATCTGGTTCTGGTCACTTCATCCTTCGGCCATCTCCACCGTTGTGAGTTTGCTTCCATGTCGGCTGCCGACGGCGCCGCCGGTTCCTTAGTTCCTCATCCATCGGCCAAAGGGTCGATCTAATGGCTCAACATAAACCCCAATCTCCGCCCATCACCGCATCCAATTTACAGTCAGCATCTTGCATTTCGACATTGACGACCCCAATGTCGCTTCGCTCGAATTGATCCCAATGACCGATGACGGATGACCGGGTCGTCAACCCCGCCACCATTGAGTAACTGCCGATTTCCCCAACGCCCATCTGCATCTCCAGGTTAGGTCATCAGCCTCGAATCCCGAGTCGTCCGAGACTCCCGGCCGACCGCTGCCTTTGCGACAGATACCTAGCATCTTGCATCTCAACTTGCTGCAGCATCGCAGTCCAAGTCTGGTTACGACCTGCATACCATCTGCCGACTGCATACGCAGTCATGGCCGGCTTACTAGCCAGCCTCGGAGGCAGGCTTTGGTCCATACTGCTCGTCGTGGTTCTGGCATCGCTGGTCTCCGCGCAAGATGACATCGCTGTCTTCACGTCCGCCAACAAGGAAGTTCCGGATTGGGCGCGGCCAAACGCCCTGGAGCTGCAGCTTACCTCGCAGCCACGGGGTTTGAGTCCCGTCAAGTTCACTGTGATTCCCTTGACGGCCAGTCTGGGACTGAATGGAACCGGCGAGGTCCGCGGAGTAAGAAGCCTCGTTTGCTTGAAATGGACGGAATTCACTGCTAACTGACTTTCTTTTTTCTTCTTCCACCTAGACTATCAGCATCGGTGGTCATCTCCAGGCGGCCAATGTTTCTTCGTACAACAACGTGTCTGGTAATGGGACCATTGCCTTCCTATCTTGCGACAAGCCTGCTTCGGACGGATTTCTAGACCCCGACAAGATGCTTGCCAGACTTATGAAGGCATCTCTGAAAGCTATTGTTCTGTACACGCTCGATGGGAATATCTGTCTGATTCAAGAAGACGGTCCGCTACCTTATACGAGCATCTTGTCCATGGCTGATTCTGGCGAGGCGGGACAGGTTTTGTCCATTTTGAACGGCAGCCAGCCAGCCGCGAATGTCGACGCCTTGATATCCGGAAAGACTGGACAGAACAATAATGGCAATTCTGGATCGGGTGATAACGGAGGAGGAAACAACTCGGCTGTTGCCATGAGCATCCTCTACAGTATTACGGGTATAATCACCCTGCTCTTTTTGATCATCATTGCCACCGGTGCTATTCGAGCGCATCGGTATCCCGAGAGATACGGACCGCGGGGACGACACGGAGGCCTGGGGCGCCAAAGCAGAGCCAAGGGCCTGGCTCGTGCTGTGTTGGACACGATTCCCATTGTAAAGTTTGGAAATCGGGAGCCCGCAAAGCCTGACCCCGAACTCGAGCTTGACAGCACTGCGGCGGATGGACATGAAGCAGCGGCCCAGAGAGCCGTGGCGGATACGAACCCGAGTGAACCACCGGAAGCTAAAACAGCCGCCGCTGCTGCCGCCGCCCTGGCAGAGAGGAGGGATAGCGTTGAGCAGCCACCTTCGAAGCGGAGCTCACAGGCGCCTGACGCGGCTTCTGGTGATGTTGAAAACGGGGATGGCCAGGAGCACCTGGGTTGTTCCATCTGCACAGAGGACTTTACGGTTGGTGAAGATGTGAGAGTGTTGCCTTGCAATCATCAGTTTCATCCACATTGTGTCGATCCTTGGCTGGTTAATGTATCTGGAACATGTCCCTTATGGTGAGTAGACTCTTGTGATGAGGTACTGAAGCGCAATGTGATGCTAACTATCTCTAGTCGACTGGACCTCCGTCGGCAAGCTTCCAAAGAAGGCTCTTCGACCAGACCGGAAGAAAACCTCGCTCCACCCTTGGTCTTGGATGGAGGAGATGGCGACAGCTCTCACGCAACGCATGGCAACAGACTCAGCCGACTGCTGGATGTTAACAGACTGCGGCAGGCGGGTGTTGAAGAGCGGATAGCCGCTCTTCGACAGATGCGAGCTCAGTCCACGAATCACGAGACCCAAGGACCAGCAGCTCCAGAGGCAGAAGCCGTGGAGAGGCCACATGCTCGTCTGACAGATAAACTAAAGGACAAGTTCCGTATCCGAACGAGATCACAACCCGGAAACCAGTGATTGATGGTGCAACGAAACCAGACGATAACTTGCGACTTCGCAGTGACCGAATCGCATTGTATACATTTTGATGAATGACGGGAACATGGGAAAGAATGACATGGTGCCAAGCGCGTAACGAACGCGCTACTATGAATGAGGATAGAACCTGGCTAGGTTCGGACTGGTATTACCACGGCGTTTAGGACTATTTTATTTGGTTCGGTTCACTATGCACAAGAAACAGGTACGCATTGCGAGGCGTTTTATTTAGAGCAGTTTCAGTTTAGGAATGGGTCTCTTATCATGTTAGTTTCTGAGATGAATATACATGCTGCTGTTGTGTCTTGACCAAGACTTGATCTTCGCGATGCCTGTACCCATGGGCTCTATATGTGCCAAGAGAGCTGTCCAGAGAGGTCTTTTGAGGACAGACTAGCCCTGTATGGTGACAATAGACGACTACGTCCGGGATAAGCATTGGATGCTTTGCGTCTTTGGGTGTCACGAACAGCTACGAGCTGTGTTACGTGTTCGTCGTGGCATAATCCTTGATCAGCTGAGGGTATTGGGATGCTCTTGGCTGGCGAGTGGCGTCGATGTTTTGCATATCGGTGGTTTGTCGGTGTTTAAAGATGCTGGTATTAGATAGTATGTGCTAGGCTAAGGCATACATTGATCAGAATGCGTATATTGCTCGACTGCGCTGCCTTAGTCGAGTCCCCTTGCCGCAAGTCGTCCTTCGGTCCCGTCACCGAGTTGCGCCCATCTCACATGTACGATTTGTCAGATTGCTCAAGTACATGGTCAACCCAGACGCCCTATAAATAAACAATAAACATATCAGACATCCAGCCACTGTACAACGCCACAAGTGCTTCCGACTATCGTGACGAACAGCCAATGTCTTGCAGATCCAACATGGCGCTCTTGCCAGCTCCATGAACGCCTGTATTAAGAAGGTCCATCCCAGCTTGTTTCCAGTCCTCCAACAACTGCACCACAGATCCGGTATCAGATTCAATCTAATCCTCATCTCTATGCTCCCACCGCGAACAAATCGACTATCCCTGTGCAATAGATCGGCCACGATCGCTGGGACACGCTGTGCCTGCCCTAGCGGCTTCAATCCGCTTCCGTTGCCAATCCTATACGTTGACTATCACCGACCGAGACGGCCACGATTATTGCGCCGTCCCCTTCCCGACCGCTACTATTTTCCTTTGTTTTTGTTCTTGGACGTTTTGCTCGCTCGAATACTCTGTCGTAAATATTAATGAAGGAGGTTTTGTGCCATTTGCACCATGGCTATGGACACGATGCCGCCGAGCTCAGAGGTTGTTCCTGCTGCAGGAAGGGTCTTGGCCATGATGGTTTCGCTGTTGTCAACGAGCGTGCTGACGTTGTTCCTGAGTATGTAACCCCTGGTGGCCTGTAAGAGACAGCCTTTGTGACATGGACAATAGCGCAGAGAAGTTTGGTTATCCGGAGTTGGAGTCGGGTGCCCATCGTGGTGTGGTGTGAGTTTGACACGACACGGGGTGAGTAGATGTTCGCGCTGACTGGGATAGTGGTCTTTGCGATATACACCGACTCTTACGTTTTTGTTTTCGCGTCGGCGATGCTGCAGCATTCTATTGGTGTGAATTCGAGTCTTAGGACGTGCGATAGTGCTATATTGATTTGTCTCGTTTGTTATGTCACCACCAAGGTTTGTGCATTTGATTTCATTTTTGCGTCAACACATCTAAAGTGCGAGTTAGATTGTGAGAACCACCGATATATGGACGAGGGGTCGTATAGGAGCTGACAATTTGGAAGTTTATATACTTGTTTCTGGTGGAAAAGGCGGTAGGCGATATGACTAGATTGCAGAGAACACTTGCAGAAGACTGACCATGACACAGCACATTATTCGCTGCACGCCAAAGAAGAGAGTTAGCTCGAGACTGTACATGTTCAACTCTGTAGGCATGCTTGGTGTGTATTTAGTGGTGGTGATTCTCAACTTTGTCTTGTATGTTGCACCACTGGGAGAGGCTATCTGAGGCTGACATTGCCGTCCTCTAGTCGTATCGCCAGGCTTCAAGATGGGGAGTGTATTATTGGCATGAAGAGCTTTGCCATGATCCCACTGATTTCCTTTGACACGGTGGTCAATGTCTACTTGACAATCATTTTCCTCATTCCCCTGCGAAGTAAGTTGTGCTTGCGGTTGCCGTTACAAACCTAACTAACATGCAAATAGAGCTTTACTCATACAAGAATATGCCGCGGACGCACGCAAATATGCGACTTCGAACTATTGCTTTCAGGACGTTTTGCGGTGCAGTTTGCACCCTGCTCAGCAGTATGATGTATGTGTCTCACGAAAACATTCTCGCTCTCATGAACTACTTGTTGATGCCAATTCTGACAGCAACCTTTCTGTTTTAATGTCACTTGATGGAGAACCAGGATGGGTATGCTTGATGAGTTGCAACTGTGACAGTAAGTTTTCCCAGTGCCCCTCGGCGGCTATCATAACCAAACCCCAACAGTCCTCTTTTCCGCTGCCGTCATCCAATGGGTCACATCCAAAGACAACGCAGGCACATCAAGCGCCTCCTCGACCAGCGGCGGCGCAAACGCAAGAGAAGCCAATGGACACGGCACCGGGACCGGAAACGGCCACGACTCAACCAGAGCACTAACACCAGGTGCCGCCCAATCCTCAACATCAACACCCCTTGACATCTCGTTGGTGCCCACGGCCCGGTCCTCCACACAAAGCGAAATAGACCGGTACGCTGACAGAACACCATCCGGGGGCGTCATCATCACGACCACAATCGAACGGGAGACCAAGCGCGGGGGCGTGGCTGAGTTTCAGGGTCGCGCGATAGGAATACCCAAGGGCCGTGAGTACCACGCGGCGGAGGAGGGCTGTGCAGACTTTGACGATGATAGACAAGAAGCATATGGCTCTAGAGTGAGCATCACGGCGGGGCAGCTTCGTCCCATATCATCCCAGGTGATGGGGGGTCGTGTTGGTCTTGAGTAGGAGTAGGCTTGGATACAACTACCTAGTTTTTGGTTTTGATACTCTTGTCTTGAATACCGATTTTCAATATAAGCCCAGTATGATTGGACACTAAGGTGACTATCCAGAATGCGAACTAGTGTCATCTATAAGACACCATGGTTGTAGTGAAACATGATATTCCCGTACAAGCCAAGACAAGCACGGCTCGGCAAGCACGGCACCTTGTATGAGGTATGAGACATAGACACACACAAAAGTAAAGATAAAGGGCATCAATTGTCATGGCTCATAGTCTATGTATGCCTCCTGACTCCGAATTCCCTACCAAGCTCCAATGTGTAACGAGCGAACGAGCAATCGGTGAAAACTGGAAAAATGTTTTTGTCCCGCGACCTATATTTCGTTGAGTCTGTAGCACCGAGTACAACCCAGTAAGACAGCCCAACTAGTCGGTCCAATATATACAGAGAATGTTACGTTTTCTTTTTTGCGCCATGGTTGCCCCCCATTTATTTGCCCATGATTCCCATGCCTTCCGTTTGACGGTTACCGTGTCCCTGTCCATGTCCGAATCCCTAGCCGAGTGAATGAAATGAAGTGAAGTGAAAAAGAAGAAAAAATGATCCTGCAAAAGAAGTGGGTATCCCCTAGCGAGTGTACAGGAAGTGAAGGTGAGAAATTGGAAAGAAAAGTCGTTTCATCACTCCATTTAGGCGGAGGCGTAAATGTTGCCCAGGGAGCTCAGGGCGTTGGCACCAGATAGCAAGCTGTCGGGCTTGACCATGAAGTACGAGTAGGCAGTGAGGTAGTCGAGGGAGTCGAGCTTGGGAATGGCCTTCTTCATGAACTCGTCGATCTCGCTAGGGGAGCCGGTGGGGGCAAACTCAGTCAGCCAGATGGGCTTGCCGTCGCAGATCTTGTGAGCCTCCTCGAGGTGCGAGAAGAGGGTGTCGATGGCACTAGCGGGAGAGTACCAATGGACGTTGCAGAAGTCATATTTGCAGCCCTTGCCCTTGCACTGGCTGACAAAGTCCTGGAGCCATTTGAGACCTTCGTTGTCCAGGTTGCTGTTGCTGACCGAGGGGGCACCGACAATAGTCTTTCCGGAGCAAGGGTTCATGTACTTGACGAAGAGGTCCGCGGCGTCACCAGGGGCCATGGCAGCTTGGCCAGCATTGTCGGGCTCGTTGAAGGCGAAGACGGCCTTGGCACCGTCGCCCTTGCTGCACGAGGAGCCCCAGCGGCTGAGGAAATCTTGCTTGTTGCCCCAGAGGGTAGGGATGAAGCTGTACTTGGAGTCTAGGCCGCTGGCAGAGTCAGCCCAGTTGTAAGCCCAGGTGCATTCGCCCTTCTTGCAAGAGCCTCCGAAGAGGTTGGCGAGCAAAGGGTCGTTGTAAGCGAGGCCACGCTTTCCAGAGAAGCCGGGGCCGTTCTTTGACCCGGAACCGGAACCGGAGCCGGAGCCAGAGCCAGAGCCATATGTAGGAGCAGGCTTGACAGAGGTGACGATCTTGGTGGGAACATTCACAGCCTGGACAACGGGAGGCTTGACCTGAGCTGGAGGAGTGACGACAACGACTTGCTGAGAAGTGACGGTGCCGGCATCAGCCTTGACGGTAGGTTCAGGAGCAGGGGCTCCCGCGGTAACGTAGATGGTCTCGAAAACGGTTTCCCATACAACGGCTTCAGCCTTCTTCTGCAGCTTGTGCTCGTGTCGGTGCAAGCTCAAGGCGGAAGCCTGTTCGATGGCGGCGATGGCGCCAACCAGGGCAGCAATCTTGTTGGTGTACATGGTGAAGGCTGTTGAATATACCGGAAAGCTGTACTTGCAAGGTAATGCTGTTGTTCTTGGTTTGATATGATGCTTTTGTTCTTAGGAAGTCAAGCTGAAGTTTTTCAAGTGTTTCGTTTCTTTTGATAAGATCGGCAGATGTAACACAAACGCAACAGATATTTTTCTTCGGCACGGCCGTTGAAGGAGAGTAAAATCGTGAGGCAATCTTTCAAAGACGCTCTCTGTGAAGGAAGGGCAAGTTGGTGTGCAAAAGGCAGCAAAAGGGAAGAGCTGTATTTGCAGAACCAAACGTGGTCGAGGCTAGCGACCTTGTTGTTAGTGTGCTTGAAGAAGTAGAAAGGAAGGACAACGGAAGCGTTGCGAATTGCGGGAAGTGAACGTAAAGTAGGTGAAGAGAATGAAGGTTGGAAACACGAAACAAAGTGAGGTGAACGAGGGTAGAAATAGAACGAGTTCGGGGAGGGAAAATAGATGCACTGTGAACTGGCAGATGTCTGAAGAGGGGTGTGAAGCAAAGGAGAGAGGTGAACAGGGAGTGGGAACAGGAACACTGTGCAAGTGACTGTGACTGCTGAGTGGTCAGACTGGGAGGGTGAACAGTCAAGGGGCGTTTCCCAATGAATGGCGGTACCTGAATTGGTACCTAGATCCACCGCACGATAGATGGTGAAGCAGTAGTAGCGCCCAGGTGCCTCAGCATGGGTCGCAGTCAAAGGGCCACAGGGGGAAACTGAGCCAGAAGGAGGCCAGTCACTGTGCAAGCGCCTGCACGGGTGGGGGAGGCACCAAGGTTCAGCAAGCCCAGTGGAGACGAGTCCACTATACCGGCAGCAGTGTACGGGTTCGAGCGCTAACATTGCTCTAAAGTTGGACATGGAATGCCTCCAATTCATTCAGTTCAACAGTGCAGTCAATAATAAACATCGTAGTGTCTGGTGCACAGCATTCAACAGGCCTTTGAAGCATCAAGCACAGATACCCAAAATATCATCTTGGCAACAAATCACGGGGAGCACATGATAAGCAGCACGCCAATTCAGCGGAATGCGGTCCTCTTGCGTCCCCGTCGAATACATGCTGCCTGGTACAGTCAAGTATGTTCCGTCCTCTTCATCCAGCCCCGCTCGGCGAAGCAACCATCTGTCTGGCAAAGAACTGTCCAGCGGCCCACATTCACGAGTCGGGATGAACCAGACTCGTGGTAGCAGTTCTGATCTGCCCGTGAACAGATGGATTTGTTTGAAGCACATGGCGTCGTAATCGGTATATCATGCTCAGAAAAGACAGACCAAGCGCTCACTGGTGGTTGTCACAAACAGACATCACATGTAAGGTTGCCATCACCATGTCGTAATGGCACGGAGCAGCTGTGTTCAATGGACCTCTGCTGTGTATCCTGTGGCCAAAGCAAAGCCCAATATTTGAATCACAGCTTGACAAAACAGACCGGACACCTGTCGAACCTGGCGGCGGCATTGCTCTCTTTCAGACTGAAGAATGGATGCATTGAGCGGGTGACTTTGCTCTGCAACATATGCCAACTCAAGGAACTGTTCCGAACTCGAGAGTGTCAAGTCTCTCCTCACCGTCGTTGTCCCCGCCCTCCGCAGGTGCTTGCGTATGACAACACGAGGCTCAGTGGTTGATACAAATCGAGTACAAAAACACATAGTCAATTTGGTAGTGTTCACATTCGTCTTTGAGGAGCACAGACGTTCCCTTCTTGTCTTTTTCCACCCATGTGCAGTCTTCTTTTCGGCAGGCCAAGGACGATGGATGGGCGGCACGTTAGCTAAGGCCGATGTTCGCTACCAGGGAGTGGTGATGACAAGCCAGGTCAAGGATGAATGAGGCCAGGCAGGGATTGCATCTTCAAGTGGCCTGAAGCGTGTTGGTCTGCAGGCTTATCCGGCCTGGCGCAGAGCCATCGTCCCAACATGGTACCTTGCTCGGGTTCTATGCCGTCGACGGCTTGACCAACGTAACACGAGCTTCGGCTGCACGAATAGCAATAGTGCATTATGTACTTTGACACGTACGACGGTGACTCGAGCAGGCTGGGCCTCGCCAAGTATCTGGGCGTCTGGGCTCTGTACGGAGTATTCCGACATTTGGGTTGAATTCCTTGGAGGTCGAACCTTGACGGTGGCTGAAAGAAGAAACAAAAACACTCAAAAAAATAAAATAAATCCCAGGCTTCTTCTGGTCATGACCTCGCGCGCAAACATTGGATGCGCAGCCAAGAGCTGGTCCTGCCATGGAAATGCCCCATAAAAGAGAAGGAACTTGGACCAGCTTGAAGCCCAAGCTGTGCGCCGTGCCTGGACGGTTGGACGGATAAGAAAACCTGCAACGTCTTGCATTGCTTCCGCTTGTGCATCAAAACGGGCCAGGCGAAAAGCTGAAGATGTCAAAGTCTGGTTGCTTCCAACTTTCCCAATCACTACGGAGTCGCTTGTACTGCACCGCGCATCGTGCTCCACGCAAAGGGCTTCTAGACTTGCGAAGATATCTCTTTGTTCCAGTTACATGCCGGACGAGATCCAGAAGAGCCCACCGTCAAGCTTTTCAAATCCTTGTCCAACATGTCTGGATCCTCCATCAAGGGTTATCCTTGAGGTCTATTAGGCAAAATGTGTGTAGAAGTTGGATGGACAGGGAAGGGATGGTTTCCGGGTCCTTCCAGAGCGCCTGCAAGGAGCATAAACATGGAAGTCGCAATCGTGCCCGGATCTGCTTTTGGCGGACAATTCCTCTCATGGTCCTGATCCAATTGGTCAATGGTTCCAGGAACAGGAGTTTGGTTGGCTGGACCTGCATCCATCGACCCCATCCAGGTGTCGGGCGCACTAAGCAGGCACAACTCAGCATGCTGCGCATTGAGTGGATGCAGGGGCCCCTGTTCAGGGACGGAGAGCCCCAGGCGGCTTCAACAACCGCTGCTCCTTCCCAAGATTCCCTTGATGGCGACCAATCGCCGCCAAAGCCAGCCATCCACCAAGACAACTTGAAACGATGTGCCTCTGAGTCCGAGTGGGCAAAGCGGGCACGACTTTTTGCTGCTCGGTCACCGTTCCACCTTCATCCACCAGACCGCATTTGCTGCTGTTTCCGCCGGTGACCATATCCAGCAAGCAAGCAGGCATCTTGTCGTGTCCCCATCTCACTCTCCTCCTTGGCATTCAAAGAAACATCTCTCGGCCCATCTCCCAGCCATCGCTCCATCGCTCCATCGCGCTCGTGTCCGCCCCTGTCTGATAGTGGCCCGCTGTGCTCCGTACCTACAGTAGTGGTATGCAACCATGCCAACTTTTCGAGGCAATTGCAGGAGCCAAAAAAGAGGAATTGCGTGGCCTGCTCAGCCCGTTTATACTCTCGGTCGCGGCCAGCACAACGTCCCGCCGTTTCCGTCTTCGACAAGGTTCAGATAACTATTGTTTGGTTTCTACGGAGTAAATTGGCACTGGGTTTGAAGGACTATACTTTGTCGACAGGCATTGGCAGCATTCTTCCCAAGTCCATGCCCTGTTCGTGGACAGTTCAGGAACCCACCTGCGTGCGAATCGAATCGTGTCAGAAAAATCCTGTCCACTGTGTGGCCTTGCCCAAGGATGCACAAGAAAGACTATTCTTTGGCCCTCCACTTGAGCATGTGGGAACATTTCCATTGCTTGTGCAAAACTTAAAAATACCGCAACAGAAGAGTCGCACAACTTGGGAAGGTCCTGAAGTTGTTTTCTCAATTAGCTACGAGCGAGGCGTGAAGCTTTGTGGGGTTGCATGTGGGAGCGAGGGCTAAAATGGAACCCAAGCGGTCACTGTCCTCTTGCTGTGGTATGTTGCACGGTTATACTGTACTGTACTGTACTGTGCAGTGTGCGCATGTGCTGTTGGCAATGTGTTCAAATGTCTGGTTTGGTTTCAACACTACTGTACAGTATCAAGCCGGTGCTTTGTGGCGGGAAACAAAGCCTTCCGACTAGTGGACTTGCTATCACCACTTTGTTGCTTGACCTCGGTGACGAGAGAATATGCGACTGGCTCGGTTTGTTCACGCCACTTGTTCATCTGAAGTTCGGAAGCATAAAGGATCATCAGAAAAGTGCAGCACGGTGAAACTGAAACGCCATCATCACGTCCGGCCGAGGAAGATGTCTTAATGCATATGTTTCCAGGCGCCGTGTTTCATCAAGTCGGGCACCATCTGATGTCTCGCCGGTCTCCGGTGAGGTGATGAACGGAAACAAGGTGACAATGTCAATGCAGCTTATGAGCCCGTAGTGACACGAGCGTAATATGCGTCTCAAACAATTGACGCTCTTTACTTTGCTTGGAAAAGCAAACATGGAGTCATGTCAGTGTCAGCCCCCAGTGCAAGGTGAATTATCGCCACTTGGCCCATCGCGCCTCATTTTACGAGGAGAAGGTGTCAAACCATGCCCAGCGGTCAACCAAGCCATTTGTTTGCTGTTTCTCAGCTCGCCAGCAACGCCAAGATGGCCTCAAATTTTCTACCATCTTGGCAGACGATTCTGCCTAAAAGCGCAAATTGGTGCTTGCGTGTCATGTTTCATTCCATACCCCGTGATAATAAACACGGCGGCAAATACATGCCCACATATTCCACGGCGCCTACCTCTCGTCGTCATCAACGTCCATGCTGCCCAACCCGTTGCACAGGGCACTCCAAAGCTCATCTCATCCGCCCCTAAACAAAAATCCCAGTCATCCCAAAATTACAGCAAAACATGCCCCAAATGCCAAGAACCAGCGGCGTCGCAATGCCGTATCACCAACCGCTGACCTCACTCACCCGCGGGACTCTCTTTCCGTGGCAGTGTATTGCCAGTCCAAGATGTCGCGACCATTGGTGAGCGGTGGTGATGGGGTCCAGACCTTTAATTATATCTTTTGTCGCAGAGTCGCAACCCGTGGTACAACCCATGTCCGTTGGCGGCGGGTGTAATTTCGCTTGCCCATCGTGGTGGTTTCACCGGGATGCCCTGCTAGTGAGACGATCGGATGGACGGCAGCAGAGGGGGATGCGTCGTCCTCGTGGGATGAGGGGCTTTGGGAAATTACGTGTAGGGATTGGGATCGGGACGGCGCGTGTGGGCTTTTTGTGTTTGCGGAGGATGTGAATAGTGATGGATTGTGAGGTGTTGATTGAATACTTGGTATTTTGCGATGGAATAGTTGATGAATGGTGTTTGGCCGGTCGGGTGAAGGATGAGGTGGTGAGTGGTCATGAGGTGATTGGGGATATTGTGTGCAGAATGGCGAAACGTGGCGGATGTTTCTGAGGTGCGCCTCCAGAGACAAAGTGAATAAGTCTATGAGGTTGGGCTGCGATGCATTTTTTTCGGGTGAATGTGTTGTTGGCGATGAGATTTGTGAGATTGTGAATTGGGCTCAGTTGGATTTGCATTGTTTGCGGCTTCACTCAGGCTGCTTGCTCCGCCATTGTTTGCGACATGTATGATGCTGACTGAAACTCAGCCTACATAATTACCAGATGGGTGTCGAGGTGTCGAAATCTACTTGGCAATATGTCAGCCTTACGATACAACCGTTGCAAGTATCACGGACGGGTGAGTATGTTGGGCTGTGAATAGCCTGGATACCGATGAACACCGCAACATCAGTACTCTGACACTCGGGATGACAAGTGAAATATCCACCTGCTCAACTTCACACATCTCGCTTTTGAGTATGCACATGTGGTGACAAATAAGATGCAAACAAGCCAGCAATCGCAAGCCTTTATAACGATAGATTTCCACTTGGAATGTTATTCACAAAGTCACACTAATCGAGAATATTATGACGAGATCGTTGTATTTATTTCTCCTCTGCTTTCTCGCTCATCCTCCACGAGCAGATGTGATGCTGTGTTGAGTTCCTTGTGAATAGAAGTGATGAACGAAATTAGGATTATATTATGGCATGACCAGGTGAGTAAGTGTAATATGAGGGTGAGTCCAATTGAACAGCTAGTATCTGCCTTGTCGACCAGCCTTATGATATCAGTCCTCCTGCTAGGTCAACATTTGCATTCAAGTTTGTAGAGTGTTCATGATCACTAGATCATAGAAGCCGCTTCTACGTAAACCTCGTTGAAAACAATCCAACGCTAGAGTAATAAATGGCAGTGGTGACACATACAGGCTTCTTGTATTGGGGCGAGAATGGCTGATCCAGCAAGTCCTCCCCCGGATACGTGCACAGCATTTCAGAAACTGCGCCATAAACCAACAGAGTCACAAAAGCATTTCCAATTTCCCCCGCTTTGTGCTTTCTGTTTTAAACCTCTTGTCCATTTAGTGGAGTGTGCCGAGATTGTGACATCATGTACATGCCTGCAGGAAATGTCTAAAACCATCATACTATTCGCAGCAATTTTTCGTTGAGATCCCTTTCTGATCAGCTGAGCTATGTGATTTCACGACTCGCTGTCAATATGCTTGTCGTTTGCTGTAGAGTGACCAATCTGGTCAGAGTTGCTGTTCATGCTGGGTCATCAGGTTGTGGTTGTGAGCGGCCGGCTGATAAGAGACCGAATGGCAACCGATGCCTTGAGTGCAGAGTGTTTGAAGGCTATGGCTGGCTTTCTGTGCTCCTTGGGCATAGTTTATGCCAATTACTGGCCACTGTGTGCTGATTCCTAAGCTCACACGAAGGGGACATGGCAGGTGAACCAAGGTTTCTAATCGTTGGGCTTCAAGGGAACACTGAGAACATAAAAGCCAGTCAGCATGACATTGTAATGCCCTCAACGTGTCTTCTGCTCTGATGCATGCCATTTCCGGTCTTGACTAATACACGGGGTAACCCTAACCTGGAGAGAAAACTGCCGCCTTGACAAGGACTCCAATCCGTGTAATTCCCAACTTCACATATCTGGAGTCAGGTACATAAAAGAGATTGAGCAATGGCAAACCAATAACGAGGATTGGGAACGATCAAACTTTCAGCCATACAACGAGCCAGGGTCGTAGCACATGTTGGCACAAGATGTGACTGGTAGATATCGTACGTTCAACCGAAAGATCACTTCTGAACTACAAGTCTAGGGAGCTCTGAAGCCCAAGACACAAACCTAGCACTTTGGTCGCCATTTGTCTCGTTCTGCCATGAGCAGAAACTTGTAGATCTTTTCGTCTTTCGCTCGAAGGGTCCCGAAATTTCACCACAAAGACCAGACGCAAATCAAGACTCGTCAGCATGCAGACTGAGAGTCTCGGGCACTTGCTTCCGCAGTGCTCTATCATTTCTATTCTACGTGACCGCAGTCAAGTCATCGAATGCTTTACTTACACCTGAGGACGAAACGAAAATTGTCAATCACATCAAGGCATTCTTCGTAGGCTCGACCTGTATTGCAGGAGTCTCTCAAACTCTTCTACAGTCGGTTCTGTCTGCTGCCGGCCACTATTTCCGACCCCCTTCTCTCGCAGCTATCCTCACACGGCGCCAATATCAACGCTTTATGTACTCGAAATGCCCGACTCTTCATGTGCGAAGTTTCCGGCACTTCATTGCATGATGAACGGAGGGTGTCTTTCTGTCAAACGACAATGGGTGCCATCAACAACACAGACAAGTCAGCTCTCAATGATAGAGCCATTTTCAAACTACCACGGGATCAAAATTTACAAAGGGACAAGCCCCAAGTGCAATATTATCAAGATTCATTGGCTTGTTAAAACACAGAAGCTAATGATACAAGAACTGGTGGGATTCTAGATTCGTGGCAAGATGGTGTGCAAAGAAATCATACTTCCATACTTTTCACATCTATCTAAAGGCTGCCTTGTTGACTATCAGTCCACAGAATACGTTCCTGAGTCTATTCGTGCCACTTTCCGCTCCGTTCTGTCGTCTTGGTCACCGATCACTTTGTAAGCTAAAGTGAAAAACTCGTCCAGTCTACACGCCACACTACATCAACCAGCATTCACATCAAACCAACACAAACGTGTCAAGTATGTCAATCTCATTATAAAGCAAATCTATAAGCTAAAAACAAAAGAAACACAATCCTCACCAAAGCACACACCCCATCTAAGGACCACCACCAGCCGCACCAGCCATGACCATAAACTGCGCCGCCCTCCTCCGATCAACCTCCTTCTTCAACATCATAACACACCCCGTCAGCACCAGCACCTCCATCGCCTTCACATCGCTCTTCCTCCCCTCCCACTCCCTCAGATCCATCACCAGCCGCCCGCCATTCCCCGCCGTCGACCCAGACGTCCCCTTCGTCCTCAGCTCCTCGCTCCTCACCAGCTGCGCAACCCGCCTCCTCTTCTCGCCCTGCTTGCCGCCCAGCAACGCCACGCTGGTGACCTGGTCGCACACGAGTAGGCTGCTCGCGCCGATGGCCCTTCTCTCCTGGCGACTCGCGTACCGCCACTGAAAGGTGCCGAGGTGGGTGCGGATGTTTTGCGCGCGCGTATGGATTCCCTTGCCGGTGACTTCGAACTCCTCCTCGTGGCTGACCTCGCCTTGGAGTTGGATCTTGGGTGGGCGGCCGGGCCCGAAGCGGTAGGCTGTTGAGGAGAGGGGCTCTTCGGCGAAGTCGTCGTCGGCGCGGACGAGGACGCTGTTGCCGGAGCAGCGGGCGTGACGGAGGGATTGGTAGGTCAGGGCGCCGAGTTCGCCGTTGGGAAGGACGGCGAAGATGCCGATGGGTTCGGGGCGAGGGGCGAGCGGGAGGGCGATGAGAGGGTGGCCCTTGGTTTCTATTTGGTACGTGTGTGTTGATTGGAGTCCTGTGGTGGCTAGGGCGGCGGAGGTTGCGAGTTGGGAGGACGAGCTGTCTGCTGGGGTGATGGCGTTGTCGTAGCTGGGGAGGGATTCTTGTGATGTTCTGGTGGAGATGGTGGTGAGCTCGACGTAGTCGCCTTGAGCGTACTCTGGGGGTAAAATGTCGGGGATGCTGGGTTGCCGCATGTTGGTTTTGCTGTCGAGAATCTGGGCGGTGGCCATTGTGGTGTTTGTGTGGTGGGTTTTATATCAAGTGTGAGTGTTGGTGTAAGTGGTGATGCTCGGTGATATCAAATGTGTGGTTGTAACTTGTAAGTGTAAGTGTATGGTGTTGCAGATGGGTAACAAGTAAAGTGTAGTTCTTACAAAGATGATATCCAAAGATGTCTTCAATGTAATTCTTGTCTGATTTATCTTGATACTCTTCTTCTTCCAAGATATCACTCCCGTCCAAAACCACCCTCTTATATCTCCCCCAAACCCAATCTCGCATGCATCGCATCATTCCCAAGCCCACGCATCATCAAAGCGACCCACAATTTCCAAAAACGCGAAATACGGTTTTCCTCGATTCCCAAATTCATCAGGTACCGCCACAACGGCACATCCGCCCCGCCTCTCTGGTTGGCCATCCCCCTCTGAAAAGCGGGCACCATAACCTTCAAGCAGTTCGATACGGTAAATACGAAGGACAGGGGTGGGCTCCGATGACCCAATCACAAGACCAACCGAGTACCGCTGCTCCACAAGTTTGTTCCGACGTTGAGGGAATGAGTGTGAGGTGCATCGCAAGGCGTCACAGGGCTGGGTGGCTGTGCTGTGTGACATGGCCCACGAGGGGAAGGGAAGCTTTGACAGATTGGAAGCTTCGATGGAAGGAAGTTGGGGCTGTGGCCCGTTGAGGGCAACGGGAGGCGTGCTATTGGTGAGGGGGGCGAGCTGTGGCCATGCAATATTGTGTCAGTCGAGCTGTAGCTGCTATTTGCTGGGCGAAGCGATCATGGTGGACAGAATATTGCTGCCTGGTGGTGACTAGGGGCGGAATAGTTTTGCCAGATGATGACGTTGACGAGATGGACGAGCCTTTGGCGAGTTGCTTTGCGCAAACCGAAGACCTGGCAATGGGGACGTCCAGCGCCAAGTAGAGGATAGAAAGACGAGGGCTTAGAAGAAATAAGTTTCGAATTGTATAGACAGGCCATAGAACTAATATAATTACAAAGATGTTCAATTTTGCGCAAAGTTAGCCAATTTCCAAATGCTGTTTGTCATCCAATACTCTTAGTTGCCAGCCATTGTATGTGATAATCAGAGTCGCCTCCCAAAAAACGTAACGTCTTTATCCAGTTGTGCCTCTACCCACAGCGGCCACTGGTTATACATTTGATGCTCATAGTCTACTCTTGCGTTGAGAAATTTTAACCATTTGACAAAGCCCGGTGCGGGTCCATGGTCGGTTGTATTTGAACTCGGCCGCTTGTCGCGAACATCATACTCGCGCTCCGTGATGAAGGCCATGATCTGCGACAGCGCAATCCAATGCGCGTGTAGGAGAATCATGCTCTGTCGGTTGAGATTGATGAGTTGCTGGAAAGTGCTGTGTGGTAACATCATCCACCAAGCGTATTGTCTGCCGTTGGATTTGTATGCTTGAGACGTCCGTTAGAGTCATGTATTTGTGCTAAATACGGGCAAAGCTACTCACCGTCAAATGAATTCACATTGAGCTTCTCCGCGATGCCAAGAAGCTGTTCGTAATACTCAATTTCGACGGATTCAACACACAATGGTCGGAGGTTGGAGATGGCTTCAATGGCGGCGTCGGCCCAACCTCGCTGAATCAGTGGCAAGTCCCGGAGATACGGTTCCATCATTTCATCTTGTCGATCTTCAAATAATTGCTCGAAGATTGGTTTTATGCCCTTGAACATCATTTGCATTCCCACAATGAGAATACCTCGGATGAAGGTCATGTACTCTGCTAGACCGTCCTCCAGACTAACAGACTGAAAGGTCAAGGCAAAACAAGTCGCAACCAGGGCGTTGGCTTCTTCGTAACTAGTTTGCGCGCGCGCAGATTCGGAAAGTCGCTTCTTGATGGCCTTGATAGCTTTGATGCGGTGGTTCATCGCTGCTTGGACAAAGGAGCTATCGGTGGGGACAAGCTCCGATGCGGCGAAGCCCAAGATGGCGTGCATTAAGAATTCATGCTAATCCAAAAGATTAATATTATGCGGGCGCGAGAGAGCAGGTGAAACGGCTGCCACGTACATTATGGGCGATGCATGGGATCTCATGGGTCCAAATCTCCTCCTGCTTTAGCGGGTGGTGGGGGTAACACTGGGTGAGGAAGTGCTGGAAGAATCGCATGTCTTGTAAACTGAAAAGAGGAATCTGATGGTGAGGCTGTCGCGATAAAAATAATTAGCTTTTTACGCCAAGTGCGATATGGGATTTGGGCATCCTGCGATTGTAATCCATCGACAGTGTTCGTACCTGGTGGGTGATCTGAGGCATGGAGGGGTATTCGCACTTCAAGCCAGTCTTGACGCAATGACCGCAAGCAGGGCGAGTCTCCTGGCACTATAAGACGGGTTAAGATTTTGATTCTAAGATACTTGGTCGCGCGCTTCAGGCTTGGTAGCTCATGCTTACCTTGATGCGCCTCCTCTTGCAGTTGTAGCATCCGCGTCTGCTCTTGGTGTGTCCTCTGCGCTCCAGCCTCTGCTTCTGCGTAGATTGTCGCCGTGCAAGCGACATGTCTGTAGCGCCGGACGTGCTTCGTCCATCTGAACTAGGTGGCGTCGCTTGACCGGGAGATGATTCTGAAATGGTTCCAGCTGAAGCGCTGTGCGACGGGTTGTGGAAGGGAATCTCTTCGGCTTGCTGGAGGAAGGTCGAGTAGTCGAATTCGGAAGGGTCTGGGTAGGCGAGTATACCCGGCGAGAAATGTTGGAGGTGATCCATGATGGCTACTAAGTCGTTGAGATTGAGATGCGATCTAAGGATTGAAAGTGGTAATCTGACTGGATTGGATTCGGGAACGACTATTAGAAGGGGAGAGAGTCACTTTGAAGGAAGTCAAGTTGTGTCAAATCGTGACGTGGGTGAGAAGGAGAATAGATGTAGCAAGACGAGGCAAGGCCGGGCAGGTAAGGCAGGTGGGGGGGTATGCGCCATTGAAATGAGGCACGCCGATTTGAGTCAAATCAAAAGGAGGCTGCCGGACGAAGCCAGGCTTAGCTCCAGGACCTGTCTAGGACTGTCTAGGTTCTGGCGTGGCAGAGTGCACAATACATGTAAGATGCAGACAGGGTGCAGAGAGGATTCAGATGGCGCAAGGGGACTGGACATGGAGGCAAATGCCAAAGAAAACACAGAAACAATCAAGTCCGTCGCCGGCGCATCACACCAGACACACATCACAGGGCTAGACAGTTTTGGGATAAATTGTGCCGCGACGTCACGTGGAGAGACGTAACCAGAGGCGCAAGGCTTAAATTGATGGCAAAGATGGGTGGGTTCAGATGGATTCAAGCTTCAAATGGCAGTCAGAAGGGGCAGATTGAGCGAAGATGAAGCCTGTCAGTCGATACCCTTTGGGGTCATGCATCACGGCTATGGGATGGTTGACAGTAAGAAAAGGGCTGAACCGGGCGATTGATAGGCCGGGGCCTCGTGGCACCGCGGAGCCCATTCAAGGGTGTGAGTAGCCATTGGCTGTCAGCAGGAGCCCCATTAAATTCTGGTGCTTTGTTTTGCGCCGGCAGGTCGAATAGGGCCAGGTCCAGTGCTAATCTTGAAGGACTGGAGATTTGGAGCTCCCACTGGGACCAGACTGGAACATTCTCTGTGTCTTTGGAGCACCACACGCTTGGCGTTTTGGCGCTCAGTTGAAGACTGGAGAGGATACATGTAGTCTGGTGGAGACTGGACCTTGATAAGACCAGACGGTTCAGCCCAACGATGAGGGGCGCAAGGCTCAACTGCCCCCAAGTGGCAACCTAGCGCCACCAAACCCACTGACAGACCCAAAGAGCCTCTGAACGGGGACTCACGGCCAGCGTTAGTTTTAAGTAGCAGCCACTGACATCCACCCAGCAGTTGGCCTGGATCAGTTGACTTGACAGTTGACTCGACATCTGGACACCCGCACTTTTGAACGAGCGTTGACCAGCACAGACTTGCAGTTGCCTCGACCCATGCACTCAGTCCTGGTACTAGCACCTTCCCACCGAAAGCTTGTCTTGATTAGTGCATTTTTGTGTGAACTCGATTTGATCCATGACGTGAACCCGCGTGGCTGTGACTTGACCGGCTTCACGGCAGCCTCCCAGTCCTGGTCCCAGCCCAGACACTTGAAATTCCGACCAGCACACAGACCGCACATGTCTTGATTGTCCATCTCGTCTTCGACGCCAAGCAACCACATTCCTCTTATACGGAGTACTTGGCATCGAATGAACTTTCGGGTTGTGGGCGGACGGTCATCGCGCCGGACTGAACCGGTCGGTCCTCGCCAGACTGCATCATCCATCCCCATGTCACCGCAAGGCGTGAATAGTGATAGGCCATCGCGTGGCTGCATCAGAACCAAGCTTGCATCTTTGACTGGTTGGTCACTTTTAAAATAGTACTTGACAACAGAGGTGGTGTTGACATCCCGAAATGCCTGCAAGTCAAAAGCAAGAACGAGTTTCATCTTAGGCAATCTACAGCATTCATTCTATTCCGGACATTCTCGTCCCCAACCCGTCGCCCTTGTGGTTCAAAGTAATAAGCCGTCTGACAAACCTCCAATCCAACCAGACCAGACCCATCTCAATCTGGCCACTGCCTTGCTTCGACAACAGCCGGAGCACGGAGCAATGATACCCCAACTTTCGGTACATCTTCATCTCCTTGGCTAGGACCCAGTCCTAGGCCATCTTCCGGCCCTGATTTCTAATTTGGTACGTTCCCGCACCCATAAACAGAGAATCTAGACGACGAGTCTCAAAGGATGTGCTCATTGCTTTTGGCCATTGCCAAGACCAGTCGTCAACAACCCCGTGTCGACTTGTCATTAGCAATGGCCAAGGTTGAACGGATCGACAGCTTATTGGCAAAAAAGAGCCTATCGACGCAGAATGCAGTACCTGACCGAAACAAAGGTTCCGAAAAGCTGAACACCCATCACCGGACCGTGCACCCGAACTCCAGCCACGGCAAATGCCACTCCAATCCGACTGCTCAGACCCGTTGTTGGGGGCAGTTTGGCCTCAAAATACTATCTGACAATCTCCGAAATGCTACCGTTTCAGTTGTCCGCGGTTCCGTCAGCATCGCAGATGGCCCACGAGCTTGCTGGGGTCTCACCATAGTCTTATCCAGACAAGGCATACTTGACTTTTGCCATGCACGCCAAGGTCCCAAACCCAAACCTGACCCTGTTGGTCTTTGCTTCTGCCCCCCTCATATGGCAGGCTTGTCCACTTGCAGCTTGATTGCACGCGGAACCCAGACGAGATACGAGCAGCCCTACAGCCTTTTTAGCCTAACCCCCTCGCTCGGCCAGGTCTTTTGACATGTCCATAATACAAAATAGAGACAGGAGCTTCGGCTGTCCTTGCCAGCTATTGGGTGGAACTTCGCTTGGCTCCGATTTGCTTTCCGCCGTTGAGTCTTGGCTGGTCAGGAGTCCTTTGATATTGATAGTCTTCCTCTGGAGCGGAACTGGTTCGCGATGCAACTCTTCGGCTGCGGCAGATGACAGAGCTAAATTTGGGTGCGGCTCATACACGGAAAAGGGATCAGACTCATGCAGAATCGAATGACACCCTGCCAATAGGAATACAAAGCCTGCTCTTTGTTGTCACCAGCTTGGAACGGCCAACTTTGCCAAAAACTGCTTGCCACTCAACCACACCAGGCTATTTTCGTTACAGTCCTATCTCGCGTCAATAGTCTCGGTGAAATTGCCAGGATGAAGCTGGCTAAATTGCCCGTTTTGAGGGCATCGGGGTTGCTCCGCAAGGGTATATTGGTGGGAATCTCGTCGATGGTGAGTCTTTGTTGTGGTATGCTTCTCAAATCGGCCAACCCTTTCAAGTGCCGCCACCTCGACTAGTTTTCTTTTCTACCCCATTTCTTAGTAATGTCCTGGTTCAATGTCTTGGCGCGGCAATTTCCGTTCTGTCACACTTAACATTCAACCGTTCTTTTCCTGGTATCTGAAGTCCATGAAATCGAAGGCGACGTCCCATCTCGATGGTCAATGTAACCACACTGCAGCTCTCGACCAATTCATCCCACGCCGCTTTCAGCCCTGAGCACCCTTCAAGTGCAACTGCAGCTGTCCTTATACGGGCCGTTCTGACCTGTAAGTTTTATTTATAGTAAAGCAGCTGCACCTAGAGCCCAAAGACGGACAAGGTAAAAGAGGTGAATTCAGCCTCGGCGTGTAAAAGGTACAGGAAACTGAGTGAAGTCCTCTTGTTGGCTGGGTAGACAACACTTGACCTACCTGCGATTTGTTTCGATCAGCAATATCCCGTCCTGGATACCCCGTTGCCCAGAATATTAGTGGGGATCATGTGGCATTTGGCATTAGAGTCGATTGCTATACGAGAACTAGATGGTACTTTATCTCTGAAAGATGCATCTAGCGACCGTCTAGATTGCAACTGGCTAGAAACCCTACCGACATTGGCTCCTCGTCACCAGCAACTTCAAGTAGATACCCTTCCACATTCAGCGCGAGTGTTCCATGTACGCGTACCCTATAGACTATCGCAATGACCCAGGCATAGGACTTGCTGTACTTAGAAAAGTGGTGCTGGCAATATTAATATATAATAGGGACGATTTAGTGTCAGCTGTGTGCAAAAGGTCAAAGTTGGCTCCGACGGAGGCAGATGGGACCTGCCAAGCAATTTATATGCTGTGAGGGGTAGGGTGTCTACTTAAGTACGATTTATGACATATATCTCGCTACGACCAGAGTTGTACTGGGTACCACCGGCACAGATAGACCTACACGGTGTGAGTAGAGAATTTGTTCAAGTGGCAAAATAGTTTGTGAGATTTTTCATTTATTTATATTTGTCGCCGAGGGGTCCATAAACTCGATGGGGCGATGGTGTTGTAGGGTAGCCCCTTGCCTTTACTGACTGGTGATCATGTTTGTCAATAGATAAGGCTTGAAGGTGTTAAATGGTGCTTGAACTTGATTCTTTATTGGGACTTTGCCGAGATTCGATATTGAGGCGGTTTACAGGCGCCGTCATAATGAGGAGATGGATAGGAACGTTCTGTTGAACCATGACTTTACTTGTCTGATACCGGTGATGTTTTCAATACATGAAAAATAGTCGAGGCATGGTGAGCAGAAAAAAAAAAAAATGAAAAATCCATCCATCTATATGACATCAGAGTCAAATAATGCTGCACCTGAAGACCAACATTGAACACTACAATTTTTATAACCCACCCTGTCATGCTCAAAACGCAGTCTTATCACTCTGATCAACAGGCATTCTATCAGCACCAACCTGCCCCGGATTAGGATTATCCACGCCCCTTGCCTCCGCCCTCTTCGCATCCGCCATAGCCCGCATCTTGGACTCATCACGCCTCCCAGGAAAGAAACTCTCATCCTTGCAAGACTTCCCCCACAGTTCAACAATCAACACATACGACGTCAGGCCGAGCGTGATGGAAATGAGCGACAGGCTATTCACGTGCGTCGCCATGGGGAGCAGGAACATGATGATGCAGACGAGCACGCGGTTGATCAGGCGGACTGTCTTGGAGAGGCGCATCGCATGCGGCGTGCGGTGCGAATGGCTCAGGGAGATGGCGGCCATGGAGAGAAGCGCAACAGCGAGACCCTGGCAGTAGAAGAAACGGACGCCGCTGCTCAAATGGTCTTCTGCGCGTTCCGAGTACGGCGGGAGGAGCTGGTCGCGCTCCGTGTTGGGCACGTCGAGGGCTAGGACGAGCGTGGAGAGGGCGGACGTGGCTACTATGTAGCCCATTATGAAGGGGAGGTGAGCGAACTGCCAGAGGATTGCTGAGGGATGTTAGTGATGAGCTGGGTTGTAAAAGGGGGGTTTACGTACCTCCGTTGGCGGAATGGCGAATGGCGTGAACGTTGATTGTGCTGGCGTCTACGTCAAAGTAGATCCAGTTGAAGAAGAAGGCCTGCATGAGTCCCAGAACAGCCTTGCCTAGGAAGGCATTGACGTTGTAGCCGCCGTTGGACTGGAATAAGATTCCTACGACGGAGTAGCCCAGGACTAGGGACACAAAGGCATTCATCCGCTCGACTTTGTGCTCGATGTTCATGGCGGGGAAGAACTCGAACAGCTTGTTTAGCTTTTTGCCCATGGATGTATCTGCGCCGGCGCTGCGGGCGTAGCGGAACAGTCCGGTGAAGATTCCTGATCCGTACATGTCAAGCGCGAGGGCGGGCCAGATGAAGCCTAGACGGCCGGGCATGTCGACGTGGATGCTGGCTATCCAGAGTGCTGATGGGACGAGGATGGTGATAATGGATGTGAGCATGACGCCGCGGATCATGGGGACCAGGTAGGCGACTACGGCGTAGTGGGCTGCGAAGAGAAGCCGTGCGGCGAGGTAGAAGGATACGAGTTGGGTGTAGGTGTTGTGTGCTGGATCGTCGACGAAGCAATTCGTCATATTGGTGGTGAAGCTAGTTCTGTTAATCATTTGGATTGGGCAAGTTGGGGGCTGGGAGAAACATACGCCAATAGGCAGGCGATTTCAAATAGAATCTCTAGTCTGGTTATCACGTCGTCGGTTTCAAACCAGCTGAGTGCCATGGTGATGTCAGTCCAAATTTTCCATGACATGATGAATGTCACGGCGAAACGCAGCAGTTCCTCGCCATTCGGCTCTTCCGACATGTGCTCGCCATTGCTGTGAATAATACCAACTGTCATGTGTTAGTTGTCTTGGCTCCAATCAAGTAACGGGCAGCTTACCATAGAGAAGATCAAAGAAGAGCTCGACAGCCATAATCTCAGTCTGCTCCGACCCTCTCCACAAGACATTCCCATGAAACCACTGCCTCACAACAGGTCGCTTGGCCAACTTGATCGTTGACGCCTGTCGATATCCCTCATGATGCGTCTCATTTGCATTCCCCCCTCCTCCTGGTGCATTGCCCTCATCCTGCTCGCCGTCATCGTACGTTCTCACACCTGCATTGTAGCCAAACTTGCTATAGTTCCCATGCAGGCCAGACGAGCTTGTTGATATACGCGACAATTGGGCAGACACACTGTTTAGTTGGTTCTGGACATGTTCCCATTCATCAAATGCGGCGCCGTGTCGCTCCTTTAGCTGTGCACGACGGCTTTCATGGTGTTGGCGGCTTTGCTTGAGGTAGTTGGTGTGTTCGGCTGAACCTTGGATTACAATCTCGACATCGTCATTGCCTTGGGAGTATTGCTGGCGAAGCGAAGGTATAGCTTCTGAGGATGCAGCGATAACCTTTTTGCCCGAGGGGAGGGTGAATTCTTGGGGTGGCCTACGCCGCGTGCCTGGTGTGGAGGACATGGGACGTGTTATCACGGGCTTGAAAGCTTCTCTGATAATGCCAATACACGGGTGAAGCTACAGAGTTGGTTTGAAGTTGGGAAGAGGTCTTGATGAAGAAAAGGAAACTATTTGACTGCATTTAGCTCAGTCCCTGCTTGCAGAGGAGAATGCTTATCTGCTGCCCAATCAATGGCCAGCTTCCAACTGCCGCCATTGGTGTTCATCTTGTCCAGATGCTGTGCAAGCCGTGCTACGATGCAGCTCACCTCTTCAAGGTTTCCTAGCGTCAGTCGTGCTTTTCCGAAGATGGACTGGTTGAGCCGTTGGCTGAGTGGCTGGACTTGCACATCGAAATATGCGGGTTGGGATTTGGTGTGCAGGTGGGGACTGGAGAAAGTGGCTCGCTCACTGAGGCTGGAGGCTGCTCAGCTGCAGAGAGGATTAATATCACGTGATCAAGAATCACCTGATGCCTGAGGCCGGATACTCCCGGCCGTGATGAATTCTGGCAAAGATTCGGCTTCAGTCACCAGTCACCGATCAACACACCCGATCAACCTCACCTCCTCAACACCGCCAAAATGACTGCTGCCTGGAAAGCCGCTGGCTTGACGTATGTCAATTGACCCTTTTTATACCTGATGCACCCGTCAACGCGCCGATTGCGACCGCATCAAACTCTCGAGACGCTGGCCGGAGATTGAGAGAAGCTAACATTGAGCCCTCAATAGCTACAACCGCTACCTGGCCATCGCGGCCCGAGCTGTCCGCCGCAGCCTCAAGGAGGATAAGAGAATCGTTGCTGAGCGACGCGGCGAGTCCGAACTTCGTTTCGCTAAGTGGTCGGTACGTGTGATTTGCGACCTCAATCGAAGCCGAGGGAATTGCAGCAGGATACTAACTTGGAAATCACCGCAACAGAGCGGCAAGCAGGGCGAAAACAAGGACCTTGGTGCCGCCAACGCTGCCGCCATGGCCGAGACCGCCTCTTCTTAAATTTCTGCATACCGACGAGATGGAAGGATAGCGAACTTGTGAGGAGGGAGCACGCAGATGGGGGCGGTTAATAGGGGCCATCGGTTGTTGGAAGGGCACGAATGCGTGTTTAGAGCTCCTCGCGAAAGGCATAGCGCCGCTGTATCATACCGATTGCTAGACTACATCAATCCGACATGGCAAATATTTCGTATCTGTCGTTTGCACGTTGCGCGGTTTTGTTGGCCCAGGTGAGGGACCTTACGACAAGACATCAAATGGCGCAAACAACCAGTGAATCAACGCCCTCCTAAATGTCATGCCCATCTCATGCCCGAGAAAATCTGATCTCTCAGAAATTAAACATCTTTTGACAAAGCAATGGTGAAATGGTTGTGAGTTGTTGAGACACAGCTCTGGAGCGAGCTTGGTGTCACGTAAATGGAGCCCCTCGCCCCATCCACTTTCTGAACCAAAGACCTCATGCGAATGACTGGCCAACGAGTTCCCAACATCGGTTTCTTTGTCTACACCGATATCGCATAACGTAACGAAATGCCACGTATGCCGTCAAACTGATCTTAATGTAATAGACATGGCCGATCCTGGAATCGGTGCAGAAAATGGTATATTTTCCACCTTTGCAAAACACTCATCAGACTCACCTATCTAATCGCACATGCAGAAATCTCCCGGCTATCATTAGGCGGCTATGGCGATGAACCACCTCTGCCGCCGCCCAGCGTCAAAAGCGCGGGTATCATTGCTATTGACATAACAAATCAGTTTGCAGAAGCCGTCAACAGTATGTGATTTTGTCGTGGAAGTCATGTCCTGCTTGTGACTAATCCGTTGCTGTTGCAGCCTTGGAACCTGGTGAGCTGGTCAAAGATGGCTTCTTTACGCTCTTTGACTCTGTCGCCGCGCTGGAGGTAAGAACTAATCATGTTTCATACGTGCTTTACCCGTGACTAATCGTTGACGCAGATCATGGATCCGAAAATGGATAGCGGTTGTGTTCAGCCAGGCGAAGAATTTGAGATGTTGTATGACGTGTCGCGGCCGTTGGCTCCTGAAGACGTGCTCGGCATCATGGACCAGCTGATGTGTCATGAGGCAAGTAATTTGCAGTCGGCCAGGACGAGCGGTGTGCTGACTATTGCAGATGTCCTGGCACCTGGGTTATCCCTTGTCGCAAACCATATTCACCAGCGTATATGTGGAAGCCCTCTTGATGCCCGAGCCTGGTAGTATCCAACAGGCAAGATTCGTGAGAAATGGCAGCAATGGCGCAGATCAAGAGCCTATGCTCGACATCCTTGGGGCCTACTGCTTGGGCATGCTCAAAGCATGTGGGCATGTGAATGAACGCATCAAGTCTGAGCACTTTTATGAGGTGTGTCCTTCTTTGCGGATGTAGTGACCCCTGTACTGACTGCGCTACCAGGAGGAAGATTTCGTGCCAAATACATATAACCGTACATTATTGACCAAATTCCCTACTAGGGACGTTCAAGATGTCCTGGCTAAAGCAAAAGAGACTGTCTTGTCACTCAAGGGCTCAATATCTGACGACATTGCCCAAGCTCTTATCAGCCGCCTGGAGCTGCGTCGTGTCTTCTTGGATGCTACTGAATCGCCACAGTATATGAAAGATCCTCCAAAGGCGAGGGCATCTTGGGAAGAGGCTATTAATCTGCTACCCGAAATTGCCTCCACCCATGCCTTAGGAAAACCGGTCGAGGATGCATTCAGCACCAAGTTACAACGGAAACTGGCTAGTACGATGCCACCACGGCCGATTGTCCAGATGAAATTTGATGTTGCGTTTGGCCATCTATTACGGCTGTTTAAAGATGGTCTAGAAGTCATTGGTGTTTCGAAATACACCGACTCTCAATGCCTCCAGGTACAAATGGCCCTGTCTCCTATCTTCTCAACCTGCTCTGACACCATCAGACGTTTGTACAAACTTTTCAATCAAAGAAGCCTCAGCCAATGGTCTACGTTCGCACCCTTCTCCAAACGTTCCTATTCAACGACATGGAGATCCTCGGCTCCATGTCCATCCGCCAACTCCTCGACGACGATTTCTCCATCATCACCCTGCCCGCAAACCCCCTCCTCGATCGGGGCAATGACGAGATCGAAGCCGTTCATGATCCCCGTTTCGTCATGTCTCAACAAATGGAGCTCTTCCGTCAGCGAGCTGCCCAACCTTTCCTCGATATTCTCCGAACAGCTTGCCAAAACAGATGTCGTGTCCGTCGCACACTATGCCACTTAATCCGTGACTGGGAGAATCTGCAGGCCGACGCCGAAGACATTGACCAGATCATACAGATCAAAACCAAAGAGCAACCAGTACTGCAGCGATCAGCACTGGGCCTCAGCTCAATGGAGACGTACTCCCTTCCCTTGTCATCATGGACATATCTCTATAAGCTGCGACAGATGGAGGCCATCGTCCAATTAGGGTTCGAACTGGAGGTCTATCAGAAGGACGAACTGGCCGGCATGTACTGGTACCTAAACTACCTGGCAAAATCACGCCTCCAGCACGCCGAGAGAATCAAGACATTCGTCGTGCGTCGCGCAACCGTCGCTCGATCCGCACCCACCATCGACCCTAGCCATGAAGCGCAGCTGCAACGCTCCCTCACCTCTACGAGGCTATCTATGCTTCATGCAGCTGTTACGTGGGAGCTCTCCGACGCCCTCAGCTGTGTGTACACAGTTTTGAATCGCCACGCAATCATCAAGCCGCCCCAAAGACCATATAGCAACGACCAGCTACGATATGAATTGCGCATGCGCCCATTCGCATCTATTGGTCTCCCCGCGCTACCTAGCTTTGAAGAATTCATGGCGGGCACAACACAGCCGGATACTAGTACGGAGGAATTGCTCGAGTATGCTGAACGCGCCGCCGCAAGTGCAAAGAGAGGATTTGAAGCACTGAGTCGATACTCGGCGGAGGAGAGTTTCTCGGTGGGCTCGCATGAGGGGTGGACTCTGTCAGCAAAGGGGGCTCTGAAGGCGTGTATAGCTACGGGACTGGCCATTACAAAGCTACAGCGGTTGATGCAGGGCAAGACATGGGAGGGTAGTAATACTGACGGCATAGGTGTTTCGGCCGAGGTACCCACGCCAGATAAGTCCTATCACGAGTGGTGGATTGTTCCGACGATAGCTTCAACATCACGGTCGTAAATGGGTAACCAGGCATTTTGGGGAAGCCAGATATCTTTTTTAATAATGAGTAAATTGATAATGAATCTGTCTATAATTCTGGTGGTACAGACCGTCCTGGTATCACAATCCCTGAGCATCCATCTCCTTTCCGATTTGATGCAATTTGTTTTCACATCATCTCACATTTCCAATATTCCCTCGTCATGCATAAATACACCAATGATGGCGACACTTTGCCTCACATACTTTTGTTTCCATCGTTTGTGATCGATAGCTAGCTGGCAATACACGCTTGACCACTCTTATCAGGTCATGGCCTTGCATGTATTGGCTAGACATTGGCAGTACGGGCAATTTATGCCTTGCGACCTTGGCGGAGACGCACAGTCTGCTCATAGAGGACATCCTTGAAGGCAAACAGCAAAGCGGCTGTCAAGACGCTCTGAGTGACCTTGGGGCCGATGCCTAATTATTCATGTTAGTTACTTCCGCGACATGCACATCAAAACATAATCACATACCCTTGTAGAGACCGGCGTATCCCTCCTCGCGGATGACTCGTCGCAGAGCCTCCGTCATACCCTCCTTCTTGCTGCTGTGGCTGCCAGCAACGTGCATCTGGCTCTTGACGGTGATGTAAGGGTAGGTCACCGACGTGGCAAAGAGCTTGCCGAGAGCGCCGAGGAAAAAGGCGACGGTAGGAGTCACCTTTCTCCTCTTCTCGACGTAGTTCTTCATCTGCTCGAAGAGCGTGTACTGGAGAATGGGGTTGATGACCAGGACCAACGCGGGAAGAACGCCCGAGAAGAGAGCCTGGGGTCCCTCATTCTTGAGAAGGGCCGCCAGGGTGCCCATGGTGGTGGGCTTCTTAGCAGGTTTGCCGGCCTCAAGGTCAGCCTCGCTGTTCTGCTGGCGCGTGGTGACGCGAGTGTTGACAACCCAGATGGGGTTGGTGATGATGACGGTGGCGGAGCCAGCAATAGCACCGGCAATCATGGACTCAATCGTGGTGAGCTTCTTGTTGGCTCGGCCAGCCGTGGCGGCGGCCTTCTCAAAGAACGCCTTGGTCCACTCATACCAGTAGTAGTAGACGAAGTTGGTGACGCTGATGCCAAAAAGCGCCGAGTTGATGCCTGAATACAGGCCGGGAATACCCTCGCGGGCGATGATCTTCTGGACGGCATCAATGAATTTGCTCTCGGCCTTCTTGGACTCAACCTGAGCGCGGGTGGAAAGGGTGATGAGAGGATAGCTGAAAGAGGCGGAAGTCAATATAAGCAGCGGCGCGTGGAATCAATCAGTAAATGAATGGGTAGTTCTCATACGTCAACACCATGGACAAGATGCCACCGCCAGCGCCGGCGAGCGCGTGGGCAACATTGTCATTCTGAGGGATCGGAGCTTTGGCAGCCATTGTAAATTGAAGTCTGGTGAGCTGAGGTTGGGGCAGCAAAGGAAGAATCAGTCAGAGGAAGAAGAGCCCGGAGAATTATATTACAAAAATGGAATTAAAAGAAGTAACGGTCTCCGAGTGCCAGCAGGGAGGTTTAAGTCAAAGATCTGAAGGTGAAATCGATGTCTTTCAACGGCCCCCTGGTAATGACGAGCCGAGGTAGTGTATGGTGGGTTGATGCCGAAGGGCAGGAGCGCATTGAACGTTGAGCAAGGTAAGAGCAACCCCGGGCCCACCTTCTCACTGTGGGGGGCCGAAATGAAGTCATGGTTCCGTAGCCTCCCGTATGAAGTCTGGCGTCTGGTGAATTGTGTAGGCCGCGGGCTGCCGTAGTCACTGAGGAAGGCGCTGTGCAGAGTGCCAGGTGGGTCGCTGCTTGCCCCGGCAGATGCCTGTGACAAGCCCGTCAGGTTTTGTTGCGACGCATGTGACTGGGCAAGTGGGTATGACAGCACGTCTGGTCGCAGAGTTCCAGAGCTCGCCCGGAAGAACCATAATTGCGGACGCTGAAGGACTTGGCGGGACCCTGACTGCCGCTAGTCCCGACAGGGATTGAAGTAAACAAAATTGGGCAAGGTCACCGTTCACGCCGCGAGACAGTCCATTCACGACTTGAGCCACGCTCCACGTCAGTCGTTCATCAATTGTTGGGCATGCATTCCACGCGCAGCCTTCACAGCACCGCGATCGACTCAGCCGCTAATTGTCCAATTCAAAATCTGAGTCAGAATCAAAACAACAATCTTGCCGTCCCGGCGGAACGGTCGAGAAGTCATCACATTGGCCAAGCGCCTGCCTCATCATGTCATCGCCGGATCCTCTCAACGATTCGACGAGGGCAGAGCTTGCCTCGTTGCCCCCCTCCTCAGTAACCCGCCGTGTCACGCGGAGTCAATCGTCGCAAAGATTTCTGGCGCTCGGCAGTTCGCCTAGAAAGCAAATGTTCGAGTTACAGGTTGGCGATCGAACCTCGCCACAGCGCCTGCTGGTCACGGTCGAGACGGAAGCACAGGAACAACAAAATCCTGTTGGGAGTAACGCCAAGCGCAAGCTATTTCAACAGCCAGTTACCACGTCGTCAACACCTGCGCGGCGATTAAGAGGACAAACTACCACCACAACTATACCACTACGAGAATCGATAGAGGAAGAAGGCGGCGACGCGACAACGCCAAAACCGCGCGGCCGACAACGCAAGTCGAATGGAACGCCCATGCCGAGCGCAGGCACCAAAAGGCGTGCAGCAACTCCTGTCAGGAGAACACCTCGTCGCCCGCGAACAACGACAAGCGTAGATGGCGAGGAGCCTTCATCAGAAGCCAGTGAGGCGGCAAGCGTGCAGGCCACGCCGACACCGCGACGACGTAATTTGCGACCACGTAAAACTCCGAGCGCAGGCCCCACGCCAGTGATTTCGAGCGAAGCTGCAGCCGACAACACTCCCCGAGCATCAACAGTGAGAAGAGGCAGGCGTAGGCGACAGGCATTGGCGCCCGATGAATTGCTCGAACTCGCAGACGAAGTTGGCGACATCAATCTAGACACAACACAGTTGCCGCCAGTGACAAGTGAAGATGAGGTAGATCTTGTCAAGGCACCCTCAGATTCGACAGATGATGAATCCAGCGACGCGCCGGATACTGTCCCCGCTGTGGCCTCTGTCGCGCCGTCGTCTCCGTCACCTAATTATACGCCAGCGGGAGCGGTTGCAGAGCCTGATTCGGATATTTGGATAGGAAACATGTCGAATGAGGCCACCCCACGCGCCGCAACTCAGGCGCGGAGAGATGTCATTCCAGAATCGTCACCTCGGTTTCCGCCGACCACGTTTACGGAACAGCAACCGGATCCCGACGTCGAGACCTCTCAAGCGGGTGATTACGGTGACTACGGCTATGGAGAACTTGGAGCAGCTGCCAGTGACCGATCTTCGATTGATGAACCGCTTGGGGATGAGGAGCCTACTACAACTACTGGACCGGCTGCCTATGATACGATAGCTCAGGGAGAAGACTTTAGTATGATATTTATGGACTCAATACCCTCGCTACAAGCCGATTTCAACAGCTCTGTGCATCCGATTGTGCATGACGAGTTGGGCGAAGAGACGAGTATGCTTATCAACAATACCTTGGAGTCTCTTCGACAAGAGGCAGAGGCAGAGGTTTCCCACGAAGACGATGATGCGGTAGATGCCATTGAACCGGCTGAGGAAGAAGTGGCCGAGGAGCCTGCCGTCGAACGAGAGACAACACCAATTCGCCAATCATCATCACCGCATCGGCCGAGCCCGAGTTGGTCACGTAGTCCTCGAAAGATTACCAATTCTTCACCGCTGAGGCATCGTGTTTTGAAGCAGAATGCGTGGCAGACAGGAGAGTCCGCCATTGCGCAACAAATGCGAGATGCTGAACCCCAGTCATTACCTGCTGCTGATCGCCATCTTCGAAATGAAGACATTGCAGAGCAAGATGTTTCCAACTCGTATGAAGACTCCTTTTCTGAGATCCCGGAAGCCGTGCTTGCCGCAGCCACCCCTCGACGGCCACAAGTCAGTATCACTTACGATGACTTGGATGATGAAGTAGATCAAGTGGAAATGATTGACGAGAATGGCGATGAGATGACTGACGAAGAGTTGCATCAAGATAATGAGCTTGTTGAAGAAGTGGAAGAACAGGTAGACGCTTCTGCGGCGGATGAAGAGCAAGATATTCGATACCCCGAGCTTCCTCAGCAGATGATGGAATTTGAAGATGACGAGGCTGAAGAATCAGATGAGCTCCATGGCGAAGATGCGAAAGGACTCGAAGCAGAAGGTAGCTTGGAGGAGATTGGAGACGATTCCGCAGGGGAGGATGAGAATCACAAACTACGTGTGATTCAAGACGAGGAGCAAGAAGACGAAGGAGTCCAAGAAGAGGACGAGGAAGAAGCGCTTCTTGAACAGGAGTCCGAGTCCGAGTCCGAGCTAGAACCGGTGCAAGAGTCCCTACAAGAGCCGGTACAGCATCCAGAGCCACAACAAGCTGTGCCTTTGGAAGTGAACTACGACCAAGAGCAGGAGGATGGCTACGAAGAAGACGACGAGGATATGAATGACATTGAGCCATCTGAATCGGATCTAGGACAAGAAGTGGCAGAGACGGAGCAAATGACTGGTGCGCGGCAACAAGATGGAGATGATAGTGAAGAGGAATTAGAGGAACCTGAAACGGAGCAAGAGGACGATATGCAAGATGATCTTATTGTCCCAACCCAGCTGCCCGAACAAGATGAAAATTATCTGGACGAAGAAGACATGGACCAAGAGGCAGATGAGGAGGACGACATGGAAGAGGATCTTGTCGTCCCAACCCAGATGCCCGAAGACGATGAGAACTACCTGGACGAAGAAATGGACCAGGAGGGAGAGGAGGAGGAAGTCTTGGGTGACAATAATGCAGCAGCAGCATCTGTTGCCAGCACAACTGCTCCATCTGACCCAACGCGTCTACCGACTCCGGATCATACTCCTCCCCAGGTCGATTTCCAAATAGCAGACGATACTGCCGAAAAGTCAACTCATGGATCAAGGCCTCCTTCGCGACTTCGGTCGTCGCCTAGGTCTCCTGAACAGACCCAGAATGTTCCTCGTATCACAGTTGAGCTGCCCCAAGAAGCTGAGCAGCTGCAAGAAGAACCGGAGGATGAGGAAATGGAACATGAGGAGGACCCAGAGGAGAGCCTCTTTGTCCAGGATTCTCAGCATGAAGCGCTGACCGCCGGAGCCAGTCGACCATCACTGGATGCAACTCCTCCGCACCAAATCTCGTCACCGGTCCAAGAACCTCTGTCGCTTCAACACGAGGCACTGCTCGACAAGACGTTACGTCCGCACCTTTCCACAATAATTCGGGCGGGGCGGGTTCTCCAAAGCATCACTTCGGACCCGCCATCCCCCGAAGGGCGAGAGAAGCAGTTGGGTAGTCCGTTTAGAAGATCCGGCAGCAAAGATTCTTGGAGTGGCTCGCGAGACAGCCAGACGAGTCGTCGAATGAGCAGGAGCCCTCTTCAAGCTCGTAGTGCTGCTCCGACTAGCGCGAAAATGGACAGCCCTGCGCAGCACGAGGGTCCTGGGTCTGGTTCGGGAGCCGTGAGGTATCCTAGTTTCTTGAGTCCGGTTCGTCGCAGCAAGGAGCCTTCCGTGGAAAGACATAGATCGCCATCAAGACACTCTCCGGCCAGCTCTATGCACATTACACCCCCGAGCGATGGGGCATTAAGTTGGGTTGAGAGAGAGGGACCGATTAGTCCGAGCCTGCGAGGTGACAACTCTCTCCGAGAGGCGGCAGGGTTGCCAGACGTTGGTGTCGGGCGGCCTGGAACTGTTGCAACCGCTGACACCAACACCGCGGTTGAGAAGCCGGTACCTGAACCTCCTCGCGAGCCTTCGCCAGTGGTATCAAAAGAGCCGGAGCAGGATCCGGAGCAGGATGCTCGAGATGATGATACCGACATTTGGGAACTGGAAGCACAGCGGGAAACGCCGAGATCTGTTCGGCAACAACCCTTTGGCAAGCGTGTAGCAACCAGCAATAACCGCCGTGGAGCGATCCCAAGCCCGTGGACCAAGCGGAGTGTTCATCGGCCTGCGATTTCGCGAATGATTTCTCAGGCAGTACCAGATCTATCTCATCTTACGGAAGAGCCAAGCGTGATGCCCGACCAACCGCCTCAAGCAAGCTCGCCTGACGAATACTCTCGGCTTGCTCAGAGTCAAAAGGAAGAAGCCGCAGCCAAGAATGTTTCCAACGCTCCAGAATCTGCAGCCAAGGCGAGCAAACTCGACCTTTCGTCATTCTTCTCGTCTCCCGCAACGATTCCAGGCATGTTGGCCCAGAAGCTTATGCCAGCAAAAACACAGCCCGCAGCTCAAATGGGAGTTCCGTCTATGGCCATGGCTGCACAGGCCCCTCCAGTGGTCCCAACGAGTTCCATGTTTCCACAAATTCCTCAGAAGGAATTTCGACCTGACAGCAGCAACAGGAGCAGCTTATTCTCGCCGGTCCGGCGTAGACAGCCTTCTGCTCCTCAGCAACAGAAGGAAGCATCGCCGGAAGAAGCACCCACGCCTCAAAAGCAGCTTGATCCCCCCGCGGAAAGATCCTCTTCGCCAGCTACGCCCGAGCAAATCCTGATGCCGGCTGTCTCCCAGAAGCAGAATTTCACTCCCCGGCCCAGACAAGCAAGCAACTCTTTCTTCCAGCCTTCTTCCAACCCGTCTGCGGCCGTCACACCTCCCCGGATGCAGCTCTCGCATGCGGACATCCACAGGTGGACACAGCAAACCTCCAACGCAAGCGAAGCGTCTTCCGACTTCCAGCGTCCTCTTCTCCGGCCCTTACCGCCCAAGAACGCATCTCCCACAAAATCCAGCCTTCGCTCGCCTCTCAAACCCCATACGCCTGGCCGCGTGGTCGAATTCACAAGCTCGGTCCTCTCACCCGCCGAACAAGCAAAGGCGCGTCACGACCAGCGCTCCTCACACTCCAACTCCATCCTCTCACAGGATTTCTTTGCTGCCCCTTCCACAACTCTACCCAATGTGCAAGATGACAAAGAGAACGCCTCCATAGACGACATCTCCATGGAAGACGCACCACCACTCACCAAGCCGCCTCCCCCTGAACCTCTGTCACAAACTATCTGGTCCCGCCAGCACTGGCTGCTCCTCGATGAACTGCTACAGTATCGTCGCTCATCACCATATCCCGTAAATTACGCCCACAGAGCGGAACAGTATCTCGGCAAAACGGTTAAGAGCCACGGTGAGGCGATGACGCTCGAAAGATGGCATATAGACGTCGTAGATGCATTTAAGGGCGAAGTAGGGGGCTGGGATGAAGGTGCTTTGGTGAAGAGGTTGTTTGCCCTTATTTTAGGCGAGGAGAGACGAACGCAAGCGAGGGAGGTGGTCGAACGAAGGGTCATGTTTCATTGATGATTATGATGATGATTGGTTTTCTTTTCTGTTTGGTTCTGGTTGACGCATGATGGTTTTTATTTTAGGTCCTTTGGATTGGGACGGCACGGCGTTTGGCGGAAGGGACGTCATTCATGATACCACCATGGTTGAGATTTACAAGATACCTTTTTTTTTTCAGATCCTAGAATACCAAAATAGGAACTTGGATCACATTGCGCGTTTTAGAGAGTATATCACCGTCCCCTGTGACAATGACAGGGTCAAGCCTTCTTGAACGCCTAATCTACCGTGACATATTACAATACAAGACTCTATGGGACCCGTGTTACTCCAGCATGGAAGCCTGGTTTGTATACAGCACATCCACCACGTTGCTCAGCTTCTCAATCGTTGCCAGCGCCGCATCGTACGATTCATCGCGCTGCGTCTCATCGTAGATGATGAGACAGCCCGCACCCTGATCCAAGACACCGATAATGACCTTGTCCAAAATCATCTGCGACAACTTTCGCTCCACTTGCTGGGTGTCCAGACCAACCATCTTGGCAATGTGGTCAATCTCCACGCGGGAAAACGGCTCAATGACCTTGATGAGATTCTGCTCCAACATGGCGTCGTACAATCGGCGCAGATGGTTGCGAATAAAGGCGTCGCTGCCGAGTTCGTAGCGGTACGCCGACAGAGCGCGCTCGTATTCTTCCAAGGAGCGGTTGGAGTGTGCGCGGGCAATAGCCTTCATGGCCTCCAGGTTCTTGCCGGCGTACTTGACCGCTTGCTTGGAGGACATGAGCTGGTTCACGTCGTCGGCGAGGTTGAGCATGATCTTGCAGAGGAGCATGTACTGCAGGGCGGCTTGGGCCTTGGGGCTCTCGTCCAGACTGTGGTACCCATCCAGCGCCTCAATGAAGTAGGAGAATGCGGTGTTGAAGTCCTTGTCTTCGGCGTGCAGCATGCCGCTCTGCATGTCGAGATTGGCCTGTAGCAAGGGCGGGGTGTAGACGCTCGCGGCGCTTGTTCGCGCTGTGGTGAGGGCGGCACGGGCCTTGGGGATGTTGCCGAGCGCGTGGTACACCCTTGATTCGAGGAGTTGGACTTCCACCAGGCGCAGCTTGTCATCGAGGCGCTTCAGCTCTCGGAGGAGGCTGTTGATGAGGGTGAGGGCATCGTAGTAGGACTGTTTGATCATGTAGAGGGCGACGAGGCGGACTTCGAGGTCCTGGCGCTGGAAGGCGCGGCGCTCGGCAGTGGCCCATTCGATGCAGTCCTTTGTGATGTGTACTTCGATGTCGGTGCTGTTGGGGATTTCTTTGAAGAGGTCAAGTAATTGTCGGACTATGTGAGGTTAGAATGGAACTTTGGTCGTACGGTTTGTCAGCTTGAGCTTCGACTTACCAAGCTTTGATGATTTCGCCTTTGCAAAGGACGAAAATACTGAACGGCTCTCGCGAACAAGGTCGACCAATTCTTGTGTTTTCCTGAGTATACGCATTAGCGCCAATTCCAAAGCTGATTGTCACATAGTGTTTTATCCTGCTGTGCGTGCGCATGACAGTTTGATGGGGACTGACTTTTCGTCTCGGTACAGCTCTCCCAAGCTGATGAGGGCCGACTCATACTCGCGAGTGGCAGCATCGGATGTGGCAGCGGGCGCCTTGGAGGTGATTTCTTTGTAGATGGCCTCAGCCTTTCGAGGGTCGGTTTTGGCAAGCTTCTGGGCTTCTTGGAGCCGGCTCGAGTCGGCGGCCGCCATTCTGGGAACGGTGTGGGTATGGACGTCTGCCTGAGAGGGTTACAGAGCTTGATAAAGGCGAGGGCGGTTGGTAATGCTCGCTAGAGACGGAGAAGCGAGCGTCGTTGGTGGTGGTTGTGGATTGATGTGAAGCGGTGATGTGGATGATGTGAGGTTCAATGCTGGATTGGATATCGAATCGAATGGAGCTCTGACAGCCGCCAGGTTGCCACAGAGCGCGTGTCGCAGTGCCAACAGCCGCCAGTCCTTTGACTTGCCCAAATGCAGCACCAGCCACCAAAGCGCATCAAAGCAGCTCCAGTGCTGCGGCTGGTGCCTGCCTTGGCGGACGGTCCGGAGTTGATCCGCCACGCCGCATCCCTTTTGCCTCCGTTATCCGGCATTGAAATTTCAGAGCCATTCGTCCCGAAGACATTTCCAGCTCACGCGATACCCTCAATTACCTGCGCATTTACAATTGAACTCTCCGTCCCTTCGCACAACTACCATACCACCTCTCACAATGTTGCGCCAAGCCCTCACTACCTCCTCCAGAGCTCTGCGCTCTGCTCCTCGCCTTGGAGCTAACCAGCCTTTGCTGCGAACCCAATTCCAGAACAACGCCCCTGCTGCGTGGTCAATAAGAGCTGCTCAGCCGACCGTCGCTCGGTGGTATAGCGATGCCAAGGAGGCGCCTGCTGAGGGCGAGAAGGCCGAAACTGAGGCCAAGGAGGGTGCGGGTGAGACGGATGCTGTCGCTGAGCTGAAGAAGTCCTTGGAGGCTAAGGATGCCGAAGCTCGGGACTGGAAGGTTTGTGGTTCTCTGGATATTTTATATCCCGTTTCAACATCCAATTAACAATGAAAATAGGACAAGTGCATGCGCACTGTTGCCGATTTCCGCAATCTCCAAGACCGCACGCAGCGCGAAGTCAAGACAGCCCGAGAATTCGCCATCCAAAAATTCGCCAAAGACCTAGTCGAGAGCGTCGACAACCTGGACCGCGCCCTCATCACAGTCCCCTCAGAGAAGCTCACCTCCAAGGACGAAGCCTCCAAGGACCTCATCAACCTCTACGACGGCCTCAAAATGACGGAAAGCATCCTCATGCAGACCCTCGCCAAGCACGGCCTCGAGCGGCTAAACCCGGAAGGCGAAAAGTTCAACCCCAACGAGCACGAGGCCACCTTTATGGCCCCCCAACCCGACAAGGAGAACAACCTCGTCTTCCACGTCCAGCAAAAGGGCTTCAAGCTCAACGGCCGTGTCCTGCGAGCCGCCAAGGTCGGCGTCGTCAAGAACGCTTAAACCATGTCTACACTCCTCACTCCTCATAATCCTCCCTCTGGGGAAACACATTATAAATCCAGGCATGCGGCTGTGGATAAAACGCATGCCATGTACTACTATGGCGAAAAAAATACGTGAATCTTTGGGGGCCGGCGTTGGGTCAAGATGTATAATGCTCCTCTCACAATGGTAGAAAAAAGAGAAACCCTTGCTTGTATTTCAGGGATGTTATTTGCATGGCGGGTTTTGAAAGTCGAAGATTATACGCAACTTGGACAAGAAAAATCATTCACTGTACGAGTGGGTTATGTATCTGTATATAAATGCATCTGGCTCGGATGAGACCACTTAATTCGTTGCTTAATGGACACATTGACGATGTGCATTACTTTCCGTTCCCATCAAGTATGTCCTAGCCTGTGATGCATGTTGAACCACAGTGACGCTTCGTCTCCACCAGAGACCTCCAAACTCCAATCCTCAACCCCACACACCACGCGCAACAACGCGACAACAACCTCACCCGGAAACACAATGGCTAAGCGCCAGCGTACGTCCGAGATGGACCTTCGCGAGAAGACCTACTTTGAACAGCAGCGCGAAGCACTCATAAGCGATATCGCAATGGTTGGTGCCATCCCACAACATGATTTGGGAGCTGAAGAGAAAGCTAATGGACCAGAGCTTCGAACACGTCCTCGCAAACATCAATAAGCTAAACCGTTCCCTCGAGTCCGTCATAGAAGTACGTCCTATGTAGTCCCCGACAAGAAGCACGCTAACCAAACAGGTCGGCAATGAATTCTCCTCCGTAGAAGCGCTATGGTCGCAATTCGAAAATGTCATGGCAAAGGATGAGTCGAAACAACAAGGCGACAAAGCAGAACAGGAAGAACAAGGCGAACAAAATGAATGACACGAGCAACAGCTACGAGAGAGATATTACTACAGGCGAATAGGAAGGTCACGGTTACACAGTCACGAATCACGACACAAGATAGAAGAATTTTTTGTTATTCCCTACCCAACCCAGACTCAACAGGCCATCGTACAAATGAAAGCAAACACAGTAAATGCAACTATACCATGGAAACAAAATTCACATCCCATCCCTATCGAGTATACGTATTTCCCACGACTCCCACAATCTCCCTCATTTCACCCGTCATATTCCTCCATTCCACTCGGGTCACCTTCACGCCACTTCCGACGTAATATGTACCAAATCCTCGAGAGAATGCAAACACAGTTCAAGCCAAGGATACCTGTCCTTCCATGGACCGTGTTATTCCATTCCTCTCTGAGGCAGAGTGTGTCCATGGTTGTTCGTAATAAGTGCAATCGTAATAAATAAAAAAACGTGTAGAAGCGGTCGGAGAGATCTCATGCGTGGTCATTACAATTCTGTATGCGACAAGCCAGTCCTTATTGGTTGACTGGGCTCTCCAAGACGAAAAGTTGGTTCTTGGAGGCAGTTAGAGGAGCTGGCATCGTCTCTTCTTCTTCTTCGGAGGCTTCATCCCCGGAATTGGCAGGGCCTTGTCGGTGCGAGAACTGGTGGGCATGGCGTCTTGGTTCCTCCTGTCATTGGCAACAACTGTGAGAATGGCGCGTTCAAAGATCTCGTCGACGCCAAGCATCTCCTTGCTGCTGCACTCCATGTACTGAGCGCCCATCTTCTCGGACACTGCGAGTCCCTGTTCGGTGGTGACTGGCGTCAGGCCCTGCGTCTTGAGCATGTCGATGCAGGTCTTTTTGTAACGCAGATCTGACTTGAGGCCAACGAGGATGAGTGGCGTGTAAGGGCAGAAGTGAAGGACTTCAGGGTACCACTGCATATTGTCAGCATGAGAAACAGCACAACCCCCCCTAAAAGTTGTGGAAACGTACCTTGTCCAAAACATTGTCCAGTGAGTTGGGACAGTCAATGGCGAAACAAACAAAGATCAAATCAGTCTCGGGATAAGACAGAGGGCGCAGACGGTCGTATTCCTCTTGGCCAGCAGTATCCCACAATGCCAACTCGACTGTCTTTCCGGTAGGACCATGCGTGGGGTAAGTAATGTAGTTTTCAAAGACAGTCGGGACATATTTCTGCAAACGTGGTTAGCCTGTCGAGCCACAATGTGTCGATGCGCGGTTCGTCCTACCTCTGGGAAATAGCCTTGGCTGTAGCTGATGAGCAAACAGGTCTTGCCGCAGCCGCCATCGCCGACCACCACAATCTTTTTCGAGTACGAGGGCACGTCCGTCATGTGGGTTGCTGCAGACTCCCGACCAGATGATGAGCTCACTGTTGTGCTGACAGTTCCGTCGCTGGAGCGCGTGCGTTGTTGACGTCGCGGCTGCTCATGGCTGGCTGGTGCGTAGTATGAATTGCGGTATTGCGAAGCCATGCCGGTGTGAAGAATTGTGTGCAACTTAAAGAGGAGACGAAAGGAAACGTCGTTTGTCGCAAAGAAGAAGACTCTTCAGATGGAACCCGCTTCCGCACAATGGCAGTCGTCCGCACGTTGCTTGCCAGCTGCCGAGACGCAAGGAATGTGGTCTGTGTCAAGGGATGTTTCGGTCAAGATATGTTTCTGCTTCTCGATTGGGAGATGAAGATGACAATGTTGATATCTCCCTAGTGGTGCTGAATATGTCGAAGAGGAGGAAAGTTAAAGGTGCAAAATGGTGTAGTGGACGGATGGATGGCACTTGGAGTCTCGTGCTTCTTCGCCGTTGTCTTGTCTGGCTCAAGCTGGGCAAAGGGCGGGACGACGGGTGAGCTTTGATGGATGTTGAAGTGGACAAGTCGAAACCGGACTGGTAAACATGTTGACCGGGCAACCGAGAGCCAGTGACCAATTGGACCGCAGCGGGCTGTGGGAGGGTCTGGAGCTTGGATGGTGTTCGCAAGAAAAGTGGGGCACCACCCTCCAGTCGAGGTGCGTCACCGGAGGAAGTGCGAAGTATGTACTCCGTATGTACGAGCACATCACCCTGCTCATGGTAAATTGCTCGCTATGTGGGTACTTTGCCATATCAAACATTGTTTCCCTTTTGCTGAGGGACAATGGATGGATTGCCTTTGAAAATGGAGCTAAGCCGTGCTGATTGTGATCTTGTGCTAAACATAGATTTCCAACACTTGGCACGGTGGATCCAGATAACAAATGAACGTGTTACTCAAACAGCACAACAGCATTGCTCTCGGAGGAACAGAGTTGTCTACATTCTGTATTTGCACATAGTACATTGTACATAAGCCTTCAGCAGTAGGACCAGACCTGTCCAAGTTTTCATAAGCTTGATCACCCAAGGCCGTTTATGCATGCAAATCTTGTGACCCCAATAACGAAAACCATGTGGGGAGGGCGAGAATGACATGTTTCGAAACGGGTATTTTCTTTCGAAGCGAATTTATTTTTCCATGGGTTTCTGATATATCAAAGCAGCAAAGGCATAACCATGTCCTGGCAATGGTTGGTTTCAGTTAGAAGGAAGCTATTGCATCCGTCTGTAGTCCAAGCCAAGCTTCCAAACTAAGATACATTGGGTTGTCATTCAAGTTTCAAATTTCCCTACACGATGTCATTTCTTCATGATTTTATTATCTTCTTTCACTCAAGATTGTCCGAGGGTTGCGATTTCACCAGATCGAAGCACAGAGTAAGTTGGTTGGCTCCAAAAGCAGAGCGATGGTTGGTTCCTACAGAGACCCACTTTTATCTATCGCTTGTGCAGAACAAATCTTCACGACACCAAATTCATTCTTTTTTCCTCCTTCTCATCCTCCAGATGCACAACCTCCAGCGTCACAACAGTCTGTGAACGCGCCACCAATTCACCATGGCCATGCTGCAGTCTCCAAGCAAATACGTCACTCTCATATCTGGCGATGGATTCGAGTTTGTCGTTTTGCGCGAAGCTGCCATGGTGAGCCCGATCATCAAGGGCATGCTGGATGTGAGAAGTGCGTGAATGCAATTCCCAACCACCACCCGAGTTCAATTCAACTCACAACAGGCGCAGGCCAGTTTGCCGAGGCTAAAGATGCACGCTGTGTCTTTCAAGAAATGAGGTAAGCTCATGGCATGCTGGCTGGTTGGTTGGTTGATGCGCTATTCTCGACGTCCAACTGTGGCCGGTAGGATGAAGACAGAGCAATCAAGATGCAACAACATGTTCATCTATCCATGACAGAACGCCGCTTCTTAGCTGGCCGGGCTGGTTGATTGTTCACTACACTTGAACTGACTGTCACCGGATGCATAACCATTCTGGCTGCCGCCCTTGCCCTCCCCTGTGGTTTCTGCTGCTTTTGTCGCGAGCCGGCAGCTAATACGTTTCTTTACTTCCTGAACATAGTGGCATGGTTCTCGACAAAGTGGTCGAGTACTTCCACTACTGGTACCGTTACCGGAATAGCGATGATGTCCCTGACATGGACATTCCTGTAGAGTTGTGTCTGGAGCTTTTGGCTGCGGCAGACTACTTGGGGCTGGACCAGTAAGGCTCTCTGCATTATGCCAAACCAGAAACATTGACAGAACCGAACCTAACGCCAGGGGTTAGGGCGAACATGAACTTGAAATGATGACACTGACAAACCGCATATGATTCGGCGCAATGGCGTTGGGGTTATGATACCACCGGGCAGATGGGTGGCTATTTGTATACAGACTCGGAACAGGTGATGATAATGATGCATTGAACCATTTCGGTTTGACTCTTTGTTGGTTCACGTTGAAACTGTTACCCCCCATTTCAGCATATGCGTTCTGCTCTTCACTCCTCCGTGGGTCGAACGTCTATTAGAGATGGAAGATTGAAACATCCCTCTCACTCTGCGTTGCTTATATGTGCATTGAGTTTTCGCTTTTTTTGCAGGGAGACATTCTATGTGCTTGTGCTTACTTTTGTCTTTTGTATCGTAGAGTCTTGTTCAGGCTGACTAGAGATTTGCAGCACCCATGACTCGTTCTCTCATTGTTCCCACGTCCAATCTGGTAGCCGTCCAGGCCATGTTGGAACTACTCCGTCTAGTATTGCCTTGGCGCCTCTACAAAAAGACCCTGAATGCCGTATCACGAATTGCCTGTGGATTTTCGATGTCTTTATTGTGCATGGTGCAATCACAGAGTGTGACGATGCACCGAATTAGCTGTGCTCCTTACCAGTCTTGGATGGTAAAGGCGCAGCTCTCGCTCCGAAGCAGCTAGGCAAGCACGACTGATCTGATCATCGTTTGCCCTTGTCATGCTTAGATTCTTGGTCCTTCTGCACTGCCAAAGTTTGTTTTGAAACAGCGTAAACTCAAATAACAGGCGGTGCGGACTTACAGAACTATCCCCCAACCACCCACGCTTAGAATGATACAAGGTTAGATATAAGGTATAAAGTAAGAGTCCACGTGGCCATAATTAGGGATATATTTATCTTTGTTCATGTTCTTCTTTCTTTTGTGGCAATAATTTCTAAACATCTTCATCCAGACACACCTTATAGCCCTCGCCATGGCTTCCACCGTTGAGATGGGAGAAGCTGTAGACAGGCAGAAGCCGCAGCTTCCCGACGACGTCCTCCATTACATGCTCTCCTTCGACATCCTACAACAAGAAGACTTCCTTGCCTGTCGGCTGGTTTGCCGTGACATGACTCCCGTGGCAACGTCATTCGTATTCCGACATGTTCGCTTGGAGGCGATCCGTGTCATGGATGGCCACTTCATGAACATCGCTTTGTCACCAAGCTTGCGAGATCATGTCCGAGAAGCTACCTGCGATACTTGGGTCGGTGGCCGCTTCGTCGATCATGTCTATCACCCTTACCTCTTGCTGACACGCTTCGCGAAACACTTGCCTTGTCTGCGCTTCTTTCGCAACTTGCATACACTGCATCTACGGTTCAGCCCACACTGCGCAAAGCCTGGGCGTTCAACATCCACGTACGCCTTGGAAGAATCTACCGTCTTTCGGTACAGCGTTTTAGACACCGTGTTTCGGTGCCTTGATGGGACGTGGTCTGCCAAAGAGCAGCAGAAAATAGACTCGGATTTGCGAATTCACGGGGGCATACTGACCAGTGATTACCATGTGTCTGACGACGATGCTTTCGTCGACGGCCCAATCCCCATACACACTCTCACGATAGCGAATCTGGCGGACTATGATGACACTCGGCTGACAAAGTCGGCCGCGTTCCAGAATGTCATTAATTCTGGTAACCTGAGGGATCTAAAGCTCCTTATTACCACGGGACGGAACATAACAGTGACCGATCCCGCTATACACTATAGAGACAGGCAAAATATGTATGAAAGCCTGCCGACAACCTGGCTGTCTCCTGGCCTGGCACAACACCTGAGGGTCCTTTCACTCTACGGTGCTGGCTATTGGGGCTGGCATCCCAAGATGGATTTCCGGCTCGTGAATCCCACCGGCGAATCTGGCTCCGGAATTCCCAACCTGAAAGTCCTGGCTCTGGGGAAATACGTCTTCAGTCACGTGTGGCAAATCGACTGGATTGCAAATCTGGGCAAGAACAATAGGAACGGCGGGCTAGAGGAGCTCTATCTCGACAACTGTCCCATCCTAGCCTGCGCAGCATACCCACCACCAATGGACACGTCGACAACAAACCTAGGATTAGATGCCGATGGCAAGGAGATCATAATATCCAACCATGGCTACCCACGCCCCGAAGCAGAGGTCCACGACTACCAGGTGCCGGGTGAGACGGACCACGCATTCTGCCTCCGCTGGTGCGACATTCTCACTCGATGGCAGGACACGATGCCCTCCCTGAAGGTATTCAAAGCAGACAAAGAGTCTTGGACCATAGAAAAGACGGACCACGCGACACCCATGTATGGAATCCGTCCGGAACGCGAGCTCCTAGCCCACCGTAGGAACCACAACGAGTTCCGCACCTATAATTGTCCTTCACCGCCTGAGGAGCGAGCTCTTGCCGAAAAGTATATGGGCGGATGCGTCACTCTCTGGCTCATGTTCAGGACGCCACTCGTGACACACCCTGAATTTCCGCTACACTACGTCAAGTTCGATAGGGAACTTAACCCGAGTGCGCTGCTTGGACTGAGTAGATACAGCCCGGTGTGTGATTTGCAGGTGGTCAGTCGAGCGACTCGTGAGTTGGATATGCAGGTTTGCACGTTATTTCTGGCGAATCTTGGGCATCGTGTGAAGTCAAGTTTGGCGTCTTTGTGGTTCGGTGATGATTAGCTTTTCGTCATGAGTGCCTTGCTATGGCGTGTTGGTAAGTGAACGTGCGTAAACCTGGAGGTACATAGATGGCTTCTGTGGTTTGAACTACGTAGAGTTGCGTAGGTAGATGAGCTTGATAATCTGTAGGTGGTTGTTCAATATAGGGTTCACTCGTTATGAATTGAGTCATCTGTCCAGGCGAACTTGGCTGTTTGACATGTATTTCCGTACCTCGTCTTGAAAAATGATGGAATTTGCTACAAACTTGGCCGTTAAGATGCATGAACTCGTCGTGTAGCGTACTACGTAATTGTAGAACCAGCGAGGTTTCTATGAATGGGCTGAACAGAATTCCCCTGCATTTCAACACCGCTTGTGAGATCGACGACAAATGAGAGCTGTTCAGTACCTGTTGCTGGAAACGTGCATCTGCGACTGAGTCAACGGTATGATTATGATTGAACTGCATTCCTTCAAGTTGAGAATCGTTTGGAAAGCAACTTCTATTCATGGAGTAAATTACGAGGCCTCGTTCGTCATGCTGGTGCTGGAAAGGTATATAAGTCTGGGATGCCTCCCAAGCTGCTACCATTTTTTTTGTCCTCATCACTCTCACGAATTCTTCAACCCCCTTCATTTTCCCAGGACCACTCAAAATCTCCGTCACTCACCATGGCCGACGTACCTGAGCAACCACCGAAAGCTGAGCTGCCTTCAAAAGGTGTGCAGCTCACCGGCGATGCAGTCCTTCTGAAGCAGCCAGTCATGATGCGTTTAACGTTGCCCTCAAGCAAGAAAGACACCAAAGAACGTTTACAAGAAAAAGAAATCCAAGAAAATTTCCAAAGAGAAGTCGTCGGCGCTATCCACGAATCCCTCCTGTTAAAGAGGACTGTAGGTGGAGAGGACGTTTCAGCTAGACTCACCTTCGCTCGTCGTATCCCAGACCTAGCGGTAGACGTGCGCTCCGACGTCTGGGATCAGTTCAGTCAGACCGACCGCTACAAGGAACTGAGAGAAAAGTACAATTTTTGGTAAGTTTATCCCCGCCGGTGGTCGACGTGATGAGCCTCTTCTAATTACTTGCCGCAGTGAACAAAAGATGAATAGTAAAGTCTAGTTGCAAGCGCACTTGGAACCAGTACCTGGTAATATTGGTAGCGAGGAAGGCGATGAATCTGAGAACTCAAACGACTCTAGCGGTGGCGAATCGGGTGACGCATCTGAGAATAGTGAGGGATCTGCTCACGATGATGGGGGTGACGCGGGCAGGAAAGCGGCTGCTTAGACCCTGATGCCGTCAGATGGCGATGCGATGAGTGAGATGCTCATTGCTAGTGGTGGTGGTGATTCGGTTTCCTTTCATGTTGGTTTTCAGCAGATTGTGTTATTGCAACGCGGCTTCGTTGGCAAAGCAGGCGCATGAGATTGGCATGTTAACACGCACGAGGGACTATTACACTGGATTGTAACAAGTTTAATTTAAAGCGACAGATACTTTTCAACAATATATCTTGTCTGGCCACATATCATTGCCCACACCCAGTATGGTGACATATTGTGACGTAGGTTTCATGCGTCGTAGATGGCACGTTTGAAGCGTAGAATACTTTTGACATCCTATAACTCCTCTACCTACATCTGGACATGCAGAATGCCTTAAACCCGCCTTCTAACCCTGCCAACCAATGCCTCTGAACTCTAGCCTTCACCGCTAATAATGCTATGCAACTCTCATCTAAAAAAGCAGACTACAACTCGCTCGGCACATCCCTAGCAAGCATCACCTCCTGCAACATCCTCTCCGCCACCGCCGCAGCAGGATAGGTCGACCTCAGTTTAACGAGTAGTAAGCGCGCGTGGGACGCCGCAGACATCTTGACGTGCGGAGGAACATCCAGAACCTCCTTTTGCCCTTCACTAGATGAAGATTCACCAGGCTGAGAACGCTGGAGCTGCGAGGCGTTGTGGCCTACGCGCAGATGGACCAGGTCCATACCCAGGCCAACATCTTCAATGGCGAGACTAAACAGGCCCGCTGTGCAAATCAGATAGGGCATCAGCCCAGGAACCTGCCGGAGAGTAAACATGTCATCGTACGATTGAGCCAGCGCCAATATAGACTGGGCGGACTGCATGCACAGATCGCGCGGTCGAATGGAGGAGCCCTCTAGAACCACGCCTAGGAAGCTCCTAAACATGCACAGGAGACAAAAGTGGTAGAACATGCTGTTTACCCAGTTAGTTTGCACAGTCTCGCTGACCAATACGTTTATCCGTAGACATACTGCATGAATATCGCAAAGGGGCTCCTGTTCCCCTTTGCATGGATCATGGCAAACGAGCTGTTGTACCAGTCAAGGCACTTGGCATAGGTTGCTATCAAGTCAGCCGATGCCACTTGTTCGGCTGTCTGAGTTGTACGTATCAGTATGTAGACCCATTCAGTTAGTTGGAATATCCGGGTTGCGATGGCCTGGGCGTCATTCGGCTGCAAGCCGTACATGTCTACGATCAAGAGTTTGTCAGTCGTCGCTGGGGATGGCGATGAACGGATAAATTTTAGGTTCGAGTTCTTTCTTTTTGTTGTTCACATACTTAGTTTGGGGCTGCTGTTTCCTTGGTTTGTGTCACCGGTGCTGCACAGTGACTGATCAAGGTCCAGCGATCCTGGGATTATTGGGAGGTCTGGGGACTCAAAGAGCAGCCCGGTTGCCAGTTGCAATACACTGTAACCACAATTAGTATTTGGTTACATGTAGCAAAAGGCGGCAGGCAGAATCACGACGTACCGAACCAGCGTCACTGCACCACAGTACGTTGTAGTGCAGGCATTCATGTACTGTGCCTCGTGTTCACCATCAGACTGAGACGCTATCCCACAAAGATCAGCAATACCGGAGGCAAATGCCACGGCACAGTCCCATGCTTCTTTTTCTCTCCCACAGCGTACTTGGTATAGAGCGAGCATGCCTAGGGCCTGGATGTTTGGGAGGCTGTTCTCCCACGACTTGTCCTGCATAGCCGCTTGGCATTCTTTGAAGAAGAAGGTGCTTCCAAGCCACTCAGATGGGAGGACATCGACATTGTCAAGTTCATTGATCATTCGAGATGCCAGAGCAAGGGTCGCATGCACCAAGGCCGAAGAGCAGTATTCCGCTTCGCCGCTGTCGTAGTCTCGGAGAAACAAGTCCTTGCTCAACAGGCAGACGGGGAGAATATCCCACGTGAACAAGACGTCGAACAGGTATAGAATATGGGCCTTTGTCCAACCCGTTCGCGTCCACGCGTCCGTTTGCGACTGGGAAGTGTATGCATCGAGTGGCAGCGGTGGAAACGACAGGATGGTTGACAAGGTTGGCACTACCTCCGCCGTCTCCATGAGCGCATCCTTATCACTGCGGCTTGGTACACATGCTCCCCAGGATCGAAGATGCTTGAAGCAAGGCGAGTCATCACCAGTTTGAAAGGCACCGCTGCTGTTGGATGCTCCGGAAGGTTGCGTCTCCAGTTCCTGTGGCACTTTGCTGGCGTCGCTGCTGGTTTCCGTGGTGGTGGCGGAACTGCCCATCGACCGTGAAGGGATTTCTGTTCGGGATCTTAAGGTAGTCAGTATTATTGAGGCGTCAATTTCATCCTTCAGCTCTTGCAAGATTTGAGCGACGACCTCGGCTGATGGCATGCTGCTGAAAAGACGAATCATCTCAATCACAAGGCTCTTCGACTCCTGGGACAGAGGCACATCGTCTCGATACGCACATTGCGTGACTTGGCCGTCACAGTTGGAGCATACAGGACGTCGGCCATCACACTACCCGGTCTTGTCAGTCCATGTCCAAGAGTTACCCTGAACAGGGGAGCCAGGGAAGGGAGGGGGGAGGTTGTTTCTGTGTAGTCTTCTGTGATGCATACTCGAACTTTCTTCCGTCGGCAAGCATTGCAAGCAATGGTTACACTGGCACGACGTCTTTTGAGTTTCACATATTCTGTATCCAAAGACTCGTCCCCTCGTCTGGGAGTAGGGGCCGATGGACGCAATGGGACATATCGCTGTTCCATTTGCAGTCATAATCCGGTGTAAGTGATGTGGCAGTAGCTGAAAGAGGGGCTTGTCAACAGGTCAGATTCGATGCGTGTGTACATCAGTCTGGTGATAGGAAATGATAGCAGTAACAGGACTCCTAGTTTCCCCTTGAGAGAAAACGTCAAAGAGACTCTGCCCTCTTGAGGAGTGAGCTGATACCGCTAAAGGCATTACTCTCCGTCGTCGAAATGTGTGTCGAAATGGGAGGAGCCCTGTCGAAGACTTTGCCAAAAGTAGCAAACCGCAATGTTGATTGGCTACACGATCTCGCGGCCATGCCTTGTATCCATACTCATACATGTGTTTGTTTGTGTTGAGTTCGGAGGGCCCTCCATTTGCTATGATTGGCTGCTTCTCCATGCGGATGAGTTTAGTGAGGGTGAGTGCAGAAGGTGTAATAACCTGCTTCTCCACCACTTTTTGAATCAAACATCATCTCCTGCCATCTTTCAACTTGGCCCGAAAGTCATCTTTTGTTTCCTTTGACAATGACGCTCCTTCTTCATGCCGACTGTTACTGTTCAGCTGCAGCCCGAGGCGTTTTCAACAACCGCCACATCATCAGCTTTTGAAAACGTTTCCGTAGGCCCCCGAAAAACGAGACAACAGAGCATCTCAAGTTTCTGGGGCCAAAACTTCTCAGGAGAACCATCAGGCTGCGGTGTCTGTGCGGGCATATTGACCAAATGCTACGGAGATGACGATTCGACCAGCCCTCGCCACCAGGCGGTGGACGTGAGGAATTCGGTCCACCAACGACGCGGAAGGCCCTGAACATTCTCCCCTGCCAAACCGTCTTTGAGTTGTCGAAGTTTCGGGCTCTGTTCGACGAATTGGCCACTGCGGCTGACCTCGTCGCGACTGCGAGGCACTTCCCGTGACGGCAGGATTGCAAACACGGGCGACGCTTTCACCATGTCCGGAACATAGAAATTGGCCATGTCGGCTCAAAACGATTTCGAAGAGACTGAGGGTGGCCGCCTTGCCACACCAGACCGACGCGACTCCAGAACGGGAACCTGAAAGAGTACCATCTCGACACTTCAATGTGCAAAGAACGGCGCCCCCTTTCTGTGTTCAAAGCGCTTTCAGCTTCTCGATACCACGTGAACATGCCTTGAACCTCTTCGCGGGGCACATCGCTGCATGTTCAAGTAGCACAAGAAGGACGCCTTTTTTCCAGGAGGGTCTCGTATATATCCTGCCTCGTCGCCTCCTGTGTAACCAAACAGTGAAATATGCGACACCACCAAGGCCGCTGACGCAGCCAATTTCATCAGCTACAACACGCGCACCGAACTTTGACCACGGTATCTGAATTAACTCGCCATGGATGAGGCAGGGGGAAGGTTCTACCTTAAGTTGTCGCTGCCAGAGGCGGTTGTGACCGACTGGAGGAATGGAGATCAAGACGGGAATGCTTCGTCGCGGTTATTTACACTGCTATCTTCGCATCCCGTAATTAGGACTGTTGAGAGGGAGGATGGCACATTTTCTGCACACTTCAATACGGAAGATGAGTGTTACAGTGCTTTGCGTAATTCGGAGCTTTTGAGGATCATAGCGAGCGATCGTGACGGCTTGACGCGGTAAGTTAGGATTATGGCACCTTTTGTGAAGCTCTTGACTCACAAGTTTGATGGGGAATCGATCAAATGGCTAATAAAGCGCTGTAGGGCAGCTATTGTAGACAACTTCGGAAAAGAAAAGCAAATTTGGCCGCGGCCACATCGGAATGGATAAGACCGTTCAGCACGAAGTGTCGAGGCTCACAAACATCAGGCCAGCCCTTTCCGCGTATGGATTTCATACGCAAGAACGATGTCTGAGGTGACGAGGGGTAGGTGGTGGGTGTTGATGGACTTTGGCTGCGGATTGCCTGGATACTGGTGGGATGGGATGGGGTGGTATGATTTGGTTTCTTGGGATTAGAAATGGTGGATTGATGATCTAGGTGAAATATGACAGAAGTTGGGCTTTTGCGTGTTGTTTCGAGGTCGGAAACTTTCTTTTACTCCCCGTTACCCAATATTGGATTCACAGCTTGCGCGTTGCTGATTGGCCTGCATCACCATCGGTCCGGTGACCTTGGGTCTTGATTGGCCACTTGGAAACAGCCCGAACGTCATACCAGTCTGTTCGAAGAGATGAAATCGCCTTTGAAGGGAGCCTTCCTTCAACCGGGTGAATCGAAAGTTCGATCATCGTCGATTTAACTATCGTATGCGGATGCGGGCCATGCACAGGCATGGCGCAGGATTCACACGCTGCCTCGTCAGGCTTCCGCTCGTTGCTTCCTGCTAGAGAACCAGAACCAAGTGCTGCGGATGCGGAGCCAGGCTCAGCAGGACCTATTCGCTCTGCAATTCAAGTAGTGAAGCGACTCTCCGTCACCACGGCCTGCGGAGCGTGTCGAAAACGCAAAGCTCGAGTAAGAGGAACCAGACTTTGATGTGGCTCTGATCTGCTGGGCCGGATAGGCACGTTCGCAGCTTCACCTTGGCAGCTAACAGCACCCTGTCGTCTCAGTGTAGTGGTGAACGCCCCGTATGCTCAACCTGTATCAAGCGACATACGAGATGCGAGTACGACAGGGACGTTGACGAGACGCACGCAAAAGCAGTCAAGCGAAAGTTTGAAGAGATCCGAAACCACAGAACTCCGTATGAGCATGTGTACGATGCCCTCCGATCCAGACCCGAGGGTGATGTAGCGGCCATCATCCGAAAGATTCGACGGGGCGAAAATGTAGACGATATCGCCCGTCAGATCGAACATGGTGACCTGCTGCTCCAGTCGTCTCTCGTGCCCGAGACGAGATATCGCTACGAATTCCCATTCTCCTCGAATATGCCTCCCTATCTCATCTCGTCCTCGAACATGTACTTGGATTCGCTGATTTACGAATGGGCTCCCCCCGTTGCCCCCCCTCCCCAAGAGGCGATATCTGGTGTGCCCTTTGCTCGGAGGCAACCGAGCGCCGAAGTAGCCGAATATTATACACCGTATTTGAAGCCATATCACGCGGCCGAGATCGTCGACGCACAGCTTAGTGCTGTTGTGCCCTCAAAGTGGACAACCGTCTGCTCCGACGATGTTCTAATGACAAGACTGCTCAGTGCCTACTTCCTGCAAGACCATGACTGGTGGACTGCCTTCCAAAAGGATGGTTTTCTTGAAGACATGTCCAAAATGAACCATGAGCTATGCTCCCCTCTCCTCGTCAACGCCGTGTTGGCCTCGTCTTGTGTGGGTATCTACTGTTAATCTACTGTTGTTGCACCGCACCCGCCTTCGTCCCTGATGCGCTGACCGTTGAGCCCTGCCATATTAGAACTATTATCGTGGCCTTTCTGACCGCACTGAGTTTTGGAACCCGCAAATTCTCGGCTACCGCTTTCTCGCAGAAGCCAGGAGACTTTGGGAGTATGAACAGGGCCTGGACAAGCTCACTACCCTTCAAGCTGCTCTCGTCATAAACATTGTCTACAGTGGATCCGGCGCAGATAAGATCGGGATCGCGTATATGGCACAGGCATGTGATCTTGCCAATAGAATTGGTCTGTTTAAGCAGGCGGCTGTTGTGAAAGACCTTAGGCTACAGCACGCACGAGACTACACGGCATGGGCTCTCTTCAGTTGGCAGAGGTAAGTTGCACATCTCTGACTGTCTACATGCGTAGACGGCTTCCGTGGAAGGCTGGACTAATAATTGAGGTATAAGTCTTATGTGTTTTCACTACTTCCGGCCGCCAGTCGCCATGGAACCGCCCGAAGTGCCGTTGCCGGACCCCGAGCAAGATTCACGATGGTTCGGAGAAATATGGCTCAAATACCCACTGAGCAGAACACTCTGTCCCAGCGCTTCGGGAGATGTCTTCAAGGCAAGGGCTGAGTTCGCTCTAATCCTGAACGAATTGGCCAAATCTTTGTTTGCTGGCACACCCCCAACGGCGCAGTTGTCGGCTGTAGCTGTTGCCAACTTCTATTTCAGGTTTAAGGGCTGGTACGACAGCTTGCCGGCATCACTTTGCCCTCGAAGAGCTGTATTACCGGCCCACCTAAAGGTTCAGTAAGTGACATCTCTAATCTCCGAATGCGTGAAATCTTGACCTTCAAGGGACATTCCACAAATGCAATAACCACCGTACTCTGACAAGATCATTATTTAGTATGCACTACTTCCAGATCATTACCAGACTACTTCGAAGTCCAAGCATACTTGGTGAATCAGGCTCGGAACATCAAGTCGCCATGGCTAACCTTTTCGGTCAGCCGCCGCAGCAGATCCTTGCCAATGCCATGGCAAGTTTGGAAACTCTTTTGCGGGCTTACTACCTGCGACACGGATTCGAGTGGCTAGACACCTATCTGGTTTCTGTGCTCATGGAAATGTGCTTGAGTTCCATCGACAGCCTAGAAGACGATGCCGCTTCTAAAGACGTTTCTGCATTGCGCTCTAGTATCATTCTATTCGCCAAAGGCATCTATGAGCAAGGACAGAATTTCTTCTTGGGCAAGCTCGTCTTTCAGCTCGTACAGGCAAAGATGCGTCAGGAGGATTTGGAGATGCTCGGACAGGTTGCCAGACTGGAAACCTTGGAGGAGAGGCAGACTTTTGGTCTGAAGCAAGTTCAGATGGAGTGGCCGGTGGATATCACGAGCATGGCAGACGATCCCCGGAAGAAGAAATTAGGCGACATGATCAATCAGTTGGGAGGGACGTCACTTGAGTAGTCTCGCGAGAACAATATTCACACAGCCTCTTAGCGAGTTTTCCATTGATTTCAAGGTTGCATATGCGAAGGATGCATCAAATTGTATATGCCTGATCTAGGAGCACTTAACCTTGTGGCTGCAAGTGAGTCCTCCACCTGTAGGGCTGCGATGTGCAGAAGGTCTGGTCTAGAACTCTGGGAACAGACATCGCCTCAGCATAGCAACACCAGTTTATTCCATGTAGCCTGACATGATTTGCTTCAGCTAGCGTGCGATTTACTTTCCCCAAGACTCCTGACGAGTCAGTCGTGGGCTGCATTCATGATGTCGGAATGGGAGACGTGAACTCGAGCAGCCAATTGCCCAAAGGGTGCGTGTGCTACGCAAAGTATGATGGCCCAAATGGAATGAGCCATAAACAAAAGGTCTTGTAGGTCACGTACCAAGTAGCATCAACGGCTATTGCCTGGTGATTGTAGGCAGCCAAGAGATAAGGAAAGAAACAGCACGGTCCCGTTTCTCTGGCTCCCAGCCTGTGGCGGCAATGCATTTCCGGACAATTCCACGAAGCATCTGGTCTGGTAGCAAATGACTTGCAGCTCACAGGGAATCAATGAAAGAACGAAGAAGAATAATAGCATCATCAATTTGTGAATGAATACTGCAATGATTCTAATTACACCTGACGTGAGCCAGGCAAGAGTGTAAGTCCAACACATTGGCTTATGAGTGAAAGGATTCAATGATCACTACCGTGAACGAAGTGAGGCATCGCGATTCGTGAATCCAACACATGGCCACAACGTAATAAGAATCAAGTCTCAACGTTCAGCGCTGTTTCAGTTGCACTGGAAGCTCTCCTGCCAATCCATCAGATTTGATAGCAATGTTACTACGCCACCACGGCCTGTCATTTGTGAGAGGTTGAGGGGGTGGTTCTCGACTCTTCTGTGAAGCCTCATGGGAATCTCCGTCTCGTGGAGCATACCTCCTGAGTCCTGACATGAATCAGGGTAGAAGCTCCCCCTGCACATGTGCCGCTCTGGCTAGCAAATCATGCTAGACGGTTGAAAACAGGCTAGGTTCCCGGGCATGACTAAGTTGTGAAAGGATCAAATGCCTATCAACAGCAAAAGGAACGACGGAGTATCTGCACCTGCGAATGTGAGGAGAAGCGCCATCAAATGTATCTCGGATTTCAGCACCCTTCACCCAAAAACCTCGGTATCCAAAGGGGGGAAGGCGCACATTCATCAATGTCAATATCAGTCGCCTGTAGGTGTCACTGACTATCTGCTTAAGTAGGTACTTTATCTTGCAACCAGTCGACTTTTATGGACTTATGGTCCTCTGCGGTTCGGTCAAATGTTCCCTCTGGTTGAGATTTGGCATCACAGCATGTATGTATCTCTCATTCTACCTTTGCTGCCAATACTGAGCTCTCTCTCCCTCTCCCAGAGGTTAGCTGTCCAAGTCGTCATCATGACTTGGGTCTCTAATGCCACACCAGCTGTCGATGCCATATCGCAATGGAGATCAATCGTTGCAATCTGGGCCGTTCTCTCCATGATGTCCCTCATCATCGTTTCCCTCCGAATATGGGTCAGCTTCCGCGGCCACGGTCTCGGGGCTAACGACTACATGGCCATGCTCGCCGTCGTCTTCGGCCTCGTCTACTCGACTCTCGCCGTTGTGCAGACAGAGTACGGTCTCGGATAGCCGCTTAAGCTGCGCTCAACAGTGCCATCGGACGCCCTCGCCTTCAAACAGGCCAACTTCGCTGGTCGACCCATCTACCAACTCGGTGTCGGCTTCTTCAAGATTTCTCTGCTCCATAGCTACTTACGCCTGATCCAAGACACTGACCAACGTACCTACGAGATCACCGCATGGTTCACCATTGTCGTCATCTTCATCGGCCATCTTGGCAGCTCGTTGGCCCTTGTATTTGCATGCAAGCCCGTTAGCTTTTCGTGGTCGCTCCCTGTTGAGGGCGACATGGAGCATCCAACATGCCTAAACGTCTCGAGCGCCGGTGTCGGTTACTCCATCATCACCATCGTCTCTGATATCTTAGTTGTTATGCTACCCATCCCGATCCTTGTCAAGCTTAACATTCCTACGAGGAAAAAGGTTGGTATTATTGGCCTCTTCTTGCTGGGACTTTTCACTACCATCTGCTCCATTATGCGGTACGTCCAGCTCGGACGCATCTCATATGGCGATGGCAATTCTACCATGCTGGTCCTCTGGGGCACCATCGAATTCAACGTTGGTGTATGCGATTCCTCCAAGCTGCACACGCATAACTATCCACCAGACCCTTTTCTGACCTTTGTAGAACATGACAGCTTCTCTACCCTTCTTAGCACGAATATGCAAAAGGAGGCGCAAGGACCCCAACAACCCACATGTAAGTGGTAGGCGCTGTAGCAACGTTATTTGTACGTATGGCTCGCCAAGCGGCAGCGCAAGCATAAAGCCCGACGCAAACGAACTTGGAGGTATGAGCGGTATGGGCCTCGACAGAACTCCCTGCCGCTGGCAAGCCCATCCACCAGTCCAGGAGCAAGGAGAGCTTTCTACACAAGGACGGTAGCATCAGTATGATCGAGTTTGTTGATAGTTTGCGACAATGAACGCGAAGAGGATGACCGGCCCATCACCCAGTATTGGCTATAAAACGAAACAAAACAATGATCCTTTACATATAAACGGCGATTTCGCCCGTCACAAAGGTTAAATAATAGGAGACAGTTATATTCGGAGGCATTCCAGGTCATCCAAAAATGTTGAACATAGGTTAGCTGATACGATTTCGCGCCAAGAAATAATGTCGAACGACTGTGGTATAGGTATGGAGACAACAAAGTTAGAGTCCGCCACATACCAAACTGCGTAAAACAACTGATTTGCTCCACGAGCCATTATAGTTGGATCCTTGAGTTGGTTTGCTCAGGATCCGGGAAAGTTGCCGGTTTGAAGTGTTAAAGAACGCATCGTCTTGTAGGATGGCGAGACGAAGCGGGAAATTGTACGTGCCGAGTGCTACACTTGCGTGTTGTTGCATTTATTGTGTACAGAAATAGTCTGGTTAGTTTTCGGGTCCTGAAATAGAAGTACCGAAGTTCAGCTCCATGTTCACAAGGTTGATGACTGAACAATGGGAACACGGTCATGTACGCCCGTAGACAGTGACGGAGGGAGGGAGGGATGTTCATTTGGTGATAGCAGAGCGGGCGAACTACATATCTGACCTTTGTAACCCCAAGCCACCATGGCTGTTGGCCAACTGACAAGGACAACCACGGTTCAGCACAAATACATGGCGTAAGCACCAGAAAACGCAGAAGGTTTGCAGAATACATCCGCAGAGTGTTAGCAATAGTTCAGAGTGTTAGCAATAGTTCAGAGTGTTAGCAATAGTTTCTTTACACTTATATTGTAGTTTATTGAGAGCTAGATTTTAATTCAATGCAACTACGTCGTCATTCGCCATCCACATCAACAAGCCGCCAGGTAAGAAGATCTATATAAACTGGCTATTCCTCAGTCTATAATCTTGCCTGGTAGTTACCTTGCCGGCATTATCCAAGTACGCCTTACTTGTCGCTAAACAGCTTCACACTGCTTCGACTTCGACAAACCTCGTCTCAACTTGCAATTCACCACCTCTGACCCGAGCAGCCATGGTCTCAGTCCACGGAACGGCCGGCGACCTGAGGGTTACCTACAAGAAGATGTTGAAACGATTCTTCCTCGCCATGCAGGATTCTGGGCCTGACAGCTGCCATGTCTTGACGATCACAGCAACTGACGTCGCCAAACACACAGTCACTGCGGATTTTGTATCAGAGTGCTACACTGAACTCCGCAGTGCTGGCCACGTTCCAGAAGGCGTTGTGTTTCACGAACCTAGTAAAAATGGCGCGAAGATAGTTGTGATCATCCAATATAAGCAACAGGGTGCCCCCGGGCCGATCGAGGACAATTGGAATACTTGGGATATTGAACTCCGGGTCTTAGAATCTGGAGATGTGCGGTGAGTGACTCTTTTGTCTGCAACGTTATTGTCGAATGTTGTCTGGTTGATGAGAGGATTGCTAACAGGTGACTTTCCAGGGGGTTCTTTGCACGCCATCATTGGAATAATTCAGCAACTAGGCGTAGAGGATAATTAGCCAGGTCCTTCCAATATGCCTGCTACTGCACGGGAGCGGAGAATCGGTGAAAGATTGATTAGATTTGGTTTACATCTTGCTGGGTTGTATAGCATACTATTTGGTAGACCTAGTCCTCAGTAGAAGACAATATGATATTTTTAAACCGCAGATCTTGTACCAGATTGTGCTTCAGGGTGCCTAACCAGTTCAACGAGAGTACGGAACGTATAAAGGCGTAGATCCCGTAGAGTTCATTCAGAGGATGTTTGCGACCTGTCATGGAGAGCTTCAAACACCTGCTTTGTAGTTTATCAAGTGCTACATCCAAGTTCACCTTCAACTATATTATTTGTTATTATCCGCATAAACAATCCACTGGGTAGGATGCTCTATATAAACTGGCCGTTCCTCAGCCTATAATTTAGATTTTTCTGATCAACATTGTTAATCCAAGTCTTTCTTGTTGCAGATTACATTCACACTTTGTTGCCTCCCTTAAACTTCTTCACGACGCGCTGTTTTACACGTTCGTTTTCAAGTAAAACATGGGTCACCAAGGCACCTGGGAGCAATTGCGTTGCGCCCTTGTAACTCAATTGCACGTATTTTGCGACCGGCAGGAGAAATCGGAAGAAAATATGCCCTACTCCATTAGGATCATGGCAGATCAGAATGCCGTGGCCATTGTTTCCCTGGCATTTGTGGGAGAGTGTATCTGGGTTCTCCACGGTAATGAGCTCAGCTCAACGAGGAACCTGGTACTAGGAACACCTGGTTATTACGGCGACGAGATAAATATTACTCTTGACTACGCGATTGGGAGGCCGACACCAGTGGCAGCGTCGGCTTGGACGATTGATCTCTTGATCCAGGACTCTGGAGACGTGCTGTGAGTGACCATTTTGCGTGCAATGTTGTTGCCAAATGCTGCTGATGAGCGAGATGCTAATAGGAGACATTTTAGGTCATACGTGTACGATATTTATGGCAATCTCCATAGTAGTTGGGATAAACATCACGGCATACTTAAGATTGCATGAGTACCTAGGTTCTTCCACAATGTCAGGCTTTGAAGAAGAACTAAAAGGTGGAAAGAACACTATACGGGTCTAGTTCACGTCTTATTAGGTTTTACAGTACACAATTTAATAGACCTAGTCTGAGCAGAAGATAATATAATATTTTAAACCCCCTAGACTTGTCCCAGACTGTGCTGTAACCTCGTATTGCCCTTAAGAGTCCCAGTACAGTACAGCGCAAGTACATAGCATACATGCGTAGAACACATGGAACCCGTACAGTTCTTTCAGAGGATATTTGCAAACTGTTAGGGAAAAACTCTATACACTTGCTACGTAGTGTGTTAAGTGTTACATCCAAGTTCATTTTCCCTACACTGTGAGTTGCTATCTACATGAACAAGCCGCCAGGTAGAAAGCTCTATATAAACTGGCCGTTTCTCAGTTTACAAATGGATTTTCGCTATTAACCTTGTTAGTTTTAAGTCCTTCTTGTGCAAAGCACACTCACACCTTGCCATCTTCCTCAAACCTCGCCACATCGCGCCTTTTACCACATTCGACTCGAGCAAGCATGGAGGACCACGTCCTATTAGAGGATTCCCACACTGCTCTCTGGTTGCAACTGAAAACGATTTGCTATTGGCACAGTGATTCGGAACTGAAGGGGCCTTACGCCATAAGGATCCTAGCAGCAGACAAGACTGCCAAAGACGTTGTTTCCCTAGAATTCGTTGAAAAGGGTTGCCAGACGCTCAGGGATACTGGGCTTATACCAAAAGGCATGAATTTTGGAACACCCGTTGTTGACGGCGAGGAGATACAAATCCCCGTTGAGTACAACCCCACACAGCCGAAGTACGATCCACCGGTAGAGAAGGTTTGGAGGATTAATATATTCATCAAGAATGAAGAAGTAGTGTGAGTGATCATTGTGCATGCAATATCATTGCCAAATGCTGTTAAAGAGAGGGTTGCTAACAAGAGACTTTTCAGGTCATACGTACAGGATGAGAATTTACTTTACCTTAGTAAATGGACTAAAGACGGGAGCATCAAGACTCGCTTAACGAGTACCCCGGTTCTTCCGGAATGCGAGCTTCGGGAGGAACGGAGGATTCGTTGGAAGAATTATTCGGTCTCGGATTTCTCATCTGGCAAAGTTGTATAGCAAACTATGTAGAAAATTTATTATTGGTAGAGCATAGTATACTATTTTAAACCGCAAAACTTATCCCAGGTTATATCACAATACAATTTTGTGCTTGAATGGTGTCTATTACAGTTTAGCACAAGTGCCTAGCGTTTAAGGCGTAGAGACCGTTGAGTTCTTCCGAAGGATTGTTATGAACTGTACTTGCTACATAGTGCGTCAAGTGTTACATCCAGGTTCACTTTACGTACATTGGGAGTTGCTATCTGCATGAACAAGCCACCAGGTAAAAAGGTCTATATAAGGCAACGATTCCTCTGCAATCTGGATGTCCCCATCAACATTGCCAAGTCGTTCTTGTTGCAAATCACATTTCACGCTTCGTTGCCTCACTCAAACATAGCCGCAGCTTGCGCTCCACCACCTCTAACTCAAACAAACATGTCCTCTTTAAAGACCAAAGTGACTGACGCCTTGTATAGTCTGTTGGTCGAGTTTATCGGAGCGATGATAGAGGAGGGGAAGCGTGAACGCCGCGAGTTACGGATCAAGATGGGCATGGACCTCGAAGACATCATCACTCCGGATTTTGTACGGAAGAGATATGAAAGCCTCGGGGAGCCTCGCCAACATAGTGGGCGCATAAAATGGGAGGGGGCTCGTTCCCAGGACTCTAGCCTGATAGTGATTACCATGGCCCACGTCTTATCGGACAATTCACAGCAGGTACCACATTGGGATGCTTCTATCTACACCAAGGAGGATGGAGACATAGGGTGAGTGACCATTTCGCTGGCAACGTCTTTTTAAAATGCTATTGACGAGGAGCTTGCTAACAAGCTATTCTTAGGGCAAAAATGTCGAATTCCGAGGGCCTTTGTCCATATGTTTGGACTACAACCTTGGGCATGCAGTATCCATTGAACCCTGAATGGGAATAGGGTTTACATCTTGCTGGGCCGTGTGGCACACCACTCAAAAGATTTATTCTTGGTAGAAGATAATATGATGTTTTTAAACCGCAGAACTCGTCCCACACTGTGTTGTGACATAATGTTGTTTCTTAAGAGTGCCTAGTACGGTTCAGCGCAAGTACATGTCGTACGCCAAGAACGTGTAGAGTTCAGAGGGTAGCCGCGACCTGCCAGTGATAGCTTCTGTACATTGCTTTGTAGTTTATCAAGTGCTACATTTGAGTTCGCTTTACTGACATTGTCATTTGCCATCCGCATGAACAAGCTACCAGGTAAGAAACCGTCTATATAAACTGCCATCGTCCTCCGTCTACAGTCTCGAAGGGTAGTTTCGTCGCCACCATTGTCAAGACTCGCCTTGCTTACCAAAAACTACTTTTCATCTCTTCTTACCAACCGTCAAACATCACCTTCATACTGCGCCATTGCCGCAAACCACTTCTGCCTTCCTTTTAACCAGCTTTAGACTTCGCCCCATACCGCTCTATATTTGCCATGGGGGCTGCTATGGGGACCATACAGGACCAGGGGAGCACGTCTACTCGCTTAGGGTCGAAAAGCACCTGGATCCGCATTGGTTTGGGCTGAAAAAAACGTCAAATAAACACCATGGCCTTGCCTGTGCTACAGGATGGGATGAAGGAGGAGTTCGGGGAAGAGATTGAGGTCATAAGGGTGGACGTAAAGAGATCAAAGGCAGACGTGTTTTACAAGCGTAGCCAGCATTTCTGTGATTGCGGAAGGAGGTGGAAGGAGGAAGATCATTTGTTGCTGCTTCTAGAGAAAAGCGACGTTGATGGCGAGGTGAAGTGAGTCATCGTTGCGAACCTTTACGTTGTTAATGTTGATGAGAGCTATGTTAACAGATGATATCTAGGTCGAGTGTGTGGAGTTGCAGTAAGAGGGGTGAACGCGCTCGCTTGGCCGAAAATAAACCACCTGAGTGAAAGATGTCGATATCAAAATGGCGCCCGGGCCTTACGAGAAGGTCGGGGATACGGAAAGTTGGTTAAAGGACTTGGGGGATCGGATCTCATATCTCTAGAGTAATGTAGTCTGCCACTCAATATAGTCTATTCTTTGCTGCAAGATGATTATGATATTGTGAAAGCAAAGTACTGTGCCCAGATTGTGTTGTGACGAATTTTGTGCTTCGAGAGTGCGTGAACCTCAGCATAGGACCAGTTAATGTTGTCTTATTCAGGCTCTGATAGGGAGACACGGATCTAAGCCGTCGAATGCGAAACGGCAGGTCTTGAGGTGTTCTATGGGTTATAGAACAAGTTCTCTGTCTGTAAATCATATCTGCGTGAAGAAGTACGGTACCTTGTGGCGCCTGGTGTGTAAAATACGCCGTGTTCCAAACCCGTTCCTTTTTGCATGAAGATCGGATGTCGATCCGGTGTATCCACTTTTCGCGGTACAACACGCCTTGTGTCAACGCCAAGGCGTTTACCTGCCATCGATCCAGAATGTAATGGTTAAAATTGTTGCCATGGAAAAGGAAAGAGTCTGATAGATATCTTGGAGTCGATGCACCAACCTAGTTCTGTCAGTGAAAAAAGACTTGCTCTCACGACTCCATCCTTAAATAAGTTGGCTCCTCAACTCAGTAGTCGAGTTTGTATCTCACCCTCAAACCACCAACATTCTCAAACATCTCATCGCCAACATTCTCACATATCTCATCACCAAAATGGGCAGCACCAGCCTCGCCAAAAACCTGCTCCAAGCAGCACACATATCCCCAGAGATCTACAAACTACGCCCCGACTACCGCGCCCTCCTAATGGTGGTCGAAGGCATCCCCCCCGGCCCCAGCGACAACACCAGCGAAACCCTCTTACAAGACGCCGAAGCATCGGTCAAAGACATACTGTCCAAATACCCCGTCACCGAAGTCCCACACATCGCCGCATGGCGAGACGCATACAAAGCCTTTGGGGCGAAACCACAGAAAACACGCAACAGTCTAGAGGCGTTGACTCGTCGCGCAGCAGGTGGTTTACCCCGTGTGAATCGCCTGACGGACATCTACAACGCCATCTCGGTCAAGCACCAGGTTCCGCTGGGCGGCGAAGACCTCGACAAGTATGATGGGGCGCCGTTTCTGACACGTGCTACTGGGTCCGAAGAGTTTCGTACATTTTCCGGGGGTGAGGCACAGGTTGAGTGTGCGGCGGCTGGGGAACCTATTTGGTGTGATGATACGGGAATTACTTGTCGGCGGTGGAATTGGCGGCAGGGTCCGCGGACGGCGTTGACGGATGAGACTACGCGGGTGTTGTTTATTCTGGATGCTTTAGAGCCGCTTTCGGATGAGTCTTTGGGTCGGGCTGCTGAGGAACTTGGGTCTGCGTTGAAGAGGCTGTCTCCTGATGTGCAGGTTACTCAGAGAGTGTTGAGGGCGTCGGATGCCAGGAACGGGGAGTCATGATGTGTAGGTTGGTGAATGAGAGTGAGAGAAGCGAGGACTGTAAATGTCACAGCATGCGTGGTGTCGGGATAGAGACTAAATACAAGGTCATTTCAATGAACTATTCAGCGTTGATTCACGGCTGTCAACGATTCAATTGATGTCAAGTCTAGTCGTCTTGTGGAGGAAGTCAAGTTTAGGCTGCAGGCGCTAAAATCGGCAGGCTGCACCATGCATGACTGCACAGGCAGGTACAAATACCAACCGTCGCCAGTCCCACCAAGCCACGTGCCATGAAACTCAAAGGCAACATCTCACGTCGACATCGTCTCGAAGTTGCAACTTGAACTCACACATCACAATGACTTCTAAACGGGTTCTTAAATTCCCCGTAAATGACAATGAGTCGTCTTTCGTCCTCGTTCAAGTTTCGCCAAAGGGCTCAAAACCACTCGACCTAAAGCTAGTAGGAACAGAAGGGGAAGCTCCCTACGTCTGCTCATGTGAGTCGTGAATTTCCTCCCCTTCACCATTCTCTTACTCCCACGTCAATCGAACATTCAAACTAACCCATTCAGTGAGACATGACCGTGTCGCATCCCTCCGCGTCAAAAACTGTTCCGTCTCCGAGGAAGAATGGCAAACTATCCTCCAATCCATCTTCGATCAGCAACCCCTCCCCGATATTCAAGCTTCAGCAAGCGTACAAAGCGAATCGTCAATATCACTTACTATCCGAAAACAAGTCCAGGGAATAACTGTATGTTTCCCCATCCACCACCGTCATCTCACCTAACACTCCTAGCAACGCCTCGGCGCCATTACCCTAAACCATGACGCAGACGAAGCCATCGAGTTGTTTGACTGGTGCGCAACTTCCGTCGACGCCGTCACCAAAGCCAAAGCATCGTCATCCGAATCAGCCTCTCAAGTAGACGAGTTGCGGTCTTCTGTAGAGGAGCTAAAAGCTCAGTTGGATGAGCTGGTTGCTGCCAAGCAGGAAGATGAGGTGGTGTTACTTCAAAAGTTTAGGGATCTTCTGAATGAGAAGAAAGTCAAGATTCGGGAACAGCAAAAGATTATTACGGAATTTTCCGCCAATGCTCCGCCTGAGAAGGACGCAGAGGAAATGGATGGGGTGGAGAGGCCCGCGACAACCGGGAGGAAGAAGCCGCCCAAGAGGAAAGCAAAGGCTGTGGATGAGTCGCCTGTTGAGGATGAAGACGTGGCTATTAAGGAGGAGCGTGATGATTCGGATGCGGGGAATACGACGGAAGTGACTGCTTCCGTGGCAAGTGATGATGAGGACGATGAGGATGAGGATATGGGTGGGCCGCAGGGTGAATCTACAAAAGAGGCTCCTCCACCGAAGAAGCAGGATGCGCCGCCGCCGCCGAGGGCTTTGCCATTTCAGAGGAAGAAACCTGCTGTTACGAATGATTCAGATTCTGATGACGAGTTGTAAAGTCGGTGGTTGTATGATACGTTTGGGAGGGACGTACTTGCATATACGGGGTGGCAGCGTCACGAGTTCAATCTGGCTTTCGGAGAGTAATTTACATTTATTCATGTCCACTGCAACTACTTCTGCGTCATACGCAATTCCCCTTTATCGCCTGTCATCCTCATCAAACTTTTTCCTCCAAAACGCCCGGAAATGCTTCTGCTTGCCAACCTCCGCAATCCGAGCGACTTCCTCGTCCGTAAGCTTAAAACCAGGCAACCTTGCCAGATAATTCTCCAGTCGCCCCCTATTCGAACTCGTCGAAAGCGCAACCATGCCCTGATCCAAGATCCACCTCAACCCAATCTCAGACTCCGAAACGTCATACTTCTTCGCCAGCTCCGACCACACCGCATCAACAGGGCCGCCCTTAGCCCTCGTCAACGGGACCAACGGCCCATAGCACGCAATAGCAATGTTATTCTTCTTGTGAAATTTCACCAAATCGCCGTGCTGGAGATACGGATGATACTCAATCTGATTAATCGCAGGTGGAATCTTGGCCGTCTTCAGAATAGCCTCCAGATGCTCCTGCAGAAAGTTAGACACTCCGATGGACTTAGCCCTGCCAGAAGCCTTGATGGCTTCCAGATCAGTCCACTTTGCCTGCAGGTCCTCATCCGAGTTGGCAAACCACGGAGCGTGGATGAGGTAGAGGTCTACGTAGTCGAGGCCCAGCTTCTTGAGGGACAGGTCAAACGCCTCGAGGGTTGGCTTTTGCTTCTCCCCGTGGGCTTTGGTAGTTACGAAGAGTTGGTCTCTTGGTATGCCGGATGCTTTAATGGCTTCTCCTAGCTCCTCTTCGTTTCCGTATACTATTTTGGTGAGTATGAGTTTTCGTAGTCTTGTGCTTTGGGACGCGAACCTTCTGCGCCGTCGAGGTGGCGATATCCAACGTCAATAGCCATCTTTGTGAGATCAACGACTGTCTTGTCGTAGCCCTCTGTGGTCTTGTAATTGGCCGTTCCGAGACCATAGCCAAACTACGATTTCATCAGTACGACTTTCGATTCTGCGTGATTTATGGCCATTGGTGACTACGAGTTAACTTACCACTGGGATCTCATTGCCATCGTTGAGCTTTAGGGTTGGTGGGAACGAGCCCTTGGAAGCTGAATTCGAGGACATGTTTCTGAAGAGCTGTGAATGAAATGAGATATTTGGAGAACTCTGAAGAACCAATCAGGCTTTTTAAATAAGGAAGAAGAGAAGTTTGGCTGAATGAGCCAAGCATTGGTTTGCATTGCGATACCGACGCCCTCCCCGCTACAGTGGAGGCCGGCGCTAATGGGAAGGTGCGATCATCGGAAACCGGAATTAAGCTTCGGATGTGTGGAATTACAAATACGATTCAGTGCGTTCTTGGTATGAACCACGGGGTGTTGTTCCGAATCAAGAGTTGAATGAACTGCATTATATCATGTAAGTCGGGTGACGGATTAGCATGTATTATATGCAGAGTAAGCAGTCGGTCATTATCGCCTCTAAATGTTTCTAGTATGAACCAACAAGTGACCAGACGAAAAGCGGACTTGATGCTCTGTTAATGGGGACCATTACTCATCACAATTAGAAGAAAATGCTGCCAAATTTACCTCCCAACATCAAATATACTGTCGACCCTGTTGCAAATGTGAAACTACAAATCAGAATCAGGGTAGCATTTGAAGTGGCACGGGTCACTTCAAGGACAGCTCAGGAACGGCTTCAAGCGCTGGGATTCTAGTCGCATGGCGCTGAAACGGCAACCACATATAGACAAGTATGATCTCAACTACAATTAAGACTACCTTTCAATACACTCATTTCAAACAAGCCAAACAAAACAATTTCACATTTCGTTGACACAAAAATCGCATGACGAACATCATGAATAGCCGACAACAGCCATCCCATACCCGGATGCCCGCCATGTGGGGTTCGAATGATGTTATCAATCCGAGTCAACTCCGTCGAATTGACGTCAACCACCAACTCACCAACAACACACACTACCCGTGGAAAATGTCCCATAACCCAAACACAAGCTAAACAAGCTCGTCACAAGCTTCACTCACACCCACGACACCAAGCCAAACCGCCGTTGATGCTATACCGCACAGCTCTCCGCAGAGCTGTCCCTCGACTCCGAGCACCCATCATGACCATAACCGCAAACCACTCCACGGCCGCATCAGGCACCACGCTTCAAGACCTCCCCAAATCATGGCACTTTACCGAATCGCTGCCCCCAGACTCCTTCTTCCCAACGCCAGCCGACTCGCATAAAACACCACGGGATCGCATCCTGCCCAGGCAAGTTCGCGGTGCGCTGTACACATGGGTGCGGCCGGAGGAACAGAAAGATCCGGAGTTGCTGGCCGTGAGTCCTGCAGCGCTTCGCGACATTGGTATCAAGGCGGGGGAGGAAAAGACCGACAATTTTCGACAGTTTGTTGCGGGCAATAAGTTGTACGGGTGGGATGAGGAGAAGCTGGAAGGCGGATATCCCTGGGCTCAGTGCTACGGAGGCTTTCAGTTTGGTCAGTGGGCTGGACAACTTGGCGATGGGCGAGCCATATCCTTGTTCGAATCGAAGAACCCGGACACTGGGAAGCAGTATGAACTACAGTTAAAGGGGGCTGGGTTAACGCCATACTCTCGATTTGCAGACGGCAAGGCGGTGCTACGGTCAAGTATTCGAGAGTTTGTCGTATCCGAGGCTCTCAACGCACTGAAAATACCGTCCACCAGAGCACTATCCCTCACACTGCTCCCAGATTCAAAGGTTTTGCGTGAGAGCATAGAACCAGGGGCAATTGTTCTGCGATTCGCCGAGTCGTGGCTGCGGCTGGGCAACTTTGATATTCTGCGTGCGCGCGGCGATCGCGATTTGATAAGGAAGCTGGCTACATATATTGCTGAGGATGTGTTTGGCGGCTGGGAAAATCTACCCGCAAGATTGGAGGACCCTGAAAAGCCTGAAAATTCACCGGCTCCAAAGCGCGGAGTAGGGGAGAAGGAATTGCAAGGACCGTCTGAGACAGCCGAGAATAGATTCACGAGACTCTATCGTGAGATTGCGCGCCGTAGCGCAAAGACTGTGGCTGCTTGGCAGACATATGGGTTTATGAATGGTGTCCTGGTAAGTTGGGTTTGGCCGGCTATATCTTCTGGGTGGAAAGCTGACAATTTGCAGAACACTGATAATACGTCTGTTTATGGCCTCTCGATCGACTTTGGACCGTTTGCGTTCATGGATAATTTCGACCCATCGTATACACCGAATCATGATGATCATATGCTACGATATAGTTATAGAAACCAACCTACCATTATTTGGTGGAACCTTGTACGATTTGGAGAAGCAGTGGGAGAGCTGATGGGGGCAGCAGGGCTTGCTGACGATGACGTATTTATGTCGCAGGGAGTCAAGGAAGACCAGCAGGATGAAATCATATCGCGAGCAGAGAAGCTCATCATGCAGACCGGGGACGAGTTTAAGGAAGTATTCCTGAGCGAATACAAGAGGCTAATGACGCTGAGACTGGGCTTGCGGGAACTCAAGTCTACTGATTTTGATGGGTTGTTCAGCCCAGCTCTGGACACGTTGGAAGCATTGGAGCTCGACTTTAACCACTTTTTCCGCCGCCTGAGCAGTATCAAGTTGGGAGAAATTTCCACCCCAGAAGGTAGGAGAGAGAAGGCCAGCGTCTTCTTCCATCATGAGGGACCACCCAGCACAGTGGGCGAGGATGAGGCACGGGACCAGATTGCTCAGTGGTTGGAGAAGTGGCACGCTCGCTTGGTCGAGGATTGGAAAGACGGGGACCAAGTCCCAGATGAAAAAGATCAGGAGAGAATGCAGGCCATGAAGCTTGTCAACCCAAACTTCGTCCCTAGAGGATGGATTCTAGACGAGGTAATCCGACGAGTTGAGAAGGAGGGAGAGCGAGATGTGCTGAACCGTATCATGCACATGGCTCTTAACCCGTTTGAGGATGAGTGGGATGGTAAGACATTTGATCATGGTACATATAAAGGCGACGCTGAGGAGGAACAAAGATGGGTTGGCGATGTCCCTCGGACAGGCAGACTCATGCAGTGTAGCTGTAGCTCATAGACGAGCGTGTCGCACGACACCAATGATACTCGAATTGGCGTCAAGGCGCCTTGTGCACCGCATTTAAATCCACGTGTACTGGAATTGCTACGTTGATAGTCATGATGAAATGTAACGACCGGCGGTAAGAGGCATCGTTCATTGAGATTAAGCTCTCACATGCTTCCATAATCGGCGTAATAGAAATTTCTCTGGAGCACAAGATAGAGGAAGACTCGACTGAAAGCAACGCGTCCGCTGGTGCAGACACGAAGCGCAAGCTCACCTACAATAAAGTGTGCTCGTGTACAATTATTGGTGAAAGGAAAAAGAGGGAGCTTCCAGCTCTGCAAAAATTCGGGTGAGGTTTATGGTGGGTGCATTAGCGGGTTGTGGCCTCAGGCACTTTTCTGCAGGGCGACTGGCCAATCAGCGCGCATGTAAATTAATCGGTGTTTGGTGGATCATTGCTAATGCTTCCACTCGGCCAGTTCTCTTCCAGACGTCAACGACTGAGCCTTTATTTCGCCGCAACGACTTGCATCGTCCATCCCCTTTATTCCGTCAAGGCGACACGATGCTCCGACAGTCTCTGGCACGTTCGGCTTGGCGGACAGGCAGGCGGACCGCCAACGCCTCGCGGACCTTCGCGACCACCCCGAGACGCCAAGCAGAGGTTGAATTGACAGTTGGTGAGCAGCTTTTGTCCTCCCTGCCATTGAGGGCCGTACGTGTGCTAACGCCGTTCCAGATGGAAAGAAGGTTTCAATTGAAGGTGCGAAGCGAGGTTTGAACAGTTTTGGTGCCAATTGTTGCTGACCCTGAGTTTCCAGCCGGCTCTGCCCTGATCCAAGCTTGCGAGAAAGCGGGCGTTACAATCCCCAGGTATGTGGTATCCCCGCAGACGGTTGCTTGGGCCCGGAAGCTTGCTAACAATTGAACAGATATTGCTACCATGAGTACGACCTCCCCTATGCTTATCCGATCACGAACTCGAGACCCTAATAACTGTTGACAGGAAACTCATGATTGCCGGAAACTGCCGAATGTGCCTGGTAGAGGTCGAAAAGGCCCCTAAGCCCGTGGCTTCATGTGCTTGGCCAGTGCAGCCCGGTATGGTTGTCAAGACCAACTCACCCATCACTCACAAGGCCCGAGAGGGTGTCATGGAATTCTTGCTCGCCAACCACCCGCTCGACTGCCCCATTTGCGACCAGGGAGGCGAGTGTGATCTTCAGGACCAGTCTATGCGATACGGAGCCGACCGTGGACGATTTCACGAGGTTGGCGGCAAGCGTGCCGTCGAGGACAAGAATATCGGACCTTTGATCAAGACCTCGATGAACCGATGCATCCACTGCACTCGATGTGTCCGCTTCGCCAACGATATTGCTGGTGCTCCTGAGCTGGGTTCCACCGGCCGCGGCAACGACCTGCAGATCGGTACTTACCTCGAGAAGAACCTGGATTCCGAATTGTCCGGCAATGTCATCGATCTTTGCCCTGTCGGCGCCCTGACCTCCAAGCCCTACGCCTTCCGTGCTCGTCCTTGGGAACTGAAGCATACTGAGTCTATCGACGTCCTTGATGGCCTTGGCTCCAACATCCGTGTCGACTCTCGTGGCCTTGAAGTTATGCGTGTTCTTCCCCGTCTCAACGATGACGTGAACGAGGAGTGGATCAACGACAAGTCTCGATTCGCCTGTGATGGTCTCAAGACCCAGCGCCTGACCATGCCCTTGATTCGCCGCGAGGGCAAGTTCGAGGCTGCTGATTGGGAGGAAGCTCTCACCGAGGTCGCCAAGGCCTGGGAGGCCAAGAGGCCTCAAGGCAATGAGTTCAAGATTATTTCTGGAGCCCTGACCGAGGTTGAGGCTCTTGTTGTTGCCAAAGATATGGCCAACAAGCTCGGATCCGAGAACCTCGCCTTGGACACTCCCACTGGTAGCCAGCCCATTGCTCACGGTATCGACGTTCGATCCAACTATCTGTTCAACTCTCGCATCTGGGGCATTGAGGAGGCTGATTGCATCCTGATTGTCGGCAGCAACCCTCGACATGAGGCTGCCGTCTTGAATGCCCGTATCCGTAAACAGTGGCTGCGATCTGATCTTGAGATTGGCGTTGTCGGCGAGACTTGGGACTCTACCTTTGAGTTTGAGCACCTTGGAGCCGACCACGCCGCCCTCAAGAAGGCTCTCACTGGCCCCTTTGGAAAGAAACTGCAGGCTGCCAAGAGACCCATGATTATCGTCGGCTCTGGCGTCACTGACCATGCTGATGCCAAGGCTTTCTACGAGACTGTTGGTGCCTTTGTCGAGAAGAACGCTGCGAACTTCACCACCCCGGAGTGGGATGGTTATAATGTTCTGCAGAGAGAGGCCTCAAGAGCCGGCGCTTTCGAGGTTGGCTTCACCACTCCCTCTGCCGAAGTTGCCCAGAGCAAGCCCAAGTTCGTCTGGTTGCTGGGTGCCGACGAGTTCAACGAGGCCGATATCCCCAAGGACGCCTTTGTCGTCTACCAGGGCCACCACGGTGACCGAGGTGCTCAGATTGCCGACGTTGTTCTCCCCGGCGCTGCTTACACTGAGAAGGCTGGTACTTACATCAACACTGAGGGTCGCGTTCAAACTACCCGCGCTGCCACCTCACTGCCCGGCGCGTCCCGCACGGACTGGAAGATTCTCCGCGCTGCCAGTGAGTTCTTGGGCGTCCCTCTGCCTTACGACGACCTCGCCGCTGTTCGCGACCGCATGATTGAGATTTCACCTGCTCTGGCTGCATACGACGTTGTTGAGCCCGTTGCTCTTCGACAGCTTAGCAAGGTTCAGCTAGTGGACCAAAACAAGGGATCAAAGGCTACAGGCGAGCCTTTGAAGAAGGTCATTGACAACTTTTATTTCACAGACGTCATCTCTAGAAGGTAGGTTCTGCACACCAGCTTGATCACGGTTCCAATTTGCTAACCACTCCTCAGTTCACCAACCATGGCACGCTGCTCTGCTGCCAAAGCTACCGGAGACCCCAGAACAAACTTTATGGCCCCTGGCATGGAGGAGGATCGGCCCATGGGCCAGGTTGCTTATGGAGCGTAAGAAGACTCTGTCGGCTGTACCAAAATAAAAGATTCCATTTGTCAGCGTAGGAGGGAGGTGTCGGTTGTACATATATGACGGCGGAATAGAGTAGCAGGGTAAATAATTACCATATCAACAGTAGTCGTCCGTACGTGCTTCGTGATGTAGCCACTGATCTCGATCCTCTAACCTCATCCCCAAACCAATAACTCTACCTCTACCTACGACTCCCATCACCTTCACTCCCCGACTCCTTCCGCATCTCCCTCTCCAGCGCCTCCTCATAAACATCCCTCGTCCGCTTAACATGCTCCCCATACCCCCTCAACTCGACCATCGTCCTCGCCACCGTCCTCAATATCTCCCTATCCCTCCACTCCGCGGGACTCCTAACCACCCACTCCGAGAAATCAGGCGCACTCGGCAACTCCCTACTCGGCCTCTCCCTCGGCGCCTGCAAATTCGCCAGCAGAAGCGCCCTATCCGCGTCGCTCATGCCCCCTTGCACTCGTGGCGGACTATCCATCCTCATCTCCTGGATCTCTGCGTCGCGAGCGATCCGTCTGCACTCCTGTTTTGATAAGGCGAGGATATTGGCCCGTACTTGCGCGGCGTGCGTGTCCAGCGCGGCTATAGAGTCGCGAATTTGGGCGGTCGTTGTGGTGGCGGGCTTGTAGGTGAAGAAGGAGGGGGGGATGGGGACGAATATCGCGGGGAGGAGGGTTGTCAGGGGTGGGATTTCATTTTGGAGGTTTGCTGGTTTTGGTGTTTGGTTTGGAGGGGGCATTTTTGGTGGTTAAGTTGAAGTTGATGGGTGAAGGTGAGAATGCGGAAGAGGGACTGAAATTTTTGTTTGGTCGATTGGTTGAAATTGCAGGTTACGCAGCTGTTGGGAGTTGTGGAAGGTGTGAATGTGCGAAGGTGTCACAGCAGCACGTGCGAGACTGGGTTGACATTAATTTTGCACATCCGCGGTATTTGGCTGATACAAAACATTCAAGTTTAGTATTAATTTGCGCAAGGCGCTGGATTTTGCTCTATCTCAAGTATATGGTGTCTTGAACGACTGATAGCACAATACCTCCCATTTAAGCGTACAAATGCGTCGTTAATCGTCTATCAACAGAGGAAATGTCCCACCTCTTACTATATAGCAGCTTGGCGCAGAAGGCTAGAGAAGACTCTGGTATGCGCTGAACCGTCTGTGAAATGCTTCGTTTGTATGCCAATGTCCAAGCGAGTGGTGGACATGTGCAGACTGGTGCCTGACGCGCATAACCTGGAGATCCTGTGAAGTCTCCCGGCGTGTTATTCCAGATATGTGCTTTGGCGAAGTGCATAGCCGGCGTGCGTACCGCCAAATGGTAGTCGCGCAGGCTGGCCTCATGTATGTGATATTGCAACACCATGAATGTCCTGGCCGGCGCTGATAGTCTTTATCGAACAACCAGTTGCAATCACCTCGCCGGCAAGACCTTTCGCACGTATTCTCGCACAAGTTTGAGTGCAGAGCGAACCAAATCCTCCAGTCGTCTGTCCTTGCGTCTCCGCATCCAAATCAAGATGATGGCAAGAATGACGAAATCCGCTATCAGATGCTTCAAGAAGACCCAGAGAATCCAACCAAACCACGTTGGAAAGCTTCGTTCCTTCTTCGATCGCCACTCTCGGCCAGTTGTTATCTGTTCCCTCAAGGCCGCAACCTCAGCTGATAGCTTTGTCACGGCTCGTTCCACCTTCTTCTGCCACCTTGACGATTTCTGTTCTCTGCTCTCTTCCATGGCATCGTCAAGATCCATCAGGCGTTGGGACCGCAACTCGGCTTCGTCTTGCTCACTCATTGGGCTCAAGATCTTCATAGGACCTTCGCTGCCACTTAATGGTTGTTGGAATGTGCGAGGTGCCTTACTTGACCCGGCTGCCTTCGGGGATGAATCGGTCGAGCTCGGAGAGTTGTGCTTTATTTGGTTCCATACGAATTCTAATTCCGTAACGAGCTCAATGGCGTCACTGTTGCCGCTGTTATTAGTTTCTCTGCGGATGAGAGTGATATGTTTGGACGTACGTTGTATTGGCATATCGATACATGGTCTCGATGAGAGCCTCCACATATCTCCGCTTGGCTTCCGTTCGGCTCAGACCTTTTTGCGAGTTCCAAGCGTCCCATTTATCTCTTTCTCTGTGCAGTTCTTCCGACGTGAGGAATGGTCCTGCTGTGGGCTGTTCCATGACACCATCGACATCTCCCTCCATTGCTTGCTTGTAGAGGCCATATAGCCGGAGTCGATCGGACGGCGGCGGCCGTGATGCGCCGGTCTTGGGAATCTTTTTGACTGTGTTGAGAGCATGGACGAATACTCGATCTAGTGGGAGCAAGGCCTCGTGATTAGCGTTTCAATGGGACTGAGGTCTACGTGCCTAGCAGTTGACAAGTAGGAATCCGACATACCGACCGAGTCAGCCATGATGACGAGATTGGTGCAGCGTCTGCTGCACCGGGATATCTATAATTTCCGTATGTAGACGAGCAGTCCAGCTATAAATAGACAGATGCAGATGAATGTCTGATATCACGATGGGAGGTGTCGTGAAACCACCAAGAAAACGCGCCGATATCGACAGTGGTGAATAACAGATAAGGCGGCACCGGAAAGCGAGCAAGCCGTGACGTTGGCAGTGACAGATTGTCGCAGCAGCAAGCTCCTCCAAGCTGCAACGGGTATGTATTCAACACTGTCGCGTGTGCCAGTGGAGAAAATAAAATGCGGAGAGAAAAAAGGCCCCCGAAATACGTCAATCGCGATGGTTATGATGTTGTTGCTGGTCATTGAGGTTGGGCCAGGCTAAGCGTGATAGTCCAGACTTGACTCCATGTCATCAAGCCAAGTCGAGCCAAGCCAGTACCAGTCAACCGAGGCCCCTGGGACCGCCACCACACGAGCAGGTGGGTTCAATGTTGGCACTCTGCACAGACTTGGGCACAAGAGCACAAGCAGACGGGCAGGTGCAGCCCACTCACTCCTGCCGACCGAGGCAAGAGATGGTGTCAATGGGTCCTAATTCGGCGACGTCCAACGTCTAATTGGTCCGTTCCCCGGACTTCCGTCTGTTGTATGGGACAAAGAAGGGATACGCATTGTATTCGCATGAGAACTAAATGCTTCTTAAATTTATTAATATATGGATGACCCTTGTTATCGGCTTATGCGGAACTGGCGGTCTGGTGGTTGTTTGTTTGCGGGAAATGCACCAAAATTGGAAATTTTAACATGAGCATTGACATGTGAATGGGCAATTTGGAATGCATTCCTGGCGCAGAAAGTGGACGTAACAAAGCAACACCATTGCCGCTCAATATGACGGGTTTAACACGGCTTGTACCCATTATCCCGTCGTCGGAGCCGGACAACGGTAGTTGCGAATTCACCTGACATTTATGTCGCCACAGATGTTTCGCATTGGACTAAACTACGTGATCTTGGTACCAGATACCCCGGTGTCGCAGAACGCAGCTGCTACATTGCTCTCTGGCGAGCTGGAAAGTTCCGATGACATATATAATCTCAATATCAGTCTGCCATCTGAGTACTCAAGCGACGAATGGGCGGGATGGCTGCATGATGCAACAGCTGTCGTGTGCCACATCGTCCCTTTTGGGACACAACTGGCTCCAGCAGGCCTCAAGTCCAATTAACCAAATACAAGCACGCGCACATTTTAATCTCATAGTCCGATAATACTTACCTCTTATCAACACAAAGACTCTAACTCCTAACAAAGTAAACCTCTGCCATGCATTTGATTCGTCGCAAAGTATTTTCACCAATTTACCACATCGTGACCGCGACCAACAGTGCAACGGCCCTGCTCAACCCCAGCATCGCCTCGAGGATATACAGCTCAATCGCCGGATAACTTGCCCAAAAACTTCACATATGAATGCTTGCATACTTTGAGTGCCAAGCCAACATCACAGCTAGCCCTGCAAGCGGCTGAGAAGCTGAACTGCCCAAGCCAAACAATCACAGCAAGATGGATCCCGTGTAAGCGTTATGCCAAACCAACTTAACATTCTTGCAGCCCTGCAGACAACAACAACACGGGAATAGTCAAATGCCCTTCAAAATCGTAAATCATCACCTCCTTCCTGCTCCCAGATTGATCCGTTACTCTCTCAGTAACCATGCGATTAACACTGTTTCTCCTTTCCGCACATCTAACAGCGGCATACCAAAAGCTCCTACCAAGACTGGACTCCAACATCACACTCGGTCTCGAAGTACGAAGCGACGACTGCCACGTAGGTAGCACTTGCGCAGAGTGCTTCGGCGCAGGAAACATCATCTGCGACACATACGGGTGCTTCAACCCATCCAAGCACGAGCAGTGCTGCAAAGGATACAGTACATACGCCTACCCTTTTCAGCAACCCAGCTAACAAATGTAGATGTCTGCGTTGGCAAAGATACGAGCTGTTGCGTAAACGCTGTACGTTGAACATCCCACATCCATGACCTAATCTGACTTTTTCAGGGCGGTCCTGGCAAAATAGGATCGAGTGGTGTTCCGTCCCCGCCGCCGTCAGCTACCACTTCTGGATCTGGGCCAAAGGCCTCAAGCTGGACGTGCTCGCCGTCGGAGTCGGGCGAAGAGTGCTGTCAGAAGGGTCATGCGGCGCTGCATTGGTGTTCGGGAGAGTACCCTAAGCAGCAGTGCTATAATCCTAGGGTGCAATTTTGTTGTACTGATGGGTCGGTGTGCTATGGCAAGGATTGCTGTGATCTTTTTGTGAGTATTTCGGGTCGCGTTGTGAGGGTTTGGGACTGATAGGGAGTAGAGTGCTTCGCCGACAAATCCTTTGACGGCGCAGAATACGGATAGGGCGACTACGAGCTTTGTGGCGACGCAGACGCAGACGCAGACGGGGTCTGCTCAAACTAGTACCAAGACTGGAGAGGGGAATATAGTGACGGTGGAGGGCTTGGGTGTTGTGATGGTTGTGGCGATGATGGTTTTGGGATAGACGCGGGACATATCCCACAATTTACTATGGATTCATAACTTCGTTCTTATTTACTCGATAAGTGACGGCTTTAGTCGCGTGCGGTTTTGTCCAAGAGCCCTTGCTGAACAGCTATGGTTGACTTCTCAGTCGACCTTTGATCTCGGCTGCCGTCACTGCCATTCTGTTCCCGTTCAGAGCTGAAATCATCCGGCGTAAACACACCCTCCCTAGAAGCCGCAACTTTCCTCTTCCCTACTGTTTTCACCCACGCATCAGTCCTGAGGTCGGTGGACTCCGGCCACAGGAATATGCCAATAGTCCTGCCTGTAGACATTGTGTCCAGAAACCGTCGTAGCTTACCAGTTCCTGTCTTCCCCATGATAGACAGGCTGACAGTAGAAGCAAAGAGGGCCACCATCACCGCAATGACTATAAAGGCAGGGATGGCAAAAGGAATCTTGTACTGAACTCGTTTGTGGTAAACGATAACGGGTACTCTGTCGCCGCCGGATTCCGTACCACGTTTCTGAAGAGCATCATCAGAAACCCATCCTTTCGTGCCCACAACAGTGTTGGCCGCAACATCTGTCCAGACCAAGTTGATGATGTTGGCAGCACTTGACGCAGAGGTAGACAACTCCATCCACTTCCTATACAACGCTAGAGCCGTCCGACCAGAGTAGTCCCCAAACCCAGAATACCCCGTCCGACCTGGCCGGGCAATGTTATACGCATTAAACACGGCCTGGGTGTAGAAGTTGATTCCTGGCAGGTACTGGCCGATTTTGGTTGCACTTTGTGAGAAAGAGTTCTCCGTCAGTGAATACACGTTTGACATCCCTGGCAGGAACAGGCTCTCGTGTGTGAGTGTCGATACATTTGATTTCAAGTCGTCTGGTACACTTGCATTACCTGTGCCGATTATTCCCCATAGAGGCTGAATATCGTTGATGGCCATGTCTCCGATGTTCTCGACAGCCCACTGGGGAAGACTTGCTGCGTTGGCGTAGCTCTTGGGCTTGAGCTGGGTTACTTGCAGGCCATCCAAGTTGGTTCCATTGTATCGGAACCGGACGGTTTTGACTACGGCACGGAATGCACTTGCACAGCTGTATATCGGAATGGTCCACTTGGAGTCTGGATCCGGGATGAGATTCGAGCCATTGTCGGTACGTCGGGCGGCTCCATAAAGGAGGCCACATCCGACAAGAGTGCTGTTCATGTTTGGCAAGTCGTTGGGTGTGACTCCCGTGCAGGAAAGGGCTATGTATGTTAGCTACAAATGAATTCATGCGATAGCACGGCGATAACCGTACCGACTGAGTAAAAGTCCCTTTTGCTAACGGCAAATGGGTTGCCTTTGACTGTCTTGTTTCGTTCGGACGGGGTTGCTGGCAAGTCTGCGAGATACTCGCCAAAGGTGCTTGAGCTCCGTAAAGACTGATACTCAATAGCGAATATATTACTCCTGTCATCGGCAGATGTTTGATTTACTTGTGTTGAGTTTGTCTGAGAGATCAAGCCAAGTTTTGCATCATTCCTGGTAAAGTTCTTGGGGTTTCGATCGGTCAGATTGAAAAATGCCATAGTAAGAAAATTCGACATCCAAGCAGCATAGTATGCCTTTTCTCGAATGTCCAGTTCACTCTGGCCATTGGGATAAATTCCAGGGCTAGGCATCGTTCGCGATAAATTCGAAAATCCACCGTGATCTATCAATGCTAGGCTCTTGACTTGTGGCTGTGCACTACCATCGTCCAGTCTAAGTGTAAAGTCAAACGTGACGTTCATATCGACGCATTTCGTCTCCGGTTCGATAAATAATATGTCTTCGGTCCACTCGCTGCCATATTCGTGCAAGGGTCCCGGCACGGAATGGCGGCGAAAGCCTATGCCGCCGGCTTCTGTGTCGACAATGAGTCCTTCCACGACGTGGACTTTCGACTCTGGGATGAGCATGGAAATTTGACGGTATGCTGATTTAATGTACCATCCTACTGGGCTAAAACTGTCTGTGGCATTCAAGTAGGCCCTCCACTGAATATCAAAAACGCTGGAGACTGGCTTCGCAAACTGCTTTGCTCCGTCACGAAACAGATTCACAAGTGGAGAAGGTATGCTTCGATCGATGATGGTGTTGTTGCAAACTTGAGCAAGCCCCTTTTGTGTGCAAGTCTGATTCATCGTCAAACCAGGACAAGCCGCATTTCCGCATGATCTCGTAAATGGCGCTGCACTCCGGGGCGGCGTCCCGTAGCCAAATGCCGAAGTGTCATTGATAAAGCGGAATTGTTCGAGGTTAACAGATCCTAGTGGCTCAACAACATCGTACAATCCCAATGGTGTCATAATGGAGGCCAAGGAGGTTAATGCTAGAGCCAATGTTTGAAACCACATCAGATAATTGACGCGTCGTGGGACTCCTTGGCGAGCAGCAGTGTCTGTATTTAGAATACCCGGCCATAATGAAGAGTGTAAAAATCGGCCGAGAACAGACCTAGACCCCAGAGTTAGATTGTGGCATAGAGCGGGCAAGGCGAATGTTGACCAACCAAGAAACTACTGAGTTTCGATTTGTTATAAATGCGATGAGTATGAGTGGAACTAATAGGGGAAGTAGAACCTGTACTGTCAAAACAAATTAGGGAGTGTATAGATTTCACGAAATGTGAGAGACTTACAAAGAAAGACGCCCGCTGCAATGAGACCGGACACTTCCCCCACTGAGAGGTCTGCCATCATGAGCCACAATATCCAAGATCATCAACGTCAAGGTTCACAAACTTCGACATTTTGTATTTCAGGGAATAAGGTGGGCTTATGTGCCATGAGCATGTTAGCTTGTTCCTGGGGTGCGGTTGTTGCCAGGATCTTCAGCCCCAGCTGATCCAGAGGGCCCTGGCAATGCATGAAGACCATAACGTTTTCCCACAGAGAGCATCTGTACACTGCAGCCTTATGCGCCCGAAGGATGTGTATTGACTGCGCCAATTCCTCAAACATCTCAAGTCACAGTCGTGCGGCTAAGATCGGAAATTTTGAATGCTCTAGCCTCATTGCTCGTTATTGGGGATAGAGAAGTGTTTCGGCCATGTTGAGGGCATCGCAACTGAGATTTGTCAAAAATCGTATAACAATGTACATCTAAACTCTATGATGAAAGTACTGGTATCTCGTGAAGTGAAAAGCATGGTAAAAAAGCGAAATTATCCCTCTGGTCAAGATGTCGGGCTGGATTCTTCGGCGGCCTTGGCGGCTTCTAGAAAAGCAATCTTCTTTGCCTTGTACGGCTTGAGAAGTTTCTTGTTTTCTAATGCCCTTTGTGCAGCTTTTTGGGCAGCCTCTTTCTTCTTCAGAGCTGTTCCAGTTGCGAGAAGCTTGTTCATCTCACCCCATCCATCCAAGTATACACCTACGGTATACAGCGGCATTCCAATGTCCTTGTCCTTGCCTATCCCTGGCATATCTTCGTAGCGGATGAGAATCCCTTTTGCTCCAATTTCGTTTCGTAAAGCCTCTTTGGAGGTGAAGTTTGTTTTCGAGATGGCGCTCGCCGCACCATTTTGCGACTCAAAACCGGCTTCCCCACTAGCCTTGGTTCGTGTTTCGTTGTTCATGATGTGATCCTTGATTGTTCTCGCCCAGAGTGATTTGAGCCAAGATGCTGTGTTGGCAAGCCCACTTTTGGGGTCAGAAACAATGGCAGCTGCGACGTATGCTTCAAACATGTCGGCTTGGACCTTGATGATATCTTTATCCTTTGACTTCCCTCGTCCATGTAAGACTTCCTTCTTCAGGTCAGGTGGTAGCTGTGCTTTAGACTCTAAGCCATATTCGCGAAAATATTGCGCGAGGGTTGTATTTCGAACCAATATTTCTCGCAGCTGAGAACACCTCCCTGATGGCGTGGTTGGAAACGTCTGGTATATCAGGCTCGAAGCCATTAATTCCAAGTAAGCATCGCCTAGCCATTCGAGACGTTCATAGCTAGGGTTCGAGCCACTGATACCCGGATGCCGGAATACGGTGTCTTCAAGCCCTTGGTTAAATATTTTGGGGATGGGAGGGAGACTTGAAGGTATCTCGGTTGAAACCCAAGGTGTTAATGTAAACATCGTTGGGATTTGACCCAACGTGTCGAATTTTGGCGTTTCATTATTACTTTCTGGAGGAGATTGTCTTTTCCTTTTGACATCCTGACAAGGATCGCTGGTCGCAGCTCTTTTCGACATATCTTGATCTATGAATACATTGAGTTGAAAATGAAGACTTCAATGCTCAACAGCTTACCCAGCCAGACAACACTCCGGTCGCCCCACCTCGGATGAAGGAGCCAATCAGTGGTTTGTCAATCACGTGTATCATTTTGATGCGTTGCGCTTGCTCATCTTACTGGTTGCTTATTCGAGACGCATAGGTTGAATTGTAGCATAAATGTGGTAATTAATGACATAGTTTTATCCAATTATTGAACTACTTTTTATCTAAAAAATCTGCACGTCTCGCAGTCTGGCATCTGAAGGCTATCGTGGTGGAAGCAACATATTGAACAAATTAAGCAATTAGTGGGTCCGTGCTTGCAAGCCACGCAAAGCTCCTTGCTTGTCATCCATTCCGCTTCAGTCCGGCCTGGTCTCAAAAAAGTTGAACACCAACATCAGCAACCACAAGCATGCCAAGATGAGTGTGCCACGAGCTAGGTTATTGGACTTGATGAAGGTACGATCATAGTCAGCCCAATTGCTATTGTCAGGCTAACTCTCGACAGGCGCAATGCCAAGTCTTCGCCACGACATATAACCCCGACGGCGTGCGCATGGGCAACAAAGTCTTGCGCCAGCGATTAAAAGGCCCGGCCGTTGCGGCATACTACCCGAGAAAAGTCGCTACGATTAAGGATGTGAAACGGGAGTTTGGACCAGTTCTAGCAACGTGGGATGATGCCGAAGAAGATCGATTCGAATACATTGAAGAGTACGTTGCGCAAAAGGCGGCCCCCCCCCAACGGAATTGTCCAAGGTACTGACTGGCTATCTCTAGGTTGAAGCAACGCGGAAAGAGCGCGCCGAAGAAGAAAAACGGCCCCCCAAGTATGTATAGGAATTGAGTGAGGACGAGATGACGTGCTAACAATGTAACCAGCCGAGAAACCAGGCAGGAGACGATAATGCAATGCAATATTGCTGTTGAAAGCGACGGTGTGAGATTGAACTTTCAGCAACCAGACACCGATTTCGATCCGCAAATAAAGTCGGCGAGATATTCATGTCAATTAGACGGCGTGAGGGATCCGTAACATCGCGGTTAGGCAACTCCTCCCGCACAGAGTGTGTATATATACTGTACGAACTACCCATACATCTTCAATCAAAGGAATTGAAACAAGGATACCAAACGGGGTGGCAAAGTGACACCAGGGATGGCGTCGAAGTGGTGACTGCTGAAGAACAAATGTGACAAACGGCCTCCAAGGGGACGATCGACGTTTGATACTAAGTGGGTGTGGTGAGGATCGCGGTAGAGTGAAGTATGCCTCTCGGATCAATTCACCTGTTCCAGCATTTCAGGTGCAAGTTGAATGCACCATGATTCACTTTACTCGATGGATTTCTAAGTTGGTATGATTTCAGCGTGTCCTTGCGTGGCATGTGCCTGTTGATCCATGCAGCCTTGACGAAGTCGCCCAAGCACCTGCCACTTGACTGGCAGCTTGCCAGGTGTGAGCGGCTGCTTAAGATTCGTCCGTCAAGTCTGATCTGGTCTGGCTCGGTTCGTCTCTGCTGGGTCTACTCAATCAACCAGTCCCAGACCAGCCAAGTCGCCTCGCTTCGTTGTCGTCCTTCATCTTCCCCTTCCACCAGACCAGACCAGACTTTCTCTCTACTCCATTCTTCTCTCTACTTTACCCACTCTCTCCGGAGACGACACTCGCTGGGTTCTCGTTTCCTGCCATATATTTCGCCGTTTCGTCTAATCTGCATTTCGTACATTGCCAAACCATCTCTGCACCCGTCGGCACTTTCCTTTTCCTTTGTCAGGTCGTAATTGCGGTCCTGCCGTCAATTTAGCATATACTGCAGCCGTTTTTCATCGCACCATCTTTTTGTTTTTTCTTCCTCTCTTCCTCCATTCTCCATCTCTTCTGATTTCTTCGTGCCACTGTCTTGGTTTTCCCACGTCCTCTCTGTCTGCGATCTAACAGGTCTGTTTTTTTGAGTGAAATCTTCATAATCTTTATTGCCTGTGTCTCTTGCAAATAGGCACAGTCGTTTGTTATTTATCTCTTTTCGATACTTTCCTGCGTTGCCACTGCATCACGCTCGCCCAAAACATGGTCACTTCCGAATCTCGAGGCTCACCCCCTCAACGAACTGGCAGTATTCCTGGCCTCTCTTCCCAGGAAGAGCCCATGAGGGCGGGAAATGATCGGCCATCCTCGGTGAGTCAAGCCAGTGTAAATACTATTTATTTTGTTTCTCTTTTATCTCTCTCCTCTCATAATCTTGGTTGTGCTAATTTTCGTCCTGTGCATCCCACTCACCCAACCAACCTTCACAGCTTGCTGATACTGCCTGTAGGACAGCCCATCTTTTCCCTCAGGGCAGAAGAATATTCACGTGCTGGCCACTTCGAAGCTGGTCAATCAAGCAGGACCCAAGGTCAGTGAATCAAATAACAACAACATCCATACTGGATTCATGCTGACACAGTCGATCATAACAGCCGACAACCGAAGGATCCAAAATGACCGACTCTTATCCGATGGACAAGCTCTTGGCAAGGCTGTCAGAGCAGCAAGCCGTGCTCAATCAACAAAATGAGGCTCTCAAATCTGGGGACGACGATGGAAACATGTGTCAACGACTTCCTGGGCACACATCTTCTAGCAATTCACTTCCCATTACGCCAGCGACGGATGGCTTCTCCTCAACAGCACCAAGCACTCGCCCAGCTAGTGCTACTCTGGACGAAACTCGCCCCGACTCGGATGAAGTCCTCCGTCTCAAACTTCAGCTAGCACAAGCTCAAAGCAAGATATCCAAACTGGACCAGGAGTTGGCCACCCGTGGAATGAAGGGTGAAGCAGATCTACAAGGCATCAACACCATTCGTGGTATTGGTATCGGCACAGCTGTGCATGATAGTGCCTGGGTTAACACTGATGATGACCAGTCAGATACTAGTGATGCCTTATCAACCACAAATTTTACCCGAGCCCGGGGCATTTGGGGGACGACCAAGGCATCTTTTCCTGGTGGCGTTATTCAGGGAGAAGCCGTCGAACCACAGCCCGGCACATGGCTGGGAGGGCGAGGCTTCAACCACAGTTTCACTGATTCAAGCTCTTCATACCAGTTGATGGATAGCTACCGTGGGGATCGCCTGAGCCCAGATCCAGACCTCGTCATGCGCCAATCAGCCAGTCGTCGGCCGAATCGGTATGACCATAGAGTCACTAACTCTCACCACTTCAGCAACGCTGGATACAATCAGTCAAATGGACCTACAACTCCGTTCGAAGCAATGGGCGGACCAATGCCGTCTGGAAATATGCACCCACCTCCTGGGCTTGGTGCCATTGGCCTCGCGGCTTATCCTGGATATCAGCAACAGCAGCCACCAGGAACGACACTGTCGCCCCATGCGTCTGAATTTACATCCAAGACGCACTGGAAGAACGAGGTGAGCGCCTAATCTCAGATCTAACTCATGTGGTACCACATGCTAATTCTCGCCTCAGGGTCTCCCTACCGAAGGCCCGACCTACTTACCCCCAACTGAACCTCTCAACTATCGGCGTCTTCTCGACCGTAATGTGACATGCAATTGGAAATACATAGTCGACAAGATTGTGTGCAATAATGATCAGCAAGCTTCCATATTCTTACAGCAAAAGTTAAAAGTTGGCACTCCAGACCAGAAATACGATATCGTCGAGGCCATTGTTGCCCAGGCTTACCCTCTGATGGTAAACAGATTTGGCAACTTTTTAGTTCAGAGATGCTTTGAGCACGGAACTCCTGAGCAGGTGATTAAGATTGCACAAGCCATCCGTGGTAACACTCTCAATTTGTCCATGGACCCCTTTGGATGCCATGTGGTCCAAAAGGCATTCGACTCGGTACCTGAGGAGTACAAGGCAATCATGGTCCACGAGCTTCTGCGCCGCATCCCCGAAACAGTTATACATCGATATGCTTGCCATGTATGGCAGAAGCTCTTTGAGCTTCGATGGACTGAATCTCCACCGCAAATTATGAAATACGTTAATGAAGCTTTGCGCGGCATGTGGCACGAAGTAGCTTTGGGCGAAACTGGCAGCTTGGTTGTTCAGAATATCTTTGAGAATTGTTTGGAGGAAGACAAGGTCAGTTCTCTCTCTTTTCGGCAGTTGGTGGAATTGCTGTTGCCCCTTGACGTGTGTCTGACTTGTTTTGTAGCGCCCTTGCATCGAGGAAGTTCTCGCCAACATTGATATTGTTGCGCATGGCCAGTTCGGAAACTGGTGCATCCAGCACATCTGCGAACACGGCGCACCGCCTGACCGTGGAAGGGCGGTCGACCACGTCATTCGGTACGCCGCTGAGTACAGCACCGATCAGTTTGCTTCCAAGGTCGTGGAGAAGTGTTTGAAGATTGGATCTAGTGAGTTCCTGGGTCGTTACCTGGACCGTGTTTGTGAGGGCCGCCTGGACAGGACTAGAATCCCGTTGATTGACATTGCGAGTGACCAATATGGCAACTATCTGGTGCAGTGGATTCTCAACAATGCTTCACCTCAGCATCGTGAAATGGTGGCGGCCCACATCCGAAAGCATATGGTTTCCCTTCGAGGCTCCAAGTTTGGATCCCGAGTTGGCATGCTCTGCACCAACCACGCCGTCACCACTCGGCCTGGACCTGGTGTTGGACCCAGCATGGGGAGTCGCATTGGACCCGCGCCGCGATTTGCAGGGGCATATCGTTAATTATACCTTGTGTGTGTAGTCTGATCTTGAAGTCATTATCGCCTTTGCATAATATAAGAATTTTGCTTTATGAGACTCGCAAGTGATGTGACGAGGTTGTGGCATAAACTTGGGAATGACGCCTTTATATTATAGTATGACCTTTTCAAGTTGACGCTTCTTCGTAAATACACAATGCCCTCACGCCATGACTACTCCACAACTTCAAAATAAAACCTAACGTTTCCAACTCGGGTCCGTCGCTACAATTGTGGCCGTGACGGCCCGGTCAATACAAGCCCCAGAGCAAAAACGCCTCATCACCATGCATGATGAAAAATGAAGACAAACAAAATTGGACAGCTTGCGATGGCTCATGAAGCCACAGGTTCTGTTGATGATGACGCTTCAGCCGGGTCGGCGTCAAGCGGGGGGAAGTCGGTGTCAAGAGCCTTTGGAAGGCTGAGTTCTGGAGCCACCTGAGGAGTGTCCTTTTCCCAGGGTTTCTTGGGAGCTGCCCTGGAGCCGACGGGCTTTACAGACTGAAGAAGATTGTTAGCAAGCATATTTCACGGCTGTTGCAATAAGGAATGGTATATGCGTACGGGATCTCGGGCAATGGTATTGGGGATCTGTCTTATACCCGGAATAGGTTTCCCCTCCTGCAACAACTTGAGCATCTCGGCAAAGCCCATCGGATAACTGGGCTGATCGCCAGATGCATTCTCATCCGCCGCGGCCTTGCGATCAACGTAGAGGTCAGCCTTGGGAGCGGCTTGTTGCCAGGGGAGGAGGGGCTCTTCAGTCGAAGTTTGGTATTCCTCGGGTAGGACCTGGGGCGGTTTGTGACTGGGGTTTCTGGCCAGCCAGTCTGTGTATTTGGCAAAGTCGATTTGGACGCCTATGCGCTGAGCGTAGTAGAATATGCGGGCGTGGATGGCCATGTCTGATGGGGAGCCGGATGTGCTGGTGGGAGGGCCGAGGATGGCGGAGAGGCCGGACTGGATGGGTTAGTTTGGGTTTGGGGTGGAAGGGGGGTTGCGTACGAGGAAGGTTGTGTCTTTTTTCCAGGGGTATGTGTCGAAGGCTTTGTAGATGGAGGTTTCGTCTTGGAGGGAGCGGATGTGGTCTGTTGAGGGGGTCGCCATTTTGAGGGTTGGTTTGGGGGATGGGATTTGTGATGAGATGAGATGAGGTGTGACTGTGGTGGTGACTGAGTGACTGAGTGACTGAGTGAGTTTGGTGGAGGGAGTTTGGGTTGTGGTTGGATTTGTGGGTATTGCATGTGATGGGCTTGGAGTCTGGGGTAGCGGACAGCATTGCCATCGGCATATTTGATGTGTGATTTAAGAATCAATTTTGTAAATAATTTACTGTTAGTGGGCTTTTCTATTGTTTGAATAGGTTGGTTATATGCTCCAGATGCAATTGGTCCATGTCGGTTTATAGCTTGAAAGTATATTCGTACCGTGTTACTGGATTTGGCTGGGCATGTGAGCGCAAATGAATCTGCGTCAATTGAGCGTCTCATGCTGTACTTAGACCTGCATTTAAGTACGTTCCACACGATCCTCTCAATATGCATAATGACCAGGATCGGCCGTCGTTCGTTAAATAAACTGTAGGGGATTTGTTTCAGCTGCAAGTTTGGCACATGCCAGGGGGTGCTGGCGGAGTGATTACTGGGGCACAACTCTGACGGATCTCAAGCTTTATATTGCCTGTGAGGATAAAGATGCTTGACAAGAGTCTGCAAGACATGATGGTATGACATGGTTGGTGAGCAACTGGGCTCGGATTATAATGCCTGACAGCTGTTAAGGAGTTCGCGCCGCTGGAATTCAAGCTACATCCTTGGGATTATTCAGGAGCACGATACCTGAGGAATTGGAGAAATGGCGTGGGATGAGACGTCTGTTACGAAAGTTGCGGATATTTCCATATGAGTGGTCAATGGGGGTTGGGAATAGATGCAGTCTGTGGTAAAGAGTATTTGCCTGATCTAAGGATGCACTAACACATCATTGACCTGAATATGCTTTGGAATACAACCTGATATGAGATAGGTTTCAATGGTTCAGATACTTTTGACCCCCATTGTAGGTACCTAGGTAGGTATAGAGAGTGATAGAGCCCGTTCAAACGGTTGTCAAAGACCCTGTAATAGCCTGTACATTCCGCTTTTGGAAATCTGGATCCGACCTACTGTCATTTGGGTCACGGTGTTTGTGCAGGAGCAACCTTTCCTCGAGCCTAGGAACATCTTCTGTCCAGGCCGGCACAGAGAATTCGTCGAAACGGCCGCGATTCTCATCCTCAACTGGAGGTCTATCCCGTCGCAAGCCCCAAGATAGTCGCCAGTTGAAGGACTCAATAAGTGCTTCAGCCAACGACGCAAGGACAGCAAGCTGCTCGGCATTCGTACACCCGTCCTCGCGAGGGTCCCGGAGAAGAGTGGGATTCCATTTGGGTTGTTTCTTCCAAAAATATTCTGTCTCGTAGCCAATCAGCGGCTCGTCGTGGGCACAAAACGCTTCGTAGGGCCGATAGAATGAGCTTTGCATGGTATCACGCCACCGGAAAATGGGAAGGAGGCGAAGTTGCCAAAGCTCAGGGTGTTTTTCATCCATGCATGCCTCCGGTGCGTAGGCCATGATGTGCTGTGGTGTTGGTGGTAACTGGCATGGGAAGTGACGAGGGTATCTCAGAAACAGTCCCAGAAGTTTTAGAAATGGGTGTTCGCTGACTTGAGAGAGGACCTTGACCGAATATCGTAGCTCTAGGGGTGTAGCGCGAAAATACATTTTCCAACGCCAGCGGCGCCATTTGCGCTTGAGGTAGTCAATGATTTGAAAAGGCATGAGTGCGGAGGAAGGGGGTGGAAAGCGCAACACGCTGTTGGATGCTGGTGGGATTGAAGCTCGGTCTAAGAGCACATGCCGCTTTATTCTCGTATCATTGCTATTGGTATGCAAAGAAAGAGGTGGTAGATACCGAGGCTTTCGTCTGTGGCATGGCATGCATGTATCGCTGTATCGCATGCGGTCTGGTCACACAAAAACGATCTTGATACCCCATGAATTCTTGGCTTTGAATCGTGTTTGAGGCATGGGTATTAAGACGAGTTGGAACGTAATGATTGAAACATAAGACAAGGGGGTGCAGAATATCCGTCTTTTGTGTGAGGAAGAAGTTATGATTGAACGTGTAGAGTCTGGCACAGGGCATGTGCCAGAGGATGCCAAACTTGGCACTAGAAGACCAGAGATCTCCACCAAACACAGGGAATGGGAAAGAGCAACCAAGATTGAGCCCCTGCCTACCGAGTACTCTGTACACTTTGTTCAACTCCAACTGCTTACTGCTTACAACATACCAGACTCGCCTGTGTGACCACAAACTACCTAGGTATCAAATCACCATAGGTGTCAATAAATATCAATTGATCGGCATTGATTTGCATCCATGTCGATCCCGACAAGCTCCACACGACCACCCTCCCCATCCGCCAGCTCAAGGTAACTAGCTGGATTTAGAAGCTCCTCCACGAGCCTCAACCACCAAACACCAAACACCAAACACCACCGACCAACTCCACCTCCGCCCTACAACAGACACCACTTCCTCCGTCCTTCACAACCTCATCCTCATCCTCCTCGAGGGGCAACGTCGCTACAATATTCGGCTGGGCAGTTTCAGTCGCAAGTCGCTCGACGCTATCGGACACTTTCGACACACCCAAGAACATCGCAAGGTTCTTGGCATCTACGCCTCTTCCAACCTTTTGACTTGGCGAAAGGTCCCCAACCGCCGAATCCTCGCCTGCCCCCAAGCCGCCCAGATGCACCGCGCAGCCCTCAGAGCGTTCCGGACAACATCGACGTATTTCAGCGCCGTCCGTAACCTGTCCCGCGCCCAACGAACATCTCGCCGAGCTCTCTTCTCCGCTGCCAGTCTCAACGCCAATCGTCATCCCGTCGGTAATGAAACTCTAAGGTCCTCCATGTACTTTCGTCGTCTGCCAGTCGCGCTCGTCTCCAGCATCGTCGTCGGATACGGCGCCTGGTACTCGTATAACTCGACCAACGGTGTTCCTGGCGGACAGTCTGTCGCCCGCAGCTTCACATCTTCCCAGGGCACGAGTGATGCCCTGCCCACCAGGACCGTACTGGTAGTCGGCGCAGACGAGCTGAGGCAGGGCACCATTGTGGGAGAAGGGCCTATTCTAAAGCCAACGGCCGACGGCCGCCGAATCGTCGAAATGTTGACCTCGGAACAGGCCACCGAAAAGTTGAGGACGCTGGAGCAGTCCTTTTCCGTCAACAGAGGACAAGGCGTAACGAGATATGACTTGGTCCAGCTACCTAGTAATGATCCCATCGAGGACGACCATGCCGAGAAGATTGTCGAAGTTCCTAGTCGTTCTGCCGGAGCAGACGGAGCAAGCAACGACTGGATGTTCTGGGGCGTATTCGACGGGCACTCGTGAGTTCCTCCCATTCCTACATACTCCATACTTGCTAACACGTCCCAGCGGCTGGACAACATCAGCAACCCTTCGCGAAAGCCTAATCAGCTACGTCGCTCGCGAGCTTAATGAAACCTACAAGTCTGCCAAAAGCAGCCCGCCGACAGACGAAGCCATTGACACCGCCATCAAAACCGGCTTCAACCGCCTTGACCACGAAATCGTCCATAAGAGCGTCGAAAAAGTATTCAAAGCCAGCTCCAAAGCTGTCGCCGCCGAGCTCCTCCAACCTGCCCTCTCTGGTTCCTGCGCCCTCCTCTCCTTCTACGACACCCGCAGCAATCTCCTCCGCATTGCCTGCACAGGCGACTCTCGCGCCGTCCTCGGCCGCCGCTCAGAATCAGGCAAATGGACCGCCACCGCTCTCTCCGAAGACCAAACTGGCGGCAACTCCAACGAAGCAGCTCGCATGCGCAAAGAACACCCTGGCGAAGATGGTGTCATCCGCAACGGTCGTGTCCTAGGCGGCCTCGAACCAACCCGTGCCTTTGGCGACGCCGTCTACAAATGGTCCCGCGACGTGGCAGGCAAACTCCGCGCCTCATTCTTCGGCCGCTCTCCCTCTCCGTTGCTCAAGACACCGCCTTACGTTACCGCTGAGCCCATCGTCACAACCACAAAGGTCAACCCCGAAAAGGGCGACTTTCTCGTCCTCGCAACAGATGGACTCTGGGAAATGCTCACAAACGAAGAAGTAGTAGGCCTCGTAGGGCAGTGGATCGAAAGCCAAGCCTCATCATCCACCTCATCTACTTCACAATTCGAAGCCGCATGGTCCAAGATCTTTGGCTCCCAGAATAAACCGCTTCCCGTGGAACAATCCAAGACAGATGGCACAGATGGTCAACGCACGCCCATCCGCGTCCAGCAATGGGGTCTGAATCCCGATGCAAAGGACCGTTTTACCGTCAAGGATAAGAATGTCGCTACGCACTTGGTTCGGAATGCGTTGGGTGGAAATAACGATGAGCAAGTGAGGGCGTTGCTTACTCTTCCTTCGCCGTTTTCCAGGAGATACCGGTATGTTTACAGTTCTTTTTCATGCTTCAATTTTCGGCTTCTAATATTTTGTAGGGATGACTTGACTGTCCAGGTTATATTCTTTGGAAATGGCGCCAAGACTGGCGAAGTTACGATAAATCTGGATGCTACTGCCGAAACGGCCGAGCCTAAGCCTAAGCTTTAAGCTGTAGATTTGAGCGTGTTCAGATTTGCTAGAGTAGTAGTGTTGGTTGCATTTGGCATAACAGCTAGCGTGTAATATTGAGAATCAAAAACGATACTAGAGCGAGTCTTGTATTTTATCTTAGGTAACGGGTGGAGTTGGGACGAAATAAGAATTACAGATAATGCTTTAAGTGTTCGCAATTCGTGTGTTGTAGTGGGAGGTACTTCCACATCAAACGCCAAAGACCAGTCCCGATTGCAACAATGATGTATTTGGACGGGAAGGCGGCTGACTCTCAGACTTTGTAGACTAGACTTGGTCCTCTGGCCACAGCAACTTCCTGGTCCGTAGACAATAAAGCATCTTGACAAAGACACCCACCCAAACTACGATGAGGATGATTGTCATGATGGCCCCGAATATGTGGAGGCCTTGGCTCTTGAAATTGTCGCCCATGACCTCCGTGGCAACGACCTGCGATGTATTAGAACAAGTTACTAGATATGTGACAACAGTTCATACCAAGCCTGTGTTTGGAAACACAAACGACCACCACGTCATTTGGAAGGGCATCTTGTGCTGCCGGCGGGTATACTTCCAGAGAGATCCTACGGACACGAGGAAGAACCAGAGTGACAGACCCCACAGCCAGAGTGCCACGAGTAGTGACACAACTCGAATCACGTCGGCTGCAATAGGGGTATCGAGGAACTGGCTGGGGATGATTTCCCTTGCGTGGCTTCCGAGTAGTGCTACGGGAGGTTAGTGCAAACAGCAAACATGCCTTGACGGGGGAGCATCATACCAATGCTGGCGGCGGTGAATCCAAATGGTCCAATAGATATAAACTGAATGATTTAGCATGTGACCTTATCGTATGGATTGCTAACATACCACACCGGGCCGTTGCATGTCTCGTGGGAGCTTCTGCGTCATGAGGCGGTATATAAAGGCTGCGGAAATCATAAACGCAATCAGACACCCGGTGCCTTGTGTTGTTGCCGCGCAAATGGCGATGGCCGTCCTGTTGATCGAATGGTGGTATCCAGATACCTCGGAAGCGGCAATGAGATTGGCGGCAAAGGGGCCCGACAAAAGGAGCGGGTATGCTGGGAACACCCATGTTGGTGTCATCATGTGAATGGGAAGTTCTCTATCATGGTGTCAGTAAATTGTATTGCGTGGGCCGGCACCAGGATGGCTTACAGAGTCGTCCAGAGGATGAGGTACAAACCAGCGCTGGCTACAGCACCTAAACTAATATAGACCCAAAACATGACATCCAGAACTTGCAGCAGCCAATCACCACATGTACGAACTCCATATTGGCATATGTTTATTAAAATTATGGCGATGCTGCTCTTGTTAGTTCTGGTGAATGTTTCCGAAATGAGAATGCTCACGAGACAAACTACACTGCATGAGTAAGAATTGTTCAATTGGGGATGCATCTAGCTTACAAATGCTGGTATAAAAAGTGACTCGACTTGGTCGGTGAATGAATTTATGAAACTTCCAGGACGTATATAGAAGCGTACAGAGATCAAAATACAATTCATGAGGAAGAGAACGATGTTTAAGAGACAAAAGAAGATGCCGACTGCGACGATCCAACCCGCTTGATAGTACGCTGTTTTCTCGTTTAGCTTCCACATCATGGTGAAGTTTTAAAAAAGCATTTCTCACCAGAATGGAGTACGTTGGCCATACCACCGGTAGCCATAGTCTATGTAGTTGGTCAGCAAGACCGTATAACCGGTGCTTGCTTGCGCCATACCATTGTAAAATAGGTCCATTGGTAGCATGCGACACGATCCTTGAGAGTCACCGTGCCTCGGGGACGCAATTTCTCGGCCTTGTTTGCCACAGCATCTATACTGAGTTGGTTTGTTGGCGAAACATCCGTAGTAAAGGAAACTCCGGGGGGAGTGGCAGCAACATCGGAAGGGCCTGAAGCAAGCGACAGCATAGGCGAGGGCGCACCTTGAGTCTGCTGAATAGCATGCGTCGGTGTGGGCGAAAGCGAGGCAAAAGGGCGGGCTTGGTCTTCTTCATTAGATGACTCACGGCTGTATTCAGAAGAGCTTGGGTGTGTGGTTCTGCTGCCGCTTCTCACCACTTGGGCGTGGTTGGAGGCCATGTTGCCGGATCCAAGTCCTCTGGTCTTCGAGCTAAAAGCTTCGAGATGAAGTAGAGGACGACAAGCAGGCTAGGCTCGGCATGGGTGAAGGCGAGGTTAATATAGACAAGGTGGGTAAGAAAGACGATGTGATGCAGGACAATGGAGCCAACATTGGCCAAAGGCATAGTAATTGTCCTCGGGAAGGCGTTCGGATGGTCTCTAAGAGACTTGTTGTCCCCTTTCGATGCGTGGCCCAGCAATATCTTTGCGCGGGCACCTCCTTCGGGCCACTGTCGCAACGCCTCGCACAACGTTGAGCCGTGTACAAACGATGAATGCAATTCAATGACACTGGGGTTGGGCCAGCAAACTGGTGTTACCTTTAGGTAACCGTGATGCGATACTCGAGCTGTGTAACTGGCAGTGGAGCAGATTGGCCGTTGGAGAGTGCAGACATCAAATTCGTCAAGTTGAACGAAAGGCTGGGTTCCAAGTAGTGAAACAGTCTGGCCGGATATGAAATCAATGATATAGGTAATTTAGGCTGGTCCCGTGATGAAACGTGAGAGAAAAAGTTATTCTGGCTGTCTGAGTTTGCAGAGTTTAGTAAGGTTCAATGTTGAAATGCCCCTATGGTGGTTGCATGTGGATGTCTGGGGCTTGGATGTGGAGTTGCGGAATGTTTCGACTCACATCAAGTGTGGTTAAGTCTAGTCGAGTCTGGTCAAGCCTAGTTCTGGCTGGATAGTAGTAAAAATAGCTGGTCCACTGGAGCTGGTTCCTCTACCCCAGATTAGGTCCTCAAGCTTGGTGCATTTGATGCCAGGGTCGAGATGGGCAAAGTAAATTCTTTGCCGCACACGCGTGCGATTGAGGAGTGTGCCGGCTATAGATTTCGTGCCATACAGAGCCACGACAGGCAAGGAAGGATTACTGCGATACAAGGTATTGATTGTCGTAAACGTAGTGTAGGTGGAAAGGTGATTGTGGAGGTGCTGATGAGCTGTGCGAGCGAGATTTGGTTTCAATCAATTGATTTTGGAGAGAGTCGCTACGGCTCTTTGCCGATTGGAGTTTCAACCAAAATGACCTGACCAGGCCGACCAGACCGGCCAGACCAGACTAGGCCACACGGCTGCCGTGCGGCCTTCTATTACAATGCACCAGCGTAGACACCAAATTGACCCGACCAAAGTGCCCAGGAAAGCAAGAACATTGAACCTAAACTGGCAGGAGCACTGCATACATGCACCATCAATTGAGCCACAACACGTTTGACAGAATGGAACACGGCAAACGGACACATCCAACACGTAGGAACCATGGTAACTTGCGTATGGCAAATAACTCGCAATTTCTGACAGCATGCACGTTCTGTCGTCTGGATTATTAGTACTAAATTTGCTTCCTATTTCCTGCATTGTCCAACCTTGATTACCGCCCGAAGCTTGCAGTAACTTTGAGCAGCCCAGCAAGCAGTAACCCGCTTTCGGGTGACACGTGACGCTCGTCATACCACATGTCCATCCGTCCCGCTGTCGATAGTCAAGCCACGCAGCAACTCCACGAGAGACGACATTGCAACGAGAAGCAAGCAGTGTACCATTATATTTTTTGTTCTTGCCATCCAAATGTTTGTTATTATTGTTCCCCTGAAAACAGACCCTATCAACTAGATACCGCCTCCATCTACCTGGCCGCCCGGCCCCGGTTCGACTGGCTATCCTGAGACGGCTTCACGCGAGCAAGGAAAGCTCATAGAATGCGACGATAGAAACAAACAGCAGCCGGCAGCGACAATTTCACCTCACAATGACATTTACAAATGCCCCAGTCACCAGGCTGTTGGTCCTCGGGCTCGTTTCGGCCTCCATAGGTGCCAGCATGCTCGATGTCAAGCACTACTTCTACATCTCCATCGACACCCATCTGTGGAAGTATAAACAGTTTTGGAGACTACTAGCCTATCAACTATGTTATACAAACTCGACCGAAGTGCTGTTTGCAGCCATGTCATTATACAACCTACGAGTTGTTGAACGCATGTGGGGGTCGAGGAAATACGCCGTGAGTGCATCACCAGATTCACCACCACTACGCAAATAAGTTTGTTTCCACAGAGGCTAACAGTTCGTCAGTCATTCCTCGTCGTGTCGTCTCTCTTCACCGCCGTCATCCCTCCCCTGATACTAGTTGTGTTACGACCATTGTCAGCGGGATATTTCAACTACATGCCCGCGGGCCCGACTCCCATCGTCTTTGCCATTCTCGCCCAATACCACGCCATGGTGCCTCATGTGTACAAATACCGAGTGGCAACGTCACAAAACACCCAAACAAACGACTCGTCCGGTGTGACCTTGTCGGATAAATCATACCAATACGCCATTGCTCTGCATCTATCCTTATTACAGTGGCCCGGCTCGGTGTTAGGCGCCTTTGTTGGCTGGGCGGTGGGCAATGCTTGGCGAGGGGGTTTGATACCGGCCTCCTTTGTGACGTGGCGACTGCCAGGCTGGATGGTGGGACTCCGCTCTCACAGACGTAGTGCCGAGTTTGAAGGTTTGCGAAGACGGTTGGAAGGGGAGAACGGTCCACCTACAGGTGTGTCGTCGGGTGTTCAGGATGCGGGTGGTCAGCAGGCTGAACGAAGACGAACGATGGGGCAGCAGATTGTTGATCAGTTCCGAGAGGCATTGTGAATGTAAATTAGATACCCGTAGCTGGTTCATAACTTAATTGGCGAGCGTTTGCATCATTCGGAGATACATGGCTGCTTCGTCTGGAGGCGGGTCATGTTCTGCATCAGATTGCCCGCAGTCGGCAATCGACCATTGGCGAGAGGCGTGATCACTCATCTGCACTCCCTCCAATGCCCCCGAGGACCGCCTTGACGAGTCGGTGGCTGATCTCACCATGACGAAATCACAATTTGACACAACAACAAGCCGATATTTTGTTATCCTGACAACCTTTGCCAGCAGTTGGTTTGAACAGACAAACGAAAGCCGCAGGGACGGTTTCAAAGGATCGGCACCATACAGGGTTCTTGTTGGCCAAGTTTAGTGGCCTCCCCTTGTCGTTGGGCATGGATCCCAGCCTCTGTGGCTGTCCATTCGGGGTGATCAGATGAATTAATTAAAAGGCTGTGATCCGAAATGCCGGGAAATTAGCACGAAAATTTTCATCGTTGCACGCTGAGCTGGAGAAGGTCGTCAGCAACGAGAGGTTTGCTGGGTTCCAGCGGAAGGGATAACAGCTCGTGCCCAAATGCCTCATCGGACGCTGGCATTGTCTGCTCCTTAAGGCGTATTCCGGACGACGGATCCCGGCCAACATTGCTTTTTATATGGCAATGCCTATCGGTGTGTTTATCAGACGAAAACGTGTTTGCTTGATTGGTCTTGGCAATGGACCCCCTAGAATGGGCATGACAAAGGCGGAACTGGCCACGACGGGATTGTTCCTGGACTTGACGGCAGTGCTGATGAGAAAGGACGAGATGGCAATTGCACAAATAGGTTGTCAGAATGGTGCATTCCTAGGCACACCTGGCTCAATGGTTTATGGGCTCCATGTCGATATTGAAGCTAAAAACGGGCGGCACGGGTCAAGGTTTCGGTGGGCACACGAGTGGTGCATGGTGTGGCCATCCTGCCGAAGTTCGGGCAAGTTTTGTCGTCAGATTCACGGAGTGAGGTAGTCTGAGGTTCAGAATTCCTTTTGGGCTCGATGCTTTTGCCGTCAAGGATGCAACTGGTAATGAAATTGCTGCATTTGTGAAACGGCGTGTCCGGCAAGAATTCATAGCCACGCAGTGGTGGAACGTGAGACCAGACTTGGCTTGACATCTGGAGGCAAGAGTGTGCAGGACTGGATGTCTGGTGCCTGGCAGGAGACCTGGAGAATGACCACACCGGACTGGGCCGGATAGCTGGACACTGCAGCTCTCAGTGCACTGGATGCCGGCCACAGGGGATGCGTCCACTAAGATGGCAGTTCCTGAGCGGCTGCGCCAGCCCGCAGTCTGCGCCCCAGCGCCCCCAGTGACGCCGAGCTTGATTGTGGAGGCTGCGCCCCACTTCCAACCGCTCCCCACCTATCGCGTGGCTTCCCATTCCCCCAATCTGCCCAAATCTGGACACCACTTTGGACCCAGTGCCACTTTCACATATTGATCACAGAGTGAAGCTGGACATGGGACCTCCTTTTCCAGCTCGTGGTTCCCAAGTCCACGTCCATTTCCATGTCCAACCTCCCAGCCCTGGTTCATGGTCTCACGGTCCTTTCCTGCCATCCTTCGCTTTTCCTCGACACACCTATCGTCCCTGAAATTAGCACGATCGCAACTTTTGGCTCGGCTTTACGACTCTGCTTGAACCTACATATTTGCTGACACATACTGCGCTCCTCGGCCTACCGATATTTGCTCTGCGACACCCATCTGTTTTTGACTCTCCCGCCCGAGACAGATAACGCGACTTGCTACCGACATAACGCACGAGACTCAATACACTTTATTTCTGTTCGGTCCTACTTGTACCTTGCAAACCAACCGGATAAGGACTCTATGGCGGTCTGAGCGACTGGTTGCTCTGTTTTGCAATCTGGCCGCCGCTCTTTTCTTTGTTCTTGTCCTTTAATGTGCTAATGACTGTCGACGAACTGGAGGATTAAAACCATACGATTAATACTATGAACGGCTACCCGACGGGTAGATCCCCATATGACTACGGGGCCTCCAACTTGACACCTCCGGACTCGAGCATCAATGATAAATCGGACGCTTATAGAGAAGATGGCAACATCAATGGGCTCGCGCAAGATGCGTCGCGTCGAAATCAAGTAAGGAAACCCACGTCCGGCGCAATACCAGACCAAGAACTGGCCCGGGGGGGGGACTTCCAGGAGATTGTGGACCTAACACGTTGCAGACAACCGACCCGAACTCAACGCCACGCTCGGCGCGAGTCGATCTGAAAGATCCCATTCAAATCCACTTGCTCACCGAGACGGCTCTTTCAGACAGCAAGGGATACGAAATTCTGTCCCAGGAGGAAGTGGACGAGCTGAAGAAGCAGGCAGCGCTTCTCACCCAGCGCGTAGAATCTACGAGATCGAACCTCGCCATCCAGTCCAAGTATCGAGATGCTGCAGCATCCATGGCCCGGCTCAAAGGCCCTGGCCAAGATGACCAACGGCGCGACCAGGAAGCTGAGCGCGAGAGGATCGAACTGGAGCGCAAGTGCGATGAGCTGGCTTCGGAACTGCTGGACCTGGAAAAACGACTTCTTGTACCACATCGGAAAATCGTCGAGCACACCGCAGCTATCCTCCAATTAACGCACAAGGCGAGCAGGAGGAAGACTGCGCCGCTGAATGGACAACCCGTCAACGGTATTCCTGGCAGCCCTGAGAGCCTATATACCTACTCCCACAGCAGAAATAGCCTGGACCAAATTGGCGACGACGCATACTTTGACGAAGCCGGCGGCTATCACTTGGACGGAATGGATCGATCCAGAAAGAACGCGATTGAGATTCCTCTGAAGTCCCCGATCCGTGAGCAGAATCAACTTCGAGTGGAATTGGACCGTATGCGAGAGGAGAATACGCATCTGCGTTCACAAACGGATGGGCTTTTGAAGAAACTACAAGGCCTCAACGTTTCGCTTCGTGACACCATTGTTCGATTTAATCCAGAGGTAAATCGAGCGTACGATGACCCACCGCGCATGTCTGCGACCCCCGAAATCAAGCTGGCGGATTTGCTCAAAAGTCAGGTTGAGTATCTGGAGAGCGGCTTGGTTGCCGTGCAGGCCGAGCAGGAGTCTTTCAATGGTGGCAGCCAGATGGGAGAGCGTCTTGAGGCAATGAACCTTCAGCTGCGAGATCTCCTCATGATGTCAGATCCTCACTACACGCCAACACCTCTGCCGTCAGACTCTGATGTCAACGGACAAATGGCATACCTCGAGGACTCTATTCGATCTGTCGACTCTCAGCTGGCTCGTGCCAATTCCTCCACCAAAGCAATAGACGAGTCCGGCCCTGTTCTGACTAGTCTCTGGGACACAATGCAAAGAGGTTTCGCGGAAGCCAAACAGCGCCAGGACGACCGGAAGAGAAGCCGAATCGACAAGGGCCTGCCCGAAAACGATGTGGAAATGTCTGACGACGAGGGATTCGACACGGATGAGCCCTACTCTCTGGACTCATTCTCAGACAGAGTACGGTGGATGCACACACAAGCCATTACTCTGAGAGATCAGAAGTATGTGCTCAAGCGGCAAATTAAGCAGCAGCGGGAGCTCAACAACAAGTCCGACGCCGAAAAGGACGAAGAACTGTCGAGAAAACAGGAGGAGCTCGAAAAGAGCCGACAGCTTTTGAGTCGTGCCGAAAAGGACGCCATGGACGCTCAAAAGATGCTGTCAGACACCATGGCCGACTTGGAGGATGCACGAAACGCCGCCGACGCTAGCGGAGCCGCCAAACTTGAGATTGAAGATCGCAATGCCAAGATTACCCAACTGGAGAAGAGCCTCAAGGCTGCTCAAAGCAGCTTGGCTGCCGCAGAGTCAGGAAGCAAGGGAACCGAGGGCCAGCTGGCCGCTCTCAATGCCCGCATTGATGACATCACGCAAAGCAAGAAGGAGGCAGAGGAAACGAGTAGGGGCCTGCAGCAGGAGCTGGCGGTCAAGGTGAGGGAGCTGGACGACGCCAAGAAGAAAGTGGACGACTTGGAATCAGAAATGGTTGATCTCAAGCTTGATCTCACGGTGGCCAAGGCGGAACTGGACGGTGCTTATGGAACCCGTGCAGAACGCGCGGCCGATCTTGCAGCCGTCAAAGAGAGCGCCAAGATAGAGAAGCTTGAAAACGAGATTAAGAGGCTCAAGAACGACATCGAGCGACTGAGGACGGAACTCACCGGTATGACAGATGAGCTCCAAAAGGTCACCAACCTATCCATTGCTTCAGAAAAGGACAAGTCCCAGCTGGAAGAATCCTTGAGCGAGGCAGAAAAGGCAAAGGCCAGCCTTGAAGGAGAACTACACAACACGCGCGGGAAGATGGCCAAACTACAAGAGGACCTAGACGGCGAGCGACTCAAGATTCACGGCGATGGTTCCAGACCCGGAGCCGGTGCGTCAATGCTCAGCGAGCGCTTCAGAGCGACCATGAGAGAAGAGCGCAAGAAGTTCCAAGACGATCTAAAGGTAAGCACCACACAACCATACATCCAAAGACAACACTAACCAATTTACAGGAGGAACGCCTCAGATGCCGCAAGCTAGAAGAGGAGCTCAGCAAACTGAAGCGCAGTTTGGGACCCGGCAAAAGTCCCCTAAGTCCACGGTAGATGTCTTATCCCATCAACTCTGGGCTTTCACAATTTTTACTTTTTTGCATACCCATATTCTTAATTGGATACAAAAGAATTGGCTGTTACTTTATGGATACATAGACTTTACTTTGTACATAGCATTGCATCTTTTGAGCATGGAGGAGGACCGGTGTTTTATTTGGGGACAGGCGGACAGTGGACGGGCAAGGGGCGGGGAGTATTCTGGATGTAGGATTGGGTACTTAGGTATAGAGGGTAGGACAATATACTCCCTTGGGCTTTGCATTTGCGTTTTGCTTGTCGATTTCACATGGGACGGTGTGCTTGCTACTTTGGTGCTGTGTGTGTTATGCTATACTTTAAAGCTAGTGAAGAGTGTATGTTGTAGAGGTGTTACTATTTCGAAGCATTGATGTAGGGTTCCTCTAGATGGAATAGGCTAAGGTATGGGGATTGTTGAAACGTACTGGTCATCTGGATACAATGGACAGAGCTGTAATACCAGGTATACCAGCACTTCAATAATGGCACTATACTCCATAAGGATTGCTCGCTATGTAGCACAAATAGATACAAGAAGCATGCGCAGCTACACCACACAAACACATGTACAACATGAAACTCTATCCACCTTCAGACAGAGAACCACGGGGTATCTAGATACAAAAATTCACAGGACAGTCCGTCCCCGCTCCAGTTCCAGGCAGGCCAGTGCTCAGATGGCAATCCTCCTGCTCTGTAGGGCTTCCCACTCACGAGACCCGACAATTTGAACCGCCCGACCTATTCCCGACCCAGTCTTCATCTTGCCATCCGAGCCAGGAAGTCTAATTTGCAGCTGTGCTGCTGGATTTTGTAGACGAGTCCTGACGGCGTCAGTCGTACGCAGCATGGAAGATTTCTTAAGCACAGAGTCTTGCCAGGCGTTCCAGGCGGCAAAGTCCTCCATCTGCTTGGCAGCATGGTATTGTGGAGTTGATTTCGCTGGCTTCCACGCGAGCTTGTCCTTGGGCAATGTAGAAAAGTCAAAGACCTTGGCTGTGGTGGCCATTCTCACAAGCTCGCCTAGAACATCTTTTCCTTCTGCCACCACGAGCGCCTTGCGCTGCTCCGCTGCCGTTGAGGGTTGCTTGAGTGGCTCTGCCAACCAGTCGTGGTTCTGCTGCTCCGTCATTCGCGCTCGGCGGTTGTCTTCTCGCAGGTATCGGACTGCAGATTGCAGGCCCTCAATGTCCTTCTTCAGTGCGTCCATCTCACGTGCAGTTGCGACAGCCCGCTCTTGTCCTGCCTTCATTCCAGCCGCATCTGCACCGTCGGCATAGGCCCGGCTGTCGCTGGCAATCTTCTTCCACTTGTCTCGCTCGGATTCGAGGCTCTTGAGTTCTCGGTCCTGCTTCTCAATATCCTCTTTGAGATTGGCGACTTGTTCACCCGATGCCTCAAGCTCTTTCTGAAGACTGCCGATGCGTTCGATATTGGCCTGTGCATCACGCATGCGCGACTCCAGGGTTTCAATCTTGAGAACAACAGTGCTAATGTGCTCATCCCTGAGGGCAATTGTTCTGCGAGCTTCATTGTGTTCCTCCTTAAGGCGTCGTAGTTCCTCTTCAGCATCAACAGGCACGGTCTTGAGAGCTTTTAGCTCTTGAGACCGCAGCTTCCATGGGGCAGCATGGACTTCAAATTCCTCGGTCTGGTCGAGATCTGTTGCCAAGGCAGCCACGTCACTGATTTGTCCAGTAACAATACGCAGCTTGGTAAGGTACGCAGAAAAGGTGTCAGTTTCTGAGGCTGATGTAGCATCCAGAACAGCTTGGTGAATAGCGTTTTGAATTTCGCCGTATGTGAACGGATCTGTTCGTCCTTCATCTTGCGTGAGCAACAAGTGTACCTGGTTGCCAATGGATCGGGCCAAGTTCGTCAGCTCGCGACTGCTTTGTTCGCAGTCTTCAAACACTGACTTCGTGTCAGGAAGCAATGAGAGCGACCGTGTCTTTAAGTCTTCCAAGGCGCGCACAGCCTTTCCAGCCACGACCTTTGTACTTCTTGTTTGCGTAATGACGGTGTCCAACTTCTTTGCAAAGAGCTGGCACATCTCGTCCTCCTCTTCCTCCGGAATTGCGCGCTGAATCATGCCCTTTATTATGCTGAGAGATATAACGGCCGAGTCGAGATGGCTCTGCACAACCAGCGATGACATGTATACTTCGTCTGCGAAACTGGGCAAGCCATTTGAAATATGCACCTCTGCCAAGTGAGACATGAGAGCGATTGTTCGCTGCAGTTCTTCGGCGCACTTCTTTTCCTTGAGATCGTCGCGACGGAGACCGTCGATCCAACCATTTAGCGCTCGTTCAACAGGTTCAAGCTCAAGCAAGGAGTTCTGGTATGCTGAGAACTGTTCAGTGGTGCAGTGACTAATATCATTGACGAATCGATCACACACTGCTGCCACCCACACCAGCTTGTCAACGGCGTCGCATCCGGCAAGTACATCGTCCTCATGACCTGGATGAGGCTGCCCATTGATGCGCTCTTTGATCAGTCCATTCACAAGATTCGCCTTGAAAGCCAGTCTTCGGAAACGCAGTAGAGCGAGGACCGAATCCTGATCTTCCCTATATGAGTCTGGTAGGAAGAGCTTGACGATTTCGAGGTGCTGCTCTGCTTCTTGGGCATCCAGGCGCCGCAGCTCCAAATCAACAGTTTTGACTTGTGCCTTTGCAACCGAAATCTGGAGCTTCATGTTCAAATCCATCATGGCTCGTGACCGGTCGTTCAACTTCTCAGATTCGCCTTCGGTCACGGCTTGTGAAGCTCGCATATCATCCAAGTCGGCTTGCAAGCTTTCCACAAGTTCGCGAAATCGTGAAATTGTGTGAGACATGTCGTCGATCTGCGATTGTTGTTGTCCTGCTCTTCGTGCTTGCTCCATGATGACACTGTCCTTGAAATCCAAATCCATTTGCATATCCTTCTTGTCCAGCTCGTGGATGACGATCAGCTCATCGCCGTCCTGATTCAGCTCCTTGAGCCCGAGAATCTCATCATCAAGTTCGTCTATGTGGTTAGACAGGTTTTGGTTCTTATTCGTCAATTCTTCAATCATGTTCTCGAATTCAAAAACATCTCCAAGTCGCTCTTTAAGTTCCAAAACGGCATCTTCTGACTGGACCAGTTTCTCTTTTGTCAAGTCATGTTCATCTCGGATTCTCGCGAATTCCTTGACGTCGTCTTCAAGTCCAGCAATCTGATCGCGCAATTCCTTCTCCTGATCCTGCGTTATGTCACGCAGTCGTATCAAGGCCTCACGTAGGCGTTCATTCGTACTTTCCATCTGCATCCAGCCAGCGCTGGCGCGTTCTTCAGGCGTCATTCCCTTGCTGAAATCTGCGTTCTCAGCTTCCAGCAGTTCTACTTTGAGCTCCAGTTCCTCTGATTTCAGCTTCAGTGCCTCCAGTTGCGCTTGGGACTCCTCAAGATCCAACTCGGCGATTTGTCGATTTACAACAGACAATTCAAGCTCGGCCTCGAGGTCGGCCTGCTCTTTTTCAATAGAAATAAATCTGGATTCCGCTTCCTTGAGTTGATTTCGTAGCTCAGAATTCTCTTGCTGTTGGGGTTGATACTTTTGTTGAAGCTTCTGAATAATACCCTCAAACTTGTCTCGTTCGCCTTGAATCCTATCTATTTGAAGTAGCTTATCTCGATCTTGGAGTCGTTTACGTTCAAGAACTTTCAGTTTCGCTTTCAGGTCTTCGTTTTCGCGGTTCAGGGCGGCATTAGGGGTAGATCGGCTGGCCGTGGTGGTTGGGGCTGCGCGTTTTGTAGGCGGAGGACTAGATGACGCCCCTGGGGACGTTTCTGCCGCAATTCTCTCGAGTGCTTTTGCTCTTCCCGTAGCTGGACTCGTCGGCTGTGGTGACAGTATCTCCCCATCGCTCTTCAAGGGAGAAGCTGGCCCAGTATCATCGGCTGAGCCACTGTCACGCCCGGCCTGAGAATCCACAGATGGCGTCCGTCCCGAGTCTGGTCGTGCAAGTGGGCGCATAGATCCTGGAGGCCGAACTCCGCTCACAGATCGGGTATGAGCTGCACCGGTGCGGGATGCTACAGATGAGATGGACGATACTCGTGTCGTACGTGAGGCAGGAACAGCTGGCGGCCCCATTGAGGTTCTCTGTCCGCCGACAGACGTCCTGTTTCTAGCTGCTCCAACTGCTGACGCTGACGGAACTCTGGCATTTGATGGGGTACCAGTTCGAGAAGCAGAAGTGCTTGAGGCAGCGCTGAGCTGTTTCGTTGGGGATTTCGCCGGAGACCTCACGAGACTGGTAGGGCGAGATTTTGGCACCGGGCTGGGGCTTGGAGCATTCAGACTCCTCCTCTTAGCGAGGGCAACGTCGCCGCTAGGGGCCGCCTTTGTTGCTGCCGGATTGAAGCTGCTGGGGCGGGCTGGTTTGCGAGAGGTAGGTTTGGAGCTCGGAGGTTGTGAAACGATTGTTGCCATCATCGGTTTGACGAACATACCATATCCCATAGGACAATCAAAGTACCTGACTCCTTGGACGCTGCCATCATTTTTTCCACTCTTGTCTTCGAGCTCAACACCAACCCACTCTCCAACCTGGAAGTTGGTCTGGCCAGCAAACCGAACGGTGGCCTTACGGCCATCGCTGAGCTGAACTATCTGGCCAGGCTTGAAGTCCGGCATTATGAATGAAACAATGAACGTAGGATCATCGTGGTGCCGCAGTCGCGGAGAGGGATTCGGGGTGGCGGTGATGCTCTGAAGCTGATAGTGTCGAGATGAATGTCGTCAGGGGTCGAAGGTGGATGAAGCCCACACGAGTTTCCAAGACAAAAGTAAACCAAACCCAAGGCGAGCACAGAGCAGTCTCGACGCGTTTATAAGCTGTAGACGCGCCACAGAGAGCATTGTTTAGTGGCTGCAAGCCCCAAGACCCAACTTGGACACGGCAGTAACTTAGTGGCCCCAACATTCACTGTCTGGTTACATGTGACCTTGAGCCAACCCGCTGGACTTATTGGCCAGCGGGCCCCAGGTTGATGCCTGCTGCCTCAGATGTGAGGCTCCAGCACGGTTCCTGGTACTGTGGGGCCGTGCCTGCTTGGTGCGTCTGGTTATCAACATCTGAAACCACAACCAGTCAACTTTCCTGTCTGGGTCACACAATCCATCTGATCTCTCAATCAATCATTGTGTTGTAAACTTGGCACGCAATTCCGCCTCACAAACTCCGATTCGACTGGCCATGGACACTTTCGACAACTCTCATACAGCACACAAACTCTCATGGACTTTGTGCCTGCATTCGCAGTTCGCCAAATGGCACAAGTAGTTGCACGAATTACCCCAAATTGAGCACTCAATTACAAAAACTAATCTTATCCGGTGTGGCCTTTCCAAGGTGAGGAGAAAACCTTGGTGCTTTCACAGCAAAGCCATCTTCTTTCTAAATTTTTATCATCGATCTGGCACAGCCAGGTCGTTCTAGTCTTCAATACGCCGCGTCTTTCCTCATGGAACTGCCATGGGATGTCTTTTCTGTCCTTGAAATGACAACTTCGTTCGGCGACCACGTTCCATACATCCAAATGGATCCTGTTTCCAAGCCCTCGCCTCTGGCTTTCATTAATGCCGAAAGGTTCCCTCTCTCACCCATTCCATCACCTCAAATGCCATCCTCCGCTCAGTTGCTTCATCCAAGCCTTTCCCTACTGGTACTCTGACGACAATCAATCCGTTGTCCTTTGAGCTATCCAGTATGCCTGGTTTGGTCCCGTCGTCTTCCGCACATTCTTCCACATACACAGCCAAATCAGGATTTGGGATTCCGCGCCAAAGGCTGGCGATCCATTTCCAATGATCCACAAGTGTGTATTTGTCCGAGCTGGTCATGGCAGAGGCATATTTGTCGGCGATGGTCAGACTAAAGCCACCCTTTACCAAGGCAACTGGCGTTTTGGGTGCAACGGCAGGCCCTCTATCATCTTCGGGAGGGGTGCATGCTTCGGTCGATAAAGCTTGCGCAACCTTTGCGTCCTTTTCCTGGTTCTGGTCCTGCGCATTCCATTCATTACAACCACCTGAGATGTGATGGGAAATCTGTTTCGACTTTTGCCGCCAAGAAAGAATGGTCTCGAAGTATGATGAGAGCACATGATCCGCGTCAACATCGTCGCCTTTTCCGACCCTGGCAGGAGTCTTTACTGAAACACCTTCATGCTCGTCAGATTCGGCTGACCAAACTTTGAGAGCAACATCTCCACCGGCCACTATTGCCTTCTCTATAGATCTGCCAACCTCAGCGAGAAGACTTTGGTTAGCTTTCCCTTCAACAGCAATAAACGCTCCTCGTTTGTCACCACGCGGACCGTGCCGACCTGCAGAAGGCAACGGTGAAGTGATACTCGACAGAATGTTTAATCTTTGAGTCAAACTTGGCTCCTTTGTCGCCATTGTCTCTAAACTTGTCGAATGTGGCTCCGTCGCAGGTGAGACATTTAATCTCGTTGACGGGATGCCCACATGCCTACTATCCACAGCTGGTGACTTCGACGGCGAGGGAGGAATTGACGTTTGGAGAGGCGGCAAGCGAAGAGACTCGTCAAACCCACTGTGTCGGCGGTTTAAGGATTCTTTGTCCAGTGACCACGAAGAGGACCCGGGCGGCCGGAGAGGTGGTGGCATGGGACCGCTCTGGGACCTTGGAAGGCTGGCCAAGTCTGGCAGAGTCGTTGCGGCGTAATGCCTCATCAAACCGGCTGCACCATCCGGCGGCGTGCGTCTCAAGTCTGGTGGTGGTGGTCTGGTTGTGTACGCTCCATGTGTTCCAGCAATCGCATGGTATCCGCCAGCACCGTTCGCACGTCGCCGTTTAATCTCCGGGGAGCTCGGTTCGCTCTTTTCCACATCTCTAACGGGTGGCAGCTGGTGATGAAACGGCAGCCCACTGGTCGGAGATTGCTCAAAGCTCGATCGACGAGACAAGGCACCAGAGTCCATCCGCCTCATGCCTGATTGGGGTTGAGACCCCAGTGTGAAGCTTCCCGCTGGTGATGTCAAGTATGGTGTTGAGGGTGTCCTCGGAGTCGAAATAGAACGGCCATGACACTTTGGACATCGGCCATGTTCATCTGTCGGCGATGTGCTTGCCCAGTTGCTCTGGTTCTTAGCCCCCCTTCGAGGCTGGTATCGATAGTTCGGATACTGATGCTGGTGACGTTGCTTCTCTTCCTCTGCAAGCTTCTTCCAGTTCTCCTTGACATCCTCGCTTTCGTGTTTCCACTTATCTCCGATGATTTTGGATATTTCAGGATTTGAAAGCTTTGGATTCTCGGCAGTAACTTGGGACTGATGGTGCTGGCGATATAAAATGAACGCTGAGACAAAACACGAGTCAGCTGGTCATCATAAGCTTCAGTGCGGGGATGCAAAGATGTCAAAGACAAGACTCCTCCACGAGATGTATCGTGGGATGATGCTTTTGGATAGGGATACCAAGTCTCCCAGAGTGGTGGAGCTGGAGGGGGGCGGACATTCATGGCAAGCTAACAGCTTGCGCGTTCCGACTCACCATTTCTTGGTCTGGGTATCTTGGGTGCTGGAGTACACAGACATATTATATCGCGAGAGCCATCTTGACCAGAGGAGCTGATGTTGAGCGGCTCAAACATGCCGTGGTTGGCATTTGCAATGTTGATAGTTGACGCTCTCTTCCTCCCCGAACCCGATCTGAAGGGGCTAGGGGACTGTCTCCCGTCTGTTGTCAGGTTGAAGCCTCCGCTGCTCCTCAAAGGCTTCTCAAGGCTCATGTGAGGATGAAAAGAAGCACTCACGGTTTCCATGTCTCGAGTGGCCAAGGGTAGTACTTGGGTCATGGTGTGGCAGTCGGGGGGCCAAACAACGGTGAGAAACAGAAGGTGGCAAGGATGCTCACCCAGTCACGTCCCAGGCTTATACCATACCCCAACCCGTGAGATTTTTTGGGGGTCGTGATGTAACTCTCGGAGGAGAAAGCAGGAAACATGAGAAAACAGACCAGAAACAAAGCCCGGACGGCTAGGGATAATAAAGAATGAGGACGGGCGCAAGTACAAGAAAAAATTGGGAATGGTGGGAAAGGCTGTTGCCAGCGAGCATGCTCGCTGGTATTCTCACCCTCTGGACGAGTGTCAGCTCTACCACGTTTGACAATGAGAACTGGCTCGCCGACAACCCGCCTTTGGATAAGCTCATGGCTGGCTGGCTGGTGGCCGCCATTATCTGGCTCGACTGCTTCGCATTCTAAGCCAGTGGGAACTCGTACATGTCTCGGGAGACCACCAATGTGGGTTTGGCAGCCAGCCCCAGTTCTGCCAGAAGGTTTCGATCGCCTGTCCAGATCGGGCTCCAGGCAGAGCTTATTCCTTTGTCCGGCGAGGAAATGTATCTCCAGGAAACGACAAACTCTCTCCGCTTGGAGCTCTCGGCACTTCATCGTCCTTACTCTGCCTTTAAGATTCTACCTAACTTCCGGTAACGGATAGGCACCAGGGGACGTTTCAACGGCTTCCAAACATCTTCTCAGCATGATCAATAGTGCCAACGCCCTTATTTGCTTTCTTCCGGCCACTTCGGTTCCATTGGGGGCAGGCACTAGCATCCTTCATGGCTCAGCACGGCCGTCCAGCCTGCCCATAGGATCTGACTCTCATTCTGTCGAGCCAGGCGATCATCAGCACTGCAAAGAGTCCACTAGTATTTGCCTCCGTGTGGCTTCCTGAACATGAAGACCACCTTCACATCCGTACCCGCCCCAACCTCGCCCAAGGACGACAATGGCCAAGCCTACCCCCGCAGGAATGTAAGTCGGCTGGCGTCTGGAATGTCCAATGCCTGAGACAAAAGACGACGGGTCATCCGAACACGGCTCAGCGTCCTCCTGCACGTGACGCTGAATCTGCGCCCATCTTTGACGATCAAACTCTGCAAGTGTGTGCGTAGCCTCCCCGGGTGTCCCCGTGGAAGATTGGAAGACTGCGGCTGCGCGAAAGATGGTGTGATGGTGATGCGTAGGCGCGTATGTGGTGTGTCTGGTGCTCCGGCGCTCTAGTACTATGGGGGAGGGAGGCCTGCCAAGACGGCGGCGGCAGTGGACGGACCAGTTTTCCACAGTCCCTGGATGTCTCGGGCTCGCAGGCGACGTGGTGGACGATGCCTCGCAGAAGAATGATGCTGCAGTGCCATTACTCAAGACGAAGCTAGAAGACCGTGCGTCACAATTCACGAAAGAGGCGCCCTTGGAGGTCTCGCAACATTTGATTCTTGTCTTGTGTCTTGTGTCTTGTACCTGGGCCAAAGCCGTCTACCCAGAACAAGACGTCCACGTTTGTTGCCTTGATGTCACAATCCCCTCTTCTCTCCCTCTCTCTCTCTCTCGAATACGTAGAACATCTTCTAAGTCTCCTCTTTGCTACCTGTAAAAAAAAAGCTGTACAAAGACCGGCACGATAGTAAGTGCTCAGGAGGGGAGGAAAAGTGACAACAAAAAAAAAAAAGAGCCAAAACATGCCTTGTCCCCCGGCGCCGTCTGTTCCATCTCCAGTAATAAACACAAACGTTAAAAAACCAGTTCGTTTTGACTTTCCCCTCTAAAAACTAGGCAACACGGTAATGAGCAGCGGCTATTGGATGCAACTCAAAAATTAAATAAAACGGAAATCCCACAAAAAATGATACACTACGAGATGTAGCCACGTCCAGCCTCGCTGCTCAATAGCGAAGCACTACGACGAGCGTCGAGGAAAAGGTCCTCGCACTCGCTGACGTCCTGGACATCAATCTGGGAGCGGCCGTTTGCCTTTGCAAGAATGCTGTTGTGTCGGTTCGTCAGCGACAGTGTCTCAGACAGACTTTTAGCCCTCCAAGGCAGGAGGAATAAATTCTATGAACTGAACTACCCAGTCTCCACGTAACCAAGGTCACTAGGTCGGATGGATGAATGGGAAGCAATAAAAATCAGGAAGATGAGGCCCCAAGCAGGGGTTGGGCTACCAAAGGTAGAAAAGGCGAGAAGAAAAAAGGAAAAAAATTCAAGTCCAAGTACATACCTCGCTGGTGTCAGCAGCTGCAAGCAATACCGCAGACTAATTCGCACGCCATGGTCTGAAATCTTGTCGATAGCCGCATCCGTGATGGCCACGCCTTCGGTGGAGGCTCGTATCCGCACAATCTGCTTGATCTCGTCGGCCTGATAAGGGGCAGTGGGGATGATGAGCAGGCGTGCGAGAAAGTCGGTTGGAATGCCGTGGGCAGCGACAATGTCGTCAGTGCCTCTTATTGTGCACATTCCGCGATTTGACGCCAGTACCACAATGGGGGCAATCGGCGATTCCAGAGCTCGGTTGAGATAGGTGAAGCACTCTACGTCAAGCATGTGTGCCTATGCATAAAATGGTTAATCAACATTTGTCAATGTGTGGAGGGGGGAAAGGATTGTTGCGTGAAATTCTGTCTTCTTTCTTTCCCTGGTGCTGGGTTGGCCCCCCTCCCGCCCTTGGGCATGTTCCAGAATAGTGAAACATGGGAATTAACAAGAGAATGGAGGAGAATTGCTTAGCCCATCCCCCGTCCGTGAAAGGAAGAACAAGAATCTTGACCGCGGCACAGCTGGAGACATGAAATAACTTACTTCATCAATGAACAAGACGCCCGGGACGAGTTCGGCCACACCTTGATCAATGTACTTGCTGACAACTTTGTTAATCTCAGCGCGCAGCTTCTCCGTAATCTCCGTCATCTTAGGCTTCATCAGCTGGCCCATCATGCTCATGATGTCCTGACCGCCCTGCGGTCTCGCGTTGGCAACATCCAAATCATGCAGCGTCACGTCCTGCACGATTTCCTTCTTCTTGTGCACCTCGCCCTTTGGGATGGGCACGTACTCCTCGGCCTCGAGGTCGAACTCGGTCGCGTACGCGTCCGACCTGCCCACCCTCTTGCAGGCGCCCGTGTTGGCCTCAATGTAGATGACGTCCCCGACCGTGACCCTCTCCTTCTGAATCGCCTCGTAGATGCTGGGATCGAGGCGCAGCTTCTTCTGGCCCTTGGCGCTCTTGAGTCCGATGAGCAGCGTGCTGATGGTCTTGCCGTAGCCCCCCAGCGGGTTCTCTGCCTCCTCGGGCGTCAGCTCCGTCACCTCGCCCTCGTAGACCTCCTTCGTCTCCCGGACCTTGAGGCCGATGGCTCTTCGGAAGTTCTCCATCAGCACCTCCGTCTTCTTCACCTCCGTCGAGTAGATTTCGCTGCCGACAATCGGGCAGAATGGGATCTTGGTTCCCAGCTCTTGGCTGATGGCGAGCGCGAGTGCCGTCTTTCCCGTCCCTGGGCCGCCGGCCAAAAGGACGCCTCGACCGGCCATTTTGTGAGCTCGAATTAAGTCGACGACAACACCGCATGACTATTGATTGCGTAAAAGTAAACGTTAGCAAACCATTATATCGCCAGAAAAAAAAGTCGTGATGGGAAACGGGAGCTCATCAGTACCTCGCGGGCAGGAACTTGGCCCACAAACCCAGCTGCATTCTTCTCCGCGTGTCCATCAGCCTTCAATCCAAGGCCCTTGATGTGTGTGTGTGCTGCCGTGCGGTTATCCCGCTTGTTGCCTTTGACCTCGCTGATCTGGACCATTTTGGCGGTTTGGCGATGCCGTTGCCAGGTGCAGTCGTTTTGTCGTGGATTTGTTTTGTGAAGAAAATGGCCCTGTGCTCGTATCCCGTATCAAGTAAGCTGTAAAACCGTTATTTCGTGCTCCGGGACCGCGCAAAAAGATTAGGTGGTCGCCAATTCGTCAGCGTGTATCTTTACAAATTTCGCGATACGATTCTTTTTCTGCCAGTTGGAGCTCCCTGGTTGAGGCGTCGCGACAAACAATTGCAGCTTTTTGCGTCACGTGATTCCTTTGTGTCTGTCACCTACCCTGTAGGGCTCGGTCGTTCACGAGGGATACCAGTTTTCGACACTTTCCAGTAGGATTTAAGGTTTTGTGAAAGAAATTACAGTTACGATTAACAATATTAGTCAGTGGGTGTGATTGCAGTATTTCAGTCCATATACAGGTTCGTAAAGTCCACCAATAGTAAACAGCATCCTCAGGTTCTGAGTCTTTAAATGTGACGACATGGGAATATGTCTCCACAAATTTCAACGTCTCCAACTCTTGTTCTCGACTCGAAAGGCATGTTATCTCATCCACCCCAATACGGCAACTTGAAGGTCTAGTCCTCTGTCACACTCTCACGAGGCGCGAATAAAAGATCTAGACCAGGTGCGATGCAACGATGAAAGTTTCGTAGGCCATTTAGGCCATGCCCGGTATCGTCGAGCTACGAGATTGAATTATCTCATCTAACCTTGGCGGCTGACGCTGCGGAAAGGTAGCTTCCCATGCGCTTTGGGCCCGAATCAGAAGTGCTTCCTGGTGTGCTCTCGTCGTGATCTGCATCCCGAATGCCCTTCCATTGAAATCCAAATAACCGAGAGGTAACGACGCGACCGGGTATCCTAGAGTGAGCGCTTGTTAGAATGCGGAGTGTCAGGGCCTGTCTTCACAGACCCGTGTCAAGTCAACATTTCTGCCACTGACCTGCTGTACCGGCAATAATGTACAATGGCCCATCGCCAGGCCCAAGAATAATATCAACGCCATTCTCTTCGAGGACCTTGTCAATGCCTCTCTTGCCACAACGATCGCGAGCGGAGGCTATGAGCTTGCGATATTGCTCCGGCTCCATGGTTGCGTGGAGGGCTCTGATGAGACCGGCTTGGTTGTTCGCACCTGATAGGAGAAAATGAGTTTTATTCGGAGCTATCCAGGACTTGTAAACTCACTTGGAGGGAGTTCCTTTGACGCATGCTCTTTGTTGAACTCGATTAGGTCTTCGAGTGTTCGGACCTGGCAGTTGTCAATGTTCTGAAGATAGTCCTCCAGGAGACCCTTGAAAGTTGTATCTGAGCAAGAGTTAGTAGCAGTCACAATGCTCGGGTTGTGAGAAAGGGCGCCCACGAAAAGCATCCCAGATATCCATCTTTCCGCCCTCTGAAGCCTCATCCACTGACAGAAGTTTCACTGGCTTCATCACTTTTACAACAGACTTGAGTTTCCCGTAGGCTGACTTCCAGTCCCGCAGCTAAATCGTCATAAGCACTGTAGTCAAATCATGTCTAGGTAGTAGGGGCTTATACCATTTGATCCGTAGCATCCTTCTGGTCCTTCAGGTTCTTCCTCGGAAAAAACCACTGTTTGGGTTCCAAGTAGCCGATTCGGATATCTCTCCAAGACCCAGTCACTGCGCTCTTATAACCACCATCCGGCACAGTCGACTGGCTCGAGTCCACAAGCACATCCAGAAGATTGGCCAGATCGAGCACAGATTTGGTCATAGGGCCAGCCGAATCTGCCTCGAGCGTCACGGGGATAATACCATCCTGTGGGACGATCTTAAGTGTGGGTTTGATGGTATAAAGCGCAGCTCTGTCGCTCGGCATAATGAGCGAGCCCATGGTTTCAGTACCGATGGAAAATGGCGCCATTCCAGCGCTCACTGCAACAGCAGAACCGGATGAAGAGCCACCAGGGTTCTGCAAGATTGATCAGACAAAATACTTCGAGTGCATGGGAAGGCGAATGACTACGCTGTGGCCACCGGTACTGTCGACGCCATGGTGGAAGCCGCCTCGAACATATGCGGATTGTGTCTGTCCCCCAACAGCAGACCACCCCGAATCGGCAAAATTGGACCTTTGTGTGTTCAGCGGTGTGGTTTGCTGCTGGAAAGAAGGACGAACCGGTACCAAGACCACTCCTGAAAAATTGTTAGAGTGAGAAATGGCAGTCGGGCTACACAAAGGCTTACAGATAAGTTTGCCTTGCCAAGAATTATGGCGCCGGCGGCTATAAGCTCCAGGGAGTTTAGCATCATTCTGGTCATGCCTACAATCGTGGCTTAACTTACCCGTTCAATGATCCAAGCATTCTTCCTTGGATTTGAGCCTACAAGGGCGAGGCTGCCACAAGTAGTTGGCAGTCCCATATCCGGAGACGTGGCGATATTATCCTGCAAATACACATGAGAATTGAAAATCTACAAGCTAAATAATCTAGAGCGGTAAATGAACCTTGACGAGGATTGGAATGCCATGAAGCGGGCCGCGGACGCGGCCATTAGTACGCTCTTCATCCAACTTTGCCGCCGCTTCGTCAAGAAGTTCGTCCGGCGCCACCGCAATAACAGCTTTCAGGTATCCATTGTACTGGACTATCTGGTCCAGGTAGAGTCTGACGAGCTGCCGACTGGTGACGGAGTTGCTGGCAAGCTTAGCTTGGAGCTCTGAGGCTGTCGCAGTGAGCAGGTTGATGCTGATTGCCATGTTGAGTCAGGAAGCCAACAGTGTTTGTTAGCAGGATGTACTTTTGTTGAATATCCAAGCAGGGAGGCTTGAGAACGAAATAAATACCGAGAAACCGCATTTGCAGCACAGAAATGCGGGAAGAAAGGTGATGCTGGATGAGGCTTGAGCTGGGTCTTGGGACTCTTGGCAGTGGCCTGAACTATGGATAATATCCGGGCGGGTCTGGCTGCATATATGAGCATCGCTAGACATATGATGATTATTTGCGGCCACAGTCAAGTGAAGAATTTCAAGTGAGGAAAAGTTTCAGTCATGGGAGTGGTCGTCAATGGAGTGATGGTATAGTGTGTTGTTTGAGAGTAGGCGTCGTTGCAAGTGTCCAACTTATGAGAAGTCTGGCCTGCCCGCTTGCACGGCCCATTTCAATGTTGTTCGTTGTATGAAGACTTTCGTGTAAGTGCGTCGCGTTTGGAAAATCGAAAGTTGACTGAACTATATAAAACGACGGGCACTGCAAGTTTTTCTGAAGCACAACAAAGCATACCCGTCCTTTCACTATGCCCAACATCTTAGCTTCTTGATACTCTGTGTATCTACATTGACAATGCATCAAGTCCAGAACACGATTGCCATGATCCCTCTCATTGTTGCTGTCCCACAAGCCATTTCATATTCTGGGCATGAGGGAGAAATGAGAAATGCCGATGCTTGCGTGCGGTTGCAATTAATATGGCATTATATACACTTCTCATAAACCCAGACAACCCATAGCTAAATACGAGTTAACTAACTTATGCAATTTTTTCTTAAGAAAGAAGCATTACTGTAACTCAAGCTGCCTGTACAGTCCAACAACACTTAGCACAAGACTCAGTTGCACCTACAAGTCGGAGCCAGTCTTTACGTACTTAACCTCAGAGGACTATCTCTACCACTTGTTTTCGAGAAGCAACTACACTCTGGTCCAGAAACGGCAATCACACGTGTATGTGTGCGTATCATTAAGCTCGGGCAGATAGCCAACATGAATCCTAAACATAAACGCCAATACACTATCAAGGAGTATCCCTCGAGTCAACTCATTATGATATAGCACCGTCAACTACATAAATGTTGAAGCTTCACAATACACCAGTCACAACTCACACACACAGTCTTCATATCAACATCATGTATTTTACTACCACTCCCACATCTATCATTCTATACCTATCCCACCACCATCTATCTAATCCTCTCCAGATTCACACTCTCCGTATACCCCCCAACACCCACCAACATAGGCGACCCCTCCGCCTCACCCACCAAATTACTCTGCATCTGCGTTTCCACATCCTCCACCTTCTGCACCGGCGCAGCCTTCTTCATAAAAATCACGCCCGCCGCACTCCCAAGTATAAGCGTACAGCCCGCAAAACTCATCAACCCCATACGATGCCCGAATATCCAGCGGTCAAAGCTCGCAGCAAACAGCATGTGCGTGTAAATCATGGAGTTCGCCTTGTTCGTCTTATCCGCTGCCAGCCCCGCCGTCAGGAGATACTGCATGATGAAGCCCAGTCCGCCCAGGGACATCAACAGCAGCCACTGCTTCAGACTGGTCGGTGGGATCCAGCGCAGAGACGGCTGTCCAATGTCCAAGGCGGGACCGAGACCCAGCGCCGCTACGCATATGACGGTGCAGATCATGGCGAATACGTTTACCGAAATAAGGGGATGGGCTCGTTTTCCAATGGCGCGAAGGGTGGTGAATGCGCCTGCTGCGCCGAGAACACCCAGGAAGGCTACGCCAACGGCGACAAGGCGTTCCTGGGGCGTGGTTACGTGGTCTGCCCCGGGGAGGGATCTGGACTCGGTGCTGGAATTCTTCTTGTCGGCGGGAGGTTGAGATTTGGCGAATAGAGCGGCGGGCTGGGCGATGAGAACGACGCCCAGGAGGGCTACTAGGGTTGCTAGCTGCTCGAGGCGTGTGAAGGGCTGCTTGAGGAGGAAATAGCACACGAAGCCTGCGACGCCGGGGGCGAGAAACGTGATGACGGTTGCGTCCGCGAGGGGGAGATACATCATGGACCACCACATGCCAAAGATGCCGAAGAAGCCAGTGCACCCGCGCGCAAGGAGAAGCCATCGTATTTCTCTCTTGCCGAACGGGAAGTCCGGTATGCTCATCCACCACATGTACGCCAGACAGCAGAGAGATGTGACGCCCTGTCGCAGGAGGAGCATCTGCACGGGATGCATGCCCTCGCCTTCCAGCTCGAGGAACCGGGCGCTGAGATTCATAGTCGCACCGAACAGCTGTGACAGAGCCACAAGGATAGCTGGTTTATTCGAGATCCAAAACCTCTTCAGGACGGATGGTTTCTTCCCCGTCGTGAGATGTACAACCCCGGGGGGATGATACGGTCCATGTGGAATGGGTGATAGTCGGCCGCGGAGAGCCGGACTCAGAGATAGACTGCGAAGGGTCTCTGCCTCTGCGGCTTGTGATTTATCGCCCCGGCCTGCTCCTGCTCCTGCTCCTGCTCCTGCTCCTGGTGATAGCATTTGGAATTCATGCTGTAATGCTGTTTGTTCCGGGCTTTTCGTTCCTGTGGCTCGTCCTGTCCGGACGTCTGTATCTTCATATGGAGGAGGCATTGGGAGTTCTCGGTTTTTGCCCCATTTATAGGGCGGGGTTACAAATCAATGTTTTAAACACGGCCGAGTAAACTTTCAACGGGACAAAACTAAGAGAATGAATTGCCGGATATACTTTTCCAAACCGAAAACTCTTTTGATGCCATGGATGTGTCATGAGGTTGGGAGGAAACAAGAAGGATGGGAGTTGGAAACTCTATGCACCTTGTGCTTCCAATTCAACCGCTTCCGTCTTGGCCTAACAGTCAGAATACAGTCACCATAACACAAAAGCCCAACATGGGGATTGACAAGGGCACTCCTACAAATCATCTCTGCGGTGTGGAGTAGAGGCGAGTGGTAGTCTTCATGTTCGAGCAGGGAACTGGTTCGGTATAAACGCCTCCGCAAGAGTCGGAGGGGGATGGCGGGAATAGTCCGTCGAGTTTGTCATTGCCAGTTTGGATAATGTGTCCACGGATTGGCTGTAGGGAACGCCTGTTGGTTGTTAGTTGCATGGAATCAGGTTGTAAGTGGCTGGGGGTTGCAGGTTGGAGCCCGATATCGCATGGAAAATGTGGTTGTCGAGTCGGTCGGCTTCGGAGGCGGGGCTCCGGCAGGCTGGAGGCAGGGGTTGCGATTGCTAATCCACTTCATGTTGGATGACTGCCGATGGATCTGGAGAAGTGATGGATGTGATGTGTGTTTGATACTGCACTGGATTAAAACAAAAATACCATGAAATAACATCACAGAACCTCCCAGCAGCGACAAACCACATCGAGCCATCCGCAAAGCATTGTATCCCTGGGAATCATCAATTCTGGTATCATAAACGCCATCTAACCCATCCAGCAATGCCCAAACTCCAACCGCAATATCCATACCCATACCCCAAAACCAAATACCAAACGCCATCCATGCAAACCATCAATGCTCATCTGTCCAACGTAAATAAAATCACCTCTTCTTCCCCAAAGCATCCATCTCCGCCTCCGCATCATCATCCGCCTCCCCCAACTCCTCCTCCTTACTCCCACTCCCACCACCCTTCCCATCCTTCTCCCTCCTCTTCTCCTCATCCGCCGCATCCTTCATGATCTCGTCCTCCCCATCCCTCAGAATCTCACGCGCCTTCTTAATCTCCCTCTGCTTCTCAAACACCTCCTGCACCTTCCCCAAAAATGCAGGGTTCTTGCGAAACGCAAACTCAAAGTCCTCGTACTTGATCTTCTGGCGGCCCGAGTAGTGCGCCGCGCGGGTGGCTTCAAAGGCGATGGATTGCATGAAGTCTGTGAGGATTTCGTCCAGGACGCGGATCGTTTCGGGGAGGGGGTTCTTCACGTCGCCGTGTGCGTAGAGGAGTTGAGCGACTGGGTGCGTGTTAGTTAGGATGAGCTCGAATGGCGGGAAATGGGGCAAAGCGTACGCTCGTTGTGGGAAAAGTTCATCTTGCCGACATTTTTGCCGGCGCGTGCTCGTGGTTCCATGATGGAGGTGGTGGTTGTGGTTGATTGCTTTGCTGGGTTGGTGATGTACGAATCGATGCGTTGAGGGGGATTGGAAAGGTAGGTGTCGGGACGCTTGAGTAGTGATTGCTTCTGCCGATGTGATACTGCAATGGAGCTTCAAGGAAAAATACGTAAATGTTGAAGTGCAAGTGCGTGAGCTTGTGATTGTAGAGGTTGGACGTGGACCTCAGTTTCCCGCGTCGCGGCTCGGCGAATCTTTGCTCCTCCCCACTCTAGCACCTGGTACGGAGTAGAGCTACGTGGTGCTGCCGGCACCAAGACCAAGGCTGAGAGGCCAACATTCAAATTCAATATCGCATCGCATAGCATCGCAGCCTTGCAACCAGCGCAACTGCGCACAATCAACTCCATCTCACTTCTTTATTTCCTCCATCAAACGCAGTAATCATGGTAATCTATCCACCCTACATTCTACCGGTGCACAAATCTAACATGCAGCCAGTCTGCCCTCTTCAACTTCCGATCCCTCCTCCTCGTCCTCCTCCTCCTGATTTGCACGAGCGCATATGTCCACCACTTCACGCCCGGAATCATGGACCGCAACAAGAACGGGTATGCGAGCGCCTCCAAACTCCACCACTGATCCGCAATTCGATGTCATGGGAACCAAAACTGACGGACATAGTGTTATGGGTATCTTTTGGAAATGCGCGAGAATAGGGGAACGGCTCAGTCCGTACATAAGCATATGCTGTGTCCTCATGGCTGTGAGTGTAGCTTCATGCTTTGTGGCGATGCCCCAAAACTCAACAGTCAGAATTCCAGCTGACAGTTTCTAGGCCTCCATTCTCATGAACTAGATTACTTGTTTACCACATACATACACACATGCACTAAGACATAACATACGGGCCGTCTATTTCGGCGGAAGTGTATCACCGGTTAGGAGTTTGGCGAATGCGGGATATATTACGTCGGCGCGTATCGCACGAAAGCAAACAAAACGCAAATAAACGACAACTATCGCCGGCCAGTGTAGTCCTACCATGGACTGAATCGAACGGTCCGAATGCGAGCAGCTTCGTTACGGCTACGGCGGAGGTTGAATAACGCACAGGACTTGATGGAAGAAGATGCAACACTGTTGGGGAGAACTACGCCTCTTGTTCCGTTTGCCTTTACCAGACCTGAGGGTGGTAGCAGTCGTGACGATGATGTTTCGTCATTTGAAATGTGGCAGGATTGCGGCGTGATACTGACTTTCTGGGTGTATTTTGTTGCTTTTGATATTTCAAACCTTATTTAGGACATTGATTGCGGGCTGTTCGACAACGTACCGTTTTCGTAGATGGTCTAGGGTAACGGAGGTCACTCCGGACCACCCCAGCAAGACCAGAACAGTAATAATAACGAAATCAGCTCCCAGGACAAAAAATCGACATGGCTAACTAACTTTTGGGTTGTCGTGAATGTCACTCTGAGGATGTCAGTAGCGCATCGCCCTGTCCAGCTGAACGTGCACGAAAGTGTCGTCACATCCAATTACAAGTTGCGCCTATCGAGTCACGCCCCGGAATCGTAAATCTGATGACCACCTCGGTGGGTAATATGTTTGACTCTCTGCCGACTAGTCCGTGGACCTCGACTCCGTAAAACCCAAGGGTCCGGAGACGGTCGGCTTGTCCGATAGCCAAGAGCATTGTCAAAAGTCCAGTCTTTGACCGATTAGATTGTCGCTGCCGTCGAGCCGCAAGAATGACGCATGTGCAGACTGTGCTCCATAACACGACTCGCAAACGCACAAAGTACCGATACAGAGACCCCTTCATTAGAAGCACGGGAAAAAATATGTTTCCAGATGACTAGAGTTTCAATTTCTGCCATTCGCAAACAAGGTCATGACAAAATGGGACATGCCCGACACGAACCCTGCTCCGTGTGCATTTCATTCTTGGGCAAGATCATATGGAAATAGCACGCGCTTGCCTCAGCCCCTGGATTGGCACTACTGAGATCCAGAGATCCATGGCCACGGTTCACCTGGCTTCTAGAATTCGTTTCGCATGGAACCGAGGCTCCTGACTGCGGAGCAACGTCGCAATAAGGAGGCTCATGGTGGAAAACTCACGCAAATTAGCAGCTCCGTCGCATCTGTGCTTTGGCCTTCTGGGGACACCACATAGCATCGACACGAGAACTATGGGTCGAAAAAAAAACAACAACTTAGGGTTTGCTCTTCCGGAATGTTACCACGCTGGGGCGGCCAGCACGGAAGCCCAACACCGCCAAGGGCAACAGTGATACCGTATGTACGGACAATATGTACTCCGTAAGAATCCGCCTAAATTGCACAAGAGTTCCGCTCCATGTCATACCGCTCGTTTATTGCACATCTGAGTGCTCCGTAACTGGGCAGGTTGTTGCATCCATGTGATGACTTGGACGAATGCGGGAGGTGACCGAAGCTGACTGGGTGGCTGGCTTATGGTGGAAATTTTGGGGATATCGTTTAGAAAAGGCTGGGTCGGGTCTACTCCGTGCAATAATAATGATTACTGCAAACTCCATCTATCGACGCTTCCGGGGCCACGATTAGGCGAGTCCAATGAGACCAGACCAAACATTGAACCGGACTGGACTGGACTGGACCCCAACTTGGATAACTTGACATACACCAGTTGAGTTGAGACTTCCACAGGATAGATCAATTTTGTGCGCCACGTGAGACGTCCGGGCCGGCCCCCAGTTGGGGACCGCAAAAAACGTGGCGAGAGTGGCCCTGGCTTCTTTTGATTTGAGTCTGGTGCAAATGATGAGGCTCATGTCATGTAGCAATCAATTTACTGACTGACTGACTGACTGACTGCCAAGTGTTCTTTTGGCTAGGGTTGAGGTCACACAAGAAGACTCTGAGAATTCCGAACAGTCTGGGTTGCTCTTGGACCGAGTACGCATCGACCATGTCCTCGATGGTCATGCTCAGCCGGGAAGACAAATTTAATGTCCCAAATAGACATATATGGCCGATGGATTTATGCTATGCTGGCTTATTATTAGGCAGGCTGACCTTGCCGCAATCAGCCGTAATATCTGCTTCAGAGTGGCCAGCCCTGCAACCCTGGTCTTTGCTTCTTTGTTCAAGAAAGCAGTTGTTAGTGGCGACACTTGCAGGGACCAGTGTGGTTGGTAGTTTTGCAATGCCAGGGCGCTTTTCCGGAACTCCAGAAGATTGACAAAAAGACCCAGTGCCCCTGATAAGTGGGAGGGCAGGTTCAAGTACCCAGATGGTATGACAAGTTGTCTTCGTGTTTCAGTATTCTCTGACTTCAATTGAAGGGTAAGCGAGGTTGGTGAGGTCGAGGGTTCTGGTGCCCAGTATTGGCAACAGCCTATCGCAATATTTGCCCATGTAATGCTTGTTTTTGTTTTCTGCTTGAGCCGTCCGTCCGGGCAGCTGGAGTACCAGACGTCTTGTTTACTTGAGTCTTTATTGACACTGGTCTGGTTGCCTGGACCAACTGATCTCAAGACAATCCGTCAATGTTCCACGCCAAAATTGGACCACCGTTTCCCCCCACCGACCAAGGCGGCTTTCTTTCTCAACAATCAGTTCAAGTGTAATCGTGCTGACTGGCGGCGGCGGCGTTGAACGCATGGGTTGCCAACATTCGGGGCAACTTTCTGCGCATTGATGACCGCATGTTGCTAGTGCGGTGTACTGAAAATAGGCTGCTGTGTGACAACCCTGCCCAAAATAGTAGATCTTTTCATTCCACCAAGCGTTTCTCTTAGACTCGGTCAATATATCGGAATCCTTCTTATCCTGAACACCCTGGATCATAGACGCGCCCCTCTTGTATTCCATACGCCAGAACAATACTTCTGCCCTGCTCTAAAGTACCACGCCATGCCCCGTTGCACGGCAGTGGCTAAGATAGGATGGCCAACCCATTCGCAAACAACCAGACTCATCCGATGACTTTGTCAGACTTCAGCCTCACAACAGAGCTGGAATCGATGCAATGCCAGTCCCCTGGAGAAACTGAAGTCCGCATGTAATGAAACATCGTCAAATGCGACGCAGATCATCAGCAGAAGGGTGGATATTTCGGGTTCCCCTTGTAGTCGTGACCGCACCAATTGACAAATTGACAACACCAAATATTCTTGGGCTGTTCCAGAAGTTTGAGTCAATGCCATAAATTCAAATCAAACAGGCGTAAGACGCAGCGCCACTGGTCTTCCGCATAGTATCCAGCAATCTTTGCATCAGGACAAGCTGTGTGATCGCATGGGCCAACAGTTAGGCCGCGAAATGCCTCCTGAATACGAACACTATGATGCTGCAAGGGGTGCTCTAGCCACTTCATCTATGTGCATCGACCGATTAAGAAGGACTTTGACTTTGACATGAACCTCTGAGATGTTGTTTTTATGGAGGAGTAAGACTAAATAAGTCTTGGAAGATGATTCTACTTTTCAAAGCAACCCCAATGAATTGGAAAGATGATCGTTGTATGGGCTAGGATCAAACGTCCGCGACCATGAGTGGGACATCCGACAAAACACCCTTGGCCGGTCAGGGATAGCACTTCAGGAACAAAAACCCCCCTTGAGCCTAAAACACGAGGTCAGTAGATGATGTACTGCATGAATAACCCTGTGTATGGTTGATGTATGAGGACCCTGTGTGAGTACGCACATTTTGCGCTAGGTTTGTTCATCCCGTCGGCTCCCCGGTTCTGTCGTATTTGGCGAAGGGGGAAGCAAGACGCCTCAGCTGACGGTGATGGCAACAAGTCGACCAAGAACGGAAACCTTTGCAAGAGTTTTCAGCTGCCAGTAAGCGCCATGTGTGTGTTGTAAAGCGGCACACCTTACTCCGTAAATCGTAAAGGGTTATCTATGGCAAATTGACAATTATATGTGGACATATGAACTGGAGGCTTGTGAACTCGTTTCTCTCTAGGCGGCATTTAGGAAAAGACCACTCACTCATTTGACAATGCTCTTGCATCATTTCATTTCCTCGACGCCACCAGGCTTATGGTGACGGTACCTCTCTCTTGAGGCAGACCCAACGCAAGAGGTCGTTTGCGAACATCCCATTACTCATGGTGACCCCACGCATATGTCCGCCACATTTGGTTACCAAACTTGGCCTCGGCAAACAGGCTCCGGCTCTCGCTAAGATCTATCGAGTTGTGAACGAATTCAACCAGTGTCTTTGCTCGAGAACGAAAACCAATTACGTAGTATATTGCACAATCGTATAGCCATCGCTTGGCGGCAAAGCTGGGCCTATTGATTTGACTGTGATTTCAAATAATACCGTCGACCATCATGGTTGCCTCACGAGGCCGATGAGGATTGTTATTGTTGCAAACTTGGTTGTTGGTTGGCGAAGGAAGGTGCCATAAAGAGACCAGCTACATCCCGAGCAGACCCTGGCTTCGTCTATGTCCTTCAATATTTCCCTGCAGTTAATCAACCATCACCCTGAAGCGAAAGCTACGGCGGCAAAAACTGTTGCCTTGTAGTTGCCGTGAGCAACAACTGGACAGAGCAATTCGTGCGACGAGCAAAGCTGGATGAAGCGAAGCCAACCATTCTAATCCAGCCAACCGATCCAATCTCAAGACCGTGGTGCCACTGTGGCAGGCTGGCAACCAACCGCATGACCCTTGAGTCGGGGAACCAGCATCTGAACGCATATTGACGCAGACATCCCTGTTCCGCGGCCTGCCCAGTCCCAGCAGTGCGGGAGGCCCAGTCAGGTAACATGGTCGGCAGGGTCCCACCGACGTCCGGGCCAAATGTGTCCAATGAATATAACCGAAATGGCAGATCTGCCCCAGGGTGGGAAGAGCATAAATGTTGTGAGGCCAGCCAGTGTGGCGCCCCTGTCCCGAGTTCAGCGCCGCACACTAGTCTGGCTGCAGGCATGAGGACGATGGTGTGGACAAGTTGGTGTGGCCAGCCCGTGGAAATACCCAATTCGGATGGTTACTGGCTGCTTCGAGCACTGAGGGCTTTGCGTTGTGACCTAAGCAGCTGAGAACATTTGACGAGGCCAAAGACCTTGGGGGCAATGTCGGATGTCGCGCCATGCGGTCAGGTCTGGCCATCATGGAGTCTGGATGGACTGTCCAAGCTTCCATGCTGGACATATCGCACAGCAACGAGGGCGAGAGGCAGCTGGCCTTCCTGGCCGAACAAAGGAATGGCCGAGTACGAGCAAGGCCCAAGAATAATGGAACCACAGTCTCGCGATAATGAGGGGGCGGGTTGTTGCAATTTGACAAAAGCGTTGTGCTGCGTTCTCAACTTGGAAGTTGTTTGAAGGTTCAGCCCACCAGACAGTTTCCAAACGTTATGGCGACGGAGAAGAGGATACCAGGCTGAGAGGCTGCTGCACGCCCGTTACAACGCTGACGCGGGGAGCGAGTCAGACCAGGTGACTGCCACTAGACACCAGTTGACCAGACCAAGTTCATCATTGGCGGGAAAGTGTTCATCGTGCCTCCTTCCATAATTGTGTCAACTCAAGCCAAACCTGGATATTCTGGGCGACCGCTCCTTCTCCACTACGACACTGAATACTCCTACCACGGCAGGAGCAAGTAGTGTCAGGCATCAACACGGAGGTAGATAGACATTGACGATCGCCATGAATATGGCAGCGCTGGCACATTTTCTACCCATGCCGAATTTACATTCAACAACTTAGATCTGCTGTTCGTCTACTGGTCGGGCTCATTCCCGGATGACGACAAACCTGTGCGGCAGCTACCTCATGATCAAACTCGGCCCTAACTATCTTGGTACCTACAGGTTATGGACGAACGCCGTTGTAATCGGCCGCTTGGCCCAACAGAGGTCATCATCCTCATCAGCAGACCGACACGATTTGTGCCTGGGACAGATGTATGGACAGGGTAGTGTGCGTTACATGCCTAGGTACGGAGCATAAGTTAGTGCTCAGCAGGTCTGACATTCAGACGGCGTCATTTTTGTTCGACGACAAATTTAGCCCGCAGGTTCAAAAACACGTACGTACCAGATGGGGGTCAACGGACCGACAAGGAGGAATCACCACGCTGCATGTCAGCATTGTGCTGTTGAGGCACACGACACAACACACGACGCAGCCTGCCCGCGTCAATCCAAATTAACAAGTCCCGCGTTAATACAACTTTGACTTGTGATTCTGCAACCATATTTCTTTTCTGAGCCCTCGAAACCAAGGGCGGTCGGGATGGTGGTATGGCGTGCATACAATGTGTCGACAATCTGCTCCGTGCGGTATGGGCTAATTACTCACCCGCAGCAAGACTGGTGAACATCAACAGCTGGACTCAGACCCCAAATCCAGTTGACTTTGAGGTGGCCACCCAAATTTCGAAAGTTCATGCCCTGCGTTTGAAGACGACTTTTTGGTTTAGCTCTTTTGAGATTAAGTCGCCACGGCCAATTAGGTCACACCATCGCAACCAAGCCAGCGGGTTATCCAACGACATTGCACCACCGAGTTTGACATCAATCAAAGAGGAACTGGAACTGGAACAGGAACTGGCACTGGCACTGGCACTTGAATCCTGGACACTCCACGCCGCCCACACACAAACAGTCACCACCTCACCACCCCTGACCTGGACCAGAGACATGCAAGGGCCAAAATGGTTCTCAAACAGGTCACATTTCCAACTTGATGCAAATGCCAGAGTCTCACCTCACTAACTTTCCATGGTCGGCCACATTCTCGCACAAACTGTTCAAGTCCTGTCAATGATCGCCGACAACTCCTGCGCGGAAGGCTACAAAAGCGTGGTACAGCATTTGTAGGCAAATCCAAGCAAAACAAAACAAACCCCGACCAACCAAACTGGTTGAATACTACCTAAAGCTGCAGCCTAATCATGGACGTATCTGAAGACAGGAAGGGGCCTTGGACGCAAAGGCTCCAGGGTCATCGTTCCCTTCTCTTCGACTCCGCGATATCGTGCAAGCATCAGCACGCAGTAAGTTGCCAGAATGGCAGTGCCGTCGGTTTGGTTTTTTTTTTTTTGGTGGCGGCATCGGAGAGTCCGCCACAAGTTGTGGATACATGGTACTCAAGTGGGTGCTCTCAAACCGTCACTGCCCTTTATTAAGCAAGTCGGCGTTGACGTGCCTTAGCCACCTACGACGACAACCGCCACCACATCCCGTTTGGCGCTTGGTTGACAAGGGAAGCAGGCTCAGCTGTCGTCGATTCTAATCTGTGGATTAGATATTTTATCACCACGGGCGATTCGATCAAAAGGTGGAACAAGACTAGGCGATGTGCGGCCAGTCACCCGCCGGAGCGTCTGTTTCAGCACACGGCGAAAGCCTTTGGAGTCACTAACCCTTCATGACGAAGACAATCTTCTACTTTTTGATGAAGTACCGGGCTTCCGGGGCCCGGGGGACCGGGGCCGGTACCTGGCAAGGGCCAACACGCCCCGGAAATGAATACGCCTAGCGGCTCTGTCTGCATGGTGAGATTGCAGCGAGCCTAGTTGGGGCCAGGGGGATGTTTTAGAGATTCGAACATTGGTGAGAAGCAAGAGTGTGAAAAGTGCAAAGATCGTGGCAGGGGCTACGGCACAAGTTTCTTTGGCGTTAATATTTGAATCAATGTCGGAGCCGAGAGTGTCTATGCGAAGACATTGGACTGCGGTATGCGGAGCTCCGTCGGTGATGCCATGAAGGTTCAGGAACGACCGGCTGTCTGTGTGAAACCCTTCTTTCCGTTACAGTACCCAATTTGGAAAGCAAGATGCTGAGCATGGCCGCAGGCACAGGCACAAAAAAGTTGTTGGGCTTTGTTGTGTAATATCCCCCGATGGCACTCTCCGTGTCCCAGTGCCACGGGCCAAGGCACCAAGCCGTCGTCCCCTCGACTAATAATAATGCTCACATTCTGGGACACTCCAGAGGTGGAAGCAATGGGAAGCCCAAGGTCCACCCAAGCCAACTCGCACCCCCCTGTTCGAGCGCATTCAAATGTCCCCATCGCATCGGAAGCAGGCTAGGACCCATGCGATGGACACAAGTATGTACATACAATATGTATACATGTAGGAGACGGGGGCATGGCAGGGTTGATCTCTCATCAATTGATCACTTGACGTTGCAGAACACAGCAAATGGTGGCAGTTGTTGCCCCCCTTCTTCCCACGGCCAAAATCTCATCCGTGTTCACACTTGTCACGGCCCAATGATGAAGTTATGAAACCTATCAAAATCGCGATACGCTGCTCAATTGGTGCCGAGGCAGCCCGTCAGGTGTCGTTGGGCAAATCGTTGTGGCAAAGGACAAAACATTGCATACCTACCTAGGTAGGCACTTGAGTAGGGGCTGGACCAAGCCTGAGAAACGTCAATTCGACCCATGCACCTTGTGCGCCAAGAACGTGCAGAGGGCAACCAGACGGGCTCTTGAGCGGAATGGCAATGTTGAATGGCGGACTCGGCAATACGTACGGAGTACTGCACCAGACTGCACACAGAGGAGAGTCATGAATAAAGTAATGAGTCCCAGCCACAGGGCAGCCAAGACCCAATGTTGTTGGTGCCCACCGCTGCCGCCGCCGGCGCGCCACCAAGTTTGGGTGGGTTTGTTCCCGGTGTGACTTCAATCCGTGGCTTCAACGTAGACCGTTGGGACGGGGTCTGATGTTGACGGATGGACTCTTGATCTATCGTGAATAGTACGTACTTACCCGATCCAGCGGTCTTTAATATCGGATAGCGAGGTGCTGCAATGTACGGCAACGATGCACCGGTCCGGCAGCAGCTACGTATTACAAATTTTCAAAACCAAACTGGACCAGACCCGACACGACCAGACACCCTTTGGATACCAAGGCAGCGTTAGGCCCGCCATGGCGGATGTTACGACCACGGCCAATGCTGCACAACCTACTGTCTGCGACCACTGGTCCGGGACTCTGTCCTGTGGCGATGGAAAGAACAAAATGATGATTGACTGGCACTGGGATGTTTTCACCAGCTATGCAGTTGCATTGGAGCAATGCAAGCGCACCAGACGCCTAGCGCTGCGCCTGGCGTCGACACCCAGTGCCCACTGGCACCCACTGGCAACCCACTGGGGCATCCACTGGGTGCAGCAGAAGCAACCGGATCAAATCAAATGGGACCAAACTCGACCTGAAGAAGGAGCCCGCATGAGCCAGTTGAGACCAGACATACATGACGCTCCCAATGTTCAGCTAGTAGTAATGCGATGTTGGAGACATGGGCTTGAGGGCACCAGTCGCACACTCGCAGGCAAGCTGGCACACCGCACCAGACCAGGCTAGCACGACTAATAACTTCACTCTGAATGGCACCAACTGGGCTGCAACGCCTGGAGCAAGCCTGATGGTGCAGGTCTGGTGCAGGCGCATGTGCAGGCTTTGTGCATGTACTCCCACACATAGCCCCCCCGTTGAGTCTGGTCAATTTGGCTTTGCTGACTCCAGGCCAGGCCAGACACCACACACCAGACATTACTCGTACCAGCACTTGGCTTGAGACTGAGGTCGCCCTCATGGCGCCTCAAGTACTCAAGTACCCATACCAAGGTGCTCCGTTCTCCTCCCTCCAGTCTGGTCCAGTCGCAGCCAGCCCTGGTCCCCGGTCCCCATAAAGTCAAGTCAAGTCAAGTCAAGTCAAGTCAGGTCTGGTCAAGTCCAAATGCACCCGTGGCCGGTGGCGGTTTGCCCTGCGCTAGTCATTCCAGTGAGCGTCCGAACCCAGGCCACCACCCACACATGGTCTTTGTGCACTGTTCCGCACTCCGTAATGAGTTCTCACTTTACCTCCTCCCTAGGTACTCACTCCCTCCCCTTACTGTGTCCATGTCCGCTTGGGTCTGGTACCTGCTCCATCCTCCCACACACAATTTGATGCCATGTAAAGTACGGGTATGCGCTCGGTCTCGAGGTACTTCCGCGAACATGTCTGATGGCTGCTAGTCCATGCCCATGCCATGCCATGCCATGCCATGCTAGGCCTGGCAATTCCCACTCCCTTTCCCATCCCACTCCCACTCCCTTTGCCGTTGTGTGAAGCACACTGGTGGCCACTGATCACCTTTGGTCCCCTTGCCAAAGTCCCGGCCCTCCTTTTCGTGAAGTCACTTTTTTTTTTGTCCCCGGCGCCATTGCCTCCCTCCATGCAAGTCCCTTGTCCTCTCGCTCCTTCCGTAAGAAACACTTTTGGTCCATTCCTTCCCCCGAGTGTCTGGTTTCTTTTGACTTCTTTCCTTTCTACCTCCTTCCCTCCTTCCCACCTACTGCCGTACACAGCTCAGGACATTTTTGTTTTCTCGTTTTAATCTTTTACATTGGTATTTCCAATTCAGACTCTCATTATAAAGTTATCTGCTTGGTCCTGGCCTCGAGGACATTCAATTTTGCCGTTCTACCACCGCCTAATCCACTCTGATTCCCTCTTTGGGCGACATCCGGAGCCTCCCTTCCAACGGCACCCAACATCGACACAATAGCTTGTTTGCCGCCTTTGTTTGTGGTTTGGACAAATAAAAAACGGAACACAAATTTTGAAGGAACCGAAATATAGAGCCTCACAGAATATCCGATACGCAATACCTCCCAGCTATTTTTCCCATTGTCGGCGGCAACCGAAGTAAGACATCGACAAACCGCTTTTCGACCGACCCTCAAACGACTCGTACTGAACCTCGATGTAAGCACAATAGCCTAGTTCATCTATTCTGCTCCTGCATGGTTATGCATTCATGTGTGCAGGCTAAACGCAACCCCCCTTCTGCCGATCGCCTTTTTCACCACCAGTCTTGAGCTCGGCGTTGCTGCAGCTCGCCCTCGAATAGGCGACCTGAGTCTGCAACTGTCCGTGGCTCGTGACCTGGCTCTGTTGTTTCACCTCGCTCTTCGCACTTGGCCTGCTTGTCCGGATAAGGAGTTCCTTTCTGCTAACACTATAGTCTTGCAGTTGTAGGAGGAAAGTACCAAGAGAGAAAACCCGACAAACAAAGAAGGAACGAAAGAAAGCGAGAAAAGGGAGAAAGAGAAAGAAAGCCGAACCTTTGCCTACGAGAACGCTTGACTATTTCCCCCCCTAAGCAGGCCTGCCTTAAAGACTACAGACAATCCTCGCTCAACTTCTGCGGAGAAACCAAAACGCTTGCCGCCACTTTACTAAACACTACAACTTCCCTTATTACTGCCGGCGTCGCTCCAACCTCGTAACCTCACAATATGGTACCGGAACAAGATACTGGTGGTCCTGTGGAGAGGTCACGCCGAAACCTCTCTACATCAGCCCCTAGGCCAAATAGTGAATCTGAGCAAATACAAGACACCGATGTTCAGATGCAACAAGCGCCACAAGACGAGGCCCAAAGCCCAAGCAAGACTCAGTCATCATCACAGGAGTCGCCACGGCGGTGTGACCCAGCCTTACGCTCCTCGACGCCTGCAGCCACGGCTCTGTCAAGGAACCCCTCCAGCAACTCAACATCGACAACACCAACACCAGAGCCAGTAGTGACACGCCATTCAACGCGGAGCTCTCACCAACAGCACCTCCCAGTTGAACCGCCAGTTACTAAATCCACTCTGAGTGAGTTGGATGTGTCAAAAATAATACACAATCCCAAACTGCGGCATGATATCAACTTCGACCCGGAGCTACATTTCAGACCAAACTTGGATGGAGAAAAGGGCCGGAAGAAGCAGGAAAGGGCCAATCAATTTTGGCGAACCTTGAAAGAGGAATTAACTCAGTTCATCACCGACAGGCCTGGCTTCTATGCTAAACATGGGGAGTCTGACGACTGGACACTCCCCCTGCTACTCAAGGCGGTCAAGGAAATCATTCAGACACTGGTCCCGCAACGTGACCGTCAATATCTAGACGAGGGGCTCAATATCGAGCTCCTGATGCAGCAGTTCCACAAAGGCGTTGCGGATTTGGAAAAGTTGGCTCTCTGGCTTTCGCAGGTTCTCAAGTCTCACTGCGCACCAATGCGAGACGATTGGGTTGATACGATGTACTCGCAACTTAGCGTTGGCAACCGAGACTCCGATCTGGATCAACTCGTCACGGGAATGCGCAGCTTGCTCAGTGTGCTGGAGGCCATGAAACTGGATGTGGCCAACCATCAAATTCGGTGCCTGCGGCCAGTGCTGATTGAGGACACGACGCACTTTGAACAGAAGTTCTTCCTCAAGAAGATTCAATCCCGGAAGGTGGATATTAGCGGAGCGCGGGAATGGTATCGAGACGCTGATCAAAGCTACTCTGCCAGCCTCGGCAACACGACGCATAGTTTTGGCGAGATGGGCGTGTTCTTTGAGGCGCTATCCCGATTGGTCCTACCGTCATCCGGAGAGAAGAGGGTACCCAGCACTTTCTTGTTTGACGAGGAACGGATCGTCAAGTTGCGATCTGACATGGTTGACGCTATCAACTTGGATATTTGCATGCGCATGTACGAGGACCTTGAGAGGGTGGCACGCTACAGCTCCAAAATGCTTGGTCGCAATAGCCTGCCTCTTGATGAGGATACCTTTAATGCCTCAACAACACCGAGTTCAGAGTTTAACTTTAACACGCCTTTGGCGAACTCAAGGCCATCTAGCCTTGTCCTCAGCAATTCTAGCTCGGCATCATCTTCCCCTCGCTCGTCTCTTATCATACCGTCGTATGTAGCGCCCGAGAATTGCGAATCAAGAACCAAGGCAAAGAATGTGTACAACTCGCTGGTTGCACTCTTACAGTCCGCGCCTGCTTCATCCAGACAGTCTAGCCGTTGGCAAACAATGGCTTCTGCCATGGCTCTTCAAATTTTCCGGTTCACCAATGCTCCGTCAGAGCTTCTGTCTACCTTTGAGGAAAAGCTGACCGACAATGTGTGCCGAGTCGATTCGCAAATCTACAGAGAGGTCGAGCAGGCCTTCCACAGCAGGCTAATGACGGCACTGGCGGGCCGAGTGCGCGAATTCAAGGCCCTCTCTGGTGTTTCGCTCTTTACTGTTGCTACTGGTGGACGACTGCCCAATGGCAGCAGTCTGCTTCAATGTCGAGACTCGGATTCATCCTTGCGTGATGGACAAGACGAGGGAGGACTGGAAGACATGGCGACTCGCCTGGCTCATCTCGGTGTTTTGCATTGGCGCGTGTGGGCCCAGCTGGCATATCTCGGCGAACTCGAGGACATGACTGTGGACACTCCTGGACAAGTCTGAATCACACAGTGATTCACTATCAACACTCCTGCAGCGAGGGTCTTTGTCCAAGAATGTTGCGGCTTTTAGCGCCCTTAGGGGTCCGACCTGGTCAAGACACTGGTTCGATTACTCTGGCGCCAATCGGCGCCAACAAGAATTTAATTTAAACGCCCGACACAACAAAATCTTTATCATCAAGCATCAAGTTACTCCTGGGCTCTACCGACTTTAATAATTTGGAAACTTTAGGAATCTGAGGAGGTAAAAAGAAACCGAATCGGAGCCGACAAACTATATACGCGATACACTTTTTTTCTTTCTTTCCTACTTTTATATGGCAAGGTTGAGAACCTTTCTTTTTGGTCTCAAGGGATGGAGTTCAAGAGTAGACTGTGGGAATTGAGAATAGCGGGAGCAATTGCTTTGGCGTCTGCATAAGAGTTCCGTTTATTTGCATCGTTTCTTGGGAGGGGTTGTTTGTTATTGTTTTTTTTTAGTACCGTCATCATTGTTAAGCTTTGTGTTGCTCATTTTCTTTTTTATTTTTGCGTTTTGTTAGTCCACCATGGTTAGGTCCCGACGCAGGACGGGCCTTTGCTTTTGTACTCGTCATTTTCTCAGACATGGCGTTCATTGGCGGCACGGATTCAGGATTGGGCGCAATGGCCAAGGCATCCCCCAGCTTGTCAAACTGCAAGCCTAATATGGGGATGGCAGGCAATGGGCGCAATAAAGTCTGGTGCATTTTGTAAGATTGAGAGTCCACACTCAAGCCGAGGCGACTAGAAGGGCCGAGGCGATGGGAGGATTGAATATAGTATATAGGACATAGTCCACCATTTATCATACAGTAATGCATTCATCGTCTCCATCTGTATATGCCGTTGAAGTGACATGATATAGTGAAGGAATATGTCGGGTTGATCATAACATGGTTGGGTCAACAAATCTCTCAGGACTCTTTGTGATGCTCATAAAGCCACAAAAGCCCATATGCAGCCACACAACCCGGAGCACCTGGGCGTCCTTGCACGAACCATCTATTTCGTGGCTGGGACTATTGTTGCCGAGGCATCGTGAATCTTTTTATATCCTTTGGTCGTTAGGCGAGAGCGGTGTGTTATGAACTACGGGGTATTCGGGGATCTGTGCTTCTTGCGGTATGATTAAGTTGAGATATATTGCGTGGTTATGGATTTGATGCGGGGTTTATGGCTGAAGCTGGTGGGTGTGTTGCTGGGCATTAGGTTGAAGGGAGTGCATCGTTTGGGTATTGGGTTATTTGGTAGGTAGGTGGTTGGTTGTGTGGCTATGGATTACTCTGACGGTGGCTGGGGTTGAGAAGATTGGTGGTTATCTTGAGATATGTTTGTAGGTGCTGTGATGGAAGTGTGACGGAGTATGTTTATGCAGGGGTTTGCTGCCGTGGCTTGAAGAATTTGTTCTTGATGCTGTATCTATGAATTGGAGTACATAGCTTGTGACGGTTAGTAGTCAGCTTGAGAGATGTATTGGTGGTTGATGCGGTGGAGGTGCTTTCATGGAATGGCGTTTCTAGAAGTGTTTACTCTCCTAGCTGTGGAATAGGATTGTCAACGAATTGGAGCTATGAATCGGAATATGTAGCTTGCGAAGAATAGTAGTCAACTTGAGAGATGTATTGCTATCTGTAGTGATGGAATTGTTGTGAAAGAAATGGCGTTCACGAAAGATTCTACTCGCTTGGCCGAGAAACAGTCTGTTGTTAATAAACTGGAGTTTTAAATTTGAATAGATAACGAAGAATAACACCATTAGTTATGCTGTTACTTAGTCCTATGCGCATACGTAGTCGTCGGTCGACGGCGGTCTACATAGACTAGTCGCGAACTCTCCGCGCGGCGTGGACCGAAACTATCCGCATAGTTTCCGTTTCTAACACTATCTGCAAACTTTATATAGACGTCAGGTACTGCTTGCTCTGAAAACTCAATTGGGCATGCAGAGTATGTATACTGTGCATTGTCCAAGTTATACGTTCATGAAGAGTTCGTTACAACAGGCGAAGGGCTAATCCTGATATCAGATATGCAGAGCTGCAATGGTAAGATGTACCTCGACTTGCTGCAGACTTAACACTCAGAGTTGCTACTAAAGAGGCAAGTAAGTTTGTTTGTAAACTACTTTATATGCGCAAGCGGGGGCCGCCATAACTAATGACTCGTATTCGAATAACCATACTGGGCGCTTATCTGAGGTTGAGATATAAATATATTAGTGCAAGCTACTTACACGTTGTATAAACTTGTAAACATGACCTGGTTAGTATTACCGTCGCGTGTAATGCACTCTGATCAGAAAATGTAACCGTGATGGACAAACTTACACGCAGTCTTACTTGTGTATACTAATGGACTCTAACATACACTACCGCATCATGCATCAACCGCCCAAGTTACCATCAAACCTATGCAAACAAATATCACTAACAAGATAAAATACAGCAATAAATCTAACTACCGCCGGGCACAATGCACTCTAACCACACGATGTAACCATACTGGGCAAACTCACAAGCTGTTTCAGATCACGTCTATGCCAATGCACTCTAACAAGCACTACCATGTCAGGCATAAAACCGCCCAAGATACCATCAAAGTCAACACAAACAAATCCCATAAAAATAACATACAACGGTATAAACCCAATTCCATAGAACACCCGCTAATTCTCCGGTAAGGCTGGTCTACCGGGTCCCCGAGTAAGACGGTGGGGAAAACAGAGATTGAGTTCAGCGTCTTCTCGAAACCCAAACCACGTGGCTGAACTTTGCTGACAAACATCCGAAGATGCCGCTCGAACATTCCGGCTGAGGAGGGACGAGGCTGAAGTTAATTGGGTGTATAAAGTTTCGCCTTGAGCTTGAGAGCTGAGAGGGGTCATGACTCGTAAGGGGTTATATAGGAGCTGTGCATTGAGTTTTGGGATGTCTGGGAATAAGGCGGTTTTATGGGAGACTGATGGTAGGACTGAGGCTGTTTAATAGGTTGGTGGAGTTGAATGCGGCTGCGGTTGGAGTATGTTATGACGAGTGGTGGCTTACTGTTGGTTTAAGTGTGAAGGTATTGGAGGATGTTTACTTGTTGGATAGAGTGTTGGAGTGCCGTTGGTAGCTTTGTGAATGCGCGGTGAGGACAACATATTTAGGGGAGTGATATAACCGGAATGTCTTAAATTGTAATGTCATCAATATAAATATGACCTCTATTTAGTTGCTTCCTGGAACGTTGGTATCTTTGCCCTGGAACAACAGTAGCGTTGCGAATGCATCGAGAGGTCAAGATATTGAGGCTAATATTGTAGTTGGAATAACTTGAATTGTGATGCCATTGATATGGCCTCTGTTCGGATTCTAGCCGGAACCCATGCTTTCTGTGAACCACATATGGTATCGAAATCCTCGATTGTCAACCGTACCGTCTCAACCACCCCAAACTGGTGCAATAGGCCATGTGCGTGACCTCCATGTGCCATCTCTGCACAACACGCACAACCGTTTTCATTTCTTATCATCCTCATGCTTAATGTATGTCGTTACCCACGCCGCATCTCATGAAATATCCCACAAACCCATCAAATACCCATTCATCCCGTCTCGACAGACCAAATCATGCCCTCCCCTTCCCCTTCTTATCCTTCTTCTTCTTCCCCCCATTGCCGCCCGCACTCCCCTCATCCCCTTGTCCAGCAGCACCCGCCATCAACGCAGACATGGGATCCCCCCCGCTCTGCATCTCCTTCATCATATCCTTGAACAAATTCTCCGACACGCCGCCCCCCGTCATCGCGGGACTCAAATACGGCAAATACTCGCCCATCTTCCACCCCCTCGGCACCGCAGGTTTAGGATACGGCTTCCCCTCCGGCGGCTGCACCTGCCCGCCCATCCGGACCCTCAGCCCCGCTGAGTTCTCCGTCGTCGGATTCTCCTGCAAGTGCTTCGCGATCAGGATGTACAGGTGGTGCTTGCTCTTGATGCCCGAGGGGTTGTTGGGCGTCTTCTTCAGCCCGACCTTTACGCGGCCCGGATTCGCCCAGTCCTTGGGGTGCGTCTTCTCCGGCTCGAGAAGCGTGGGGAGACGCAGGCGGGAGCAGGCGTTTGCGATCTCGCGCGCGAGCGGGTTGCGCACGGCGAGGGAGGACGGCACGCGCCGGCCCTGGGAGAGGGTGCGGCTCGCGTCAAAGTAGATGGGGTACAGGCACTGGAAGGAGGAGTAGGCGGAGCGGTCGGCGTCGTGGGCGAGCGTTTGGTTGGGGAGGTTGGCGGCGGGATTGAGGATGTTGGCGGAGGGGACTGAGGGTGCGGATCTGGCTTGCGGTTGGGATTGTGGCTCGGGGATGCGTCGTAGGATGTCTGAGTCCATAAAGTCGTCGATGTCGCCTTCTTCCGGGTCGGAGGCGACGTCGGGGTCGCTGTCGGAGACTTCTTCGACTCGCGGGTGAGACATTTTGGAGGTTTGCTGGTGATGAGGTGAGGTTGGTGTTGAGGTTTGCGAGCTTGGATTTTGATTCAAGGTTTGGGTGGAAGAATGGTGGGGTTTGGTGGGGTTGTGGACGGAGCTGGCTGGGCGTTGGCGCTAGTCTAGTTTGGGAATTGAGATGACACGACCAGAAATCTACTGCAGGATACTCGTTCATCTTATATGCGTAACAGCTCTGGAAATACGATTGAAGCATGTTATGGATGATTCTCAGCTCATTTTGTAACGAAACACCCCAGACCCTCGGTAATTTCCCACATTTACAGCCAAAGCCAACAATCAGATACAACGTTCTTCATGCCAAGCTTCACAATGCGCAGGCTAAGTTCATGCTGACATTCCGGTCAAAATGTCTGGCTCAATGGATATCGTGCGGCTGTGCTTACTGACATGGACAGCCAGCGTCAGCACTTACATCAAGCCACTCAATAAACAATACACATATATAGCCATGACGCGCTTCATCTTCACTTCATCTCACCATCCTCAGCTCTCACCTCCATCATAACCAATGGAGGCTCAATTCCTCCCCGCCGTCATGGCCAACTGGCCCATAACGACAATCGCATTAACCGTGACTCTCCTCCTCGTCTTCCAATTCTCCATCCGTCTATATCGACAGCGCCGCTTCTTCAAAGACCTGGTTAACCCTCACCCCCCCATCACTCTCATAACCTCCCTCATCATTCATACTTAACTAACATATCTTCAGCCTGGCCCTCCTCACTCCTTCATATGGGGCCACCTCCCCATCATGGGCAGCATATCCGCCCTCTTCCCCCCCAACAACCACCCGCAAGCCTACCTCACCGAACTCTCACGCAGATACAACCTCCCCTCCCTCTACTACCTGGACCTGTGGCCCATCGCGCCCTCGCAAGTCGTCCTCTCTGACCCTTCCCTCCTCGAACAAGTCACCGTGGCGAAACCCCTCCCGCAGCACCAACTCAGCGACGACTTCCTCGCCCCCATCACGGGCCGCAACACCATCGCCACGGCCAACGGCGCCATATGGAAAGACCTCCACCGCGCCATGGTCCCGGCCTTTTCGTGGTCCCACATCCGGAGCCTGACGGGCGTCGTCGTCCAAGAATGTCAACTATTTCGGGAAGCGCTCGATAATCTGTCAAACACGGGGGAGGTCTTCTCCATGGAGGAGTTAGGTTCCAAGCTGACGTTTGATGTGATTGCCCGTGTGGTGTTTAATGTGCGGCTGTATGCGCAGACGACGGGGAGTGTGTGGCTCCGCGATCTGCGTGAGATGATAAGACTGGCGGATGGGGCTACAGATATCTCTGTGCAGTTTAATCCCGTGGCGAGGGTGCGGTTGTGGTGGAAGAGGAGACAGGTGCTGGGACGGTTGGATCCCAGTATAAGGGCGCAGGTAAGGGAGCGGTTTGCGCTGTTGAAGAGCGAGGGCGTCGTGCCGAGGAAGAACGACCCGGATAGTATTTTGGATTTGATGCTGCGTGAGAAAGTGGCCAGTGGGCTGGGGCTGGCGCTACATAAGAGTGAGCTGTCTGCAGAAGATGAAGCCATGCTAGTAACAAAGTGAGTTTCCCTCGTCTTTCAGAGGATGCGAATACTAACTATTTTCAGTATCAAGGCGCTTCTCATCGGCGGCCAAGGCACAACAACAGACAGCCTATGCGTACGTCTCACCCTCATCGTATAAAATCCCAACTAACAACCCAGTTCATATACATGCTCCTCTCGAAACACCCCAACGTCGTCCAAACCCTCCGCGAAGAACACACCTCCCTCCTGCAAACCCACCCCCTCACCATCTCCACGCTCCTCACATCCCCCGAAAAGCTCCAATCCCTCCCCTACACCGAAGCCGTCATCAAAGAAGCTCTGCGCCTCTTCCCCGTCGGTTTCGGCGTCCGCGGCGCCTCTACCGGCGCAACACTCCCCTTCCAGGGCCGCGACCTCCCCATCGACAATGACCTGGGCATCGTGCTCAACGGCCACGACGTGCACTACAACGAGGAGTACTTCCCCGATCCTACGGCGTTTAAGCCCGAGCGCTGGCTGGGGGACATACCGAAGTCGTATTTCCGCACGTTTGGGAGGGGACTGCGTGCGTGTTTGGGCCAGAATCTCGCGGTGAATGAGCTCAAGATTATTTTGGTCATGACGGTACGGGACTTTGTGTTTGAGTGTGTGGTTGAGGCGAATGAGAGGGCGAGGTGTGCGCATACGGATCTGGATCTTGTGTTTGGGGATGCTGTTTTTCAGGAGTTGGGGTTGGAGGCGAAGCCTAGGGGGGGGATGAAGATGCGGGTGAGGAGGGTGGGCGAGGGGGGTGTGTAGATGTGTTGGTGTGCTGAACGAGTTGAACATGTATGAGTTGAATGTGAAGTTGTAAATATTGGGTACATGATAGTCCCTATTGTTGGTTTGGGTGGACATGCAGTCACAATCAGCGGACAAAAAGTACGTAAAAGTGTTCCTCACACTAGCTAACAAGTTCCCAAACGCTGATATAGCACAATCTCCAAGCATCGCTCATAACATCATGTACCAATACCCTTATCCCTATTCCCTATTTCATATATAATATTCAATTCGCCTTTATGCTCGGATTCTTAAACTTGGTCCCCGGCGGATGCGCCTCCTCTGGAAACTTGCAAAACGGATGAACACAAACATTATCCCGGATACTAGGACACTACCACAAGTTAGCACGCCCAACAGCCAACCCCGAGAAAGAAGCCAAGGACCAAAACTCACATGGTGCCCGTAAATACACTCATCCGACTCGCAGTCCTGCCCACTCGTACACGGATTCTGCCTCGCCAGCACAGCAATCGCATTGATCTCCTCCACGCTGGGCTTATAATCATGCACGAAAAAGCACGAATCCCCCTTTGTGCAGGGGCCCCTCAGAAAATGATTATTACACAACTTATCCGACTCCTTGCGCTTCTTGATGCTCTCCATCGCAGACACACTAACTGTAATAGGGTCGTCCAGCCCCCTCGGCCCGGGGTTCCAATCCGGCTGCTGGGGAGGAATCTGTATCTTGGTGGTGCGTCCCGCGCTCGCGCCGGTTCTCGCAGTAAGGGGGAGGCTGATCTGCGGAGGAGGACTGCCGCTCGCTGCGTTTGCGTAGGACAGCGAAGAGCGGCCTGGCGTGCTGGCCGATCCGATACTAGTGGCTGGGCTGGAGGTACGGGGGCCTGCTGCCCAGGCGGCGAGCGGCCACGCGGGCGTGCTCTTTTCGTTACGGAAGAGGTCGTTTGCCAGGTCGATGGTGGGGATGTTCGTGGCGAGGAGTTCGGGGGCCGTGGGCGTGCCTTCGATGATGGTGATGCGCTGGCGGGAGAAGTCGTCTTGGGTGGTGGACGTGAGGAAGGGGGCGTAGGAGGCGTCGTGGGAGATGCCGAGGAGGATGTGGCGGCAGTTGTAGTTGTTGAGATGGAAGGTGATGTTTTCTGCGGTGGTGAGTCAATGTTTTTGGATGATAGGGATGATGGGGGGCATACCCTTTATTTTTGATGATATATGGTCCTTGCCGTGTCCGACGTCGATAAAGTCAAACGTTGCTTTTCCCTGTGTGAATCCCAATGCAAAGTCCTTTAGGTCGGATACATCACGACCCAGGGACTTAGCAAGGCCACCAAAGTTGGCAACGATTTTCGTAACAATTTCAACGTCTGCTTGCGCGCCGCACTGCGCGGTGATGGCATCTCTCAAAGCTCGAGCAGCCTTCTTCCCACCCTCAACGCCTTGTCTAATCCATTGATCGCGAAACTATTCTGCATTAGCAAAATCATCATCACCAACAGGTCAGTGAACCATACCAGCAAGCCGTCCCCATCAATCATGACGAGAATATACGCATTCCGACTCTGTAAACCTTTAGCACTTCCACATATATGTCAAAAGTGCCCATCATACCCTCATCTCTTCATTCTCCATGGTAAGCCACTCCACACTCGTCTCACCACGCTGCACCTGTCCCTCCAACCGACTCTTCTCGCGCTTGCACTCCTGCAGCTCATCTAACAGTTTCTGGTTCTGGAATCGCATCGCCGCCTCGAGTTGATCGCAGTACAGGAGCACATCCTAAGACCATTAGCACCCTGACTCTTAAACCTGACATCACAGGAAACCCACCCTAATTAACAGATCTGAGGTATCCCTCTGCTGCTGGATCTCCTGAAACCGCTGCACAAAGTCGTACAGGTTAGAGCTCAGTGGCATCTTGTCAGACATATGCTTTCTATCCAAAGTGGACATGCCGAAATTTTTTGTAGGGCTGGAAATTCGTATCCCAGTCTTTGGGCGAAGCCAAGTATATATAAACGCAGACCGCCTTTGGAAAGCGAAATCCAAAACTCGTGCTACCTGAAGCCTGGTCCGTTGAAAAGAGTTTGGTCAAACCGGGGGAGAAACAAGGGCCGGGAGTTGCAGATGGTACCTTGAAGAAGCAGTGTTTGTTCTGCAGCCTTGTTCAAGCACGGGGGAAAGGGGGGGTGATGGGGGTTGCTGAACACGCGAGAAAAATCAAGGGTTAATGTGACGAGTAAGGTTTTATTTTTGGAACGAACATTGGCATTGTACAGTAAAAGCAAGGGTTGTCAAATATTGAGGAAATAAATTGCGTTTTGCCGAAAATTTGATGGCCAATTTTTTTTTTGTTTTTTTTTGGGTGTGATAAGTGATAAGCGGTTGGCGGGAGATCCTTGCGTTTTCTGGGGGCCTAGCGGCTGGGTGCATTCGACTAGACCGTAAGTGCTTGAATGTTGTGTGGCGGCCAGCATCTCCATCGATGATGCCCCAGTCTTGTCTTGTCTTGCCTTGTCTTGTCTTTGTCCTGAGAGTCTGTCGCAAATGTCTCCAGTCCCGTCAATCCCTTTTTGGCATCAATACCAATATCCATGTGCTTGTGGAGATTAATCTACACCAGACCAGACTTCACTCTTGCATTTCGTCAACTGCCTTTCTGCTGTTTCATACTCACTCGCAACTTTCAACTCATTCACCTTCAATGTTTCCCTCATTCCCCTCGAGATCATTCACTGCCAAACAATCACCAACACTCTGAAACGCACAACCACATCCCCCTCCAGCCGCCCACGCCATCCAATCGAAATCCCGTGCCTCCCACCCCATCACCGCCCGGATCTGCATCTCCCAATATTCATCTTGTCCCCCGTCCACGCTACGCGCCACAGGGCACGGAACACATATCCAGCGCCTCCAACGGACCAATCACCCCCATTTACATAATGCCTTCGTCGTAACCAACGGCCAAACTCCTTTGTTCCGTGCTTCCCCCCTTTACCTAGGTATTAATATTGTATGTGCCTTTGCATGCAATGTGAGGTGACTTCTTGTGTTTCGAGCGATCCGAGCCTTGTTGTACCTTGTCCAATCATGCGTTTCTTGACCGGGGTCTTTGACGCCTGTTGGGTTTGGTTGAACTGTTTCTGACGATTTTGTGTGGGTGGTAATGCTGTTGAGCTTCTATGTTTGTTCACTTGCAGGACAACCAGAAGGGACTGGTCTGGTGATTTGAGCGTAGTAGCGATCGCTTTGGCGCCGTTGATGCATCTGTATTTGTATCTGTATGCAACAGTACTATTTATGCCGTGCATTGCAAACAGTTCAATGTTGCCTGTCCGCTTCGTGTCTACGGAGTACCGCCCGGCGCGACCTTGACCATGCATCGACGTGATGGGACTTGACTTTTAAATAGCTCTTGTGATGCGGTGCAACATGGGCAGCCAGTCTTTGAGTTCAGAACATGTGTCTGCCTCGATCACAGGCAGCATAGCCACCCGACCGATTTGGAATGATGGTTAGGTGTAGTACTGCCTGGATTGCGTGCAGATAAACGGATTGGCGCCTCCATCTGTATTGCGAGACGATTCAAGGGATGTCGATAATCTGCCTCACCGACGATGCAACATAGTCCTATCGATGCCGCCAGCCTGCGAGCCCTCAACACCGCATACATGCCTTTCAAATCTCCAACATGACCCAAACCAAGCGCTAGCTGCCCATGTACAACCCTCATCTAGGCTGGAACTGATTCAACACCTGCCAAAGTGTGCCTTCCCCAATATCCCCTCCGAATTGCCAATCCAACCCTCCAACTCCCATCCCCGGCACCTCCATCATGTCCATCCGGTCCTGCACCGCCGTGAGGTCATTGAATATCAAATCTGACGTTGCAAATGTCGGCATGATGTTCGACAGACCATCCGGAGCAAACGCCCATTCACTCGGCGAAAGCCACGTCTCCCCAGTCATGGCCAGTCCCGTACTTGCGCTCTCAAACCCATGGCCATTGGAAGCACTGTCCTTTCCATATTCGTCCGTTGTCAGACTACTCGCTTGGCTGATTTCCCGCCTCCCGACCACACTGGCCGGTGTAGTTTCTGACGGGCCCCGCGTGGAGGAGGGCGTCTCCGAATCTTTGGCTGGGGACGCGGAATTAGAGAGTGCCCTTGTGAACTTGCCCAGAATGGCGCGAAGGACGCCTTGTGCGGATTTGGCGAGCGGGCTGCGCGCCTGCATGGTTGCGAAGCGCTCGATGGCCCAGTGGATGTGTTGCACTGCTAGCTGTTTGTGCTCAGGGTGGTCGTGCGGAAAGAGGATGTATATTGATGCGATGAGGACGATGGCATCGAATGTTCCAAAGAAGAGCATGAAGCTGTTGTTGTCAACATGATTTAAAATTCTTTTGACCGCAGGGGTTGCAAAGACTTACTTCCTCCAAGATGTAGCTGAGAGCCCTTCAAACATCAATCTCTGCATTTCGAGCATCGACAAACTCGCTTGCAGTGCCTCAACTCTGCTCTTCTTTCGGTGGAATACATACGATCTATGTAGTGCCATGAGACTGAAACCATGAAGCAGGTTGAAGTAATATCGTGACACTTGGATCCACGGCGCCACGTTTGGATCCTCGTCCCATCTTGTATCTGGATTTTCCACTCGGAATATCCCAGGCGTCGAGTCGTGGAGGCTCATAATCTTTTGGTGTAATTTGTCAATTTTGGAAAAGTCTTTCGGATAGGGGCCATCTTGCTCGAGATCTTGGATGTCTCGTAGCGGAGAAGAAAGCTGGTGCAGCCACAGCGAGCGCGTCAGAGGAGTAGGAGGATCCTTTTCGGGATTACGGAGAACGATGGGAGTTTTCGAGCGATCTGTCGGTTCTGGGGCGTCGATTGGGAGGGAAGGAGAGCCGTGACGCCAGTCGATTGTCCCGGGGCGGCCTAGAATGAGACACATGTTGATGTCCCTGGGCCGTGAGCTGTTGTGTTCTTAGTATACAGGGGCAGTCGGCGACATACCAGATTGCAAGAACCATGTATAGCTTGCGCCGTCTCTCGATGAGCCACTGGTTTTCAAGGGCCCTTTCTACACTCGTATCTGCAGGCTTGGGATCGAGACTATCGCGGTGCATGCCCAACTCTTGAGCGTCTCTAATGGCTATACCAACCATGTGCCACTGCAACAAGTGGTCAATCTTCCGCTCAGATCGAGGCAGAGCCGTCCAAAAGAAAAGAAACTCACCGATTCAGTCACATTAGCCGTAAACTTCAAAAACGAAGCCCTCAGAAACTCGGCCTGAACAGTCGTTACACTCAGTCCCTTCTTCCCAAATAGCATAACAATGTCTTCCCCGCTGGCACTATAATCACAAGCCAAGTCCTCAAACGTCATATTAGCCGCATACTTCAACATGGCAAATTCCTCCTCTTCCTCATCTGGCAGAATCAGCAACGCTGTAGCAATCATTTGAAACAGCACAGCGGGGAAGACCCTCAGGTCTTGTGAGATTCCCTGTGGACCTTCGGTGGAAAATATGCTAAATGGCAAGTTATTCCATTCCTGGAGTTGAGCGTAGAAAATGTCGGGGTCGACAAAATAATACTGCCAGTTGAATTCGCGCATAAACATGTCGACCAGCTTATCAGAGAACACCTTGGCGGGAAGCTGTCGAATAAGACCTTTATACTTCTCCCGAATGGCGAAGGAGTCTGCGCGGGAGCCATGTGTAGAAGATAGGCTTGACAGGGAGGCTTGGTCTTCGGTGGACGGGGCCATTTCGATCTTTTTGAGAAAAGAGATTGTCGAGGCGCCGGTTTGGCCGTAGCCCCATGTTGCGGCCATGGTGGACAGGGGTTCTGTCATTTTTCGCGGTGATGAGGATGATGAGATAGGAGAGGAGTGGGTGGGCGGGGATACTTTCGTGAAGTTGTGGTTGTTGCTGCTGTTGGTGGTGGATGTAGGAGCTGGAGCACTGGGATCATACGAACAGAATGATTCGCGGTTTCTGGAGCGGCAGTTTGCGCAGGGGAGTCCGCGGTCGCACTGGTTACAGCCATGTCAGTGTCATAGTATCGTATGATGTGATGGGTGAGATGAGCGATGTTTGGTGGTGAGATGAGATGATGCCGGTGAGAGGTGAGTAGGGGGCATCAGACTCACTTTTTGTTTTCTCCTGTGACATTCCGTACATGACACGACAATCCTTCTCCTCTTCTTGGGAGGCGCCTTCTTCGGCTGCCCGGGCTCTTTTCTCTCAGCTCTTAAATCGCCCATGATGCAGAATGACTGTCTCCTTGCTCTGGGGCACGCTGAGCGTTTGAAGATCAGTGATACTGCTTGAGGAGGAGTCGCTCAGCTATCTGACGGCCCATGCGAATTTGACTCAAATTAGTTCCGAGGTCGCTCAACAGCTGGTACCAAATCATGGTCTTTTCGACAAGCTGTTCTGATGATAGCCCATGTCTTGAGCTCCTCACGGGGCATCTGAAGCCAAGATTGAGTTAAGCTGACATTTGACGGCTCAACTGTCGTGTATCGTCAATCCAGCTTGACTGGAGACCTCCGGTTTGTGGGGCCGGAGTTAGTGAGCGGCTCCGGAGAGACTGACTTGACAAGTTGAGACCAGGTAGACAGACAGACATGGACCACACATGCATGCAGTCTGGTCAGTGCAGTACCAATCTTGACAGCACCAGACCTTGACCAGCGTTTCGCCTCGGACAGTCATTATTCATCACTGGACACGGACCACACACACCTCTGACCCCTACCCATCCAAGCCATCATCCATCGATCCCTGGATCGTCGGGAGCCAAACAAATGTCTCCCAATCTGCCCCTCAAACCTTTACCTAAGCGTTGACCTCTAGTGGGTGTGGGGACTATCACGAACGCGGCCACGGAATACCACACGACACACCTTTTTTCGACGAGACACAAGTCTATTCTGAAAATGTGGAGAGACGCCGAGGTGGTGCCATGACATGACCCATGTAAAATTTCCGACTGCATCGGCAGACCAAACTAGCTTTGAAGAAATGCAATTGACGCTGGCTCTGTTATAGGTAGGTATAGGATGTAGATGAATTCATCTCCCGGAAATGCTGTTTAAAAAGTTTTCCAAAAAAAAAAAAAAAAAGGAGAGAAAACGAAAAAAAGATAAGCTCCGTAAAACATGATGCTAAGATTTCCGAGCGCGTCCTCCCAATACCCCAATCAAGATTTCTCCGTGTCCATATCCAATCAGCCCATTTCTTGTTTTGCCAACCTTTTCCCTCTAAACCCGTCATAGGGGTTTTGTCCAACCGAAACAAAAAAGAATATGTAATAAGCTGCTAGCATCAGAATCCACCTCGTCTCCAATGTGAAACCCAATTGTCCCGCAGTGGCAGACGAGAGGGACCTGCAAGAAGTAAACGTATGTAGAATGATAACCAAAAGACATTTCCCTTTTGTACGCCAGTGTGGCTTCTGGGAAGCCTATCCCTCCTGTTGCAGTGTTTAACGAACTCTTTCCGTGTATGCTTTCCAGGCTGCCGAGCGATATCGCTCTGCCTCGCCTTCAGGATCGCCTGCCTTCAAAATACCGCGACCAACGATAACAATATCTGCCCCAGCGATACCAATTATCTTTTGTGGTGTGTTGTACTGCTGGCCCTTGCCGTCGCCTTGGACTGTGCCGTTCTGGTCCTCGTCTTCGGGCGGAAGCTGGCATCCTGGCGTCATGTGGATGAACTGGTCGTCGGGTTGCGTGTTGAGCGCCTCCTGAGAAACAAATCCCATAACAAAGTCTTTATGTTCCCTCGCGGCTTCCACGCAAGCTTGTGTGTACTCCTTGTTCATAAAGTTGCCGGCTGAAGACATTTGTGCCAGAATGAGTAGGCCGCGAGTCATGGGGGCCTCCTCGATTCCGGCAAACAACACCTCGTCGCCACCAGCCATGGATTTTGTCAGCCGAGGCGAGTTTACGGGCTCGTATTGTTGCGTAACCGTAGTCACTGAGACAATGCTTCCCTTTCGACCATCGTCTGTCCGCCTGGGCGACCCGCCGTTGCCGTCACCGCGGCCACTGGAGCCTGTGTCGTTGTCTTCAAACTCCTCTGCAGTCGGAGTGCCCACAGAAACAGATGTCCTGACTTCATAGGGATATCTTTCGAACCAACGAGTGGCAGCGTTCGATAGTGATGCTACCGAGGCCTTGCCAGGTACCATGTTGACATTAACAATGTGCGCCCACTCAATGATTCGGGCTGAGCCGCCAATGTACTGCATCTCCACAGTATTCCCAATGTCGCCAAACTTGCGGTCTTCAAAAATCAAGAATCCGTGACGACGGGCCAGAGAAGCCAACTTAGCGCCAGTGCCCGTCTGAGGGTGGAAGTCCCAGCCAGAGACCATGTCATAATGTGTCTTGAGAACCACAATGGACGGGCCAATCTTTTCGGCAAAATAGAGCAACTCTCGGGCAGTCGTGACATCAGCACTCAGGCAGAGGTTGGAGGCTTTCAGATCCATGAGCTTAAAAAGATAGGCGTTGAGGGGATGAGTAGCCGACTGGCCTCTAGAGGCATAGGTTGCCTTGAGAGTTGGATGTTGTGTCATGTTGACGACGTCACAAACCGTGAATCTGAGTTCCAAGGGCTGTTGCTAAGATTTGCTGTTGGTAGGTACGCACGCGAGGTGAGATGAGGCTGAACCTTATCGACAGCTGTGGCAATCTCAAAACACGGGGGGGCCAAATTGCCAGTCGTTTTGCCCTGAACAATTCGAAAATAAAAATTGAAGATGTTGATTATTTCGCAGGGTAGCCCAACGTGATCAAGAATTTGAAGGAAGAGAATCGACAAGTACGGTAGAGATGAGGCTACTCTAGTATTAAGAGTGGGCGCCGGTGGTGTTGAGACGAGTGGCCACCGAAGTCGCAGTGCCAAGGACTGAATCGAATGATGAAGGCGAAAAAAACTATCCAGCACCAACTGGCAAGGTTGTACCGTACCACGGGCAAAGAAAGAGCTGATAAGCCTCCGACAAGAAGGAGGAATTCCGTGAAAGCACAAAAGGCAGGAAGAAAAAAAGAGGAGCGATCAAAAAATGGCAAAGCAAAGTTGAAAAGAAATGGCAGGGGTGGTTGAGCCCAAGTGGTTCTCGCAGTACTCTGTTGGAGCCCTGGAGCCGGGTTGGAGCCGTGGGACTGGGCTCGCCAAGTGGACAAGATGCTGCTGATGCTGCCGCCAACAAGGCAGGGATCAGAAACAGGTACGGGATAGCTGTGACAAGACGACTCTGCGTTTGCCAAGTGCTGTCTGGTAGGATGTATGCAGCTCCGGGGGGGCGGGTTGAGTGTGATTGTCGCCGGGTAAGGAGGAGGGAAGCGATTTTCGGGCCCCCGTTCAGGCGATTCAGTCCAAGCGGCGGCCGAGGCGAGATTCGAATGCACGGAGCGCGAGGCGTTCAAGAGTCAAGACCAAGACTGATAGCGAGAGACTTGAGTTGGAACTAGAACGAAGCGTGTGGCACAAGGGCAAGGCTGCGGTTTTAAAGCCCCAGACCAGACCAGACCAACGAAAGAGAGAGAAAAAAAAAAACAAAAAAAGACTGGCACTGGCCACAATAGTCTAATGGTAAAGTGGTAGATGGGCCGAGTTGCGGCCACGACGACAAAGCACCAGACTGCAGACATGGAGTCGATCAAGCAGATGGGCCAACTGCAAATGCCACTGGTCGCACCTGGCGCCAGAAAGAATTTTGAGGTCGATGGGTGGCCCTGGTCAAAAACTTGGACCCTGCAAACCGCAAGCTATGAGTGGTGTGGCGGCGTTGTGCCAATGTGTGCTGTGGGTTGGCACGCAGGTTGGAGATTGAGGAGAGGAGAGGTGTGCGGCGTGAGGCATGAGGCATGAAGCATGAGGCGTCTGGTGAAATCTGAGGCGTGGAGTCGAGGTTGTGTGGAGGCGTGTGGAGGCCGAACATTGCAGGGTGTAGATTGACTGGAAGCTGGAGCCTACCAGACTTGATCTGGCAGTCTGGCAAACTGGGTAGTAATTCCAGTTCCAGTTTCCTGTTTCCCAGCTTGCTTTGTCCAGTCATGTCAACCCAAATTTGTTCGCAGAACGGGAATGATGAGTGACATCCGAGAACAGCCTGGTAATCACACTTGGCACTACCGACCAACGCTGAACCCTGCCATGGAGTCCTGTTGCGAGAACTAACCCCTGCAAGCATCAAATGTGCAAACATAAAGTACTGGACATGTATGATTGATCAAGGTACTGTAATAAGTACTTTTTGAATGCTACGTGAGTTTCCGGTACGATGTGGCGCCAAAATTGCGAGTTGGGTGAAGGAACATTGAAGCCTGCCACTTCGACCTGCAAGCCAAAAACCAAATGTGGGATGACCTGGTCGAGGGGTTCGCTTCATTGCTGTCAAGAGTGGCAGGAGCGACTAATACCAGGAAAGGACTGAGGAAGGAGCGAGACCAAACATCAGATGAGTCCATGTTTTTTGTTATTGTCGTAGAGGAGGAGGGGTGAGCATGTCCTTAGTGTATTCGCACAACCTGACAATTTAGACCAGCCAGACATGACCAACAAGAAAGAATCAACTGCATGTTAGCCAGAGGACCACAGGCATCGAACAGCAAAGCCCTCATCCACCACAGGCTCAGCAATGGCATCCACCTTCTCTGCTCCAAGTTTCTTTGAGCTCTTTCCCTGCAAATTACAAACTAGCTGTCAGAGGGCGTGTCCCAAAGTCAATCGACGCTGTTTTGCATTGAATTGCTACGTCACCAAAATTGGCAGGTTGGACTCGGTCAACCCAATCGACACCGTTGAAGAATCAAACTTGTCTACGGGCTAGCTTTGCCTATCTCGACACCGGCACTGTTGTCAACAACCTCCAATCATAACATGATAGCAACGCTGTTCCAACATTAAAGTCTCAGGACCGTCGTTGGGATCATCAAATGGTCAGGGCTCCAGCCATGTCTCCGATGCGCCTCCCCCGACGGTTCAACCGAGAGATTGCCTGTCGTTCTGTCAATCACACGGAGCTTGACTCCGTACTGTCCAGGCCGCCGATTTTACAGTAATGGTTTGCAGTTTTGCGGTTTCCAGAGATCCGCTGCCCGGCCTCCAAACAGTCAAGTCGAATACAGCATTTGGCCACTTGAGCAGCTCCTCGTTGGTCCCAATTAGGCCCGAACGGCAATAGAGCAATGCCCGGGTGGAGATCAAGTTGATGGGAGTTCCGCCAGCGGACACCATGGCTGGTGAGGCGTCCCGAGCCAGTTCCGTCCAACCCAACATCGAAACCGTCAAGGAGCGACTACGACCTTCTCGTCACCAACCTTGCACTCTGTCCACATTTCCCGTGCAGGGCAACTCTTAGTGCCGTTGCCGTCGCCCTCCCCCCGGTCCACCCCTGGCCAGGCCCTCTCCTGTCTGAGGTATAATACTCTAGGCTCCATTTTATAGCACAAGTTGTCGCCGTGCACACTTCCAACAACATCCTCCCGGTTGAAGATTCCCAAGCCTCCAGAACTCCCAGACCAATGGAGATAAAGACACTAATGTGCCTGACCTGCAGCCACACGACGTGATGGGTTCGAACTGCACCTCTTTTGCACTGCGCAACAAGAGAAGCACTGTTCGTCGACGCCGAAAAGGGTTCGTGGATAATGCCGTGTAAGCAGGGTCCCTTTGTCGCAAAGACTGTCGACGGGATGGGGGCTATGTGGCTGTTGGTTTAATTCGGAGTATCCGACGTTGCAATGCTTTGGCAAAATGAAAGAAACTAGCAATGGTACCTGCATCCCATATGCTGGCGAGGCATTTAACTCTCTTCCTCCAACGTTGTCCATTGAGATGACCGTATTGTTGTAGGGAACTTTGGCATCTTCTTTGTGGACCAATTGCCCTTTGGGGTCTGCTCCCCGTTCTTACTGTGTCCGGTCGATCTTGAGCTCCTCGACATCAAGCTTGTGATCAAGCTGGACCGAACCTGCTGCGCAGTTTTCCCCTCTACACTTCCTGCATCTGCACCAATCCCCCATTTACAGCGTTAGCCTTCACCCGTTGTGCGTTGTCACTCCCACCCTTGTCCGGCTGTGCGTCTAGGAGATCGAGATGTACATACATGTACATATTGATAACGAGGGTGTGTACTGAGACGTGGACACGCAAGCCATGCAATGTCTGTCCACGGTTGAAATCAGATTTGCTGCGGACCAACCGGCTCAATGTTCCGTTTCTTACAATCATGTACACGGAAATACCCGCTCATGTAAGTGCTTACGCTACAGTTCATAATGCATGGCGACAAGTTGCGAGTCTGTCGTCGAATAAGACAGCATCCCTGGCATATATTGTACGTTGGTGACTTATAACTAACGAGCCTTAACTTGCAAGTCGGGCTGATACTTCACCAAGGTGCACAGAATCATAAATGTTGTTCAGTATAGGTCGCATGTGTAGCCAAAGCATTCCCGTGAATATTTTCCGAATACTTCATCCAAGAAAACGAAGGGCATAACAGAACCAAAATTTCATTAAGATCAGTCGGTTGGAAGAAATTCTCTTCAAAGTTACATCCGCGCCGTAGCCAGCAGCATCTCCTCAAGCTAAACCTCAAAAACGAGAAGGGGACGCAATATCATTGCCGGAATACTGTAGCTTTTTTGATCTGTCTTGTAATGGCACACTCTTAAGCATCACAGCCACCAATACCACTGCCGGTACCAAAAGAAATTTCTTCATTGCGCAACTCGCACTCAACATGCTGGACTGACCCATCAGAATGCTTGACCGTCTTCACACTGGCCTACTTGCAAGGAAAGTTCATGTCCACAGCCATGGGAGAGCCGTCCCCTTTCTTAGGCCAAAGGCCAAAAAAGCTGTGAAACGATACTGTAAGGCGTCTGTGGATGAGGTCGACATAGTATGAGAACACGCCCACTCATTTCCCAGAGTACAGCAGCGCGAGCGCATCTTGAGAAAACCTACGAGATGAAACCTGACCGCCAGTCCTTGCGCAGAGGCTCACTCCATGAGGTATTGCCAGATACGATGGCTGCCTAGTCGACGGAGGAGTCTTGGCGCCAGACGTGGAGGTTCCTGTTGCAGCCGTTGAAGAAAGAGATTGCGCCTCGCCAGTTGCATTCTCTGTCTTTGACGTTCGGCTTCCGAGGGGGTTCTTGGGCGAGCTGGGCAATGGCTGGGGGTGGTGTCTGGGTTGTGTCGGCGATGGGGGTGGCTGTGGCGGATGCCGGGAGGACTGTTAGGGTAGATAGGAGGGTGAGGTTGAGCATTTTGAGTTTGTTGTCGTGATGATGGATGTGTTCAGGCTGTGCGGTGTCGTCATGGACGTTGGAATGAGAAGACTCGATGACTCTATACTTATATTTGGAGTTAATGTGTAATGTGTTGTAGTCTTTTATCTTAAAGATTTCTGGAAATTGTTTAAAAAATACCAAGCAAGACTACATTATTTACGGGTTTGCCCATCGTGAGTGTTACGAAAGCTATCTTGAATGGTGTAGCGCACTCGTCGAGACGGCTCTTAGAGCAGGCTTCAGGCTTCAATCTCCGGGTTCGAAAATCGTACCAAAAGGCCCGGCCATGGCAATCAATAGAGGAGATGGCTACGCAAGTATTGGCGGCAGTCGAGGTAAATCCTGGGTATGTGTACATCAATGTTGCAGTTAGCCAAGAACAGCGACGGAAGAGCCACCATCTCCGGAGATGTCAACTTGATCTTGAATGAACAGCCATCGCGGAGACTGAAGCTCCGTCTCCATTTTGCAAGCGCTAGCCAAGGCATGCCATCAAGAAAGGTATGTTTTATAAAACTCAATGGCGCACTCTCCAGCATTTCCTTGGACGAAGGGGATAAATGGGAATGTGCTCAAGTATCTGAGTGCAAATTGTATCTCCTCATACAGTAATTGTGAGCCGTTATACGGCTCCGAACATAAGCAATCGTCACCTACAGTGCACTTCCCCGGATTTACTCTCAGAGCCACTCCATGATGAGCACTGGCTAAGTTATCGTCGCGATCCTCTTGCGCAGTAGTCTCCAGAGTCCATGTCTGCCTGCACAAGCCGAATGCACGGTGCGACGATCACACAGACCAGTTGACCCCCGACAGCGAGGCTCGCCGCCCTAAGAACGAGGCGCTGCGCACTGACTTTGGGGGTGGAGATGACAGGCGGCACGGGCCACTCATTGTCAGGGGCCAGCCCATTGTATGTCTGGTCCTAAGTAGACATGGACAAGGTGAGAGGAGCGAGAACCGGCATTCTTCAAATGGACGATTTGGTGGCGATGGATTGTTGCATGCTGGGTTACATACCGGCATTTTTGTCAAGTTGCCATTCTCGCCATCGTGGAACTTGATGGCAGATTGTTGAAGGGAAAAAAGACATGGAGTCTCAAAATTTAGGTTGGGCCATTGATGCCTTACTTGTCTGGCATGATCTCATGTCAACTGGTTCGCTCCTGCCCTGTCTGCATTGCATATGCGGTCTCGGCCGTCGCCATCTGGGTCTCATGAAGAAGCTGTCGGAGGATACCTCGTGCAAAAACAGTATACTGACTTGTCATTTGGGTACATGTACTATATTTCACAAGCACGCTGGCATTGTTGCAAGCTTGCAACGTGACACGATTGCACCACCGGTAAGTCTATTGGGGGAAGCCGGGAAACGGTACAGTCAGCGAGATGTCTCTGTTGTTGGTTCGTTGCAGTGGATGATGATCGATCTTACGCAACTCGTGCCTCTGAAGCTGCCCCGATTCAGCAAATCTAATTCTTGTCTTGCAGATTATTTCCTGTTGTTGGTTATCGAAATGTCAACCCTCAGGTTCTGGGCTGAAACGGAGGCGCAGGCCTTGCCACTCGTGAACTTGACGAGAGTCCGTGAGGTCCAACTTGACCAAACTTGCGCCAACCCACTTGTTATCATCTGCCTGTCTGTGGCACTTGCACAAAGGTCTGCGGGCAGATAAAGATACAGATACAGACGGGCCAATACTCCACAGGATGTCGAATCCGCTTATGCGGTGATGGGGTTAGAGCTATCACAAATGGTGCATATGACAGTTGTCATCAATGCTCATGGTCTGCTTGTCAAGAGTCTCGATTCTTTTTCTTCCTCGCAACCATCTCAAGCACCTCGGTAGCTCGAACGCAATCTATGCGTTTGGTGCATGTGCCAGCTTTGAGTTGGCAGTGCCTCACTTGCCTTGAAGAAGACGCGGCCTCTCATGTTCTTCGTTTGCTCTGGCGCACAGGAATGGATGCTGAATGTGGACGCGACTGAGCGCCATGCATGCACTTTACTTCTGGTGAAGCGGATATCCATATGTCGGGTGAGACACTCCCAGGGGTCAACTGCCAGCTCCAGAGGTGCGGTATTCACAAGGGACAAAAAAAGTGTTGCGTAAATTCTATGGAGCATTCATGATACTGGTTCCCTCAGGAGAACTGCATGTGCATCTTGAATGCGCCTTATCCTGTATCATGCTTTGTCCTTGGGAGGCATGGGATTATCAGAGCGTCCAAACACCAAACTAGACGGAAGGTAGAGAGAGATATGCGCATCGGAAGTAAGCCCGCCCCCTCATCCACTTCAGTTGGTCTTTTCTCTTGGGCGAAAGGCACAAAATCGCTAGTTTAACCCAGAATAGTTTGCGCTGCGAATTGAAGGGTCCACGGCCAAGCTTGCGAATGGCCAATCAAGATGGCCATGATGGTGAGATGCATCAACTGGTCTCTCCCTAAAACAGCACCAGCCTCGGTACGCGTGCCAAAAAGTGAATGTGCAGCCTAAAAAGGAGTCGCGGAAATAAGAGACGTGAGAAGTTTGAAGGGCCGGCCACTTCGGTGACATACTTGAGGACGTGCAACCTGTAAATAGCGACGCCAAGCAACTCGAGAATTGTCCGAGATCCGGATGTCAGAGGATATAACACTGGGAAACGAGTCCATGTCTGGCTACTTCCACCTTGGTCCACGGGTCACAGACAATTGAAGCAATGAGACCAGATCAGACCAGATCAGACCAGACCATTGTTGACCTGGAGCTCAAATGGTCAGAGACTCGTGGCGCGACTAGACTGGATTGGATCGGAGCGGACATTTAGACTGGACCCAGGAGAAGTGACGAGGCGGCGGCTGTCATCATCAGCTCAACTTTGACTCTCTGCTTTTTGGCTTTGCCTTCAAATCAACCCACTTGACCTACTTGCTTGTAAATTACCTTCCGCCACGCCTCTCCTTATCGCATTCTGGCCCTACTCCGATTCTCTTCCTTCTCATCCGCTCCTTCCCAACTGCTTTTAATTTGTTCCTCACCTCTATAATCTCCATCTTCAAAGCTGCACCGTTTCTCAGCTTTCTCCAACTCCTTTTTCCTGGGAGCGCAACTTTTTTTTGTCTTGCGTCGTCATCCCCCGGACCCCCTTCGGCCCCTTCGGTCGCGCGCAACGCCATCGCTCCTTGTCGACATCGAACGACTGCAAAAACCCTGCTGCACGGACTCTTTGTCGTCGCGTCCATCAGCCCTAATTGTGTGGGATTCCGGACGTCCCTATTTCTCGTCCAACAAAGAGATTCGTCCCGTTCTGCAATTTACAGCAATTGCACGTCCAACAAAATGTCTACCCGTCAGACCCGAAGGAAGTCCGCCAAGCTGCGCGAAGCTGCCGCAGCTGCAGCTTCGTCCGACGACGATCAGCAACAAGTCACCATGAATGGCAATGGTTCTGCTCACCACACGCCGGAAGTCGCGGAATCTGAGGAAGTTGAGAATATCTTCCTCTTCTGGCCCAATATCATCGGTGCGCAGCATCCTGGAGCATCTTGGGGCATCCTGTCCCGCGCTCTGTGTCGTCTTTGCTAATTAGCCATGCTTATCTCTAGGCTACATCCGTATCATTCTCGCCATTGCCTCGTTATACTATATGCCTGTCCACCCTCGAACCTGCTCCGTCCTGTACGCTGTATCCTGCCTGCTTGACGCATTTGATGGCTATGCCGCTCGAATTTTCGAACAGTCCACTCGCTTCGGCGCGGTGCTCGACATGGTTACCGACCGCTGCACCACCTCCTGCCTGCTCGTCTTCTTGTCATCCGCTTTCCCGCGATGGTCGATTTTGTTCCAGGGCTTGATTGCCTTGGATTTCTCCAGCCACTATATGCACATGTATGCCACTCTTGTGGTTGGCGGCTCCGACTCGAGCCACAAGAACATCGACAAGAGCCAGAATTGGCTACTGAACTTGTATTACACCAACAAGGTAAGGTGGAATCAGCACAAGGAAATGTCATGTTGGGGATTAAAAGCTAATTTTCCATGTATCTAGACCGTCCTGTTCACCCTGTGCGCCCTCAACGAGCTCTTCTTCATCGGTCTCTATCTGCTGGCCTTTTCTTCGCCTTGGCTGTCTCCCCACCTGATCAAGAGTGTCGAAGAGACAAGTGGTGGCTACATCAATCCAGGTGCTCCGGTTAATACGTCGCTGCTCCGACAGATGTTCCCCGATCCGTTCAGTGCCTCTGCATTGGAAATTGCTCGAGCCAACAAGATGGACTCCCTCGTCCCCTGGGCTATTGCTGGCATCAGCCTCCCTTTTATGGTTGTCAAGCAAGCCATCAACGGAGTCCAGTTGTACAACGCCGGCCAGTGGCTTGCCGAAGTTGATGTCAAGATGCGCAAGAAGAACGGCCTTCCGCGCAAAAACAAGGCTAAGGCGTTGTAAATTTCGACTACGCGGGGATGGATATGACCTGACGCAGGCGTCGACGACGGCCGAATTACTCCGGTGTATAGATAGGCGGCCTATAAGCTTTGACTGGTCTTGACGGCCAGTATCGCCCCGGTCAGGGTTGCAGGATGATGAGGGGACTTGAAGCCATTATATTTTCTTTACTTTGGACGCGGTGCATCTCCTTCGACGGGATGGATAGCGTGCCAACACCACACAACACAACTTTCGCTACGGTGACACGATAGAGCGTGCCTCACCAACATTTTAACTGCATGGATTGGCGTCTAGGGAATCGAGGAGGCTGGCGGGCCATAGGCATCGGGCGGGCTGGCCATTTGCATCATTTACAGCTATTCAAAGCTATGAATGAGTTTGGTGAGGAGGCGAGGCAACCAATATAGCCCTTTGGTCCATGTGAGGCACTGGTATCTTGCATGGGATCTATTTCTTGGGCAGGTTAATATTGGACTTGGTGCGAAAAATTCAAAAGGTTATTGATTCTGTTTAGCTTAATTACTGGGAAAGTCCTTCGCTTTTACTTTTACTTTTACCTTTTCTTCTTTTTCTCCTCTGAAGAAGCGAATTTGGCTTGGCCATTTGGGCCGTTCTACGGACCTTTCGATCATATTGCTTACGGCACGGCATGAGCATTAATGGAGTGGAATGGAATGGCATGGAATGTGCAACAAAATGTATTCGTGGATATCTTGCTATACAAACGCAATAAATCAATCCATCCAACAATTACTAAAAATCATCCTCATTTATCCATAAACTTTTCCAATCATGGCACTTGTGCTCACACTAGGTAGTTTCTCTGGCGGTGCTCGTACCAGAAGTTACATTTTGGGCGTTATCAGACTCCGACATGTCTGCGTCGCGGATGATGCTTGTTACGGCCCGGGGTGCTTCCTCAATGGGCTGGGAGAAGCCGTACCATGCTACGACGCAGATGCCCAGAATGCCAGTTATGCAGCTGAACACCAGGGCTACGATGCCTCGTGTGGTGAATCTGATATGGTTAGTAGTGAATTGGGTTAGGAGGTGATGGGAAGGGTGCTTACCCTGCTGGTAGAGGTGCGGGGGCTTTATTCTCGCCGGTGAGGTCGAGGAAGTCGACGGTGTTGCCGGCTGCGTTGCCCTCGGGGAGGATGTTGGAAGATTTACAGGCTTGGAGGTGAGTAGGGGGGATGGAGAGCGTCTTTTGCAGCTCGGTGGGTGCTTCGACGAATGTGGCGATGAGACCGGATACGACGTGCCATTCAATATGGCAGTGGAACAACCAGATTCCTATTCATGTTAATATGGTTGGCAAGGACATGAGATAGGAGGGAATATACCTGGGTTGTCGGCTTTGAATCGCAAAACCATGTTGCCGTTGGGCCAGATGACCATGGTGTCGCGGCGCATAGGAACCTTGGGGAAGGTCTTCCCCGTCGCGCCACCCTCGTCCTCAAAAGTGCCGGCTGACTCGTTGGAGCGGTAGACGGCTTGGAAGTTGTGGCCGTGGAGATGGAACGGGTGGCGACCGCTGTCGAGATTGTTGACGACGATCTGGACGATTTCATTCTTCTTTAGGACGAAGGGGTGCGTGTATTCACCGTATACTCTGGGATCGGTGGCCTTGTCGCCGGCACTGAGGGCGGTGTATAGTGTGGGAACCTTGGGGTATGTGTAGGTGATGTTGTTGAAGAAGGCGTAGTTTGCGCCGTTGCCAAGGTTGTCCATGATTACGTCGAGTTCGACGGTGCGATCGGGCTCTGGGAGGAGTTCCATGCCATCGTAGGCTTCGAGGGTTATGTCATCAAAGGCATTTAGCTCATCGACAAGAGCAGCGGCTGGATAGTCTTTGGACTTGTCGTAGGTGAGCCAGCCAGTGGAATTGTAGTTGAGTTCAGGAGGTAATGTGTCGAAGAGAGTCTGAAATATTCCGCGTCAGTTCGTATGGAGACATCTCCCTAAGGAGAAACGGAGGCGAAAGAAGTTCTTACCGTATCCATGCTTGCGACAATGGGGTAATTTGCGGATGTTTCGTTTTTGGTTGTCAAAAGAAAGCTCACTCTCTGAGCGGCGGCGATATATACCATTTCAGCTTCTGCATCCTTTGTGTATACTCCGTCTACCTCGACGATGCGTATCTTGTGGCCTTCGATCCATAGGTATTGGCCGGCAAAGGCTCCAATATTGACAACTCGGAACATGTACGTCTTACCGGGCTGGACAGAGACGGTTATGTTTTGAGTATCGTTCATGAGGGCCGCATTTGGGACTGGTTCTGCACCGGTTGGGTTGGTCTTGCTCAGAAACTGAGGAATGAGCGTTGCAATCTCATCATGGTACCAGTCCGATAGTGTTAGAACAATTTCCTCATCAACTTCTTTCTTGTACGGAAACTCGGGATCATGGACGATAACAGGGCCACGCAGTCCGTCAGGGTACTGGCCATCGTTGTGAGAGTGATACCAGTACGTGCCAGGTTGGTTGACCTGAGCATCATGTTAGCCAGCACTCTCTCTACACTTTCAAAACCTTGCGGGGCTATGAATCGTACAGTGAAGTTATATGTGAATGAATTGCCAGGTGGGATTGAGCATTGAGTGACGCCTGATGGGCCGTCCATGTTGTTGGTTCCATTTTGGAACAGGCCGTGGAAGTGGAGTGAAGTCGACTGGTTTCCGAGCTGGTTGTTTACGTTGATAACAATGCGGTCGCCAACGTTGCACTCAATTCTGGGAATCGGCCATTTTCCATTGATGCCGATAACTGGTCGCTCAAACGCTCCGTCAGGATTGGCTCGGACCCAACTGACGTTGAAATCATGATTGATTGTCGCTGCGGATGCCAAGCTCGCTGACGCAGCCAAGACGGCAGCCAATCGCCCAAGACCCGCCATCGAGATCCAGGGCTTGCCAAGCTGGTAGTTGAAGAAAGTTACCAAGTGTGAAGTTCGAAAAACCTGCTCAAAATACTCTCGCAACTGAGTGCCTTTGCGTTGGAGGGGATGGGTGACAATGGACGAGCCCGAGTCGCACCTTCCTCACTTAAGAAACAAGCGCACCTGCAGAAATCCGTTTACAAGCTTGCTCAAAAGCGTGCAAGTGGCAAGAAGGGAAGGAAAGGCTCGATGAAGCGAGGACCCTGGCTGCAGTCATATGGTTGTTAGCCAGTTTCTTCTCGCCCAGCCTCAAGTCAGTGCGGAACTCTTCAACCCTCTTCAGATGGATAAGATGACCCTGGCCCGTTTCTCAACTGATTAGATCAGACCGCATGGAACCAGCCGGGATGCACAGAAGCGAAGCCGGACCGTCGTTTCTTGTTGGATCACCAAGTACACGGATTCTGACAAGGGCTAGAACTTGTACTTCTCCACAACATGTGTGGATTCCCAAGAAACGACCGACGTTTTCCTGGATGTTTTCTTTCAACCAACAGCAGCGACCTCTCGAAACTACACACTACCAACGGCCGCATTTGCGCTGCAGCCGACGGCCCAACCCTCCTTCTTCGAGGACGACACAGTCAAACTGTCTGCTCTTCCCGCTGTTGGCGCACAATTGGGTTCTTGATTGGGCGTGGCGCAACGTGCAACGCCAAACAGAGAGGGGTGGTGCCTCACCTGACGGAGAAAACTCGCTTTAGCCCTGGCCCTTGGGCTGATTGATTGTGATTGATTGATTGATAACTTTAGCTGAAAATTCGACGACCCATCTGATAAGCGGATCAATGGTGCGGTGGCTGATCTAGCGAAGTTTGGGCATGGACTTGCCAAATTGATATGATGATGGAGGACAAGGGTGAAGCAAAAATTCGTTGTCTACATCGGGGTCCGAGATGTTTACCTCGTACTTGCGGATTGACATGAAAATTTCCTGGGTAAGTTACGGGAATATCTTATGATGCGCCGGTACAGGTCTGCAGACGGGTCGAGGTGACTGGGTCACATTGAGCTCAAGAATGGGAATCATTGTTCCGACTCGGGTCAATTCTTAGAGATACCCTGCAAATCGAATGTCTCTGATCCCTCTCTATCCCCACTTCGAGGGACGATGGTCGGTAAGCAGCTTGTGCTTCTCCAATCAAGCTTGTCAATGGCGGCAAATCTCATGCATCGCAGCATCTTCAGTTCGTTTCTTCAGTACAACCGTTTGGTTACATTGATGGTGTCTGAGTCTCTCCACCTTCTTGAACAAGACATTCGACCGCCAGGTCATCCTCTGTTGGCAACGGCCCTGCTCGACCGTCTACGGGTGGCTCTCAACTTTTTCGTCCAACACAATTTTCTTCAACTCTTCCCACTCAACTTGCGATATTTCAGCCCCCTGGCGCTCCCAATATTTCCAAACTTTGGTCCCCATTTCGTCGGCATCCTTTTGCCGTGTGGCTGGCGCGCTAACCGACAAGAACGGAGGAGCTGAACAAGATTTTCCTAACCGACGGTCCTTCATCCAAGGTGGAACGACCTGATGTAGGGAGGGGTTTGTCTGAAGCCAGGGTTCGAGTTGATTTCGCTTGTCTAATCAATCAGGTGGTTCCATATGCCGATAATTTATTCAGGTCGTCTGGTTGTTATCAGATCCGAATTTTCTGACAAAACGAGACCCATTCCCCCAACTTGAGCCTCTTGGCAATCGCTTGGCCCGCTTGGCAGTCTCGGCGTTTGGCTAGTAAACGTACCCTGCGAAGTTCCGCACCGGTGCAGTTGCGAAGATCGGCTCTCACCCTGTCACAGCTCACAACCCTGGTGCTTCGGCTCAGGTAAACTTGTTGGTTGCCGACATATTCCTGGCCATCCTTTTTATCTGATCTCCCCAAAGCACAACCAACTTTTCGGCCAAAGTTGACTTCCTTCTCAACTCGGCGTTTCCTCCAACATGGCTAAGGACGTTTTTTCTGTGCCGATATTCCTCGTCGTCTTTCGAGAGACGTTGGAAACGGTCATCATTGTCTCCGTCTTGCTAGCATTCTTGAAGCAAACCCTTGATGGACCAGAGCGGGATGCAAAGACTTACAAAACCTTACGGCGCCAGGTAAGTTTTAACACCTCACCTTATATTCAAGCTTAATATTGACTCTCATAGGTATGGCTGGGTGTTGCTGCCGGTTTCTTCCTCTGCATGGTTGTCGCCGCAGCACTGATTGGCGTGTTCTACACCGTTGGATCCAATTCTTGGGACAACAATGAGAACTACTACGAAGGCGCGTTTTGTCTCTTCGCCGCCGTCATCATCACCGTCATGGGTGGCGCTCTTCTCAGAATCGGCAAGATGCAAGAAAAGTGGCGTGTCAAGCTCGCCAAGGCCATAGAGTCGCCCATCAAGGCTGGCTCCAAGGGTTGGATTGCCCACTGGCTCGAGAAGTACTCCATGTTCGTGTTGCCGTTCATCACAGTTCTTCGTGAGGGCATTGAGGCCGTTGTGTTTGTGGCCGGTGTGACCTTTTCAGCACCCGCATATGCCGTGCCCCTGCCTGTCGTTGTAGGACTTCTTGTTGGCGGCATCATTGGCTGGATTCTCTACAAGTAAGTTTACTCACAACCAATGTTTTGGTACTCGCCCTAACATGTGCCTAGGGGTGGCTCTTCTGCCAAGTTGCAAATATTCCTCGTCGCTTCAACGTGCCTCTTGTATCTCGTTGCGGCAGGCCTCTTCTCCCGTGGTGTTTGGCACCTCGAGGCGCAAAAGTGGAATAATGCCATTGGTGGCGATGCATCAGAAACTGGCAACGGCCCAGGATCTTACGACATCGACAAGAGTGTCTGGCATGTGAATGTAAGATTCTATCCTCACGTAGCAGAAAACTCAGGAACTGACCTATTTCCAGTGCTGCTCACCAACTTCCACCAGCGACGGCGGCTGGGGAGTCTTCAACGCCATTCTCGGCTGGCAAAACTCTGCGACCTACGGGTCCGTCATCTCATACAACGTCTACTGGATCTTTGTCATGGCCGGATTCATCCTCATGCGATTCAAGGAGACCAAGGGTCACTGGCCGTTCATGAAGCCCAAACATTCAGTTGCTCAGGAGGACAGCCGCAGTGGCAGTTCCAGCCAGCAGGGTGGTGCCGCTGAGAAAACTACCAATGTGACAGAGAAGACTACCACGGCGTAAACAACCTCCATCACAATCAAATCCAGTCATAAAAGGTTGCAAAGGAAGACGAATAATGAGGACATAGAGCGTGGTTCTATCCAAATCTAGCAAAATTTGATACCAGAAGTTGCCAAAATTCAAGATATAGTTTCAACATCTCTCTCCATCAAGCCTCGGGTGTCCAGTCCCACGTATCTGAAGTAAAAAGCTTCCTGGCCATTTTATCCGCATACATAGCTCCTTCATACCGTAATCTCTGATCATTCGCCAACGCCCTCGTAAAAGCAAACGCCTTTCTATCCTCATCTTCCTCTCTTGCCGTACCGTTCTTCAAATCGCGCAGTCCACCCATCCACGACACATCTCCCCTCCTCCTCTTCCAGTCTGCCAGCGGAATCGCCACCACGCCCGCCCCAACCATGGCCCGCACATAATCCAATATAGGCTCAATGCGTATCCTCAACCCACAATTCATATGGTGCTTATCAACCTGGTAATTAGGGCACTGCTTCAACGTCCCCAGCAGCTCGTCTATATCTATCATTGAAGTGTCTGGTATATTGTCCACGGAAGTAGGTGCAAAGTCTACTAAGAAGAGAAGATCCTTTGACATGAGAAATTTGAGCATCTGTCCGAATTGGAAGGAGTCGCATGCGGTGCTGGAGTCGTACCCCAGTTTACATTGGCGGTCGCGTGAGGAATAGAGGTTTAGAAAGTGCTGCTGGATGGAAGATACTGTGTTTAGGATGCATTCCCGGCGGTACTGCAGTTCTTCTACGGTACTGTTAGTTGTGAAACCAATATAGAGAGTGGGAAAATTACCTTCAATTCCTTCTGGGAGATTCCACCATGCGCCTTGCAGGTCTTCCTCTTGGCCGTATGCGCTCCAGAGTCGTGAGCCCCGAATGACCAGTTCCCTAGTCGCTTGGTGCAAACGCATGGGCTGTTCGAGCAACCACGCCACGAGAATCTTTTGCCGAAGCACTTTCTCCGTCTCCGTAACCCGTCCTAACTCATCCATGTATGGGCGTGTATTGGTCAATGGCCACTTGAATTTCATGTCCACCAGGGCCTTGGACACAGGTGCCGCACAGTCGAATCTATCGGCAAGTAAAGCCAGCGTCGTGACATACGACATGATCACCCGTGTAGTCTTAATGGGCACGTGGTGAATAATTCGCAGCATATCCTCAAAGACAAGTTCCCTACCCGCAGACTGAGTGGCCTCGTCGTCATCCGTGATTTTGATGCGAGGCAACTGCATGGGCTCAGCCTGAGATGGTTTCATCTTCATGGATGCCAAGTCCGCGTGAGCTGCAGCAATAAGCTTCGCCTCCCTGAACTGCGGGTTCGTGAGAAGATTCGAAAAGTACTTGGAGTGCTTCTTGAGCATGTCTAGCTGTACACGGTACGCAATGGTGACTTTGGGCTTCAACACCTGCGGGGGCGTGGAAGTGCCATTGGGGAGGCTGGTGCTGCGGGACGCTGGTAAAGATGCTTTACGAGTTTTCTTGAGTATCTCGGGAGATGTTTCGAATGTTACGGAGAGGATGATGTCTCCGGTTGGGATGATGTTGATGACATCGGTGTGAGGATGGGGCTTGCTCGGTTTTGGGGGGCCATCGGAGGATTCGCCGTCTGCGGAGGGTGCAGACTCGCCCATTTTGGGGTTGGAGATGGCATCGATGTTTGTTAGGGGAGAGATGAGTGCATATCAGTGATGTAGGGGGTTGTATGTGATGAGTTTTATATTTTGAGTGACATGAGAAGTTGAGATTGGTTGAGTGGCAAGTCGCGTGCTCGTTGGCCATTGGCGGATGTTGAGAGGAACAGAGAGACACAAACGTGGTGGAAGTGGGTCCATGTGCATTTAATCAACTGCAGGCAGCTTTCATATATTGCATGTCTACTGGGTAACGGTGTTGACATTGGTTGCCTAATTTCCAATTAATTCGCTTCAAGAATACACAGCTTTCGCTTTACAAAATACTTTTAAAAAGAAAAGCAAGCTTTGGTGGCACTGCTGCAAGAATCGGCACATCAGATCTCAACTTGTAGGGTAGGGAACAGTGTGATGCGAGGATGAAGTAAACCAGCTTCAATTTGTAGACGATTCTAAGTTAACCCTATAGAATATCGCATCAGAGTTATAGCCTCCCTTCAAGCCAGCATCCCCTTCCAAAGCTACCAAACAACCCGGACAAAATTACACATCCCCCTTCCTCAACGGCAATTGTCGTCTTTTGTCTCCACCTCGACCAACTGGAATGATAGATAGCCACAGAGACAGACCACCAGGGTTGCAGCATTTGTAGATGTAACGAAGCCGAGTGTTTTCATATCACAACCTTGATAACCGGCTTGCGTTTATGAAAAAAGCCATCAGCGGAAGCCGCATTCACCAAGTGCGTCCACGGCAGAGGTGGTCCTGGCTGGTGCTTCCGCCACGAGCGGACAAGGTCCTCGAACATCCAAAGCAATCTTCTGATTCCGCCATTATTGATAACGATCTGCTCATAATTATTTTGAAAATCATCAAACGGGAGCTGTTGAGTACCGTGGCCGTCATGGCAATGGCCGAACACGTGCAGTCTCGGCCGGGCCCTCCAAAGCTCCTTGAGCAGATAATTGCACCCTACACTTAGTATGTCCAGATGAGCCCGAGGTGGACAGTGCGTGACCAAAATGTCAGCTCTGGAGGGGATACTTCTATGCCACACATCTTGGGATGCAGGATACTGAAAGGCCTGGTTTGGGCTTCCAAAGTCTTTGGACTTGGGGCTTCCGTAAATCTTGAGCTTGCGGCCGTTGGAGCAGGTAATGTCAGTTGCCGTATCCTGAAGGTATATGATATTGCCCCAATTCAGCTTTGCACGCAGTGATTCGGCGTCAATGTTGGGATTTTGGATGTCAAGAGTAGGGTCGAGTAGTATGTCGTGGTTACCCGCAACGACAATTTTGTGCTCGTGCGGCAGGGAATTCAACCACGTGAGGGTTTCCTGGATCTGCTCAAAGGTACCGGATTTGCTTAAATCACCGGCGTGGACTAGGACGTATCCGTCTGGCACTTCGGGGTATGTATTGTGTGTGTCTGATATGCAGACAACGGTGACGGGATCTAGCTTAAAGATGCGAAGGAGCGGATCTTGCCTTTGGAACGCATAGAGAACCCTGGCGAGATATACGGTAGGCCAGAATAGGTATTGGCGGAGGAGGAGCTGGCCCCGGCAAACGGGCCTGACGAGTTTCTTGAGGAGGAAAGACTCTCGAGTTGGTTTGAAGGATATGCCATGGTAAAGAACTCTGACGATGATGGTAGCAACAATGGCGGCTGTGGCCGACGCATAGTTGATGTAGTTGAGAATAGCCATTTTAGTAAACGTGGACGGCAAAGCAAGAACAAAAGTCGTGAGGCTGCAAATGGTCTGGAATGGAAAGGTTTGGTAATACTGCTGTAGATATTTGTCTGCTTAAATAGTTGCCCTACAATGTATAACTTACACAGCCTTCTGTGATGCTCAACGTGTCCAAACTTGACAGACAACATGTTGTTGCCAGATTGCGGAATATGTCTTCAACATTATAATGCCAGAGAAGGTGACGTTTCATATCGAGGTACTTTCCGGGCTGCGCAGCATCTAGATTTGAAACGGAGAGTAACAATTAAAGAGTCATCGAACATGTTGATCGTCATCGTCCAGGGTATAATATACAGCCATGCCGTTTTGCGCTGGTGTTCAAGCCACGTTGGCCAACTCCATATAACGCCCTGCATATTGAATGCCAGGTCGAACCGGGTTGTGAGGCTCTTCAGGACACGACGCCACGGCAAGCGGGCCGCCAGATGGACAAGATGCGGCTTCGAGGCACTTGGGGTTTTCGATTGTCCATCTCGCTGAACAAACTTTGGTATTGAATGCCCATCCCGAGCAGCGAGATCATGTCGTAGTCGACGTCCGGTGTGGTGTGGTCTTGGTCCAATTCAAATTGGTGCCTGGTGGGGTCAAGTGATGGACACTTGACTGATGAGTCTGGTCCAGTCTGGTGAGACACCTGCCACGTTGGGCAGCTGCAGTGCAGAAAAACCAGGGGTCAACTGGTCTGGTCTCTGGTCGGTTCAATGTTTTGTTCACAGACCAGGTCAGGTCAGGTCAGCTCAGACATCCAATGTGAATCCACCCAACAAACTCAATCAAGGTCGACCCGAGATTTTGTTACCGCGACTTGACTCCTCTTTCAATCTTGAATAGTACATGCAGTGTTTCGGCTTCCCACACATGGCCCTCAACCGATAAAAATCCTCTTTTGATTCAGACGCATACCGACAAATCCATAGCGGCAATTGAAATTTGTGGCACTTTGAAACGACGTCATAACCTGGACGCTGCCTAAATTTGCACCCCTCAGACAGCCAGGAACGTTGACTCTGGGACCTGAACATCCGCCGACTCCCGCTAGGTTCCTTCGGCCCCAGAGCAGCATTTTGCACAACCACGAACAGGACCCCTTTCGTCCATCGCAGGTCCATGGCTGTAGATCGCAGCGGGCTATCTTGTGTTCGGTTACCTAGGGGGAGTTGATGCTTGTTCACCTTCAATTCCGCTCTACGGCATCACTTCTCCCCTTCAATGGCGACGTTGGGACAAGCGGCGCGATGCTCGGCGTCCAGAGCCGCAGTTCATTTGGCCACTGCTGAGAGCTTCACCGTACCCGCGGCATCCGCGTCTCTTCTCGCAGCAGGTTCTACTTCTACCGCGAGGGCCAAGTCGCTAGAAGATTCTATTTGCTTGCGATTGAAACACACCTGGTCAGAGCCTCGGCGGCCCTTATCGTCGGCATCCAGAGCTCGCGGCCGTGGCAGCTCCCGACAGACTTGCGCTGCACGTCGAGGCGTCTCTCCGCTGGTGACGAGCTACGACAGCGTTCCTGTGCCACGATATCCAGAACAGCAGCTACGACAATACTTCCACACGTATTTTGTCACGCATCTACCCTCCTCGTCGCTTCACCCCGACTCGCATCGCACAATCGGCCCAGGCCACAAGCTGCCCCGCGATGCGTCGACCCCTCATACACCAAGCCCGGGATCCTCCCCGGCTGTCTCAATCCCCAATATGCAAAGTCGAGACTTGACCGTTGTACGAATACCGCTGCGGAGGGCAAAACACCATTTTGGCTCTGCAACAGCCAGAGGCAGCAGGCCGTACAATGAGGACACAGACCAAGCTGGTACAGTGGACATACCCGCCTTCGCCAAGAGGGGTCCCATGAGCGTGAGGCAGAAGCCGGGCGAAGCAACTCCGGCAGACAGTGTGCTGGGGGATCCTCAGATATTCTACTTTGGAGTCTTTGACGGTCACGGCGGCACACAATGCTCTCACTTTTTGCGAGACGAACTACACGGGTATGTCGAGGAAGCCGCCATTGAATTCGGCCTGCAGAGCAGCCTCCGCAAAAGCAAACCAGGACGAGATCAACAAAACCCCTCAGCCGGCGAGAAGCCCATATCACGACGACGCGCCCTGGACTCAATAGAAATGAAGTCAGCAAAAGAAGTGCAAAAAGACATGGAGGTCCCCAACCGAGATAACCGGGGATTTGTCGACCGTCCCAATCACGGAGTGGCCCTGGCAAGCGCCGAATCACCACCAGCCGAGTCGCAAAACGTGGAAAAGGCAATCCAACTAGAACGCGAGCTCGTCAAAGCCTACGGCACCACCATAGGCGGCTACTTCCGCCGCTTCAACCCCGAGCACTTCGACATCTCAAGCGACGCCAGCAAAACGGCCTCCATCACCGTCGAGTCCAGTCTTGCGTACGCGTTTCTCCGCGCCGACCTAGACTTTGTGTCTGCGCAAGCGCGCAAAGCAGACCCCGACGACTCAGACATGCCTCTCAACGACGACGAGATCCTCGGCGCGCCTCACGCAACGCCCTCTGGCCACGGCATCGGCGGCTCTACTCGCTTCAAAGGCGGCTCAACCGCCTCCGTGGCACTCATATCCACGCCCACCACAGCACCCTTCTGGCATCCGGCCGCAAATTCCACCCTCGTAGCCGCCCACGTAGGCGACTCCCGCATCCTGCTCTGCGAAACGGCCACCGGCCTCCCCCTCCCCCTAACATCAGACCACCATCCTTCCACGCCAACTGAAAGCCGTCGTCTTCGTCGCTATGCCCCCGCTGGATCCATGGTCTCAGGCGACTCCTTCGGCGAAGAACGTATCGCTGGGCTCGCAAACTCCCGCGCCTTTGGGGACATCAAGTCCAAGCGCATAGGCGTATCTGCCGAACCGGAAATCACGCGCGTTGAAATGGGCCCCGCGCAGTACTCCTTCCTGGTCCTCATGAGTGATGGCGTTTCCGGAACCCTCAGCGACCAAGAGATTGTGGATGTTGTCAAGGAGGCAAGAACACCGGAAGAAGGCGCAAGAAATGTGGTCGAGTATGCGACTGAGGTTTCTAAGGACGGCGATAACGCGACATGTCAGGTTGTTAGGCTGGGAGGGTGGGAGAGACGCTCTGAGGGCGGACTAGGTAGCATGGGCACCAAGGAGATTAGGGATATTAGAAAGGCGGAGGCGCAGGATCCGAGGAGGGGGAAGAGGTGAATTTCATGAATGGAGCGTATGGTCACCTGCATTGCGTGGAGTTTTGTAGCGACGTTTGACATAGATGGTAAATACTTGCGAGTTTGCTCTACCTACAACGAAATTCATCCATATTCCTCATTCCACATTCCTCATTTTGACTTTGGCTTACCTTTAAATTGTGTTTGAGATCTAATACTTCTAATACCGTCCCTGGCCGGAATACTGATTCCAAGAAGGTGGTTGTCCCTGGCCTTGTCCCTGACCATACGGATATCCTCCCTGAGGAGGACCGTATCCTTGCCCGCCATACCCCTGGGGAGGTTGTTGCCACTGTCCCTGCGGCGGCCCATAGCCTTGAGGTCCTGGTCCTGGATATCCCTGCGGACCTCCTGGAGGTGGTTGCTGTCCATAACTCTCGTAGTACTGTCCCGGCGGAGGCGGAGCATTATACCCAGCCTGGAAAGTATTCGCCTCATTCATATACGAAGCTGCTTCTCCGCTGGTTGATGAGTACGAAGGTGGCGTGGGCATTTTACTTGTCTGCGGAGCAGGCGAGCTGGATACATAATTGGACGCTTGATCACCGTCATTTCCAGACAGGGAGTCCAAATCGCGAGTACGGACCTGCGACCACAGTGAACCTGCCACTTTACCATGGCCTAGTTGGCTGAGGGTGTCGAACGCGCCGTGGGAATGACCACCGCTGGCCTTGGTACCTTGCTTGAGGACGTGGTTCTTGCCTGCCTTGACTGATGCTGAGGAGAGGATGTTGTTGAGTTCGTGGCGACGGGGGTGCTCATCCGCCCACTTCCTGACTGTATTGTACATCTCGGCTTGGATTTCGATGTTTTCGTTGCGCAGAGCGGGATGGTGGAATGAGCGGAGGACGTCATCGACCACTTCGTTTACAGGGACGTTGGGGTTTTCCCAGGCGAAGAGGACGCGGCTGAGTGTCCAGTTAGCCAGCCTGCGAGGAATTTATGAGGGGAAACTTACGGAACGGCATATTGGAGGATAGTGGTGGCGACGCGGCCGGCACACGAGTTGAGGACATTGGTGAAGTGGTCTTTGGAGAGCATGGAGTGTGTTGGGTCTGAGCATCGGTCGTTTTCCCACGGCTCGAGCTGGGACTTGGAGCTGGCGCTAATAACGCCGGATGAACCGTCCTTGAGGACTTTGGTGACGGAGTTGATGATGGGGCGGATAAAGGGGGCGAGCAGGCCGAGAACAAAGGCTGTTAGGGTCTCGCTGATGTGCTCGAGAAGCTTCTCTAGGCCGGGGACTTTGGCAATGCCACGGCTGATGGCCTTGACAATCTTGTCTCTGAACACGAGGATCGGGTAGATGCGCTTCGCCGTCTTGACGGGATCGAAATCGGGGCTCATGCCGGGGACGATGTTGACGTTGTCGGCTCTGGCGCGCTGGTTCTCTCGCTCTTGGGCTTCTGACGCGGCTTTCAGTTCTTGGGCTTCAGATGCGAAGCTGCCTCCTACGTCGGGGAGCTTGGACAGCAAGGAAATGAAGTCCGTTGGACCGGAGCCGTCGAAGAGTCCGCGATCACCAGTGGCGACGGAGCCGCTTCTTGCGCCTTCAGCATTCTTCAGCGCGACATCAACCTCGTCGACTTCAGATTGGGTGAAGTGGTCGTTCGCTTCGCCGATGACGGAGTGCAGAAAGTCGACGGCGCCAAAGGTGCCCGTGACGATGGGGTAGATTCTCTTGCCGTGGACGTTGATCTCAGTTTGCGTTCCGCAGTGAGGAAACACGTTGGAGTAGCCGAGTTCGCGGAGCGCCAGCTCGCAGTAGTTGCTGTGAGCACCAAAGTCCTCCAGGCAATGGAGGGCTTGGCCAAGACAGCGGAGGGCTTCGCAGAGATTCTCGTCCTTGCCTTTGCCGTGCTGACCGCTCGTGTACAACCGGCCAAAGTGTATGCTGCGGGCGAAGCTGAAGCGGATGTATCCCGCGCTGGTGGCCCATTGCCCTGTCTCGTTGGCAATGTAGTTCTTCATGCCCGTCTTCATGTCGATTTCCGTTTCAACAGGTTCGACTGGCCCGCGGAGGCGGGGGTCAAATTTGCGGGCGTCGAGGCCATCAGCATATCCTAGGGGGTTGTCGATATGTTCTTCAGGGCGGTAGCAGCCGAGGCGTTCTTCTGTTACTTCGAATTCCTCGGTGGCGTAGCCGAAGGCCATGAATGAGAGGACCCAGACCTGTGCTCGTTAATATCTGATTGTGTCTTGCGCGTCCCTGTCGTGTGCGACGGCTGGCACTCACGAGAATGCGAATGGTTGCGGCATTGACGCCCTTGAGACTGCCGACGTCGACGGCTTGGGAGTAGTCGCGCAGCCAATTGCCAAAGTAGGTCCGTTTAATCAACATGGATGTCCATTTGCTGCCGTGCAAGAAGGTGAGGCTGGTGAGCATGTCCTCGATATCTATGAAGAATCAGATGCTGCTCTTTTTGGTGGGGGGATTTTGGAGTACGCGAACCTCCATGACGCCAGTTGTGTCCTTCAACCTAGTCGAGTGTGTTAGTGATTGGTTATTGAAGCTCGAGCAATGTTACGCATACCTGCGCTATAGATGGGATGTTTCCAGCTCCAAAGGCAGCGGCCTTGCCAGGAAGCATCACCAAGCAAATGCCGAGAACTAGGAGCCATGTGCCCCGCGGCAGAGGAAGAGATGCCATGACGTAGCACTTGAGCTGAGCCGGACTCGGGCAGTTTCGCGGTAAAGGTACTATAGCAGAATATGTGTTGCAATGGATGGTTACTGCAAAGCGGGATGGATTCGAGACGGTGCAGAAGGATTGCAGTCGAGATTGCAGTCTTCCGTGAAATGGTAGGGATCAATGTTGATAAGTGATGGCTGGAGGGACGAACTGGCGTTACTGGGACTTGTCTCTTATGAGCTTTGCTCCAGATGTCCACAGCAACTACCAGACCACAGTAGCGGCTCAAGCTGGCTATTGCTATTTTCAGCCCCGCATCAAACAGCGAGACACATGAATCTGGTTCGAAGCCACCAGACACAAGCTTGTGGTCTTGCAAGTGCTGTCTCCTGGTCTGACAGTTGGACCCGCCATGGCGAACAAAGCTGACGAGTGGCTGCGCCAACAACAGCTCAGTGCTTCCTTACGCGTTGGGGCTGTGAGCTTTGTTTGCAAAGTGTGAGGCCGCCTGGAGTTGAAACATGGATACATGTGCTTCAGTGTTGATTGATGACGTACAAGGTGTGTAGACATGATCACTGCTTTGTCCTTCGGAGAGTATCTAGACGGTTTTGATTCAATTAGGCATGTGCGTCTTTTCCGTGTCAGAGACCACGCCAAGGGCAATCACTCAATTCTCCGATATGCACCAATAATAGATGGAGCGACACAAAAGTGTTGAGAGGGACGGCCCGACGTTTCGCCCTGCATGGACTCCATATATACGACAATATAAAGGGGCGTCGCCGTGTTCTTAGCATGTGCTAGTATATGCTGCCAAAGATTGTGCAGATTCAGATTTGATCGGGATCAATATGTGGTGCGACCAGCCAGAATGAGACTCTGGGATTCCAGGTTCGTAGGGCTGGTGTGCAGGCTGGTGCATTTGAGGGCAAAGAAACTCGGACCAACTCATCAACTTGGATGTGGGAGGCCCCCGGGTCAAAAGCCGCATCTCAGCTGTTGAACGCCTGAGGCAATTTGCATTTATTTGCATGATGTTAGTTTAGCTTTTTCCAGGGGTTGCAGCTCCCCGTGAAATATAAAGCTGCAGGAAAAAAATTGTATTTGAACAAATGAATTTCGGGCACAGATGCCAGACCTGGTCTCTCCTCGGCCGGCTCGGATACCCTAGCCACAAAGTCATGCAAGGACTTTGCAAGCTCCCACCAACAAATTTCCCCTTATTCATCACCAGCCACACTTCCAGCTCCAGTGGGCTGTTGCACTCTCATAATGGCATGTACATACGAGCCGGAAAGTGGAGATTGTCCGGCTTTCCATTGATGACTGATAGCCTACTCAAATTGAAAGCGCTGGAATCGACCCAGAGTAACGCCACTTTGGCCCCTCGGCATCCGCTCGCTCCTAGAGTCCGTCAGTCTGGTTCTGTCTGTCCTGTCAACTCAGTCATTTTTAGGGGCCGCGACACCACTAAGACAAAACGAGACGTCCCAGCGCGCCTTATCAAATAAAATCTTCCCACTCGCCTCCTCCCATTCAAGTGCCTAAACATCCTCATCTCTCGCCTGCTTTGATTCTCTTGTGCCCTGCACCCTATGGCCCGTCTTCATTTGTGCTTATAACCCGCGCACGCCAGTTTGTTGAAATCACCAAGAAAAGATTGAGCCACGACCCCTTGGAACCTGTCGCTGTCGTCGGCGCAACCGTTCACCTACAAAACACTCTCCCTGCCGCATTGAACAACCTCCGACTCCGTTCCTCCCGACCGGTCCAGCCGACCAGACACCAAACATCAACATGCCGGCCAGGACGCTACCTACATTTACTCGCGCAGAGGTAGAGGCGCACAACTCGGCCTCTTCTTGCTATGTCACTATTGGATCCAAGGTGTACGACGTGACCGACTTCGTTGATGACCACCCTGGTGGCGGAAGCTTGATTGTCGAGTATGCTGGCAAAGATGTTGAAGAAATCCTCAAGGACCCCACCTCACATCACCACTCGGAGGCTGCCTACGAAGTTCTTGATGATTCTCTTGTCGGTTTTGTCGTGAATGAAAAGTCAGCTGCCGCAAATGGGTCCGCAAAGCCTGCCAACGGAAATGGAACTGTCAAGTCCCAAGATCCTACCTACGTCCATCCCCGAACCGGCATGTCCTGCGAAGAAGACCTGAGCAAGGATACCGACTATACTCAAGATTTCAAGAAGCACAAGTTTTTGGACCTGGGCAAGCCTCTGTTCATGCAGGTTTGGAACGGCGGCTTCAGCAAGGAGTTCTATTTGGACCAGGTCCATCGACCTCGACATTACAGAGGTGGTGCATCGGCGCCTTTATTTGGTAACTTCTTAGAACCGCTCACCAAGACTCCATGGTGGATGGTACCTACGCTGTGGCTCCCTTTTGTTGCCTACGGTGTCTATCTTGCCAATCAGGGGCTCCAGAACCCGATGGTTGTTGCGGCATATTGGGTCTTTGGCGTCTTCTTCTGGACCTTTGTGGAATACTGTCTACACCGATTCCTCTTCCATCTAGATGGGTATGATTTGCCGAATGAAGACCCCTTCTTTACGACTGATTGCTAACAACCGATATAGTTACCTCCCTGATAACCGCGTATTCATTACTCTGCACTTTTTGCTTCATGGAATCCACCACTATCTTCCCATGGACAAGTACAGATTGGTCATGCCTCCTACGCTGTTTGTCGTGCTGGCCTCGCCATTTTGGAAACTGGCACACACCATCTTCAGCTACAATTGGTATGCTGCTACCGCAGTCTACTGTGGTGGCATCTTCGGGTACATTTGCTACGACCTGACGCACTACTTCTTGCACCACGAGAACCTACCTTTGTGGTACAAGCAGCTGAAGAAGTATCATCTCGCACACCACTTCCTCGACTATGAACTCGGCTTCGGCGTCACCAGCAAGTTCTGGGATCAGATCTTTGGCACGGAGCTTCAAACTCCCATCAAGACGACATAAGTGCCTTGATTTGATTGCGAGGAACAAAACACCTCTAGAGACCACAGCGTCCCTGTATATTTGCTCACATAATTTACCTCATGGCCTGGATTGGCATGGAGTTAACGGCCTTGGATAGTTCATGCATAAGTTGACGATAGTAATAACTAATAATTGCCACTGGTGGCGCACGACATAAAAAGGTTGAGAAATGCGCCGCTTGGTAGGTGCAATCGACGATGAACGTGGAGACGGTCTGTATTTATTTGATGTTATAAATTGGTGGCCTGATAGCCAGCTCTTGGACACTACAAAACTATCTTAATACAATTCTCCCCTTAATTTTCCCTTGACTCTTGAAACTCCAGACTTCTCTATCCAAATATTGACAGTTTGTCTGCAAAGGGGCGCACTGACCCCTTCATTTCGGCAGTGTCGCGTGGAGAGTGCCGAAAGCCACGGCAAGACCAGTCCGGTTTCACGCATCACGTGACCTCTACATGTTCCACCTTTTCCCAGTGCCTCCACTTCCCTGCCCGACTTCAATTTCTGTGTCTCGACAGAAACAACTCATGGCAGCCTGGCACGCCTATTCGCAGGGTACGGAGCACTGAGATTTACCTGAATTTCAACAGAGAGACCGAAATTTGACAGCGTTGTACCTATACAGATAGTGCATCATTCCCGGAGTTTGCAGAAACAGGAGAGTAGGTCATCATGTCGGGCTTGGATGTCGAGGCCCTCTTGGAGGCCACAGCTCAAAGTGCAGCACAGCCAAATTCCAATACTCAGATCGATGACTCTTCCAGAAGCGACCGGAATGGTCGCGCTCAGAACGGATCTGAGCGCGAAGGCTCCAAGAGCCGCGATGATAGCCGCGATCGTGGCAGAGACGCTGACAATGATCGCCGTCGACGTGATCGTCGAGATTCTCCTACAAGACATCGTAAGGGCACTCCTGGCGAAACCACCCCACGGAGTGATACTGGAAGCCACCGCAGTAGACGCCGCAGCGAAAGCCGGGATAGAGACCGGTACAACTCACGCCGACACAGGGACGGTGATTACTATCGTGGACGACGCGGGCGATCCCGCTCCCGCTCAAGATCCCCTCGTCGGCGTTATCGCCCTCGAGATGACCGAGATCGTAGGGACCGCCGCGAGCGCTCTGACCGCCGAGACCAGGGTCGAGGACGAGATCAATCCCCGGGCAAACGGTCTCGTTCACCCAAGTTGAATGAAGACGAGCGGGACAGCCGAACCGTTTTCGTTCAGCAGCTTGCTGCTCGTTTGCGAAGTGACAAGCTAAAACGATTCTTCGAAGAGAATGCCGGTCCAGTAAACGAGGCTCAGATTGTCAAGGACAGAATCAGTGGACGATCCAAGGGGTAAGCACTGTTTTCCCGCAGCTAATCGTTATATTCGGCTAACATTCCATCGACAGAGTTGGTTACGTTGAATTCAAGGACGAAGAAACGGTTCAAAAGGCACTTCAGCTCACTGGAAAGCCATTGGCAGGTATTCCTATTATTGTCAAGCTCACAGAAGCTGAGAAGAATCGACAAGCTCGCAACACCGAAGCGTCCAGTGGACACCCGAACTCTATTCCGTTTCATCGCCTATACGTTGGTAATATTCACTTCAATGTCACGGAACAGGACCTGCAAGCCGTCTTTGAACCATTCGGTGAACTCGAATATGTCCAGCTTCAGAAGGACGACAATGGTCGCAGCCGTGGATACGGGTTTGTTCAGTAAGTTGTGTTCTGATGCATGTTGTATTGTGTCATCTGAAGGCAGAAAACTAACCATGGACTCCAGATTCCGTGATGCAACCCAGGCTCGCGAGGCTTTGGAAAAGATGAACGGCTTTGACCTTGCAGGCCGACCTATCCGAGTCGGTCTGGGCAACGATAAGTTTACCCCTGAGAGCACGGCCAACTTGATGCATAGGTTTTCAGGACAGAACAACTTCCAGGGCTCTGCGTTCTCAGGAGCAGGAGGCCGCGGTGGCCAGTCTTCCACGTTTGACAGAGCCGGCGGCCGAGACAGCGACAAAGCCGGCGGCGCCAGCGCCCTCGACGACACCGATGTCGCAGGAGTAAACTTTAATAATTACAGTCGCGATGCATTGATGAGAAAACTTGCCAGAACCGACGAGATACCTAATGGAAGAGAAGACCAGGCCGTTGTGAAACCCAAGACTGAAGCGAAGCCACTTCCTGTCAACGTCAACATGGCTAGTCGCTGTGTAGTTCTGCACAACATGTTCGACCCTGAAGAGTAAGTACTTCACACACCCCCATTTTGACTGAGACAACATGTCTAATTATTGACTCGTGTATAGGGAAGAAGGTGATGATTGGGTCAAAGAACTCGAAGATGACATCCGATCAGAAGCCGAGAGGCAGTATGGACATGTCGTTCACATTGCTGTCGATCCTAACTCCAAGGGTGACGTTTATCTCAAGTTCGACAAAGTCCAAGGCGGTGAAAATGCAATCAAAGGCCTAAACGGGAGATATTTCGGCGGAAGGATGATTAATGCATCTCCGGTTGTCGATGCTGTCTATAGCAGTCTCTTCTCCCGCACCAGAGCCATTTAAGCTAACATGGCTGGCCATCTGTCCTCACACTATTTAGGTACTCAGCAGGTTAGTGAAAAATTGTAAAACCAATATCAACTGCAGAACTATTACTGAGACTGAGTCTACTAGCACATAATATGTGTTATCCGCCTGCTACGATTTTCAACCCGATCCCCTCTCCAGATTTTCCAGGATACAGTTGAGGGCGCTCTTTTCTTTACCCGACTCGCAGAAAAGTTTCGACCTTACCGCACCCATGCCTTGATGAAGAACACTAAGCTAGACGATGTTGCAGGTTCTCTTTGACGGCACTTTGCCATGCGTCCCATACGAAGCCACCCAACGGTCAACCCTTGCGGTTCCTGGTGACGTGGTCCTGCTTTCCCCTGCTCTAATGTTTGCACACATGCACTAGATCGTTGACGACATTGCCGAGGAGGATTGCCTGTGTTTTGTGTGTTTTATGGTAGTTTTGGTGTTGTAGCCTCGGGTATTCTGCCTTGATTAAAATATAAATAACCTTATAATCTGACAATGGACCGAGACAAGACGTGACTGACGGTGGTGATTTCACAGGACTGGAGCGATGCTTTGCAATGCGACGTATGAGAGTGGCTGGGAACTACCACATCCAGTGCTCTGGGCTCAAATTGTTTCAATTCGACGTGTGAAGTGTGGAAACTCTGCAGCCTAAGGTACCTAGGTATGTGTAGGTATACAAATTGCAATGAACATTCTATCGAGAGACACCACTCTGTGCTCCGTTACTCTCATCTTCACAGCTACGCTCGCTTACCCATAATTATCTGGGCACACGCTAGAAAAATGCAAGGAATCTGTCTTGACAGGCTGAAATTTGAACCCATCTGTCTGTGTGTTGTGCGCGCTGCATCCTCAAACTCCTGAACGTGTCTGTTCACATTCCGCTCACATTTGTGTCAACTCCGGATGAAAATGAGCCGCTGCCATTTGCCAACCACGGAGTACCGACACCTGTTTGTCATATTCGTCTCATATGTGCATCCCTCTCTTCTTCTCCCACTATACTTTTGCTCCTTCGTGAGGCTGTCGCCGGGATAATTTGGGTTGCGACTTTGTTCTTTCTGGTGAGTTTCTTTGGCATTACACCTGTGTTTATTCTGGAACACGCCTGTACATTTTAGGGATTGAGGCTGACTTGTGTATCTACTAGGCTCTCTTACGAGTCTGTGGTGCTGTTTCGTTTCTGCGGCATTTGGAGACCTTCACTGATGATTGTGCCGTTTACATATTCACTTGGGGTATTTTGACAACACTCATGTATGTCTCTGTACTTCTTTCATCGCTATTCTCTTTCTATTTACGATGGGCGCGCTGACCGGGCAAACAGTGCTGGGCTGAGACAATAGCTGGGCCACCTATTCATCCTTTCGACTGATATAAACTCCACGAAAGCCATCATTACTCTTCTTTATCTTCACATCGCTAGCCCCGGGATTCACAGCATCCTTCTAGCCTGTCTCCAGAACAGGCGCCCAGAATGACAGATTCAGAGGAAAAGTCTGTGTGCGACCCTGCAGACCCCGTCGTTGCGCTTCTCAAGAGACAGCTCGACGTTGTGCCTTCGGCTCCTCAAGGAAACATGCTCTCCGTGGACTTTTCCACGCCCCTCGCGGGAGCGGCTCGCGCAGAACGAATTCGACAATTGTCGCATAATCATGTAAGTACCCAAGCACCCTCTCCTGTGAATAGTAGTAATGGGAAAGATAGCCAGCATTTGAAAAGTCCCGCTTCACGCAGGAAATCCTCGTCAAGATTCAGCACTCCCTTCGCCGCATGCCTGGCGTTTCGTCCAATGAATCCGCCGAGATCATCGCACAGCTTCAGGAGGTCGGGCAGATCATCAGCCAAGAGACCAGTCAGCTTGTCGACGCGCTGATGAACCTCACTCTCGATCAGGAGGATACCGACCAGGCGATGTCTCGTATGAGCCTTGAGTCCAGCTTGATGAAGGCAGAGACGGACGACAAGGCGCAGATGATTCGTGATCTGCGCGGTGAAGTTGATGCGGAGAGGAAAAAGCGCGAACAGGCGGAGAATGATGTCAAGAAGGTGATGAGTGATTTGCATGAGCTTTCTGTGGATTTTAAAAAGGTGAAGGAGAAGGCGACCTTGAAGCATGGAGAAGATGGTGTTGTTCGTGATGGAATGATCAAGGTGCGTTTCTCACGATATACATGGATGAAAGCTAATGAAGTAAAGGGACTCGAGGATACGATTCGCCATCTGGAGGACCAAGTGAATAATCGGCGCTCACTCTGGGTCATGAAGCATCCTGATCCGCAGTCCGTGGCGCGTGCTATTGAGACGTTGGCTGACTCGGTGCAGGACAACCATGCTGCTCACAAAACCATCATGTCTATCAAGCCACGAGCTGCTCGAGAAAGCTTCATGGACGTGAGACAGCTCGGAGAAGTAGATGTCCGTCCATATGGTGACATGGCACCACCGCCTCGTCCGCCCTCCGTCTTCAGACCTTCTTCTGTTGCGCCGCCCAAGTTTGGGCCCCTTCAAGCTGGACCGCCTCGCGGGCAGTCTGCGTTTTCTCATGAACGTCGGTACCAGGGCTCTGCTTCGTGGACTTCTTCACAGGCGCGAGTTGCTCAGGGTAGTAATCCGTTTTATTCTAATGCCGGGTCGTTTAGTCGTCCGCCTACCAGGAAGGCGTACCATGCTCCTTCGCGATACAGACCGACTGCAGCTGAGTTCCAGCCGTCCTACTCTATGCCGGAGAATGTTCCTGTGCGTCCTGGAACGGCATTTGGTCACCACCAGCATGAATATTATCCCCAGACGCCGACTTCACGCTCTCGAAACGGACGGTTCCTGGACTTGAATCACGCTGAATTCGGGAGTGCGCCATCATCTGCGGGAAACGCAATCGTCCATCGGAACAACTTCTCTGGTCCGCTGATCCATATGACCGATCAGAGTGTGGCAGCGTGGAATGAATCCATCATGGACTTTTACGCCATGATCCGCGCATTCGTCGAGCGCCATGCTAATATTCCTGATCCAGCAATGGCCATGAAAATGAGCACCACGTCCCTATGGCCCGTCCTCCTGGCGACATATCACCCTCTCTCCGCTAAAGAAGCCTCCTCATACTTGGACATTCATCTTCGAGAAAACAACCCCAAGTGCTGTCTCGTAACGCGCGTTATAATCGACTACGTCGTCAACAGAGTCTGGGTGCCCAACGCATGGGTCGGCTCCGACAACGACTACACCTATGCGCTCCTCGATCTAGAAAAAGACCTCGAAAAAACCCAAGGTACGTTCTCGCACACCACAAACTTCATCCATTCTAACAATATAGGTCAACCGTCTGCTCAGCGCCAACCCCTTCTCGACCGCCAAGCCTACATCCTCGACTCGATCAACAAGACCGAGTCCCCAGCCTTTCACAAAGACAAAGTCGATGAGATAACCGCCTCCCTACTAGGCACCATCCAGCCTCTTCTCAACCGTCTTACGAACCCGGCGGAAGCGTATCGCGATCTCGAGCAGGTCGCTGAACTGGCGTGGGATTTGTCCTCCAAGATTCTCTCGTCGCGACTTACCTTTGACTTTCGGTTTCCGGAGGTGGGGACCAGGTTTTCGAGTCAGTCCATGTTGCCGATTTGGCCGGCCTTGGATCCGACGGAGTTGCAGGCGAAGCATTGGCGGGTGGCGCTGGTGACGACGCCGGTTATTACGTGTCGGAATGATACGGGGAGTAATATCTCGGCGCATTCGGTTGCGTTGGCGGATGTTTATTGTATGCAGTAGGTGTGTTTTGGGCGGGATGGGGATGGATGGATACATAAGATGCATGGGCGGAGGATTATGGATTTTATGGATGGTGAGGGTGGGAGGATTGGTGATGTGCTTGGTGGGTTGGTAATGGAGGCTGGGATGGGATTATATCGGTTGGTAGTGAAATATTGAGAAAGATCCGGTTGCTTCTGCATACGACATTCGATTCCCGTGTAAGTGAGGTTCCGCAAGGCTGAGTAAAGTTCAACTCTATTACGCTGAGATTCTGGGTATGGTTGTGTTGTTTAAAGAGGGACCGCTCCTTTTGCACTCAACCGAAGTTTCGGACGCACTATCTTCTGTGGTCTTGCCTTGTTACAATGACTGCTCGTTGACTTCCGGATCTCAATCAAGTGGCTTGAGTAGTTCCGGCCGAGTCAAAGAGTCAAAGACCGTCAGTAACCGATAAGGGAAGTCATAACTCACAACGTACAAGACCTGGCCGATGTTTGAGTACATATGAAATTTGTTGTTAGCCACAGTAGGATCATCATATCCGTCTACGAATCAACGCGTGCGTAATGTCGAAGCACAACCTACCACCGTAGCTTTTTGGAGACCCTATTTTAGGATGGACGGCGTGGTGTCACGCTGTTCATGCCAACCAGGCTGGTGTGTCGTGACACCTGAACGGCATGTAACTTCCTTAAAGCAACAGCCAAGCTGGGAAAGAACGGGTGAAGCGGGAGGTGTGGTAACATACAGTAAATGCCTAGGTAGGCATTTAATATTGGCTGTAAGCACGGCAGTATGCAGGCGATATGTATGCTGCCGTGGTTCGCCTCGTGACCTCGAACCTCAACGTCTACTTAGTTGTGCTCCGGTTACACGGGAGTGACTATTGGTGTATTCTAAAGTTAGTTGGTTAGGCGCCCGTTTATTACCATGCAGCACAACTGACTACTCACCTCCGTTCTAGTTCGTGAGGCAACCTGTCGGGGAAGCAGCCGGCAGTTCTGCCGTACTACATACGCCCTCATTTATCTTTTCCGTTACCAGCGTTACAGAGAAACAGCCATGCTATTAGAACATCAACTTGCCTTGCCGTCAGGCACAAAAAGGAGACAAACCTCTGACTAGACTAGCTTAGTTCTCGTGCTAATGGGCATTCCTGATCGTGCCTGATCAGCTCTTCAGCAAGCTCTTTGGATACGCAACATACACCTTTCTGAAGCAGCTTACCAACCATGCCGAGTTCAGAGCCCTCTATCGTGCTTCCCAGAAGAGATGATGGACCTGGTAGCTCTGAAAGTCCCACCGATGAGTCGCCCACAAAGTCTGTTTGCATCAGCTTGCCCCAAACCTTTGCAGTTAGAGCCTTTGGCTCTCTTTTTGTTCAGTTGGCGTTTTTCAGCATCTTGGTTGTATCTAGGTGCATTCCTATTGCTATTCGACAACCAGGAGAAGGCTCCCTTGAACCAAGGTACCAGTTTCTATTCGCAGTGTTAGCTGGTCTAGTTTCACTGCTCATATCCGTGCCTGCAACCTCGACGCTGCGAATCGTATACCTGAAGAAGATACAGGCTGGGCCGACTATCAGTCGCATGCCCGAGAAGAACAGCGCTGTTGTCGGTATCGCATCACTATATGATACGTTCAGGTACTTGCACATTACTGTAGGGTTTCTCATTGTGAGCATCGTATCGGCGTCGTTCATATTGGTTGTGACGCCGTCAATGCATCCGTTCGAGCACGATATCTCTACATGGTTCTTTCCAAATCACACCAGATACTCAGCGGAGGGCCAGGGCTCTTGTTTCACAGATGGTGGTGTCGGTTCTGTCGAAGGGCTGGTATGGAAGTTGGGCAATGGGTCTGCCATTGGACTGAACGCCACGGCCGAATGTGAACTACAGAAAGTCCTCCCCTTTCTTTCCCAAAGCAATGCCTTTTCCATAGGAGAGGATAGAGATCTTGTGTATAGCATGGGAGGTGTTCCAGTCAACATCACCGCCATGGGGGTACCGTACGAGGTGCCGTATGAGGCCTTCGCAGGAGCCTTTGGTCTGCGAACTTACAACCAACCGACGGGATTCTGGTCAGAGCTAGAGTCTGTGTCAATCTGTCTTCCAGTACTTGCTACCAATCCAGTGTCTTGTCGCCAATCCGGAAACGTCACCCAGTCTGGGAAGAACTTGATCGTGTCCTCAAATGGATGCACAGCAACTTCAACCTACTCCCGCGCAGAGGAATCGAGTTCAGGTGCGACAGTCGCCGGTATCTGTGCCGGACCACAAGAAGGTACTTCTACGATTGTCATCGGAGCTACAGGAAGTCATGCCGACGAGCTGGAGAAGACTGTTATTGGAGCAGGTAAGGAAAAGAGCGGCCATCTCGCGATTACCTGCTCTGTCAATATCCAGCCATCGATTGCGATTCGGCGTCTCAAGCTACTGCGGTACCCTCGAAAATATCTGAAGAATATGAACTACAACTTCCACTTCGTGGTCACGGCTGACAAGTCAAAAACCTCGCCCTGCAAAGGGAACATCACGGTTTCTTCGGTATCGACATCCACAGCCTTGGTTGCTGGCGCTGCCGCGTCATTGCAACTTCTTCAGGAGCGAAGTCACAAAGACGGCTACCTGGAAACACTCCTCGCGGCACGATATAATTGGGGTGAGTGCCAGGGACAATGCAATGACTTGGAGATGGCTTTGTGGGTGGCCAGCGCCATGGGAATCGGCACGTATTGGGGTTCGGGACAAGATGATGACGGCCCGAAAGTGTTGGAGGAGGGCGTGTTTGACCTGGAGGGCGTGAGGATCGGCCCCGAACAGTGGTGGGCTTGTTTTTATCTGACTCCGTTGTTGTTTTCTATTTTGGCTCTTGTTTGGTTGCTCTTTGAGACTCGTCGTCAGTGGTTGGTGGAGGTTAGGTCTTGGATGTCTTGGATGCGAGCTCGTATATTTCGGTACAAGTGGTGGAAATAGTTGGATCACGGTGAGTGATGAACATGTATTTCGGAAATAGCAGCACCACAAAACCTAGATATGAAATATGAAGCCAAAAGTAGCATATGGAAATCATCGAAGGATGATACTATTAACAAACGCAGACTTCGTATTGTGCTTATTTGCTATTAAACTAACACCACAGACCGAAAATAATGGGCAGCAAAGGCTTTAAGAATTAAAGCAAGTAGATGTTTGTACAATCTTGTTGAATCTTGAAATATATACCACGAAACCCCGCTCTATCAACTGCCTCATTTAACAGCCCTTTTCTTCCGAAGCTGCCTTTGGCACACCCACTCACACACCAAATTATCTCCTGCGTCCAATCTCCATACTGTCAATCCTCTTATCAACAGCACCAAGTACAGCCTTAAGAATCGCATCACCAGTAAGAGCCGACACCCTTCCCGCCCGCTCATCCGCCCACTGACAAGGCGTCGTATCAACAATATCCCTTATCCCCTCCTCCTTCAGCCCATCATCTAATTCCCTCAGAGCCCGTGTCGCATCCTTAGATGAACCAATCTGAAAGAACTGAATACCAATTTGATACGACGGCGCGTAAAGTTGCTCCAACTCCCTTGCCGCCGGGACGATTGCCTGTCTAGGATTATCGGTTGGTTCCCCGTCCGTAATAACAATCAAGTTAATGGGCTTTACGTCAGACACGTCATTAGCCGTCCGTAATTGTTTTCTGTACGGCCGCAGTATATCCTCGAGTCTCATTCCTGTGGGTGTAGCGCCGCGAGGGCGTACAGAGCTGAATATTTGCTCAACTTTTCGTTGGCTAGTCACGTTGTAGTACCCGCCGTTGAGTTTGTGGCTTTTGCCGGACTCGTTTTTGGACTTGTGGTTCAGGAAGTATATGTCGATGCCGTCCTCGTCGTATTTGGTGATGATTTCGGCGATAGACTTTAGAGCTGCTTCTGCTTCTTTCCAGAGACTGCCGGCCATGGAGCCGGAGTCGTCGATGAGCAGGATTGTGTCGAAGTTTCCGAGATTTGCGTAGCGGTCATTGTCGGATATTTCTCTGGGGATTGAGGCTGGGTGTTGTGGTGTGGTGGTTGGGGAAGGAGTGTACTCGGGAGGAGCATCGTCATATGATGATACTAGTAATGTTGCTGATATTGGGTTAGTGATGTTTCTGGGGTTTTGTGTTCATGGTTGACTTACGATTACCGCTGGTGTATGGGTTGGTGTGAGTAATGTCCCGAGAAGGAGATGGCTGCTTTTCAGAGCGACCTGAGGATTTCCGGAACAGTTTGTCTCTGACATTGGAAAATGTGGGCATGGCTTTTGCTTGAGTTGCGGTCTTGTCAAATGGAATGAAATTGAATGCTGGTGATGTAGCTCTGTGAAGAGTTGTGAATAATCTATTCTTGTCTCTTGAGAGAATTACTTGTTTTTGATACACGTACGGATTTAGTTGTTTGTTATTCTTTTATATCTACTGCTCTTACAGCAACTACACTTATTTACACTTTCGGACCGTAATTTGCCTTGTGATGTTGTGTCTCCCATAAAGGGGCCGAGTCTGAGGCGAGTATTTACCCCAGCCCCAAGTGGCAGTCAGCCCACGATTCGGACCAATGAGAATGCACCAACTAACCCTAAGCGGCAACACAGCCATCTTCTCCGCCACAATTGGAGCAAACTAACATTGATTGATGTCACAAAGTGGGTCAAGGCTCCATGACAGGCATATTCTCTAGACGTCTGGCGCTTTTGACAATTTGACAATGGCAAAACTCAACGTCTCCTGTATTCTTTGCTGTTGGCACAATGTGGCGAAATTGCTCGCTTCCGGGTAACATCCACGGCAAAAAGAAAACCTTCCACATGGTCGAATCTTCGCTTTGTGTTTGAACTAGATCACCGCCTAGCGTACACCACGATGCGCGTACTGTTTTGAACCTTGGTCACGGTCTGAGCCATATGTCGCATTGTTCAGCTAACCGCAATTACACTAATAACACGAGCATCCAGCGTGAACAATCCGACTCTTAACTAGCGGCGATGCTTTCCAGCTTCCAGACGAATACTCTCGTATCTGGTCTTCTTTGCTCAACTCACCGTCGTCGATGAGCCATTCTTTTCGAACCGTGCTCGATGCGTAGATTTGGGGTAATTTGAGAGAGTCGCCATTCTTCATCTTGGAAGGTACACAATCAATCTGTTCAAAACCATCGATGGCTGAGGTTTTGCTTTAAATAACTTTGTCGCTCTAACAGCGTGTATGCCATTGTTTTTAATCGTCAGCTACGACACGAAAGGTTCCCCGAAAGCGGACAAAACTAGACACAAGCATCCAGTGACAAACATTTTGACAATTATAGGCACAACAAGCACATACACTGTGGTAGCATAACGGGGTCGCTTGCTAAAACTCGACCTAACATTGAAATGCAATGAATACGCTATTGTACAGTTTGACATCCTCCAAGTACTCCCTGCCTTTCTTTCCACCGACCAAAGTCGGCACCGAACTTGCATTCCTTGACGTCTCATTTTTTGCTGTCAAGCTTCATTTCGTCGATTCGTTTGTCCACAGCTCCGAGAACGACTTTGAGAATCGCCTCACTGGTAAGTTGCTTGACGTGTCCGCTCTCATCCCACTGGCAGGGCGTCGTATCGACTATGTCTCGAGGACACTCCTTTCCATGTTTCAGCTCATTATCGAGTGCATTCAGAGCCTCTGTTGCCTTCGTGTCCGATCCAATCTGGAAAAATTGAATCCCGAACTGAAAAGATGGAGCGTCAAGATCTTCAAGCTGTCTCACGATCTGGAGTATCACTGTCCCGGGGTAATCAGTAGCGTCCCCGTCAGTAATGATAATCAAATTCATAGGTTGGACGTCGCGTATGGATCTCTTTTTGCTCTCCTCGGCGTCCGCCATTTCCTTTCTGTACGGTCTGAAGATGTCTTCTAGGCGGCTCCCTGTCGGAGTTAAGCCGCGAGCAATGACCTTTGTAAAGATCTCGTCGACCTCTTTCGCACTCTTTATGTTGTAGTAGCCGCCGGGTGCTTTGCCTGGTTCTGATGTAAGAACCATTTCGCCGTTTTCCCCCTGCTTAGTGGCCCGGTGATTCAAAAAGTGCATATCAATACCGGTGCCATCGTACTTGACGACAACTTCTGCGATTGCCCCGAGAGCTTCACGTGCTTCTTCTTGACGCGTGACACCGTCGGCTCTGTCTGACCAACTCATAGAAGTAGAATCATCGATGAGAAAAACAGTATCAAAATTTGACAGGTTCGCATAACGGTCATTGTCCGAGAATTCCCTGGGCGGCTCTGTGACAGTCACTGCAGGTGGTGCAGTAGTGGCAGTTGGTGTGTATGGAGGCGGGGAGTCTTCAGGCGTAGAGTTAAATGCAGCTGATTACGTCAGGTAAGTTTCATGAAATTAAGTCTCTCAGTTACGGGGATGGCCTTACAAGAACCACCGGCACCTTTCTCAGATGGATAGTCTGGAGCTTTTTCAGACTGCTCCGCCTTATTTGAAGACGAACGGTTCCACGGCATAGGGGAAGTTGATCGGCTTGGTGCTCGGCTCCCTGGTTGGGGTGAGGGCGTTCGGAGAACCCTAGCTTTCAGGTCTTGAAAGAAAGACATGGTTGTTTCTCCTTCTCGTGGGGTGGGAAGTACTTGTGCTGAGTTTGTGCAGGAAAGATGTGTGTGATGTGATGGGTAAATTCTCCGGTAAACGTAGTGGTGCGTTGTGACCTTTTTATGTTTTGAGAAAACGGGGCTGTGATCGATGAGATGCAGTGAACACACGACGAATTTTGTGAACTAGCCTTGCTGGCAGCCAAGGTTTAATGTGTTGTGTTTGTCTTCAGATGGTGTGTGTGCAGGTTCAGGTTACACAGCCGCAAAACATCCTTGAAACAAACGGTGTATTAATCATTGCAGCTTCAGTAAATACGAAAGTAGTGGACAATGACCCGTGGGAGAATACCTGTTCACGCTTGAAACATTTTTTGAACACTACAAGGTTGATAATCACATTTTTCAGTCAAATATAGTTGTAAATTTGTTCTCATTTTCTCGTATGCTTTTACATTCTGAGTAAACTTGCCTTGTCACGCCAACTAGTGTTTGGTGCTGCTGTGCGGCTCTGTCAACAAAGCCAGTCACAAGGGTTACACGACTTGGCATCATAGAACGCTAGGAATAGAACAAAGAGCAGATTATGGAGTACAGGACAGGAAATTAGACTAAGTATTCCTTTAGGCACAAAGAACGGTTAGACTTGGATCAAACTAAGGAATTTTAATGACCCAAGAGCTCAGGAGTAGGTATAAACTAGTGCTTTAAGTCCTGCCATCGCAGCCCTTGTTGCTGACGGAATATAGCTTAGACTATCTCTCTGCATTAGCAAAGAGTTCTCTTTTCCTAGCCAAATTACCTTGCAGTAATGTTCTTGTACGCTTGTAGTAGCTACATTATGGAGAAGAAGCACAGAACCACTGCTCAGGCACTCCAAGAACAATCGACATGAGCCTCAAAATTGCAAGTGGGTGGAATCCCACAGACCAATCGGAGTGTACCGTGAAGCCATAACGAGCAACACAGTCGTCGTCTCAGCTAGAATGAGAACCTGCTGAGGAGAGGATACCATGACAAGGCACGGTGCCAGCAAATTTAGTTCCAATCGTGCTAGTGAGACCAGACTAGGCGCCACTAACCTCTGTGCTCAATTCCAGGCACAAAAGGGGGTGATTCAGGCTGATACTATTCAATGACTGTGAGCGTCATAGACGTGTTCACTATACGCCTATGCAAGTTATGAAAAGTATATCAAAAGCCGACAACCCGATGGCGACCAACAGGTTGGCCACCTAAAAACTTGTTTCAAGTAGAAATCCAGTGATAAATCAGGAAAGCCTGAGAATGAATTCCAGAAGGATATATTCGAAATCATAGCGTTTAGTGAAGAGAGACGGAAGATGCTGGCCCAGTGTTTCCCAATCAATATTGTCCATCCCTCGCAGTGCAAAAACATATTCCCAATACTCTGGGTACCATCCTGCATATTCCCAGTCCAAAAGAGCAACGATACGGCCCTCAGATATTAAAATGTTTCGTGCGGCAATGTCACCATGCGTAAACACAATGGGATAATCAGCACCAAGCTGGGTCGTAATCTGGTGCCAATACATCGACTGCGTTGGTAACCGCATCGGCGGCCGAACAAGCCACTCATGAAGCTCGGTCATGGTGCCAAACGGTCCGCCAGAGCGCGTCATGATGCAGGGAACCACAACACCCTGCCCATCAAGGCGGCCGAGATGGATGCCACCAAGGGCACGCATTTGGGCGATATAGTCGCGAAGCTGGGCCATGATATTTGAGCGCTGGTCAGGTGTAAGCTCCGGCCATGCCTGTTTCAGTGTCTGACCTTCAACGTATGTCATGGTAATGCGGTCCCAATCGCTGCTGATGACTTCAGGTACGGGAATCGTAGTATGTGCCTTAATGAAGCGCAGCACTTGCGCTTCGTTGGGATGGTCGTTCGCACCCATGCCGTGAGGGTTTATTGTATATTTCGTGACAGCATCGCCGTGTCGCACGGCATATTTATCGTTGCAGTGATAGATGATCTCGCCTTCGGGATATGGGGCGGCATGTCGTTGAGGCGGTGGTGAATCGCCATAAAGAGCTCTCGTTCGATCTTGCAGCTTTCTTTGCTCCAAGCGATTGAGTGGCCGTGGGGGCTTAGTTCTCTCGCTATTTGACATCATGTGACTCTTGTACGATGCAGCGGATCACTATCTGTTCTCGGCCAAGATGGCGAGCAAAAGTTCGTTGAGAAAGCGGGATAGGTTCACTGAGACGAGGTCGGCACTGGTGAGGGGTTCTGCAATGAAGTCGATCGGGAGTTGGTGAATAACACCAGGTGTCTCCTCTGTTCCCAGCACTAGTAACGGTTCTCCTCTTGTACTACTTCCAATTCTGCAGTCAATACTGCTGGTGTCCCGCTTTACATGCAATCCGATCTCGCGGTGATGACTGTTGAAACGGGGAGCATTGATATTTGACCAGAAGAGGAGTCGTTGACGATCTGGCACCCCACTTTGTCACGATAAGCTAGCAGACATTCTGAGAGCGTGGACCAATGAGTGCGCTGCAAATGATCCTAAACGGTAACTCGGCCACTCTTGCGCCAAATTGGGAACTCTCAGAAGCCATCAGTACAAATCAAGGACGGTGTGAAAGCATTTGCACGAACCCGGTGATGATGCGACGAAACGGACATCAGAACTCGAAACAGGAGCGAGAGTAACTCAGTCACACGAGTTTGCTACAGATCCTACAATGCTGTTAGCCTGTGAAGGTGGGAAAGACTACCTTCCTCGCTGCAGATAGTTTGCTAGTGTTGGAAGTAAGCCAACCTCGCCCGGGTGTCTCCAAACTCATATGAACAGTCTTCTAGTCACGACGTCGACCGAAAGAGTTCTCCTGGACGGAAATGACGGACGGTATGTTAATATCATCAGTCTGAAGCAGATGTATGGTCAACGGAGCGGCCCAATTCGTCTGATCTGTGTTGATCAATAACCTCAGTCAAAACAACTCGCAAAATCACCCTGAAATACATCCTTACCTTTTTTGCAGAGACGGAACTTGGCCCTCGAAGTTACTCCAGCTTTTAAAACAATAATCGACTATGAATATATCAGGAACTTTGAGACTTTTATCAAGAGCTGCTCAGGTCACCAAGGTATTCAGCTCTTTCACCAAACCTGTCATCTCACACAACATACTTTAAACCTCCTCATACATTCGCTAGAGACGCTGTTGGCATGTTAGGCGGCCTGGGACCTTTCTACCCAGAAATATAGCCCTACGGATTGTGCAATTTCTAACGGCTACATTCAACACACCTCAAGTTTAAGTGTGATGTAGATGATAAATGATGAATCATGTTTCAGCAGTAGGTCTCCTTTCTAAGACTTTCTGTGATTCCCACTTTAGGAGCCAGCTGAGCCACCAGAGCGATCGACTATATAAGGATTTGTCGCAATCCCAAATGGAGCATGGTGGCAGAGCTCAAACATGCGGCGCCTTTCTAGAAATCCTAGAGAACCTTGACTCCAGACGCCAGAAAATAGCCAAAGACTGCGTTTTTAAAAGGAAAGTTCCCGAACAAAGCCGACAACATCCGAGGCAAAGTGTAAATAGCCCTTCATCTCTTCAATTGGACTATGGAAGAGTGGCTAATATTAATTTCCAACAGGCAATGAGCGGACACACGTCTCGTGACAACATTGCGTTGCCTATTAAAAATACGGGTTATCAGAATGGGATATGTCGGTTGTCATACGCCTTGGGTTTGAGTTATAAGACCTATTGACTCATTTACCTACCTCCATCTCAGGTGTTACATGCGTGCGCATGTGGTAAATTACCATGCAATGTCACATCAGTCCGACGGAGTGCTATCACCCCGTTTTTGCTGGCAGCATGTCAGTTTTAATGTTTATAATTTTTCTTATTTCTAGTACTCCACGGGTGGTCCATTGATTCATTGATATTGCTAAGTTGCGGCGAGGTGTACCATACCCCTTCCTCGTAGGTGTATTATCATCAGGATTGTTTTCCGAAGACCAGCTGCTTGCCCATTTACTATGCTTATCTTATACTGGTAACTTAACCTAGGCAGAAATTGACGTGAGAGTTGCAGTTTCGCGGCTTGAAAACTTTTAGCTTAGGATAGTCAATGTTTTCCTACTTGACTTGAGCCCATTTCACTGGATGCAGTTAGGTGGTCTGATCCAATTGCTATGTAGGTGTCTAGACGTGGAGTTTATTTCTCCGCACCCCGAGTTTGCGGCTACTCAAGGCTTGTGAAGATATTCACGAATCAGTGTAAGTGGGTAGAGTGTCGATTCGAGTTAATATCTGCATCTACGGACATTTATCGCTACTGACTCGGCTTCCGGCCCATCGACATATAGCTATATATGAGTCATTCACGGAGAATAGATTAATTGTATTGTCTACCCGAATTTAGAAAAGCGGGAAATACAACGATTTAACCGATACTAAGGGATTTGTCTGTTCTAGATGCGCTGACATTCAGTGACATTCTTGTGGTGGAAACGGGATGCCAAGATCTGTGATGGCCGGAAAGGGAAGGCCAGGGAGGTACAATTGACTCGGTCTGAAAGATTGTGCTCTGCATCTAGAATTTAGAAAATACGTTTTACCGCTTTCTTTTCCCTTGTTTTTATTCCTTTCCGGGCTAGTCTAGAGAATGATGGTATATAATACCATATACTTGGCCTCACGTGGACATCTGGGCGGCAAACCATGTGGCCACGAGTTTGAGTTCCACAGCGCATATCGGTCGGCTTCTGATGTACAGACTGACATGGAGAACAGGCGGGTTAGGGTTGGTGAAAACAGTTCTGATGACATCGACCATAAGCCATGGAGTACTCCATTTCGTCGTGGCGGTTTGAACACATGCAGGTACGTGCATTCGCTGCAGGCACAGCATTTCACGCCTCGCATTGCCCAGACCGAGAGTGAAACTTGTGAACAATAAGAAGGAATCTGGAGGCGCGACGGCATTCGGTCTCCGTATACCGTCAATACTATTCGCTGCCATCACGGCTTGAAGTCGAATCCAGCCAGTACACCACCAGCTGGGCGTGTTTCGAAACCGACTCACACAAGCCGATTGAAAGGACGCCACAGGTCCAACGACCCAACAAGCCTCACGTCTGTGTCTCAAGTGGCGGCCATGGCGTTACCATAGCGCCTTTTCGTCAGTGGCCACTGCATCTCAGGGGTATTTGTATCGCATGCTGACGATCCGGAAACATGGAATATGAAGGTCAATGGCGTTGGTACACATGTGGTAGTCTCGCGAATCGGGGTGGTAAAGCCACCACGCTTGTGAGGAGATTTCGGCAAACTCAATCGGTCGTGCTGTCCTAAGCCAGGCAGGGACTTTTCTGGCCGGCAACTTTGGCGGGATATCTTGTCTTGAATCATGAATGGCGCCTTGCTATTGTTGTAGTCGTGGATATCTACGAGAAACCAGATGACCCATATACAGTACAGCCGTCACAACATCGAGGCAAGCAGTGTCTTGACTCAGCTGAGTGTGCGAGAAGCGCTGAATCTTGCTTCTCATGAATACTGGACTATTGTCTGCCATCTCTTCTATTCATACCGCACTCGAATCAGATGCCCTCCACAAACAAACGGTGGCTGTCTGATCGCCCTGCACGCCATTTGTTTCCATCCGTTCAAAAGAAACAACCACATTCTGAGACACCAGACGGAGAATATTGGCCGCTGCAAAAATATTTCCATTCGAACATGTAAGATGGCTCTTTTTGCGCAAATCTCGGCTAAGCTGTGAATATAGTTGCCTCTCCTCATCTGTGGCAAGCACGCGTATCTGACTACTGTCACACTGCCACTTTGAGGGGGAATACGCTCGCATGACATTTCATGCTGAATGACAGCCTTCATATCGATTGAACCCTTGATGCCTGCACGTCAGCAGAGCCCCTCGGGCCGCGTGCCTGATCTACGCGTAATGTTTACGACGAGTTATCCCCGATGAACATGTTGGTGGGAGGGCAACTTAATGTGATACACGTGTTGATTCTTGGCTCAAAGGTCAGGAAGCATGACTTGTCTGAGGGATAGGTTTCTAAACATACCCAGTGACTTCCAGTGATAGAATGATGAGTTTGAACTGTTGGATGTCAGCGTATTAGATGTGTGTCCAACTTGATGCCATGAGGACCAGTCGTTCATCTCCGGTGCAGCATCAAGGAAGCAAGCATCATGGGTAGCATCACGGCTCTAAATTGGGCACGGAATGCACGCCAGATGGGCAAAAGAAGCAGATGTTGAACTGAATCTGGAACTCGGCTAGCTGCCATACACATCCATGACCATGCTCACGATACCTAGCCCCCAAGACGACCGCCTACCAACAAGTTTTCGTCTTGCACAGCCATTTGGCCATATCATGTAACGTAGCTTAAATGTACCCCTTATCCTGGCCCTTGGCCGTCCGTCAATAACACTGCCCGCTGTTGGCATAGTTCTTCAAGGGGGATCGTTTCGTCTAAAGTAGTCCAAGTGGGCATTCGATTGACGTAACTTATGTTCACGTCTTATTGCTGGCATCAACAACCATGCCCCTATGCCTATGACTAGATCGACATGCAGGCAGTATTGGGTTTCAGATTCAAACTAAGTCGGCCCCGTGGGTTTCAAAGCAAGCACGAAAGTGGCCACAAAAGTGGCGTCTCCTTGTCCAACCAATTCTTGTCCTTTTGGCCCCGCAGCAAAATGCACACCAAAATGCAGGGAGAGATCCGCCGCCACCCCATCGCAGGCAATCTTTGTGCATCAATGCATTTCATGGTTATTCAGTCTCGTCCTATCACGGGGCATAGAGGGGGATGCAGCCCTGTCGCTCATCACCCCTGGCACCAAGACGACTGGTGGATGCGGCGACAAGCAAAACCAACCGAAGGTGTCGAAGTGGCTGGCGAGGGATCCAATCGCTTGGATGTGGATGGCGATGCATGGTCGTACCCCGACAAGGAGAGGGAGAAAGGTGAATGCCAAGTCGGTCCTCGTTCAACTGCAATACCCCCAAAGAACCCCAAAGTGGATTGACCCTGTTATTCAGGAACAGAACAACTTCGACATCCATTCATGTCTGGTCTTGGCTGGTTGGTCGCCCCCCATCGCCAGGGTGAGACGCCAACCTTGACCACCATGTCGACTGTCAAGACCGACTGTCAAGACCGACTGTCAAGATGGACGGAACTCCATGTCAAGACTCCATGTCGAGAATCCACACGACCAACTTGTTCCCTCCTGGCGGCTACCGCAGAACCACTCACGACCGCGGCCCCCCTCCAAAAAGGAAACAATGACTTCTTGCTAGGCCAATAATACACACTGGATGAGGCAATTAAGGGGATCTGCTCTACCAAACTTTTCTGCTTTCAATGTTCACTCCGACCGGCCGACGCCGTCCTACGGGCCAAGAATGAATCATCCCATCCATACAGTACCATCCATACCATCCATACCATCCATGCCATCCCATGCCATCCCATGCCATCCCATGCCATCCTTGGAGTTGAGTACAGACCACAGACCGCGGGACTGCTCCCTCCTCGTCGGCCAAATCATGAATCGCGGCCGACAGTTCGGTCAACTCACCTAAAACGAAAAAGGACAGACGACCCAAGAAGATATAAGTACACCACGATGCCACTCATCCCATTCCCATCCCATCCATCTCATCCTCATCAACCTTCACTTCGTTGACCTTTCTTTCTTTCTTGACTCTAGAGTCGTCATTCCTTACCGGCTCACTTACAGTCCTTCCTTGACAATTTCACCTTGAATTCACGTTGATCGTGAACAATTTTTTTTGCACTTTACCCTCTCTGTACCATTTACAAGTTTCTCTGTACCATCCATCATTTCTCAAAATGAAGGCATTCGCAACCGCTCTCTCCGTCCTCTCGGCCGCCGGCCTCACCACCGCCCACATGGACATGACCAACCCTCCTCCCCTGCGACACAAGAGCAACCCCAACAGCGGCAGCAACATCGACTACTCGTACACTTCCCCCCTCGAAGCCAGCGGCTCCAACTTCCCCTGCAAAGGCTACCTCAAGGACGTGGGCACCCCCGCTGGCAAGTCCGTCGCCAGCTGGACCCCCGGCCAGCAGCAGCAGATCACCATCACCGGCGGCGCGAACCACAACGGCGGTAGCTGCCAGGCCTCCTTCTCCTTCGACAACGGCAAGACCTGGAAGGTTGTCCACTCGTGGATCGGAAACTGTCCCGCGGCGGGAACCTCGCAGCTCGACTTTACGGTGCCGTCGGACACGCCTGCCGGTGATGCCATCTTTGCGTGGTCCTGGTTCAACCAGGTTGGTAATCGGGAGATGTACATGAACTGCGCGGTTGTTACTATCGGCGGCGCGGGCAAGAAGAAGCGCGGCAGCACGGCGTCTATCCAGAGCCGTCCGGATATGTTTGTTGCGAATGTCGGCAACGGGTGTGGCACTACTGAGGGAACGGATGTCATGTTCCCTGATCCCGGGCCAGATGTCTCCATGACGTCTAAGAAGACGGGTCCTCCTACCGGTCAGAACTGCGGCAAGGCTGGCAACTCGCCTGCTCCTGTGCCCTCGTCTGGAAATGGAGGCAACGGCGGAAACGGAGGAAACGGAAGCCCTAAGCCCACTGCGTCTTCCCAGTCCCCCGATGCCTCTAACCCGACTCCCACCAAGAAGCCCGGCGGCGTGAACAACGGCCAGACCAAGCCTACGAATGTGCCTGTCGAAGTTACGCAGTCTGTCCCCGTCTCTGTGCCCTCGCAGACTCCTGAGGCTCCTCCTACCGGTGCTCCTCCCACCGGCGGCAACGGCACCTGCACGCCCGGTTCTTACGGCTGCACCTCCGATGGAAAGGCCTGGCAGGTCTGCGGCGGTGCCGGCGCCTGGATTGTAAGTTTTTCACTCCCATTCACTTTAGACTCAATTGCTAACGAGGAGTAGCGCGGCACGGAGTGCGGTTCCGGAACTACTTGCCAGGTCAACCCTGCCAACAACAGCCCCTACTGCATGACTGGCAAGTTCTAAGCCTGGCTTGTGTGTACTGTGCGAACAAACGGCCGGTGTTGGGGGTGTTCTTTTTCTTTCACACCGTATATACATTTTCTTTTTCCCTTGGTCAACGGCGTGGTGTTGATAACTTCGTTCGTTACGAAACTTTATAGACTTAGCTAGGCTCATTCATCGTTGATGCGGCGCATCTGAATATTAACGCTGGTTTGATGAGACTTTTGGTGCTGCGATGTTATTGATGTCAGTGATGTGTAATGTGCAGTGATGTCTTGGTTTGTGATGTAAGTTGTATGATTGTTTGGTGTGCGGTATTTCGAGTTTAAAGGGTCTTGGTTGCGGGTGCCTTGGAATCGGCCTGGGCTGAGTGTTGAGGAAGCTGGTTTATGAGCTGAATATAGGCGCTACCGCTGAACTGGTATGGCTGTGTATCCGGGTTAAATGCACCTCGACTCGAACGTCATGCGATACTGGATGAACTGAGACTAAACGACTGATCATCAACTCTTGGAAGAAGCGACACTAGAGCGACCAGATTAAACATCAAGTCACAACGCGAATGGCAAACCGCAGTCAACGTCTTGAATACAAATACCTAAACATCAAGCTCAGCAGTCGCAACACCCTTAATGTAATCCGCATACGGCGCCATCGCCTTCTCAACCGGCCCCCCAGGACCGCAGTACTTGTCCACAATCTCCGCACTACGACCAGTATACCTACACCAGCATTAGTCACGTATCTCAGAGTTCAACACGGGACCACTTACAGCTCAGCCTTGAGCATGCCATCCAGATCCCCCCAGATAGGCTTGAAAAAGTCATTGTTTCGAATGCGCTCCACCAAATCATTCGGCTTGCCCTCGTTCTTCACCACGCTCCCCGCCTCGTGGGACAGAACGCGGATCTGCTCGTGCGCCTCCTGTCGCGACTCTCCGTGCGCGACTAGCCGCATGATGATGGTCTCGGTGACCATGAAGGGCAGCTCGGACTGGACGTGTGCTGCGATGCGCTTGGGGTACACGACCAGGCCGTCGGTGATGTTGTCGAGACCAATCAGGATGGCGTCGGCGAGGAGCATCGTTTCTACGGTTGTTAGTCAAAGGGAGGGGTTATTTGGGGAGAAATACGGACCTGGGATGTCGATGCGGCGGACGGCAGAGTCGTCGAGCGTGCGTTCCACTGTGATGGTTAGAATGGTGTTTTTTGAGGGGATGGGCGGACAAACTCCATTGATCGGCGTGTGTGGCCTGGAAAGAGCTGGGTTTGCTGAGAAGTTCTCGGGAGAGTGAGTAGACGCGCTCGGAACGCATCTAGATGGTTAGTATGGCAGACTAAAGATACATGTAGATTGATGGTAACGTACTGGGTTTCGCTTATAAGCCTGTGAACTTGTTAGTATAGGGAAAACAAGGCAGTAGGCGTACGAACCATGGCAGACGATCCAATCTGCGAGCTGTCAAACGGCTCCTCAATCTCCTTCCAGTGCGCCAGATGGCGAATATCACCCGTAATCTTCTGCGCCGACGATCCAATCCCCGCGACGGCATTCGCAATAATCAGGTCCACCTTGCGCGTGTACGTCTGCGTAGACACGTCATAGCACCCCGGGAAGCCAAACTTGCCGCACAGCAGGTCGTTCAGCTTGTCGCACTTGGCAGAGTCGCCCTGGAAGATCTCGAGGAAGGACGCCTGCGTGCCGGTGGTTCCCTGGGCGCCGCGGAACTTGAGCTCGCTGATGACCTGCTCGATGCTGTGGAGGTCGAGCATCAGGTCCTGTGCCCACTGGGCGGCTCGCTTGCCGACGGTGATGAGTTGTGCGGCTTGGAGGTGAGTGTAGGCGAGGGTGGGCTCGGCTGACTGGGTTAGATGGATGGGAGGGAAATGGGGATAAGGGCTACGTACATTTCCATTTGAGGGCGAAGGAGGAGAGATTGGAAATGACTTTGGCGAGCTTCTTGGCTAGGAGTTGGAGAGCGTCACGCATGAGGATCAGTTCCGTGTTGTCGGTTACGAAGCAACTCGTTGCGCCTGTATGTGTGAGAATGGCATTAGGTGATGAGAGATGTGTAGTTCATACCGTAGTGGATGACGCCGGCTGCGGCAGGGGCAACATTGCCGAAAGCGTGGACATGCTATTAATCTTAGTTGAGATTGTTTAGAGAAAATATATGACTAGTGGTAAGGCTTACGGCCATGACATCCTAGAATAGCTCGTCAGTAAAAGCAAAGTCAAGCAGCAGGGGATGCATACATGTCTCCGACGCTTCTCCTCCACACGCGCAACCTCAAAGTCCTCATCCGTAACCTCAAGATGAGCCTTCATCTGCTCCAGGGCCTCATTGGTAACGGTATCGATGCCAAGCTCCTTCTCGCTCTCTGCGAGGCCGAGCCACAGCTTGCGCCAGGTCGAGTGCCGAGATCGCTGGCTGAAAAGCTTGGACATGGCGGGGCTGCAGTACCGCGTCGTGAGAGACGTCTGGTAGCTGTCGAATGGCGACTTGCCACTCGCAGCTGTTTGGTTTGCCATGGTGAGGGTGTGCGATTGGGTGTGTATTCTGGTTCAATTGATGCGGCGAGCTGAGGTGTTATATGGCTGATAGGTGAGTGAGGTTCAATGTTGTGGGAAAATTTTCGTGGTTCGATCAGATGGCTCTATGGAGGCTCCACCCTCTGGGCGCCGATTCGGGATAAATCGCCAATGAGGTCGATTTAAGCTTTGCGTTGTTTATGGAGCTTGACCACATGTCATTTAAAGGTTGCTTGAGATGTATTGTGTGAGATGGATTGAATGGGCTGATAATTGCACATATCTTGGTGGGTGATGATTTCTTACCAAGGTTACTTGGAACAGAGCTGCGCTATCTGGGCGTCATACCACGTGTAGTTGTGACTGATGTATGTGAGCCCAATCGCCATGCAAACAAACTCGGCAGAAAGAACACCAGCGATCTAGATTTCATGTCAGTAAGTGGACAGATATGGAACTCGCTTGGTCACGTCTTTGCGCCGCTGTTAAGCGGAACGTGAAAACCGAGGATTTGTTGTGGGTATTTGAAGGGAAGACTTGGTCAATTTGATTCCTGTCTGAGACACTACAATCTTCTCACGGGCAAAGCTCGATATTAGTGTTGGCTGCGATTTATCCAAACTAACTCAAGTCAGGGTCAATAAAATCAGAGTGTAAAATGCCGTGGAGGAATGGCCCGGATCTAACGAGTGTCCACTATGGCATCACCCTCTTGCATTTGGTCACTAGTTTAGTATATCTTCATGCTTGAGTTGACTCCTGGTTGCTTAGTAGTCAACTGAACATTGGCGCAAGTGCGTCCTTAATATAGCTTTGCCATCGCGATTTAGAAATTGTTAAGTGACTGAGGGATTGGAAAATTCAGCCACAAGGAATGAATGAGTGTTGCTGCTTGAGAGAGTATCAAAGAAAATGACCCAACGGTCATTCCAGCAAACGGGAACGCTCCGCCAATGCAGAGATATGGTATAAGTTATATTCCGTCGACAATATTTCAGGCACGAGGCGGTCACCAACGGCAGGATTGACTATGCGTGATGTATCATGTCCCCTCACTTTAGCCTTCAATCCCGCATAGTGCGTCAACCAGCCTTCAACATGAACCCATACGAAACCAACCCGGCAAAAATACCAGCCAGTGACCGATACTCTGACATTCCACTTTATGGTCGATACTTTCCTGCTTCAGACGACTTCCAGCCGGACCCCAAGCACGCCAACTCGGTCTCAGAAGATTCGCTCAAGTACTGGACCTCTGTGCTTGACCTCTGCAATTCTTCCAATAGAATATATGAGGGCTTAGAGGGGGCTCGAGATGTATTTGCCCTCGGTAGCGTCATCATCAAGTCAAGCCATCTCCACCCTCGGCTTGAAGGCAAACGCGCAAGTCGAGACTTCTCCTACGCAGATGCAAATGAAGTGCAGGCAACTGCCCTGGCAAGAACCGTGTTAAAAGATGTCAAAGTTCCAAGCATCTACTTTGCAAGCAAGATCAATGGCAGGGAGGTCTTGGTGCAGGAGAGGATTGCTGGTGTCGGCCTCAACATCGCATGGCAATATATTTCCGCGGCACAAAAACAGCTATTCAAAGATGAAGCACGCAATATCTTGCGAAGCTTGAGCAAGGTCAAACCTCCTTCCTCAAGCACTTCACGCTCCTATATCATTGAAGATGTGGATCCTCAAGCACATCGAGGCATCCAGAAGCTCGAGTACGATACTCTCTTTGGGGAAGATAATGTTGATCCAGATCTCTCATGTATGCATAACGACTTTACTCTGTCGAATTGTATTGTGAACAATGACAAGATCGTTGGGCTTGTTGACTGGGAGATGGCAGGCTACTTTGGGTGGAAGACAGCTGCTCAGGTGCATGTCAAGATTCGAACCCCCCGGCGGGAGAGCTTCGCAGCGCTTGATCTGTCTGAAGATCTTTTGAATGACATCCTTTTCTGGAACGATTTATATGAAGTCTAACGGCGGCCAAACATAACTCTGGCCACTTCACATTGCCCTTCTTCTAGAATAGAATACATAGCTAGATTGAAACCATTCGAGAGCACATGATCATGGTCATCAGGATGGGAATGGCTAGAGCGGTAACGGTAATAACCGCCATGGGATAGCTCTGGCGTGTAGTATGTGTCGTATAAGCAAGTCCCGAGTTCGTTTCCCAGATATGGGCAACAACTCTAGAAGGTATTACTTGGTGACCCTCGTGTTGGGTTAGTAGTGCAACTGCCATCGTCCAAAGTGTTCACTGTGTGAAATAATGGGCTTTGAGTGTACAAGCGAAGGCCAAACTCTCCATCTAGTCTTACAATAATCAAGACAGGGTGCGACCCTAGCTTATTAATGAGTCCCTGAATAAAAGAAAGGAAAAGTTCAGTATTAGTAACAGACCAGACGTCACAGTATTGTGACATCGGACACTTTATTCTATCACTGCTTGTATACAAAGGGCCATTGTGTAATTCGCTGTGACTGCCGACACAAACCGAGTATGTTCTCGAAGAGTCATCCAGCCTAACTGTAAATCGCAGTGCGCAAATAAATCTCAATTAGTTTACGTCTTTTCGGTTCCCGGCTCAGTGACAACATATACGAAGTCCATTGGCTCCTCTGTGCAGTCACTATGAAGGGGGGGGGGGGGGGAAGACTGGTGGTGGCAATATGTATGACCGACAATGATCCGGTGACTGCACAATTCGGATGTTCCGAAGAAGGGTGTCAGGATAAACATAAAAGTACAACGCTGTACCTTACTGGTTGCAGTGTATCTCCTGTTACGAATACCAATGTGTTCACTTCACAGATTGGAGCTCATAAGCAGTGTATGCCGACCAGCGCCGAAATGGACTTTGTGTATTGCAAAACCACAAGCACTGCAGGGGTTTTTACCGAGGAGAATGTTGGTGAGGCAGGGGTACCTGTGCCAAGGAATACCCTGATGGTCTCTTACAATACAAATAGGCTGGTCGAGGTTCACAGAACTGACGTCGAATAAATCCGTATCTCCGTACCGACCCGACTATCTGAAACAATGACACTGGGCAAACAGATGCCGAAGGCTGATACTTCACTTCGTGCAGGCTAAGATACAATATATTTTATGAGGGGACAATCCAGATATATGACAGATATATGAGCTTGGAAAAAGTCGTTTAAAAGAACAATGCGGGAGCTACTGGACTAGAAATTAACGTGTACAACTCAATATCAAGTCTTCCTTGGGGTATGACATGGTATCAAAGAAAATAACCGCTAGGTCATTCAGCAAAAGGGAACGCTCCGCTGATGCAGAGATATAGTACAGGTTATATTCCGTTGACACACCCCCCCCCCCCCAGCTTAGATGGCTCTCAGATAAGCTGCATCCTAGGTGTTTGGTAGTGACCTTCCCTTTGTGGAAAGCTGGCGGTAGGTGGCTCTGTGGTTTTTATATGTGTGTGGGTGCCTTTGTGGCTGATGGAAAAGCTCTGTGATAGACGCTCCGTGCAGAGGGCTCAAACTTGCAACCTTAAGATGCGCAGTAGGGCTCGCAAACCGGGCTCATAACTATCAAAGAAAATGACCGCTAGGTCATTCAGCAAAAGGGAACGCTCCGCTGATGCAGAGAGATAGTACAGGTTTTATTCCGTTGACACATGGAGATTCTCCCGCCCGTCCGGTGACGTCGCTCTTCAGCGATGTATGGCTGGTATTCAGATGCGGTTGGCAACAAAAAGTCATGAATAGAGAAGGAGCCTTGCTGCCAAGGCCCAAGCTTCACCATCGTGGTGGAGAAATCATGGTCAAAAAATACGAGAACCCAAGATTCGATACTCTAGCCACAACCCCGAGTTTCTACTCCGCAAACGCGGGGTATGGAATCGGCAGGTACCAAATTCAAACGCGCAATAGCGTGATTGTGGATAAGGATGCACTTTTGATTTTGAATATAGGTCATTTTCTATGGTATAGCATCTCAAGCAAGGTCATTTCGTCTTTAGCATAATGGCTTTGCTCACCATACCGACGAAACGAGGATACTAAGACCATGTAAGCTACGATAGATTTTGTTCCAACTAACTGTGGTGTCCCAGAAACTGGATTCCGGTGGGGTATAGGTAAGGTTAAAGTACTAAGAGATCGCGAGATTTACTAACGCCTCACGAGTGTACGTCAATACAGACAGGCTTAAAGGACTAGCAGCCTTAGAGATAAGAAGTCCTTGCACAAAGGCTTATGAGACAGATAACTGTTCTGTATGATTATAGGTAATGCTGCTCGTGACAAGAAGAAAGCTACAAAATCCCTGTAGTATTACTGAAAGATAATGTAATAGTTGTAGATAACTTCTTGGCTCACAAAACCCCCACCTTTGGATCATTGTACTCCTTGCCACTGCTCCATTGTGCAAGGTGTGACGTAGTATTGGAATAGTATATTACTGCCCCATGCGAATTTACAACGAGGTAACCAACTCCCAATTCGGGGACGTGTGAAATTCTCTCCCCAGCGATCCCTGTATACCAATATAGATCCGCATACGTCCAGTTGCCTTAGTCGGGAATGTCCATGTAAGCAAATCAATTGCCTTAACGACGTCCTTTGTATTGAGACTGTTCTCAAAACCTTAATCTTTCCAAAAAGGGTCTGGCAACTTTCCAGGTTTAAATGAACAAGGCCGAGCGATGACAGTTGCCCTGGTCGCAGATTCTCACTCTGTGACTGCCGAGCCCGCTTCGCGCTGGCTCTCGTCCAAGTCCAGAAGGAGTCGATCCCGAATAGCCTCATCCCCATAATAGTCGTCTATTTTGTACAAGCCTGAAATTGGGGAAGTGACTTCGATTGGTTCATTTTGGAAGGAGGTGCGAATGAGTCGTGCAATTGTTTGTCCACAGCTCTTCAACCTGCCTGTTTTGATGTGCCAAGACTGGGGATGAGCCCCGAAACTCATCATCGGTGGTCATGGGCTGCAAAATCAAACTACACAGATCAGATTGCACTACTCTTTGACAGCATGCTCTACCACTGTATTCCTAAAGTGCTCTCTTGACTAGTCGTTGTACCTCATGTTAGCTCTTGTTCTTCTTCCTTATTTTTGCCCTATTTTTAGCTACATTCACCAAGAATAGTTTGCTTTTGACTCTGATAGGTTGCCGGTACCAGGTTCGAGAAGGTCTATTGCCACTTGGATAAAGTCATCATTCACAAAGAGAGTAAGAGGTTCCACAAGTGTCACACGGGACGGGATGGTCCGAGAGCCTTTGAGTCCCTCTTGATATTGGTTACACAGGATGACCACAAAGGAGATGGTTACACAACAGCATCACGAGGTCAGAATCAGAGCCTAAGGCAGAACCGGAAGGTTGGGTATAAATAAGGATCCTCAGGGCCAGCTAGATTGAACAGAACCAAGGACCTTTGATACCAAAAGAGATTATATCTGAATAGAGTATATTGATTCCAAGCCCAGGACACTGCCCTTGTCACAACAAGGCAATTCTGGTTGCAGCTATCCATGTTTTAAACTGAGGGCCGTTTCTTCGCAATGAACTATCTCAGAGCGGGATGTGGTAGAATGTTCTATGCCGATAGAAGAGGCAGGTAGTAGTGCATATAATTTATCACAAATACAACACCTTCTTGGAGCCAATAGATGTGGTCACTTGTATCTATTGACACGATTTCAAATTCAACAGACAAGATATCATGGAATATAAATACAACCATTTCCCTCCAAGATAATAGCTCGTCACTCTCATCTTCAACATCATCTTCAATACCATCCGCGCACAAAACCAGCTCATATACTCAAAATGGCACCAAAAACTGCTCTCGTGGCCGCCCTGGCAATGACCACAGTCCCAACGGCTGTCGCCCTTCCAACCAAAGACAGCAACGACCTTTGGATCGTAGGCGGAGAAGCCGCAAGGGCTGGCGAGTTTCCCTACATCGTTTCCATATTACGAAACGGTCGCCAGAACTGTGGCGGCACCTTGTTGAACGCCAACACTGTCCTCACGGCAGCCCATTGCACTAGCGATCCCACTGATCAAGTCCGGGCCGGGACGCTGGTATGTAACACACTATCTTGAGAGGTCAACACTGGCCGAAAAAATAAAGGTGCTTTTTGTGCTAAAAGAGAAAAAAACATGTAGACCTGGGGCTCTGGCGGTACTTTAGTCAACGTTGCCTCTATGATAGTCCACCCTGCCTATAACCCAAGCAATGCTGACAATGATATTGCCATTTGGAAGCTGCAAACTCCAATTCCGGAAAGCTCGGCGATCAAATATGCCACACTTTCGCAGCAAGGTTCTGATCCGCAAGCGGGCTCTACAGCAACCGTTGCTGGGTGGTGAGTATTTCCCAAGCAACGTTTATTGACGATTGATCACCTCTAATCACATCTTGCTTACCATTGAATTAGGGGAAGTATGCGGGAATTCGGGCCCGCTTCCGCGACGCTGCAGAAGGTGTCGGTTCCTATCGTGGACCGTCCGACCTGCCGGACTTCATACCCTGGGTTGACTGACAATATGGTCTGCGCCGGTCTTCCACAGGGCGGCAAAGACTCTTGCCAGGGAGACAGTGGTGGCCCGTTGATTGACGCGGCTACTGGGGCTTTGACTGGTGTTGTCTCGTGGGGACATGGATGTGCTCGACCCGGCTTCCCTGGTGTCTACGCTCGAGTGGGCAACTACATTGATTTCATCAAGCAGAATATGTAGATACTCTAGTCCGCGGTATAACTAGAGCACACATGACCAATATGTGCTGAGTACTCTTCCCTTCTGTTGGAAATAGCTTGCTCTTACAGTCTGCCAACAATGTTTTCTAGGCGCAGCCTGTCATGTTACTTGATAAACCTAGGGTTTTGTTTTTGTGTTTGGAGCAAATAAATTTGGGTATTATGTCTACTTTGACGTGTCTTGACTTTCTAATATGCCTTGTAAAGACCGTCGTCAACTACACCTCCGTACAATCGGTGGATCTTGGATCTTGTAAAGCGAGTATAGTGATTTAGCAGCAGTTATGAGAGAGACCCAGGGCTCAATCGACATGTTACTTGTCAGTCTCAAGACAGATGTGCTAAATATACCCACAACAGGCTTTCGTATCTATCTAGCACTGCAAGATTTTAACATCGACGCAGTTGATCAGATGCTTTGTTGATGCAGAGGCACAGCTTGGGGGCGTTATAACATTCGTACAGGTGGAAGCATTAAAAGTCAAGTTACAATAATAAGAGGACAACTTAGGTTTACGTAATTAATTTTCAGCTCTCTATCGCACCGGCAGAGACTTTAGAACTCGAGGCCCCCAGCCCCAGTGCTGGCCAACAGGTATAGTTATGAGAATATGTTTGCGGCCAACTACTCGGCTTCCTTGGACAAACTACGGCTAGCTTAGGGTAGTCTAAATTTCACCTTACTGTTTATACGGTAAGCCCGGGTGTATTACATCGAAGGTTCCGCTGGTGGAATCGGAGAGGGAGCTTCTAACGGAGGCTTCGCGTACGATTTCTCGCAAGTTTCAAAGGACGGCGGTACAATGCAGAGCTCGTCCGAAGATCAATAGGGGAATTAACGCTCCACGGCAATATCACTCGTAAGTCGACCGGATTTGCTCTCAGGGGCTTTCATCAAACTAGCCTGGCGGCGCGTGGATATCGAGCTTCTCGATAAGCAGACTTGAACATTTAGGAAACTGATCCAGAATCAAATTACGACCTGGAAGAATTCAGGTGGATCTGCTTGTTTCTGCAGCATAATCTCAAGATACGGAGCATGCTGCTGCCATGCGGAGAATTTGAAATGACGAGCAATCACGCCATAGGGCCAGAGTCGGTAGCCCTAATTGCCGAGAATAAACAATCATGTCAGCCGCCAGATGCCGCACACTTTCAGGGGTTGAGCAAATCACTCTAACTTGCTTTCTGGATGAATTCAAGTCGAGCATGCTTTTTAAGAATCAGCTGGCCACGGGCTTGTGCGTTCTTGGAACAGGGGAAGGTCTAGACACTTTGTAGGAGACATTTGGGCAAAGAAAACTACTCCTATCGCCAAAACAAGCAGGTTTAAGCAGACATAGCAACAAGACAACATGATGCGATGTACTAAGCAACATTACGCCGAGACAAAGCGAACATAGCTCAGCCATGAGGACAATCTCAGACTAGGCAATAGTCCTTAGGTGAGGGTATCCGGATCGCATTCTTGCCTGCATGAACCAACATGCAGCAGTAAACCCGGTAAGCAACAGCCACACCTTGTGTAAGTCTCAATCTTACAAAGGATTGCCTCGATGTGTTTATGACACACCTGCATGCAGCTCGTCCCAAAAGAAGCTTAACCCATGGGCCAAGCCAAACGTGACCAAAGTTGCAATTAGAGATTGCCGCAGATCGCTTCAGGAGAACCCATGTCGAGATTGATGCATTATATTCGGCTATCGTCACAGCTGTGATTAATTTTGGTGCATGTCTCGTCTGGCGTGATTTCTGTACGACGTTATTGGACTCTGACTTTCACGTGTGTTTGCGTGATGGCATCCTTCAGCTCGCGGGGCAGCACACGTTATGCCTGGTGCCTCGCTCGGCCATGCAGGGTCCAATCTGAGCAGATTTGGCCAATCAGAATGAGGTTCAGAGCGGGATGCTGTTTTGGGACAATTTGCTCCGGTGAATTGCCGGTAAACTTTGAGAGAGGCAATTGATGATGTTGCTCTGAAGCAGTTGGATGAATTACCTGCTGGTTGTCTCTATGGTGCGACTAATACGCAACGGTCATGATGTCAGAGATGTTGGTGACGCTTGACTATATTTTAACGGTAGATGCTGGATCTTGGTAGTACGAGTACGTACCTAGGTAGGCAAGGTAGGGCAAAGGACTGGGAAAATGTGGAAATGCCGATCCAGGCGTCATGAACAATGGGCACAGAGAGCCTTCAATCCCGCAGAACCCCGAGCTGCTCCGTAAGAGGTACTCCGGAAATGGTGGCCGCATCACCCAGGTGTAATGTAACCATGTTTGCCTGCACGGCGGTTCAAGGGCTGGACCAAAAGGCTGGACCAAGGCGCTTTCATGGAAGAGTGTCATAGAAATTTGCAAAGATAAGGTAAAGTGGCGCTTCATCTTGGGTCTGAATGGCAGTGATCATGCAAAGCATCATGTTTATTGGCTGCACGTGGGTAGTTCGGTGGGGGTCTGGGGCTGCCTGGTTTCGTGATTGCTAATCAGGCTCTGTGCTCCCAGCCAATTCTGCGGATGGACTTTCCTGGGTGGGACTGGTACTGTCTCTGCGTGAATTGCGGCTGCGTGACTTGACTCTGGTGTGGGTGGGTTGATCAATTGATTGAACCGGAACAGAACTTGACTTGAAGACTGGAGCAGTGGACTGGAGCAGAGACTGGAGCAGCTGGTCAAGTATTGTTCAAGGCGTTATTGACGCTCTGCGTGGAGTCCTTCGGCTGCCCCTCGGCTGGTGCATCGGCCACACCACTGTCCAGACATTCTCGCACGACTCATAATCCACCGGCCCGGTATTCTCCTCCTCCAAACTTGTAACCGCAATCATCCACGAACCTGCTCTTGTCGCTGCGAACTACGATATTTGCACGACATCAGGTTAGATTATCGAGTCGACTTCCATCGAGCGAAATCACGACGTCCTGACTTGCACGCCTGTCACCACTCCTTCACAGGCCACCGCACGTCGACGTTCATTTTTGCCACTTGTCGAAAATCCGAAAGAGCGTCATTAAATCAGCGCAACGAAATCATCCATCCGGAATCACCAGCATCACGCATACGGAGTTGCTTTATACCTGGCTTCCCCAAATTCGAAACAAGCACATTCTGGTAGCCTACCCTCAGCAAGCATCACGCCATAATGTCGACATACAACGGTAGACACGGCCCAAACGTGTCGCAATACCTTCGCGACCTGAACACCATCAGTCCTCAGGATACAACCGGTCCTACCGAGGACGCTTTCAATATGGAAGACGATCTTGCCCTCTTCACCAACACTCAGTTCTTTGATTTCGACTCCGGCCAGAACACCGACTTCCAGGCGCAGCCTGTCAAGGTGGATGTCGATAATGCGACCCGACACAGCTCAACTGCGTCTGGCGACGTTACCCCTGCCCAGACCACAATTGGCGATATGCCCAACCTGGACTTTATGTCTGGTAAGTCATAATTTTATCTTTGTGCCGTTTGATGCCCATCACGTCTGTATCCTTGTTTCATTGGGACTGTATGATGCTCTTCTTGTCGTCCTTGGGAACCCCGGGGCGGGGCTACCAAGACAAAAGAACACCAAACTTCCCAATGTACAAATCACACAATATGCACGCGGTCTTTCTCCGTCAATCCCCGCCGCTATTCCAACCAGTCTTTTCTCGTTTTCCTGCACTGTTTCCCTCCCCGAGTTTACCTGGCGTGGACTCTGGGGTGGTTCATGTAGCAGATGTGGGGCATTATGGGGGGTTGCCTCTCGAAGACCATTTGTCATCGATGGTGCAATTCCTCGTGATGTCCGCTCGCAGATGCCACCGGGCTGACATGCGCACCACGACCGCCATCACTGGCCGGGTCTTGGTGCAGATCTGCCTGCCTGTTAAGGATGTCAATTGCGCCCGCCAGAAATGGCACTGCCGTGGACTTTACTTTTATCATTTAAACTACACTCAACGTCATGTCTCCCCTTGTTCAAGAACCCGGCTGACCCGTCATCCCACAATAGGTGACTTCAACTTCACGGACTTCAACAACGCCTATGGTGCTGCCCCACCTATGAACGCCTTCCCAGATGCTGCGCAGGGATACCAGCCCCTCCAGCCTAATCACCAGGTTCAGATTCCCCATCAACAGCCTCAATTCCGTCAAGGCAATGCCCGGGCTGGTGATAAGCGAAAGCCAGAGGCCATGGTTGCCGCCCCTACCCCAGTCCCCCAGCAGATGGACTTTGAAGGTGCTTCTCGAGTAGCTGCAGAGGAGGACAAGCGGCGGCGAAACACTGCCGCTAGCGCCCGCTTCCGTATCAAGAAGAAGCAGCGAGAGCAGGCTCTGGAGAAGTCCGCAAAGGAAATGACGGAAAAGGTCACATCGCTTGAGAACAAGGTTGCCCAGTTGGAAACCGAGAACAAGTGGCTGAAGAACCTGCTTGTCGAGAAGAACGAAGGCAGCGACGACATCACTGCTCTGTGGAAAGAGTTCACCAAGCATGCCAGCGAAAAGTCCAAGACCGCCGAGTCATCTACCACAGAAGCTATCAAGGAGGAGCGGTGACGTAGAAACCGGATCTTTCCTTAGCTGTCGAGGTGGATGATAATATGATGACATGTATGGGTGCGCGCAAACGATCGCGCCGGTGAGGCGTTCTTCAATGGTTTTGTGGCGTTAGTTGCTTTTGTAAAAGAACCTGGGTGGCCGGTTTGCTACGATTTAGGACAATGGGGAAGCGTGTCTGGTGTATGGGGATGATCTATCTATATATGACGATGCATATAGAAGTGGGCGGCTAGATATCAATTGAATACGTTAAAGTTTGATACCTATGAGGTGTTCGTATGTTTTGCAATTGGCGTGTTGGGCTGTGGAAACAATTTTGATAAACGTGCTTAGCATGCATTACATTACCGTATAGTGTCAACTTGGGGATCTGTAATGCTTATATTCCCGGCCATGCCCATAACTGCCGTGCTCTACCTCTACGATAAATCTATATGCAAACCGCTGAACCCGTATTGAACAACAAACCCAACCATACACAGCATAACCTGTCGCCTCACTCATTCTCCTTGGCCTTCTTCACCGCCTCCAACCGCTGCTTATTCCGCCTCCCCAAAATCCTCAACGTATTCTCCTTCTCAATGTCCGCCATCTGAGACCAATTCGTGATGCGGGACATAGTTCCATCTACATTCACAACAAGAGGGCCCAGATGGTCTAGCTTGATGGTTGTGCCGCCGCCAGAAACATCCAGAGTTGTAGCTGATTCTCCCGGGGCAGGTAGAGCTCTATCACTGGGGTTTGTGGACGTAGAGCTCGATGATTCGGGTGTGTCAGCGTCTTTGGGCGATGATGTAGATGAGTAGAAGGTTCGTGAGGTGTGGTTGGTGTTGATGGAGGCCATGGCTCGGAGTTGTGAGATTGGTGGTCTGAGTCGTGAGAATACGAGCATGCCTGTTGTTTGGGGGTTGAGGCTGGAGGGTGATTCGGTTGCCTTGTGGGGTGGGTTACACTGCTTGGGCTGAGAGTGCGGCTATGCGGGATGACTGAGTGTGATGATGATTGATGATGTGTTGTACGGAGGGCTTGTGGTGTTGGGGGAGTTTTTCGTGAGGGATGAGGTGAGGTTCGATGGATCCACTTCTTCCCGCTGGTGAGCTGGACCCTTGTTTGTTCACCTTGGTGACGAGCTGGGACATTGAAACCAGCTTCACGTTGGGAATGTGATCGAGATTCTGACTTGTTCGGAGATATCAAACCCTGAGAACGGTGGTGTTCAGTCCCAGCGTAATTGCAGCCGCACAGAAATCTCTCAGACTGCACTGCGTACTTCGTAGAACAACAATCGCATGAGTGCTCAGCCTTCCTGTCCAACTTGTATGACAGCTCATTGATTCATATCACAAAGTAAGCCATGCCGCCCGCCGCGTGCACCGTCGCACAAATACCATGTACATCAGAAATTTGTGAAACAGCGGGAAATGGCTGCCGATGATATGCGTCAACTTGCCTTGACAAGTGCACTTGGCATGCACAGAAAGCGAGGTACTTTATTCTGTACTCCACAAGAGTAGATGCAGCGCTGTTTCACAGGACGTATAACACGAAACGAGTTATTACCGGCCACGAAAATGAATAGGCGGACATGGTGGAAGAATGCCAGCTCACCGACAGGACAAAGACGGGTGCGATTTGAAGGCCAGGTCTGTTTTTGGATCCCTGCAGCTTGGATGGACCCCAACTGGCACTGGGCTCTTCAGGCTAATACTGCCGATGTTGGGTGTGGTGGATCGGCGATGTGGGAAAGGGGACAAGCTGACAGGGACTTGATTCAAGAAACGGCATTGATGCAACGAGAGGGATATTGCGACACCGCTTGTTTATGGACTCTGTCTGTGGAAGTTGTTTGCGTTTGATGGATCAAGCGAGAATGCAGATACCAAGTAGAAGTTTTGAAGTTGTCATTCATCAAAAAGCTTGCAGCTGTCTGGTACTCCGTAGACAGCTGCTCAATTGACTGGAAACGACAAACGGTGACGTCTTGTGCCGAGTTCCGGGCGGTGTCTCACAGAGAGGCAAGAGCCATTGACTCCATTGTCTCGTTTAACGACTGTCCCAACGCTGACGCCGTCGGTAGTTGAAGCAGCGCCTGTCATGCCATGTCACAAAATAATATGACTTGACCGTTTGCTTCGCGATATGTCATTGCCTGCACGATATAAGCAATCTGGTCTCAGTTAATATCAGGAATCCTGGCCAGGCAACATCGGACACGCCGCATCACTATTTTGTCCAAACCGACCTAGCCCACGGCCGTCACCGAACCAAGCCATACATGCACATCGCACATCGCGAATCCTCCATGTCCATCTCCAGTCCCTCGCCCACAGCCTTGTTCCCGCCCCCATTCACGAACAAGGTGAAGCTAGGCGCCCCATTGTTGTCTTCGTGTCAACTACAAGCACAGGAAAGCAGCTTCGTCCATCTTGGACTAAATTACCAACAGCCACTCGCCGCAAGAGGCCACCCTCCCCCGCCTGCAAGGATATGGAGACTTGACTTGACTGTAGACATACAAGTATGGGAGGGGCCCTAATGAGTACTTGAGGCCATTCCAGTGACCATATGGCCCCAAGTCCACTTATAACTGCCCGAAGCCGCGCCTGAGCTCTCCACTTGCTCTCCGAAAGCTCTTGCGGCAGGTTTTTTTTGGTTCTTCACCTTGACCTTGAACGTTTCTTGCTCGTCTTCTTCTGCCCACGTCCACTTCTCCTAAATTTGACCTCCTTGGAATACTTCCTCTGCAGGCGCCGCCGCCTTGCTTTATTGATTCGCTTCACACTACTCACGTAGGACCACACGCCAACGCCTGTCAGCATGTTCAGCGGGCGTAAGTTTTCGTTCAACCGCCACACTGGCGCTCCGAAACCCAGAGCTCGCCGATTCAGCAACGCTGAGCCTGGCGCAAATGGTGAGCTTGCCCTTGGATTTTGAACTGTCTTCTTTTCCAGCGCCACACATTCGTGATGAGCTTGACGACATTGGCGCTTTTTGTAGTCTTGGCAAGGCAATGAAGGACTTGGTGTAAGCTTGCGACGGCTGGGCTCGCACAAGTGAACCCCTCCCCCGCATCTTCACTCCCAAAAGCATCGACAAGCTCAGGAACAAGGGGATCAAGAAGCGGAACAAAACTTAAAAGTTACGTTTGAGGCAGCTTGCTGACCGCCGACACAGAGGTTCAATCCAAAGTTCACCGCCAGTTTCGCAACGCCCACGAGGGCCATCTTCCCCATGCTGGTCTCGATGCCAGCAGAGCTTCCACTGGTGTAATTTGGTGTACTGAGCGGGCTGCCGAGCTTGGCTTCTTCGAGGATCCCGACTCCTGGGCCAATTTGGGCCAGGGAGCACCCGAGGTGGAGGATGACATTGCCGGCTGCTTTCAGCGTCCTACGACGATTGATATTTCCGTCGCTGCGAGAGAGTACGGTCCTACCGCTGGCATTCGACCGCTGAGAGAGGCAGTGGCCAAGCTGTACAATGAGATGCATCGCAAGGGAAAGGATAGCCAGTATACCTGGGAGAATGTGGCCATTGTGCCTGGAGGTCGAGCGGGTTTGATTCGAATTGCCGCCGTATTGGGCAATTCGTACTTGAGTTTCTTTTTGCCCGACTATACGGCGTATAACGAAATGTTAAGTTTGTTCAAGAATGTACGTGCGCCATTACACTGGTGTGGTAAACGAGAATACCAGAAGAATTTCGCTAACAGCCACCTAGTTTGCAGCTATTCCCGTCCCTCTGTCTGAGGAAGATGGCTATCATATCCACCCGGACAAGATTGCAGAGGAAATCGCCCGTGGTACCTCTGTCATCCTCACCTCAAATCCCCGAAACCCTACCGGCCGAGTCGTTGCCAACCCTGAGTTGGCCGAGATTCAGGACATTTGCCGTGGCCGAGCCACCTTGATCAGCGATGAGTTTTACTCTGGCTACAACTACACTAGTAACTGCGACGGAACTACTATTTCTGCCGCCGAAAACGTCGAAGATGTTGATGAAGATGATGTTCTTATTATCGATGGTCTTACGAAGCGATTCCGATTGCCTGGATGGCGAATTGCATGGATCCTGGGACCCAAGGGTATGATATGACTGCTTGCCGTGGAGTGTGAGGAGTTGCTGACGTCTCATTTCTTCAGAGTACATTGCCGCGTACGTATATGGCTGAATTTCATCGCCTTAACAGAAAACTGACATCATTTAGCATCGGCTCCTGTGGTAGTTATTTGGATGGCGGTGCCTGCCACGCCTTCCAAGATGCCGCTATCCCCATGCTGGAGCCAACTCTTGTCCAGAACGAAATGGTCCACTTGCAGCGCCACTTTCGTGTAAGTGATCCATCATCTCATGTAGACATCCAACTAACTGGCAATAGGACAAGCGAGACTACGTTGTCCGTCGCCTACGCGAAATGGGCTTCGTCATTAAATACGTGCCCGATTCAACCTTTTACTTGTATGTCCATGTCCATGGTAATACTCACTTGCCACCACATGAAGCAGCTAACAGAAATAGGTGGCTCAACCTCGATGGCCTCCCCGCAAGTATCGCTGATGGCCTCAACTTCTTCCAGGCCTGTCTGGAAGAAAAGGTCATTGTCGTGCCCGGCATCTTCTTCGACCTCAACCCCTCGCGACGTCGAGACTTGTTTGACAGTCCGTGCCACCACTTTGTGCGTTTCTCGTACGGCCCAAGAATGGACGTGCTGCGCATGGGGTTGGATGGCATTGAGAGAGTTGTTTCCAAGTATGTACCCTGTTTAGAACGTTGGAATGGTTGCTAATTTTTGGTAGGCACAAGAAGGCTGCGGAGTAGGTGGGAAAGTTTACGACGTGAGGCGAAGCGTGTGTCCTATAAGGCACTGGGCTCTCAGGTGAGTCTGTTGACGTTACGGGGTTGAAACAGAGTGCTATATAGGTGATAGTTGGCATTGAGCGTGTCTGCGTTGACATGAATTGAATGATGACGATGTGACCATGCCCTGAAGCTAAATCCGCCTTTATAAGTCGGCTATGCATGTCGTGTATGCTTACTAATACGAACTCATTAAATGTGAAGAGTCAAAGAGGCACTCGTGGCCACTGGCCTATGGGGGAGATATTCCCACCCCATAGTCTGTTGAGAAGCGTGGTACGCGACCGTAAGATTGCGCCAATTGATGTTCGTATGCGTCCTTCGGCTACATTAACACGACCACATGCGGTTCGCAGGTTGTCGCTCATTACTGTGGCTTACGCATTTCTTGTTAAATAAGTTCCAAATATGGTGTGTGATGGCCTACAAACTGTGACCCAACCACCTCAATTTGACAACCCTCGACCAAATCAGGAGGCAAACAAACAAGTGTCGCTCAATACCAAAAATCCTCGATATCACATCATTGGCCCCTGCAGCGTCCTAAAATTACTGCAATATCAATTTAACATTAATACATTTCACACAGGAGTGGCTACCCGCAACGGCCGTGACTCACCGGCAGCCATCGAGATACGTGGACTCAGCCACGGTTGGCTCCGAACAGTCAGATGGCCAAAAACAGGACAAAATGTAATAACCACCAGAATACAGCGTACGTTATAATTCAAAGAGATGTATAAATGCATCAGTCTCATGCTACCTTGACCATGTCTTTGGTTCGCTCTGTGCCCGATTGCCCAGCAGCGGCCCACCACCATCACCAACTTATTCAGAACGACGCAGTTGGCAAGCTGCGAGAACATTGAAGTTCAGACATTCATTTCCGGGTAGAATGGCTTCCGAACCGCCGTTTACGTTGGCCACACGGCGGAGACTCCTGCGCGACATTGCAGAACTCCAGGAGAAGCCGTACGCCAATATCAAGCTGCACCTCGTTGACCTGACCAAAGCGTGTCTTATCCTCAGCCCCGAAGGATATCGCCGCTTACATCTGACGGTTCATCTGAATGATAATTATCCGCTTTCGGCGCCGTGGGTGACCATACAGACCCGAATTCATCATCCGAATGTATTTGGCAACTATATCTGCGCGTCTATTCTCAACACCAGTGAGGGCTATACGCCTGCCTATACACTCAAAGGGATATGTATCCAGCTGCTCAGTTTCTTTGGCAGCGACAGCATAGAACAAACTGGTGGCGGCTGGTCCGTCGACCTTAAAGACTTCAAGCATGGTAATGTAGGGGAACAGGAGTGCCGCTTTCAATGTCCTGATTGCAAGTTCGACAGCACTCGTGATACCGCTACGACTGAGGACCAGCCTCAGAGCAGACGGAGTAGAAAAAGACAAAGGGCGAGGCAAAGGGCTGCAGCTCTAACGGAGGTTAGCTTGCCTACACAATCTCCGCGAACATCATCAGCCGCATATATCGCTGGGCTTCCAGACGAACTACTGCTGGAGACCTTGGATCACCTCGATTTCGAAGACCTCATGTCCTTTTCACAGGCCTGGCCACGGGTTGAAACTCTTGTTCAGACATACGACTTGGTGCGCAGCCGCGATCTGCAATGCTTTGTTTTGAAGGAAACGTATAGACGGCTACTGCTTGGTATTGGTGTTTCCGTCGTCAGGGGCGGCACACTGCAATCCGAATTCGACTTGATTTCCGGAAGGGCATTCCATCAGCTTAAAATTCGGGAATCAGTCCACGGCATTCCCTTTCAGAACTGGCTCCCGTTGCCCATTTCATATCCACACTGGCGGCAGGTTCACCCACACATCATGAGGTCTCTCACTCAACTTGCAGAAAGAATGAATCTCCCCAACAATATACCCAAGGTGAAGGTCGTATTCGCCTTTATGACCGACATTGTTGTACGTCTAAACCTGGATGTGGAAGGACAAGCCCCGAGAAGTAGCCAGAGGAACAAGGAGGGTCAATATTTTGCCCGCAAGAGTACCCTTCGGCATGCGTCTGAAAAGGCCATCGAATCGTACTTTCACTTGTATCATCTACTCCTCTGTCTCGCAACAGGACCTGGTGGCAAGGCCGTTGTAGAAGAGGCGAACAGGATGATCACCTCCTTTATGGACGGCAAGCGAAGCAAGGACCACGTACCTAACCTTGGCCATCTCCTCACTGCCTTGCACATCAGCGACGTGGAGGTTACCGTTGCGCTCAGGAAGGCAATCATCACCGAAACCATCACCCGGAACGTCGTCTGGCTGCTGGACGGCAAGGGCGCCGGCTTCGCAGAGCTGGGGTTCTTGGAAGACGACGACATATCGTATTATCGGCTCAAGAAGACATTTCAGGGGAGTCGAACATCGTACCGGCTGTTGATGTTTTCGGAACTATTCCGCCGCACCGCACGTCCTTCATCGAGCACCGATTCTGGGAAATCCCTCGTCGAAATTCGCAATGAGCTATTCACTCGTCATGGCGGGCCGCCTCCAGGCGCCGCAGCAAAGTTGGCATCTGAAGTACGGCGCTTACAGAAAATTGACGAGTTTCCTACTTTCCTCCAAGAAATGGGGCTGACGGCTATCCCTGGCGCGAAGAACTTTACGACAGTGTTGCGTGATACAGTTCGTGCGAGCGTTGCAAAGGGCTATAGCTGTGGTGGCGATCAGAGGAGATTGCTGCGTTTGCGGATTTCGCGGGACGACGAGATTGATGTAGATGCTGCAATCGAGAAGTTCTATGGTAAGGACAGGGTCGGATTGTATAGGGGAGAGACAGTAAGCCGAATTGTCTCGGAGGTGAATAGTGGAAAGTTGACTTTCTTCCCACGGAGAAACGACGCGGTCAAGTCGAGTCGTAGAAGGGGTGGACAATACAGGTAGTCTGTAAACTTTCCGGATGCTGGAAATGCTCTGGAGCTGACGTTTGGCTGCGGAAAAGAGAGTCTGGGCGATGTATTTTAGTGTAACTCGAGTAGCGTTGCAGGTTCAGACCTTTACGCTATGAAATTATTAGCACCGCCAGTCAAAATACAAAGACAATTACAAACGGGCTATAGCATACTGAAATGGAAACGGCTCTGATAAACAAGGGTTTCTAGATGTTTGGAAACATTATGGTTTGGGCGCCTCTTTTTACATGTTCCCCATTATCCACTCATCATCAGCGAGCGCCTTTGCTGAGGAACGCCTCGAAGGTTCCCATTGGAGTATTTTGCGCATCATGGCGAGAAACTTCTCTCGACTCTCACCTTCCAGACTAGTCTCTTTCTCCTCCAGCGATATGCTATCAGGGAGGGGAATATCTGCACGCAAATCTCCTGTGGAATAGGCGGATCTCTGTCAGCAAGGACAGGGAGGCTCTTGGTCCAATTTCAGGCGCGATGACCTACCTTTCTCCGTGAAGAACTTATGGCTCGACCTTCCCGCACGGAGAAGCGCCTGTGAAGGCTGTCCAAGCAAGCCAGTTATCTCAGCAAGATGCGCCCTGCTCCGGTAGGTCTGATGCTCTGGGTCGAAACCCGTAAACAAGTGTTGACCTTCAAAGAGATCCCAGATCTGAGGAGACACCACGCAGACAAATCAGCTCTCGAATTTGAAAGACTCCACGCTAGGTTGGAAGGCTTACCATGCAACCGGTGTTCCATATGTCGACTTCATATGACCACGGTGCCTCCAAGATGACTTCAGGTGCTCTGTATATATCAGGCTGTACATCTTCAAAATGCTCTACATCTCCGGCAACGGCCGAGCCAAAATCACAAAGTACGGGAGCGCCCCAATTCTTGGGCATTTGGAGCTCGCGTGACGTATAAACGACTCTACCGTCCACCTCCTTTCGCGGAGACGGGTCGCGCAGCTCCTGCCCCTCGAATGCACTAAACACTGAGTCGTCATTGACACCAAACATGATATTATCGGCTTTTATATCTACCCGGCAATAGTTTAGCAACGTTCCTAGCGGCTGCAAGGGCCACAGCCTTCGTTCCAACCTTGATACGCACCTGTGTGGATAATCCGGCATTCGCTATGCAAAAAGTCCAAAGCAAGAAAGAGGCGGCGAAGGACAAAGACGAGAACAGGTGCAGGCAGTCTCATCACTGGGTTGCGGCGAAGAAAAGTCAATACGCTCTCCCACAGCGGAGGATGAACCAAGCACCGATGGCATCCATCTGGGCCAGCAACGTCAAAGGAGTCGAGAAGTTCTCTAACAGCACCGCGACCGGGATGCTTTGGGGACGATGCCGAAATTCGCTTGTACATTGTGAGTTCGTGATCCAGCTGCCCGCCTAGAGACTTTGCATTTATGAATAGCTTCAGTGCTACATGCCGACGACCTCTTCGTGTGCCGTCAGTTGGATGGCAATTTCAGTTGTGGACAGAATGAAGAATATCTTACAGCAAGTCGCGTGCCAACCAAACCGTGGAACTCGCTCCGAATCCAAGCTTGCCAACAATCTGATATTGATCTCTGAGGACTTCTCCAATACGAGCCGGATAGTAACGCGATGCAATGTAGTCGGGGAAGAGCTCCTCCTCTATCTTCTCTGTTGATGGGATTCGCGTGAAGTTGGGGTTGGAGAAGCTAAGAGGCTGCCATGTCCGACCAGGCAAAGCTAACCGCCGAAGAAATGACGCCATACGCAGCTGAATTGCAAGGAAAGGTGAGTACGATGTCGTAAGATTGCGAGTCTTCGACGTAATTGCACAAGCAGAATCCAGGACGTACGTTTGATGTCTTGTGTGTCCTGACCTGGATGGATGCATTGATGAGGTTCAACATTGAATGTGGTTGCAAGATGCTCGCCCCACTTACCCGTCACTTCATCAAACTTCATCTCAGCGATAAGCGAAAATAACCCATGCAATGAGGCGCCGCGGATGTAATCAGTCGAAATATTCCGTATTCTTCTTGAACAACAGTGTACCACTAGTGGGGATTGGTTGTGCAAGGAAAAGCATCATGCCCAGATGTCGGAAATGCGGCTCCAATTCCGAACTTACACAAGATGCCGAGTCTCGCCTTCCAAGCTCATGTTTGCATGTCCCGAGTTTCCGAGCCCAGAAAGTAGAATAAAACTTAAATGGATGTGTGAGCATTACTTCAATTACCATGTAGCCACTCGTCGTATTTCTTCTAATAGTCTCGGAGCATAACGTATCCTGAACCACTATCATCATGGCTGAAGTCACTCTCACTGGTGTCGGTGGCATCTCCATCACAGGCACGTTTTCTGGTCAAAACAACAAGTCAGTACAATACTAATCAAAATTGCAGTACCAACTGGTCTCTTCATAGACAACAAATTCATTCCAGCCAGCGCCAACTCCACCATAAATATAGAGAACCCCCTCACATGCAGCAACCTCGCAACAGTGTCGGCAGCACAGAACGAAGATATTGACCGCGCCGTTCAAAGCTCAACACTAGCCTTTTCATCGTGGAAACGAGAGAGTCCTAGTTTCCGACGCGCTCTGCTTCTCAAATTGGCAGACCTGATTGAGAGAGATGCATCCATCATCGCGTCCCTCGAGGCCATTGACGCTGGCATCTTGTACCGAGACTCCATGGGCATGAACATACCACAAGCCCTAGAGAACTTGAAATACTTTGCAGGATGGGCAGACAAGGTAGACGGACTAACATTAACCATCCCGGGAGGCATGGCATATACCAGACGAGAACCCATTGGCGTATGCGCCGCCATTATACCGTGGAATGCGCCATTGTATGCATCACCCATCCTGTCATGAAGCAATGTGACTTACACGAATGGTAGGATGATAACCATCTGGAAGCTGGCACCAGCTCTTGCCGCCGGCAACACAATCATCATCAAAACACCAGAAATGTGTCCTTTGTACGGCCAAAAGCTCGGGCAACTCATAGCCGAAGCCGGGATTCCGCCTGGTGTCGTCAACATCGTATGCGGGCTAGGTGGTGTTGCTGGCGCCGCGCTTTCCGCTCACACAAGTATAAGAAAGATCTCCTTCACAGGTAGCCCCGGCGTTGGCAGACAAATCCTAGCCACATCAGCACGAACGAATTTGAAAAGAGTCACGCTCGAGCTAGGTGGAAAGGGAGCTTCCATTGTGTTTGACGATGCGGACTGGGAGAACGCCCTCTTCTGGACAACCATGGGCATCACCGTCAACAACGGCCAGGTTTGCATTGCCGGAAGCCGGATATACGTCCAGGACACCATCTACGACAAATTCATACAGGAGTTCTCCAAGCGGGTTAGCGAGGCTGTGCATGGCGACCCTCTCATCGCTGAGACGACCAAAGGCCCTGTGATCAACCGCGCGCAGCGGGACAAGATCCTCTCTTACATCGACCTTGGTAAGAGCTCCGGGGCGAAGCTCATTGCTGGGGGTGAGCCGTTCCCCAGCGATGGACATTTTGTTGCCAATACGGCTTTCGCGGACGTTTCGGATGATGCTCGAATCATGAAAGAAGAAGTATTTGGGCCACTTGCCTGCATTGCGCCATTCATAGCCGAGGAGGAAGTTGTGAGGAGGGCCAACGACACCGCCTTTGGGCTCAGCGCGGCAGTCTTCACTAATGACTTGAACAGAGCGTATCGGGTTGCGGAGGCGATGGAAGCTGGACAGGTTACTGTGAATAATTGGGGTGCTGTGCATGCGAATACGCCGTTTGGGGGTGTCAAGGAGAGTGGCTTTGGGCGTGATATGGGTAAGGAGGCGTTGGATGAGTGGACATCTGTGAAGACTGTGAAGTGGCATATTCTGGGCTCTACGTGATTTGGATGCATGTATTGGGATTTAGACATTGATATGCGACGAATATCAACACTGGGCGTACAAGTAAGTATCTATGGCTCTGGCCAACATAGCCAGTATAGTAGGTTGCGAGACACTTTTATGACGATGGGGCTTGATGTTTTCTCTCGCAACTTGACATTCCTAATATTCTCGTGAAACCTAAAGTCATGTACCGTGATGACGAAACGTGAGTCAGAACAACACGCCTCCCGAGCGGGATGTAAGCCGGAACCGGATGCAAATTCCGACAAGGCTTTCCGCCGCGAGTGTTGAATAAGCCAATGGTAAGTCTTTGAGAGAGCCGTGGTATCAGAATGTACGGCAAGACCTCACATTGGCTTGGATTCAGAAGAAAAGGCATTCATTAAGCGGCGCATTTTGGCTGTCAGAGCAGGTTGCGTCTCATACATTTCTCTGTTGATTGAGAGCACTCATTAGTAAGAGTCAAGATGTGCAATGCCCTGCAGCACAAATAGGCACTAATCAGACCCGAAAAGTTCCTTCCATACTAACGCTGACGTTTTCATTTAAACTGATAATATTTGAACTAGGATCTGTTTCCTATGTCATGGGCTCTTCGATACATTACCATCACAAGTCTAGCTGAACATACAAAATTCTTTCGCATACTACTACCGTACATCTCAAGTATAAATAAATAGCAATCTAATATATTAGATCTGCAATTCATAGCCTCATAGCATTGGCTCTCATTCCCCAGCCAAAGTCTAGTCGTACATCATTTACACCCAAGACATTGCATGTGGAACACCATCGGGTCATGTTCACCACATGCACACCATCCTTCACCACAACATATGCGCTTCTCACGCCCATCCCTGATAACCAATCAGACCCAAGTCATGAATCAACAGATGTCAAGTCTCTAGTTCAGTTCAATTTTGGCGTCATGGGTTTCGCGTCGCAGCGGTTTGTCGCGCTCCCTCCCGCGTCTGCCATCTTTTAGAAGCGCAAGGCCCAGTTGTAGAAGTTGTCAATGGTTTCGACGCAATGGACTCCCGTATGATGATGTCGTTGTCGTGGAGTAAAGGGGCGGCCATGGCGGCGGCTGCGAGGATGAAAGAGATGAGGCAGGTGGGAAGCATTTTTTCGCTGTGAAGGTTAAGTTCTGTTGATCAAGGTGTATGAGGCGAGTGTTTCGATATTCTGTATGTGCGATGGCGATACTCATCATGTACGTAATTCCGAGCGGGTTATATACCTTTTTACAGCTAAAGAAGATTCGGCCTCTGAGACACAAAGTAGCTGTCGTGGGAGCCTTGATGTAAATAGCATAGCAAACAAGGCCATGTTTGCGGCGAGACAGGTCTGTAGTTTCGATGTTCTGGGTCCAACCGAAGGTTTACATCGCTTTTACAAGGCAGTTTGTCTTGACAATAAGGGCCAAACATTGTAGTCTTCAATAGGGCTGAATAGCGTCTTGTTGGGACGGGCGACTCGGTCAGCTGTGCATGTGACAAATGGCCAGCGTTACCAACGACAATGAAGGGCAAGCATTTGCATTGGTTTTTGAAGGATTGCAGATACAACGTTCAATCCGGGCGTTGTCAAGGCTGCAATATCTCAGCAAAGCGACTTTCAGCAAGTTGAGGGTACGGCGCACCTCTCGAACTTTCTCGGCCACGGTCAAGTTAACATCGTCCACTGTCGGACTTGATACAATATCAAGCATCTTGGTGGCAATCTTGCAATTACATCCGTAACGGGCCCTTGCACTAAGCAAATAGAGGCAAAGACTCTGCCATGGAGACCACTGCATCCAGAGTCTTGATATACCCAACCTCGCCATCATTTAAATCATTCTGCTTCCAGATCCTTTCGATCATCCCCGTAATCAGCGGAACATGAGTCCCCCTGCGCTGTGTTCCGCTACCCGTTTCTGTCAAAAGATCCCATATCTGCATTCTTTGCTCATCCTCGCTTGCTTCACAGGCTATTATAAACAATGGCCATGCACTCTCGCAAGAACCTAGTTTCCGCAGCAGCAAAATACCTTCTCGTATTAATCGTTTGTGAGAGAACGACAACGGAGACAAGTTAAACACGACGCGATTAACATAAATCAACGCCGCGCAGCGATAGAGATGTGCCAGCGCCTTTTGGCGGGGCAGGGAACCCAACGTGTCGGTAAAGGGGCCGTAGTCGCCAATGGCACCGTAAATGTTTGCTTGGAGAGCTTGGATACATTTTATCTCGGCGTCGGTGTACTTTATGGCTGCATCCCCAGGGGACGGGCGCTTGCAAACATTCCGGATTAAGTCGAGGACGTCAATGGGGCATGTAACACTGGCAGTCGACTATAAGATGAGCAAGTTGTATACTTTGATTCCAGCGAGAAACTTACCTGATATGCTACGGGCATGTCCTCAGGCCGATGCGCCAGCGGACCCTTGCAGAAATTGTCCACAGCATCTGCTTCAAGCCAATGCCTTATGCTGAACTCGGACATGACCTCATGATAGTAAATCCAATCCATCACAATCGCCGTGTCATTTTGATGCAATTTTGCAGTGACGGCGGCAGCATGAATGATCTTTTTTGCGCCACACAGGTAGAAACTCCACTGTTGCCCTGTTGACGGCATATTTGTAACCTTTTGTTCTGTGAGCGTCTTCACCAACCGGTATGCCGCAACACATACCTCGTATTGATACAGCAACATTGTTGCAATCAGATTCTGCAGTACGCTCTCTCTGTCCAGTCTCAATATATTCCCCTGTAGCATGGAGACAAGGCGCGACTGGTACATCAGACTCTGTGAGTGCCCCTGAAGTTGCAAAGAAGACAGCGTCAGCACCCCTTGGAGTGCTACATTTGACGAAGACGGGTCAAACAATGCAACTTTCATGACGAACTGTGCCAATTCCTCGTCAATAATCGGCGCCAAGATTCGCCATCTAAACTCATTGACTACAAAAGGTCAGATGCATGCATTGTGAGTGTCGCAGGTCACATACAGTAATCTAGCAGCCGAGCATTGCTCCTCGAGAGAAACGACGACGAAAGGTACGGCAGGTGCGGTACACGCATCGCGTGCAGATAGTCATCTACTAGGTCAGCGAGGCGTTGCTGATTGCGCAGATCATCCTTACCGATACTCTGTTGTTCCTGCAGAACCTGAGAGAGGGACACATCCCACGAGGACGTGTTCAAAAACACTGCCTTTCTTGCTCGGAATATTCGGGACTTAACGGGCAGGGGCTTAGAAAAGTGATGTACGATCGCTCGCCTGTTGTCACCCTCGCGTGGCCAGGACAATTGGACGCCATAACCACGACAAAGCTGCCTGGACTTGATGCAGTTGTGGCAGATAGGTTGATGCATGTCACATCGAACCTTTCGAGCTGCACGGAGGTAATAAGCTTCCGAATTTTCAATTTATGATAGGGGTTTCTGACCTCTGCATGTCCAACAGCCCTTGACTCCCATTGTGATGGATTAGAGATGCTGGCTGTGAAGCACTCGCCAGGGTTGGTACTACATCATTCTTGCACAATACCTCCTGACCTCTTGGGCGCTGACAGCAGGTGGTAATGCGGTATGTGAGATGGGACGAGGCTGTCTGGTAATATGCTAGATAGAATCTGGTAAGCCCGATGGTGAAGCATTGAGTATGAATCTCCTAGGCATCGCTGACTAATTTGAATGATTGATTTCTTCAGGGTGACAACCTACCTACCTTTAAGAAGGTATTCAAAGACTGCACGACAACTTGGGGGTAAACCGGATTAAATGTCATATTTTATTCTCAACAATCGATAAATAGAATGCATGAGACAGCTTAATCACGAGAAAGAGTATCTGTATCTCAATATCGTTGAGATTCACTTGGGCAAAGAAGCAAATCCTACCCTACATCTACATTACGAAGACGCGTGGTTTTCCGATTGCAGCCATCAAGACAACAAATCTGCGCCTCGTACTCCATAATGTCAGATTGATTAATTGGTCCACCTCTCGTATCTCAATTCAGGCACATGTAACATCACTCTGCACCGAACGAGCCCCAAATGTACTCCTCACACAAGGTGCAACGACACACAGCGTTCCACCCGCGGGTAGTGCAAAATGCCCAATATAAGTGTCAGATTGCTTGAAAAGCCCGCGCCGCCTTTGTCATTAGTAATGGCCATTGGTACGAGCAAAGCACGACTTACAAAGGATTGCATAAATTTTATAAATCCGCCGGCAAAGATCTTCTTGCAAGTCCAAATATGACGGCGCGTTGCACCATGTACTTGCTGCACCGGCGGTACGGAAAGGATGCTGTCTCATGCACAAGGCATCCATAAACACCGGTAGAAAATCTTCTGTTTGCGCGATGCGAACGCCAGTATCTACGGAATACGCAGAAGACCTGAAATTGACACTAATGGCGGACCAGTGCGCGGTCAAAGCACCGTGATGACGCTCTCGTTATCAGAAGAGAGCCGTCATGTTTCTTCCATTTGACGGGACCACCAGACCTTTTCGGTGCAACGCGAATACCAAATCGCGAGGAAGCCTGCTACGCCTGATTCTTTGGGTGCAACGTCGGATTTGTGCCTGGACCACCAGTCTGCCCCAGACCTAATTCCCGGGACGATCCTCTGCTCGCCCAAGGCCATGGGTTAGCCAGCTTTCTCAACCGAGCCACTCTTGATCTCGTTCTTCTAAAGTGGGTTGATGTTCACTGTCGTATTACGGGGACACAGACGATAGATATATGACAGGTAATAAGCGCACAGGCTTATTTTGGCCAAACAATGTTCAGGATTTACCTCATATTGCCAAAAGCCCGGTGTGTGCCCCCTTGCAGGATCATGCGGTCCTGAGTGCTGTGCAGAACACTCACGAGAAGCTCAGCATCAACAACCTGACAGTCACCCAGCTAGGTTGAATGGGTTGCTTACCAAAAAAAATAGAAAGGCAAAGTCCGTGAACCAGCTGCGTCCAACATTAAGCAGCGGAGGCGGGGATCGACACATGTTTCAAAAGCATGCTGTCTCTCCTTGGCTGTCGGTTTGATTGCCGGAGAGTGGCACCAAACTGTCGAATCAGCAACTATGCCTGATGTCTCTAAAATAAGACAGACAGAAAGACCCTTCCTGTGCTACTAACCAGTCCTGCGAAAAGGGAGAACATGACGGCGCCAGAAAGTCTTACTGGCTACGCACTCAAGCAAGAATAAGCAACAATAGGTACGGAGTAGTTCTCGTGTCTGTGCCTACCGTTGTCGTGAAGAATCTGCAACTGGAGGTTAAAATGCAAAAATAAAACAATAACAAACCCGAACGAGGAGCTCCCGCCCTGTGTGTTCTGTGCGTTCGGAGCATCCTGCAAGAAAGGGTCATTGCAGTTACCAATGTCCGACAAAGGTGGCGTTCGCTGGCCCCTTCCGTTTCCAAACTGATTGGCGTGGTAAACATGTTGCACCAGACTGATCCGACCTAATTTGTCAAAAAAGTGTGAGTGAGGATCTTATGACTGGTGGATGACGTCTCATATGCTCAGCTGGTTGGTTGCTCATGGATTCCATGATTGTTGAAGCAATACGCAGTAAACTGGCTGAAAGCACGCGCGGGGCCGCGCCATCCAGAAATGGATGACAGAAATACATCTCATCCATAGTCATTCTAGGAAGCGAATTGGGCCGTTCCTCTGATGAAAGTAGCCCGAACCAACAGGTCAGCAATGGAGTCTGGCGAAACTAGCTATGAGCTAATGATGGATTTTCGTTCGAGTAGCACCGGCTTTGCTGGGGGAAATGGTAAGTTAGAGACAATCCATGGACCGCTGGGTAAAGAGGGCCGGCCCAGATCCACCACGTTCCTGGCCACCCCTGCATGTGGTCTCATGTGGGCCATCAATTGATTCTGCCAGGGTCTGGGGAAAGAGGCAAAGACGAGATGGTGACAAGAGTGAGGACGAGGTCGAAACCAAAGAAGCAATCAACAAGACCCGGCCAGAATGCCAACACGAGACCTGAGGAGTCATAATGCTCGCATGAGCCGATGTTGATATGGTCGTAATCTCATTCACTACCTGGCTGCGTCGTAGCTTACGTTCCATGGATTGAGTAAGGAGAGCTGGAAATGCTATTGACCAGCATCTCAAGAACCTTCAATTGGGGTGGACAGAATGTGTTGACGTCCGTTGACGTTACCGAAATTGGCGATAAAAGAAAGAGAACAAAGAAAGAAGTGATGGGTTTCGTTTGCCTTGGAAATCTTATGCAACGGCCTCGTTGGGCCAATCGTGTTGCATCCGGCTTGCATCCAGGCACATCATCACCAGAACCAGTGATCTGCATGGTGCATCCAGACCTAACACCGGAAGCCCTTGCCCGCACCGTCTTCCATCTACCGCGAGTTGATAGTTTTAATGGAGTTACCGGCTATCAGAGGGTGTTACTACGGTCCTAAATCGAAATGTCAGATCAGAAGAGCTCGCAATGGCTTAGGGGTGGCAGTACTCCGAACAAAACTCTGCAGAATCGTCATGTCCGCCTCGGTGTGAGTACCACTGGCTCACTGGCCGAACATTCTCATGAGTTGGACGAAAGCGAGCGCCTCACGCCAAAATGACTGATAAGCTTCAACTGAGCCACCACAATGCGAGTTGAGTGCGATCGAGACACATAGCCATGAAACCGCGACCGTGCACAGTGAAAATGTCATGTTGATTTGATGGACTGTCAAAACGTCAAACTTCTCGAATGTTGACCGGTACCTTGCGACATGTGCTAGGGGGTCTTTTTTGGCTGATTATTGATGATCATTAGCACGATGTACCACTGCTTGAATATCCACCACAATTTGTGTTGTCTGTGAACAAACGGAAGTAGAAGATCTAGTGCTTCGTCCTCCTCAAATGTGCCAAGGTACCGACGTGATGAGTAACTCATCAATTTCTATCAAACAAACTCATTGAGCCGCAGTGCCTTCTCAGTAGAGAGAACAATGCGATCAACACCTATTCTTGGTGGAGACGTTGTAAAATGAGCTGGCGATAAACCGAGGGAAGAGAAATACAAGGTATTAGATGAAGCGCAATGACATTCATAGCAATCCATCATATCAGCAGGATGACTGAAGAAGTTGGCCATTGCGTCGTTGTTGACCAATGAGCACTATCAGGTGCGTCAGGTAGATCACTCCTCTGTGGACAGCAATTTCTGGCAACAAGAGCTCTGACTGTAGCTTGGCCAGTCAGTAACTTACGATGCGGAGATGAAGGGTATCCTCGCCTGTCCGAGTTGAAGGCGCACACTTCAGAACTCCTCCCTTGCGTCACCAGAGTGCTGAGTCTGGAAAAGATGGCTTCGTCCTTTTTTTTTTTCTTTCTTTTATTGACGTACAGAGCATGGTGCTTTCTTTTTCTGAACCGCGTCTGGCGAGTGATGTCGACCCAACTTTGCTTTTGTCATTGCCACCCAAAAAAAGGGTTGCCAGACGGGGGCAGCGGAGGCTGAACGTGAGCATCGCCCAGTCCCCTGGCTTAATTTTCTTCTTTCACTGAGCTTCGGGCTTGTTTCTCCCTTCCCTCCCTGGTTGTCAGACGCTATCGCTCTTCAGAGTGCTTGTTCCGGCAGAGACAATTTCCTGGGTTGGAGTCTTGGATGGGTCGACATGGTCATGGATTGGTCAAAGTGGCCGTGGAAAATGGGTGCATCCGGGGGGCCCATGCGTTTGCCAACAGGTGGGTGCAGACTTGTGCCACCAGCTCAAGCTATTCTTTGTTGTAGGTTCCAAAGTTGTCTGGTTGTCTGGCAAGCTGGTTGTTGTAGGGCGATCCGTCTACCCAGCGCCGGCGTGCGCGAGAGACAAAACATCCTGCAACAAAAGGAAGACAGTCGGGCACGAAATGGCCGAGAGGACTTGACCAGACCAGACGTGTGGCTGCTGAAGGTGGCGGGTGTGATGGGCAACATTGAAGTTTCAATATTGAAAAGGGCAAGGAGAAGGACAGGCTGGGAAAGGCGTGGTCTGGATCAAATGGGTCAAGTCCAGTTGATTCTTCTTGCCCAAGTTTTCAGAATCTGAAACGGAGTATTGGAGACTTCACTTTGCTGTGGGCGGGACTGCAGATTGCGGGTATCCCGGTACACCTGCGCGGATGTGAGGCGAGCTGGGTTGACGGTTCCGAATGGAGCTCTCAGGCACTTGCAGGACAGGTGCAGACAGGTGCAGACAAGTGCAGGACTCAGCACCTCCTTTTCGACGCCAAAAAGCCCCAGCTCCTAAAGTGGCGCTTCGTCTTCCCACTTTCCCCTGACGGGATCCCCTCCCATGCCCCATGCCCACGCCCATGCCCAACCTCAACTCTCGCTCGCTCAACCCTGCTCCTGGCTCACCAAGCTGTGGGCTTCTGTGCATCCTTGTCTCGTCCTGCAGCCTCAGGCTCTGTGCTCAACTACTGCGTCCACCATGTCCAGACCCTTTCTTCGCCACTGGTCTGCGAGAGCAAAGACCATTGTGCAGTTGGTAATGAGCAATGGGCAATGAGCAGGAGTCTGGTGGGCTCCAGTCCCGTCCACACTCGAACTTCAGATGTCCGCGCTTTGCTTTAGCTCACAGCTCCCATGTCCAGATGGTTCCCCCCAAATCTCAGACACGCACCTCCCGGTTTCTTTCTTCTAGTTTCTGTTCTGTCTCTGTGTCTCGCCAGCCCTGTGTGTCTGTCTTCCTTCACCCTCATCGGCTCTGAAAGAGTCCATCGAGACCGCTCGCTGATCCGGACTGTTCTTTGTTCGTTTATCATTCTTGCTCTGCGCTCTTGTTTCCTTGCGGGTTGATCTCGGCCAAGTTCAACATACGACAAACCTTCCCGACATCACCAGCTCTCGAATGGCTCGTTGAGCGCTGCCGGTTTCCTCCCCACGTCGAGCGAGATATACGATTTGTTCAAGGCAGAATTCGTTATTAGACAACACACTCGACTACGATAGCCATTGGCTTGAATCGCTCACAATGGCTCCATCGCTGAATACCCATTCGTCCTTTACCCGTCCTCGGACTGGTGACCGTGATGGCCGGCCCAGCACGCGCGACCAGGCCGGTGCCGATATGCTTATTCCCAGCCGTACTTCCTCGCTGCACTCTCGCATCACGCAGCCGATTCCTTCGACTCTGAATGTAAAGCCGCAGCAGCGAACTCCCAAGACGCTTACACATGCCTACATGGTCTGCGGCGTTGGTCGCGAGCCTTCGCAATGGGTCAAGGCTCCTGCTCCAACTCAGGGCAAGATTGGCCACATGAAGGGTGCCGTTGGGCAGTTCTGGCTTCCCGAGATTTTGGGCAGCAGCCCTCGACTTGAACAGGACAATGAAATTGCCCGAGCACTTCATGCGGCTATGAGGGTAAGTTTGTAACAGGCCACGGAAATCTCTAATGTCATCGCCAAGTTATCTAACACAATTCTACAGGCTTGCTTTCCCCATGATGTTGAGATTTGCACTGGCAGAAGCCAACCACATTGCGTCCACCATGCTTTTGTGCTTCAACAAGACTCTTCTCACACCTTGTACGGCATCTGTCTTCGCGTCTGGTCTCGAGCCGACGAGAAGAGGGCCGAAACCATTCGCGATCTGCGCAAGAGAACCGAGTCCGACTTTTATGACAACCCGGATGAGACCTACTGGATCCCTTATTGCCTGTCTTTTCTCTCTCGATATCCCCTGTACAACCTTCTTGGTGACTATCTACGTGGCATGTGGATTCACTGGAACAAGGCTACCAACCTGTTCCATGCTGAGGAGGTCTCGCGAATTCTGAGCTTCCCTGCTCCCAGATTGAACGACTTGGTTCGCATTGATATGAAGGATTATGCTCTCTGCTACCAGTTTCCGTCTTCTCCAACGGGATTCCAGAACTTTTCCATGTGGCCGCTTTTCAACTGCTTGTCCATCCCCAACATTGTTGGCGTCATTGAGGCAGCTATTTCTCCTACACGACGAATCATCTTTGTGAGCCACTATGCCGCTATGCTCACCATTGCTGCCGAAACCGTTCGATACTGTGTTCGAGTTTATGAGTGGAGCGGTCTTTACGTACCCGTTGTGCACGCCCGCCACGCGCAGGAACTTGTCCAGGAACCCGGTCCCTACATCCTCGGTGTCACTGCTGAATGCCGATCTCTCTTCACAGCGCCTACCGATGCCCTGGTTGTTGACCTTGACCGAAACTTTGTTCTCACTTCGAGCCCGCCAACTGCTCTTACGCCTGGCCAGCGCAACAAATTTGTCACTCGCCTCACACAAGCTCTCAATGGCGATGTTACTCCTGCTGGCGTTCCTCACCATCTGCGATCTGCCTATGGTGGTGGTAAACTGGTCCCCGCCGGCCAGATTATTGTCATGCGTGGCGAGGTCGAGTCTATCCAGGACCCCGAGTGGTGGAATCAAGACCCGGTTATGGCGGTCATGGACCACGTTTGTGAGAAGATGGGTCGCAATACCGGTATTAAGGCCGTGTTTGGCGGCTCCGTCAAGAAGCCTCTTATGACCAAGGTCTCGATGAGACACCTGAATGAGATTGTTCGTGAGCGGAACCAGTACTCCCGTGACGCTCTTGAGGCCTGGCAGGACTTCATCAACCTCAAGGGCCGCATGGACACGGAACTCAGCAAGGTCAACAAGAGAAATAACTACCTTGTCGAGGAACTCGAAAGCTGGAAGCAGCAATTCCTCAAATTCCAAGCCTTTGCTGAGCAGCTCACCAAAGAGACCCAGGATCTCAAAGTCAAGATCGAGACTCATAAGAGAGAGAATCGTCGTCTTACTGGTCTCATTGACCAACAAAAGGATGACAACGCTCGTATGTCGGTTCGCCTCACGGGCACCGAGAAGCAGCGTGACGATGCTCTCGAGGCTCTGGTTCTTCAGCAGGAGATTGCCGAAGAACTTGAGCGCGAGAGGAAGAGAAACAAGAAGGAGCTTGCTCAGCTCAGCCATACCAACGTCACCCTCGTGCGACAGCGCGATGAGGCTCGTCGTGTGGTGATGCACCTGCAGAGCTTGATTGGCGGGCAGAGCCATCACATGGAGCATCTCATTCACTCCCTCACCAAGCCTGATGAGCTGGCTGCTGAGATTGAAGCCGGCTTTGACAGCGATGAGCAGGAAAGCTCTGACGCCGCCTCTGGTGATGATGTAGCCAGCCAACTCAAGTCCAAGCGCAGCAGCAAGCGAATCTCGGCCGCCAGCTTTGCTGATGTCGCTGACCGCCACCTCAAGGACAAGACGGACGCAATTGCCCACATCGTGCGCAATATTGCCGACCAATGCCAGGCTGCCGTGGAGAGCTTGCAGCTGGCTCACGACGCTGAGTACCGATCAAGTCGACGTCACAGTGGCCTCTCCAACGCCCAGAGTGAAGATGGCAACGACGACCGCTCTGTGGCGACGTCAGACAATGGCGAGGAGAGACGCCTTCAGCCTGGACGCACATCCAGCATTCCCCCTACCCCGGATCTGATCCCCAACCGCAGCAGTACTGCCATGTCATTTGCTTCGGCCACAACCACACCCGAGCGATCTAGTCAGCAGTACAGTCTGAAGGATGAGATCCCCACCAAGATCGTCGAGGATGACGAAGAGGACTTTGAGGAGCACCGCAGCGAAGGCGGTGCGGCGTCCAACGAGAACGGCGTTGTAGCTAAGCACGCCGAGTCCCTCTTGCACCGACCATCTGGTGCCAGAATCAGCGCCCTCGGTGGCACTGGCACTCGATAAAAAAAAGTTACAGGATTTGTATGGAATGATTTGACGAGGAGAGTGGGTAGAACCCAGAGAATCAAGAGTGAGCTCCTCAGGAATAATGGGAGCAATGAAGCCTACGACAGGCAAACTTCTGCCAATAGTGTTCACACGTGTGTTCATTATCGCCCTTTTTATTTTCATTTTACTTTTTCTTTTTGGCCTGGACGACTGTTGATAAGGCGATCCATCGATATCCGCTTGTGTATTACCTGCTACACATAACTTTTCCGCTTATTTTTCTCAGCTCATACCTACGACACGACCGTGTGGATATTGATCATTTCATATATTTTTTTTTTTGCTTGTGGAGGTTCTGGATGGCTGTCGCAAAATTTTGGTCTTTCTTTGGCGTTATCTGCCGCAAATGTCTGATTTTCCTAGCTGTTTTCAGTCTGAAATTTTTCGCAATTACTTTCTAAATAGCCGGAGGCACTTGCTTGGCCACGACAAATGCATGTCAGGCTCAATATGAACGAAATGTTGGGTTGATGCCATGTATGATGAAGATAGGCTGCTGAGCGAGATGTCAAGAAATTATTACGAATAGTATTTTCATTATGATTCAACTGATCCCTGTGATATATCTGAGACGTCGTCATGTACGACGGCGTGGCCAATGCAAGATTCAGTTGAGACATGGCGCCAAGCACACGAAAGTTTGGAATCGTCCCCATCCTCCTGTTGATGGTAGTCGCCGTTGACAGGGGTGGCGGGACGGGATCCATCAAAAATTTTAAGTTCAATCTATTTGATCCATCCCATGCATGCACGCACTGTGCTGTGCTGTGCTGTGCTGTTTGTCACAGATGGGCGCGGAGCTCGTGGTGCCGAGAACAGACCAAAAAAAAAGCTCTCCATGAACAGAGTGACGTCTTTAACCATTTGCTTCCTCACTTTACCTACCACCAACATCAACACCGCCAACACCCACGACAATGGCCGACCCTCTCCTCACATCCCTCTGTTCAATATGTCACGTTTCACCACCTAAATACAAATGTCCCCGATGCCGCATCCAAACGTGTTCCCTCCCATGCACCACAAAGCACAAGGCCTGGTCCGAATGCAGCGGCCAACGCGATCCCACAACCTACGTCCCACGATCGAAGCTCCGCACCGCTGCCGGCGTCGACCACGACTACAACTTCCTTCATGGCATCGAGGTATCTGTCGAACGCTCCGAGAAGCTCCTAATCGAGGAAAAGGGACTGCTGCAGCAGGAAGAGCTACGGCCGCTGACGATGCAACAAGTTCGTTGGAAGATGGGGCGCGATGGGCGGAAAAGAAAAGTCTTGGTCACTAGGGTTCTGAGGGAGGCCAAGGGGAGGACCTTTGAGAAGGGACTGGCCCTGAGGCTGAAGAAGCTCAACGTGCAAATTGTTTGTGCGCCGTTGGGAATGGCGCGGCAGAAGGACAACCTTACTACCCTGAACAAGAGGACGGGGAGGGTCAACTGGCAGGTTGAGTGGCTTGTTTTTGGGGATGGGGATGCGACGACCAAGACGTCGAGATCGCTGAGCAAGGTTATGGATGACGTTCCTCTTTTCGAGGCGTATCCTAGGATGTTGGCGGAAAAGGTACGCACAGGCGCGGGACCACGGAAACAAGTGAGGAACCTACGGCCTGGGGAGGCGCAGAATTCGGTTGATTCAAGATGGAATTTCGGATTTGATTGTATTCAGGACGTTGGCGATGGGAGATGGGCGTTCTTTTCGGGCGGATGTATTGAGGATTGGCCTGCGGAAAAGGAAGCAGTTCAACGGCGACAGTTTCAATTCTTTCTGGCCGGAGCTCAGACTAGGTCCGATATGCCTACGCAAGTAACGGCCTTGGAGTCGGGGGACTGTCTTCGCAGTATTTTGGCTAATACTCGAGTATTGGAGTTTCCTACGATATATGTCCTCAAAGCTGGGGAGGAGCTTCCTGAAGGCTTTGTATTGGGACCCAAGGACACGGTTCCTACACAAACACACGGAACGAAGCGAAAGGATGGACCGGCAAATAAGAAGATGCAGGGTTCGGCAAAACGCAGGAAACACGGCGGAAATGATCGCGAAGATGGGGAGATTGGAAGTGGTGAGGATGCAGAGCAGGGGATGGACGAGGACCAGGGCCTTAAGGGGGTCGGTTTGGAGGCTGGTGAGGTTATTGATGAGCAGAGTTTTGGGGAAGAGGACGACGAAGAGGATGATGATGACGAGACGAGTAGCTCTGGATCTGATAGTGAGTCTGACTGATGTAGCCGGTTGTGGTGACGAGTGAGAGATGGACGGCATGTATGATACCCAGCATAGGTGGGATGTAGAATAGGGAGCATGTGCATTGAATAGCGACTGGATTTCATAACTCACCAAATAATGGCCCTTAAAATATATAAAATATTGCCCTCTTATTGGCGTATTTAGTAGGAGAAGATGGTTCTTGACATTTTGAAGTTTGCTTGCTCGCAGATTTAAGTCTTGGCCCTTGGTGCTCAGACACGTGCCCCACCCAAGGTAAGGTTCCGAGCGAGATGCTTGCTGGCTAGAGGAGAGACGCAACAACAAGCAACCTCCTGGCCAGCGCATCAACAACATACCACTTAACGAAAACCCCCTCTTTGACGACAGCCCGACGGCTCGCACCCAATCTGCGACAAAATAACATTGCTGGGCCATATACTTTACGCCGCAGCTCCTCTTGTAATATGATTGCATAAAGCCAAGTCCAACCCACCCACGATGGATGACGGCCCTGTGCCCAAGCTGTCCGAGCTGCTCCGGCACGCAGATGACCTCGACAAGATCCCCGCGCTGAAGCAGGAATTCTCGCGAAAAAAGGGAGCCGTGGACGGCCAGCTACGAAATGGACTCCGCGAGCAGCTCGAAACCACTCAATCGGGCATGACGGGGTTGAGCGACGGCCAAAAGACCGTCCAGCTGATCAAGGAAGAGATGATGAAGATTGACCGCCTGTGCTCCGAATCGCAAACCATGATCAAAGACTTTGCCAGCATCAACCTGGTGTCTCAAGCGCACAGGAACTTTGTCGCTGTCGAAACCATGAGGCGCGACCTGGAGACCTTTGACGATCGGCTGGCCATCGTGGACAGAATGCTGAAGGCAGACGAGGAGGACAACGAAAATATGCCCAACTTGCTGCCGTCCCACATTGAGCTGACGCAGCTGAGAAACATACGAGACGACGCCATGGAGCAAATTCAGAGGGCGGAAGACCCGGGGCTGGAAACCACGTTGGAGGACTACTTTGCGAAGCTGGACGACATGATTGACAAGTTTGATACCCATGTTGGTCTTTTGGCCATGAACCTGATCAATCTTGTTGTCAATGAGAACAATGGCCTCATTGTTCGATTTGCTGTAGTTATAGAAGCCGAGGAGAAGAGCGACCAGCGAGTGTTGGCGCTACAAGAAGCCCTCAAGGACCACGAGGAAATGGCAGCGCGATTCCAGAGCATCACCGATGGCGCCAAGAAAGTCCGCGGCTACAAGGAAAAGTTCATCGAGGCCATCAAGATCAGTGCCGAACAACAATTTGACGGATCACGCATCGACTTTCTCGAGGACGCCACGAAGCTTGACAAGATCATGAAGTGGTACTTCAACGACCTGAACGCCGTGCGCGTTGGTATGACGCCGCTCATGCCCAAGAGATGGAAGATTGGCAAGACATACGCCGACATCTACCACCAGCTCATGCACGACTGGCTCGTCGGCATGGTCGACGACCCGGAGAGCACGTCCGGCCACCGACTGGAAATCATCAGCTTCCCCGAGAAATACTACAAAAAGATGGCCAAGCTGGGCTACAACCAAGAAGACCTCACCCCCCACGTCATTGACAACCGCGAGACCGAACTGGTCCGCGACTTCCGCCAACTCATCATCAGGCTGCTCGACGAATGGATCGAGCGCATCTTTGCGCAAGAAAAGCGAGACTTTGCCGAGCGCAACGTCGAGGGCTCCAACCTCGACCAAGACGAGTACGGCTACTTCCGCACCAAGAACCTCATCGCGCTCTGGCGCATGCTCCGCGAGCAAATCGACACGGGCGCCAACTCCAAACGCTCCGACGTGATGGAGGGCGTCATCGACGCCATGTTCCTCCGCCTGCGCACCCGCCAGCAGAACTGGCAGCGCATGCTCGACGACGAGGCATCCCGCTACGAGACCGGCAAGGTCCCCGAGCTAGAAGGCTTCCAGGCCCTCCAGGACTGGCTCGTCGCCACAGCCAACGACCAAATCGCCTGCATCGACGACAACGAAGAGGAATCCCGCCTCGGCTACCTGTCCTCCTTCCGCGCCGCCTTCGAACCCCACGTCACGCCGCAGTACCTCGAGCGCGGGGACGCGGAGCTCAGCGCCCTGCGCGACCAGTACCTCGACTTCTCGACCTGGTGCATCACCAAGTTCGCCCAGCTCATCTTCGCAATCGACTTCAAGGCCGTCATGCCCGACTTCTTCACCCCAAAATGGTACGCCAACACCGCCATGAAGCAAATGGTCGTCACCTTTGAGGAATACGTCGCCGACTACCGACAGGTCCTGCACCACTCCCTCGTCGACATCTTCATCGAGATCTTTGCAGACGAGCTCCTCGTCCGGTACTTGTCGTCCGTGCGCAACAAGGGCGCCAAGTTTCGTCGCGCGGACCCCTTTCGCGATAAGCTCTTCAACGATATCTCCACCGCCTTTGAGTACTTTAGTAGTTTGCCGAATCCGGATGTAGGTAACTCCATCAAGCAGACGTGGAGGGTTACAGAGCCGTTTTTGGGTCTTCTCAGCTGTGATAAGGATGCTGTGGCGGATCAGTTCGCTTCCTTCAAGGCCGCGTATTGGGACTTGCAGATTTCCTGGGTGGAGGCTGTGCTGCGGTCGAGGGATGACTTTGAGAGGAGCATGTTGAATGCGGTGAAGGCGAGGGCCGCGCAGATGGAGGTTGTGAGGGGGCCGGAGACAATTATGAGTAAGGTGAAGTAGGTGTTATAGATGCCTAGGTAGTCAGAGACATAGAGACATGCTCCGTGTACGATCAGTAAAGATGAATACACTTTATGACAGTGGACGAGACCGAAACTACTATAACAAGAATGCTGGTTCTAGGAAATGCGTTTGTCTAACGTACAACGGACACGTCATGTCCATGGGAACGGAACATGTCCAAGTCCAGATAACTAACTACTAAGATATTCATCGTATCCATCCATCTCCAAGTACTTACGATCCACCTCGTATTAAGCAATTTGTCGCTTAAGCAAAAAAGAAGAGAGAAAAACATCATAGAGCGGCCACTCAGGCAGTTTACTGTCCACTTCACACGCTGTACTCAATAGAACCCATTTCTTCATGGGACAAAACCGCCGAGCCTTGCTAATGCTGTACAAGCTTGTGGCTTCTATGACTTGCTTGCAAGATAATTGGCGGCCTGATGAACTGTTAGCGCGTAGAATGACCATGAGATTCATACAAAATCATACCTTTTCCAAATTGTAGTCATACTTTTCTAGAGCCGCCACCGCATCTGAACGAGAATAGCCCATGCTGGTGAGGCTCTTCAAGATTGGATCATCGTGCTCTCCTTGCTCGGTAAGAGCACGACCCGGAGGTCCTGGACGCTCGCCTTGCTTATCCGCACTCCCTTCCCCAGCGCCGCCAGGAGGAGTGATGTTATTAGGCGAGTCCAGACCGGCAAAAATGGCGTCCCAGTCGTGAGAGTCAGCAGTCTTCTGCTGGGTAGTGCTACCGGCTGCAGAGCTGTGAGACACAAAGTCGAACGTACTTTCATTGCCAAACGCCGTTGACTCACTCTTGGCCTGGCTGGCTGGTGGGCTGCTGTCAAAAACGGGATTGAAATCATCCCGAGATATGTTGGCGAAATCATCGTCAGCAGACCCTTCCTTGGCGTCTTCTAGACCCTCGAAATCGTCGTCCAGGTCGTCAAACACGCCTTTTCCAGTCGTCTTTGGGGGAACCGGTCCGGGAGCGGCAGCCCCAAAAATGTCATCCGCAGTCAGCGTGGGCTGAGAAGTGCCGGTGACTGTGGCAGGTGATGACGGCTGCTCAGAGCTAAAAAATGAAGGCAAAAATCAGAACAAGTCCATAAAGGTGCAGAATGTGCTATTGATACACTTACCTCTTGCTGGCATCTTCGACAGGTTCCTTTGCGGGAACTTGCGGTGCAGCGCTTGGGGAGGTTTCCTCCGTCTTTTTGGTCTCGGCAGCTTGTGTCTCCTTTGCGTTGATACCCTTGTTTGCGGGCGACGCTGCAGTGAAGTCATCGTCGAACCCGCCTCGTTCGCTCTCTGATTCGGATTCGTCCTCGTCTCGCTCTAGCTCAGAAATGGGAGGAAACTCAGTGTTGAAGGCGTCGGTGGACTTATTAGCATCCGATTCACCAGTAGCCTTGCCCTTGCCGGATGCAGTGAACGCAGCAAATGCGTTGTCGAAATCTGCCTTGGCCTTGGCTTGATCAGTGCCACCAAAGGGGTCGGGCTTTGGGCCCGCCGCCGCGGCATCCTCACCTTTCGCCTTGGATGCAGCCTCATCAACCGATACGGCGGGAACACCCGCAGCAACGGGAGTTGCTCCGGGCGTCTCGCTCTTTTCACCTTCCTCGGCCGTGGATTCTCCGGTGCTACCGGCAGAGGGGCCGTCGGCTCGCGAAGCAGGTGGCGAGACCTGACGAGACGAAGAGAGGGACTCAGTAGTATCCGGGAAGGGCAGGAAGCTGGAGCTGATTTGTCTCGATGCAGGCGGCGCAGGAGGCTCCATGTTTAGAGTACCCTGTCGGCTGGTGTTTGGACTTGATCGTCCGGTGTGAAAGGATGCTCCGCTGGCGGCAGATGTTCCAGTGTGTTGCTGCTGTTGGAAGGCAGGTGGAGGAGGTGTGCTTGTGTTGCTCCCAGCCCCAAAGGACGGCCCAAAAACATCGTCGAATGATTTGTCGGTGTAAGATCTTGCGGGAGGCGATGCAAATGCACCCATGATGTCGGTGCTTGCAGTCCGCTTGAAGAAAGGGTTATTACCACTGGCGGTCGACAACGCTGGACTAGCAATCTGAGCAGTGGCCGATGTTGGAGAGCTGCTATCGACCGCTCTAGCAGCTTCCTCATTTCCCTTGGTCAGTTCCTCAGCTTCATTCTTGAGCTTGTCTCGCTCTCCTTCTGTTGTCACCAACTGCTTCTTATTAATGGCAACTAGACCCTTCTGCTGGCGACTGTCCGACTTGAGCTTCTCAATTTGCGGCTTAAGCTTAGCAATTTCGCCATTGACAACACGGATTCGTTCCCTCAAACTTGCATTTTCCTGTTGATCTGCTTGCAGAGCTGTTCCGAGTTGCTGGTGCTGAGATTGAACGTCCCTCAATGTTCCCTCAAGAGTCATGCAATCAGACTGAAGTTTTTGTGTCTCGGCTCGAGATTTTCTCAGCTGCTCCTCCAGAGAGCGCGTGTCCTCGGCTTCCTTCTCATACAAGGCACGCAATTGTGCGAGCCGTTGCTCGAAGTTTTGCTTCTGGGAATTTGTCTGATTAAGCTCGCCTTGTGTCGTGGTTCGCTTGTTCTGCACATCCTGCATCTGCTTTGAGAGAGTCCCAATCTGGCTGGAGAGATTGGCCAACTCTGTAGTCTCACCGGTGATGTTCTTGCTGGCTTCTGGGTCATTGTCTTCCAGAAGATCTTCCGTCTGTTTGGGCATGTCTCCTTGCGATGGCCCGGCAAGGCCCCTGCCAAAGCTTGAAGAAGGTACAAAAGGCTTGAATGTGGTACCAGTATTGGTAGAACGAACAGGGGAGGACGGCGGCAGAATCGCGGAACCACCGGCGAATGGATCGTTGGAATTCGAGCCCCCTGTGGACATTGTGGTTTGCGTTGGCGCCGGAGCAGGGCTAGGGGTTGATTCAAGACCAAACAAGTCATCCAGTGCAGATTTGGGCTGCGGAGGCGCCACCCGTGCCACGGGAGCCGGGAAAGGGGGAGGTTGTCGCTGATTGCGTACGCTCGGGGGAATCAAGTTAGCAGGCAGCGCACTGGGGAGCGAACCGCCAGTCCCGCTCCGCTGCTGTCGGATGAGGTACATGGCAACGGCAAAGCCTTCTCGGGTCAGCTGGCCCTGACTGTTGAAGTCGGCAAGATCCCAGATTTGAGCCAAAGCCTCTTCAGAGAGGTTGGACTGGCTAAAGAACGGAACCGCCTCCTCACCAGTGATGTAACCCTTGTTTGTTTTATCAATAGTAGCGTAAATTTGGTCAAACTTGGCCTTGTCTGAGGCGGATACCGCCCAGTCACCTCCCGCTTGAGGTCCAACTGGCGGTCGTCCAAGAGGACTGCCAGTTCGCATCTGAGCGGAACCACTCAATTGTCTAGGTATCGGTCCCATGCCGGTATTGCTGGGGGACTGACGAGGAGCAGCGCCGCGGCTGGTGGCAACTTCGTACAGGGCGGGTGGAAGCACAGTGGGCAGTGATCGCAGAGTGCCAGTCTTCATAGATGTGAGCAGATGCATGGCAATGACAAATTCGGGCAGCACAAGGGACCCTCGCTGCTCGGTATCTGCCAGGGCCCAAATTCTTCCTAGTATCTCGTTGGGCAAACCAGACTTGTCGAAGATGTTTCTGGCCTGTTCACCAGGCAGTTTGCCAGCTTGCAAAGGCTGTCGCTCAAAAAGTCCAGTGTATTGTGCCACCTTGTCGGGTGTTAGAGGCGGAATTCGTACAGGTCCACCGCTGCTTTGCGCCTGCAAGGGTGCTGGGCTCGAGGAGGTGGGAGAACCCAAGGAGGGCGGCGGCCACAAGCCATCGAATCGAGGGATCGGTCCCTGTTGAAGAGCTATTTCGGCGGTTGGCTCTCGTCCGGCTTGAGCATGTCCGATCAAACGAAGAACGATGCCAAAGCCTGCTGGCGTAAGGAACCCGCGGTTCTCATTGTCTGCAATTTGCCATATCTGAGAAAGACAGCTGTTAGTCGGATGCGACGGATAGGCGAGGGAAGTAGGCAACCAACTTCTCCCAAAACACGAGAATCGAGCCTCGTCTTCTCAAAAAACTTGACGGCCACTTCACCAGTAACGACACCAACACTTTCAGTGTCTGCTTGGCGGAAGAGTTGACCATAAACCCTCTTCTCCTCGGGGGAGAGGTTGAGGTTCGGTGGCGCAGCTGCCGGCATAAACGTTAACGTGAGTCGTTGGGACAGAGACTAGGGCATCAGATGCACACGGCAGCTGTGCAAACATACCAGAATCAGCGCCGGCGTCAGCAGACATTGTGATGCATAGAAGATGCTCAGGAGAGCTTCGAGTCGGAGATGGGGTTGGAGGTGGAGGAGGAGAAGTTGGAGGAGCTGTTGGGTGTCGTCGTCACCGAGTTGGGGAGATTGGTCACAGTACAACTGGCAACCTCTCAGCGCTCCTGACTTGTCGAGGTCGAGGGCGATAACGGCAAATAACAAGCGCCAAACAAGGTTGAACGGCCGTTGCGTCGAAGCGCTACGATGGGTTTAAAGGCAAACTTGGAGTTGGACCAGACCAGACCAACACTGGCAATTGGGTTGGCATTGGGAGTTTGTGATCAGCCTGGCCTAGGTTTGGGGGGCTGGAGGTCGGCGGAGAGCTGTGATTCGGTGGCTGTCATGAAGACGAGCGGTTGGGGGAAGCGTGGCGTCGACCAAGAAGTGTGGCTGGTGTCCAAGCTCAGGAACGTGGCTGTTCTCTTTGCATCTGGGGTCATGTCACTCCGTGTAGCCAACTTTTGTGACTTGATGCGCCTCATGAGACATCTTCGTGCGTGAAGACTATGTCGAGTAGGAATATAATTCAAAGACCAGTAATCCGTAATTACAGCGGCCAAGCGAATTTCGTCTACGCGCTTGCTAGCTCTCATATTGGTACTTTGATGTCGTCATACCGGCATGGAGTGTCTCATCCTTGGGGGCTGTTACACTCGATGTGTTTAGAATTCTTGATCGATGCTATAGAGTGCGTTTGGATTACACACTTTGCATAGACCGGAAAAGGGACGATGAGTCCAATATAACCAGCATGTATAATCCTAACTTGCTCCCGTTTTCCCGCACAATGCACCATAAATGTGGTAGGCCCGTTTGCCGCGGAACACTCGGCAAGGCCCGACTCGGTCTGATGGGTTCGCAGGCCAAACGATTTGCAAGATGCAAATTATAGCCGATGCCGAATTATGCCGAGTATTTGAATATCTGCAAGTCTGTCAAACATCCAAGCCAATCTTGCATGAACGGAAAGTTGATATTCTCCGTGCTCAAGTCAACCGCGAGGAATTTGTCTTCGTCAGTCAAAAGAAGACGAAGGTCCGCGACGTCGGTGGGGCCGAAGCTCGGCAAGCTCGATCAGACTCGGCCATTCATTGGCTGGACCTCTCCATGTTCATCCATGTCCATGTCGCAATTGCGAATGATTTGGCATCGTCCAGCCGCAACATCATTTGAAATCATCAACCCTCCATGCATGAAGTATTCCATCTAGCCCAAAAAGACCAGACCCAATACATCCCCACGCCGCCGTCGCCATTGCACCCTCTTCAGCCCTTTGCTCAATCGCCATACGCCCATTTCGATCACCAAGACTGCACCGCATTGCTCACTACAGATTACTCAGCGCTTCCTTCCTTCGCGAAACTCTCTCTTTCCCTCCAATCCCCCAATCCGGCGCTAGATCGGACTCTCCGGCCAAGCTCGCAGATTTCATGCTACTTGGGTACACAGTTCAACTCAAATAGCTGCACGACGGGTAAAAAGACGTCATTGCCGTCTAATCCCCCACCATCCCTAGAAATTCAAATCTACTCCAATCGGTTCGTGCATCCATTGACATAAAAGGGAGGCGTCCTCGTTCTGACTTTCTGACTTTGGTTCCAGAATCACGCACCCGACCCTTGTTGTCCATGCAACCACTCGCCCTCTTGTCCCGCACCTCAAGAGCTGCCCCGCATCGTATAGCTTCTTTGTCCCGCCATCTTTCAACAACTGCTGCAACAATGGCTCCCATTACGAAAGAAACCGATTATCTTGTTCTTGGTGGAGGTAGTGGTGGTCTTGGCTCGGCTCGTTTTGCCAGCGCCAAGTTTGGCGCAAAGGCCATGGTCGTTGAAGCCGCACGCCTCGGAGGTACTTGTGTGAATGTTGGGTAAGTTGGTGCTCCTGATGTACCCGTCAACATCCATTTTTGACTTTTGAAGTGATTTCTGACTTTCTTCTTTGATGATTCAAAGATGTGTTCCCAAAAAGGTTACCTACAACGCTGCTGCCATCGCCGAGACTCTGCACGAAGCAAAGTCATATGGTTTCTCTGTCCAGGAAACCGCTCCGTTCGACTGGACCACCTTCAAGACGAAACGTGATGCCTACATCAAGCGCCTGAATGGAATTTATGAGCGAAACCTCGTGAATGACAAGGTCGAATACTTGCACGGCTGGGGTCGTCTGCTGTCTAAGAACCAAGTTGAGGTCACACTAGATGACGGGAGCAAGGTTCTTGTCAACGCCAAAAAGATCTTGGTCGCTGTCGGTGGGCGCCCTAGCTCCCCTCCTCAGATTCCCGGTGCCGAACTGGGTATTAATAGCGATGGATTCTTTGACATCGACAAGCAGCCGAAGAAGGTGGCCATCATTGGCGCCGGTTACATTGCCGTTGAGTTTGCCGGCATGTTCAACGCCCTTGGTACCGAAACCCATCTCTTCATCCGCGGCAAGACGTTCTTGCGACACTTTGACCCTATGATTCAAGAGAGCGTCACCAATGAATATGAGAGACTGGGAGTTAATCTGCACAAGGAGTCACAAGCCACCAAGATCGAAAAGGGTGCGGATGGCAAGCTCAAAGTGACCTACAAGGACGGTCAAGGCAATGAGAGCTCTGTTTCAGGTGTCGACCATCTCATCTGGGCCGTTGGACGAACTCCCATGACCAAGGATATCGGCCTGGAGGAGGCCGGCGTCAAGCTGACCAAGAATGGCCACGTTCAGGTCGACGAGTACCAAAACAGCACCGTCGACAACATCTATGCCCTGGGTGATGTCAGTGGAGAAGTTGAGCTGACGCCCGTCGCCATTGCGGCTGGCCGCAGACTGGCCCAGCGATTGTTTGGGCCCGCCGAATTTTCGACTCGGAAGCTGGATTACAGCAATATCCCGTCTGTTGTGTTTGCACACCCCGAAGTAGGCAGCATTGGTCTCTCTGAGCCCCAGGCTATTGAGAAATACGGCAAGGACAACATCAAGGTCTACAAGACCAACTTCACTGCCATGTACTACGCCATGATGGACCCTGAAGAGAAGGGCCCGACCAACTACAAACTGATTGTCACTGGTCCTGATGAAAAGGTTGTTGGCCTGCATATCATGGGCCAGGGCAGTGCTGAAATGTTGCAAGGATTCGGAGTTGCCATCAAGATGGGTGCCACAAAGGCAGACTTTGATAGCTGTGTTGCCATTCACCCAACCAGTGCCGAGGAATTGGTAACTCTGAAATAAAATACGCATAAATTGTTTAAATAGAATCTACAAAGAAAAGGAGCGATATAGTTTCAATGCAAATTTCTTCATTCTGAACGACTTCAACCGGCCTTGTGACAATGTACACTTGGCGACCGCAAAGGAATCCGCTATTAAGAGAGTATGTACCATATCGTTTCGTCGCCGATGCCATTATCAACAATTGGTTTCAGGTACAAGTTGCGATCAACAGCCTCACCAGTAAGTATATTTACCCAACGCAAAAAATACACCACCTCAGCCAACCAATCCAACGATATCCAGCCACCCCCAAAATTCCGGTCTCTCTCTCTCTCCGAAAACCACCATTTTACCCGCCGATCTCACAGGCATATCATGAGAGCCTAATCAATCAGCCCCCGAGTTTGCGTTCCTCGCCTACACGGCCCAATGGCAGTGATGTCGCCAAGACGGCAATGCCCTGGCGCCCCTGACAGCTGAATAGTATTTGCATAGAAGGCTGAGAAAACAGAACAGGGAGTTAACCGCGCACGAAATGGAGATTGCGAAGTATGCAGAGGTCGCATTGAATAGACCTACTTTCAGACGCAAGTGTCGTGATTGACGAATATGCCTTGGTCCTAATGTGAGACGATTCGACCAACCTGTGTGTGCCGCTAGATGCAACTATTCAATATAAATAGAGAATTTGCCCTTCAAACCCTCTTTCCATTCATTTATTCATTCATTCATTTATTCATTCATTCATTCATTCATTCATTCATCATACTCAATCGACAACATGGCCCGATACACAGACAAGCAATGGTACTGCCACTGCGGTGAACCAGCAAAATGGTACGACTCCAAGAAGGAAGGCTCCTACGGAGACAGGTGTATGTCATCCTCCCTACACATCTCACATCATCTCACGATAAACAGTCATCCGGTGTCCTCGCCCCCGCAACGTGCAATGCAAGTTCTTCCTCTGGGAGCGAAACGAGCCTTCGGAGCGGCAGCGCTATGAACGTGGCTCGACCGTCCCACAGACACCACAGTCTGTGAGGCGGACTGAGCTGCCCACGCCGCAGACCGGTAGCTCCAAGCTGGAGAGCCGGCTTGCTGCCATCTCGTTCGATCGGGAGACGTCTCCTACGCCGAGGAAGGGACGGGGTCGTCAGGTGGACAGTGAGGAGGAGGTGGATTTGTATGGGGAGGTGGTGGACCTGTTGAAGTCGGAGGGGGTGGTGCTCAAGGAGAGCGTGAAGATACAGCTGGAGGAGCTTGTGAATTTGCGTGTTGCGGATTATGAGACCAAGGTTAAGATGTCGCAGAGGGCGGTGAAGAGGTTGCAGAGACAGCTTTTGGAGTTGGAGTAGCGTGGTTTTCGCGGTGAGGGTGTATTGGAGTAAGCTTGGGGGAGTTGGACGTGCGTTGACGTTTGTAGTTTGATGTTGTTTGCTGTTTGTTTGTCTTTTAGCTTGCTATCAATGGTTATATGATAGGCGTGCCAGGCCCGAACCAGACAGTGATGTTTGCATTGCCTCTGCGGAGGATGTCTCAGCTACATGCCTGTCTGTGAGCTATGAACTCTGTCTATTTAGAACGTTGAAGCCGTTGGTGCTGATGAGATGAAAGTTGGTAGATGGTGTGGTAGCGGCGTTACATCAACGAACTTGATTGTATGAACAAAAGTTGACCCAAATGAGGATTAGTTTGGTCCGTTCAAGTACACGAGCATCAGTAAGCCAAGTTGACTGTCTAATCTTTTTCTTCTGTCGCATAACTTTCATATCGTGCTATATTCCGCCAACGTTTTGCTCCTGCACATCAGACTTTCGCTCCACCGCCCGCCCCAGGCCTCAAGATAGAAAACCTGACCCTCTACCGAACAGGCTCCAGTGTTGCAAAAGAAGTCCTTCTTATCCCAAAGGACGTACGACTTCTGCTCCTCTCTCCACTTCTCATGTCTAGCGTAGACACGAATGTTAAAGTTCCAGATAATCTTTGCCAGCACAAGTCTCGACTCAACGTGTGCCAAGCTATGCCTTCAGTCAGCTGAGTTCTTTAAATGAGCACGGCGTACAACTTACTTTCTGGCTATACAATCTCTGTTACCGAATCCAAAGGGCTGAAAGACTTCAAGATTATCGCCTTCGAATGGATGTTCTTTGAGCCAACGTTCAGGGCGATACTCATGAGGCTTGGCAAAGCGCTCGGCTGAGTGGTATGCTGCCCATTGAGCAACAGCCACGATTGTCTAAGTCAATGTCAGTATGCTTCATATTTTGATGTTAGGATGGATGAAGGCTTTATACATTTTCAGGCACAAAGTGGCCGGCGATTGTAGCTCCGCCTTTGGAGACAACTCTCGGTCCGCCAATTGCAGCGGGCGGGAACAATCTCATTGCTTCGTTGATGCAGGCTCGCAGGTAGGTCAGCTTGTTGACGGATGAGGCGGTGAGTTCATCTTCATTGGTGAACGTTGACCGTACTTCTTCGGCTACTTTTTGTTGTATTTCAGGGTGCTCGGCGAGGATAGAGGCAATGCTGACCAAGAGAGTTGCATTGGTCTCAGAACCGGCGATGATGATCAGGGCCATGTTGCTGTGAAGTCTTTCGAAGCTCCATGAACCATATTAGCCACTTTGCTCTGAAAGGTAACAAAGAAGATACACTGGGTGATTTTTCCTTACCAAAGCGGGCTACTTCAAGCTAGTAAGCGCATCAAGTAGCCCAGTCGTATCTCTAGTCATGTCCGGATCCTCCAAGCTGCGTTTGAGCATCTCCATTGTCAAATTCTCATGCATCATCTTAGCCCTCAAAAAGGTGCTATTCGTAATGAGGTGGACTAGCTTATCCAGTCCCATGTACATCAAGAACTGGATCCATCGATACTCTTTCAGGTTTTTGGTCAGGGCTCCGACCCAAGGGTGGTACCTGGAGGTGCGAAGACATCCAAAGTCAGAGCCAAAACCAAGATGACCAATGACGTCAAACGTAAAGTATGTAAACCAGTCACGTAGGTTTAAGCTCGTCGTCCCGTTTTTGAACTCCTCTCTCAGTCTGTAGATTAGCAGATCGGTGTATTTCCTCAGGACGGGCTCTCGAGCTTCTAGCCTCTTGGTGGCAAAGCAAGGGGCCAGATGCTGCCGAAGATATACATGCTCGTCGTAACCCGCGTTGAGGATATTGTCCTCCATCTTGGGTCCCATGAAGCCATAGAACTTGTCGTACTTGTGGAATTCGGGTGCTGTGCTTTTTTCACATTTTATCTGTGAGTAGATGTCTTTCCAGGCTTCGAGATGGATGAATGAGAGCTCGTTGGGCGCGATTCGCACCACTGGACCGTAAATTTTATGGAGGTCTTCGAGCCAGTGCGGAAGTCTGCCGCTCATGAACCGAGAGATTCGGTAATATTCTATGGCCTTGCATAGGAGTGGACCTGGGTACTCGCGGAGGGGATGAAGGAAGATGTTGTAGATGATTTTGCTGATAGAATAGACGCAAATCTGGTCGAAATTTAGTGACGACCTAAGGAACGGGTTGAAAAATTCTTACTGCAATGAGTAAAATAGGCAGCAAGATGCTACCGCTTGAGATTAGTTGCATCCTGCTTGCACGAGAGGGATTGTGTAGGGATATTGGTGTACTTGATGCTGTTGGGTGATATGGAGATGAAACCTTGCAAGAGGATGAAAGCCTGAATATTCTATAAATGAGATAACCTCCTTCACTGAGCCTCTTTCATCCATCACAACAGCAAGCGCCGAACCCATTCACAGATCCATATCCGTCCGGATTTGGCTTGATCCCACACAGGCCTCGTTGCCAACTGTGGTCTGTGTCGTCCAATGTTTCGGGAAGAAGTATTACGGCGCCGCATAAGCGCATTTGCCGTCGAATTGGAACGACAATATCATGCTTCCGTATAAGATTGTGTGCTCGATCTCGTCAATTCAATCGGCAGGTGTTTCAGTCGAGTCCCCAATATCGCTGTCCGGTTTAGCCACACTCCACGTTGTTCTTTCGTTGTATTAATTAGATAGTGAACATTAACACCATCGTATCTTGCTGGTTGCCGCTGCAAGTATGAAGAGTTTGAACCCCGGACCGCATTCGAGACCATCAGTCGCCGTACGTGTTCAGCCTCCCCCGGACCAACAATGGTGATCGTGTCTTGGCCCGCGCCAACAATACTATTGTACAAGCATCAATGTTTTTATCTTGATTTAAGTCAATTTCAGGCATGGAGATAATCTAATCAGGCCGATCTGAAAAGTTCCACAGGTCCGTGGCGATTGTATCCGTGGGGTGTTCAGTGCTGTTCTGAACAGGGGGCGCGGTCTGGGCAAGGTCGCCTGTGAAGATGCCTGCATACCAGATCACTATGGCTCCGATGCGGGTAATACTTGGTTCACAGTTTTGGATTAAGAAATATAAGACTCTCTTTTGCTTTCGCTGTACAGTAGAATCAGCTACTTTTTGAATGTTGACTGGAGCATTACAGTTACGTCCAGTTGGTTGCTATACATGAGCACCTTAACCGTGGTACTCTGATCGTATACGATATTTAAATAACTCCTTTCTACTTGCACTTTGATACTTCCACATAGTATCATCGTGTGGTTGTGTCGATTTCAGCAACCTTCAGTCGTAACTCGTATCACCGAGCATACACCTCATCAGATCATCTTCAACATGGACAGCTTAGCTAAGGAACTTGCTGGACAAAAGCTGCGTGTGCCAGACCTCCGTTCAAAGTTCAAGTCATGGCCACAGGGCGTCAATGCTCGCTTGGGAGACCTCAGGGTTGAAGTGGACAGGATGATTCAAGGGTGAGTACAGAGCACATGGTAACTGTAGGATTACTAAAATATGACAGCGTTACCGATGATTTGGAGATGCTAGACAATGCGGAAAGAAGCGACATGGGGCATTTGGCTGCCTTGTAAGACCCTTTTCGTTCAGAACTCTCGCCATGTATCTCGCTAATGCTTTCAGCAGGTGGTATCCCAACGCAGAGTGGACAAAGCTAAACGTAGCAGCCGCGTACCTCGCTTGGGTGTTTATCTGGGACGACGAAATCGACCTTGGTGTGACAGCCACAGCCAAGGACCAGAACCTCGGACGGGAATACTGCGAGAAATCACTCAAGTACATCAAGGGAAATATGGGCTTAGGCAACAGCTTGCCCAGGAGCCACCCCTATCGGTACATGCAGATATTCGAAAAGTTTGGCGATGGACTGCGCACAACGGATAAAGGTTAGTAACCACCCTGCGTACCCTGCACGGCATCGACTAACCTCGACTGCATAGCCGAACGTCTGCGAACCTACAAGGGTCTGAAAAGCTACATAACCCAAGTTGGGGTAGAGCACGACCGGCAGCTAGCCAAGGTACTACCAACCCCGAAGGAGTACCATGCCATGAGGATGGGAACGGCTGGTGTAGCTCCTGTCGCTGGATGTGCCGAGTAAGTTCTCGTAGTGGGATTTTAGTATCCAATACTAAGTTCTGTAGGTATATGAACGGCGTCAGGCTGCCCGACTGGGTACGAAACTCGGCGGAGCTCAAGATCCTCGGCCGGGAGTCAACGTTGTTGTGTTTAATTATTAACGATTTGTACTCTGCTCCCAAGGAAATCGTAGGCACACTGGCCGTGATCTATGTCCTAACGCAGTTCGCTAACATTTTTTGATGCAGAAATGCAACACGTTCCAGAATTATGTGGTTGTTCTTCTGAATGAGAGCAAGACTAGAAGCCTTGATGGGGCTGTCAACCGGCTCCTGGAGATGCTGGACGACTCGATGAAGTCGTTTGAGAAGGCTGCCGAAGGACTGAAGCGAAAAGCACAACATGATGAGGTGCTGCTCAAGGATTTGACGGCAGTTATTGACAGTCATTGCCACTTTGTTACGGGCCTCATTGAATGGACTCTCACTTCTTCGAGGTACAAGATGGATCGGTACCTCCAGCGCGATGGATCTGTCATCATTCCCTTGGGGACTGAACAGGCTGGACTTGGTTTGCAGTATGTTTGGGGGCTGGTGCGGCCGTTTTTGTCAAAGATTTATTTCAGGTAAGGAGTGGGTGGATATCAGTGCCCGGGAGAGAATCGTTGTTTCCATGGCGTCTCTCAGGTGTTAGGCCATGAGATTGCTGTTGTTATACTTTGCGTGCGAGAAAGACTAAGATTGGGCATATGGCGTTGAGAGAGCGTATAAGTCGGGTAGGAAATGCTACGAGCGGAACACATCTACGTGTTTCTAATATCTTAGGTCGCTACCATGATACCATCGTAACATAGTCTGGAATATTCTTCACAACGTGAGTACAGTCGAGTATAGTCCAGTAATAGTTGCTGTCAAAATCGGTGGCGATCTGTGGGATGGTACACGTATGGAAGGTGGAAAACAGATCCTTCTTGGCATTTGCTCCTCTACAGAGGGACAATTCCACACAGGGACCGGATTTCAGGGTTTGTTCTACTTGGCGGACAGGTGAGGCTGGCCTCGCCTAGAATGGATCCGTCTCTCCTACATGCGTGCTAGACGACTTTACATCTGCTGCATGTTGGTTTGGTATCATCACATTTGACATGTCGCTCCCTACAGAAACGCCATTCCCTGCCGTTGCTCTCTGATGCTGGGCTACACCAGGCAGAGAAGGACAGCACTGACACGAGCCGCCATAGAGGCATCCTGTTCTGAACTTGGGGCTCACTGTCTCTGGCGTATTGGCTCGGCTTTGGCTCACTGATTCGTGTAGCCATTGATGAACCGTTCGTTTCATGTGGCAATAAGTTGGGCGCTCAGCTTGCTGTCGACACAGCTTTCCAAAACCGGTGACGGTGTTTAAGTGGCGTCAATATAATCTATGGATCCGTGGTCCATCTCGTAACTTCTTGGTGAATGCCTGCCTGGTACCCAAGCCATCATCCGGATATTTGACCGTCGTAACAAGGTTCAATGTCCTAGACTTTTTGCATGTCTCAAATGCGCAGCCTTCTGCAGCAGAAATAAAAGTCGGATCAGTTTTGTCAGTCGGCGTGTGAAATACAGGGGAGAAAATGGAAGAGGTCTTCGCTAACCCTAACCCTAACCCTTCATCCAAGAATCCTTTTGATCTTTCTCCTGCCTGTGTCAGACAACTGGCTACCGGCATGAGAGATTCCGAAATGATGAAACAGAGTGCAACGGTGCTATATTTGGCCGTCTTTTCTCCGATAGCGTAGCCAATAGTAGGGGGAATTGAATTGATGGTTTCGATTAGTGTCCTCTGTAGTTTGACCCCGTTGATCGTGTGCGCGATTTGCATTCATATCATGTCAACTGGGTTGATGCGCAACCACCAGACCAAACTATCGCCAAGTAGGTTGGCTTCTCTCGGGCCATCTCCAATAATTGCCATGTGGCCCGGTGGCTTGCTCTTCCTCCCATGGCTGGCTAGCCTCCATCACTTTGCATATCTTGGCTGCTGAAATATTGGGAGCAAACAACCAGGTTGAGGGATAAAAGCTCAGCATGATTGGCCTCTTGGCGTGATTTAGCATCTTCGTGGTCCATGTACCCTGTCAGGGTTGCTGACGAGTTGGTGCAAAGGACGGCTTCGTACGGAAGAGAATAGGAGCGTTTCCTACATTTATCTAGCTCGTGTCCGGATATGGCTGAATTTGGGATGCCAATGATGCGTGCCCCGTGCCCCTGCGTATAGTCGCAATGCATTCAACTTTCAGTGTTGCCCTCCAACTTATCTGGGCGACGGGGTCCCAACTAAGCGGCCCTATTGGCTTTCAAGGTCCATCGGCAAATCTTGAGAAAGCCAAAAGTCTGGTCTTGTCGTGGCCGAGACCCTGAGCGAGGGAAAAGCCACTTGCACCAAGCAAGCATGTCATCAAATGGCATTGCGGTGATTGCGGTGGCGGCGGGCGGGTTGCAGGTTAGAACGGTTCAATGTTCTGGAAATCAAACTTGGCGTGTCTGTGTGCGTGTGTGTGTGTGCCTTGTCTGCTCTGCCGGGAGATGTGCCTCCGACGATGTGTGAATTATCCAGAGTTTGGAGTCGTGCCTCCTGTCTCCTGCCTCCTGTCTCGTGTGAGACGTCTGCGCCGCAGCGGAAGATTGTGGCTGCTGACGAGAGCCTGTCTCGGCCAAGCCAAGAATGAGGCCAACTGGTTGAGTTAATAGTTGGTTATCTACTCCGTAGTCACGTACAGTACCAAACTCTTGTCCAAAACTGGTGGTTTCATGGCTGGCTGCCAATCTTTTCGTGCCAATAATCACATGTAGTCTAGCTAACCCTCCTGAGTCGCGACTGTGTAAAAACCTCGACAAAGTTGTCCCTTTTTCCCTCCCACTCCATGAATCAACAAGACACCAAACCCCGTGGAACGGAGGCATAATGGCCGCCCACGAGCCAAAGAAGCCAAAAGCCATGAAAAATGGCATCGTCTACACCCAAGACTTTGAGGTCTACGAGATGAACGAGCTGGCCGTCAACAAATCCCGAAACCAGAACCAGAACCAGAACCAATTCACCACCACCACATCCTACACAATTTCGTCGACTCCCCGACCGACAAAGTCGTCGCACAAATCGCTGGCGTCCCGCTTTCTGGACAGTTTCCGTCGCGTTGACGGCGGTCCAATCTCCCAGCATCATGGCTACAATAGCTTTCCTCAGCCGGCTGGGGATCGGTTCTACGACTTGGACGCTGCGAATATCAGGACCGCCAACACGGGTCTTCATCGGCATTTAAAGGGTCGCCATTTGCAAATGATTGCGATAGGTGGTTCCATTGGTGTGTTCTTTGCTCAGCACTTTTGGGAGTGATTTGGAGTCGCTTTGATCTAACTCGTGGACTAGGGACCGGTTTATTCGTCACTTCTGGAATTGCGCTGTACCAGAGCGGACCGTTGCCTTTACTGCTTGCTTATATATTCACGGGAATTCTCCAATATTGCACGATGCAGAGTCTGGGGGAGTTGGTTGTCACGTTTCCTGTTGCGGGTGCATTCTCTGCGCTATCGACACGATTCTTAGATCCGTCATGGGGCTTCGCCATAGGATGGAAGTACGTTTCGCTACTCTATCAGCTTGGCATTAGAGAAATATCAAGATGCTAATGTACCCCTTGCAGTTACGCTCTCCAATGGCTATTCACACTGCCACTCGAAATTATCGCTGGCGCATTAACAGTCCAATACTGGAACAACGACCTCAGCAAATCCATCTTCATCACCATCTTCCTCCTCGCTATCATCATCATCAATCTATTCGGAATCAAAGGATATGGCGAGGCCGAGTTCCTCTTCTCCATAGTAAAGGTGACCGCTATCGTCGGGTTCATGTAAGTCCTACAACGACCAAAATCACCACCCTATCAATCACCTGCAACTAACGCATCCCCATCTGAGCAGTCTTCTCGGCGCCGTCATCAACATCGGCGGTCCTCCTCATGGCGGCTACATCGGCGGCCAATACTGGCAAGATCCCGGCCTAACTAACCACGGGTTCAAAGGGTTCTGCAGCGTTCTCGTCATCTCGTCCTTTTCATTTGCCGGAACAGAATTAGTAGGTCTTGCGGCCGCGGAGACAGAAAACCCGCGCAAGTCGCTCCCCAGCGCGATCAAGCAGGTCTTTTGGAGAATCGCCATCTTCTACATCGTCTCGCTGCTTCTCATCGGTCTTCTCGTCCCGTACAACGAGCCTCGCCTGGTCGCTGGCCAAAGTTCCGTTGACGCCTCTGCCAGTCCGTTTGTTATTGCCGTTGAAAGCGCCGGGTCTACGATCCTTCCGAGCGTGATGAACGCCGTGGTTTTGATAAGTGTCTTGAGTGTTGGAAATTCCGCAGTTTTTGGATCCTCACGAACCCTGGCTGCCCTGGCGGAGCAATCGCATGCGCCAAAGATCCTGTCGTACGTGGATTTCAAGGGTCGACCACTAATCTCTGTGCTTGTGGCGGCCGGCATCGGACTCTTATCCTACCTGGCTGAGCTGCATGCTCACGACGAAATCTTCGGCTGGCTCCTCGCTATCTCTGGCTTGTCGAGCCTGTTCACATGGGGCAGCATTTGTCTGTGCCATATCCAATTTCGACGTGCGTGGGCAAAAGCCGGTAATAATCTGACCCAGCTGCCTTTCCGGTCTCAAGCCGGCATTATCGGCTCCTATATTGGACTAGGTGGCAATATCCTGGTTGTCGTCACGCAGATTTGGATTGCTATTTCGCCTATTCAGACTCCTGGTGCTGCGCCGGACACAGCCGCGAGTATAGCCAAGAACGTGATGCTAAATATTATGGCTGTGCCCATCATTCTTGTCTTCTATATTGGCCACAAGTTGTGGTTTAGGACCAAGATTGTGAGCATCCGGGACATGGATCTTGATACGGGACGAAGCTTCTCAAGGTTGTATAATATGCATACGGATTACCAAGAAAAACGCCAAAAGTGGCCGTTGTGGAAGAGGGTGTACAAATCTTTGTGTTGATAGCGCTTGCGGAATACCATCGTTGGCCGGGAAAGGGGGGTTTGATCTGACGGGTTTCTGTGTGACTATGGGGCACTGTTGACGAAGCACTGCCTACGGTTCGGCGCGTGGGGAGATGTAATGATATTTAATGATATTTTAATTGGTATGAATTTTATCCATTAGACGTGATCAACGTGATTTTCGGGCTGGTATGGCACCCAAAAGCTTTCGGTGAGCTGCGGGTACTCAATAGATCAGATGCTTTGTAACTTGTGCGTCTGTCCTCCATAACTGGATTCATTGGCATCGTTGCTTTTTGGTGTAAATGGACGATTTGGTCGTGATGAGTACTTTTCTAGAATGTCACTCCACTTAACAAGACTCCTCAAGGAGAGGCTTCAAAAAGATGGAGTTTCTTCTTCATACAAGTGTCAACATCTGGCAATATTGCAGCCCATCAAGAAGGACACCTCTTCTCAGGATGGAGAGGCACATCCAAGACTGATTATTTACGTGGCTCTTTGCGGATCAACCGAAGCAAAAGGTCTCCGAAGCAGAGCCATGTCAGACATTGATGCAAGGTGACTTCGGTAAGCCGCTCATTTCCAGCAGCTCACTTTCTACGCATACTGACGATAGCAGACATACACAACGTGTTGTACGATCCTGGCCACACTCAATGTTGTATCACGATAAGCGGCTGCAAGAGAGTATTTCTGCAATGAATTTGAGGGTCGGCTGTAGAACACGAGGCGAGAGACATGGTTGACTGGAAGGTGGCACTTGTGAGAGATGAGGTATTCTTCTTGGCTAATGTCAAGCGACCGGTGGATATGAAGCCAATATGGAGTTGCCGAGGTCATACTGGCTTGTTCAAAAGATAAGTCCAGGAGAGTCCCTCTTGCCTCGATTTAGGCGTGGATGCCGAAGCATACGGTGAGGCTTATGAGGAGCGTGTATCAGCATGATTTGGGACGGTTTGAGTAGTTGAACACGTTGAGAAATGTTGGAAAGCTCGGCTGTTGTTGGTCCATGTCAAGTCAAGTCGTGCATACGTAGCGGCTTTGATTCCAACTATCCATAATATCTCACCGGCAATTCTAACTGTGGTGAACCAGAACGACGCACAATCATATCTTTAATTTGTTTTCCTCTTATTGTTTTTGTCCTACTGTAGTGTCAATTATTGGTGTCGTCAACTTCGCAACCACGTCGACATCAAGAAGGACCAAACTTCAGCGGCTGCGGCCTCCCCCACCAGTCGCACGGGTTGAATCGCCATGCCCCATTACCAGCGGCAAACCAATACTTGACTACATAAGGTAGAATCCATGGCAATGGAGGAAACTCATGGCCACCTTCGTAAGTCTTGTCGGCGCAGCCCAGCACCGTAGGAAAGACATCATACTAGGCCGGGTCAGTTACACCAGCCGAGGAGATGATGCCTAGTCACTTACCAGCATGGCAAGATTACCATTTTGCTGTGCAATCTTCTCTGCTTCCCCCCACGTCTCCTTCAACACAGCTCCGTCTATGTCCATGTCTCCTAGCCCAAGAAAGGTGTCAATCTCAGCGTAGAGATGATCGACCAGGTGTTGGCTAAACGAGTCAATGATCTCTTTCATGCCGCCCTCTCCGTCCCAGCGGTAAGTTTCAAGATTACTTGATGCATGTTCCGTGTACGCGAGGAGTTTCTCTATCCCACTGTGGAACAGCCCGTGTTGGTGCTTCGGAGTGTCCATTATGCCCTGCTTACCAGTGGACTTCTCCAGCTCGGGAAATATGAACCTTTCCTCTACCCAGTGGTGATGATTGACCATTTTCACCCACGACTGCGTGTAAAAGAGCAGATCTTTGACGTCTTTTTTGTGTTCAGCGGGGATATAGGGCGCTTGTTGAAGAATGGAATTAAGACCTCTGAGAATGACATTGTGTGCATGTGCCATTTCAGTGGCGCAGTGAACGTGGCCGAGCGAATTCTGAGATTCATGTTAGATAATTGGCCGAACGAGCTTGTCTGTTGGAGTATCTCTGGTTATAAGGAAAACGTGTACTTCTAGTCGTTTGGACGGCGTAGCAATAAGACGGAAGGGCTCGTCGGCCCATGGTGCATCGGATGGTTTCGTTGTCATAGCAAGGATGAATTTCTACTGATATTGGTATACGCAGACATTGGCAGGAATGAATTGGCGGTGGCTACGGACTCTTTATTCTTATATTGGGTGAGTTTAGAGCTCTGTTAAATTGAGGCAGCGTCTTGCGTTGTCATTTTAGTGCTGACGGTGCCAGAAGATGTTGTGTTGGTTTGGTTGCCTGTGGTCATCGTAAACGACGAGCTGCAATTGGCCAGTGCATGTACCCATTGAGAACATCCAGGGTGAGAAAGGCAGTGTCTTCTCAGTGCTCAACGCTGTTGGTGAAATGCCGCAAATCGGATGGGTGTTGTCTTGTAGCACTGGAGTTCTTTTGGAGGAAATTGGCTGGTCCGTAATCCCTATGCCTGTTCCCGATTTTGTGTCCTATGCTGGCCCTTTGTTGGTGAAGAATTAATTGGCTAGCCTCAGGGACACAGCTGCATCGTGAGCAAAGCCCACTCGGTCGCGTCAGGTCAACACATGTCAATGGGACATGGAGGCTCGTCGCAAACCAGACACTCTGCCAACTTCAATTCCGCCGTGGCTACAGAGAGAGTTCATCCAACATTGCGACTCAACTCTCCTTTGTTGATTGAGACGTTTGCGCCAGGATCAATCCAGCTCCTTCCCTTCCATTTCCTTCTGTTGTTGCCCTCCCACCAATGTCATCCACGAACGGTGACGTATGGCCCCGTTGGCTGTACAAACAGCCGCTTTCATTGGCCCAAAGTCAAAGTTCCTTGTGCCCCTCAGCTTGAGCCCCTCTACCCCACCATACTCGAGCTCCCAGCTGTCAAAGAGCTAAACTCAATCCTTCTTCCTACTTCTCTCTTCATCAAGCTCCTTTTACCACCAAAACCTTTCTCTTTTCACGTCAATCGAATTATCCGCCATCATGGGTGTTACCAAGACCACTCTCCAAGAGGGCTCCGGCGCTCAGCCCACCAACGGCCAGACTGTCACCATTGAGTACACTGGCTGGCTCAAGGATGAGTCTAAGCCTAACAAGAAGGGCAACAAGTACGTCTGTGTCCTTGACCAACTCGGTCAATGTATAACCAACCAGGCAGCTAACAAAATTACGCTTGTCAAAGGTTCGACTCTTCCGTCGGCCGTGGTGACTTTGTTGTCAAGATTGGCGTTGGCCAGGTTATCAAGGGTATGTTATGTCAACGTTGCGATTCCTTATTGGTAGCAAATTTATAACGCATTGGAAAGGCTGGGATGAGGGTGTCACCCAGATGAAGGTTGGAGAGAAGGCCACTCTCGATATTTCTCCTGACTACGGCTACGGTGCCCGGTAAGCTTGCCCGCCTCATCTCTCTGGCTCACATTTTTGTCTTTCTGCTGACGGCCTGCGTCACAGCGGCTTCCCTGGCCATATTCCTCCCAACTCGTCCCTCATCTTGTAAGTCGGATTGCTGTCCTGGAGAACCTCCCTGTTGCACGATTGCTTGCTCACACAATATCAGCGACGTCGAGTTGAAGAAGGTCGCTTAATGGCCGTATGCGAGCCAGAATATCGCGAAGGAACTGAGCGGCATGCATGATCCAAAGCGGGATAGATTTCATCTAGGGATCGATTAGCAAATGGAAGACCATGTTACGTCTCGGTGATTGGTGATATCTACACTTTCACATGCTTGATCTTCTTTGATATCGTAGACCGCCGTCTTTGAACAAGCCAACTGAATCCGAGTCCCAGCCAAGCATGTCCATGTCTGCTACTCAAATGGGATGGTGACGAGCAGCACTGAAGCAACACGCCGAGAATAGATGATGCACTACTCCGCGAGTACTGTCGTGGCGGCGTTGGACCTCGGGAGATGAAGTCTGGTGAGCTACCTTTGGCCTGAGTAGGTTGTTACTACTCTGCTGATGTGTGATTAATGACCTGATTGATAGGAGGATGAAACGATGACAGCCGCCAATTGACATAAAAAAACCCGCTGAGACAGGAATTTCTGCGAGAGTGCACACTTACACATGTAGCAAGCCGGTTGAAGGTCCAATGTCACCGACATTCCAATCGACAACAGTCTATACTCCCCCCGTTCTCATTCTAGAATCTCAAAACGGTAAGAAGGCCAAATGTGTCATATCCAACCGCCAACGTTTCGAAAGTCGACTCTTTGGTTTAGACATTGATCCTCGGTATCTGACTCGACAGTGCTTCAGCGGGCGTGCAACATTCCAGAAACGAACAAGATGAACCACGTTACCTGACAGTCAACCCGGCAGCTATTAAAAAGAAAAGAGTCAAAGCTCATACTCTCGTTGATACTTGGGCAGAATGTCTTTTCGTCATTTGCGTCGCCGTTCCAATCACGGCAAGTTGACAAGTGTGGGAAAATTGTGTCGGTAGGCTACACACAGAGGATTACCTCTCCAAGCATTCACTATGAATGCCTCGATAAACAGGAATGCTTGCACACAATGAATTATCAGGTATACTTGAGTCGAATGCATCTTTGTGTCACCTGTACTATCATGTTCTACCAAATAGGAAACCTCGTCCGCGAAGCAAGCAATTGGGCACCAACCACCATCATGGCGTGCACGTATAACACATGAACTAGCATCAACGCACAACAACTTCGTCACGGAGCAAGGACCGGAGAATGTAACGCTCAATTGCTTCGCAAACGCCACCAGCACGCTTGCAAATCTCCCGCTCATCAAAACCTCAGTCACCAGTCCAGTCTACTCTACAGCCCGAACGGCAAGCCGAAAATAACGAAGACACATGCATTCCAGCAAACAGACCCCGCAAACACGGCATCTCAAAAGCACTCAAGATACACCAACAGACGCCCAATGGGATACACTTCCATTGTTTCACGTTATGCGACGGACGCCAATCTTTCTGTAACGATTGGCGAACTAGATGCTTCCATGTAGAGGCGGTTGGAATGGAGAGATGGCCGCCATCCATGTGGCACCACCAACGTCAAAATTACGTGACGCTCAAAGACGATTGGAGAAGAGGTGTTCACAGGTAGATGAGGTTACGGAGATGGCGGGTTAGGCACATGTCGTTGGGCTTCGTTTGAATACATGATGAAGCGAAGGAGGACAGGCACACGAATCACGATACAAAGGTCCACTTTTTTTGGGTTTCTCAAAACGGTACGAATACAGTCGCAGTAAACGGGTCAGTCGATGCCATGGCAAATGGATCAGCAACGCGGCATTAACGGTACATGGAGACTTGAAACGGGCGGGTCTGACAGCGGATCAAAAGGCTTGTTTGCCCGCCCAAGGCTCGTGCTGGCTTATGCCGTTATTCGTGGACGAATCGCAGAGGTTGGTAGTGGTGGTTGCGGAACTGCGAAACGTCGACATTGATGCACTCAAGTTGATATGGAATGCATGGCTCGGCGGGCTGGACAGTGAATCGGTAGGCATCACGGCATTTGGGTTCTCGGCGGCAGTGTCTGTTAATGCCTCTCAAGACTGACACTCCAACAAATGCGCCTACGCAATACCACAAACGTCACCTTGCAGCCAGACGGTGCCCTGATTTGCAGAGTTCCGGTTGTTACGGAGATGCGTCGGGTTGAAACGGACGGGAATATGCTGTCGGTACCGAGTAGACCTACGCCGTACCTCAGATGCGTCCAGTACACAGAGGATGACACTTGGTCCCAGCCTTATTGCCCTGGCGTGCCGAAGCCGTCGATACTGTACCAATATTGCTTTTTTTTTGTGCCTCGCACGAGGGCGTGTGCCGAGATGTTGTTACAGCCTACGATGATTGACCCGATTTCTCGGCCCAAGAGGTACAAGGCTGGTTTGCAAGAAAAGAAACACATGGAACGATGTTGTTCGATGGACCACGTTTTACTCGCAGTAATGGGGCGACTTTATGCCAGGGAGGGGCGTGTACATGGAAATGACTGAACATTGGAACGTCTGAGACCGTTCAGCAAAAGCAAAGAAAATCGGAAGCCCGAGCTCTAGGACGGGAAAGCGAGGAAAATCACATCACGGATGGTCTGATGTTGCAAGCCCCGAAATGTTTGCTGGAAAAGAATGGACGGCGAAAAAATTTTCTTCAATTGTTTGGAGTTGGTCGTGGCAGGTAGATGAGCTGGAAGCGTCCATGTCTGGTGCGACGTCATTGGCATTGTAGGGAGATTGGGCGAGAAATTTTTCATCACAGACAGCGTAGCTGTAAGCTAGCATTGAAGTTAGCTCTATCTTTGCCTTGTCTGAGGACGTCAATTGCTTGGTTCAAGACCGGCCAGTTTGCACCAGAGCAATAGTTGCAACAGCCACTCGGCGTCATCCGGTGGCTGAAATGACCGTCCATGTCCATGTCACCAATTGACAACACCAAACACGCCTCAACTAGCTTCCTAACCAGCACGGAAGGAATGCTTCTTACTCCATCCTTGCATGTGCCATGAGCCCAAAGAAAACTTTTCTTTTTTTTTTCTCCCCTTCCCTCGTGGTAATTCGATCCGCAGATTTGTTGAGCCAGGAAATCAATCCTTCTGGATTCGACGCACCTCTCCACTTTTTGCTCGACGGCACAAATTCCAGCCCGTCATACCAGTTGCAAGTAACATTAAACATCAAGTCCTCCGTTATTTGCAGTTTTTCACTGTAGTCAAGGTGAAATACACGAGTGCAGGTGGTGTCTTCTGCTCCATGCGGCTGACAAGTGCTCATTCACGTTGCAGCACGTCACTCCTACGTGCCAAAATACGGACGTACCAATAAATAAGGAACACCTGGCAGCCAAGGGATTGCGACAGAAAAACAAAAGCCGTGCAATGCATGTGCAAAAATTTTTATAGCAACGCGATTTGCAGGATCGGAAGACTGGGCTGCATTTCCGTGTCGTGTGCCCAGGCGGGAAGAGCCGCTGATCATGCCCCAAAAATATGGAACCAGAAACAACCGTGAGATTGCTATCAAAATCCCAAACTCTGGCGCTCAGTATCCCAGCTCTGCAAAAATGCAAAAGGTGCTTTTGAAATGCTGCGTAGCTGGCGTAGATGGGCTCAAATTGTCATGCCATGTCTAGCGCCCAGCCCATTGATAAGCTTGTCCCGTGGAATTCTACTCGCTGGGTGGTGCGTCGTCTGCCCGTCCTGTTCAGCCAGTTATATCCAAGGCATGAACTAAACAAAACATCAAGAGTAACAGCCTGGCCCAGGATTACCCACCCGCAAGTGTACACATTCACACTCAGATACATGCGTGCATGCTCCGTACAGTGACAATCTTCCCGCAGCCAGTCCCGCGCCTAAAACAAAAGCTCATCCACGCATTCCACTGCGAGACATGGCCCTCGTCGCCCTTACATGCCCAGAACCCTGCATTAATTTTAGAAAAGTTTCCCTGCGAAAAAAAAAAGTTTTTCAATTGACGCCGGTTTTTTGTTCAGTTTCCCCCTCAAGGGTCCCGTCCCTTCAAATTTACCAGTACTGTAGTCTGCGAAAACACCAAGCACCATCTCAGCACCATCTCCACCCATTGACCCTCCGCTTCCTCCACGTATCCTCCAGTCCCAATCGAGCCACAAAACAGAGAACAAACCCGCCCAATTCGCCACCCTCACAAAACCACTAACCTTAAATCCTCACTAGCCGCAACGGACACGCCCGCCCCCATACCCATCATGTCAAAGAAAATTTTGCTGCCTCAAGTCCAGACCGTGAGCCACCAACTTAATTCTCCAAGATTTCCCCGGTTCCTGCGTTCGCTTAAACGTGTGTGTGGCTGGAGGGGGGGCAAATTTCGGGAACCACAACACCATGAATTGTATGGAGTTCGGTCCGTGGGGGGGGAGGGCGGGCTGGTTCGGATAGCGGAGGCTTTGCTTTGGGGACGGGAAGTTGTTGCGAGGGTTGAGGTTGGAGTTGGTTGTAGTGGCAAATTGGATATACTTTGGCGTTGGGGTTGATCTTAGATGGTAGTGGTGTACGGAGTAGTGGTGCGCGGGTTTTTGATGTGGAATTACATGGTGACTGGGTAATTGGTATGGTATAGTATGGGCTGGTATGATAGTTGTATGTATGGAGTCAATATGGAGTTTTGCCCCTCCAGGCCGTGTGTAAGCTTCCTACCCATAGGTCCCGTCCCGTCATGCTCCCATGTGTCACCCAACGTTCGCCATGGTTGCCAGGTGTTGTCCTAGTCATAGTCTTAAACAGGTCACTGTGCGAGAGGCAGAGAAGGCGCCATGATGTTTTGGATGCGACGGGACAGTGGTAGTATTGATTCAAGCAGCCTCACGTAGGCTGGTTCATGCTTGTAGCTATCCATCCAGTCTTGCCATAATCTATCTGGGCTTGCAACCTCCATGTCTGGGACATGTGTTGCTGCCAGTTTCCCAACTCGACGCTCTGCCGCCCATCTGGGGCCCTCCGTTGCGCCATTGCATTCTTTGTAACAAAAAGCCAATTCCCGCCTGTGCCAAACCATTTTTGTCCCTGGTCGGCCGACTTTGCATATCCCGAGCATCATAATATTCCCCAATTCCAAGTCCGGTTGCTCCCATGCCATGCTAATAGTAGTAAACAGTTTGTGACACCAACTCCAGCCTAATGTGTGTGATACAGAACACCTCGCATCGGCCCCCTTGTACCGTCTTCCCAGTGTTGACAAAAGCGAGATGAGTAAAAACGAAAACAAATAAGAAAAGGGGTTAAAAAAAAAAAGTACAGAAACAGGTTTTTAGTGGTCGATATGCATCGCTCCGTGTAATGCCGTCTTGATACAACAGATGATTGACGAAAGGAAATGATATTTGAGAGCAAAGATGGTATGCATGTTTATAGGTGTGTGCGCCCAGGTAGGCCGGTGTGGGCCAACCAAAGTCGTGCGGCGTAAGTTTGATTGAGTTGAGTGTCGTGGTATCAGAGTCGTCAAGTTAAATAATTTTGTTTTTTCAAAAGGAGTCAAGAGAGTCGAGGTGGTGAAGAAAGGTTCGGTCGGTAGGGGGTATCAAGTTCAGTACGACCTTCGTCGTTGCAGTCTGACGTGCTCAAACGAGATGGCGTACGCTTTCAGCTCTTGCTTCGCATTGTCTGACAGGTGATTGGACTCGCCAGTTGTCGACGTGCTCTGCATGGAGCAGAGGCTGCTGTGTGAACTCGACGGCGTAAGGTTTCGAGCAATTGTAGGTGTTGACTGATCGGTTGCAGAAGCGGTGTAGTTGCTGCTCAGGGAGAGGCTTCGGCCAGAGGCAGTGCCGTACGGCTGGGCGTTGCTAAAGTCGTACGCCGGAGAAAGATAAAACTTTGGCCGCGAAGAGGACGATCGAGGTGGCAGAGAGGGTGAAGGCGACGACCAAGGATAGCCTGCAGGAGCAAAGCCTGGTGAGCTTGCTTGCGAGCTGGGTGTCGAAGTCTTCTCCTGATCAGCCAGTCTGCAAGATTCAGAGCAGTAAGCTGCACCATCAACCTGGACTTGTTTGTCACAGGCGAGGCAGAACTGATGTGCCCAGAGGTTGAAAGCCATTGCAGCGAATGGGTTATGAGCCTGTGGTTTGGGGTTGGTGATGGTTGGAAGTTTGCACACGAGAGAGGTCTGGTTGTCCGAAAAGGTTCCCAACGTCCTTTTATGAAAGTCGGCGAGCTCAACGTATGACTGTTACAGGCAACAAAGGTGTATCAGACCAGGGGTCAGCTTTGTTAGCTGTTGTGGGGAGCGTATGGCGAGATCGTGAGTCAAGTCGAGCGAAAGCGGGACGGGCTGAAGTGGTGGGTTTGGTATTGTTGCAAGAGTGGAGTGCCAGTTACGCTGATTGCCTGTCAAACCGAGGGTTTCAGGATAGTCGACGGCAGTGAGGATGGAGTTGAGAGAATGGGACGAGGAAGGGAGAAGAAAAAAAAAGTAGTGGAAAGTGAGGCGAGGAAGGGAAGAAGAAAAGTTGATGCAAGATGGGGAGGAGGAGCGTTGAAGAGGATGAGGGCAGGATATGTAAGTATATGTATGGAAGAGTTTAGGTGCGTGAGGTGCGGCTTGGGAACCAGAGTGGAAGAGGGACACACAGCCTGGTGGGAGGGCGAGACATGGATCAATTTGATGGACATGGGCGCTGAGCGGCAGACTGGCGTGCGTGGTGCCAGACGTGGTGTGCTCGAAGTCCATGTCCAAGTCCATGTCCAAGGGGGGTGGGTCAAAAGTTATGCTCCGGGCGGGCCAAAAGGGCCAAGGGGGGTGTGCGGTTCATGGAATTGACCACCAGGCAGAGCAGCAGACCTGAGCGCACTGGCGCACAGGCCAGTGGGTGAAGCGAAGAGTGCAGGTCTGGTTAGCCCAGTGGTGTCAAGTCTGGTCTGGCGTTCCTACAGTATGTGGCATGGCCGCGAGAACCGTGGTGACCATTCAACAATGGCGAGGCCCATCATGGCCCACACAGGATGACCACCTGTTGCGAGACAGCGCCAGCCCTCTGACTGACTTAGCGCCTTCTTGAATCTGGGTACCTGCCTATGACCGTTGTAAAGAAGGGTACATCCAGTTTGGCGTTTGGTACGCTGCACAATTCAACTTGGTCCTGCAGCCTAGCCCACCAGCTTCGCTCACAACAGGACCAGCGAAAAAAAACGACTGGGAGGGAATGGGTGATGGCCGGGGTGAACGAGAGAATCAGCAAGGATTTTTGGCCAGCGGGGTCCCACCTTCATGCCTGCGGCGATAGTACAGTACTGTCTGGAAGCTCCAAGCTGCACAATTGCTGGGGTGTCAAGGGTGTGTTCGAGGTGGTGTGAGCAATTCTGCTTGTGGTCAGTGCAGCAGATGCATCAGAGTAGTCGCCGTCCTCGCCATCCTCGCCTTTTGCCTCCATGTCCAGTCAAACTGGCCCATGTCCAACCTTGGTCTCCAGTCCACTCTCTCTGCCTGTCTGCTGGTGGTGGCTTGTTGAGCCTGCGCCTGCGCCTGAGGACGGGCGTGACGGGCCCGATGTGGGGACGCCACCGGCTAGTGACCTGTAGTCAGTGGTGTGAGCCGTTGATGACACTCTCTGTTGCGACCGTCAAGGTTTTTTTTTGTGCAATTTTTCTGTCCTTGTGCTTTTATGCCCACACACAAAATGTGGAACAAATGGACAAATGTCTGGCGTGTGTCACTCACAGGGTGTCAAGGCGTGCGTGGACACCATCCACCGTCGACCTTGACGGTGCGTATTTCCAGTGCCATTTGCCTTCTGCTCGAACCCGTCCAATCCAGTCAGGCAGTCCATAATGGCTGACAGGCGAACTATGAAAGGCGCTGCCGAGAATTCGTGCACCTGGTTGATACATGGGACTAGTTAACAATTGGTGGCCAAGTCGCACCATTGCCTTGCGCGTGTGATTTGTGAGATTTTTTTTTTCTGGTTCCTACAAGCCCCGAACTGGATGGTTCGCCAGGGCCGTGGTAGTATTCTCTTATCCTGAGGCAAGAGAGGAGAACGCAATGGCGAACGACTGTCATGATGGTATGATGCCATCCCGGCCCCAGGGTGAGGTGACTCAAAGTGCTTCCGTTCAATGTTGTGCAGTGCCTGTAAAGGTGTCGGGTCCCAGAAGCTGCCCCAGTTGGCGAGTCGCCATGCTGTCACGAGAACAAAGCTAGCAATGAGCTCATAGCGACATCGGCAGGTGAGTAACACTGGTCAGCTCGAGTTCGACTTTTTTTTCTTGTTTGGCCCGAAGCCACTGCCAATTGTCTTGCATGTTTCTCGTCCACTATTTTTGATCTGGCCACCAGGTACAGTATCAATTATTTGTGAACTTGTCTGTCAATAGTGGCCGTCGATGGCTCGTCGTCTCGCTATGCACACTTCGGGTCTGCCATGCAGCTTGTCTGCACAAAGGGTGAGGTCTGGTAGCAAAGAACTTGGATATGGAGAAGGAGTCAATCGCTGGTGGACCTCTTTCCCACTGCATGTTTCGCCTTCCTCTGGCCTGGTAAAAAAAAGGGCATCTGCCATGCCTTGAAACATGGGTTCTGGCTGGTACATGAACTATTGACACATCTAGGTGCGTAGAATACTGTCCGAGTGCCGTTTTACAAAGCAAACTACGGAGTACCTACCTAGGTATTCAACGTTGTCCAGCGGCACAAGTGCGGCGTCTCGTAGCCTCACGCCTCAACCCTCGGAGATGCATTCTCCTTGCGACTTGACTATGTTTTTTTCTTTCATGTCCCGAGACAACGGTTGATCAGCCCCCTTGGAATGCTCAAGACCCTACAACTGTCCATGGGCACAACGACATTGAGTCGAAATCCAAGACACCAGACATCTCCTTCCAACTTGCTCAAGGCAGCAAAGGACGTCCTGAGGCACCCACGCAAGAAAGCAGCCTGTTGTCCAGTGTCAAGTGCATCCTCACCCCGCTTTGGTTAGCGGCGTCTATCCCTTCACGATGCGCTAGTCTTATTTTAGTTTGGCGCATCTGCCCTTGTCTACGACCTGGCTTGCTGGTCCCTCATACCCTGGCAAACCTGGCGAACGGCAACTTTTAGTCTCCCGCTCTCCACAAATTTTTCGCTTGTCTGCTTGGCTCCTGAATGAGTGCGGAACGAGAACCATGACAACTTGACAAGACCAAAAGTATTGACCAGAAACCACCAATGGCCTCGTGCTGGCTGTTTTTTTATACCCTACGCCCCGCTTGAAGCGACGATGCGTGGCATGACGGTTGGACGATTATCGAAACAGCGTGATTGCCTCATGGTGGATGCTTGGGTGGCAGTCCTGCTTTGTGCTAATCACAAAGACCATATTTGCCCCGAATCAGAGTCTTGCAGACACAGGTCGTTTATCAGAAATGCTCGGCACCTTGATATCATGCCACCTGTTTGCTCCTCGCTTTGGGCATCACCATCATGTCCGGCGTGGTAAGTTCGTCAATAAGTACAAAGTCAAACAAACGTGCACAGAGAGCTTGGCTCTTTTGGTTATGCCAATTCACACTGACTGCGTCTCCAGCAAAGACCCTCAGTAGGATCGATCATGTGAGGAGCCCTCGCCAGAATGGCCATGCAACAAAAGACGTGGAATCCGGCCATGCCACGATGTCCAACTGCAGCTATGCAGGCGATTCAAGCTAGACATTAATCAATGTTGCTACATGTTCTAGGCCAGTTTGATGCCAGGTCCCTGGCGAGATGCAAATACCAAAAAAAAAAAACATATACCAAGCCCTCAGACTTGCAGTTGTTCGTGCCGTCCAGCAGCAAGTATCTCAGGTCTCCGTCTGGCCATCTGCATTCATCCAAAGGCTCACATTCGGTTACGGGTACATCCATGAGACCCGCCAAGCAACCAGGAGCCATGACTTTATCAGGAACCGCTGGCTGTGTGGCTGGCTGTGGAGCTGGCGATGAGTTCCGAGAGAGGGCAAGTTCATCATCCAGTACTCGCATGCAATGTGACACCACCGTCCTATTGCACCTGCAGCAGGCGCTTTCTTCCTGCATGTCGTTATTGGTCGTTGATTGATGGGTGCCGTCCTGCAATCCTACCTCGCGGGCTAATCCATCCAGTGAGCCGAATGGCCACTTCGCCATCATCGCAAGATGCGGCGTGTTTCCTTGGCCCCACACACGATGATATGTTCATCCTCATTCTCTATTCTCACTATACCGGGGAAGAAAAAGGAAATGGGAGACATCACATCCATCAAGGGAGTCTCGGTGACATGCTCTTACATCATCGCTCTTTTCCGCGATCTACCCGTGGCTGCTTCACTTTTGCAAACACGCGGTTTATCCCGATTTCTCGCTCAGATTCTGAGACCAATGGCTTCGGACTGGCACAACCAGGGCTATTTGGGGCTGTTCGAGGTGTATCATTTGAGACCTTCCCATCCAGCATCACGCACGTTCTGGAATTCTGATCGCTGCGACGGCGCCAACGAAAGCCGCCAACACAAAACAAAACAGATGAAGGAAAAAGAAAGGGTTCTCTTGCGTCTTGGCCTGGCCCCTGCCATGCACAAACCGGATGGTATGCTTCTTCCATGTCATCATGTGTTCTGAGCACTTCGAGCTAGACACGAGATTTTTTGCCATGCCATCATTTTGGAATGCCACTGTTCGCATGTCACCACCTGAATTGGCTCTTGGGGATCTTACTTGATTTGACTTGGTCCTGACCCTTTCCTGTATCTGCGTTGATATCCAGCCACACCAGTCTTTCCCCAAACTTGTCTTTGCCGTAACCCACAACGGGTACCCCATGGTGGTCCAGGCCGTGGTGTGGCTGCCACTGCATACACTAGGCCACCTTGGTCCACACCTCTTCGTTTGATGAGGCAAATCAAAGACGCCATCTCGCAAATGCAAAGTTCGCCCTCCAGTTCACTAGCCGCCACCTGACCACACTTGCAATCCCCTCCGACGATGATTGCTCCCACCATCCTCTCTTTCGGCCGTGGGAGCAGCCGGAGGTGCAAATCTTGCAAATCTTGGTAGATTTGGCCATTGGTTGGTTGGTCACGGAATTGCGCATGTCAATCATCTCCTCGATGAGTGTGTGGCAGAAAGGATGGACGCAATATATCGAATCTCTGAACTACCGAGGCGTGCCCTCATACTGCACGTACCTGTAGGGATGGTTTCTTTTTCCCCTGCTGACATGGATAGACGGCATGTATTTTTGATTCAGATTCATGTTTTCTTCTTTCAAATTTTGACAGGAAGCAAAACATGCCAGATTAAAGTACACGCTATTCCTGAGTTGCTATTCCCAACTATCGACGGCGACGCGTGGGCTGAGCGGGAAACCCTCAGTGGGGCTAAGAAGTAAGTCACAGCAGGACATGAACACACACCTGCACCTCATGCAGGGTAGCAGCATAGTGCCGTCAGCTACCTTGGTAGCTATACCTGAAGTATCGAAAAGTCGACGGTTTTGTCTCGTTGGGGGAAGCCATACATTGTGGCAATGGATATTTTCAGCTCCTGGGCCAATTAGTGTGCCAATATATCGCCCAAAAAGACTGTTCAGCAAGCCATGATTGCCATATCGGTGTTGTCGGGCTGTTTGTTACCGAGATTGTGGTTGGTACCTCACACTCCACTAAACGGCAAAGAAGAGAGCTAGCAAGGACCAGAGCATGCTGGCCAGTGATGGAAATTCAGAGATGGACCTTGAAGACTCAAATGCGTTGTCCAGTGTTCATCATCGTTGTCTGAGGTCAACAAGTGGCCAATCATGATGCTGGGTTAGGGTCCCCTGTTGGATGGGATTGCGCGGAGGGGAAGGCAAGACAGGCAGGAGCGGTTAGGAAAATTCAAAACACCAGACATGGACTGGAAAATCTTGGGTGGTGACATCTGGTGGACATGGCCAGAGCATTCTAACTCAACTGGTTGCCAGCAATCGATTTGGGACAGGATTGACCACAGTGCCACCCATACCACACCAGACATGGACACCTGCCGTTGCAAGGGATAGACGGCACTCAATCCAGCGCCAGTCTGCACGCATGTACTTGACTGTATTGCACCAGACTCGACACAACTGCGACCAGGCCAGACCAGACACCTGCAGGGAACTGGCGCGAAGCCAGGTGGACTTTTAGCTTGTCGATTTCCTCTACTTTTCAACTTTTTCTTCGGGGATCTCTTGTTTGGCTACTGACCAGAAAGCACCCGATTCCCACTGATATCAATCAAATTCAACCAGACAGAAAAGGGGGCTTCTTCATTGAGCTGACATGGGACCCAAAAGCAGAAGACGAGATGGGTCAAGGGCATGTCGCATGTGGGGCATGGCATCTTCACACCAGATTGACATCAATCGTCGAGTCCCAGCCATGTTGGATGTCGCAAGCAAGGTCAAGCAGGGGATACCCTGTGCTGGACAGGCTTGAGTGAGATCTGCTGGTTCGAAAGCAGCCACTGAACATCATTTTGTTATCTCAGGAGGGCATTTGGCGCCTCCAGTCGCTTGTTGCTATGTACTAATCAAGAGACAAGACACCATTGACGTTTTGGCATCGTTGCTGACAGGACAGGGCAGTGCCTAAAACAACTTGGGTGGCGGTTGACCATGGCTGACAAAGCTCAGATCATCAACCGGCAGACATTTGGCTTGTGGACGTACGGAGATCGACTCGACTCAACATTGAAGCAGACTGAACCAGACGGGTCAACGTCTTGTTTGTTTTGTTTTGCTGGAGCTCTTGTTTCTCTTGAGCAAACCATTCCACAACACTCACTCACTGATTAATTTTTGCGCAATCGTTTCGATTTCAGCTTGCAAACTTGGCGCCTGCCACTATTGCACCAGAAAAGATCAATCTGACAAGGCTGAGGAGGGAGGTCTGGTCCGAGCTTCCCAGAACGGGAGGCTGCCACACCCCTGCATGCGCTCCTCTGCTTATCCTGGAGAACCAATCTCCCAGCATCGTGCTTGATACGAGACACTGATGCTAATGCTGCATCGATAGTTTGCACATGGAATCAAATGTCTTCATCGTGAACATCGCACGTCAAACAAAACAACTCTCACGACCGCCACAACTGCGATAGGGTTTCATTCGGGGCCGCTGATGGGCCGACTCGAAAAAGCCCGGCGTTCATGTTGTGTTGCAGCAGCACCAAGCACGAGATGCGACACCCTGCCAAGGACCACGGACATGCACCACATCATCACACACAAAAGGATTCGTTTGCTTTGTGTAACGAACCAACCGAAGAATTTTCTCGTCAAAGAATCGTCTCCTTTGGGACCGCATGTCACAAGCCACGAGCCGACGCCCGATGCTTTTGCGACCAAGCATCGTACCCAGATGAACGGAATGGCCGAGGCAGCTATCGGATTGGCTGACAGCAGACAACCAGCCTTTCAAGATGGTTGCAAGCCGGGCGGCGAGATGAGGCGCCTCCTGGGACTTTGAAAGTTCTTAGTTGGTTGCGACTCCAAAAGCGACTGGCGATATGCCTTTCATTGGACGAGCTTGTTTATTGAGGACCAACAGACCACATATTAGTCCCAGCTTTGTGGAATGCTCACCTGCAGTGTTCGGATGGCTTTTGACGGCGCAGTAACAATTTTTCTCCAACGTCGGCCTTGCTCAGATGATTGGCGACACCCAAGAATAGAGCAAATCATGAGCCGAAATGAGGGAGCCACTGCAACAGTTCCTCCAATTCATAGCCTCACTCACCTAGGTCATGGGGCGAGGCTCACAGCTCAGGTGAGGACCACAGACCGAGACTTCCGGGAAGTGGTGGTGGTTGAAACCTTCAACCATCACTAGGGTGTCGGAGCATCATCAAAGTCTCTGATTTCCACGGCAGTGTCGGCAGCCCGAGGCTGATACAAATAAAACATTGAAAAGTACAGCCTGAGCGTGAGCCGAGCCTTGTCCATTCCGGTGTCGTACTAAATATGGCAGCATCATGTGTTAACTCAACGCCCATTAGGGTTCTGGTTACTAGCCAGCCTCGTTGCTGACCGGGGGGAGGGGTGGAAGTTGCCAGTGTGAGATTTTGCATTCCGTGCTGCTCAACAGGCACTCCAATCAGGTGAGAGTGGACACGCGGTTGTCCAGCTTCAGCCTTGCATCGAAGCCTGAGACTGGATTGCTAATCCTCTACAGCGCAATCAATTTATGTGATCAGCGTCCAGAGTGTGTCAAGTTCAACATCAGCGCTAATGCTGACCAGCGTGTATCACGTCATTCGTGAGCGGACAAAAGAAAAGAATACAATGCACGGCATTCACGGCTCATCTATGGCTTTTAATGTCTCCATGTGGTGGGTTTATTGAGAATGACGATTTGATCAGGATCCATGGAAGCTGTTTGCTCATCAAAAAGACTGTGCCATTTACGGGACCTACCGTACCGTGCATGCAGACTCCCGTTTCAAAACACAAGGTCCAAGAACTACCTGGTTTGCAACCGTTTGACAATGAGGAACTCATCGGCCAGTCAACCTCTCTACTCACTCTCGCATTGTGGATTGCACACGTTATGGAGTAGAATGCAGGAACGCACAACGGTGCATAAAACTTTAATAAGACATCATTCACGTCCGCCGTGTCTTGGGCGAGACCTCCCAGAATGACCAAACTGTCTAATGGCCTTGATGGATAGCTGCGGCTGGTTTCGGCTTGCCATGTTTCCGGGCATCATGTCTTGGCAATGAAATGTCAGAGTCCCAGTTTTCGGAGATACGATGGTATTATTATGATTATTTTCCCACGACCCTTGCTGAGAAAATTTTTCTTTTCAATGTTTTTAATTTTTGAAAATTTTTCATTGTGGTGTTTGTCTCGTTTTGCTAACCGTGCTGCCGTACCCCGAGAACTCCACTGAAGGGAGACACAAAATTTTACTCGATCACCATCACAGACACCGATTGCCAAGAGATGCTCCTTTGCTTCCCCTGGTGGTGAGAGGGTCTGCAAACTCTGTCTGATGGAGACGTGGGATCGAAGTTAGGGAGAAGCCCCTGTACTGTACGGAATAGCGCAAGGTAATATTAGCAACAGGCTGAAATTGACAGCTAACCAGACACCTCGTCCCACAAAGAACATTGAAACCCCAGACTAGCTCCGCAGCTTTCCCCAGAAGCCGTCCGTGGCTAGTTCGTCCACCATGCACACGTCACAGCAAAGGACTGACTCCATCCAGTGCAACGACGGGTGGGAGTCCCCCCTGGTATCATTCAGGAGCAACGGCTGGACGAAGCGGTTAGAAGACGCACAAAACGAGCACAAATTAAAGCCTTCTTGGTCGTCACAAACTGGCATGTCAAGATGTGTCTGGGATCAGGGTTCAAGGCTGCACGGTAGTGGGAGATGTACGAGCAAAACCACCGATTTGCCTAGCCAAGCGCTTGCCCAAGCTAGGTCAACCGTCCGAAGTCCGACCTTGGCTCGAGCGCGAGACAACGCCGCACAGAGGAAAAAGGGATCAAAAAATCGAAAGCAGACGATTCACCGGAAGGGAAGCGAATATGAAAGACGGTGGCCCTTCGGCTCGGATCAACAGATGCATCGAGGGGGGGTTTGCCTCTCGTGAAAAAAAAAAAAGGCGCGAATGTTGGCCCGAGTATCACGATGATCTGTCCGACTCCAGATTCAGTCGGGCTGACCGAGGGAAAGTTCCTCGGTAACTTGCAGTCCCCAGAGATGACCATGAATTTGTGCTCCATCAACAACAAAGACACAGGTAACGGTCCATGGTACTCGGTAGGTTGAGCGGATATATTGTACTACGTTGTTCTTTTGTTTCACTCTGCGCAGTGGCACCGACCAAACCACAATGAGCTCCGCATACAATGGCGAGAAATTTTCAGTTTCATAATCTGGGCAGATGGACGAGGCGGCAGGTATTGCACATTTCTACATTCGATACAGTGCAGTTGTGAATAATTGTACTTGGCACGCACCATGCACACACAGGGTGCAAAGTCGCGAGCCAGCGCCGGTACCAGCCTCAGAAAACGATGCCTCTGATACTCCGTACTCCGTGCAGAATACGGACTACCTACCGCCGTCACCAGAAGGCACAAAAGCCTGCATACATGGGTCTGGTAGGCGAAATTGATGCTGTGTGGTTGCCTCGTTAAGCGGTCGCTTCCAAGGCTGCCTTGCCTGTCTTGCCTTTGGCGACTGAGCCAGTTCGCCAGGTTCGCAGATGTCCAAGACAACAAATTACGGTAATCACCCTGAAGAAAAATGCCACAACGTTTTTTAGCCTGTCCTGCAATCCGTACTGTATGTCGACCTCCTTCTGCCGCAAGAATTGCAGACTAGGCAAATTATCAGGAGGCGTCAATCTTGTTTCGAGCGTGTTCACGTTTCTTTTTTCTGCCTTTGCCGGCGTAACTAGCTTGTGCCTTGCATAACGTCTTCAACATTGGTCAATTAGCCAACATCGTGGATGGTCAGGCCACTATTTATTTATTTATTTATTTATGTACGGAGTATCTGTCAATGGTTTTCTGCTTTACGGCATGCCGGGGTTTGATTGGTGGTTGCGAGTGTTGTTGTTCGGTAGACTCTGCCGTCCGAGAGATGATGAACAGAAACAGCAGATTGACTTTCTGCCTTGTTTTCGAGTGGTATGACCATGCATTGCGCCAAAGATTGAGTCGTACAAGGTCATGAACGCGGCCGTCGATGCACTCATTTCAAAGCCAATGGTCTGGATTGGATTGGATTGGATGGGGATGCTCTGCTCTGCTGTGCTGTGCTGTGCTGTGCTGTGCAAGTGAGTTCTCATTTCAAGTCGAACCTCGCTCTCTGGCTAATGTCAAAATCAGGAGGTGTCTTCACGGAGCACGTCAGTATGTTGTGATACCGTGATGTGCCAAGGTCTCGAGCTCAATCAACCCAAGTCTTGTCATAAAGGCATTGTGCCTCTTTTACCCCAGCTCATGAGCAACCTGAGAGGACGGCGCTGCATGAAGTCTCCTTATTTTATTTCACCCCCCTGTCCAGACTACCAAGTTATTCAAGTCACAGCAGTGCATAGGTGGCTGCCGATTTGACCTCCCTGTCTGTGCGAACGACGATCTTTCTGGGGCAGCCGGGTCTCCTGAATAACCCTGGTGATGGCTCGGTCGGTGGCAGCCCGCACGTACATGCGCAACCGTGTACTCTGCCTGTACGGAGCATGGTACTTTTTCTCTTCATGTGCAATCTCCAAAAAAAAAAAAAGAAGACGAATGCAACTCGGCAATGAGGCAAGGGACCCTGTCGACAAGGACAAGTGCATTTCGGCTGGTTGAGACGAGACGCAGGCAGCATCATCTGCCCCAGGACGATTTGCCAAAATAGCCTGCAACACCACGAGAAGCCAAGCTTAAGTTGGAAAGGCTGGTAGATTGGCAGTCTTGGCCGTTAGTCAATGTCGACTCTGCCAGCTCGAGGATGACGCCAAGCGCCATTCAACCATTGCAATACCATACCATGCCGTGCCATGCCGTGGTATGCCATGCCAAGCACCAGACTCTTGTCAACTCTCACATTGCAGCATGTCATGTTGGGAAGTGATAGATCATAAAGTCGAACTTGTTCCCCGCATTTTTAGACGCTGGAAAGCGTGGCAATGGATCATTTAACCCTCCATGTCTTTTTCCACTCTCCCCCTCCTCCATGCTAGAGCCCATGCCATGCCATGCCGTGGGCGGGCTCCAGCATGCTCTCCACCAGACAAGACGAGAGAGGGGAAATAATATCAAACAAACATGGAGGTCTGGTTGGACTCGTGTTACGAACTGCTGGCATCCGGACCCTCCACTGGTTGATTCTGCCGCCGATTGATTTGATTTGGTGGCCGCTCCGCATTTTCGCAAAATTGGGATGCCACTGCAGGTTCTCCTACACGATCCCTGTTTCTATGACTGGCAAGAATTGATTCCCCAGTGTGGAGGTGGACTCGACCAGACAGTTTGAAGCCCGGGGTCGTCTGGTTGCGGGCGCAAGAGCACGACCTAGGGGTAAGAGTAAAATAGCGCTGGCGTCTCACAGCATGCCATCCCCATCCCATCCGTCTGCACGAGACGATGGCTGGGAGAAAGCAACCAGGAGGCTGCAACGCCTGGGCTGGGAGGGCGTCTGACGGGCGTGTCTGGGATGTCTTGTGTGTTTTGATTCATTTTATGCATGTAACTGCCCTGTACATGCAATTTGTTCTCCCTGTGTGCTCCGTACAAGGCGTTGGATGGCGATGGCGGCAAGTTGGCATTGTGAGGCGACGTTCGAGATGCAAAATACGGAGCCTACTCCGGCCATGGTTTCTTTTGACAAAGCTAATTCGGAGCAACAGATTCCCAATGGATTGGACTCGACTCGACTCAACTCAATTGACAAAACATCCAATGCCGGACAATCATGTCAGACACACAACACTCGAGCTGAGCCTAGTCCAGTCCTGTCCACCGTCTGCTAAAAAAGCCCGTCCGTTTTGTATCCACAAGCGAGGATCGAGCCGTTCCTCCCGTCCCTCCAGTCTCATATGGGTGCCATTGCCATTGCCATTGCCATAGCCATTTGGTGGAGAGACAAATGCAATAGTCACAACTAGTGCTCCTTGCACATACTGCACAAGCGTTTGTGTTTATTCTCCCATTGCCCCGGGAATTAATAAATGCCCGTACATACACGTACTTCAGCTGGCCATCCCGCCAATTCACTAGGCAGCATTCAAATTCCCAGAACCTGCATAATGACATGGTGGGCTTCCATGACAAGTCCAGACCACAATCGACTGTCTCGCTGAACCAATGCCACTCCTTTCGTATCGTGAAGCCTGGCAAATAGGCGAAAATATCCCTTTGCCGCACAGCTCCTCGTGATGAGCCATCGTTTTGTCAGCGTAAGCACAATTTCGGTGTTTTTCTGCAATTTTTTTTTTCACTGCGTCATTTTGTGCGGACAGACCAGTTGCTGCGCTGGGCGTACGGCGTTTTGGCTTGGCTTGGATGTTGGTCTATGTAGCAAGTATGTATGTATGTTGTAGGCATGTCCGGTGGCTTTGCCTTTGTGGGGTGCGTTTGGTGGCTGCGCCGACGATGTGTTTCAGTTGGGGCGTTTGTGATTTTTGATATTCATCGGACTGTGACTGTGTCTGTGACTGTGAGTCGGACTGAAGATTGTCCCCGGTGGAGGATTGATGTGAGGTAGGTGTTTGTGTCCGTGCTGGTGATGAGTTTGTTGGCTGGATGACACTGGCATTTGTGCGTTGCTGCCTTGATGGGCTAGTGTAGGGTATGATGGGCTGCTGTGTGATGGCTTTGTATGAGATGGAAGATTGGTGTTTTGTGTAAGGCAGGCTTGATTGATATGATAGCTGGCTACGGGTCAGTTTGATGGATGAGGTATTGTTAATTAGCTGTACTGTGGTATACACTGTGTAGTTTATGAATGGTATGACTGACGACACACGTTTCATGGCATATCAACTCACATTTACTTTGTAAACTACATGACAAGATGGCTCAATACCAACATGAGACTACTTGGTCTACAGTAACAACTCATTCTCTGCAATTGCTCTATTTACTGCTCCGCTATAGCATTAAGATCATCTACTGGAGCTGAGTTAACGAGATAACCCACAAATACTCAAGTCAAACACTCCAAGTAACAAAAGCACAACCAACGGTGCTGGCATCTTCTCCTCTTGACGCTGCCGATATCATGAGCAACACATCTCACCGCAGCAGTTCCATTCCAACCGCCAAGCAGCACCCGTCATAATCCAAGCTGAACCAGAAAGCTCCATGCTCAACCATAAGGCACCTCTATCAACAAACTCTACACTCCCCCATCGCACATCATACATCCAGCACCTACTCACTTCATAACAACCGCCTCATTCACAATCCCCTCCTCAAAACTAACATACCCCCTCCCCTTCACAAACGTCGCCAGCCAAGGCCCCCCCTCCCCATCCACCAACTCCCGATAAAACTCCCCATGAGCACCCCCATCAATATCCCCATACACCGGGCTCCCATCATCCCTCCTCTCGTCCGCATAGTAAAACCTACATAAATCAGCACCCGCCCAACAAACCCCCCCAATCAACGTACCTGTACCCCTTGTGCTTATACTGCTCCGCCAGATAATGCATCAAATGCGCGGCGCCTGCCTTTCCAACGCCGTGACTTAGCAATGGCCGCGCGACCATCAAGTTCAGCTTATTCCCGGTGTATATGAACGTGTTTGCTGCGCCGGGGAGGGCCGCGAAGGACTGTATGGCGAGGTGGGCGGCGATATGGGCCGATATGATGTTTACGTTGTTGTCGGACTGGAAGGATGAGATTTGGTCTTGCAGCGTTTGGGATTGGGTGGTTGTGTTGGCGGATGCTGCAGTTGTTAGTGTTGTTGAGGAGGAAGATAGGAGATTTACCGTTGTAGATGACCACGCTGGGAGGGCCTAGTTGGTGTATGACCTTGGAGAAGATGGGCTGGATGGAAGTTGGGTCTGAGAGGTCTGCTTGGATGGAGAGGTAGGGCTTTGTGGTGTCGTGGTTTTTGGTTGTGCGGGAGACGGTGGCGATGGTGTAGCCTTTTTGGGTGAGGGTGTTGGCGATGGCGGTGCCGACGTTGGGGCCGTAGCCGAAGATGATGGCGACTTTGGGGGACATGGTTTGAATGAGATGAAGATGATTGCTTTGAGGTGGAAGGACGGAAGAGCAGATAATTTAATATATAGGGGAGTGGTGAAGTTGAGTTGTTGTTGAATCGTGTAAGCTGATTGGTGGGTGGTGGGTCTGTTAGCGTCGGAAATAGTTGCAACAACTCTTGTAAGCATCACGACCACAACTACATGAGTCCACGGAAGCATTCTTGCAGGTCCCAAGTCTAGTTTAGAAGAAGTTAATTAGTAAGTTTCTTAGTATAATGTTTACAAATCGCAGTCGCCCTCATGATGCTCCATGCTACCCAGCCAAAAGGTTATAAACCCCCACCAGTCAACATCCAACACCATCTCATCACTCCAACATAGCACCTCACTCCAAACACAATCCAACATGCCCTTCACAAACCTCATCATCGCCGGCTCATCCGGCCTCATAGCCAACCACCTCATCCCCGCCCTCCTCCGCAACCCAACCTTCACCATCACCATCCTCACCCGCGCCAACACCACCAACCCACCGTCCTCCATCCCCGGCGCAAAAGTCATCCCCATCAACTACAACGACCACTCCTCCCTCGTCAAAGCCATCACCGGCGCCGACGCCATCATCTCCCTCCTCTCCGGCACATCCTCCAAAGACATCGACCTGAAGCTCCTGCTCGCCGCGCAGGAAGCCCGCGTGCGCCGCATCTTCCCCTCCGAATACACCCTCGACGTCCTGCACCCGGACGCCGTATCCCTCCTCTCCGACCCGAAGCACTGGCCGCAGCCGGCGTCTGCCGTTGTAACTGCCCGGACGTTCGCGGCCCTCGCGCAGGACGGCCCCACGAGCTACACTACCATTGTGCCTTCAGCGTTTATCGACGGCTGGCTACGCGGGGACTTTGGGCTGTTTGACCCGAAGAATCGGGGGGTGACGCTGATTGATGGCGGGGAGGAGTACTTCACGGGTTGTTCGATGGGGTTTCTGGCGGAGGCGATTGTGGCGGTTTTGAAGATGGATGAGGAGAGGACGAGGAATAGGAGGGTTTGTGTGGCGGAGGTGAGGACCACGATGGGGGAGATTGCGCGTATGTATGAGGATGTTATGGGAGAGGAGGTTGAGAGGGTGGGTGTGTCTTCGGGGGAGCTTGTTGAGCGGAGGGATGAGCTTCTTAAGATGGGGGATTTGGTCGGTGCTGCGTTTGTGGGGGTACAGATTGGGGCGTTTAATGGTGGGGGAGCTGGGGATTTGAAAGATGGGATGGAGTTTGATGGGGATGGGGGTTTGAGTGTGCAGAGGAGGAGTTTGAGGGAGTTGGTGGTTGAGGCTGTTGGTATGGGAGGTTGATCTGTGGTTTGGGTGTTGTGGTTGACCTTGTGATGTTTGCAAGGGACTGACCATTGTGGTGAGAGAACTCTAGTAATATAGCCCAATCAACTAGTTCGGTTAGAATGTATAGTGACTATGCTGCATGAGTTGGTACAGATTAATGGAGAGTGATGTCGTCGCAATTATCCTCGATTACATGAACCGTGCTGTTGGACTGCATAGCGAAGGAGATGGAGTTATCATGGCATCAAACTCCCATACCACTCAACGTACCGCACATTGCAAGTGAATATATGGCAATCATAAGTAGCTTTCTCAATTATAGTCTAAACGTGCAAGTTCGCAGCCATTCACGACGGCTGCCCCAATACCCAAGTATCAAGGTCTCCCAAGCATCACATATTGGGAACATCAAAGCCAGAGTTGTCCTTGTACCAGGAAGCACCCGAAACTACTACACCACAAAGCAAGCACAGTTCGACCCATCTAATACACTTGTACATAGAACCAGGTACAGCCCTTGTCCTGCCGTCGCTACGAGCCCTTCATGATACTCATGCTACACCCCTTCCAGCTGCACCACAAACACCCCCGGGCTAACTCTCACAAATCAAACACTCAATCACATCATAGCCGCTATCCAGCCGACTTGCGGGGTATCAGAAACCTCCCCGGAGGCCTGCAGCATCCAAGGACAATCTCATCGCCTGTTTTGGTTCGCAGCGCTATCGTGACAGTGTATGAACGTCTCATTGGCGCTTTGGTTGCATATCGGTATCGCTCCTGTAGTAGAGTCCCGAATGGGATGGGATGTGCATGACCTACGTATCGAGGGGTTCGGCTCTCAAGTTGGTGTAGTGGGTTGGTGATTCATCGGGGAGCCAATTCTGTACATGGCGGAAGGTAATATGAGCTGTTCAGAGCTGTACGTGAATCATTGACCGAGGAGACGCAGTGCTCGTGGCGCTTCGCATCCATGGTTCGGTTTGCAAGTATTACTGCGGAAGGGTTCCAACTGTCAGGATTCACTAGAGAAAGTGACAGGAACAGCAGGACATCTAGTCCAAGAATCCTGATTCCATCCAGGATCGTCCATCACGGTCAACGTCCCAAGGCAACACCTTGCCACAATGAGAACCACGATGAACCATACCACCACCCTGAGATCCAGCTAGTATACTAGCGCAATCTCAAATCAACATTCAAGTTCATCTGAACTTCCAAGTGAAACGGCAAGGCATGCCATCTCACCACCATAATTCATCCGACTCCGCCCGCGGCCCAACGGGATCGTCCAAGCCGGAGATGAAACACCATCAGAATTTCATGTGCCTTGCTTACACTTTCTGCACACGCCTCCTGGATATGTGCGTTTGCTGAAGGCGCCGGTTTTTATGCAGCCACTTCCAAGCGAGCCGGTTCACGTATTACAACACGCAGGGACCAAACCCGCCACTCAGAGCCGCTGTGCCGTGTCTACAATTCTGAGAGGGGGTGGTTGAGGCACTACATTATACATATCGGAGGAAAAGGCACGTTTTGTTGGTTGTGACTTACAAAGGGCGAACCAGTCGCCTCGTTTTCCCAAGTAAATCGTCGCAAAGATCATGGCGGATACCCCAGACGGATCAAACAGAGTTTGCATAGGGGAGTGGCCAAAAGCTAAAGCCTATGTACGTCGTTCAATTGGGGTTTTGAATGTGATACTCTCGGTTAACACGTGTCTGCTATCTCTTTTTCATCGTCATTGTGAAGCCCGCGCTTGTAAATTGTCAGGGTCACTGTAGGGATGTACCCCGGACTTGTATCAGCAGCAAACTTCGAATCGAGGTGTCAAACTCCTCAGCCTCCATTCGCCTGACATGCTGTAAAATAGGTCAAGACACGGCACCTTGCAGGGCGAAGATGACGAGAAGCTATCCGAGGTTCCACTTTCACCGGCTCCGAGACTCTGTCGAGCCGACATGTGTGTTCGTCTTTGTGACTTCTCTTCCAGGATGCGGCGTCGTTCCAAAGCGGTTAGAATACCTTGCAAGGTGCCAGCCAGGCGTGAGTTGCTAGGCTGGGAGATGAATGTTGTAAATGTGGACGACAGATGTCTGCCATGTTCACATGTTTGCCCCCTGTTGTGTAGGCAGTGCCGGAGGTGTTATCAGCCACTCTGTTAATCCAGACCATACCTGGATGCATCAAGGACGCATTGAAGTCATCCCATACAGCTTGTACCTTTGTACAGTTTCGTCATTAAATGCTGCGAAATATTGTCAAATGGTAGACACCCGCGCTGGGGGCAACTTTATGAAAAGGACGATGCTCTCTCTGCAACGTAGGAGTCCAATTACCTGGACGGCGGAGCCAAACGTCAATTATCTGGAACTGCACTTGCAGGATTCTGCCTTCGGCTTGGGTTCAGTAGTTTCCGGTGGGAACCCTTCAATCCAGTCCAGTCCAGCCATAACCAATATCACAACACTCCTAAGCCATGGCGAACAAAATAGGCATTAGCACGAACCCCATGCCAGCTTTCCATCATTTGAGCATTGGCAGCCATCCTGTCTGCAGATTTGCGTTGTCTTTCCTGTCAATCGAGCTACACCACAGTTGCGTCTTGCAATCCAAAGCAATTTCCGAGCTGGGTTGTAACACACACAAGGACATTGACCAGTGGCAAATGACGCCTGTGTTCCCGGTTCGTCAGTCCTGTGAGCCTCGGAACAGAAGCTTTTTTCTCTGTCGTGGTGTTCCAATGACTTTACCATACGAGGTGTAGCGTAGGCTGCTAATGGGCTCCTGCTTCTCGTGATGCTGTTCCTGAATCAGTGGCAATTTTCTTCTTGCGTCATTCAGCTTGGCAGGTTCCAAAAATCAGCAATTTTCCAAGTTGAGGACTTGGGATCTGACATGTGAAAGCGGCTGGTGGGGGCATCATCAGGGTCTGGCTTGTGGATCGGACGGCCCGACCTGACCAGGAAGTCAAGACCAGGGACGTTGTGTATGTTGCTGATCATTCTGAAAGCTCCCAGGTGCTGCCCTGCATGGAGTACATGTGTTGAGAGACTCTGCCCATTCCCTTCCTCATGTGGCCGCCACCATCTCTCATCGGAAACGCAGGCTCATGATGCCGGTCAAGGGGGTATCATGAACCTGCGGAACATGATTCCCATTGGCAAGAAGACAAAGCACAAGCCAAGAAAAGGGACCAGGCTCAAAAGTAGGTGTTCGATTTCGTTTGGGGGCATTTTTCTTTTTTGCCACCCATCCTTGGCATACCCATTGCCGACCGAGGAAGAATATATAGAAATGTTCTAAAATCTGATCTTGATACAGGTGTAGGTAAACAGAAACCCGAGGCTTGTTGAGCACACCTACTTTGCTTTGCATTTTTTATACTGTACTTAGTTAGCAATGTCATAGGAGCATCTATGTGCTTCTCCAAGCGAAGGGGGCTTCTCCTCTCCCCTTATGACCGAGTGCTTTGACTAGCCGCGGCAGTCAACACAAGGTCTTTTTGTTTTTAAACAAGGCGCGTTTCTTGAGGCGGTAGAGCCGATGGACGAACACGCCAGGGCTCACTAGCTCACATAGAAATTGAATTGTGGCACTTGGCGCTTCATTCTACTGCCTTGGCCAATTGGTGGTGCCGACGCCATTTTAATCAATCAAAAAGAAGTGGTTAGATTATCGTGTCTATTCCGAAGTAATATGAAGGAGCCGTGGCTGACCTACCTAAGTAATCAATTCACCTTCACGAACAAGAAACCAGTGGCCAGCGAATCTCGCTTGCTCGAATCAATGCAACTTGGCTTTAACAGCCAACCGGCTACTTTTCGTGATGCCGTTGTCGTCTCATGTGTGGTTTGATGTGAGGTGTTGGTCAGCAATTATCATGCATCATCATTGCGCCAGATTGCGACACGCCTCAAGTCACCGCCCCAATTTGCATCATCTAGTTGCGAATAATAACACATGCTTTGTGCTCCAGAGAAGATGTTGCAGACTCCAGCCAAAAAAGTTACTTTCTTTCCCTTCCTCCCGCAACTTCTTATGGCTTATCGCAATCCATTCGCTCATTCTCTCATTTGCTTGGGTGCTGTGCTTGAGGTGTCAGGCAGATAGCTTATACTGAAACCGGTCATGCAAATGTCACTGCAGAGAATATTTTGGTTCACCGCGTGGACAAACATACTCATACTGGGAAGGAGATAGGTGGCAGTGTCCCCTCCATCGATAAGCCATACCAGCCGCAGATAAAGGCGCAAGCGTTTCACGGGTGGGTGCATTGCTGTTCCTATCTGCAGCCAGAGCAGGAGATTCTGATAAGACGCCTTGGGAAATGCTGATCCACTCCCGGACCGACAACTTGTGATGGTCGGCTTTTGAGACGGCAACACATTGTACCTCTAACATGTCTGGCCGTTGAAGCACAATGCGCGCTCAACAATCCCAACGCCCGCATGCGCCTCGGTGAAGGATTGTCGACTCCAGGATGTTTGTTGCTCACACCACCATGGGCTTCCGTAGCCAAGACCACAATAAGTTCGACAGCAGTTCTCAATTCCTTTGCATTGCATGACAGAATAGCCGTACAATGGCAAACAACAGCAAGGGCTCCTCAGGATGACTTCAGAAAGGGTGGCCGGATCAAGATCCCACTTAACCAATGGCTAGGTCGTATTCCAATTGCATGGGCAAAACACACACAATCATGACCGTGGATCACATCTTAATATGTGGCTACCAGCCAACTCATCTTACCACTGATTGCGAGCTTAATCGTCCCAGACGAAACGACAAGGCAGGCTGATTGAGGCGGATCCCACGGAGACATCGTCGATAAGCCTGCCGCCGCATGTTGATACCGGCCAAACCTTGATGGTGGCCTGGCTGCAAGCCGCCCGACGCAGAGAGTTGGCTTGAATGTTGGCTCTATCCATATCGTCATGATGACTTGGTACATTAATTTTTTTGTCTTGTCCTAGTTGTCATATGCTTCTGCGTGGAATTGCATGTCAGTCATGGCTTCGTTTGTGGGAAAAAGCTGTCAATTGCTTGTGATTCCGAATGATGGAAATCCAAATGAAGTCAATTGATTGCCCCGCCGCGGCAGGTAGCTCTCTTCCTCAAACTCCACGCATGCGTGAATCGACAGGCTGGTGATAAAAAAAAGGTCGTGGACCTAGCATGCAGGCAATCCTAATAACAGTGCATTCCGTAGAACTCCGTGGGGCGTTTGCCAATGGTGTAATTAGACCGCATCGGTGGGAACTTTTCCACGCAAGCACGTTGCTGATACGGCGTGCTGTGGCGGTTGGTCAGGGATGTATCTCAACAACAGGGAGGATTTTCACATGCCAAACCAGACAACCACCACGTCTGCGTAGTACGAACCAAGCCCAGAGCATCACCAACACTGGTGAGCCATCAGAGGTGCAACTGGCCAAGTCTGGTATGGCACGGTGGGAGGGGCCAGAGTGGCTGAAGAAGTAATGGCCAATTGTGTCGTGGACCTGAAAGCCGGTCTGGATCACCCAGCGGGCGACGATAGCATGCGGCAACCAGCGCGTAGCTCATCCGGAGCAATTGCAGTCGAGAGTCGTGGGCAGCCCAGGATTTACAGTGCTGTACAGGACCGTAACTGTTAGTCAAGGGTTGCTGAGGTGGATATGTGGCGTTGGCAACACATCGAGCCGCTTGATAAACTTGGTGTTTTTGTCGACAAGAACAGAATCAACTTGAGGGAAAAGAGGAGACCCGCCTTTGGCTTGGGCCCACATTTGCTGCCACACCCTGGTCCTGCCTTGTCTGCCGCCTGCCCCATGTCCAGGTCGCTCCTTCCTTTTCTTTGGCTGTTCTCGAGACCAGAGCTAGCATCTGCAGCTTGCTTGCCTTGTCTGGGTCACTTTCACATGTTCGCCGCACCACCCTCACCTCACTCAGCCCAACGCCAGGTTTTCTTGTGCAGACAATTCCTCGCTCTGGCCACCGGACGACGGATTGTGCATGAGACCTCTGTGGTGTGTGTAGAGGTCTGGCACCGGCTTCTGATAAGTGTCCTGGCCCACGTCAGTTTCAAGTGGGTGGCGTTTCCAATCGAAACCAGTCCTTTTTAACCATCGACTGTCCCCTTCCTACCAGAAGAGTTGAACCCTTCTTTCTTCCATCATCTCCTTCAAATCGAATATTCAAGCCGCTGTTCGTTGAACGAGCCTCACTTTCTCACCTTCGCCCCTATCATCTACAGCGCCGCCATCACAGCACCCAACTCATCCGCGATGACTGTCCCTCAGGTCAACGGCGATGTTTCGCCCCGTCCCAACTCTGCTTTCCTCCAGGTATGTGACGCACTCCATGTGACGCACTCCACCACCTCTCTTGTCATGGCGATGCTAACAAATGTGGTCTATGTAGCACCTCCTCAACTATCCCCTGATTAGCGACGGCATCCACACCGTCAAGTCCAACGAGTACGCTCAGCGCTCCATCAAGCTCGGTGACTCCGCCTATCAGACCTTCGCTGCTCCCGTCCTTCCTTGGTTCGCAAAGCCCTACGAGTATGTTTCGCCCTATGTCGCTCGTGCCGATTCCCTGGGCGACAAGACTCTCGACCGCATCGACGAGCGCTTCCCCATCGTCAAGAAGCCCACCAGCGACCTGTACAACGACACTCGCAGCCTAATCCTGTTGCCTTACAACAAGGGCATCGAGGGTCGCGACCATGTCTTCGAGGTCTACGCCAGCGAAGCCAAGAAGATTGAGCAGAAGGGCCTGGTCGGCCAGGGCAAGGCTGTCGTCTCTACTGCCTTCGTTGTTAGCAATGAGACTCTGGGCTGGCTGAGCAGCCTTCTGGCCGCCAAGAAGGCTGAGGCTACCACCGCTGTCAAGGAGAAGGTCAACCAGTAAACGACTCTTCCACAAATCACATACACGAAACAACTACACCATTCGGAGCACTTAAACGACCACTTCTACTGTTGTATGTATTGGGTTGACCTTAATTTCTACTTGGGCGGGTAAAATTTGTATCTTGTTCATGTTGGCGTTTTTTGAATGTTGCTAGCTGTACCGTCGTAATGTCCGTCAGGGGGATGTTGCGACGGGGCAGCCATGCACAATTTGGCGGTGGAATCATTATACCTCGGAATTGCTGGGCATAGCTATTTGCATTTTTTGTATCAACTCATTTCTCCTTTGTTTTCTTCTTCGAAATCTTACATTTGCAGCTCCACTCAGGTTGCGTGGCGATACACATTGAGAGTTTGTGCAAGTGCAAGGTTCCAGTCACTTCTTCCAGAACTACAAAGTACACTCGGTCTTGCTTTTTATACAATGATGAAATGTATTACTCGACTGGGTACAAAAAAACATACATTCCTTTCTTTGCAAAGCAAACGAGGGGCATAGAAAAGGATGGATTGCTTAGCATAGGGACATGTCATCCTTTTTTTTGTTTTGGAACGGCCGCTAATGATTTTTTACAAAAAGAGCGAAAGAATAACAAATGGAAAACACTTTAATAGACTACTTTACTAAATTGTCATGTGTCTTTTGCCCTTGACCATGGACTCGTCTTGTGAGTTGTGACTCGTCCCATGGAATGTCTCACTTGTCTGAGCAACCAAAAAAAATCATCCGCACATGCCACTCACTCAATTCACATGTGAAAGCAATCCACTTCCCTGGCCGCAATCCATCATTCTTTTTTGGGCCCTGCGCCGCAACAGACCCGGTCTCCGATCCGGGAATTCGGGTTCCGTATTATTTTGCATGGACCAGGCGCATGGATTATGGACATCCTGGCAGAATGTCGAGTTTGCTTGGCGATACGGAGAAATGTCGCCGCCTGATCATACGCATCGCATCTAGCAAAGAGTGCGTCGACACAAATTAGGTACCTTGGAATCAAGAAACGCAGGTTGCGACACTTTGAGCTTTGAAACATGTATTTCTTAATTTTTACAGTACTTAATCCTTCATCCGCATTTTTGAACACATATGCACAATCGTGATGCTGCAACATGTTTCTGTTTCTGCCTGATTCGATTTCCATCATTTCGTGAATACCCTATACCACCTGCGTAGCCGTATTGAAACGAAGACTTTCGCCATGAGTCCTCCGCGCGAGATATATTCACCATATAGTAGAATGTAATGCAGGAGTAAATGCATTCTAGTTTGCCTGTGTCGCGGGTGTTACCTCGACGGGCTTAATCCACCTGCAAATTTAGGATGTCACATCAATTTCTCCTTTGTGCGAACAAGCTGTGAACAAATGCTAGCTTGCTGCCACTACAACTACAGTGCCGCCCTCCAATATGACCCCAAGGCAAAATTATGTATGCAAAGTAAATCATAGCACGCAATCGATATGTGTAGACGAACCAGGTTCATTGCGCATCGCCAGTATCCTCCATCTCGATTCGTCACGACCAGACAACATCAGAAAGTTTGCTGGTTATTCAGGTCGCAGCAGCATCGGTACGTACCCGCCCCACTTTCCCACCTGTTCTTCACTCATTCTCTCTCAGCTCAGTCACCACTTACACAGCTTGACAAGCTGCTCAGATGCTGATGTAAAAGTTACTAATGCCGCAGAATCACACCAACCAATCACAACCACCCAATTGTCCCTCCCGCTCCAATGACGTGCCTCAACACCAGTTACGCCAATATGGTAAGCATTACAGAGCTTCCCAAGCTGCCCTGCGAACGAAGCTCAAAAAAAGAAGAGGGGAGTAATCGTATTACATCCGCCCATTCTTAAGCATCATAAATCCCATCATTAATCCAAAGTCAACATCAAATTCTCTCACCTTCTGGATCCAACTACAATGACCTAAACCCCAATCAACCATCTATAAATTACCCACGCCACTCCCACCTCCAAACCGATGAAGTATTTCCGGGACACCATCATCACCACAATAATCATCGCCCTCATATCCACACTCATCAAATACACCAACCTCATAAAAATCTCCAAACCAACACCACAAACGCAACCGTTCTATACACCACCTTCTACACACCTCCTCACAACAGAAATGTCCGTCCCCCGCGCCATCCGCAAGGCCTTCCTTGCCGTGGAACAATCCGAAGGCGCAGGCGCCCGCGTCCGCAGATCCATCGGAACACCCCAGCTGCGCAACTTCTCCCCCTTCCTCATGCTGGACCATTTCTCCGTATCTCCCGGCGCAGGATTCCCAGACCACCCGCACAGGGGCCAGGAAACGATCACATACCTGCTCGAGGGGGCCACCGACCATGAGGACTTTGCGGGCAACAAGGGCACATTGTACCCCGGTGATCTGCAGTTCATGACGGCGGGGCGAGGAATCGTACACGCAGAGATGCCGCGCAAGACGGAGGACGGGAAGCCAAATGTCGGGCTGCAATTATGGGTCGATCTTCCCGAGAAGCTCAAGTCTTGCGAGCCGCGGTATCGGGACCTCCGCGCCAACGAGATTCCAACTGTGGATGTGGATGACGGCAAGGCGACGATAAAGGTTATTTCCGGCCAAAGTCATGGCATCGATTCGGTCAAGGATCTGGCTTACACGCCCGTATGGATCTTGGACGTGATTCTTCGTCCAGGAGCCAAGGTCACGCAGCCGTTGCCCAAGGGCTGGAACGCATTCTCGTATGTCCTCGAGGGAAGTGCTTGGTACGGTAAAGGTGACGACCGCACAAAAATTGAACAGTTCCACAATGTTGTATTTGAGCAAGACGGCGATGTGGTTCACGTCGAGACTGATGCTGATGCGACAAAGGATACCCGGCTTGGTACGTACCCTATTTCACTGCAACTCGACCCGTAACTGGGAGAGCATTTATACTAACTTGTTTGATAGTCATTATTGCTGGTACCCCTCTTGACCAACAAGTCGTACAATATGGCCCATTTGTCCTCAATTCAAAAGAGGGCGTATACCAGGCACTGTACGACTACCAGACCTTTTCCAATGGCTTTGAAAGAGCAAAGGATTGGAAAAGCGAGATTGGAAAGCCCATGATGGGTTGACGCTGAATCGGAACATGCCATGGAAGAAATGACGGGGCATACCGCCTTGACGTTATGAGTTTGAGCTGATGGGCTCATAAAAATGTATAATGAATTCTGTACACTAGATTAGCCATTCAATGTTATGAATACGAGTTCAAGTGTTTTGTCCCAACTCTCCAACTTAGACTGTGATCAGCATTGCTGAACCCTCGGGAAGCAATCTCACACAATCATAGCTATCATGTTTCTTGTAAATGAGACGTCCCTACACTTGCACCACAACATGATTCATCATTTAAGCGAAGCCCAAAGTTGTAATTCCAAAAAATTATTGATTAATGTAGTATCTTAAGGAGAGCAAGAATGCCAGACCCCTGGAGAACTAGGCCAGATTGCCGGGGTATCATGAAAACCGCCACAGGCTAGCCACAATTCCGGGGTCACAGAAGTAACCACGCCCTGACGAGACCTCTTTTATACCGAATTTTCTTTTCTTCATAAAACACGTTGCAAACCAGATTTCACCTCAACCTGCTCAATTCATCATCAACATTATAAAAGGGACAGATAAACCATATGCCTCATTAACCCCTTGGTAACCGACCCTAAGATAACTCGTTGCCAGTCCAATCCTTTTGACAAGATCAATTAGGGAACATGTGCCGCGCTAACAGAGATTGTGACATGGCTTGAGCATCAAGTATAAACGGGTATTATGTATCAAAAATGTGCAACGTAGAACATCAAAAAAGGTTGACTGAACAGATTTCCGTCTTAGATGAGGAGAGCAGCAAGACCGGCGGCGGCAAGGATGCCAGGGGCGGCAGTCATCTGGGCCTGGTTACGACAGTTAGCTTTAAGTAGGCATCAAGACAACCGCATTGCATCAACTTACAGCAAGGCCCTTGCTTGTGGTAGTGGTAGCACCGCCGCTTCCAGTAGTCTGAGAACCAGAACCTCCAGTAGTCTGAGTAGAACCGGAGCCACCAGTTTCAGTGCCAGAGCCTCCAGTGGAAGTCTCAGAGCCAGAGCCGGTCTGGGTAGCACCAGAGCTCTCGGTGCCAGTGGGATTGCTCATCATAGTGGAGAGAGTCGTAACGACTTGAGAGCCGTTGGTGGTGTAGGTAACAACCGAGCCGCCAGAACCACCGCTGCCTCCGGTAATGGTAGAGGTAGCAACCGGAGTGGTAACGACCTTGCCATCCGTGCCAGTGGCCGTGCTGTAGATGGTGGTGACATGAGCGCCGCTGCCACCATCACCAGTGTGAGTAGCACCGCTGTTACCACCGGTCTGAGACGAACCACCGTTGCCACCAGTCTGGCTAGCGCCACCGCTTCCGCCGTTTCCACCAGTAACCTCGACACCGGCGCCCTTGCAAACTTGCATGCCATACTCGACGACCTTGTTGGCATCCTGTTGGCTGCAGATGGCGTGTGAACAGTCACGGAGACCGTACATGAAGTTAGGGTTGGCGCAGAGGCACTTCAAGTCGCTCTGCTTGCAGCCGAGCTCCTGAGCCTTACCAGCGGCCATCATGTTATTGGCGCAGGTTTGCTGTGATGGTTGAGTTAGCCGTTGGTAGTCATAATAACGTAGGGACGAAGACTTACACCACATTGAGCAAGGGCGGCAACATCTTGAGCAACAGCAGCTGCGGCAAGAGAGAGAATGACGACTGCGGACTTCATCTTTGCGGTGTTGGAATGGTTTTTGACTGGAGAACTGGCCGCTTTATTAGCTATCAGCTACTTATACCATGGTAAAACAATGTGTCATGATGATTCCGACGTGCAAACGTCATTGGCATTCCACAACGTGCTTGTCGTGGGTGGTCGTTTATAGTGGGTGCGAATGACTGAGATGTTGACGCCAAACCACTGAATTCCCAGAGACAAACTTGTCCCGCCATCTAAGCTGATGATGTCGGTCCAAATGTATCATGTGCAAAGCATTTCAGAAGCAGGCCATGAGCGACGACTCTGCACCGTGAGCAGACACATTGGGGACATCTTGACGAGAAGCACCAGGTGTGCGAGAAACCCTTCGGTCCTTGCTGAGTACATGATCATGCTGGCTCAGATCGATGTCGTCCTTTCATGGCCTGGTGATTCCTTGCACGGGGACCGTTGATTGAGGCCAGGGAGAAAAGCAGGAAATGGATCATGCCAATTGCGACAAGAGGGCAATAGCAACGTGAGGAATGGGTCCCAAGGTAGGGCAGAAGAGATCAGGAAGACGAGAGAAGTTTTGGAACGTATTGGCTTACCCGTTGATAGTAGACTTGGAGAGAGATGAGTCTCGTTGACAAGGTAGTGCTTGAGGCTGAAGAACGAAGCGAGATCAGAGAGGAGTGAGGAAGAAAAGAAGAAAGCAAGGTCGGAACGGAGGAGGGCGAGAAGCGGCTTTATGATGTGGACGAGGGTGCTCAAGTGTGATTAAATGATTCTAGCTGTGAAAAGCAAGCACCAGTTGACGGGAGAGACGGCAGGCAGGAACAGATGGCCGGCAGCTGTGTGCCACCTGCTCGACATCTGGAGCTACTTTGACCGAGCAACTCCAGTCTAGTCATCTTTCCAAGGTCCAGCAAGCTCCCAATTGGGGGACGGAGTACCCGACCTTGTCGCTGGCACCAGAAACCAGACACCAGACACCAGACACCAGACAGCTCGACCTCGACCTCCATTCTTTCATCATCATCTCCCTGGGTTGTATTAGAAGGGAGCCACCGGGCAGGCCAGACCGCTTACACCGTCCCAGCCCAGCTCGACTCGACGAACATGGACCCGACATGACATGGAGCTGGCAACTCAAGGCAATACCTGGTGCAGCTGGCTGGCGCAAAGTGGGTGGGGCCACATTGAATGGCCAGGTACCGACGGCGTATGTACCGATCTAGATCCCGGTAACTTTCCACCAGAAGTCAGTTGAAATGTTGGAGTTTGCTTGCTTGGGGGTCAAGGTCTGGTCAGGCCTGGCCCTGGTCCTGGCCCTAGGCCCAACTCTCTCGAGCCATCTCAGCTAGCTTCAATCGGGACCCCACCGCCACATACGCTTCTCAATCACTGTCACACACATCCACGCCCATGACTTCATCCAGAATGCCAGGGCGAGTTGGTCGCAAGATCAAACAAGTATTATTTAGGGAACGAGACAATCCCAACTGCCTATGAGGACGAGAGCCTTGACAATCCACAAGATCGGAGGAAATCCACATCACGAAGGTGTTCATGATACGATACAGTTGGTTACAAGAGCTAATTACGTCTCCCGTGGGTATCAGTGGCAAACGGGACAGGCAATTGACCGCAAGCTCAACAGCTTGGACCCGGATCCTCGCCTCCAGCTGCATGTTTGGTGATCGGGTAGCACGTACCACCAGATACGGACTTGACACTTGAGTTTCCAAAGTTCGGGCCAACGACTCCCGCAATCAGAAAAGTGCATCGTGCACAGTAGCGAACGGGCCCCTCTTATCCCAAGTTTGGCGTCGCCGAGTGACCAGGAGTATGTTCACGACTCCTAGGTTGAGGAGACACCGCGAGAACCGCCGACGAAGTTATTCCCTTGATTGTTGTCTTACGTCACTTGCGGCGAATCGTTCGAAACCAACGTTTGAATTTCGAAGTCAAATCAAGCAGATACCCAATTACGAATTGGCCGGCCCATCCCTAAATTAGCCACTGTTTACCTACCGCCAGCGCGTCAGAGCCCGGTGTCTTGCCTATTTTATTTTTTCATGGGGCAAGTTGATTGTGCAGGGCGAGGAGCCGGGAAAGCAGCGAAGTCTTCCCCACGATGCCTGTACCGACTGTGCGGTTATCCCTTGAAGAGCATGGGCACATCATTTCATCGCCCGCGAGATTCGCGGTTTCAGACACAGGTCGTTTGCTACGTACTCCAAACGGAGAATCCTGGTCCTATCGACTCCTGTCAAGACTGCCACTTGCCTCCACGCTCTGGTCGCCATCCACCACATCAACCAACAACAATAACTCTGTCATTCATATTTCGAGCAGAGTCAATGCCCAGATGGGATACTAGACGGAGTTGGACCACGAGGACGCAATTTCATCTGGCGCAGGGAAGCAAGACACGGCAGACGCAGGGCACACAAGTGGAAGCACCTGGGTGTCGACGGTCACTAAACTGGCAAGACTGGTTCCGCACGGGAAATGAGGTGTGAAGTCATTGCACACTCAGTAAGATGATGCCAAGCCTCGATCGATTGTGGGCAATCTGGTGGATCATCCATCCACAGCTAGCTTGTTTTCCCCAGCGCGCCTCTTCGCAGCCTGGTTCAGCTGTGATACACATCGACCTCCCTTATTGATGCAAGTTTGACATCTTTTGGGACCAACCAGACCCAAATCAAAATGGCTCATCTCACCAGACTTACTACCTAGGTAATTATCCCCCGCAAAGGGAACATTTGAAAGCTTCTTGCTACGCCACAATAGCCACACACGAATCGTTCCTTGGGAGGCTCAACTGCATTTACCACGGTGTCACAGTGACCAAAAACTACAACGAACATAGTTAATATTCCTAATAGCGCTGATAGGAATTAAACCTAACCTCCGTTATGTCCCAGAAGATCTCGACCGCAACTACCGCGCATGTATATGCCCCTACGCGCCAATGCACCACACGGCCGAAAGCTGTCTACATCTAGACCTTGCTTACAAGAGAAGACATACTGAAGACACATCTAGGCCCTGATTCGCAGAAAAGAAAGTTCAGATTCAGGCTCTTGAAGAGGGTGACTTGTAAAAGTTGTAACTTCTGGGCCATTATCACAAACGAAGAGACTGATAGCGCTCAGGTGCCGTTGGGAATATTGAATCAAATCCAACATCCATTTTAGCCAAGACGCTCACAGTGCCCGAGCAGGGTTTGCCTGGCATCTGACAAGAGCCGTAAGAAATACTGACTGTCACATATGATGAACTGTTTTCAGTGTTTAAAACCAGCGATTCACGCCGAACGAGATCAGAATGAAAATAAAGTCCCCTCACACCATAACAGAGAGACCACCTGTGCGAGGTACGGCTGCTAGACGCTGGATGATAATCCGCGCTTGAGGAAACGAGAATGGAGATTCGGGCAGAACCAGACCCAAAGGAGCATGACTTCTGTAGGGGATGTCTAGGACTCGATGATCATGATGATCAAGCTGGTAGATGCGCTGGGTTGGCTATAGCGCTACTACCGTACGACAAGCGAAATGTTTGATCATGGTCCCACCGTCGATGAAGACCGGCCATTGCTGCACGCCACAGCAGATGATCGACGCTGCATTTGCAGAGTGACCGTACTACTAAATACCACTGCAATGGGCTGTTGGACTGTAAATATTGAAGCAGGCGCGGGGAGGTGGCTGGCAAGATGACTGACAGCACCGCTAACCGCCTCTCACCATCATGGCTTTATGAGAATTCGTCTGGTTATTCACCTTGATTTGCTTGAGGACACATTGTACCCGCTGTTCTGTGGCTGCCTTGGCGACGTCCCGTTCTCGAGACTGACCGACGTTTATCATATTCATGGCAAAATCAACAAAGAAATGAGCGTTGGTCTTGCCATGTCGGGTTCCGGTGCATTTTCATCAAGAGACTCTGTTCGCATTTCTATGACCAAGCCAGACAGCAAATGGATGGGTGTCGAAATTGGCCCCCGCCAGGCGCCTGGGCTTCGAGCCGATCGACACAACCCTCCAGACCCAGACACAGTGCATATTGATCTCATCCAATCTGAACAACCCCAGAGGCCAGGGGGGAGCCCTCTCTGAACCACGTCTGTGGCAGCAAAACAAAACTATAGCAAAGACCAGCAATTCTTATTGGCCAATGGATCATGGACAAAGTTTGAGCTTTTCATTGTGATTGTGGGCTGGGCCACTTGGTTTAATTCTTGTCTCGAACAGCTACATCCGGCGCAAATGCTGGACTTCACGGCTTGGTGCTCACGACGATCAATGATACTACTGACATTGGCCCATCTGTTCCAGTCATCAATTATCAGGCTCCTGTACTAATTGCCACCAATCCGTCAGCCATGGAAGGTCCTCTTTCGTCAACGATACTGTTGAGCTCGCGGAGCTCAAGCCAGGGGAGGAGACGCACCAGCCTCACCCAGATGTCGGTAGCTCATGAACCGAACCAGGGTCTACCGTCTATTGACCCCATGTCGAGCTGGAACGCAATGGCCACTTCCATCGCTAGTGTCAGCCGGTGGAGGCCTTCTTGCAGGAGTCATTCAGGTCTGGTGTTTCTGGGAATCAGCTCCTCCACAGTTGGGCACTGACTGGTGACTGGGGGATTCACCCAACATTGAACCATCAACTCTAGCCATTTCATCAGCTTCTGGTGCATTATCTGCATTTTGAACGCAGTCCAAAGTCGTAACCTGGGCATTTACTGGCCTTGGTAAAGAGCTGAATATCCTTGACATGGCACCGGGCCAAAACGGAGCCAAGTGATGAAGAGCTCAATTGCGATGACGGGTGTCGTCAACAAGGCCGTACATGTAGCATGGCCACGAGCGCCTTGATACCAAAGGACACGAGCTTGCTGCCATGACAACTGGTCTTGCGCGGTCTTCAACACCAGCCCTATGCATTCAAATGTCAACTTACCACCTGCGTCGTGGGCTTGTATTCCAGAATCGTCAAGACTTCAAGGTTCATGTCGACATATCAACGGTGCCTGCCGCATCCATATCCTCGCCTTTATCCTGGACAGCAACCACTATTCGGCAACAACACCGAGAAGCTCCATGTCGCTTCCTATCCATGCCCTGTTTCCTGTGCGTGTATCAAGGCAAACCGGCGGCCGCAACCAATTTCTCGGCACCACCACGCAACGCCTGCAAACACCTCCATGTCACTCGACAACACAGCACAAACGCCGTGAATTGACAGCCACGTAGCATCGACACGATTTCACCAGCATCACCAGCCTCAAACCGGTACCAACGACCAAAGTACCAAACCAACCTCATGCACCCGTGCATCCAGCGGCCCGCCAGCCGCCCAATGCCATCCCGTCGTGCAGCACATGCATGACCCGACCCAAGCCTCAATCTCAACTCGAACTTGAGCAAGAATATTCCCGACTCTAGCAGGCCAAACAGGCAGTCAATCTAGCTTCCAACCAGCCTCACCTGCCAAAACCCAGGCAACGCCGTAGGCACTAATAACACGGCCACATCGACGACGTCATCGTCTTCATCCCAGCCACCATGCAAGCCCACCGCCTTTCAAACGATATCGGGTATCTCCATTCGGAAGCTTTTTGCCGCGACAGCTTCATGAAGCCATCTGAATTGCAAGCTCATCTATTCCATCGAAGACTGCAGAAACCCCCATTACCACACCACGTATGACAAGTAAGCGAGCCCTCGCAACGTCAGGTCGTACACACTGTTTGTGTACGGAGGACATGTCTCGTATCCAATTTATTTGCTGTTACTCCGCTCGCCGTGTCTCACCTCCTTCCTCCCTGGTACATGTACTTTTATCCCATGACGTTTGTCTCGCGTTTGTCTTGGTGTGATGTAATACAGACCAGCTAGCAGATCAGCTCACTGCACGACACGATTCTACGTGTAAACATGATACGCATGTCCTCGCGGTAACACAGCATAACCATTCTCGACAACATCATTTTCGTAAAATTCATTATTGGCGCAACACTGATATATCTAGAAACGCGCCTCGAGCCGTCTCTCTAAAAATGATACAAACAATGATCAAGTTAAAATAAAATCAAATGCAGACCCTAACGAGAACCCATGACTTTCAACTATACATAATATCTTTCCCCGTGACTGTGTGCAAAAAGTAAAGAGCACGCTTGCACTCCTTTATAAACCAATCGACGTGATGCCCAGGAAAAACAACAAAACAAGTATTATCCGATATCAGCCTATCCGTCCCGTTATTCCCAACTCGTCAACAATTCGTAATACACTCATCCCTTGAGGGAACACATGTTTCTTTAATCATCAATTTAACCACTGCACATGACGCAGGCTTCGGGGTTCTCAATGCTGCCTGTTATCATACAGTTAGCAAAGTTGTTATACGGTTCGACTGTCTTTTGACTAGACACTTACAAGCCAGAACAGCCTCAGAGTAGATATCCCGCTCACGATCGCCGCTGTCGTCACCATCTTCAGACTGACCAGCACGCTTCGTACCGGGTTCAGTCAGCTCCTCGTCTTGGACGCCGTCTGCAGGCTCTGTGGGCAGGACCTTGGGGCTGTCGCCATCATCGACATCCGCCTTCATGATGGCAGGCTTGCTGGGTGAAGCAATGGGCCGAGAGGCAGCCGCTGGTGGGGGAGTGGTGCTAGGAGTAGGGATGCCGTTGGAGCTGACAGACTTGTTTCCCTCCTCGGCCTTGAGGTGGGCGGAACGAGGAACAGCGGTCACGGAAGTCATGAAGCTAGTGCCTGCAGGAGCAGTTCGCTTCTTGGGAAGTCTCTCCTTGCCAACGTTGGCATCGGCAATCTTGAGGGCCTCCTGGTCAACGGTAAACTGGATAGGAGCGGCAGCAGCCTGCGTACGCAGGTAGTACATGCCAGTCTTGAGACCCAGCTTCCAGCCGGCAAAGTGCATGCTGGTAATCTTGCCCATGGAAGGGTCCTTCATGTGAATGTTGAGAGACTGAGACTGGTCAATGAAGGCGCCGCGGTCGGCAGCCATCTGGACAACCTGGCGTTGAGAAATCTCCCAGACAGTCTTATAGAGAGCCTTGATGTCGGCGGGGATGTTGGGGATGTTTTGAATGGAACCATTCTCAGCAATGATTCGGTTCTTCATGGCATCAGACCAAAGACCCATGTCGACGAGGTCCTTCAACAACCAGGGGTTGACGACCTGGAACTCACCGGCCAAGACACGTCGCTGGTAAATGTTGGAAGTGTAAGGCTCGAAGCACTCGTTGTTACCCAGGATCTGAGATGTGCTGGCAGTGGGCATAGGGGCCAAGAGCAACGAGTTGCGGATACCGTGCTCCTTGACCTGCTCCTTGAGGCTGTCCCACTCCCAAAGGTCGCTGGGCTTGACGTTCCACATATCGAACTGAAGAATGCCCTCAGAGGCAGGAGATCCCTTGAAGGTAGAGTAAGGACCTTGCTCCTTGGCCAGCTGGACTGAGGCAGTCAAAGCTGCGTGATAGACGGTCTCGAAGATCTGCTTGTTCAACTCACGAGCCTCAGGAGACTCGAAGGGCATACGAAGAGCAAGGAAAGCATCGGCAAGACCCTGGACACCTACACCAATAGGTCGATGGCGCATGTTGCTGTTGCGAGCTTCCACGACAGGGTAGTGGTTGACATCAATAATCTTGTTGAGATTGCGAACGACAACTTGAGTGACTTCGTGAAGTTTCTTAAAGTCATATCGACCCTCATTGTAGTCAACAAAAGCTGGCAGAGCAAGAGATGCCAGGTTGCACACAGCGACCTCATCAGGAGCAGAGTACTCGATAATCTCAGTGCAAAGGTTTGAGCTGCGGATGGTACCCAGGTTCTTCTGGTTGCTCTTCCTGTTGCAGGCATCCTTGTATAGCATGAAAGGGTTGCCAGTCTCAGTTTGAGCTTCGAGGATAGAGTACCAGAGCTTCTGGGCGCGGATAGTCTTGCGGCCCTTACCCTCACGTTCATACTTTTCGTACAAAGCCTCGAATTCCTCGCCGTAGCAGTCGGCAAGGCCAGGGCATTCATTGGGGCACATGAGGGTCCAGTCACCGTTCTTCTCGACACGCTTCATGAACAGATCAGGGATCCAGAGGGCAAGGAAAAGATCACGAGCACGGACTTCCTCCTTGCCGTGGTTCTTTCTCAAATCAAGGAACTCAAAGACATCGGCGTGCCAGGGCTCCAGGTAGATCGCAAAAGCACCAGGACGCTTGTTGCCACCCTGGTCAACATATCTGGCGGTGTTGTTGAAGACACGCAGCATGGGGATGACACCGTTCGAGGTACCGTTGGTACCAGCAATATAGGAACCAGTGGCACGGATGCGGTGGACGTTGAGACCAATACCACCAGCCATCTTGGAGATCATGGCACAGGTCTTGAGAGTGTCGTAGATGCCCTCAATGCTGTCGTCCTTCATGTCGACCAGGAAACAAGAAGAGAGCTGAGCCTGGGGAGTACCAGCATTGAAGAGTGTGGGAGAGGCGTGGGTGAAGAATTTGCTGGACATGAGATTGTAGGTTTCGATGACACGCTCAATGTTGTCTCCCCAGATACCAACAGCAACACGCATAATCATGTGCTGGGGTCGCTCGACAATCTTGCCATTGAGCTTGAGGAGATATGACCGCTCCAAGGTCTTGAAGCCAAAGTACTGATAGTTGAAGTCTCTGTCGTAGACAATGGCAGAGTCGAGCTCCTCTTTGTGTTTCATTACACACTCGTATGTGTCTTTGGAGATCATGGGCGAGGCACGATCGTTCTTGGGGTTGACGTAGTGGTACAGATCGCTGACAACAGAAGACCATTGCTTCTTGGTCTGCTTGTGCAAGTTGGAAACGGCGATACGAGCTGCCAAGATGGCGTAGTCGGGGTGGGTGACGGTCATGTACGCAGCGGTTTCAGCGGCCTGCAATGTGCGTTAGTGCAAAGTCTTTCGTCAGGTAGAGTTGAAGTCTGGTTGCTTACAAGATCGTCTAGTTGGACAGTGGTCACACCACCATAGACACCAGAGATAACCTTCTGGGTGATGGCAACAGGATCAACATGCTCGGTATCCAGGCCATAACACAACCTGGAGACACGAGCAGTGATCTTGTCGAATTGGACGCGCTCTTGGCGACCATCTGCAAACAAATTAGCCCAGTGATTCTTTGGGAGGTATCAATTGGCAACGCAAAGGAAGAATAATACGTACCGCGCTTTCTGACGAACATGTTGACGAGGCCCCAAGGGTGGCGGGCAACAATGTGAATGCAAAGGGGTATAAAAGCAAAGTTAACTGCACGTGTCTACCAGAGCACAAGCAGCTGCCACAATCCACAAGAGCAGAGAAGATTTGGAACAAGAAAATGTCGTCGACTACCCACAGGTTGGTTTGTGTAGAGAAAAGTCGAGAGAAAGAGATGCGTAAAGTGAGCAGAAGGACGTGGAAAGCCTTCTTAAGTGCGGCGCGTGTTTTTGCAGAGCACGCGTTACGCAGCTAGCGCGACAACAACGGCCGTGAACCTGGACATGGAGCCCATTAAACCGAGCCCCACTGTTTCGCACTGCTCTGCACGCACTGGACCTGACGGCTGCCTTCAATGTCAGCTTCAGCCAAGTCGCCCGAAACAAGGGCGATTTCTGTGCCAATCACGGCGTGAATGAGCCCCCTCGTTTCCCTAGTTACGCCGTCGATGGATCAAAAGATGGACGCAGTAATTATTGACGAGATGTTGATCCGAGTTCCAGTTGCAAATTTCGGAGCTGCGGTGCTTTCGGCTCGGACCAGAACGTTTGAAATTTGATGGTTTTGTTTGTTCACGAATCCACTTTCGCGGGGCACTGTGCATGAGCGCGCACCCCTGCCCATGTAGCCTCTTTACGGGCTCTCGTTGGCGCGGAGTCACGTGAATTGCCTATTATTAATGGGCATTTTTTGGCCTCCAAAATCCCGCCAAGTCAGGTGACTGCAGCTTTTCAGGGCCCCCACCATGCTCCGAACGAGTCTAGTTAGCTGCCAGGCACGCCTTGGCCAGAGTGAGAAGTGGCCGACTGAGTCTCTCATCGACTTTTGAAGACCCAATGAGCATTGTGTATCAAGAAATTGTCGTGACTCTTCACTGTGACTCAACCACAGACGAGGCTACCGAATAGGGCTTAAAACCCCTTCTCAATGATTTTGAGACGACTTCAAAATATAGTTCCCTTTCCTAACAGACAATCACGTCATTTCATACGTTTTGCCACAATGGCTGCTCAAGTTTCGGGGACGATCCCCAACGGCACCTACAAGCCCAGATACGTCGATGTAAGTCACCACAACCTACATAAAACACCCACCATCTCACACCCCCAAATACACCGTATACTAACCTCCAACAAGATTGGCACCAATCTATCCGACCCCATCTTCAGAGGCAGATACCACGGCCACCAAAAACACCCCGACGACCTCGCAGGCGTCATCCACCGCGCCAACCAAGTAGGATGCACGAAACTCATCATCACAGGCTCAGACTTCAAAAGCTCCCACGACGCCCTAAAACTAGCAGAAGAATACCGTGCGTACCCCCCTCCGTCTTCACAACCCATCTAACACCCCCTAGCGGGAACATGCTACGCAACAGTCGGCATCCACCCATGCAGCAGCGCTATATTCGGCGCCGCAGACCTCAAGAAGAAGCAATCCGAACACTCTACCCCGTGTGAAAAGGACCCCTACGCACCCATGTCGGAACAGCATCTCCCTGATCCAGCACGATCAGCAGACGCCATCTCAAGATTTACTACTCTTGTGGCGGAGGCGAGATCCGCTAGTCATCCGTACATGGTGGCGATGGGGGAATTCGGCCTCGACTACGACCGTTTGAACTACTGCAATCGTGTTATTCAACGGCATTCGTTTGAGGCGCAGCTCAAGGTTGCGGCTTCGCTGCAGCCGCAGTTACCGCTGTTTCTGCACTCGAGAGCCGCACACGGTGACTTTGTAGCCCTTTTGAAGGGTGCGTTTGGGGATAAGTTGGAGAAGCTGGAGAGGGGGGGCGTGGTGCATAGCTTCACGGGGACGATGGAGGAGATGAATGAGCTGATGGACCTGGGACTGTACATTGGCATCAATGGGTGTAGTTTCAAGACGTCGGAGAATTGTGAGGTTGTCAAGGCGGTTCGCCTGGACAGACTGATGATTGAGACGGACGGGCCGTGGTGTGAAGTCCGCCCCAGCCACGAGGGGTACAAGTACTTGATACAGAAGAAGGAAGAGGCACAGACACCTATTCAGAATGGAGCGACGCCGGATGCTGCGCCGGCACAAAAGCAGACACAGCCCAAGAAGCAAAAGAATCAAAAGAAGGAACCTGAAGTACCGGATAGATTTAAAGTGGTCAAGAAGGAAAAGTGGGAAGAAGGGGCCATGGTCAAGGGCAGAAATGAGCCGTGCACAATAGAGCGCGTTGCTCAGGTCATCGCTGCGGTCAAGGGCGTGAGTGTCGAAGAGGTCTGCGAAGCGGCTTGGAGGAATACCATTCACGTGTTTGGACTAGAAGAGACGATTTAGAAGTTTGACGTATATACATGGTGCCGTGATGGCATGCGCATGGGGGGGTATCAACGATAGAAGAAGACTTAAATACACCACTATACCCAGAAATATATCAACAACTCCGCCCATTGCATCATAACCCAGACCCCTTGTGACCCCGTATCAAGCCGTTTTTTACAACGCCAGTCGTGACTCCGTCTTCACCCGTCATCCAGCCTGGCATACGCTCTCCATCTACTATTCCCGCCTCGACTAGTTGTCGTATTCCCGCGAAAACATGTGGCCCCTGAAAGTTTATTCGTATTATGGGCGTCCATCGCGTAGGGTCTGTATCGTCCTCAATATCTTCTTCATTATCGCCCAAGGCTTGCCGTAGCGCCGTGTCGATTTTGCTTTTCCGTCTCTCCGTCTGCCGATTCATCCTGTCATCTTCATCTTCCGAGTCTTGGACAAACAGCCCGTCTATAGTGGGATACGGGTCCTGCATGATGATTTCGAAGCGCTCAATACCCTTGCCGTCAGACACAATGCCCGAGTTGCCAAACCGTGCTTTGGCCACGGTCTTGGCCCTTTTCGCTGCCCGTTCATGTTGTGATAGGGGTCTTGAGCGCTTTTGAGCCGTCTCTGCGTTGGATGACGATTCCCTGGACAGCGGTGGGGTTGGGAGAACTGTGTCCAGAGGCGACTTCTTGTCCTTTTCGTTTGCATAAATACTCCATCCACCTCCTGCGGCGTTACTCCTTCCTGGTCCTCTCTTGTCTAGGAGAGCTTCCAGATTCCTGCTCACCAGACTTGTTGGTTTGAGTGTATATCGCTCCCGAGGCCGGGACAGCGCCTGTGGGACACCGTTTGCTATGAGGCCGTGTAAGCTTTTTGATTCTCCGTGGCTAATGGGACCGGTTGCTTGGGCTCTGGTTATGTACAATGCTGGCGAACCGTCCGGGAAAGCCAAGTATATGGTGCGCGAGGAACTGAAGTTGGTGGTGTTTCCATTTCCCGTTGGGCCGGAAAGGGCTAGGTCGGTGTTATACGGTGACTCAATTACAAAAATGCGCAGGAGTAATAAGGGAAACTTCTTCGGTCTCGAGAAGTGGTAGTGTGCTTTAATATCGGGGAGGACCTGTTCCTGTAGACTCTGCAGAAACGTAGAGGGATGAAATCTCGGCAAGTTGAGACTCTTCTCGTCCACCTTGAGAACTTCATCATCGGCTCCTTTCGTAGGTAGGTGTAAGGGTTGGATCTTGTAGGCGGTCCATTTCTGAGAGGTCGGATGCTCGTCCAGGTAGGCAAAGTCGATCATGGCGAGCTGATACAGCGTCAACCCATGGCGCCAGTCACCCTCTAGTATGCGGCTGACCACGTCGCGCTTAGAGCCTTTTTGTTGTTGCAGGTCCGAGTAGAGATCGTGCAGTTCCTCGACCGACTTGCATGGCGGATAGAGATCCGCTGAGTCGTCGGGTGTGTCGTCATCGTCGGCTCTCGGGGGAGACAGATAGGGCGCGGTGTAGGCCAATGATTGCCCGTCGAGCCAATCGAGGGCCAGCAAGATCAGGGCTTCGCGGGAGAGCCGACTGATGGTTTTGATGACGGCTGTGTTGGAGGATTCGACGCGAAGAGAGGATGGGAGGCGTGACTTGGTTGCTATTGACAGACGGGACATGGCGGCATCGGCGGTGAAGTGTTAGCGTGGCGGAGAAACACGCTGCGTTGGGGAGAGACTTGATATCGAAACCATTAAAAGGGCATTGCCATGGTTTATAGCTTGCAGATGGGCCGTTGTTGGAGTTGGCGCAAAGGGTCAACTGGTGTTGAAGAGTCAAGTCCGGTGCAGACAAGCTGTTGCCCCACTAAACCAAACAAAGCACGCGAGTTGTGGTCGTTGCAACGGTTGGAGTGGGAGACCAGACGCGTCTTGCAACCACCCACATGCAGACACGGTCAGAATCCGATAACCTTCAACTTCAAAACCAACAAAGTATTGAAAATAGGGAAACTGCACCAGTACAATCTAATCATCATGGTAAACGACCGTGGGCTAGTGGCAGGGCGTTTTGCCTTTGAGGTTGCGTCTCTCGAGTCCCTGGCATCATTCACATGCTCACACAGCCAGCCGTAATGTGAGGCAACGAGAATTCGACCAAATACTTTGAAAGGCAGAAAAATGAGTAGCCAGGCCTCAAAGAGATTGCAGTTTTGTCAGCAAGTTAAAATCAGACATTGGTAAAGCACACCTGCCAATATGCGAGAGATGCCTTGGCCTCGCATCGACAACCCGTCCTCATCCTCGTGCAGCACACCAGCCATCAAACGACCACCTAATACATAATCTTGTCGAACTAGCCATGGTAACGGCAAATGAGACAATTGGGCATCTTTGGGAATATGTTGTCGGTGAAGCCGGATAGATTCGATATATGCTTGACTCTACGTTGTAGAATCTTGTCTCGTCGATATTTTGAGGCTTCAATTTCCTGAGTCTATCACGAACTGGCTTTCAAGGAAGATTGGACATGCTTCCCCCTGACTTGATGCCGCAAGTTTATATGTCGTCTCTGCAAAAGTCCAAGTGTCGAACGATCTGGTCTGCGTATTTCCATCACACCATACCACCACTTGCTGTTCAAGCAATCCAAATTGGCCAACATGTATATGTCCGTGGATGTAGCCATCGTACCATGTTTTGCGTGCTCAACATACAATCAGTAGACTCGTCTGTTTCGTCATGGTCTTACACCTCCCTCACACATCCAAAAGTTATCAACATGTTATCCCTCTTCTCTTCAGCAAGGCAGTTAACTCGTTGCCGCATCATCGCCACTCACCACATCTCCAAGTATCTCCTCCAACACTGCCACCAACGTCACAATACTATTATGATCAGCACCCTCAACACCCGCCGAAGTAAACTCCAGGACATCCCCAAACTTGCCCTCACAATCCCAACACGACTCCATGTACCGCCTGCCCACCGCCCCAATCATAGGGTCGTCATCTGCAAAAAGCATCTTCACCCTTATCTTCGGCCCCAGCCCACGACTTCTTTCCCGTGCCGCCAACTCACGCACAAAGACTTCAAAATCTTCGCACACCCCCCAGGTGCCGTCCCCTTCCTTCTTGAGACACTGCCTCACCTCGCTGTTCGAACCGGCCGTGTTCTCGGCGTACATGGCCTCCAGCGACGCATCCAGGATCGTGTCGAGAAAGTCGTTGGAGACGCCGTATGTCTTCTGCCAATGGAGGCGGTTCTGTGACATTTCGGATCGTGACTCTGATGCTGGTGTGCTCTCCGACAGCCATTTCCCGACAAACCCAACGCTGGAGCCGACGGCTGGCACGATTGTAGCCATGGCCTTGATGAGGCTGTTCAAAGAACCAAAAGCAATGTTGGGTACTAGCTGTGCGGCTTGCAACATCTTGACCCCCGAGTGTTTGACGTCTACCCAGGGTGCTGAAACCTGTCAATACAGGCTTCCCTGTTTATGGAGCGGTGATTACGTACCTAGTATAGCGGCATACGGCCTAGTCGGCGAAAGAACGTCTCGGTAACTATATAGTGTGTTAAGTAGGTATATAACTCCCGCGCTGTACGAAATCAACGAGACATGCTGGATGCCAAGGTGTGCCAGCAGCTGTGGTACGAGCTCGACCCAGATACTGACTCTCTTCGTAAGCTTCACATCAGTTGAGTAGCCTATTCCGGGTCTAAATTCCGTGACCTGTTGTCGTTAGAAATCCGCAGCACAGGCTCAAGACATTAGAGGGCAGGACTCGCCGATCGACAGTCAAGACGCGGACGCCCATTCTTTCGCCCACGACGCCCATCAAGGCGCCGTAGAAACGAGACGCAAACATGCCCGGCATGAAGAGTACGACAGGTGGCGCAGTTTCCGCCGTTGGCTGGCAGCCAAGGTCTGAGTATCCTACTTCCAGGGCGTCATGGTCTGCTGTTGCGGGAAGCGTGAACCTTTTGTGGAATTGGGGCTGCTTCAGATACTGCGCGCCTTCTGTGTCTTCTGTGGCTGTGTTTGTGGGCATTATGGTGAAGATAGATAAAGATTAAAGGTAGAGATGGAAGAAAGATGAGAGGGCTCAGAGTATACAGTGAGGGGTTGGCTGCATATATGTAGTTTTGTTGGTCAGCATCACCAGCAGCTTTGAGTGGAATCCGAGTACAAAAGGTTGCATTGCGCCGGTAATAAGAGTGTCAGCGATCGTCTTCTTAACTAGCTCTGGTTAGTGGGATAATCCTTCGAGTCTGCCCAACAAGTGTAAGCACCTCACCGTGTAAAGGGAAGTTATATTCATCTAAATTCTCGTCGTAAGCCGAACTTCCAAAAAGGTGACATAAACCTACATCATACAGCCCGCACCCCATAGAAACCAGTCACTCACACAAGGATCAACGTCTCTGATGTCCAGCCCTGACTCTCGAGATACATACCCGGATTATCGCATTTTCTAGTATCAATCCCATCGCTCACAAACACACCTACCCGCACCCACACGTCTTCACCCTCAACCGAAGCCACCTGAAGAACCAGACCATAGTACATAGTCTTCCTGTCGAACGACAAGTCACTAAACAATGCCAGCAAACAGAACCTTTTATCCTGGAGGCTCAAGGTACCAGAGTACCGCTTTTCCCCGTCCAAGTTAACACCAGGGTTAAATCGAAGTACACTTCTGAAAGTAGTGTCCCCCCGACTTTCACCTGTTCCCTTACACATGGTCGATATGTCCAACTGAGAAGGAGACTCGCAACGGTACACGAGGCCCTTCAGCGCCAGAGAAGCACCCGACACGAGACCAAAAGCATCTGCACCAGGGTCACGAATTATACTGCAGCCCTCAACCTCACAGAAACGGTATTCTTCGAAACAAGCTCTGTCAAAAACCACCGGCCCGTTGTACGACGCCCAAGACCAAGTTGGAGCGACGTATCTCTGCGAACCCCCTTGCTCTTCGCTCGCCTGCCCTGGTACAGCTTTCCAGGCCAGACCAACGAGTAAATCATTGCGCCAAAGACCAGCTACATACGTATCCTCTATATTGCGGAGCTGGAGACCCCGATACATAGCCTGAGCAATTCCCTGCACGGAAGGCAACCGGTCATGAAAGTACGTCAGCTTCCGCCGACTGTACTCCTCAACAGCGCAGTACCATTGCTGGTATTGGTGTCGAGGTCTCATACATTCGTCGCCCTGAGGTGGACGAAAAACAAGCGTCTGAGGAAGTTGGCGGCGGAAGGAGACTAGACAATCTTCACGTAAGCTGTACGACTCGCAGTGGAAATGCATTCTCTCCTTTCCAAACACGAGGAGTCTCCTCGAGAGCTGCTGCTCCTGAAAGGTCCATCCTCGATCTGCCCAGGGGGATGACTCAATTTCTTGTAGAACGTGGTTCTGGGGACTGGGCTGCGGCTCTATGATATATGTGCCTTGGACATCTGGATTCCGAGTTGATTGAAATGGAAGCTTTACACGTGAAGAAGACGCCGAGACTGTTCTGTACTGTAGGAAAGGCTCTTCCGGAGAATTTGATGCGGTTGCAGCGATGGTGCAGAACGCATCGGTGAATAGGTTTGACATCTTGGCCGATTCACGACACCAGTCGTCGGTGTCTCCTTGGATGATGCAAAGGGCGTCTATCCAGAGGTATTTCTTGCCAAGGAGCCACGTAACACGAACGGCATCTTGGAACAGAGGAGGGAGCCTCTCGAAAGGAATGTTTACCTTCCATTGAGCTAGATTCTCTGACGTCGTAGTTAATGGTAACTTTCCGCCCCAGCGGTAAGACAGAGCTATGTACTCGAAGGAGTCGTCGTTGATATCCAGGCCTTCCGCGGGAACTTGTAAAAAAATACCGTCGAAGTTTCCCGGCTCACCGACGTTTAGAAGTCTCGTGGGTGCGGAGTGCTTGCTATGATGGCGGCTTGGAGCGTTTGAGCCGCAGACATCATCGTCAGATCGTTGACATTGACGAAGCCAGGTTTGGACCCTGACTCTATTTGTGGCGCTGAACGCAAAGGATTCAATGGGAAACTCGTAAATTTGCAAGTATTTGCCCACCTTGGTGACTAGTAGGTGTTAGTGGCATGCCCCGAGTATAATTCAAGGTAGCTTACATTCGTTATCAATCTTGACGGAGAAGTTGATATGCGTTTCTGAGAAGTCAAATGGGTCTTCGTCTAACTCCAAAGGGCCTTCCCCGTCAAGACAGCCCGACTTATAGAGCATGTTATGTTGACCCTGTTTGGAAACCTTGGCCGACAGTCTCGCAAGGCCGACCGTGTCCCATGGTGTGTGCGTCACGTTCGTAGCCCATGGACTATCTTCACTTTGATACTGCTTTAAGAAGTAGACAAAACTGATTTGAACTGCTTCATTCTCGGCAAAGTCTGCCCACAACCCGGCGTGTGAGTCCCCTAACGAGCTTGTTGCTGAAGAAGTGCCTTTTGGAGTATGCTCATTGTCAAGTGTGGTGACGCTTAATGTATCCTCCGTTTGGCAATATTGACGTAACGGATTCTCATTATCCCTCAACACGGCATTGGAGGAGCGTGGATTTATAGTTACAGTCCCCAACGTTAGCTTGATCTGCTCAAGCAGCAGACGGCAAAATGCGCAACCATCGTCCGATGATTTCGTCAATTCCGGAAAATCTGGAAACGTGTCTACCCTCGAATACTTCAGGGGTATATGCTTAAAGAACTGCTCCTTCTCATGGGATATACGAGACACTGCGCTGGGCCGAAAAGTTGAGGAGATATACCCGTCTTTCAAACCCAAATCGAGGCACCGAAACAGCAGGGCGGTATTGTCTTCCCATATTTTTTCGACAACTCCGCTTTGAAAGATTGTTTCGTCGTCTAGTAGGAGTCCATGGCATGCGGAGCAGAGGGAGGACATTTCGGATGCTGGGACATCCTGATCAAACGCCATGGTCGGACTCACTAGATAGACAGGGAGGCGAAAGTTGAGGGAGAGTAACCTTTTCGTCCAAAGATGGATTATTGAGGTGTCGGCATGTTCATGCACTCAAGTTAATTGCTTCATGTGTCTGGCGCAGAAGATAAGAGAGAGACTGCAAATGTTGACATGGGTCAACTCAGCTCAGATTCATTCATGGTCTTGCGGGGCGGCAGTACATATAGCCATCAAGCTGGTAATTATTGGTCAAGTCTGGTGTTGTTACGAGTTACGAGTTATGGCTGGCTAGACTCAAATAGCTGATGCAACATGCCTGCATCAAAGCATTCAATTGATGGCATTCACACTGGCAAGAGTTTTGACGTACCAGACGTGCCCATAATAGACAAACAGCCTCTCAACTTTTCGCCCAGATAAGAGATACCGCATATAGCAAAGTGTGCCAGGGTATATTGAGATGTGTTGATGAACATTTGGATTTGGGCAAATACGTTTGGCCATAGACTGTACATATCCTCCAAAAATGGCCAAGCCACCAGAAAATGAAATAATATATTATCAATTATGTAAAGTGACTTTGAAGAAGATGGGCATATAAGTGTCGGCGTGCAGGGGCATCCTTGTCGCAGTGGTGAATAACACCACCTTCAAATTCGAGGCCTCAACACTCCGAGTCTATCACCACTTGCCATCAAAAAGTTGAAAAATGGTGGGAGTATTCACGGCGTGAATTTTAGCCCAAGACTCAAACACTCTTCATTTCTCGCACAAAGCCATGCCCCCCGTCACAAACCACATGCTCAATGCCCGCCGCGAAAAGGACTGCTTCGCCATCACCGCCGAACGTAAATACTACCACGTCGACAACACCTTCATCAGGCGTAGCCTCCGACCCTCCGAATGGCAGCACAGTCCCTTCAATGGCACATTAGTTATCCCTCGCTTCAGCCGTGAGCGCATCTTGAACGAAGCTGCTACGCTGCGCTTTATCGCGGACAAAACGGATATTCATGTTCCAAAATTGCACTGCTGCTTTGAGGATGACGAGGCGGTTTATTTGGTGATGGAGTATATTGAGGGCGTGGATTTGGCTAGTTTGGAAGAGGAGCAGCGCAAGACTGTTGAGGCGGAATTGGAGGGTCATCTCCAGATTTTGAGGAACTTGACGTCTGATACTTGGGGTGGACCGTCTGGACTTGTACGTCTTGATCTCTGAGTTACTTTTCAATACTGATATGTGTTAGGTCGTTCCGCCGTATCGAATTATGAGACGCTCCCCTCGTCCGGAGTGGAAGATGAAAGTGAGGGAGTCAAAGGACCTTGTGTTCTGTCATAACGATTTATCGGCGCATAATGTCATTGTCGATCCTGTGACGTTCAAGGTCAATGCTATTATTGACTGGGAGTATGCTGGCTATTATCCCCAGGAGTTTGAGGGCATGTTTTTTCGTCGACCTGGGCCGTCGGTTGCGATTGGCGAGGAAGTCGATGATGAGGATAAACTATTAGACATGATGCACAAGAATGAGGATAAATGAGTTGAAGTGCTGTTTTATCGCAAGCTTACTCAGCTGCAATAATAAAAGGTGTCCTCCGTCCAAGTCCATTCGTATATGAGGTTCTGTTTCGGCACTGTTGACCTCGAACAGCCAGCAATCCGGCACGAGCTTTACTCTACCTCTTGTAATAGATTCCCAAAATCGTATCCAAATCCCTAGGTACTCGAACAAGCTGATTGACGTGTTACTTGGCCGCAAACCGACTCCTCTTCCGCAACGCCATCCCAAAATACCACAGCACAAATATCCCAATGACACCTCCACAGCTCAGCCCAGCCAACAAACTCACACCCTTCCCAACCCCCAAATTGATAAACAGCGGACGCGAAAAATGAATAGCCGCACATCCCAACGAACTCCTCACAAAGTCATTCGCCGCAAACAAGCTCGCGCTATACTGCGGATAACTCAGCGCCAGATAGATAAACACGACCTGAAACTCGATGAATATGCCAATCACGATAATCGTTATACCAATGGTCGGCACAATCCACGGAATATCGGGACTCGAGTTCCCCGTCCAGCCAAAGACGAACAACCCAATCGGCACGAGGAAACTGGCTGGCAGTCCGGGAACCAGGCGGCGCTCCGGCTCGCCCAGCCCTTGTGTCCGAATACTAGGCTCAAACACTTTCCTAAGATATGTGGCGTATAGAACTATAGATATGGAAACGCCAACGCTGATGGAGAGGAAGATGAGGCCGATTTCGCCGGCGTTCATGCCGTAGCCGTCAGTGGGAGAAGCTCGACCTGGAAGACCAGTGGCGTACACGAAGGGAAAGACTTCGAAGAAGGAGTAGAAGATGCCGTACATCAGACCGATGTAGAGGCTGGTGAAGAGGACGGACGGGTCGAGGAGGTTGATTTGCAGGGGGCGCCAGAGACTCTGCACAACTACCTCACTGACTTTGAGATTCGCCTGGTCTATCTCGGATTGAGAGCGGAGGACATCTTTTCCTGTAAGTCGACGAAGACGACGGGCACGTTTTTGCAAAATCGTAGGAGTAGATGTCTCGGGCATGAATATCACCATGAAGACGAACACGGGGCCAGCGAGCCAGACTATCTCCCATAAAGACCAGTGCCAGTTTGTCGCTGGGACAGAGAACCCGGATATTAGGGGACCCAGCGCAGGACCTATTTATGTTAGCACCTTTCTATACGCATTTGTATCGGACTCAGTACCTGCTGTTGCGAAAGCAGCCCAGCCGGTAAGCGCATACGGCAACTGCATTAAATTAAACACATCCCCAAGACTCGCACCACCAGTAGCCAAGCACGGCGAACCAAAGAACCCCTGCAGAAAACGTAGCACAATCAACCACGGAAAGTGGTTCACAACAGCGACCCCAATCGAAAGCGCGATGAAGATACCAAACGTGATAATGTACGGTGGATTTCTGCCAATGGCCGGAATCTCAGATAACGGGGAGAAGACCAGCGCGCCGACTCCGTAGCCAAGCACGTAGAGAGACAGGCCTAGTGATGCGACTTCCGGCGTGACGTGGAATTGCTCCTCGATATACGGCTGGGAGGGGGTGATGATGGCGGAACCAATGTACACGGCTAGAGTGTACATGTATATCTGGAGGACGACCAGCGTTTTTCGCCCTGACGACCAGTTTTGCGGGTTCTCCTGGTCGTCGGTATGGTACCAGTCTACTAGGATGACGCCGTTCTTCGTCTTGGGCTGGATGATGGTGTGTGTTTGACGTACACTCTCTTGGAGAATTGCGTCGGAGTATGCTTGTGCGAGGGAAGCTCTCGTTTCAACGTGCGACATCTGTGGCCGGGACATGATTTTCGAGAGCTCCCCCGTCTCTAGTTCATCGTCTGAGGAGTCGACCTCGGTGGAGGGCGTTGCCGGTCTGTCAATGTGTGCTTCATTTTCGGGGTGTGTGTCTGTCTCATCGTGTGTGTCTTCGTGATGGCTAGGAGCTGGTGTTGACTCTGTCATAGGGGGGTTGTAGCACATGGGACATTGGAAATCTCCCTTTTCCTCAGGGTACTTGAGGAGGGAACCCCTCGATGCCCATCGGATGAGGATGCCGATTGTCGTGTCGCGAAATATGTGCGCCATGGTTGGGTCTTGATGAGTTTCATCGTCGTTCATAGGAAGCTGAACGTCGTGATGAGCAACTTCCCGGCATTTCTACCTCCATGCCAGCCATATTTCCGGGATATAGAAAATTCCGGAGCTTCCGACATTTTTAAGTGATGCCGCCAGAAACTGGGAATAATCACGGCTTCACAGACATCTAGAATGGTGCCTTGATCAGATTCGGCTTGGGGCTGCAGAGCTATCGACGCCGTTGGAAAGTCAATTCTCCACTTACAGGGCTGCCCGCTCTGGAATTGAGCTGCGACTTGAATGTGGCTTTGTGCTCATTCATGGAATGAGTGCCATGGCGAATCAAAGGGAGGTAAGAGTTGCATTTGAAGTGTCCCCGCACGCGGCAGGCAGAGATAAGCTCGTTGCTTTGAGAGCTTCGTGGCAGATGGATGAGGTTGAGGTACCAATGAAAGCTGAGGTGGTGATTTGATAAGGCGTTGGTTTCATGACAAATGCGCCACGTTTGGATGACCGAGAGCTAGGGAACTTTGTAAGCTAGATGGAAGGACTTACATTTGAAGTTGTCACAAGCTATGACTTTCTACTGGGAATCTAACTTGGTTCATTATTATAAATGTGTAGTTGCAGTTAAACTTGTTTCACCAGCTAGGGATTCACTACTCATGCAATGCACTATTAGATATTGTGAAGTGTGGTGCTAATCTGCACCCAAATATGTTAAAAAAAAACACTTTAGTACTTTTAGCCACAAGCTGCAGCATAATCAGCTATCATTTAACAAAAGGTTGAATTAGAGCCTTGTTGTTAGCCGAATTAGACTTAAAACACCAAAGTTTCTGGCTCAGTAGTCGAATCAACTCTGAGCACAACTCCGTTTACTAGTTAGACAGCTTCTTCAAGGATTATGCAACCATGGCTTAGATGAGGGCAAGTTACAAAGCCAATTCATCAATATAAGGGCTCTTGCATAATAACCGTAATACTAAGATTCTAGAATAGCGCCGCACCTCGTCACATCTGGTGCTGTGGGCATAGTCCTGAGTCCTGACTCCTCGTGCAACAACAAACTCTTACAACATCCAACACGCGCCCGGTTGGTCTGTAGCAACGACAAATCTTGTATTGCGACTCGGCGATCTCCATTTGAGCTATGAGTTGAATCCCACTACACAGAGTAATATCTGCCAGATTTTGCCCGACACCAACTCCCTTGATAATGTCTCGGATACCGTCACTCTGAGGCTTCTCCAATCACAAGATTGCAAACTGGAGTAATGTCTCTTACACGCCTTGCTTGCTTCTCCTCCCATGGAAAATGAACTCACATAATAAAAGTAAATAAGGGAGAAATTACAAACACACCGAGAGGGCAACAACAACTCCAGAATACCAGCCTAACCAGGCACAAACACCTCCCCAACAGCAACTACTCGACACCATCGCCATGAAGATTTTCCAAGCCCTCGCCCTCGCCAGCATTGCAGCCGTGGCCACTGCTCAAAGCACCTGCAAGAAGGAAAATGAACAATGCAATGCCGGAGTCGCGCCACAATACGGCTGCTGCGAGGGCTTTGTCTGCCAAGTTCCGCCCAACTCACCGCCCGGAGCAGCAGGAAAAGTAAGTCTTCTCTACATAGCTCCCACTTTAAAGTCTAATATTTTCTGTAGTGTGTGAATCCACGTATCCAACAAGATTCTTGCAAGAAGGAAGGTGAACATTGTAATGCTGGAGTTGCTCCTCAATACGGGTGTTGCGAGGACCTCGTCTGTCGAACTCGTCCGGGTTCGCCACCTGGAGGTGCGGGAAAAGTAAGTCTACTCAATACAATTACCAGTATCAAGCTGACATTGAGTACAGTGTGTACAGAAGTGTGACACAGATGGAGAGTAGATACTTGACGTGTCAATACAATCATGCCGATGCATAATAATAGGCGTCCGAACAACTCGTGAACAAGCAAGTGAGGCAAGATGCAGGCCAATAAAGAAAGTAACGATGTTGAACTACTCACGCCTGGTCATTTCGTGGCCGGTTCTGCGGGACTATTGAAACTCACCAGCGTGAGTTCACTGTTCGTTCACTCTGCAAGTGTTTAACCTCTCCAAAGGCCACCGCACACCCGAGAGCTGGTTACACTTTTCTTTCTTTCTACTTTCGAAAAAGCGCGAAGCGTAACTTTTCCTTGTATTGTTATTTTTCACACGGAATGAAGCCTTTGTGCCCTACGACCCTCACTCTAGTTGAACGCTCAAAGACTTACTTCGCTATTCAGCCCTAACAAACCGCCATGGGTTGCCATCGTTATACAGTAAAGCGCGGTGGAGTTCCACATCGTCGTTACCCTGACGTTAATACAGACGAGCCGGAATCCCGGGGAGAATCTCGAGCTGGTCCTGGCCGAGGGTCTCGCGCAGTTCCAAGAAACCCGACCGACCACACAGGCAGGCCCGGTGAAAGTCGCTCCAGGAGCAGCGCAACCGGCTCACAAACCAGCAGCCTCATCAGAAAACCGGGTTCGCAAGTAGGAGGGCCAAGAAGGGTTCGAGAGATACTGCACGCAGGGATACAAGCAGGCTTCCAGAAGGAGCAGGAGTTTCTTGCTTTTAGGAACCTAGCAACAACCGGCATCGAGGGTTCAGAACAGTTTCCAAATGGGAACATGACCACTGTGGCTGGCATGCAGAAAGTTTGTGACCGTCTGGCTGGAATGCACCTTGATCGTGAATATGAGCTTGCTTATGCTCGATACATGGTTGATGGTGGTTTGCCCACTAATGAAATTGACGATTCGATGGAAGAGTTGGACGAGGCTCAGGGATTGCGATTTGCCAGGCATTCAGGATCTGCGTATGGATTCCAACCCTCGTACCGTCGTTGAGAGTATGATGGCTAACTTGGAATGACTAGACACTGTGCCACTGAGCGTCTTCAAGAGTTGCTTGAGCCCGGTAACGTCGGAGAATGTCTGGAAATGGCGAAACATCAACGGGGATGTACACGCCTGCTCGTTAAATCAATCACCTTCAAGAAGATCGACCCCGCAAACCAGCCAAACAGTATGGATTCTGAAGCAGAGGTCATCATGACTGTGAAGAATGACGATCGCAAGGGCTTCATCGCTGTTTACGAAACCGACATGATGGCTCCCCCAGCGACTGACTCTTCATGTAGGTCCGGTCACTCAAGTACGGTCCCACAGCCCTGGCACTTGGTACATATCATAAAGCCGCTCTGGATGTATAAGAGATCCGGAGAACTCATTTTTGGCCCGCAGTCCGGACTGGTCATTTCCATACCACGCAGCCAAGTTGTGAAGTTGAAGGATGTTTGGGCACCTTCACCTGGAGGTCCAGCTGGCGGTTCTGGCCATGAGCCACTGAGCCTCTGCACTTCGCTACGGTATACACGTACCAGAGACGTAGTTCCGAGCTTTGAGTGGTCGGAGAAGAAAAGGGGGCTACACTGGCTTGGGTCAAACGAGTTCCTCACGCTGGGGACGTTTTTTGAATATCTTGACTACAACCCCAAAGATGGCTCGTGGTCAAATGTTGGGGAGAGATACAAGGAGGAATGCTTGAAGTGGAAGGAAGTGCAGGACGCAATGGCAGAGTCAGCTTGTATTGTTGAGATTGAGTCTGAGCCTGGCGAGGGATGGGAGGACATTCCCCCGCTTGATGAGTCAACTCGGGAACGGGGACATGACAAGTTTCCCTTGAAGTATGGTGCCTAGATGGAGGAACGGGGGCAATGAGGTAAAGTTCGTCGTTGGCGGTCACTGTTTGATGGTGTTGGCCGATTCCACCGAAAGTCGTCGTGGCACGGGGAATATCTGCACCTAAACAGCACGGGTTCCTAGAGCTCGCGCCTCGGGAGATTACTCGATGCTTTGCTGGGGAAGATGCACACCAGCTTTGTGCATGATGTGCAAGCTGCGGCTGACGAAGTCCAGCTGGGCTGCCATGTTGGCAAGCAGGAGAGTCGCTCGCGGAGTTGTGGACAGTCTACGATTGAAGTAAGTGTGCTTGGCTGAAAGTGTGATGATGATGGATGCAACATTTGCAGGTGGACGTCAGTTGCTTACATATGTATGTATGGAATCATGCAGGCTGGCTACGGGGTAGTTACATAATTACTCGATTGAACTTATGACAGGGCAGCGGCCGCAATTTGATTCAACAGAATGAATTTTTTTAACTTTTTTTTTTTCTTTTCATAATGCTGCATCTGCGACCGATTTCTGTGCATGAGTTTGACCGTCTCTTGACTCACTTGACCTCCGTTGCGGACTGGGAAATCGGGGGTTTGACGACACGCCATTGTACCGACATTGCAATGCTACATCAAGCATTCTTACGATACAGTAAGACATTCCTGCATGTCAGAGTCCGACGTGCATATTGTAACCAGCTGATCGGGCATCAACCTCTTTGGGAATGTCTGGAGGGAATATTTGGAGTATTCGGATTCCGATGTCCGAATGCCAAGTTGGCCGAGTTGTTGTATTGTGCCGAAGTCAACCTTCGGCAGTTTACAGCACATAGACCAGGACAAGGCGAAAAGTAAAGCATGGGAATCATAATCCGGGGTACAGCATCATGCGGCCAAAAAAGAAAGACCAGGACACAAACGGGTCCGGGGTTGACGACTATTGTCAATCACGACTCATGACGGACGGGTATGGCTCAGCCTCGGAGTTCTGGACGGAGTAACAATAGGAGCAACAATATCGTGACAAGCTCCGAAGGGCATGGCGACGCAACAAGAACCAGACTTGACACATCTAGATTAGAGTCAATTACTGTACAATGTGCAGTTGGTTGGGGTAAACGGGGCCCACTAGCAAGTTCAAGCAGATCACGCGGGCACAAGACCAGACCAGACCAGACCAGACATCAAATGGCGAGAATTGGCGCTGGCTCCATTGACGTCCATCTGCGTCCATGGCAAAGTTTACGATCTGTGCAAAGAGATTTGAAGGTTTGTTGAGCTCCAAGTCGCCGTGATTGGTCCGAAATGGCGCTTTTAAGCGGAGCCGCGGTGGGCATCTAGTCTGGTGCCTTGACATTCTGCAAGGGCCGAGATGCCAAATTGCCAGCGCAGGCCCCTGATAATTGGGTTTGATAGCTGAGGCAGTCTAAAGTTGGCGCTGTTATGCACTGTAGCTTCCGCTGAGCCGCTGAGCCGGTGCTGTGCGGACACCAAGCCGACCTGGAACCTCGCTGGGTTCGGTCTGGCGCAGTTCCAAAAGCCCATAAAAAAAGCTGGAGACACGCCGCTTTGAAGGCAGAATCTTTGGCCGGAAAGGTGACGGGCCAATCAACACCGTCCATTCCACTCACGGCAGGTGCTGTCCACCGCTTTCCAAAGGGTGCTTGCCCGACCTGACCAGACCTCTGGTGCTTGTGCTCCCCGCCAAAATCCCTACCTGGTGCACATCCAACTGGTTATCGTGGGAACATTTTTGTGTGCGCGCTTGGCTTGGCCCCTCCTCTCCCGCCTTTGCTTCTGCCTTTTACTCTGCCATCCCATCCCACCCGCTCCAGGATCCCCTCCAGCATCTCCTTGTTTTCTTTCCTGAGCTGCTCGGTCGTGGTGCATCAAACTTCTCGTCCTCTTTTTTCTCTTCTCTCATCCCTCGGTTTGGTGTCCTTTTGTTTTGCAGCTTCACTCGAGTCAAACGTTGCCCATCATGCAAGCTCCGGTGCTGGTTATGAGTGAGTTTGCGGTCCTTCATTTTTGCCCCCGTCTTGCGCCGGTCCTTCAAGCCTGAAGCTGCAGGGACCTGATAATCGTCGACATGCCGTACTGACTTGAATCTCTGCAGACACCAATAGTGGTGAGAGACATACCGGAAGAAAAGCTCAATTGTCCAATATTGCTGCTGCAAAGACGTATGTTGCCTGAACTCCCCATCACCGCCTGGTTCGACGACCGCGACCCTGTACAGCCGGCTAAAGCTTGATTCGTATTTTAATAGTGTTGCCGACATCATTCGATCGTGTCTCGGTCCCAAGGCTATGCTCAAGATGCTCCTCGATCCTATGGGCGGTATTGTCCTGACCAATGATGGACATGCTATCCTGCGAGAGATTGAGGTGTCGCACCCCGCGGCCAAGAGCATGATTGAGCTCAGCCGGACACAAGACGAGGAAGTTGGCGATGGCACTACCACCGTCATTATTCTAGGTAAGCAGTGAAGCGTGTTTTCATCTGCATCATGATCATTGCTGGCCGCCCCGGATGCCTGCCACATCGAAACACACCGCTCCTAACATTGGTTGCCCAGCCGGAGAAATTCTAGCACAGGCTCTTCCCCAGCTCGAACGCAATATCCACCCCGTCGTCATTATCTCCGCCTTTAAGCGCGCCCTTGAGGACGCTATCAAGATCATCGACGAAATCTCTACACCCATCGACATCGACGACGACAAGGCTATGAACCAGCTCATCTCCTCTTCCATCGGCACGAAATTTGTATCCCGATGGATGGACCAGATGTGCGATCTTGCTCTCAAGGCTGTGCGAACTGTCACCTGGGAGGCTGGTAATGGCAAGACCGAGGTTGACATCAAGCGATATGCCCGTATTGAGAAAGTTCCCGGTGGTGAGATTGAGGACAGCAGAGTCCTCGACGGCCTGATGCTTAACAAGGATATCACACACCCCAAGATGCGTCGACGTATTGAGAACCCCCGAATTGTGCTGCTGGATTGCCCTCTGGAGTACAAGAAGGGAGAATCGCAGACCAACATTGAGATTACCAAAGAGGAGGACTGGAACCGAATTTTGCAGATCGAGGAGGAGCAGGTCAAGTCCATGTGCGAAGCAATCATTGCCGTCAAGCCTGATCTTGTTATTACCGAAAAGGGCGTATCAGACCTTGCTCAGCACTACTTCATGAAGGCCAACATCACAGCTCTGCGACGAGTCCGCAAAACCGACAACAACAGAATAGCGCGTGCTACAGGTGCCACCATTGTCAACAGAGTTGATGACCTTCAGGATTCCGACGTCGGTACCCGATGCGGTCTGTTCGAGATTGAGAAGATTGGCGACGAGTACTTCACATTCCTTACCAAGTGCAAGGACCCCAAGGCTTGCACAGTCCTGTTGCGCGGTCCCTCAAAGGATGTTCTCAACGAGATTGAGCGCAATTTGCAGGACGCCATGGGTGTTGCCCGCAATGTCATGTTCCACCCTCGGCTGTCCCCTGGTGGAGGTGCCACAGAAATGGCTGTTTCCGTCAGACTAGCACAACTCGCCAAGGGTATTGAAGGTGTTCAGCAGTGGCCATACAAGGCTGTTGCTGATGCCCTTGAGGTTATTCCCCGAACTTTGGTCCAGAACGCCGGCAAGAGTCCAGTCCGTGTCCTGACCGACCTGCGCGCCAAGCAGGCCGAGGGCAAGAGCTCATGGGGTGTCAATGGTGACTCTGGAACGATTGTCGACATGAAGGAGTACGGCGTATGGGAACCTGAGGCTATCAAGCTGCAAAGTCTGAAGACTGCTATTGAGGTATGCTGCGATTGTATTTTAGGTAGATGAAGTCACACGAGATGCTAACTATATCTTTAGGCTGCCTGCTTGTTGTTGAGGGTCGATGACATTTGCAGTGCCAAGAAGGCACAAATGGGTGGTGGCGCTCCTGGCGTTGGCGGAGGTGACGACTAAGCTAAGACACGAGGAAGATACACGTGGAAGATTTGTGAATAAATGGAAATGGATAACGAAGTATCGGAGGGGGATTAGTGCCTGTTGTGCTGTTGCGATGAGCATACCCCTGTACCAATGACTGCAGGCAGGCAAGAGGTTTAATCAGCCATAGACTACAAAAATTCAAGGTGTACGGGTAGCTTGAGAGGAGACGACTCCCTCGGCTTGGTAGACGGTTTTCAAAATCACGATCCAGATGTGTGTGTGATGTCTTGATTCTATCTTGCTGCGCAGTGTCTAAGCCCGTTTCACCATATCAATAGGCTACACAGTAAGCACAGGTAGATTTCTAGTATCATGTCTATGGGTATCAAATCAACGCTATGCAATCCCCAATGCCCAATCCCAAATCAATCATCATCATGAATTATAAGCCCAGCATGCCCCTCCTCAGCCTTCTCCTCACAACCCTTCTCCTCCCCCCTCCCCTCCCTACCAGCCTCCCCATCCGTCCGCTCAGCAACCCCCGTACCCTTCCCCTTCTTCGCCTTCCTCGCCTTCATCTTCTCCCTCCTCTCCCTATTCCTCCTCGTCTTCTCCTCGTCCCTGCGCGCCCTCTCCACGCGCCCCTTCTCAAACTCATCCTGCTCCTTCTCGCGCCTCAACGAATCGTCCATCTCCTTGAGGCGCTCGTACTCGCGCCGCCGGGACGCCTTGTACACGTGGAACTCGCCGGAGCCGGCGCCCGCAGAGGACCCCTGCACGTTGGTGTATATCTCGGGGATGTGGTGGTGTCTCGGGCCCGACGACGAGGCCAGCGGGATGTTTTGGTCGGGTTTGGCGAAGAGCGCGGTTAGGGAGGCGGCTTGGGAGGATGTGGGTGTTAGGGCGCGCTTCTTGGTGGGACGGTGGGAGCGAGGGTCTGCGGATGTTGGGATTGATTCGGGGCCCGGGGCGGACATTGTGATGGGAGGGTTTGCGACGCGACTGTGTGTGGTTTTGGGAGGATGTAGGCGGCGGTGCGATGGCTGTTGGTGGGATAAGGGACCGGTTGGATGCGAAAGTGTCGCAATAGACGGTGCGTCGGGAGAATTGGGTGCAAGTGAAGGGTGAAGAGAGCGACTCGATTAATGGTGATGCAGGTCGATAATGGCCGTTATGGCAAGATTGCTGTCGCAAGTGTTTGTTTGATGAAGCTGGAAAGTTTTGAGGTGAGTGGTGCCTGGATTGAAGTTGGATGTTGGCAAAGCGGGCCCCACCAGCAGATCAAGTTGAACAGCCACACCATGTTGGCGTAGATGCCATCAAGGCCAAGCAGATGGTGCGGTAATCCGCCAGATAAGATCCAGCCAGGAATAGAAGCACATAAACGTGACAGAAATGCTGGTGGCCCCCATATCGCAGACTGCTCTGCATGTATCGCCTCCACAGCGGCTGCACCACCGACAAACAGCACATCAGACGATGGTGTAAGCCGCCTCGGCTGTGGATTGACGTCAAGTGTCAGATGCAACTCGGTAGCATGGCTACGTCACGGGAAGTGTACTGACACCAATGCGTTAGATAAATGATAATGAGGTCTAATTGCTTGCAAACATAGAAAATACAAAGACAATTGCACTTCAGACTGACTGACTTTGCTGCTCACATGGGACATAAAGTCTAGACGGACAATTCAGTGCCGTAGAACTATATTGAGACTTGCCTTGGCAGAAGTTTGTTTTACAGGATGTTGACTTTCAACTTGTGCTTATCCTCTATACGCGCAAAGTTTACTTATCTAAGATTTGCGTGACTGCATCTACTAGGCTCCTGGAGTCCTGGTCATGAAGCAGCTACGAACCAAGCTCAATCGGAGCCCATCTACATCCCAAGAAGCGCAAAGCAGTGGATAACAAGGCATGCCAATACCTACTAGGTAGATTAAAACCTAGATACAAACTTAACAGCTTCAGTCCTATAAAACCCCTCGTTCCCCCCATCAAGATTGAGTTTCCCGTTCCATGGAGGCCCCTCCTCTTCCCAACAGCAGCTGTGAAATCCTCCTCCACGATGGCTTCATGACAAGAAAACACTGTTCATTCAACACGTTCCGGACGCTCCCTACGATCTCTAGAGAAATGGTATCCGCCGCGATTCCCAGAATCACCAGCCGAAAATGATGTGCGAGGATGGGAAAGCGACGAGCTATCAGACAGGGAGGTGAGTTTTCTTCTTCGCATCGACGGACAAGCCCCCGAATGCAATGAAAAGAGAAGAAGAAGAAGACCAAGGGCGCGTCACCTGGAGGTAGTGTAATACCAGGGACACAAAACAAGAAATCAAAAATTGTGCCGGGCACTTACCAAGCCTACTGATCATGCCAGGTGTTAGTCACCTCACGCAAAAGCCTGCAGCCTGACAATCTCAGCACCCAACCTGACCTTCTTGATCGTCAGTGATGAGCGGCTCCGTTGAAATCGACGCACTGACAATGTGCATGTAGAGAGAAAGAGAAGAGAAGACAGTCAAGTTGAACACGACGAGGACGAGAACTTATGCAACTGGGAAGTACGTGCTCGCTTATTACTTTCTACTTGTGGGGTATTTGGCGAGGTTTATGAGGGAAAGAACATTGAAGGATCGCGACCAGACTGACAAAAGGACAGGCAGCGGGCGAGACATGGAATTGTCACGGAGATGGGAAAGAGCGACGCCTGATATGGGCAGACGAGCGGCTGGTCGGCTGCCTTCCAAAAGTTGCTGGCGTTGCCTGCCTCGAGAGTCGAGACGTGGAGCTGCTCGGCAAGGGATGCTCAGACCGTCGAGTAGTGTCTGTGGACGCATCAGACCGAGTGCAGAGCACATTGGCCTTTAATTTCACATGAGATGTCGACACCCGCAATAAAGTCAAGTTTGCATGAAGTTGACTTCCAAATGCCCACGGATATCCGCGCCTTGACGACAAGACATCAATTGACCGCATGACATGGACCCACCAGAGCAGACCACAGATCACACCAGCAGAAGGAGCCAGCATCTGGTCCGATGTCTGATGTCCGATGTCCCTGGACTCTGGACTTTGGACCCTGACGAGTCACTACTGGACATGCATATGGACATCTGGACATCTGGAGTCCTGGGCACACTTGCCTTGTTCCCCAGTTCGCTAGCCGAGCTGTCAGGAGTCAGCATCAAACCAGGCGCCTCCCTGTATCAGTTTGACTCGACTTCAATGTTCTTCGTGCTGACATGGCATGAGCTTCATGCTCCATGTCTGCAAGCCGAACCACAACATCTGATGTGGAAGAATCAAATACTTTCTCAGTTGGCTACTCCCAGAGCCAGTTCAACAGTTGGGATGGGAATGCCGTGGCGTATTGGTGAGCATCGTACGAGTATTGAATGCAACCATGTGTTGGTGATGGCGAGAAGAGACAACATTGAACATAAGCTGTCAACTAGTCGCTCCTGCAAGAACAAGGCATCAAATCAGGTCCGAGTCTGGCTGAATGCAGCGGCTAGTCCTGGCTCTTTTCAGTGTCTGGTTCCTCCATTTCCTCGGCACAGAGCCGCCACTGCGACCCCAAGCGCCTCAAGAGTCTCCCCAGATTCCTGGTTCCTGTGATGCCGCATGTGAGTGGCCCGTTTGTCCGATTCGCCCCACATGCACCCAATGTCGAATCATGGCTTCAGACATTCACAACGCCTGCAGCCTTACGGAGTACTGTACTCAACATTTATAATCGACCAGTTTGCCCCGTCTTGGGCAGAACTTCAAAAAACACTTTCTTTGCACACTCTCGTCTCTTTTTTGCCGTCTTTGTATATCTCTTGTAGCGTCCAAGATACCCGTCACTCTGCTTTGCCAACTTTGCAACTCTGTTTCACTTTGCCCCGCCACCGTAAGAAGATATCCCGGAACCTCACACTCTGCCCAACTTTCTCGTCACAAAAACTCCAACAAAAAGAGACAAAACAACCACCACAATGACCAAGCCAAGGTTAATCATACTCATTCGGCACGGCCAATCCGAAGGAAACAGTACGTCCCTCACCATTCACCATCCCCACCATGCATCAGACACTAATTGCCCAGAAAACCGCGAGATACACCAAACCGTCCCAGATCACAGAGTAAAACTCACACCAGAAGGATGGTCCCAAGCCCACGAAGCAGGCCGCCGCCTCCGCAACCTCCTCCGCCCAGACGACACCCTCCAAGTCTTCACGTCGCCCTACCGCCGCACCCGCGAAACCACAGAGGGTCTCCTCGCAACCCTCACCTCCGACGACCCTGAGCCCTCGCCCTTTCGCCGCTCCAACATCAAAGTCTACGAGGAGCCGCGGCTGCGCGAGCAAGATTTCGGCAACTTCCAGCCATGTAGCGCCGAAATGGAACGCATGTGGCAGGAGCGCGCCGACTACGGCCACTTCTTCTACCGGATCCCCAATGGCGAGAGCGCAGCCGACGCCTACGACCGAGTGAGCGGCTTCAACGAGAGTCTGTGGCGGCAATTCGGCGAGGACGACTTCGCCAGCGTTTGCATCCTAGGTATGTCCCTTCCGTCTCCCCTCATACAAACCACCTTCCAAAGACGAAAAGCCAACACTTGACAGTCACCCACGGTCTCATGTCCCGCGTCTTCCTCATGAAATGGTACCACTTCACGGTCGAATACTTCGAAGACCTCCGCAACGTCGACCACTGCGAATTCCTCATCATGCGGCACCAAGAAAACGGCAAATTCCTCCTCGAAACCAAACTCCGCACCTGGTCCGAACTACGACGAGAACGAGCCCTCGCCAGCAACCCCAGCAGCACCAGCATCACCACCACCACCACCGAAAAAGACGAACACAAACTCGACCGCTCGCGCACCTTTGTCGTCACCCGCCGCTGGGGCGGCTGCCCCAACGGCTGCAACCACACAAACCACTACAAGAAGCGGCACGACCTCGAGGCCCTCCGCCAAAAGGACAACGAACTCAGCTGCTCCAACGGCACGCTCTCCGCCCGACGACACCGGCACAAGTCCAACGTCAGCATAGGCGACGGCGACGACGAACACGAACACAGCGACCAGGTCGTCGGGGCGCCGCTCGAAAAGACCCAAAGCCTAGACGACATCATCTCCTCTCCCGACGGGACACCCTCGTTCATCACGGCCGAGGATCGTGCGCGCAATCTCAAATCCCCGCATTTACACGTCGGTCGCGACTTTGGCGGCACGTACTCGGGGCATGCGTCGCTCGCGGAATCCGACTCTGACGCCTCGTCGGCTGAGGCTCGTAGGCGGCACCATCTTTCTATACGGTCCAAGGGCCATGGTGGGCGGAATGGCGACACGGGCGACGGCGCAAAACGCGCGTATGTGAATCGTTTGGGGGACGTGCCGCCACGGGGTGATTCGGATGTCGAGGATTTGGATAAAGCTGAGGAAGAGGATCGTAGTATCCGGGGGAGCGTTTACTAGGTGGATGGATGTAGCATTGCATGTATTTGGCGTTGGGTAAAAGCGAACGGAACATTTAGATTGAATATGACTACCCTGACGTTGACCGTCACCCTTACTTCACAAGTTGAATTACCAGCTGAGACTCATGAACCGTCATTTAGATGCCAAAGTTCATACACGAATACCTGCAACAGCCACACAATTGTCACCAAGTCCAGTCCCAAGATGCATGCATGAATCAATTCTTCCGGCCGCCTACCAGCGACGTCTGTCTACTCAATCCCAAACAAGAGCCCTCATTGCGCCGCTCCATACCCTTCGCAAAGGCAATGCGCTCGATTTAAAGACGTAATATAAAGAAACACATTGAGCCCCGAAACCAGGCACATGAAAAAGAAAAAAAAAATGAAAAAAAATCCATCAATAACGGGATGCAAACAAAGATATTCCCCATCTTTTTCATTACAATGCACCCATGTTCTTCGTTGCGTGCCGTCCCAGTCAGTACCCATTCATGAGGGGATATCAAACATCCTCTGTATAGCACACAACCCTGGTTCAACACAATTGACCTTTATGCTTGCTCGGAAAGAAAACTTCGTCTCTTCATGAGGGCCATGGTATCTGTTTTAACAGGACTCATTCCTGTTCATGTTTTCATTTGGTGAAAACTAGGCTCCCCTTACATAGTACAGTTCACGGTGTTGAGGCTTCGCTCGCTTCGCTTCGTCCCTGGGTAAAAGCGCCGTGCCGAGGAATGGCAACTCATCCTCCATCTGTTGAGTGCTCCCCGCTGTATGATACACCAGTCGTGCCAGTAATTTGCCAATCATTCCTCTAGAGACCAAAGAGAAAAAAATGCTGGATGAAAATATATGTGAACGAAGTAGAATAAACTAGGCTTGAGCGTCACGACGCCGCTTCTGCAGTCCTAGAAGAATTTGGCCATGGCTCTACTCAGATCGATAAAGTCGACGGGTTTTGTCACGTAGTCGCTGAATCCCGCTGCCACACACTTTTCTTGCACGTCAGACATTACATTAGCTGACAGTGCAATAATTGGCAGCTTAGGCAAATTCGATGCCTTCTCCCACTCTCGTATCTCGCGACACGCTTGGTAGCCGTCTTTTCGCGGCATGTGTAGGTCGCACTAGAGTCATATGTTAGCTACAATCTTTACCTGGTGCCATTTGTTCCGCCTGATAAATCAACTTACAAGAATCAGGGAGTAGTAGCTATGCGGCTTGGACAAAACAATTTCCGTACACTCTACACCATCGATGGCAACCTCAACTTCGACTCCAATCTTCTTCAGATACTTGTTCAACACCTTCTGGTTCACAGGGTTGTCTTCCACAAGCAGTACTCTGTACCCCTTGTTACCCATGCGCTTCTCAATCTCTTGGTAACTGGCCTTTTGATTTTCAACCATTTGCTGCGCAGTGGATCGGTTTCTATCAGTACTAAGATCTCGCACTTTATCAGGGTCGAAAATGACAGCAAATCTCGACGGCTTGACCGGCTTGTATATAAACGTCACGAGATTTTCCGACAGGAAACGCTCGTGCTTTGTATCGGCGGCCAATTTCTGAACAGCCTGTCGTTGCACAGAGTCGCAGAGAATCACAATGGTTGTTCCTTCAATTTTCTGCGACTTTGTGATTTCATCCATGACGTTGATGATTGCCTCGGCTGAAGCCAAGTTAAGAACGATGTGCGTAAATCGGATGGGATCCTCACCGCCAAGGAATGGTTCCGCGTCCTCGATGGATGCGATAGCTGTGATTTGATGAGGGACATCCTTGGGCAGCGTCATTTCGATGTGCTGCGCAGTCGCTTCACGGCTGTGGTGCTGTGCACAGATAATTAAGATCGAGTACAGAGGTGGACGCAAGTCGCTTGTTGGTCGAGGAGCATTGGCCTCTGGAGTCGATGTTCGTGATGGCGAAGCTCTGTCCGAAGGCATCTCCAGTTTCATCTGGGAGAGATCCTGTCCACTGGCTTTGGCAGCCTCGCTGAATCGAGCCAGCCCAGCATTGACAGATGTATTTGGGGAAGAGCCCGTATGATGTCTCGATGCACGACTTGACGATGCTTCCGGGCTGACACGCTGACTGGGCGAGACGGGGCTCGGATTGGCTTCCTTTCCTTTCGGGTTGATTCCTTCTTGGGGACTACTGCGCAATTGTTCTACCACAGACAGTCCCTTGGTCGATCGGTTGACGTTCTCAGACGATCCTTGTCTTGATCCCGTAGAGGCTGTGGATCCTGGGCTGACAGGAATATTCGGATGGTCCTCTGGTGAAGGCAATGTAAACCGTGCAGTAAAAGTAAAGGTTGACCCATGACCAGGAACCGCGGTGCCTTCCATTTTGCCTCCATGAAGTTCAACGAGCTGTCGCGAAATGACCAAGCCAAGTCCACTTCCGCCGTGTTGCCTGGTACTGCTTCCATCGATTTGACTAAATGGCTTAAAGATCAATTCTGCCTCTTCCTTTGAAAAGCCTCTGCCGGTATCCGTGATGGCGAACTGGAGCATAATTTCATTGTCACTGCGAACCGCAGGGTCGTCTTCCGTGTACACCCTGCATCGACTAAACACCTCACCCTCGGCCGTGAACTTGATAGCGTTTCCAATGACATTAAGCAGCACCTGCCGAATCCGAACCTTGTCACCCTTCACCCATGCAGGTACATCCGCCTCGACGAGATAGTTCAACTCGAGGCGTTTAGCGATGGCCATTGTAGAGACAAGTTCGTTCACGTCCTCGATTAGAGACCGAGTATGGAACCATTCGTATTTCAGCTTCATCATACCAGCATCGACCTTTGATAAGTCCAAAATATCGTTGATGATCATAATCAAGCTGTTGGCGCTGGTCTGGATTGTGTTGGTGTAGTCTCGCTGCTCCTCGTTCAATGTCGTATCCTGCAAAAAGCTCACCATGCCCGAAATGCCAATTAGCGGTGTCCTAATTTCGTGAGACATGTTGCTCAAAAATCGACCTTTGGACTCCATGGCTTCCTTGAGTTTTGCCTCGAGGAGCTTGTGGTCATTGATATCGGTTGCAGATCCGAAATAAGAGCTAGCACCCTGTCCAAAATCGAGTGTATCGATTTCGACACAACGAATGAGATGCCACCTGTACTCGCCAGTCTTTGACCGAAGTCGAACTTCTGTGGTGTACGACAGTCTACCGCTTGTATCTGTAGTCACCTTGATGATGCCCTTCCTCGCCAACTCTGTGAGCTCGGCAGATGGGAGCGAGTAGATAGACTCGCTGCCGGAGCTGCTGGCCCTGGAAAGCGCAGGTTGGACGCTCCGTAGCCCCGACTTTCCAACAGCCGGCTGTTGCAAGGTCTGGCTGACATTTCGCGCAGTTGGTGTGGTTTGTGTTCCTGCCGATGATGCTCCGCTGTGGCCCTTTTCATCTGGTGGGGATTGCGCATTTGAAAGTTTGACTCCTCGCTCAATTGGAATTCGGCATCTTGCCAAATCATCAGGGTGCACATAGTCCATAAATCCAAGGCCCAGCGAATCCTCGAAGCTCTGTCCGGTATATGATAGCCATTGGTCATTGGCGAAAGTGATACCGTCATCTTCTGTGGCTGTGAAGATAATTTGTGGAATTAGATTGGCAAGTAGCCGATGCTTTGCTTCCGATGCCTCAATTTCCGCTTGTCGAGCGGCTTTTAGCTCGGCAATATGCTGATCATGAATATCCATGTACGACCCTAGAAACTGCATGATGACCCCCCGCTTGTCCTTTGAAGCCACGGCGCGAGCATAGAACCACCGGTATGCACCATCGAACCTCTTGATACGAACAGACCTAGAGAATTGCTCGCCCGTTCGAAGCGAATGGCCCCAAGCTTTGAGATAGCCCTCTCGGTCATCCGGATGAATGCTTCCCCATGGGTCAGCGGACAAGTCTGCCACAGTTTGCCCACGGTACGACAAGAAGCGACTATTGACCCAAACCGTTTCCCCGGTCTGAGGTAAAGAGACGAAGACGTGGGCAGGTAGCGAGTCTAATATAAGCCCCTTCAATCTATCGGATGGCGGTGGCATATCCCCCGCCATGGAAGTCAATGAACCGCTCCGCGGTGGTGCGGCGGGAGTTGTTGGCAATCTGGATGACAGACTAGAGCTCGGAGGCAGGGACTGGAAAGTGGATGCAAAGTCAGCCCCATAGCTATGAAGTACAGTATGACCATGTTGAGGTTGGCTGGGGTCCGCTCTGCCTCGGTCGTCCACACTGCCACCCGGCCTGGTGAGAGGGACGTCGCTTGCTGGGTCAGAAGCTCCGCCATCATGTCCAGTATTTAAAGTGGTTTCCTTCTGGGTTTTCGTCCCGGTGCTGTCTTCAGATTCAAAATAGCTTCTTTCCATGATTTGCTCGGGGCTACATGCCTCATTGCCAAATCGAACACCAGAGAGAAACGAGTGCCTCTTCTCGCCAGGGGAGTTGTCCTTGGAAGTCGTTCGTGACCGTTGAGCCGCAGGCGTCGCCGTCTCCTTGGGCGCCAACTTTTGCTTGGTCGCGAAGTAGCTCTCTACCGCTTGAGAGCCTGCGGAAGGGCTACCCAGAGGTTGTCTCCGGTCCATGAGATGGCTAAGGGAGCCATGTTCCCATCCAGGAGTTGCCATGGGAGATGCTGTCGTACTCTTCGAGATGGCCGAGTAGTCGCTAGGGCTAGTAATGCTTCCACCGAGAGAGTTTTGCGCTGGTGGTTGTCCAGCAGCCAGGAACGGGCCACCTTCTACATGGCTTCCAAACGGAGCAACGGCACCAAATCCTGCCGTGGGAGGACGTCGACGCTGAATACCAGCCAGTTCAGTTTCCAGGTTGCTGTAATGACGGCAAAGTGAAAATGAGGTAGCCATGTGCGGTGCCAGATTTTCTAAAGAGTGCCTCAAGTTGGACGGATATGGTATTATGGGACTGAGAATGGAGAGAACAGCAATGGGGGCAGATCGGTTTCCCTTTTCTTGTTCTGGGGAGACTCGGTCTGCTTCGGATGGTCCATGGCGGTTGGGTGAGGAGTCGTCCTTGCTTCGCAGTTGCGATTTTTGTTCGAGGGCAGTCGCATCGAGTTTAAATGTCCGCGATGGCTTGGAGAGGAGCACATGGGTTAGAGGTATGTGTAGGACTGTCCAAGAGTTGTCGACACCGATTGCTTCCGGTGGACGCATTCCTGTATAGCTGACTGGAGGTGAGCCAGGATTGAAAGAATCCTCATCCACCATCGCATCAGTGAAGAAAGGGTTTTCCTTGGGATCAGCTCGTACAGCGGGTGACGGAGCTGGTGACTGAGACCATGGAGAAGGAGGTGCCTGTTCGTACTCCTCGTACTTTGGGGTTGGCGGTCGAGGATCTTCATCGTCGAGTGACGATGATATTGGCGTAGTGTTGGTCTTGTCGCTGGGGTTGCCTTTGGGACGTGTCGTACCCGCAAATATGGTTGACAACTTCGACACCGATTCCGTGCGTTGCCTTTTTGGTCTTTTGGAGTCTGTGCTGCTTCCTTTGGAGCTGGCCTTTTGCTCGCCGGTTTGTTCGGCGTCGGATTTCGTTCGAGGGAGATAGGGGTATGTTCGAGTTAGAGCTACGGGCCGGCCTCGCTCAAGCACTCGTACGATACCGGTGTGGTCAATCAACGGGTCTGCTTCGTAATCTAACGCTTGGAGGACGGGGAGAATCCGACCCTGACCCTCGTAGCGAGCCATAAATGGAGCCTCCCAACTGGGGATCCTTTGTTGTGCCTCGGCGGCGGCGTCGTGCTCGTCCAAGGCGTCCTTGTTGAGCTTGGTGTAGTCATCACGAAGCTCCGCTACCACCCGGGGTGATGGATACTGAGTCTTACTTCTCGTCAGGTTGGATGGTCTTTTCGGCGGCACGATGGGAGTTTGTTCTAGCGATTTTTGCTTGTTTTCCTCAAAGGCCGTGAACGAGTGTCGACTCCTCAATCCCGGCCGAGACAGAGCCGCAGCTGTAGGGTGCGTTGGTTTATCGTCAAAGGCAGCTGCACTGTCGGAAGCCTCATAATCACTACTTTGCAAAGCGGTGCTAGCCTTGGCAATGTAGCCCATGCTGAGCTCATCTTCTTGATGCTTGTTGTACGTGGCTTTTTGGCCCCAGGGAACATTTTCAATATCAGTCGTGTCGGCAGGAACAGCCAGTGTCACTCGCTCTGCTTTATAAATATCTCTCATAATTTGTACCACTGTATTCCACCAAGCGTCTAACCCGGGTTCGGCAGACAGCATTAAAGACATATCATAAAGGTTAGGAGTGGGGAAATCGAAGCTCTGGGAGTTTTCCGGACCACCTGGAGGCTCAAAACTAAAGGTCGACGCTGGCGTGGATGTCTCTGACAAAACCTTATCCAGTAGGCCACGATATTCCACGGGCGATTGGGCCTGATGTTGCCGCGAGGCAGGGCTCGCTGACAGGTAGGGCATTGATTTCGGTATTTGAGGATGTGGAGCAAATCCAGCCATTCTTGGAAAGGGATACGACGGCGTGTGTGCGATGGCTGCTGGGGTCATGCCACCACGGACGGTATGGCCAGACTCTGTCGAGGTTGTGGTGAGCGCAGCTGTGAAGACCGGCGAAGACACTCCAATGCCTTCCTCCAGTATCGGAGAGAAGCGAGCCTTTTCTGATTGCGCCATGAGTAGGCCCCTCGCAGAAAGTTCGCGGATCTCGAGGTCTCTAGCTAACCTGGCGCGATATTCATTGAGTTGCTGCTGTGACGTAGCCAGTGCGGCAGGGCTGTGAACTAACTCGGCAGCATTGGAATTGGGTGACAGATTCTGTTCTGTGGCCGCATGGGAACCAGAGCCGGTAGTACCTGGTTCATAGCTATGAGATGCTTCTTTCGAGCTCTGCCACGCTGGCTGGCCCCTGCCCGACTGATCATGCGTCGAAGAGAAGGGGTAGCTGGAGCGGCGTTGAGCCATTCTGTTCGGCGCATCCCCAATCGAAATGTCTGCAGCTTCTGCTTCTGATGTACAGTTGTCCACAATTACTCCATCTCTAGGTAGGGCACGAGCACCTCTGGCAGTTGAGTTGAGCCTCGTGGCCGATTTCAGCGGGGTGAGCTGCGAAGCCAAGGAGTCGCTGGTCGTCTCTGGGAAGGGATTCTTGCGGGCAGTCTCGTCGAGGCTTTGGATGGCAGACGTTGGAGGAGCACGCGTCGATTTGGATGTCGTCGGGTCGGTACAAGTCGAGGACAAGGTAAAACGATTGTCAAGAGAATGATCACGACTTTGCATGCCTCATGGAAGAGGTCTCGAGGCTGTCAGAGTAATTCGGGTGGGCAGAAGTGTGCATGAGGTCAGAGGCCGTCGAATGTATGTAGCCCTTATGCACGACGTCAATGGGGGGGAAAGGGTGCAATGTCGTTGCTTTTGCTGCCAAAATGGTCCAAATGGTCGCCCACCTTTGTGGTGGCTTGCACAATGGACCGCAAGTGGGAGTCCGGAGATACTCTGACACAGTCGAGAGCGGAAGATGGGAAGTCGTGTTGTCTGGTGAGGTCGACAGCAAAGCAAGGCAAGCCTGCCAATTCTCCCTGGTTCTCGACTGGTGGTGAAGGTGAATGTGCCAGGCAAGACAACCAGAGTCCAGCGGACAGGACGAGATTTGGCAGGATTTCGCAAGATTTCGCAGACAGGATAAACGGTGAAGAAGGCGTCAGAATAAGGCCAGGCCAATGTAGGGAGACACCGAGTAGCGCGACAAACAGACAGAGACGTCAGCCGTTCGAAGATGGGCGAGTAAGAATGGAGAGAGATCAAAGAGAGAGGATGGTCTAGTCTCAAGCTGGCATTCGCTTGGTGATGGTCAAGGGCTCAACTCAACCTGGATTTGATGTGGACAGGGACTTGAACTTGGACACGGAAGCCAAGAGCCTGGTCTCTAACTTCTGGGACTGGACATGGAGTTAAATCCGGCTGGGCCAACTGGTCAATCCATTCTAATCAATGTCTGGTTGATCCCAGTTGAGAGCAGAGGCACTGGAGCCCTGGACAAACAGCGCACATGCACCATGCCAGGCTTCAAAGAGACATCCAGCAGGGCCCACATGTACCCAGTCAGTGGGTGAAGTCCCCTGTGCTCTGCCGTTGCCCACCCACTTGAGCAGCCTGGCACTGGAGACTTCAGACGCCGAGGACATGGAAGCAAGCCAAACATTGAAGCCGACCACGCGACAAGGGGGGCCAGAGGAAGGTACTTGTGTTGGGTCTTTTTGCAGTGTCCAAAATGTTGACCATTCGGGCAACTCGACTACGAACGTCAGGCTGGCTGGCTGCAGGCAAAAATAAAATAAAAATCAATGGCAAAAAAAGAAAGCATACAGGGCCTTTCCGTATCTGTACCAGCCATCTGTGCACAATCTGCTCTTCCAACCATGAAACACCCCAACTGTGCTTCTACGTCAACCGCAAATGCGAACCCATACCCGCCTTTGTTGTCAGAAGCCATCCAGTCAAGTCACTTTTTTGTCTGGAGAGACGAGACATTGAGCCGGACATGGATGGGATGGGCAATCGCATTTGATCCGCTCGTCGCCAAGCAGGAGCAGCGACAAGGGTCAACTATGACGTAGGTGACGACTCGGACCAGTCAATGAATGAGCAGCCAGCCCAGCCCAGCCCAGTCGGAGGTTGACCAGACCAGACTGGTCAAAGGACTCCAGCCTCAGTCAGCCAGGGCCAGTCACTCGCTCGTTCGCTTCCTTGCAAGTTGCAACCCACAAGACCAGACCCCAATCATTCGATGTTCATTCATTCCGGTCCACCTCCTTCAATGTTCGTCCTGATGTTCCGTCAGCCCCTTCAACCCGGCCACCATCTCACCCATCATCTCAGCCGGGGGCCAAATGGAAAAGAAGGGCATAACACACCTAAATTAATTATTGCTCTTGCCCATTCCCGGCTCATTGTTCAACTACAATAGCACCACTAGACTCACCAGCAGACAAGCCCAAGCCCTGCAAGCAACCACAGGCGAGACTGGGCCAACCATTCGTGCCATGTTGTTGGTGTCTGGTCCAAAACAACAAGGGACAAAGGGGATACGATGCCATCAGGCTGATTCTGATTGTTGTCGACAAAGCCTGCGTAATACCAGACACATCCATCCAAGGGGAGAGATGGTCTTGCTCTTAATTGGCTTCTTTATTCCTCCGTACCACAGCGTGCCTGTTTTCTCCCTCAACCTACCATCACGGACCCTCCACGCATGACGCCCCAGACGGAGGCAATTGTCTCTTGCAAATCGATGCAGCATCTTGTCGTTGCACAATTGTGCTAAATTGCGCATCGTCATCATCATCAACAACAATAACTGCTTCCAATGGATGGGCAACTGGGGTCAGCAGCAACGGCCAAGTCTACCACTGGCTTCTAGCGTTCTTCCAATTCTGCACCGTGTCAACTTGTGTCATGATGCAAACGCAGATGCAAATGCAAATGCAACAGCTCGGCCCGTCACGTCCAAACAGCCACTCAGCAACGCCTCAGCGGCATGCGACCAGCCGTGAACAACTCGACAACACGAAAGAAACCTGGAGCAAGGTGCTTGTGAGTTATTAGCGCATCCTACCCTTGGCCATGAAATCAGTGCGAGTCACGGCTCATGGTCAGATTTGGGCTTCGTGGCAGTTCCTCCCTGCATCTCCATCAACTGGTCCTTGACTCCTTGTCACCGTTTCTCAAAACCCCACACACCAAAACGAAGCAAGCCTCAACTCGTTGGCCCGGGTCTCATCGTTGTTTGCCATGCGGCCCATGGCCCACATAACCAGGACACACCCAGGACATACCAGGACAAGAACGCCCACAGGCTTGTACCACGCCAATGGTTTGGTACTCCTTTTCTTAGTTGCCGAGCTCAGGGTGAAGTCAAACGCCATTTCTTCCTCGAGCTTTGGTACTGTGCAATTGTACGGGGCAGAGATGTCCTCCGTAGACATGATCAGTTTCCAGGACACTCGGATACTTTCATCAGCCATGCCAAAGATTATTACCACTTGTTCTATGACATGGTGCGAATACTCTGTACAATGGCAAGGGTGCTGCCTCTCAACTATGTTCTGAGCAAGTCAGTACTCTGAAAAGTGACAGACTTCATCATGCCACCATTGTCAAGTCCAAGGACAAGGAGCTGTCTCTGGGCATAACGAGCTGATCCCTGACTGTTGTGCTAATTGCGGTCTGGCAACTGCGACGTTGGACGTCACCACAACTTCAAAGACCAAATCGGAGTAATTTCGACAATGACGGGCAATGTCGATCGCCAGATCCAGCCATGCCGGATGGCTTGCTACCCGCTCAACACGGACGCAAGTTTTTCTGATCTGTTGGCCGGCTAATTCTAATGAGCATCGTCTTTCTGCCCGAGGAAGTATCAAATTGACGAGTTCATAGGTTGCAGCTCGTTTCTCAGCTCGCATAATGTCATTTATTACAAAGCCAGTGGGGGTTGTGGTGTCTGAGGTTGATCAGCGCCTGCAATGTCCGCATTGGAGGGCAAGAATGTCTCCTGATCCTGGCCATCACGAATACTGTATACCACTCGTCCGCATATCATGGCGCTTAATTGCCGGTTACACGCAAAAAGAATGCAGCCACGGACGTGAGCCAAACAGCATCTACAAAACCCCATATCCATTGAAGGGCGTCGTCGTGGACAGTCAGGTTTGAAGTTGGGATGCAGTTTCCCGTCCTGGCTGCGAGGCGTTTATGAGCCAATTTCCGAAAGCCTCCACTTGGGACGTCCCGTTTCTACGGTTGCGCCGGCGCAAATGCTGCCTCGCATCGGCGATCCGATTCGAAGCTTGAGCTTCTGCTGGCGCAGGTGCAGTAGGGCTGCAGCTGGAGAACATTATCGCCGTTGGGATAGCGAAAAGAGGATGGAAGTCCAAAATAAAGACGGAGCTTTACCAAATGCCCATTGTTTTGGTGCCGGTGGCAGTAGCAAACAAGGAATGTCCCAAGCCACGCCCAGCGTTTGACCAATATCTCCGTCTTTTGGATGCACCTCTTTTTTCTCTTTCATTCTATTCCAAAAACTTTGGCTACAAAAACAACACGGCCATCCAAAGCAGGACTTTGGGTGACGGATGCAAAGCTCGGCCCAATTCTGCACAGAGCAAGACAAGCCGAGCTGCACGACAACGGGCTGAGACAGGTCACTCATTACGTGCACCAACTAACTTGCGCAAAATATAGCCACAACGCAGAGTCGTTGGCGGCTTCTTCAGCAGATCGACGATTCAAAAACATGACAGTCCCCCTTGTCTGTACCACGTCGACACAGGAAAACGACTCGGCAATATGTGACGGAAGGATCCTATTTCTGAAGCTCAAGCGTAACAGGAACTGCAGCAGGTGGATGTCTTGTACGACACAATTATTTTCGACAGCGGAACTTCCGTCAACCACATTAGCGCATGGGGGCCGCGTGACTGGCATTTGGAGGTGGTGTCAAGGTCCAAGGTCAGCGCGCCCATTGTCGTTGTTGGGGTCCGTATTTTTGAATGCCATGCATGCCCCGATTCAGACCCGTTCTCGCGAAATTGGATGGGTGATGATGGTGTTGAGCAATTTATTCCACTGCAAACATTCAATGTACTTTGCTGGTGACCTGTCTCTTCTCCATTCAACTGCAACGTCTGGTCTGTCTCGTGTCACGCTTTCAAGGTTGCTAAGACCTTGCTGAGAGAGCTGCCTACACCCAGGCAAAAGCTCGGCCAAGTGACAATGGAGACTTAGGAAGGCAGAAGTCTGGTCTCTGGTCTCTCTGGTCTGGTGACACTAGTGACGCTGGATTGCGTCGGTGGCGCACCATTTGGCATCCCAGCAGCATCCCATTTAGGGAAGTGGAGCCAAGTTGCGCACGTGCTCCAATGGCCGATGACGGTGATGCCAAATTGCTGCAATCTCAACTCAGAACCTTGACGATGCTAGTTTAGGGGCTTCTACCGGACTACGACCAATGGGCAATATGGCAATCACGCTTTCTGTCATCATGTTTTCGACATATTACCCATCTGCATAAACTTCGAATAACTCCCACTACCCAACCACTTTGAACCGTGGCCTACTTAATCCCGTTACCGCCATCGCACATGTCTCTTGAGGCTCTATTCGCCACACCCGACATCCCGACTCAACCGACCCTCACGATTTGCCTCGCTCAGCCGCATCTTCCGTCATTAATATATCTTCGCTCCGCCTTTACGAGACAATGGCTCACGCGTCGCCACTACGTCGGGACATACTTCGCAGTTTAGTCCCAGACTTGCAGCAGTGACGCAACTATGCTACAACCTTGAAGCTCATGCCCAGATTACGGCACTTGTGTTCGTCCGACGAGTGGCCAAGATCCGCCCATTGCCTTTGCCAGTGTAGTTTCTCAAGCTCGAACCAGTCATGTAAATGAGTCCAATTCTCGTGAGCCGTTAACCTCGCCACACCAATGGGTTCTTGGGGTAGTGGATTAGGGCCAGGTTTGCCACCAGAAACACCCGCACCTTTGTAGATGTTGGTGAGAGAAGTTTGGGAAATGTTATGAGGGCACTGCAATGATCAGCATACTACAAACAAGAAGCAAGGCAAAGAGCTACCGCCATTTTCTTGGTTGTACTCCGTAAATGAGCAAAGGCAGCATCGTACTCACCCCGTCAGCATGTCCAACTCGTGCCAGGATATCCCCTACTCTAAAGACAGGGTCCCGGCCATCCTTCTCAGGAAACACATCATTCATCAACGTCGCCCCTATGGCATGGCTAAAGTGTCTCTGGACCCTGCCGACGCAGTACTCATCCCGACGAGGAGCAGGTTTAATCTAAACTCGTCAGCTCACCGCTCTGTCGGCGGACTCCGTCATTCATGACATTTTTAAGAAAGCAAATCATACCACTTCCAGGTGAGTGTAAGTAAAAGCCTTCCACTCCTTTGCCCACGGCATGTCCCACAAGTCAACCGTCTGCAAGAACGTCTGCCACAGAATATACGTCCTCAGCATCTCCTTGGAAGCCGTCTCGAAAACTGTCCAGAACTCATGCAGCGTATGGGGAAACAAAACATCCACCTCTGGCGCCTCATCCATCTGCGGTGCTCTTGCTCGCAGAATCTCATCGAATCGAAGTAGCCAGGAATATGCCCTCAAGGCATCAGCGCGGATGACAAAAACGTGATCCTACACGGTTTAGCTTAAGCAGAAACGAAATGACAAAAACCAACGAACCGTTAGATTCCGCCAGTCTTCCGCAGTAGGCAATATCGTGTGAAGTTTCTTCTCCAAAGCAATTATATTCCTCGGAAGGTTGAACAGGTCTTGTATCTCGGGGGTATGCGCACCATGTAACTTTGGGATAATAATCTCAAGCATTCGTTCATACTGCGTCAGCAAGCCGGGGAGCTTATACAAACTCGGATCCTCCAGCCCTGTTCTATAATGCGGTGCCATAATAAGCCGCACTCGCGTCTAAATAGTCAGCATCTCCGTCAAATACATCTCCCAGAATCACACACCGGATCAGAGTATGAAGCCCCCAGGCCAAATTTGTAGATGGGAAATATCCCATATCGACCTAGATTCATTATTGCGGCAACCACCCTTGGTGTATCTTCAGAGCTCACCGGAGCCGTCGTATTCAAGCGCAACTTGCCCCTGTTTTGGGATTCGCCCCTCGAAGACAAGTTCATGCGGTCGTACCAGCTGAAGGGACCTCTCACTTCCTCCAGCAGGGAGAGGAGGACGCCGTAGTTTGCTTCTGTGTCGTTGTCGTTCATGCACCCTTTGTAGTAGTCCCGTGCCAGGGACCATAGGTGGGTTTGTGTTGCGGTTTTAGGGGATAGTGTCATGTTGTACGTTGAGTTTGTGAAGGGGAGGCGGGTTGTCCAGGGGCCGGACTTGGTCTGATTGTTCCAGGAGATGGGCGTTGTGCTGTTGGAGTTTGTGCTTCCGGTGTGATTTTTGTCGTCGCGGTCTGATATTGCCGGCACTGTTAGAGACGAACTTATACATCTGGTTTCGTACCTGATGGATGGGTATGCTTACCGTTTTTTTTCGTCCTTGTGTTTAGAACGACCATCCTTCTTGGAATCCTTCTCCGCGGCATCATCCTTTGACTCATCCGGTCTAATCGCCAGTACCTCCTCCGGAACAGACATCTTAACCACGATACTCCCATGCGACGGATCAATTATCGAATGGATAGTATCGAAAACCGTCTGTACGACACCATCCGCAACGGTGACGGGGCCAGCATCACCCGGAAGACGGGTGAAGTGGTGGCCACATGCAACTAGATATGTGAGTATACGCACGCACGCACGCACACATACCTTTAGAGAGGGGGCTCAAACTGCTGGATAACCTACATCTCGACCATTTTTAGCAGTAGTCTTGGGAATTTTCCAGACTTCCTTGCGGTTCCTCCAGCAGACTCCATAAGTTGTGGCAGTCTGGCGCGATGCAGGTGCCGTTGGAGGGGCTGTGCATGTGTTGCTGGACGGTTGCGTTCATGATGGCATGGATGCGAATTGGCGAACAGACAGAAGAATACCAAAATAACAGGCAGTGAGAAATGTCAAAGTAAGAAAAGGGTGAAGAAGTTTTAAATCACACGTGTTAAGCAAGCGTATAAGCTTATTTCAAACCAACTCTGATAAACTCCAGACCAACAAGCACTCAAAATTCAGATCCAAACCATATCAAACCCTCACCAATACCAACAACGCCACAAATTCACAATCTCGCAATTTCACACCAAAAAACAAACTCCATCTTATCCCATCCCATCACTCACGAAGTAGCACTATCAAAATCCTCAACGACCCCCTCCCTCGGCGCCCCAAACCCCATCTTCTGCTTCTGAATCCTCGGGAAAACACCCATAACCACAAAAACACTCGCCAGCAGCGCCGTCCAAAAGCTCACCCCCAGAACCGAAGCCACATAGTCCGTCATCGTGGCGCTCACCGCCGTCGCCAACAGCATCAGCAGCACGAAATACCCCGAATACCGATGATACTTGTACAACTTCTTGGCCTTCTCCTCGCCTCCGTACAGCCGCGGCGTAAGCCACATTGTAAAGCCGACGACATACTGCACCACCAGCAGCAGCAGGGTGAAGACGCCGAAGAACGCGTGCGGGGAGTGGAAGTGCGGGCCGTGGCTGCGGAACTTGTTCGTCTCGATGATGGTTACGCCTGTGACGATGGCGATAAAGGCGAATAGGTTGAGGGCCGCGTGGACGTGCTGGCCCATGATTTTCTCGCGCGGCGTGTCCGCGGATATGGGCTGCTGGATGAGGATGCTCTGCGTGAGTGTGAATATGGCGGTGGACATGGCGATGGGGTGGCCGGAGAAGAGGATGAGCGGTTTGGAGAAGATGTGTGCCCAGAGGTCGGCGCAGAGGACTACGACGCCTAGCTGGGCGAGGACAGCGGTTCCTGAAACTGTGTTAGATGTGCTTTCCGCCTTCATATTTTGTAGAGAGTGGTTTTCGTACCGATCACAAAGCCCCTCATGATGCTTGCTCCCGCGGGTAAAACTGCGTCCCCTGGTTTTCCGAGCAGCGGTTCCGTCTCTGAAGTGATGATGGATTCGCGAGCCGGCGGCCGCTCGGGGAGTCCTGTCGCGCTCGCCATATTTATTTAACTGGCCCGTGTGTGTGCGTGTTGAAAAAAATGATCGTAAGACGCGTCTTGGTGCAAACCTTGTTGCTGGACGAGGTGAAGCTAGTTTTTGGACGGGGCTGTTCTAAGTTGGAAGGGACGAGACCGTCGTTACGCTAGAGTGCGATGGTAGGATATTGGTGATGATGGAGAAGACACGATATGGTGCAAAAGGTTGGGTATTTGATTCTTCAGTCATGGCCACCCAAAGTTACACCAGGCGAGACGAGTTAATCATGACGGCATGATAAGTGTGGGGGCCGAGATATTGAAGAATTGATGGGGAGCTTACCTTTTCTAGGGACGTGAGTGGCTGGTTTGAGGAGGTAGGCGACGGGAAGGGAAGGGACAGCTGTGGATGGACTCCACCCCCGCCTTGGCTTTATGGCTTGGGGTGAGATTGATGGGAAATGCGACATCTGGAGAGGTGATCACGTCAGGCAGTTGGTTCTGATGGTATTGCTGACTTCTAGATTGTGCCGCAGATACCAGAATGCCGTACTTTGTGGCCCATCCTTGTGTGTTATTTGTTGCAGCTGGGTAAGCATGGAATACTAACAAGATACTCAACAATGTCAAACCCCGCTTCTCACCAACCTTTGTTATACATCGTCAACAGATATGAGTATGAAAACAGCTTTCAAGTACATAAAGGGTTACATTAGCGTTAATTTACTTACTCTAGCTGAGAAACTCGCCCAGCTGTCGACTAGTCGCTAATACATCCCAGCTCGAGCGAGTCCTCGATCTGAGAAAACCGGTCCTCGGCCCCTCGATCTAGGGTAGTCGAAGTCAAGTGGACACTTCTAAACGTGATAGAAGGGTTGCTCTTTAGAACTCTGACAGGAGAATAAATTTCATCGCACATTGATTTGCATACCATCTGGTACTGTGTCGAAAGTACTTTCGGAATCTATGTTGGCTAAGATTGTGGCTGGTGGCAATGCTCTGCCAAGTGAGTCACTCCTTTGTATGGAAGCACCAGGCCTAGCTTTAACATGTCGTCAATTTATACATCCTTAGCGCTTTCACAGGTAAAAATAACTTCGCTAGGGTCCATGCTGTCGCCATTACTCACAATAGCTAAACGTGGCAGCGAACAAATACGCCCTCAGGCCGTCACTAGTGACCATGAGCCTGGCACATATGCTGATCTAACATCTGGTACGTCACCCACGTGGATATGACAATTTGGTGTCCGATTCTATCGCTGCATAACAAGACGAAGACCGTTGTCCACTGGCAGTGCTTTCTCAAAGGACACTCGTAATGCGTCAGCATGGTCTGGCCTTATCCCCAAGATTGCAATTCGCTTGACAACGCTGTAAAACTCATCATCGGCCAGCTTACTTGGCCGCCACATTTCGGATAAGAGCCATAAAAGGGATAGTTGTTCAATTTGATGATTGCTCGAGATCTGACCGTCAAAATAAACACCTCATGTCATGACTGTTTGTGGGTGTTTAAAGCCGTATTACTCCATAGGAACCACACTGGAATCACGGACATCGCCTTTGCCATCGCGCTGTGCTTTGTTGGATGTCAAAGAGGTGAAGCGAAGGTGTTGATGGTGTTCAATACAAGCTCTAAGTTGTTGCATGGTTCAAAGTTCAATGCCCCAAGTTCAATTTGGTTGTTGAACGGAGCGCACGGACCAACCGTCAAGCGAGCAAAGGCCATGCCAAAGCCCAAGTACAAGTACAAGTACCTTTGTACCCAAGCAAATGACGACGTCCCGAGTCCCGACCATAGAAGCGCACAGCACAGCCAAGCCAAGCAAGACCGCGACCTCATCTGGGTCCGTTCCATAATATCGCCTCCATACCAATCTGTCCCGTCCACCCCCCGATCACTTGACATCACACGACAGCAAACCTGCGAAGCGTCTACCTCCGTTGCGCAATCTCATGACGAATCTCACGTCTTGATCACAGTTCTCTCCGCCGCAAGAGCACTGCGCCTATCTGACTGCCGCTGGCGCAGCCCAACTTCCATGAGCGAGGGAGTTTGGCTGTGGCCCCTCCTTCCACCATGGATCCGGAGCATCTCGAACATCTCGAGCATCCCACCAACAACGGCGACCCCAAGCCACGAGCCGTTCCCGATGACCTTCCCACCTCCTTGGACGATCGAAGACATGCCCCGGTAGAGGATTACATTCGCGAGACGGAAATGTACGATGGCTGGCAAGGTCAGTAGTGGTTGCGGCACAAAGCGGCGGTACAATCATGGGTACAGCTATCTAACCCTGCTTTCAAGGTCAATCTCAGTTTCTCACGACGCCGGCGTTGGCGAAACCACTAAACTTTGGCAACTTGTCTCTAAATGACGACGATTACGGACACGACCTCTCCAAAGCCCCCAAGGATAGCGACACGCGACTTATGGAGATGCTGCAAGCACAGGCAGCAGCTCATCAAGCTGGACATGGACTCGAAGACGAACAGACCATTGTCAATGATGACAAGTTGTCTGACTCCGAGAAGAAGGATATGCTACAAAAGGCAATGACCATGGCAGCTAGCAATGGCGATGTCGGAAAAGTCAAGAGGCTTCTGGACGGCACTGTCAAGTCCTTTCTCGATGTCAACGCCGCCGACGAAGACGGAACGCCGCCGTTGATATACGCTAGTTGCTTCGTGAGTAGAGCTGCATCGCCCGGCACTGCACCCGTACATTGCTAACACTCGCACAGGGACATGAGAGCGTTGTCAAAGCACTAATCGATGCCGGCGCCGATGTCAACAAGCAGGACCAAAACCAGTGGAGCGCTCTTATGTGGGCAATGACGAATCGACACAAGGGGATCGCAAAACTGCTTTTGGATAGTGGTGCATCATCAGATCAGAAGACATCATCCGGCAGAACAGCCTTCGACTTCGTGCCTCCTGACAGCGACATGTCCTTTTACCTGCACGACAATGGCTACAATATCGGAAATGCCGGGATGGGAGACGACTTTTACAACCCGGGTTTCTCCCAGGATCGCTTCGAGGAGGAAATGGCAGAGAATGAAATGCGCAGACGGCTAATGATGGACAGCGCCAGAGACTTGGAAGTTGATTTGGGCAACGTTGGGATAGACGACCAGCCCGAGGTGCGTATACCCAAAACTTGTAGTCATATCATGTGCTGATACCGAAATTAGCCTGCCGAAGAGTTCGAGGAGGAGCAGGCAGAGTTTGAATGGGGCCGTTGCCTACACGATCAAATGTTTGTCTTCCAAGAGCACGAACTCGATCGGATACTCGACATCATCATTACAAAAATGACGCCACAGCGCTCACCTTCCCAAAAGCCTGTCCCAGCCAACATGATATTCCTCAGCGCCAGATATGCACATTACCACGCCAGCCCTGAGCTGTTGGAGAAGCTGCTCGTCACATCTATGGACCTGATCAACGACGTAGTGGAGAGGTGTCAGTGGGACATGACGATATTGGCATTCTGGATTTCCAACGCGACGCTGTTACTACACTACCTCAAAAAAGATGCAGGTTTAGTGGAGGCGACTGCAGAGTTTCAAGCGCACCTTGCTGAGCTCATCAATGAAATCTTCATTCTCATCGTTCGCGATGCTGAAAGACGCCTGGACAAGGTTCTGGATGCTGCTATGCTTGACCACGAAACCATCCCCGGATTCGAGGACATAACCTTCCAGAACGAATGGAAGCTCTTCAAACGGAAAACAACGGTAAAGGAGGAACCTCTTGAGAAGAGGTTCCGACCGCCCTCGCCCAAACAACGCGCAAAACCGGCTCCACGGAATGTGACATCCCTCCTCTCCTCGACGCTTTTCGTCCTAGATCTCTACGATATCCATTCGGTTATCACAGCTCAGATAGTCTCCCAATTATTATACTGGCTGGGCGCAGAACTTTTCAACAGAATCATGTCCAACCGGAAATACCTGGCGAGGACAAAGGCTATGCAGATTCGAATGAACGTGTCTATTCTCGAGGATTGGGCGCGAACAAACAATCGACAGGCCGAGCACTACGAAGGCGGCGACACAAGGGCCTCCGGAGAGACGACCATGGACGCTGCCAGACGGTTTCTCGCACCTGTGATTCAGCTTCTGCAGTGGTTGCAATGTTTCTCGTCACTTGATGCAGACGATTTGGAAGCCCTCGTGGGCACGCTCCAACAGTTGAAAAGACTTACACCACAACAGCTAATTCATGCGGCCACGCATTACCGACCTGAAGTAGGCGAAAAGGGGTTGCCTAAGAGCGCAATGAAGTACCTCGTAGCCATTCAAAAAGAAGCAGCCCTGAAACGTGACAGGCGCCGCAGCCGAGCGACATCTCCGCTACCAAAGTCCGGCCAAGACAGCAGTCCCACGACGCCTGTTAAAAGCAAATCCAACGGCGGCAGTTTGCTCGATACGCCGGGAAGCATACAGAGCACACCGAACCCCAACGACCACGACGGGTCAGACGACGAAGAAGACGCACCAGAGAACCTCCTAATGAACCCGGCTGTGATGTTGCCGTTTACATTACCATCTGTTACAGACATGCTGGTGTCATACGGCGCAGGATTTGGTGGTGTCAACAGGGAGCGGGAAAGAAAATACATTCCCTCTGTACCGGCTGAGTTTTTGGAGAAGCTTGAAGTAAGCGGGGTGAGGAAGGAACCAATGTTTGAGGAGAAGGACTGGGAGAATGAAGAAGTGTAAGTGTGAGGCGACGTAGAAGAGAGAAGTACAGAAGTAAAAGACAGAAGGGTCATTGGTGGTGGGCAAGGAAAGCAGCCCGGTATAATCAAGAAATATAGCCACGTTTGAACTGCGACAATAAACGCTGATGCATAGCGAATACAATTTATTACTGTGGAATGGATTCGCATCATGGTACATCTTGAAAAAGCTGCTGCAATGACCAGTCTTGGGATGATTGCATGTATTGGAATGAAGTCGTGAATTAGGTGGCCGTGTATGAGCGCACTTGATACCAATTTCTCATATTCAGGGATAGTCTCGAATAGCATGATGCTCATCAGACATAGGCAGCCCCTTCACCATGTTTAAAGATGTTGTATATAATATCTTTAGTTACAGTCTGCGGTAAAAAGAGTTTGCGCACATCCAAGTATACACCAATACAGCTCGATATGCCTCAACACACAAGGCGACATGCAATGCCTTTCCCTTGTTTAAATACTTATACCACCATGCCCACTGTGTTAAACATCACGAAGTCGCCGTTTGTAAACGTAAAATATATAGGCACCAAGACGGCAAGAAAACTCGATGCTTGTAGTTGTAATCAAACGCATCCAATATCCCTACAAGCTGTATACCCGTCGCAGCCACAACCAGTAAATGAAACAACTGGTGTGACGCTCCGTAAAAGTCAAATCTACCTGGCTTCAAACACTCAGGAAACCTCGTCTACTTCATCAGCACGCCCTCCTAACGAGAGCAACAAAACTCACCATGTATATCAGCGCACCTAGTGCCAAGCAAGCCCCTTCACCGAAATAATACGGCATACCGGACTGCTTCATCATAGGGAGGATGGGGGTGTTACCATGGCCCAGTACATGATTCGGAGGGTGGGCTTGCACCAAAATGCCATGTAGATGCCGGAAATAAAATCACCCAAGGTGAGTATTATTATGCCAATGAAGTCGATTCGCAGCCATATACTGTCCATTGATTCGGAATGGTTCGTCAATGTGTGATAGCAGGCCGAGAATGACAGGCATACAACGGCAGTGAGGATGTAGAAGCTGAATACAATGTCGTCTTGGGTGGTGACATTTGCATACTTTGAGTTTATGTGTCTTAAGACGATGCCCTCGGAAACAATGAAAATGAGAGCTGGTAAGAGGTGGCTATAGATGTTTACAGACTCATTGTGCATGTAGAGAAGGCGGCGAAACGATACGGCGACGGAGCCAGATACAGGTCGGTAGCCTTATTTTATGTGCTCGTTGTCTCGGTACCATTGCGGGAGGTCTTCGTAGGATAGGAGTTGCGGGTGTGCGGTGCTGTTTTGTGTTGGTGTTGTATCGTGCTGTGTGGTTGAGGTGTCGGTTGTGAGGATGTGACTGGGAGATGGTGAGGCGAGGCGCAGGCGGAGACGGGAGGCCATTTTACTTCACATTCGGTAACGTGTAATGGCCCTCTGTTGAGGTTAACGCTGACATATGACTGTCTTTTCGATGTTGAAGGGAAGTGGTCAAACTTGGTCTTATTCGTGGTGCTTTGAGTGCGTTCAGCGCTGATGACCGGCTCGACAGCAGCATAAACGTGAGCACCAAGAATGAGAAGAGATAAGATGGTCCATATCTGATGTTATGAAACAATTTGTGGGATTTCAGACCGAAATAGTAGAGAGCTCGATAAAATCTCTGTGAACAAAGAAACCTCATGGTCACTGCTCGTCGCGGCTCTGGTGCGGCCAACGCGGAGGTTGCACCAACTACGTGCATGTAAGAAAAGTCCAGCCTGAGCCTTTTCATATGTAGAAACCAGGGTACAGAACAATTTGGTTACTATTCACGTAAATATCGGAAACCACCCTCAGACAATTTATGCCATCCATCCCAAAACCAGCACAATCAGTGAAAGCTCTCAAAACATGCCAACCTACGAAACGCTCACACAATACACGCTCCCAATCTTATCGCCAAGCCCAAGAGCATGTAAATTGGGAATACTCTCCCGCAGCCAATTATACAATGCCAACGGCTCACACACATCACCACTAATATCCATGAGCACAAGTCGCATGAGAGCAGGCAGACTTACGCGTAAAGAGTACATGCTATGTTGTCGGCGGCGAAGAAAACAGAAGACGCCCTTCGATACCTTCATCCAGTTGGCGTCATCTCATGACAGCGACGGAAGCGACTTACAATCTGTCTGGGATCCGATGGCATGTGTTCAGTGTTGAAATCCACCACCATGGTCCGTTGTAGTCGATGTCTTCGTAGAATGTAACCTGCGACTTGGAGTTAGAAATATGCTGCGTATGGATGAAGGGGCTTTGTACAAGGATGGCTTCGGCGGAGAGGTCTGGTTGCTGTATTGGGGTTGCGAAGATGGCGGTCGCGGTTGCGGCGAGGATGGTTGGGATGCGCATGTTGATCTTGATGCTGGATGGAGTATATCATGGGCGACGATGGGAAGTGTAATATCTGGGATGAGAGGTGAGGCTCTTATTACCACCATCTTCCTGCGGCCCAACATATTGCCGTCTTGAGCGTGCATCTCATCGCTAGTGATGCAGAGTGCGTCTCGTGCAACACAAGCAGACTATTGATTAGAGCCTAGATGGAGCTGGACTGTCGTGTAATTTGGCTATTGGAATGCAGTGCAGTCAATACGTCTAGTTTTAGAGTCACACAAGTTTTGATCACGGGTCATTGTCCACATAAGCTGGGTAGAGGGCATACAATCGGCAAAGGCACATAGCATGCTTCCCTGCGTGGTGATGGATTCGAAACGGAAGAGGTCAAGTACGGCTACCAGAGCATAAAACTGTCAAAATCTGGTTTGACTACGCTTACAGAACAGCGTCATATCAAGAACAGCCCTGCAGCGTCGCTCAGTCAAGTATCAGTCGAGGGTATCATCTAACACTGCCGCGGACCGCGGTACATACACACGGGTGGGCAAGGAGCACGACTCAACCACAAATAGACATGTACATACTGAGGAAAGTAAAAGGGCGGTAGCAAATCAGCAGTATTGGACGATACTGCCGGCTGCATCATGGACCTTGATATCGGCATCTGGCTGCACTTGGGCGAGAAAGCATGCCAAGATCATCTGGCTGAAGTCGAGCTGATATGACGCTGCAGGCTGAGTTCCATACATACTTGAGTAATATGAAGCCACAATAAGCCGCCATCAAGCCAATGGTTCATTGGGGTAATTGACTGGTTTGGTCACACAAATTACACCTTTCCATGCAAAGTGCGGAGAAGACTTACTATTGACAGCTCAGGTTGCGTTCTCGGCCGTCATTCCTTCATACCAGAGCGTCACGTGGCTGAGTTTTACAAAGTTATCTCCAAGCGATATGCAATCAACTTGGATTATTGCATCAGCCAGCGCAATGATCATCACCGCTACACATCTCAGTCAGGCTGCATAATGCGCGCCTTCAAACTCGCCAAGATTTAAATTTTTTTGCAATTCTCGTTGCTTCTTCTTTTCAGCCCTGAATAAATTGCACCGCGTACCTGCGACTAAAACGACCGGGGTAAGAAGTCCTAGCCTGCGTCGCAACGGGAGGACATGTGGCAGTGGGACACTGGTTTTATGACCAGACATGGTTGAAGTTTGTCACGGGGAGAAAACGGATTGGTCAAGATGGAATGCCAATGCCAGACCAGGGTCAAGTATCTCGATCCGGGCGGACCGGTGAAGGAGGGAACAAGCGACTGGGCTAGAGGGAAAATAATGAATGCTTGTTCCTGGTAGACACTTCCTTTTCCGACTTGCAGAGCGGCATTGCGGAAATGAAGTAACAAAAAATCAGTGAGGAGGAAGAAGAAGAAAAAAGACAATCCGGGAAAACAAAAAGATGCATGTGCGTTGCCATGCAAATACCCAGTCCGCCTTTTGAGTTGCCTTCACAGGGGTAACATGAATCCGTACATCGGAGCTGAAGCTGTGCATCGTGGTTGTAAGCATCAATCGCTGGCCCGAAAAGTCCAGCCTGCAATTAGAGCTTAGAGTCTGGTGGCAGTAAAACAAACCGCATCAAATGTCTCGGAGGAAATGTCATCCAAGGGACGTGATTGTCGCCACTGCGAACTCGAATGCAGGTACCAAAGTGCCTGCATGAGTTGCCGTTGCCAAACTGAAGTGGAATGCAGCTGACTTGGGGTAAAGCCCTCACATCCAGACACCATTGAAGGCAAACGAGCACCAGAACTCCCGTCGACCATAAGTTACATCGTGAGACACGGCCAGAGTAAAGCGAAACGCCTCGTGGGAATTCTGCACACGGAAGCGACCCGAGACTACTGACTCGACATCTGGATTCTGGACTGTCGCAACATGTCTTGAGCCCTAAGCTTGGAAGTCTTGGGCAGAGACCCTCGCGAACTATTTGATTCCCGCACAAGATTGAGGGTTGATGTCTCTGTACCTTTCTGCACCATACCAGCTTCACCGCCATTACGTACCGATACACACTCACACTGCTGCGATGTCTTGTTCCCTCCATCTCAATCAGAAGAAGAAGCAGTAGACTGGACCGCACCGCAAGTCTAACCAACTCAGACAAACGGTCAAACGAACCAATGCTCCATCTCCATCCCAGTCCGTTGGCTATAGTCGCCGTGGTTCACCAGAACTGCAGCAAATGGAGCTGACTCGTCTGCTTCTTCCGCCATACAGTTACATTTCCTTCCGAATTTTGCACAAATTTGTGGTCCTGCATCTGAAAAGGGAGCGACAACAGGAACGGTGGATCGCATCTATTGTCAAGAAGGGTTAACACATGCCCAGTGTTCTAGACCATGTCCCTGTCCCTGTCCTGGTTTACTGAATTTTTTCCATTTTTTTTTTTTTTTTATTGTTTTCCCTCATGTCGAGCATGTCACCATGACGAGGAGATGAAGTCGACGATTACACACGATGCCGTACCAGGCAAACAGAGCAGAGTAGGCCGAGAAAATTCTGTCCCATGCTACCATTAGTTACAGTCAGCCGCCCAAAAGAAAAATTCGGTATTTGCAATCCTGTCTCATCAAGAGTGTCACTCAAACGGCCCGTGCCAAACTGAGCGCTCCGTACTCCGTAGATCGTAAATCGATAGCCGAGCCAATTTCCCCAGCCGGTAATAATCATTCAAATACGTGCTTCTTCCGCTCATTATGGCAATTAAATATTTTCTTTTCCCGACGCATCGTTGCTGAATCTGGTCATGTTTATTCTGCAGCATTTGCTTCTGCCAACTCAGCTCGCTAGGATGGAGAAGGGAAGCAGTTTGGCGCATTGTCACAGTCTAGTTTGCATGGGCTGGCAGCTTACGAGTCACACATGTGCATCTATTGGCCCGTGGGGATGTGAGAATTGGGTGTAGCGTAATCGGAGGCCCGATGAACAGGGGTCAACTGGTCTGGTTTGCGATGGTTCCTTCCTTCTTTTTTCTTTCTTCCTTATTTCTCAGGCGGGTACCTTGCAGCATACCAGACCAGTTGACATTACATACACTTGAGCTGTCGTGATTTCTTGTTGGGTTGCTTTTTGACCAAAAAACAAAAAAGTGCCTCTCATCGCAAAAGCATCCCATGCTCGCTGTGGGCTGCGGGGAAGACTTTTTTTTTTGCTGAGATCAAGCCATCAATGATCCCTCTCTTGTGTCCTCATGCCTGAATCCGGCCCTGCACACGATTACAAAACGGAAAACTGGTGCGTGAAGAGAAAAAATTTTGGGGCTGGTGGAGTTCCCGTGGCGGACCGTTCCAAAACTACCAGTTTTGTTGGTGTAGCAGATGATGGTGAGATGGTTATGCGCATGAACATGGCTTGACGGCAGGCTCATTGTTTGAACAGTTGAGGCGATGGAGAATGAAGACAAAACTACGTGAGGCCTTTTTGTGATCCAGTCCCTCCACCTTTGCTGTTTGCGTATTCTGTTACGACAATATTACAGTTTAACATGCTGATTGTGGTTGCAGCCAGGTCAGGTACCCGTGCGGGAAGGAAAAGCCAGTTGAGATCCAGTCTAGTCTCATTGGCAATATGCAACGGCATTGCTCCGCGGATAGCAACCAAAAAAAAAAAAAAAAAAATCTCTCGAAGGATACTTTTGCTTCTTATCGTCCTAGTCGCTCCACTCTCGTTCAACTCGGCCAGTCAGACTGTAAAGTAAGCAGGAAGAATTCATCACGATACAGGACGACCATGTCTGACTGGATAAACGACTAGAAACTAGCTCGACGAGAGGTGTGGTGCAGCGATAATGGCCACGATGTGGCCTGTGATGTGGCGGCCAGTGGGTGGCCGATGGGACCTGGGCGGTCAAGTGGCTAACATGTGGCACCAGGCCTTTGGCATTGACAGTGCTCGCACAAGGCATGCACCAACCAGACTGGACCAGACTGACAAGACACAATGAGGGAGGGCCGCTAGCATTCATTGTATTGAGCCGGACTTGACGACACTGGAGATACTCCGAACTCGATCCCGGCATCCTGGGCACAGGCCACAACGGGCACCCGGTACTTTGGGCGGCAGTACTGCTTGTCACTACCCGTCAGGTACCAGCCCAGTCGGCTGCCGGACCAGGAACCCGCACACCAAAAGTTGAACATGGGCGGCACAACAAAGTCACTCGTAGTCCAGGGGGACCTGGGCAGCCCCTTGTCTTCTACCGAAATCCCCAGCGAGTCACACCTTGGTCAGGTATCGTCTGGGTACGAGGTACATCGTCATTCGTTTGCCGTGGCTGGCCCGGTGGCTCAGAATTCCGAGTTCGTCTCGATGCCCATCTCTTCGTCCGCTTCACCCACCATCAGGATTAAGCAACCATGACAAACACTCCAACTTGACCTCACTCATTCACTCACTCACTCACCCGATCTAGATTCCACCAATTCCCTCCCCCCATGTGCCATGTCTCCCTCGGCTCTAACATGCTCAACTAGAATGGCACCTGGGTTTTCTTCTGTCCTCATGCAGCCCTTCATTGCTTGTTTCCGTTGTGGCCGTCGCCCCAAAATTGACCTGTCTCAATGCGTCCCGTCCCACGTAAGTACCAGACATAGGGACGAGACAAGACCAGACCAGACCCTTTGTGCTGCTTTGCCCGATACTTGTGTCGTAGTAGCATTTGCCAGACCATCTGTGAAAATGTTAAAGAATCCTGGACTCCCCGACACACCAGGCACGACATCAGATTCAGATTTCAGACAACCCCCTTCCCTCCTTGTCTTGGCCCCCCTCCCAATCCTATCGTTCTTTGTTTATCCTAGACACTTTCGAACCTCTGATTCAGACCCTTCAATTAAAAAAGAGCGCCGTGCCCTTTTGCTCTCTCTCTCTCGCTTTGAAACCTTTCAATACCCGTCGTCTGTGCCCGGGCTACAAAAGACACACATCACCTACGGACTTACACCTCATGTACTCCATGCACGCATCACTCATTAGGCACACATACACGCTCACCACGTCGATGCATCTCCGCCTATAATCCACGGGACCAGCTTCTTCACCTACACCTGCAAGACGCGACAGCCATATATTGGTCCAGCGATATCTGCAGCTCCGCTTGCCAGCGCACCCGTTCGCATTCCCTAGCTGCGTCGTGGCCAACCGACTTTAGAACCCAGGCGGTCTACTGCGTATTGGCTACAGGGTTCTCCATTGAGACGAATCCGAACGCTCACCGCAACCGCGAGGGAAAAAAAACAGGGACGCCGACAACACGTTCATTACCCAAGGCATCTTTCCTGGCTGTTTATTCGCCTTTACACCATCTGTGTCTGCGTTCGTTGGGCAACAGGTTAAAGTGCCACCGAGTCGCGCCTTCCCTTATTACTTGTGACTCGCTTCCTTCCCTGGTGCAACCTTCCTCTCCGCCAAAGAATTACGAACTCTCTTGGTTCTGGTATTCCTCTTTATTTCCCCCCTCTTATTTTTCCCATTCAAATTCCTCCTTCGCTTCAGAGGCTTTGAGCGGTGACCGCTCCCAGATTCTATTGTCCAAAGATCTGGTTGACTTCCACCGGTGTTACGACGCCTTTGTCTTCGGCAGTCTGGCCACGGCCCCCACCCCTGGTCCGGATCTCATTCAGCCAAAATCACGATTTACCACCACAGATCGGGTTGATCCAACGCCGCCTTTGAGGCAAACTCGGCTAATAAGCGACACAATTTCAAATTCCGTTTTCATAGACGGCAAACAATAAGAGCCGCAACGTGCACATTGCGCGTCTCCTCTACATTTTTAGCATGTTGCCAACGCGGTTTTCCTCTGTGCGGCAAAAAAACCGCCTTCACACAGGATTGCCCTCCTTTCGCGACGACACAAGCCTCGTGGGCTTTCGATATGAAAAGACCAAGCCTGCCGAGCCTCCTGTCCCGTTACCTCCGTCAAGGAATCCCCTGCGCACGCCGAGCTTACTCAGTGTCGCAAGATCGAATACCACGGCTACTAATAAAACGCAATCTACATCCAGCTCGTCGGTCTCCTCCTTCTCAGTGAGCCCGGTGGTAGTCGCACCACCAACTGCGTTGGCTTATATGCCCAGTGTTGCACCACCAACCGAACAACACCCGGCATTGCGATCGCCGCTGCCTGCCAACGCACTGGGCATACAGGATGGAAAGCGGGATTCTGGCCACGCCGCAACAGCAAATTCTGACAGTGTGATTCACGAAGAGGACTGTGAGGATGACTATGAGCAACAACAATACTTGTCAGAAAAGATGAACGAACTTGCGCGTGAAGGAGCCATACCTGAAGCAATGGAGCACATTGAATACAGGGATGAGGACCGAGCGTTGGCGGTGGTGGACCGGGCTGCGGCTTCTGTGGCTGCATTACATGGCCCGCCGCCTGCATCACCCACAGCAAACTCTCCTTCGTCACCTCAATCAGACATTCAATCGCGGGTTTTTAAGCAGCCAGTGTCGCCTCGAAAGCTCGTCAAGAAGACCAGCACTCGCTTTTCTGTTTTTCGAGGCAGAAGCTCCAGCGAGGCGTCCGGCAGAGCTGAAGAAGCGTCGCCAATGGAGTCGGAGCCGAAGCCCCTGATGCGGGGCTCAATCGCGACCCCAGCCTCCTCCATGCACAAGCCAGGTCAGGACGACCACTTCTCTCAGCAAACGGCTCTGCCCCCGTCAGGAGGTTTGAATGGAGCTTCCAACGACACTTGTTCTTTATCCGCCTCCGCCATCCCCGACCCGGACGCGCAGTTTGCTCCTCTTGCGATTTCCATTCCGACCGATAGCTTGCTCGACGATGCGTTCATGACTGGCTTTTCTTTCTCAAAGCGCGGCAGTCTAATGTTTGGTGGCAAACGCGCGACAATGGCCACCGATGGCGCAACCGACTTCTCACCATCCACAACGGCGACCTTGGACCATGGCAACACCAGCGATACAGAAATGCCTGACGCATCGCTCGACCAGACCGTCCCAGAGGGAGTCGTCAATGGGCGACCGAGCTCAACCGTGAGCGCCATCGACACAGTCAATCGCACCACAGCGGCGCAACCTCTCCCCGACATTCGTATCCTCTCCCCCGATATCGAAAAAGAATCTCAAAAGGTGAGATCTCTCTATTCAACCAGCGATGCCATCAACTGGGAAGACGGCGCTAGGTTCTCCTTCTGTGAGCACTTGGAGCCTACTCCCGAGGTTCCCGCAGAGGAGGACCCCCATGATCCGTATGCTGTCCTTTGGCTACCCAATACATGACCTTCTGCCATTGTTTTAGAGAATGCTAACAGTTGCGTTTCCCTTTTTGTAGCGACCTCGTCCCCGCCGCGAATCTTGGGCTAGCTTCCGCCGGGCCAAGGTCTGTAAGCTCTTTTTCCCATTGTCCGGATAACGCGCGACGCGAAACCGAGTTAGCCGGCGGTCTGGAAGACTGGGAAGATGTCGACGGCGCAGATGTAGACCGGTATGGCTTCATTGCACCCCGGCGGCCGTCCTCGAGGGTCGGCACCCCGACCGAACTCAAATCGGCGCAATTCTCTCCTAGAAGGCGAAATGTGCTGCTTAAAAGGGATCCCATGGGCTTCTCGTCTCAACTGGGAGGCAGAACACCAAGCAGAAAGGTCTCAGCACGATCTCTCAACACGGTTCGCTCAGAAGTATCCGTCACATCTCTGCGATCTTCACGGTCCGTCATACGCCAAGCAAGCAATCTATTACCTCACAACCGCAACCGCCGATGGATGGATGAAGCAGGTGACATGTTGACGGTATCGCCAAACTTGCAAGACACAGTAGAAGAGGCGCAAGTGGAAAAGATTTCCGAGACAATCAAACGAAAGGAGTGGGAGCGATCTGAAAAGTGGCGCAAGATGGCAAAGGTTGTCAAACAAGGCTCGGAAGGCCAAGGCATGGAGTTTGAATTCGACGTTAAGAACCCCAAGCTTATCGAGCGAACCTGGAAAGGTATCCCGGATCGATGGCGAGGTGCGGCTTGGTGGTCATTTCTTGAATCAGCAGCCAAGGAGCACAACGCCGCCTCTACCGAGTTCATCATCAACTCTTTCCACAACCTGCAGGAGAGAAGCTCACCGGACGACGTTCAGATTGACTTGGATGTTCCCCGAACAATCAGCAGGCACATCATGTTTCGCCGACGGTATCGAGGAGGACAAAGGCTCTTGTTCAGAGTACTCCACGCTCTGTCGATATACTTTCCCGAGACTGGTTATGTCCAGGGCATGGCTTCGCTTGCCGCCACGTTACTGTGCTATTTTGACGAAGAGAAGTGTTTTGTGATGCTGGTGCGGATGTGGTCGCTGCGAGGGCTTGACAGGCTGTACCGCCCTGGGTTTGAGGGTCTCATGACTGCGCTTCGGGAGTTTGATGGAGATTGGCTGGCGAAGTCGGTTGCCGAGAAACTCGTAAGTCCTGTATAGCTGCCTTTGCGAATCACTCATACTAACTATTTGACAGACGGAACTAGGCATCGACTCTACAGCATACGGAACAAGATGGTACCTCACACTATTCAACTTGTCTATTCCTTTCGGCGCTCAACTACGAGTATGGGATGTTTTTCTACTACTAGGCGAAGGCGTCGTCGATTCTTCGCCAACGACAACCGCGGCATCGACATCAACACCACCAACTACAGCAAAGAGCGAGACGCCAGCACCGGCGAGCGGGCTAGACGTCCTGCACGCTACGAGCGCAGCATTAATCCAGGCACTTAGGGAAGTTCTCTTGGACTCTGATTTTGAAAATGCCATGAAGGCATTAACGTCATGGATACCGATTAAAGACGAGGACCTGTTAATGAAGGTGACCAAGGCGGAGTGGAAGACACACCAGGGCAAGAAGAAGACCTAGCAATGCCTGCCTTTTTGGTCTGTGACTGCGTGTCTTTAGCGTTGTTATTGTTATTGTTGTTGTTGTTTTCTTCACCACACTCCTTTTGTTTGTTTATTTGTTTGTTTGTTGTGTCCTTGTCTTCCTTTTGTATGTCAGCGATACCCCATTGTACTTTTTTTCATTTCACCTTTGCCCTTTTGCTATACTTGATACCCACCGGCTTGTCAGCCACTGGCTCTCTTTTGTACGGTAGCTAAAAGGATAGAACGGATTATGGTAGCTGGCATGTGTGTACGTCTGAGTGGGAGTGTGGGAGTGTGTGGGCGTCGCGTTTATTATACCCCGGAATCGGAACAGGAATATGATTATCTGTACTGTAACATTTGGCCTGGCGGCAAGAAGTAATCATAATTGTATTATTAGTACTACAGCACTGTACTGCATAGCATCACAAATATGGATTGAAGTGACTTATTCCATCCAACATGACGCCTTGGCAACACGGTAATTTCCCCAGATGACAAATCTATTTTCACGGTTGTTCTTGATGACTATATTTAGAACATAGATCAGGTCGTGCATCCGCATGCTGCAAATCAAATCAAACTTGACCTAACCTGACCTAACCTAACCGCAATGCACAGCACAGCTCAGCGCAGCTCTCTGCAAATGCAATGCAATTTCCAAAGTCAGCAGTGCACGTCGCACAAGCACTACACTACACTGTCGTTTGTATTCCCACAGACCAGTAGGGAAATTGACAGCTTAAAAGTATAAATAGCAAGAGGGGCGGTAAGACAACTCGTGGCTCGCCACGTCTCAGCCTCCTGATATGTCACATTCGTGGCCATGAACTCTGTGCTGGGTGCCTGGTTGTGGAGGTGCGTTGCGTTGCATGCGGGAAATAAAATGGCGGTATCTATCCCCGCTGGTATGGAGTCTGGTATCTGTGCAAGATTGTGCGGTAAATTGGAGGGGCTGGAGAGCCAGGCGCCAATGTTGAATGTTGGTCACATTCTCCAGACACGAGATGTTTTTGTGAAAATCACCAACGGTTGTGGGTTGACCCTGGACTTGCTTGGACATGGACGTGGACTTGGACTTGCAGATGAGAGGAGACTGAGGAGACAAGGACATGGAGTCAAGATTGATCAAGTCCATGTTTGGTTCTGGTTCAAATGTTACCCCTGGCGCCAAACTCCCTGGACCCAGATACTAGTTTGGTCTGGTAGTCTCAAGGGCTTGAAGGGCAAGGCTGGTTCCTGGCGGTTGAGGCGACCAGACCACTTTGGGAAAGTTGGGGGCGTTTACTGCTTGGAACGGTCCCCAAAATAAGCCAACATTGAAGTCCCAGCCCAGGGTGGTCTGACCAGGGTAGGGTCAGATCAGAACAGACCAGACTAGACTTCAATGGACTTGACTGCCAGAGCAAGCCCAGGACAGGAGAGGAGAGGACAGACGACCAGCGCCCGCCGCCAAAGCAGCCAGAAGCCAGAGCAGCTAGAATAGCCAGACCAGACAGGCTAAAGTACGCCAGGCCCCAGAAAAATAAAACAACCCGCCTGGTTCCTGGTTCCTAGTCGCACCTCTTTTTGAACAATCCGTCCACCCGGTGGACCAATCAGGCGCTTGCGAAGGTCGCCTCGCTGTCCAAAAGCGGATAAAATGGACGTACCTTAGAAACAATAAGACTGGGCCTCCAACCATCCGTCCATGTCCAGTCCAGTCCAATCTGGTCTGGTCTGTCCATCAAATCGTTGTTGCCGGTCTGCTCTGGTCAATCTGGTTGCGCCGTTTTTGCCAAAGCAGAGTAGCGGGCCACCCTGGAACAAGGTCGTTGTTTCAATAAAAAGTAGGCTGGCTGGCTGGAGCTGTTGTCACTCGCTGTCCGGCTTCTTCCGTCTTGTCAAGGAAGTTTGGTTCTAATCAACACAATATTGGCATTGGGACTGACCTGTACTCCGTATTGGTACTGTATTACCGCATCATCCCATCATCCCATCATCCTCCCCCGCATGGCTGGCGTACCTGCATAATGTAAACACCCAAAGTAGCTGGCTGAATCTCGATCCCTGGTACAGAATATGGTTCGGCCCCTGCCTTCAGTTCATGGCCACCACTGGTTTGCCTTTGCATGCATCCAGCAGCTTGTCCGGATAATAAAAAAAGAGCATGGTACTCTATGGTTTGGCGCAATGCAATCCAAATCTCCTCGGCAAAGCATCCTGCCCCCCAACATAAAGTGCTCCGTACAATATCAGACATCCACACAGCCAGTCATGGACACATCAGCAAGCCCTCATGCGGCAGAGCCTGTCTGGACATGTCGATCAATTGTCCCAGTAGGCGCCTGTCGTTGGGCTTGAAGCATCATGTCTCTCTCCTCTCCCCTTGGCTGAAGAGGGGATGTCGGCCACACTGACCTGACTGGCACACGTAGGCGCGCATGCTGTCTGGTGTCTGGTTGTCAATGTCTGAGTCTGAGTCTTTGACGCTGTGTCCAACAAATGATAATGCTGCACCCGGTACAGTATACATAGTAAGGTTCTGTACCAGACAACAAAGTGCAACAGAGTACGTAGTCGTCATCGCTCCCCAAGACCCCAGACCATATGCATGCAGTCTTCAGTTTGCCGTCTGATCTGTTCTCCGCTTCTTCCTTTGGCTTCAGTATCGTCCTTCGGTCTCGTCTGCCCTTGTACCGGACTCTCTGCTAATTTCCTTTTTGTGTCGCACAACACACGCACGCAAACACACAGCCGCTCCTGTTGAATCTTGCGCACTTCTGCTACAGTGCCACACAACTGCTCTCGTGTCAGTCATTCAGTCCTTGCTGTTTGTCAAGTGTCTGGTGTGTTGGATGCTCACTCATAGTCCCTGCTCAGAACTGAACAGACCAGTTCGACATCCTGGTCATGACCCCTGCAACGCGACAACCCCATGCACTTTCATATTGCAGGACTGATTCTGGACCCCCTCGTCGGTCCTCCCAAAACAGCCCGCATCGACCACAATGAGAAGGACATCAAAGAACTCATGCTCCATGGCATGCAAGCCGCTCAACTCGGCACATGATATTACGTGCATCCAGCTGAAGCCACTCTCGCCGGGTACCCAGTAAAGCACGCGGGCTAGGGAAATCCTTCCGAGACATGTCATGTCAATCCCCTTTTTGATACAGTCAATGCTGCCTTGAAGTGCCTTGAAGTACCGTATGTATATTGATTGTTTCGTTACTGGACTTGCTAGCAGTCCCTTCGTTATGATGCATATCCCAAAACACAAAGGAAGAAAAAAGGAAAGAAAAGGAACAGAGAAACGAGCAAGCCACGTTTCCCCTCCTCATCCAAAAGCAAAATGTCCATCTGCTCCAAAATAAGATGCTCCAAAATTGTTGCAAATGCCGCAAGCTCCTGACTGACACGTACAAGAATATATCAATACAAATGCAAAATATGTCTTCCTCGCAGACATGCCTCGTCAACTGTGGCACTGCCTAAAACAATACCTGCACAACGACACGCCGGGTGCTGTGATCCCTAGGAACTTAGAAAACTCTAGTTGCGGCGTCAAATCCACAGCTCGTCTCAAGATCCAAAAATAAAAATAAAACCAAAAGAAATAGATAAAAACATAACCGAGGAAAGCATGCCCAAAAATGTAGAGTCCCAAGATAATGAACAAGAAATGCGCTTGTCAAAATGGGAGCAAAAAATCCGCCCCGACGGAAACTTTTCTTTTCTCTGCTCTGTATATCCAAAACTCGAGAGCAACTGGTGAGACAAAGTAAATATATCTTCGTGCGGTCGTCGCATGTGTTCCAATATTCTTTACGCCGATGCTTAAAACCATCAACCCTCTGCTGCAGGGCACCCTAGCTGACAAAACCGTTCAAGAAATGAGACAAAAAAGTAAAGCGCGCGTCTTATCGACCTTGTTCAGATGTCCGCGGTGGCGTTCTCTCCCGTTGGAGCCCTTCTTCGTCACGGCGCCGAGGCATAGGCCTCTCAATGTCATGAGTTGGGCTAAATTGCGGTCTAGATGGCTCGTGTGAAAGTAGCGTAGATACGGAATGCTTGCTTGGATCTGTGCCGTATCTCTCTCTCGAATATTCCGGGTTCACGTCTCGGCCTGGTGACACAGATCGTGGTCCACGGTCCGGGTCCTCCACATGATGGTGATGACTCGAGGGTCGAAACCAAGGCACGTCACTTCTTTGACGTTTATGCCCTCCTTTTCGACCTGAAGGAGGATTTGACAAGCTGCTCTGTATGAATGGAGGTGGAGATCGAAGTCGCTGCTCGCCAGGGGTGCCGGATAACTGCGGCCCCGTAGCTTTGCGTTTCTTGCTGGACTCTCCTATTATAACGGAGCCAATGTTAGTCTACAGTGAGTCTCGCTTTCTTTTGGTTTTAGACGCACCGGACGGAGTTCCCGGTCTGTTGGAGCTGCCGCTCCCTGATTGCGTCGCTGGTGGTTGCCAATGATGAAAGTACAAGCCAGGGCTTGACTCCTGCGGTGCTGGCTGTGTGTGCATATGTGCTTGGGAACCATAAGGCGACACGCCGGCAGCGCCAGGTTGGCCAGATTGCGATGGGTTCCCGCCAACGCCAGGCATAGCTGATCGGCCTACCACACCGCTCACCGTTTGTCCTCGGGGTCTTGTAGGTGATCCTGGATATGGGCCATAGCCTCCTGGACCAGGCGGTGGTGCCGGGTTTGCAGCTACCCCAGGATATTGTCCCTGAGAGGCGCCTTCCCTCTGGTGTGGATCCGGTGAATGTTGCCTCTGTGCCGGTAACAGTTGCAGTTGCTGGCTCTGTGACGGCACGAGGAACTGCTGAGCCCAATCTATTGCCGTCTGTGACAGTGTTCCGCCTGCGGCCATGCCAGCAAAGACCAAGGGTATCATCGGTGGAGGGATCCCTCCTCTGAGAGAATCTCTGAGAATATCCATTTCCACTCTTCGTTGCTCCAGCCGAAGGCCCTCTTGCCGCGTCTTCTCTTCTTCTTGTTTCGTTTTTTCTTCCTCGGCTCTAGCCTGTAGCCAGTTTCTCATGGACTCCTCAGATCCGTGCCATTGTTGCGGAGGAGGGGGCAAAGATGTCCACGGCTGTCCTTGGGGACCGCCCTGACCAGCAGGCGGTGGTGGAGGAGGCGGCTGTTGATGTCCATGATGCTGCGGAGGTGGAACGCCTGTAGATGGGCCTGGTTGCGGAGGAAGTGCCATAGCTGCCGGAGGCGGCAACCCTCGATGAGGTGCCGACATGGCTTGATTACTCGGACTGTGGCTGCGAGAAACGACCTGGTGATGTTTGTACACTGCTTCCGAATGGCTCAGAGGCGGAGAAGGTCGTGATGTTGAAGGAGGAGTTGGCAAATCATGAACGGACCTATAGCCGTACGTTGTTGGCTGCTTCACAGTAAGCATCGTCGCTTTTATACGACTATAGCAAACGCCAAGACACGATTTGGGGGCATGGGCGTGCAAGCACGCTCTTGATAAAGAAGTCAAGGTGGAAGGGGGATCGGACTGGTGGATGCTATTTCAGCAATGGTGACGACAACGTTTATAGTCGAGTTAAAGTGAATTGAAGGAGAGACAAGAAAGTAAAAAAGGGTATTGACTTGGGAAAGGGGACAAGAGGGAGTGATGTGCCTAAACAAGACAGAAAAGAGGAAAAGAAGTGAAGGCAAAGAGGCGTACAGAAGTGGATAGCAAGTCTTTAAGTCTAAGTCTTGGACTGCTGGTGCTGGTGCTGGTAGAGCTAACACAGCTCGAGGAGAATGCAACGCAAGCTGGAGGTGTCGACCAGCTCAAGGACGGTCGAGAGAGGGTAACGGCCGAGGAGGTGGGGGGCGTATGGGTCTGTGGACAAAGACTGGCCAACCTCATTTGGACATGGCTGAAGTTGAGTTGAAGGGTGGATGCGAGGAGAGCTGCCAGGTTTCCCTGGAAAAGAGTCGTTGACTAGGGGTAGCCTTCTTCGGTATCTCGAGCGGTCTGTTCTCTGCGGCGCTTCCTGGATCGGGGCTCGATGAGGCACAAGTGGACGGAGCACCACCAGTAAGCAACGAGGGTAACGACGCGAGAGGCGCCCAAAGGGGGACCAGGCCAGAAAGGTCCAGAGGCCAAAGAGGCCAAAGAGGCAAAGAAAAGCCAAGGTCAGGTCAGGCAGGCAGGTGGGTAGAGAACGGCGTAGAGCAGAACAGAGCGAAGCAAGGCAGGCCAAGGCAAGGCAATCCAAGGGCTGGCAGTTGAAAGCCGGGTAGCCGGGGCGGACAGCGGAAGCGGACAGCGGACACACCGTCCTGGAGTGGAGATGCGTCCGAGAAATTTGGAGGTGATTGACAAAGTATGCCGCGAGATTCAAAAGGTAAATGGCCTGATTAGGGAGTTGGATCCAAGACCTGGAAGAAGGCCTGGCGGAAAGCTGGGGGTGTTGGATGACCAAGGGGGGGCGTGAGGACAACGATTCCACCGGGGAGAAGGCGTGTGGTGGTGTGTGTATGGATGTGGCATCCAACGGGGGTTAATGGCAAAAAAGAGAAACGGCGTGGAGCCTGAGAAGGGAAAAAAAAAAGAGGATGTGTATGGAGCACAGAGTACGAAAGTGTCGTTATGCGTGTTGCGCGTGGAATAACAAAGGATGAGCTTTGAATGTCCCTGGCGTGTGGCTGTCGTTGCTGAGGCTCAACGGGGGCAGGTACGACGATGGCAGATGGCCAGATGTAATATGATGTCTGGTATGATGTACGGAGAGACGAGATGGGACGGGACGAGGGCTATTAACCCTTTGTAGGAAAGAAAACGAATGCCGTTCTGATCTAGAAGTAGGTCTCACGACGAAACGAAGGTATTCCTGGCCAGGCTAACGACAATGAATAAAAAACAGACGGGCACCAAAAATAAAATGAAATAAATGAAATGAAATAAAAAAACGAGTGAACAGCTTTGGCAAGAGGCGGTGCGTTGTGGTGTGTCGCAGCTGCAGTTTGCAGTGGTGGCCGTTCGTAAGCAGCCAGCCTGCGTGATTGGTGCTTGAGATTTGGGGATCGGATTGGGGGTTGGACAAGGAAACTTCGCGAAGGCTGTTGGGATTTGGGGCAGCAGCATCCGCAGAGAGGGGGAAAACTTGAAACGGGAAACGCAATGACGTGAGTGAGGATCTCAAGAACAGAGACGGCAATGCATCAACTTTTCCATGTGGACATGGAAGTGGCTGGGCTGAGATGCAATGGGGGACGATAGCAACGCCTTTGGGTCTTTGGGTCTGGTCTTGGGCGTCAAGACTGACGATGACTCGACAAGGTGACGAGGGGGCAAGAAAAGGTGTTGTTGTTGGGGGAGAAACGGGCCCGACCAAGAGTGTAGATACCAATTGGACCAACGTCAAAGGGAAACCAAGCAAACAAGAATCACCAGATGCCAAAGCCTGATATGTGACGAGAAGAGGAAAGGAAAAGAGTCCGGTCTGCCAGGGAGGGGAAAAAAAAAAAATACTAGAAGTGAACCATACGAGCGGCGAGGATACGGGCACAAGAAGCGAGGGGCGACGAAAAATAAAAAATAAAAAATAAACACGCACCAGACCAGACAGACCAGACCAGACGCAAGCACACATCCAGCTGAAAGTGGCCAAGTTTGTGCCCGCAGAGGGGGCGGCCTGCTTGATTTGACCAGAGTAGACACGACCAAAGTCAACATCTACAACACCACAGCGTTGATTGACATTGATGACGCCAATGCTCAAAACGGCCCAGCTGGGCATGATTGCGGCAACATTGTGGATTTGGGAATGGGACAACGCAAATCCTCCTTTGTGTTTTGAAGCTAACTAATACGTGCTCTGTCTTAATCAGTGGTTGCGATGGGCCTCATTACCAGATAGGAATGGTTGCTGAGCCAGGACTACAAGCTGCATGTAGCACATGAGACTATGGATCAACATCGGGGACAGCGAGTTGCCCTTGCAACGGACTATGAAGACAATCCAGCTGGGTGTTAAACTGGGAGGGGGATCTGGAGTGTTGCCATGGAGGATATTGTGCAATGAATACTCTTCAAATTGTCACGATACAATCATCAACCAAGTGTCGTGGTCAATATTGGAACCAGGCCTGAGCTGAGGCTTGAAACTGCCCCGGTTGTGATGTGTAACTAGAGCTCGTGGAGCTTAAAGTGAGCTTTCAAGCCATCTGCACCTCGTGTCCTGGAGGCGTTGCGATAATGATGAATTGGGACACGGCAGCAAGAGCTGGCTTGCTTCTGATGGCGCGCTTGACCCAACTGGATTGATGCTCTTGTTCAACACTGGTCTTGGCTCAGTCTTGGCCACGCCTTGACAAGCCCAGGCCCAGCGGTGAATGTATGGTGATCCACGGCTTGGTTTCGCAGGCATCAATCCATCTTGGCAATGGAATCCGGCTGTGGGATCACATATGTGCGTATTGTATTGTCAATAGGATTCGCCTTGATTCCGCTCTATTTGAGTACCTGGGTAGCTTGGGCTTCGTCTGTCCTCTCATCTCGCCTTTGGCAGTGGCTGCAAGAAGTAAGCATTGGGGGCAGCCCAAAAGAACAGCCCAAAAGAAAAGCGCAAAAGAAATGAAAACCGAAAAATCGATAATCCCATTCTCTTGTATCGTCATGCCATGTATCGTGAAACGCCGTTGACAGATAGGGAAACGTTGGAGTGGGGGGGGGCCAAATGAGAAACCGGCGCCAAAGATGCACTATGACATCCAATAAAGCTTCAGCAAGCATCCAGCAGTACAGACCAGAAACCTATCCTAGCTCGGATTTTGGTCCTGACTAGCTCTGTTTAATGTTAGCTTCCAACTGACTTGTTTTCTGGCGGCGACACATGCAGCACCACATGCAAAAGTGTCGAAATGATGCAGTAGAACGCTCTAGTGCTATCGCTCAATCATGCTGGGCTGTGATCTGTGTGAGGCTAGTCAAGAGTTCGCCGTGGAACTTTTAGAAGCGATCGGGCAAAAAACGTGTCCGGGTGAATGCAAGCTGTCACTGGTCACACTGGTCGGAGCAGATCCCATACCCTCCCTTCTTGTTCTGGAGCTGCTGGAGCTGTTGTGTTGGTCGTGGGCTTGCCCCAGGCCCATTGTTCGATCGGCTTGGCTTGGCCTGGCGCATGTTGAGGAGTTGTGAAGGTTCAAGGTTACCGTACTTCAATCTTGACATGACAGCTCAGGATAGCTCAGGACACGTCGGAGTTTGGCCATTCGGCTGCTTGTCCGAAAATGGTTTGCTAATGTCAAGTGCCTCCACCGGGCAGCCAGGTCTCTTTCAGGCCAGACTACAAAGGACGAGTACCTCTCGATGTCGCATCGTGACTTGTCGCCATTACTAGGACTCAGCAGTCTCGACTTGAGCATTGAATTTCAACTGGTTCAACCTCGTCTAGTCGTTGAGACGAGGGAAGGAGCAACCGTTGACTGCCTGCCTGCCTGCCTGCCTGCCTGATAATGCGCTCCTATCCCGTGTGCCTTGTGCTTCTCCTCCACCCATCTTGCCGCCTATCATGCCAAACGAAACATCAACATCATCCACTCTGTGCAAACATGTACGATATCATGACCCGTGCCTTGATTTTCTCACGTCCTCGCCTGTCACGGCTAAAAACATCAACGCCAAAACGGGATCGCGTCTTGCAGGCCTCGCCTATCACGCTCGTATTCCTGCCTCCGCAGCCGGTTGCCAAATACACCCTTGCAAGTCCTTGGAACATCTGACTTGTACGAAAGCGTGCCCACGAACCAGTTTTGGGCAACAGCCTTACCTCTTTTCTTACTCTTGCTTCCAATTTTCATTTGTTTTTTCCTGCCTGGTCCCTGCAAGCTATTTTGTGTCCCGTACCCGCCACCCGTAAGGAATGGGCAAGAGTATTGTACGCCGCCTGCCCTCCCTCGCCACTGCAGCCAAGGAATTTGCACCGATGACGACGGGTCAAAACCTGGAAAGGGAACCCTAGCTAACTAACGTGGGCCATGACTAGGGAAGGACCATGGACAAGGTGCTGCCCAGGCTCTGCTTGGGTCAAGATATCTGGGCACATTCCTGGCCAGAGCTGACCGTGGCTGACAACCGCATGTGGGAGGGATGGCCGATCGGTGCTTCCCATGTGCTCACGACCTTGGTGGTTGCACGCCCAGGTCTGGTCCCAACGATGTGCTTCACGGACACCTGCGTCAGTCGTGTCAAGGTCAAGTGTGAGCGCTCAACAATCCAGCTCCACGTTGTACCGTGGGCCATCGAAATGCGCCACCTTGAGGCGTGTGCCTTTGCAGTAACAATTTAGTGGACCTTTTCATGTGAGCAATGGTGGCTGCTTTGAAGTGCGTCTCCACGATGCTGCTGGCGTGCTTCATGCCTGTGCCACCTTTTTTACGGCGAAGGCAGGCATTTCCCGCCCTCCAGGCCTACTTTCAGTGCGTCACATATCTAAAGTAGAGTTTTTTGGGTTTTGACAGAAAGGATACTGCCATTTTCAACTATATTGCCCGATATTAAGCCCATGGTACGCCATTCGCCAGCCGGGATTTCTGTCATCGGCCTCACGACGGGATGCTGGTAAAAACCATCATCTGACCACTGCAGCCGACAGTATCATTGAGTGGCAAAGGCATTGGAAGAAAAGGTGGCTATATACCGCCATTTCTTGGCTCTCAATCCTTGTCATGGCCAAAGAGCAGTCTCACGCAGTGTTAGCCACATCTGCACCATCCATCAAGCAAAGGTCCCCAAAACGCTATCATCCACAAGAAGCAGCATAGCTCATCATGCCAACCATCCTCGTTTAGTCCGCTCGCTGTGGCTCTGGGCTGCATTGGAACCACGATTGCATATTCTTCCAACGGCAATTCGCCCAGCCCAAGTACAAGCCGGGGCCTTACCAACATCGGACCAGAAGATCAAGCAATTCTCCCTGATAGCTGCGATGTATGTTGCAAGTTACATGCATAACACAATGGATACTCGACATGAGCGAACAAGATCAACCTCACTGACCACGCGCAATTGCCTTCTTGGTGGATTGCAACTTGGACCGCCGTCGGATAATAGGAGACAAAGCCCGCGCTCTAGAAACGTCAGTCAAATGCTATTTTGCATGAATTGGGTTACATCCGCCGGGACCCCGACGCAAAATCACAAGCTGGAGCCTCGTCACAATACCATGAATGCCATACGTCTGGATTGGCCATCTCTGAAGAACATGTATTGTCCTCCTGCAGAACCGTCCATACTCCACCACTCTCTATGTCGAGGCAGATCTGGCATTTGCATTAGGCACATGGAAACGCAGTAGGAGTTTTTTATGAGCCGAGCAAGGCAAGCCACGCATTTTCCAGCAGTGAGACCCCGCGCTCTCGCCTTTAGCCTTGACAAAAGGAACAAACCAGCCGTTCCATTGGCAGCGCTGTCCATCCAAGTTCCGAAGGTCGTGTCTCAATTTGGAAGAGATATCCTCCGGTTTGTTTCACAGCATTGATTGTACTTCGTTACTATCCCGCCCGTTCTAACCGCTGTTACACGACATGGAATAGCCTTCCCGATAGATTGGGTTCATCGCGAACACAATAACATACGAAGCTGGTGCAATATGCAGCTATCCCCAGTTTTGAATCCGATGGCTTGGTACGTAAAATCGTTGAAATATGCTCTATTAATCGCCTCCCTAACGATGAGATTACTTCCCAGGAATTGTCTCGCCATTGAAAGCTGTCAGGTGGACGCGAATATCGAAATCTGTTTCCGTCTTCTCAGCTCCCTTTTGACAATTAATGACCCAGCTAAACTACACAGAGATTCTATAATTTGGACAATTCTGCCCACTCACTACGAGCAAGTGTCGTACCAATTGTATAGAGAAGGCTTTTTTTTGTTTCTCTCGGACTACACTTGTAGAGTCACGATGGCTTGTTGCACGAAATGCGAATACTATCAACCGGAGCATAACAATGTAAGACATCTTTGGTGGGTCGGCCCTAGCTATCCGCGAAGCTGTGGCCCGTTCAAGGCTAGTTGAATATGGGTCTGGTAGGGATCGAAGCTTCTTGGGCCAACCCCTGTCAAAAACGAGCCATATCTGAAACACCCCGCCCTGGATTCGATGCGAGCATCAGTCTTGAAACCTTGAACTCCTGCTCCGTACAAATCTCTTGATATCAACGAAAACCCTGCAGAGAGAGAATCATCTTTTGTTCTCTCGACGACAGGAACCCAGCCCGGACGTAGGGGCTCACATTTAACAGACCGTGGCCATTGTGGCTGGTCAAGATTACACCACGCTGACGAACCAGGCGCCCAAACTGGGACGACGTTTTTGCGGACGATCAACGCCAAAATGCCACAACTCAATTGGCCAACTCTTCTCAATGAGCCGGTTTGTATGTACGGCTTTTGAGAAGAAGGAAAGAAGATCCCACAGCCAAAAGATTGCCGAATACGGGTGTCCCATATGCAGTTGTTGATCTCAGACAGAACAATGAAGCGTGTTGCGTTGAGGAAATTCGGGTGCCATGTTGGCCATTGTGGTAAAGGGAGTTCAACAGAACGGCTCAAAGGCCGTGCCCAACGGCTCAGTCGGGCCGGCGCAAAACGCATACTGTGGTATTTTCCAATTTCCGGGTAAAGTTGGGTTTCATTTCGTCTGTCCGTGGCTGAAAATTGTTGCACAGTTCATGCTGTTAGACTTGTGTTGATACAGCTACTCCATGTATGGATTTTACCGCCTAGCCTATGTTCCTGGAACTGCTTTGGGCCCCCCGACAGCCGTCCCTGTTTGGAACTATCAGTGCCGGTCTTATTGAAGGGCATGAGAATCATTTGAGCTCCTCCCAATTCATTACTACAGGGATGGGGCTGGCATGGATTGCTTCCTGCTGGCAACCAGATTCGTACCCCTACTCACATCCCCTTGTGTGAGGTTTGCAGAGAGCATGGCAGGCATTGATTCCCTTTTGGACGACCTAGCAATAAGGCTCACCAATCTTCGGTGTTCTGCCTCCTATTCTTCGTCGAGTAAGCCTGCAGCTCTGAGCGAATTGCTTCGTATTCTTGCTCCGGTGGCGGAGACTGCGGGACACAAAGATCCAACTGTGCAGAGCAGACCTAATTAGGAGATTGCGAGTGTCGTGGGGAATTATGCAAACAAAACTGCAGTTGTAAGTCCTAAAGAAACAGAGGCGGGTGTATCTTGGGCTGAAGGACAGTCAAGCACTGCTGAAAAGTGGTCCCGTCATAGTTCATCCTCGTCGAGGTTCGAGAGTTGGTGCAAAGCACGACACACTTGCATGCCGTATCCCCTGTTTTATGAGTAGTATTGTGGATGCAGTGCTGGGCTGGGCTGGGCTGGACAGGATAGCCACACACACAAAACAGCCTGGACAGAGCTCTCTTTGTAACTTTGCAGGTGACCTGTCTCTTGCTGTGCAGCCTGCGCCATGCTTTTTGATACGCCAGGGTGGCATCAGATCGACAGCAGCTTCCAAGGAGGGATTACAATGGGCCAATTCGGACTTGGAAGGTCCCAGACTTTCATCACCTCAGGGAGCTTGATACACTAGAAGCAAACTGGTTGATTAACCCGTAACTAATTACAGCACCGAGATGAACAATCTCAATCATCACCAGGCCTGCCTTCCCAATAATACACCGACTAAGATGTTCTGGACTGGGGATATCAAAACGGATTTCTTGCACAGGGAAAACGCAGCAACTAAGCAAGGGTCGGAGCTACTGAGGGCAAAGGCACTATTGAAAAGACGAACAAATGGATCCATTGTCCGATGCATCCGCCCTGTTTGGTTAGTTTGGCGGAGAGGGTTGCTGGATGACACCCTTGGCTGTGGCGTTTCAACACAATGAGGCGACATGGTTGCCATGGATCATGGACCAAGGTGGCGCCTGAGCTTGTTCCCAGAGTCAAGGTGTCTGGTTGCTTGACTTGTTTGCCTGTTCCTCACAGAGTGCTCGACCATACAAGATGCAATGGGGAACACCAGCACAACTAACCCGCCACCCGTCAAACGATGAGGATCCACGTTGGCGTCTGCTGGGGCCTGTTTCACCAACTCCAGGGTTTACCACGTTGCCAGTGACATGCTAATTGTGGACTTATGGGACAGGAACAGCCAAAAAAGCAATAACGATCAAGGCCGGGATAGGAAGCTTGGGCGATTGGGGCGGTGGGATTGACAGCATCAGCGAAAGATGTTGGTGAGAAAAATGCTGAAACCACCAGGGCCCAAAAAGGAAGCAAAAGGAGCAACGAATATCGTTTGTTAGGTTCGTTCTCCGCATATGAACCATGTTCAGGCATGAGGCCCAGCATGAGTGAGGGCCAAGCAAGGGTGAAGTCAAGCAAACAGAAGCTTTTGTTGGCTCGCTTCCCAGCCCAGGGTGGCTCGCTCACATTTCCTACCTTGTTACACAACCTCTTTGGAACCGACACGGCACAGACTTGTTTTGACTTCCAATTTCTATCCCGCTCTCATGGGTCTCGGGTGACGGACGACCCGCTCAACGGCCAATTTGGGATCCATCGTGAGCGACTTTTCTATCGAACCCATTCAATTATGGAGTCACATATAGTTCTCCACCCGTCGCTGACCTCGCATTTGCAAACGATTCTGGCCAGCATTGACGTATTCTGTCATTGTCGTCCGAGTTTTGCTTTCTCACGCAAGCTTGGGTGGGGAGTCAATTGCTGCTCGAATCCCTTTTGGGGAAGCGGTTCGTTCCTCGAGCAGACAACATGTTCCCAGAACCATGGCTGGAGTGCATTCCCGCGTCTAAGCTAACGAAAACAAAACCAGACCTCGTCGAGTTGGAAAGAGGAATATGCACAGGACGGTACTCCCGTACAACCCTTGGCCTCTGTTGGATACCTTGCTGCCTCGCCACCAAAGGCACCAAGGACACCAAGGGCACCCCTCATCTATATTGGCCTTGTTTTATAGGGAAGCTAAAGCTGCAAAATGTTGGCAGCCAGTCATGGCAGTGTTGACAAGCCGCCCGCCAACCGCCATCGGAGGCGTTCAAGAACCATGAAAATCAACAAAGCCCATTACAGCGTTCCCCTCACCAGGTTATACCAGGCGTGTCCCTTTTTACTACCACAGTCCGCCCTTGTTCCCGCGGAATCGGTCATTGATCATTCACATGTCATCCACTCGTCAGTATCTTGGGGCCGTGGCCACATATCTCGAACCCTCCAGAACGAGGAGGCGTCCCGGGGGTTGGAGCGGAGTGATGTTGCTGCTTATCCAACGTCAACACTCCCATTCCATTCAATGACTTATTGCTGCCGAGCCCATAACTGCTTTAAGGCTAAAATCATTGTCGACATGCCATCAATGCAATGACCTCCCCAACCACCGATTTTATCTTGTCGTCGATCCGATCCCACGATGCATCTGACGCCCGGGGGGGGATTGTAATATGCCATGAGTGCTATACGTCGGAGCATAAAAAACAAAGTCCAATGCACACATATGCACGGCCGTTTGCCTCTCCTCCCTTCCACTCACCATGTCATCTGACTGTTCCGGTAAACCAAAGCCGGCCATCAGCTTACTGTGTTGGAGAGCAAAACCGTCCGCTAAAACTACACCATAACCTCACGTCGCATCCCAACCGCTACCACCCACACACCCCGTTACAGCAAAACAAGCCTCAAGATACCTCTCAGCGGGATAGCTGCCGGATTAGCAACCGCTACTTGGAACATTCTTGCAGGATCTATATTCCAGCGGCACTTATATGACAGGATTCCTCGGCGTAAATAAGTTCCTAACATGCGGCCGGTCCGGTTCGGTTTTTTGCGTCACAAGCCCAACGCCTCGGACGGACGGTTTTACCCCAAATTAAGTTCCTAGCACCGGCACTCGAGATTAGGAGGGACACATTTACCGGATGCAGTATCACAAGTGAGAATGGGAGATTACTAGGTTGCGGCGCCAACTCGAGACGAGGCTTTTCGTTCAAAGTGTCGGCTTTCCTCACCAGTGCTGTTGATAGGATACTATCCTGGTCGGAGATACTGGTTGATGATTGACGCTGGGCCGCGTGGTGGTAATTTAATTACAAATTGGCGTACATGTGCGAATCAATCAAGTAATATCCGTGTGGTTTGGGAATAGATTGGATATTGGGTTGAATTGGTCAATTCATCTCCGATGTAACAGACCCTGCCATGCCCATGCGTTGGGTATATTCCCTTCAGGGATACCACAAATACGTGTAAGCGCACGTTTGCTTTCCGACGGCTAATACTGCTTTACAATATTGCAATAGTCAAGGATATCGAAGCCCTGATGTCTTTCATCTGGCAGGTAAGCCATGTACTTGATTACCCGAGCGTGCTGACAGCCACCACTCTCTGTGTCTGACATCACAGCATTTTGTGCCGTACCATATGTAAATGATTGTTTTTTCCTGTGGCACCATGTATAGTCACATACTACAAGTAATAAGAATACGAAGTAAAAGTCCAATGCACCAATCACCACACATTGATGCAATGCTCCTCCCCTACACAGCAAGGCGTCATGTTCGTCTTGGTGTCTGACACCGCATCACCGTGTGCCATACACAGATATCTGAATACTTCTTCTGGCAGTAGGTATACTCACCTAATGAAAGTATTATCCTTTGGGTTCAGTGCATTCACGGGCTGTAAATCAAGCATCGAAATCATAGTCCACTGTACCAATCACCACACATTGATTCATTGCTCCTCGTTAACAGAGTATCATTCAACGAAACAACCACAGAGGGAAGTCAAAACTACACGGGAAACGTATCGCACATCACTGTATGCCAAGGCACTTTGACATGTATGTGTATACTTGGAATCGACAAATACCTTTCACCAGACTATACGTGTCCAACACCACGAGCACACATACAAAGCATACGTGATACAAATATCCATAAATTTATTTGTCTATAACCCATGCACCGCACTGATCCGAACCAAACAGCCAAAAGGGTATGAGGTGCGCCGGATAGGGACCAAAGAACACCGGTAAAGAAATGCAATCAGTATACACATAGTTAGGAAGAAAAGAGAAAAGAAGGCGAAATATAGCATTCCGCATATGCTCATAGATGGAAAGGTATCGGCCGTAATGACATGAGTGATGTAGTAGTATATGAGAGAAAAGGTTATAATTCGTCAAATCGACTGCAAAGATGCCGATGAAATCTCGTAGGTAGACATAAGGTGCTCGGGGCGCCTAGTCATCCTTATCATCAGATACGTGGGGATGCTTCTTGGTTAGCACTCCTTTGTGCTGCTTCTCCTTGTCCTTCTCGACAGCTCTCTCATGATCCGCAAGTGCATCGCTGTTACCCCTTGCTTTGGTCAATTTTCGAGGCTGTCTCTTGGTTTGTGAAGCGGTAGGGTCTGTTGTCGGTACTGCATCCGGGGTAAGTGCCTCGCTGGAAGCTTGACTGTCAGAGTGGTTGGTAGAGTTGCGCGTAAGGTCCGGTATCTGCACTGGCAACGTTGCCTGACCGACGTGGTTTGCGCTGAGCACAGGACTTTCGGCTGCTTGGAGGCTGGTCGAGTCCAGGGGCATGTTGTACACGGCGTCTTCTTGCATTGGATCAATGATGGTGTTGCTGGTGGCTCTGGTGTCCTTGTAGATCCTGTCCCTGGATGCAATCGATGCCAGGCTTGGTCCGTTGGTTTCCAAGTCGTTGGGGGTTGTGGGAGAAATGGGGCTAATTGGTGATTGTACGGTATCAGCACCGCCGGTCTGCTTCCTCCTATTAGTACATGATGCTGATGCAAACGTAGACGTCGTGCCAGCACTTACCGAAACGTTGACATAAGCATCCAGTTTCTTTTTCAACACTTCCGACCGGACCGGCTTGGCGAGGTAATCATTCATCCCAGCCGCCAGGCACTTCTCCCTATCTCCTTGAATTGCTGATGCCGTCATGGCAATCACGAGAACCTTGCGAACAGCCTCCATGGAATCTTTTCTGATGAGTTTCGTCGCTTCGTAACCGTCCAACACAGGCATTTGAACGTCCATGAGCACAATGTGATACGGCTCCCCATCTGCTGCCTTCTTTCGCAATCCTTCAAGGGCCTTGAGCCCATTCTCATAGGCAACGACGTTCGGATAGCCTAGTCTGTGTGCGTACTGAATGGCAATCTTTTGATTGATGGGGTTGTCCTCTGCCACACAGATGCGGACGTCTTCCTTGGACACCTGCGACAGATCCATGAATGGATTTGGCGAAACAGCCCGGTCAAAGGGGGAAGTCATCAACGAGTATCTATCAATCGGTGGCGATGCCTTGCCGAGCGCATCCCCAGCCGATACATCCGCCTTGGCCTTTTCAAAAGTAACCGTAAACCAGGCGGTTGTACCTTCGCTCTCCTCGCTCTCCAGCTGGATCTTGCCCTTCATCATGATTTCGATCAAGGATTTGCAGATGCTCAGACCCAGCCCACTTCCACCATACTTGCGTGCAGTGCTCGCATCTGCTTGGCTAAATGGCTGGAAGAGTTTCGCGAGTTGCTGTGCAGGAATGCCAATTCCAGTGTCCCGAACCCAGAATGTGAGTGTTGCGCTGTCCCTGGTTTCGGAATCCAGTCGTGCCCCTATCGTGACAGAGCCGTCTTCTGTAAACTTGAGACTGTTTCCGATGAGGTTCCCCAGGACTTGATGCAATCGAATAGGATCTCCGTAGATAAGCATGGACGGGAGATTGATGTCCTGTATAATCTTGACATTCTTCTTGGAGGTCTTCTCCCGATTACTATAGGAGACTGCTCGAACAACCTCTCGAACCATTTCCTCGGGATTGAACGCAATAATGTACAGCTTCATCTTGTCTGCCTCCATCTTGGAAAAGTCCAAAATGTCATTAATGACTGTCAGCAACAAGTCGGCAGAAACTCGAATAGAATCAGCCATTTCGAGCTGTTCCCTGTCTAAGGCACTATCCCGAAGCAGCTCTGAGTTGCCAATGACGCCGTTCAGGGGCGTCCGCAACTCATGGGAGACGTTAGCAAGGAAAATAGCCTTCGCTTTGGCAGCTTCTTCAGCCAGCTTCACGTTTCGCTTAGCCTCTGTTTCGGCATGCTTTGCCTTGGTCTCGGCTTCGAGGGCCTTGGATAGTGCATGCTTCTGAACTGACAACATCCCGCGGTTTTCGGCAGAGATCTTCTCGACATTCTTCATTGCCAGGGCGTTGGAGTAACTGATGCCGATTTGGTTGACCAGGAGCTGTAGGACAGTCACATTCCGGTCCGTGAAAGATCCCGGTTCGCCTTCGAGATATAAAACACCAAGGAGGGGTTTCGTTCCATGCAAGATTGGAATCGAAATAATCGCCTTGTTTCCAGGGTATCGCTGCAGCCACGCATCGTTCGCATTGCCAAACCGTTCGTCTGCGAAGAGATCTGGAATAAAAACAGTCTCCCTGAAACGCGTGCAGTACAGGACAACATTTTCAGCAATAAGTGTCGAACCGGAAAGTGGCAAGCCAGGCTCGTGTGCAGAAGCTCCCCTCTCAGGATCTCCGCTAGCTGCCACGCACCAAGCCTCCGAATCGTCCTGAATGACAATGGCAGCCCGTGTGGCAGATCCGCCGCATGTTTGCAGGATAACATCGCACATTGTCTTGAGCAGCTCGTTGACCTGTAGCACTGACGAGATAACCTGGGAGGATACCAAAATTGCGTGCAAATCAATCATGTCCAAAGCAGGGAGTCCAGCGCCGTCTTCAGTGGGCATACGCATAGATCCACGCCAGGCGCCGATACGTTCTCCTCTAAACTCCGATATGGCATTGGAAGGAACTTGTGTGAGTTCATCCCCGTCCACGCCATCGACAGGGCGGTATTGAGCTGGCGGTGGATCTGCCACAAAGTCTGTCTGGATGCCAACTTCAGCGGTTCTGTGATTACGAGTTGGCCCGTGGAGCAGAAGGCTATGTTCCTCTTCAATGGCAGATGCGACGCCAGTTGCAGCTATTTGTCGATACAAGCCAACCGCATCCTGGAGTACAGCTCTAGCGGAGCGTCTTGCTCGCCGTCTGATAAAGAAACCAGCCATTATGTAGTTACCGAGGGCCTCCTCAAATATGAAATCGTGCTCAGCAGCATGGTCCAATGCCTCCTCATAGTGCTGAATGGCCTGGCCATGATCATGAGACAGCTCTGCGACTTGGGCATTCAGTAATCTGGACCACGATCGGTAGTTGACGTCGGACACAACAGACCAATCCTCCATCATTTTCACAAAGCCAGCCAGCTCATTAACAATCTCTTGCGTCATTGTAGTAAAGTCCTCCGTCTGTGAACGAGGATCCTGCATGAGTCGTAACAGCTGACCTGCTCGTGCCAGTCCGTAAAAGAGTAGAATCAACCTGCTGTTCCGCGCTGACCACAGCATTGGAAGTTTCTCCACACATCGTTTTCCAATGTCAATGGCGCGTTCGTAGTGGCCATAGAGAAACAAGGCGCATAGTTCGAGACTTTCGTAGAACAGAGACGACCGATTACTATCCTGTGTTTGACTCGTGAGCCAATTCTTATACACGACAGAGTCATGCTGTTCATCGCTCATCACCCCTAACGGATCATGGGTAAAGGTCTTTCCTTGCAGGGCCCGACATATCTGCCTGATGCCTACGAGCAGTGATCCACCACGGGTATCAAAAGACCAATTGACAATGTCCTCGCAGCCGTATTGGCAAAAGGACTCCAAGTCTGAGAGATTTTCGCTGGCAAAGAACTTTGTTTGGGCGGAAAGTCCGTAGCTGAGGATTGTCGAAAGTCGATCTCCGCCAACCGACGCTAGCTCAATGGCATCCTCCATCTGAGAGATGGAAAGAGACATTGAATACTGAACATGCCCAATAAAGCAGAAATGCAACATTTGGCCGCGTCCCATGGAGAACGCGTCCCGTGCAGAGTAGAGGAGGTCCTGGCAGATGGCGCCCATGTCAACGGCAAACTGTGTCATGTTAAACCGAGCGAGGCCAACGATTCCAATCTGAAGAAAAGCCATGCCCGATTGCGGGAAGGCTCCCCTAGTGAGGTGCATCTCCAGCATGACCAAAGTCAGGTGGTAAAACTGTAGACAGTCACTCCACCACGCCGCAGAGGCTGTCTCAGAGAGCACTGCTCCAATTGAAGCAGTAACTGGGGCGGTCTTCTGCTTGGGACTAAGGAGGGCCTGTCGATCCATCCCCTGGACCTGTTTCGCCAACTTGTGAAACTTTTTGTCACACTTTTCATACGTAGGTTCATCTTCTAGAGGCACTCCCAAGGCCGCCAAGCATTCCTTCAGGGAAATAAATGCAGCAAGTGCGTTGCCGTTTTGTGCAAATATCCGTGACTGCAGCACATACGCTGGGGCTTTATCAATAGCTGATTTCGCATTCGCGAAAAGGGTCGAGAGTAAATCATTCGCTAACGAAAGCTGTCCCATAAATAAGTGACATTCGGCGGCACGCAAGTAAAGCTGCATGGTCTCCTCGTACGACACGTCGTCCGTTTCATCCGACCAGGGATCTTCCTGTAATAAATGGATGGCTGCACCGTAGTATTTGGCAGCAGTTGGTCTAGCTCCATTCTCCGTTGCAGATTGTGCACAGTCGATGAGCAGCTTGCGAAATTCTTGTCGCACAGGAACACGCATCTTGATAATGGAAGCAGCCTCACAAATGTGTGATGCCGTGCTATCCCTTTGTCTGGCTTCTACCGCGTAGTATTTGAGTAGTGTTCGGGAGATGATGAAGTGCATTCGACGAGAATTACATTCCTTTAGGGCAGCCGCGGCATTGACATATCGATCGTGCGCAAAACGAAAGCGGTCGTCAATCTCGCTCGGCACAATAATGTAGGCTTGAATGGCTGCTTGAAGACCAGCAACGGCCTCCGCCTCAGTGTATGACCGCTTCGAGAGAGCCGGGCAGCAATTCGGAATGTCGTCTTGCTTGTAGTCAAACTCGCCCTTCATCAATCGACTTATAATTTCGAAAGAAAACGAGTTTCCCAGCAAGGACGCCCACGCCAGAACAGCCCTCGCAGCCGATGGCAGTTCGTTTAACCTTCTCGTAATGAATCCGGTGTCCAGCACGTCGTAGTCCTTCTCGCCCTGGAATTGCGCAAATAATCTGTCGAGGTCGTAATGCCAAATACTGTCGCGATAGTCATACCAGATGCACTTTTTGCGATGGCAGGCACTGAGCATCTCCCGCATGTAAAAGGGATTGCCAGCAGTTTTGGATTGTATGACGAGGGCAAGGGACAGAATCTCATCCTTTGGTCGGGAAAGGGTAGCCGAAACGTACTCAAGTATCTCTGCTTCCGTCAACGGCGCGAGACTGACTCTAGTAACTCTGGGACGGCTATTCCGGTGGTTTTCGTCTAGTCCAGCGGGGTATAGCATGCGATCAAGCTTCTCCCTAGAGAATTCCTCGGGTCTATACGTCATAATAATCAACATCTTCATCTTAGCGCCAATTATTTGAGTTATTAGCTCCAAAGACTCATCGTCCGCAAAATGCAAGTCATCAAGACAAAAACAAATGAACTTATGTGTGGTGAATACTCGCAGAATATCCAAACAAGTATTCATGAGGCGGGTGGTCTTTGTCGACGTGCCTGCGCATAGAAAGTCCTGGGAGGATTGGGAGCCGGTCGCGGCAGCTTGGTTCAGTGGCCCTGGTGAGCTTCCTGGCGACGACCCGCGTCGTTTGGTGTTAAACTTTCCGCTATTTCGCTGAGTACCCTGTTGCAAAGTACTCGTCGATGATCGAAGCATAGGGCTGGCCGTCTCGGGAGGGCCCAGCAGAAACTCGGGCAGGCCGAGCACCCTATGGAGCATCGGCCAGACAGGTCGCACGTACTGCTTGAGGCCCTGGTGAAAGGGTGTTTCCGTATTTCTCTCACCCCATACTTGTTTGAATAGCGAGGAGAGAAGCTTTAGGAGCGGCCCGAATGCCGTTCTTCTAGCAGTATCGAATTTGGCCGTTGCACAATAGCCACGCCGCCTGGCATCTCCCAGAACGCTTTGGACCAAGAAGCTCTTTCCGAGTCCACCCGCTCCTTCAATTGTAACAATCTCGCATTGTCCACGTCGCCTAAATTTGGCGGCTCCCAGTTGTCGCGATAAGCTTGAGCCGCTAGACTCAGTCATGCCCAACCGACTGCTCTCTGCCCCACCAGTGCTCTCCGCGACACTCGCTGTATCCAAGGAAATCGAGTGGTGTCGTTCCCATGGTCTTGCGGGTCGTTGCATAGGGCCAGATTGGCTTGAGGAAACAGTCTCGTTTGATAAAGTCTGTGTGTCAGACAAGATGGTCGGATGGAAGCTATTCCGGGGAAACCTGTGATCAGAAGATGCGCCTTGAGTAAATGAGCCACTCCGACGATTTGTACCATCTCCAGAGCTTGCTCCACCTTCACTAGAGATGTCGTCGGCAATAACCAGCTCGTTAACCAGGCCAGACCCATCTGAAAAGCGATTTGTCACCCTGTTTCCGTTAAGAGCATGGCTTCGAGAAACTCGATCAATGACTCTGATGAGTTCATTTCGCTCTGCCTGCCGCCCAATCATAGTTGTGGGAAGGATGAAAAATGACGATACATCTTTGGCCCCAATCTCCAAGTCTCTAAGAGCGGTTGAATCACCATCTGAGAGCAACTGCTGAACATTGAGAAGATCATGACGAAGCCCGCTCGCCGAGTGATAACGATCCGCAACATTCTTGGCCGTACACTTCTGAATAATCCGCCCAATGACATCCGGGATATCCATCCGCACCGTAGCCACATTTGGCACCCTGCGTCCAAGCACTCCCTGAATAATATCCATGGGGGTCTCCCCAGCATACACAGGTTGTTGTGTCAGTAGCGTCCACATCAAAATACCAAGGGAGTAAATATCAGTCCGGGTATCTGGCTCTGCTGGCATCCGACCGGTTTGTTCTGGGCTAATGTAGAGAAGCTTGTTCTTCGCGCCAACCTCCTTTGACAGTGTTGACCAGCCGGTACTGGTTAATCCGTGCTCAAACGACCGTAACCCGGAGCCGAATGCCACGATCCTAACCTTGTTCTCCTCGGCGTTGAAGTGAAAAGCGTCGCCTCGGATCTCTCCATGAATCATGCCCAGGCCATGATGTATTATCTCCAAACACTGTACGGCCCCAATGGCAAAGTCCAGAAAATATTCCAGATTTATAGGCGGCTTCAGATTGCTGGATCTTGTGGGTCGATACGACACGTAGTTGTCGCCTTCTTTGTGCGCCCTGTAATAAGCAGGACCAAAGTCCAAAACTTCGGCCAAGAAGTTGGCACCAGGGAACTGGTAGATGGCGACAGTGATATGAGTACGTTCCCCAGGGCCAGGATTCAACCGAATGAGGTCGATGGGTTTGGCGATATGGTCGCCGAGCGGGTCGGCTGTCGCTGCAACATTCTTGGTGATCTGGAATGCTCGCTCTTCTCGAAGATTGTGGTGGGAGACACGAGCTACAACGGACTCCTCAACTATGGGAGGCTGCTCGGCGGACTGCTGTGATGACGAAGTCGGCGTTGACGGGCGCAGTGGTTGCGGCGTTCGGGGGGTTTCGGTGCTCTGCGTCTCGGAGGGCGGAACATGATTGCCAGGCTCAGAAGGCGATGGCCGACCTGACTGCAGCTTCGTGAATGAACCGAGGCTGGACTCGTTCTGCCCAGAGTTTGAAGGCGGCGATGTTGAGGAGACAAATCGAGTTCCAAAGACGAGCCTGTTTCCACGACCCCAGAGTCAGCGCAGGTGTTCTTGGTGTTTCATTTCTTACGCAATGCCAAGTTCCACAACCGTTCCAGCGTCGCAATGCACCGATGGAAGGAAGCTACGGTGTTGTATTAATATCAGCAATTGGGGGCCTTACCAAAAATCATAACTCGAATGCAGAGGATCCTTGGTTTCGTCCCATGTATAGCCAGCTATTTGTCGAAGCCGGTCAAAGAGTCTCGGTGGCGGAGGCGGCGGCGTGTCAAGGACATCGTCGGGCACCAAAGCGGCGCCGTCCATGATGGAAGGCAGTGCGGTCTAGACGACGGCAGCTTCACCTCGATGGTCTCTTGGAGGATATTGCGGTCCCCAGGTGTCGGCGAGCAGGAAGAGATTGGTGAGATGGGAATGGCCGGGAACTCAAAGGTTCAGACATGCGGTCGATGTGGCAAGCCTGGATTCAGTGCCCATCCTCGGTCGGCCGGCGGCAAGGGAATACACAAATGGGACAGCGGAAAGGTACCTATATGAAGGAGAAGAAAAAATGACAAGTCCCAATGCACGATGATTACGAAAGGCTGCGGGTGGCAGACAAAATGACCAGAAGGCGCGGTGAGGAAATGGGAGAAGAGCTGGTCGAGGCCGGAATCGCCAGTCTGGGAATAATGGCCCGGCGTCCGTCTGTCGCGGAGTGTGGCTAGTGGAGTTGAGGTCTGACACTCTGTCTCTCTCTCAGTGCGTGCTGTCTGTTCTCTTGCAGGTGGTTGCATGTACTTTGACTCCTGTCCGTAACCAGTTGGTACCCCTCATTCACTTGGTCCATCCAAACTTGACTTGAACCAGACGAAGCTAGAAACCTGGCTGTGGCGCGCAGAGCCTCTCGACTCGAGAAATGCTCGACGTTGTCATTACATACAGTACCTAGTACATTAAATATGCCCAAAAAACTACCAGGCCGTGTGGGTTATAGCTTCTTGCTGCAGGAAAGACTATTTGATAAATAAATTAATTGCCAGGCACACTAGACACAAACAACGCATGCTTCCTGTATGTGCTCTGCAATAGTCCCCTCAAGCCCTCAAGCGTCAGGCTCTCGCAATCTCCATCTCCATCCGGCTTACGGAGTACGGAGAGCTCACTCCTCTTCTCAAGTGCTCGTTGTTGTTCCCAGATGCCAGTCCATGTCCATCCATGACTGGTTTCTGCAGCTCCAACTGCTCAAGTGGGTTTACTGCACTCTACAGGTGGGTCTTGATGGGCCAACTCTGCCAACCAGCACACGAGACCAACCCCGACTAGACTCGATTCTTCCAGTCATGTCCAACTTTCAGTGGTGCAGATGGAGATCAACGATGGGATGGCGCTGGATGCAGATTTGATGCGTTCAAGGTTGCGTTCAATGTTGCTTGGTAGCATTGCGGGCCAGTCCTGCTTCTGTGCCCAATTTCCAGTCAAGTTTCTCATCAGCGTTCAACAACATTCGAGGCTGGCAGGACCCAAGACTTGACCGTTATCCACACGTTGCTTCATGTTGTCAGCTGCACGTCCCGTCAAGGCAAACAACTGCAGCCAATCAACTGCTCTCCCAGCATCTCCAACCCGTTTGTCCTGCACGGCCCTGTCGGGATGACCAGGGCAAGGTGAGTTGAAAATAGTTCTCAGACAACATTGGCGGTGCACCATCACGACACTCTCGATGTATGAACTGCCAGGCATACAGCGTTCCACAGAGACACTGACCTGAGGCCCCTTGGCTTCAACGTCGAACTAAACGGCCATCTCCGTCTCCAAGCGTCCCCAACATCATCCCAGGGCTAACCATATCCGTAGTCGAGCGTCAGTCAACCTGGCCTTTAATTCTAGCACGGACGGACCTATTCAGTTTCGTCGCAGAGTTCCGCACAGATTGTGTTTTTTGTCCAAATGTCCCACGCATTGTGCGGCACAGAGTGTGTGATGCGCAGTTCAGTGTATCTGATCACACAGCAATCCACCTTCCGGAACGATGGATCACGATATAACCTCCATGAAGATTTTGCCCACTTTACTCCGTCTGGTAGTGCTCAAAATCTCACACAGACCATAGTGGCGGTAAATCATCTGATGCGTCTTCATCTCAAAAATCTCGTCAAATTCCTACCCTACACAGCAAAAACAAAAATTCCAAACTCAAAACACCAATATGCCTTGCCACGTCAAAGAGTCGGTGCCGTACTATCTTGGTAGGAATGAACATGCAGCTCGTCACCATGCAATTTACCAACTCCGCTAGCTAGGACACAATAAGACCATACATGCAGCCGCCATCTGTCCCTCATGACTCTATTCACAACTGCCGCCCCACAACGTTCCCTCACATTCGTCCAGCCAAGAGTTGTGCATGCAAGCAGCTTGCAGTATCGACTCGACTCTCTAACCTCCGTCGAATAATCCTCAAGCCGTGACAATACTCACCAGCTGCCGGCGTTACCGGTCTCAACTGTCCTCCTTCAGGCAAGTGGAGTCGTCTATTTTCGTGTCTCCACCAAGGACTGCAAAACATTTGAAGCTTTGGCAGTTTGTGTTTTACCAGACATTGCTGCGATAAAGGCCCGAAGTAAAATTGTTGAAGGAATCTGTTTCCTTGGGTGAGCCTTCAAATAGGCCACGCTTGAACTTCAATAAATATACAGAGTCGGGCTTTCTATTGATATTGTGTGGCGTTTGACTGTCGGCACTCGCCCACCAAAGTTGGCTCCATGTCGCGTCTTTCCTGTCTGGTTTTGGTATTTTGAACTTCGCAGCTTTGGACCGCTTCCCTGTTCAGTCTGGCGTGTGCTGGCCAAACACAAGTTTGGTGCAGCCACAATGGCAACACCCGGTGGGCTGAGGTTTCACGCCTTTGCCAGGGCGACAGTGTATGATGTCACTTGTCTGATAAATTGTTGACTCTTTGCCGCTATGAGGCGCAGATGAAATGTTTGCACTTGCAGGGTGGTTTGTCAAAGGTGTGCATTCCACAACATCGACATGGCGCGAGTTCCATAACCTCTGTGCAGTCTGGTTGCCTTGACCTCGATCTAAACACTGTCATGTTGACTTGGTCTAGTCTCGCTAATGATCGATAGTGTATAATTTATAGCCTAGCTATGCGTAGTCTAAATCGAGAGCGGCCCGGCTCTATCCTCTGTCTTGACCGCATCTATAGCTTGAAGTTCAGAAGAGATCAAATTCTATGCCAACCTCCCTTCATCATGCGAGTTCCGATGAGATTGCTCAACCACTAGCTATCTCTGGCAGACCTGCACCTGCTTGCCTGATTTTGTTCCCGCTCTAGATTTCCCGACATGACCTAAAATCCCATCCGTGAAACTCAAAATATAATCTATTCCCTGTCGCTTATTGTCCTGATTTCCCTCCAAAAAAGTTCAGAGCTGCACGTAATTCACGTGCACTCCCCATTCATGTTCCTTGACTTTCGTTTTCGCTGCATTTCTTTTTCACCATTCATTTATTTGACCTGCTTGGAGGACTTGCGGCTGTGACCACCGGAAGCAGAGACCTTGGAGGAAGCACGCTCACGGCTGGGCAGATCAGTGGTGCCGTTGGTAGTAGGCTTGGTGCCATTGGTCTGAGCTGAGCTGGCAAAGTTGAAAGACTGTGCCAAACGTCGCTCGGTGTTCTTGCGAGTGTTGACGAAGTCAGGGTAGTTGAGTGTCAGTTCAACAGCGCCGTTGACAATGTGGTCCACAGCCTCGACACCCAGCATGAAGGAGTGGTCCTGGTTACCAACTTCGTATCTCCAGCTGCCGAATCGGCCACGGGACAGAATGTCCATGTCCTGGAGCTTGGGCAGAAGTTGCTTCAAGACGCCCTCACGCTCCAGAGAAGGAGTAGGATAACCGTGGTCGAAGGCACGGTGGTAGGTGGAGACGATCTCGTCCTCGGGCTTCAGCATCTCGGTGTTAATCAAACCCTGGATGCTGTCCTTGAGCAAGTTCTCAACATCCACGGGCTTCATAGAAGACTGGGAAACTTCCAGCATGATGGACCAGTAGGGGCCCTCCTTGGCTTCTGAGGAGGTCTTGGTACCGTCAGCGAGGTACAGAGTGGGCAGCTTGGCATCCTTTTGAGGCTGATTGTAGGGAGAGTAGTTGGAGAAGATGGTGGCACGGTAGAAGGGGCAGTTGTCTTCGGGGAAGTACAGCTACGAGAAAATGTTAGCGTGGAAATTAGAGCAAGTAGATGCGTGAGATTCTTACCCAGCACTTGTCACCGATGCGCTCAGGGCGCTCACCACGGATACCGACACCAACGACGTGAGTGGTGGAATAAAAGAGATCCTTGGTCAAAGTCATGAGCTCCTGGTTGCCCATCTTCTCAGCGAGATGATCAACGGCCATGGTGTTGACCAGCTTGCCGTAGCCAATGGTGGTGCCGTCGGCGAAGTGGACAATCTTCTTCTCGGCGTCCACCTTGGTCACCTCACCCTGCTTGCCGAAGCGCTTCTTCTCCTTGGGGAGGGTCTCGGCGACAGCAATCCAGATGCCACCAGTACCATCGCGGGCAGGGAATCGGAAGGTAGCGTTAGGGCCCCAGTTGCCGGCAACCTTATTGAGGATGACGTTCTTTGTCACAGTCTTGATATCTGGGGCAGCGACACGCTCACCGAGCCATTCGCATTGCATCTAGAGCTCATCATGTCAGTCGTCTGTCACCAAGTAGTATTGGAGCATGGCTTCTTACCTTGGTAGTGGGAACGGCCCAGACCTTGTAGTTGTAAGGGCGCATGAACATATCAGCAATACCTTCGCCCTGCATTCTCAGAATCCACTGGTCAAAATCCTTGGGCTTGGTGTTGGAGACGCGGCACTCCATGGCAGCGTCAATAAGGCCATCGATAGCCTTGACCTGATCCTCCTTGGGGAGAATAGAGATGTTGTTCTGGAAGGGGTATGGCACCCAGAGGCCCTTGTAGCGAACATAGGAGATTCTCTGGTGGGTGTACCAGTCATCGTCCTTGGGCAAAGCCTCGTCGAGGCAGTCATCGAAGTACTGGTAGTGGGAGAAGATGACGTGACCGCCCACATCGTACAGCTGTTCCAAATATTCTGTCAGTTTGGCTAGTCTTCCACGATGGCGTCTGGTGGGAGTGGCTTGGAGAGCGGCCAATTCCTGGGAAAACGTACGAAGCCCTCGTCGGTGGTGTCAGTGCCGGCAAGACCACCAGCCTTGTCGGAAGAGTCGACAATCAGCCATGAAGGACCGTTCTGCTCGGGAGAATCCAATAGGTTAGCAATCGCGCACGGCATTGAGGTGCGAGTCTGGCGGTGAGGGGCTCACAATTTGATTCAGTCGCTTGGCAGCACCGAGACCGGTAGGTCCCATGCCAATGACAAGGACATCAACGTTACTGAAGCGACGATGGTCAGCCAAGTTGCTCCTCGAGGCCATTTACCGGTCCCCAGGCGTAGAAACCGAGGGGGATTCGCAAAATGTACTCACATGTCGGCGCCCATGGTGGGGAGTGTGAAGCTGTGACGGCGGAAGTGTAGAGCGGAAGCAGGCGCAAAGGAGTAACGATTTGTTACGACAAAAGCAACACCGTGAAAATGCGATGATTATGTGAGAGCAAAGAGGAGAGAGTTAGATCTCCAAACTGAAACAAGCGCGGGACTGCAGAAGTATGAAGCAATGCCGAGCGTTGCTGTAGATAAGTTAGGCGGTCAGTAATTGTTTTTCTTCCTTTCTTGCGGATCCCTGAACACGTTGCTCTGAAAAAGGAGACAGCGACAAGTCGATGGAGGGGCTAAGATTATTTTGGGTCCAGGGGTGGAGGGACCCCTCCAACTTTGGCAAGCCACTTTTTCCGAGACCAGACTGTGCTTGACTTTGACCAGACTTGACCAGACTTGACCCAACACCGCCAACGCCAACCCTGGTGGGACTTGGCTGAACCTGTTCCTTGACCTTGCTTGAGCCTTTGAGGTTTTTTTTTTTTTGCAAGTGGCCACCACGCAAAGTTGCACACACCATCGCTAATGAGGCACACAGAGAAACGTCACCGGCGACCGAGTACAATCCAGGTACCTTTGTGGCCGTGTTCCCCCGTGGGTGTCTCCGTGGTTGGCCCGCTGCCATCTTGCAAACGCAAGATTGGATGTGGCTCCTTTTTCAATCTTCACCTCCAATTGCCACCTCGACATGCCACGCCCCTGGTTCATTGGGCTGCCACCCAATCTCCAACAAACCAGACGGGTAATAACGACTGGTACTTCACAAGGAGGATAAGGAAAATGCTTGAATTACGCTCATCAAATTGAGTCAAAACCTGACAACAGACCGCTTGCTGCCCTGGAAAACTTAACCGAGTGGATACTCAAGCACGACGGGAGTCCTTTAGTCTGCTGTCACTGTCTGTTGTTCTGATACGGGGCGCTTCATGCTGTGCTGATGACGATGGTCTGACCACGACACTGTCTTGCCCCGAGGACGACTTGAAAGGAAGATCCGAGCATGCATTGAAGTCCTGGAGCCTTGGAATAATACTCTGTCTCAGGGCTTCCTGCCCAATACCCCGGAATGGACCATGCGAACCCGTCCCATACTTGTCTCAGAACCAAGTCAAGGAAAAATTGGTTGACACGAACCTTTTTGCAATTCACACAGGCGAGTTCTTACATTTGATTGACGATACACGACATACAGAGTGAAGCAGTACATTAGGGCCAATCATTTGTTAGTGGAACACACCTGCATATGGCAGGAAGGCAACGGTAATTTGCCAATGTTATCAAAAACGGCCGATTGTCTTATTCTCAATGCAGGAATCGTTGTTCAGCACGGCTGTCTTTCACCATTACATAAATCTGTGGATGGAATAATAAATAATGGTGCAATACTTCCCAGGGCGTCCCGCTTTCCGTCATTTCTTTCCAGGCGGGCGATGGATGCAGTTCGGGACCCAACAGACCAACCAATGAACCACGAACCAGGGGTAAGGTGTTCGCAATTTCCTGAGATGACACTCGCCGAATGGACGATTGCACTCATCTCTTCCGTCTTGTTGCTCCGGCGAAGCTGAGCTATTATGCGGACTACCAGGAGCAGCTGTCTCAGCATTTCCTCTTGATGGCAATTGATGAGCGCTTTTCTCTGCCTCTCGGCCCGCTGCCGCTACCTTATGTTTTGCTACTAGCTCGCCACATGCTCCTGGAGACATGTGCAGCCTGGGTCCAGGCTGTGACTGAAAGTTGAAGCCGGAATTACTTCTTATCATGCAGTAACTCATGTCCTGGTTGCGTTTACAAAGCCAGAGTTACCACGGACAGAAACTGTCAAGCTGTCCACAGTACGTCATTGCAGACGATAATGACCATGGCTTTCAGGATAACATCGTCAATCGCTCATTAAACCAGCCTCCCATGCCTCGTCAAAGATCAGCCTGGCTCGCTTACCGCCCGGGTATCTGCCCCAAGTGCCATGGAGATAGATGCACGTTGCCCTGTCACTGACCCCTGATCATGTCACCCAAGCGAATCTCATCTCATGATGAAGTACTCCCTACTCCCTACTCCCTACTCCATGGGCACCTGAGATATCAAGCAATGTCAAGTTGTATCATGTCCATACGGATACATACCACGCAAAAGCAAGGCATACTCCGTCATCAACGGGTACGGGTTGGATGGATACGACTGTACCGGCAAGATGATCGTCCTTTCTTAGAGCGAAACACCGTAAAGGGGAAGCGGATAGCTACTGCATCGTCCAGAATATCACAAGCAGGCTCCCAACATCATAATATTCAACTAAGCCTGCTGAGAAGAGGGATCAGCCAGCACCATGACTTGAAGCAGGCCAGCCACTCATCTGCTGAGTTTGAGGCCGTGCTGCGGAAATGTCCACACCAAATCCTGAAACAATGGCAGATCAAGATCGACTTTGGGCCGCGGATCACAACTTGGACGACCATTCATCCGCCCATGGTGACTTGTTCGGGCTACATCCGCCTGTTCTTGACAAGGAGCGTTGTATTACCAGCCGACAGAGTGCAGTTTTATTCGGGAGCCCTTGCTAAAGGAGAATAGAAGCCCACAAGTCCACAAGTCCACAATGGAAACGACCCGTTACAGTGGACCGCCGAAACCACCCATGCCCACAAAAAATTGCATCGGTAGGATATCGCGGTATGCTCAGTGATGATCGATGGACATACGTTGTGATTCGCACGGAGCGCTATGCATGCCGGGTTTGTTCCACCAGGCTCTGTTTGGGAGGTCCTAGATGAAATGCAGGCCCTTTCTCACGGAGGTCCTTCCGACAACGCAGGAATTGGACCTCTGAAGTAGATGTCCACGGGTACTGGTCGGGCTCTTCCATGAAATGTCTGTTATACTCGACTTGGCACGCCGTACGTATGGAGACTTTGCTTAACTACCTTTGGGATCGGATTTTGAACAAAATCGCGTGTCAACAGCGGCGGTCTCATGCCACCTTGCCCATGCCTGAAGGGATCTTTCTCTCGATACCCACTGAAGCAGGGCTCACTCAGGGGGGTACTGTATAGAATTGTCTCGGAAGATGGTACGGAAAATGGTATGCGAAACAACAATTCCAATGCCTCACGAAACAGCCCAGCTTCGTCCGTGGTTGGCACTGGTTCGAGAAACCTGGAGTGGGAGGGATATGAATTTATACTCATTGCCAAGCTTCGTCGTCAAGGCTGGGCTCGCGCTAACAATGCTCCCGTTTTTGGCAACATCGTGGTGGGAGTGGGTAGAGAAGGTCGGAAAGAAGAAGCTTGGCATGCTCGTGGCTGCGAGCCCCTGCGAGCCTCATGGAAGGTTGCGGCGCCCCCTGGCACAGCCGAAACTGCAGGTGGTATTATGCCATCGTGGTGAGTTGGAAACTTTATCTTTACGCCAATGCAACTGGCTGTTTGGGTGACTTGCTGACCATGCTCTCCAATGTAGGCGATGAATTGTTTGCGACGAGAACTTTGGTTCGATTGACAACCACGACTACTTTGAGGCGAAGCATTTTGGTTTTCCACTTAACTAATGATGACAGTACGGAGCGAAGTGCCGACCGCAGGATGCCACCTTGGTGACATATGTACTGTGCGAAAATACTCGTCACAAGCGTCAAGGAGAGCGATCGACAATCTGAACACCAAACGAAACCCTGCAAAGGCCATTCTGCTTCGCCTTTGGCCGTGACCTTGAGTCAGAGGCAACGCGCAATTGAAGCAGGAAATTGTGGATAAAATTTAAAGAAATTTCGTTTCTATTTTTTTTTCCTCTGCTCTGCTACAGCACCACGACAAGGCCGTTTGTCGCGCGTTACTGTTGTCATGCGCATAGGTTCGTTAAAAAGGATGATGGAACATCAGAGTCAGCAAGTACTTATCTTGTACCTCATTCACCGCCCGACCTAGACTTTGCATTACAGCATCAACTGGTGTGTGTCAGGGGGTCGAGGTTGAAGTCTTGAAGAAGAGATGGTGGCAATGCAGTGTCAATAGTCGGCTGGTTGTTGACCCATTGCTATAATTATTGGAATGTACTCTTGGCGGCCGGTCCAAATCAAAGTACCAGTCAGCCATGTTTGGAAGCAGATACGATGCTGCAATGACTTGACCTTTCTTGCATTGGCCATTAGTTATTCGCTGGCTCGTATTGATTCGGTTCTATGGACGGGCAGGATCCGTATTGCATCAATAACTACCAGACAACATTAGCCAAATGGCGGCAGCTCCGCCCGATTGACAGGGCGCCGTCGAGCCTTATCAGTGGATGGCACCGAGCTGGTTCTTCAACGTGGGTGGTATGCAGTGGTGTGATTCGACACATCGAGGGTTGACCCGTTCTGCGACATCGTGTGAACTGTTTTTTTGGTGTGAAATTTGACGGTTTGGCTGGTGTGCTTTTGGTGGCTCACGGGCTTTGCCCAGTTTGGAAGCCAGTCACCTTGCAGGCTCATTGACAGGGGCCAAAGAAGGATTATAAGGGAAAAAAAAAACTAGTCTTTGGCAAAATTGTGCGAGCCATGGTCATAATTGCGCATCTTCAACCTGTACCTGCCCCTGAGAAGGAAGGAGGGCACGGAAAATGGAGACATGGAAGAAATGGAGTCTTGACGACCGCATTGGCTTGTCGATCTGTGTGCAGAGTACATGTTCTGGTCAATGCACGCGCGTCGTTGAAAAAGATTGCAGCTGGGGGGCGCCGATGCCACCAATGCTTAAGCGCTTGGTGCAGGATGCTTCCATGTCGAGTTGGCTGTGCTTGACTGGTGGTCTTGACTGGTGGTCTTGACTGGTGGTCTTGTCTGGTGGTCTTGTCTGGTCTGGTCAATCTGGTCAGTCACATCCAAGTCGTACAGTGTCATTTCGCCACTGTGGCATTAATGACCGCATTGGTCTGGTCACGTCTGGTCAAGTATGCACAACCGTACGGGCTAGGACATTTTGAAATCTCGTAAATTTGGAATTCCTCGACACGAGTTGTCTTTTTTTGGTCCTGAGACTTCTGACTGCGAGTCAAAAACGAATAAAGTCCTGTATTTACAGTCCTGTTCAAGTCTTAGTGTAACATTGAAGCTGCAAGCGGTCTGGTGCTCTAGCCACGTTGATGTTTGGCCTCAAGTGCTTGTCTTGTCTCGTCCATGTCTGGTTGTGCTGGGTCTTCCAGTATGGGTCCGTGGTCTGCTGGGTACCTCCAGTGGTGATTGAGCCTGATGCCCACATGTGTACTCCATGTCCGTCCTTGTCTGGTGCATGTCGTGCTGCTGCTAGCCAGCCAGGCCCGTGTCTCCTGAATTATTACCGCCTAGCCTGGCAACTCTGCAAAATCAGACAAGGACCCGGACAGGACGCTGCACCCCAATCTTGGTAAGGGGCCCCATGAACTGCCTGGCTTTTTTTTATTGCCTCCATGTCCAGTCCCGTCTCACATCCACCACACGCTCCATTCCCATCCAGTCTCTTCTTCCTTTCCCTCCATTTAACCCTTCAGGGAGGTCAACCCAAAAACCATTCTTGGCCACGAACTTCTCCCCTCCGTCAACATTCCTCACCTCATTTCCCCTGCCCGCGTGAGCCTAGGCATTTGCTCTCCAGGTTGTTTTTAACTTTCGATTCTATTCTTATTGATACAAACTTTTTTCTTTTTGCTCTGCCAAGCCTCGTCAATTGCATAACTTGTACCAGGCTCGCCCACACTCCTTAGTACCCCCCCTTCGAAGCTGCCAACCTTTTGGGACCCCAGTGTCTTTTTTTCTTCACAGGACACGGAAGTCCGTCCGCTCGTTTGCGCGTCAACTCTGACCCCTAGACATCACCATATCTTCGCGAACTCCATCGCCGACAAGACATTTTACCGTCGACGAATCACCCAACAGTCGATTTAACACAACCTCAACATGTCTGAGGAAAAGTCTCGAGTCTCTGGCGAGGTTGCCCGCGGGGAATCCTCGTCCCCTATCCTGCCGACTGTCAATCCTCAGGTCGAAAAGCCTCAACCCCCCAAGTCCATGATTCACCCGGCCTTCTATGTGGTGTAAGTCGACAAATTATGCTTCCTTGAGTAGCCGCTTGGCTCTTCCGCTCGTGGGTGATGGTGCTGACATGACGTTCGCAGTGTTTGGATTGGTTTCTCTTCGTCGGTTATTCTGTTCAACAAATGGGTTCTGGATACCTTGCAGTTCCGTATGTGTTTTTACCCCACGCCTTCTGTTCCTCGCGCACGAATCCGACCATGAAATGACATTGTGCTAATCGACGTCGCATTTCAGGTTACCCCGTTATCCTTACCACCTATCACATGGCCTTTGCGACTATCTGCACCCAGCTCATGGCTCGATTCACCACTCTTCTCGATGGCCGAAAGACCGTTAAGATGACTGGCCGTGTTTACCTGCGTGCTGTTGTGCCCATTGGCCTGTTCTTCAGTCTGAGCTTGATCTGTGGCAACTTGACCTACCTCTACCTGTCGGTTGCTTTTATCCAGATGCTCAAGGCCACCACTCCTGTCGCTGTCTTGATCGCTGGTTGGTCTCTTGGTGTGTCGCAGCCCAATCTGAAGCAGTTCCTCAACGTTTCCGCCATCGTCGTTGGTGTCATCATTGCTTCCTTCGGCGAGATCAACTTCGTTTTGGTCGGTGTCTTGTATCAGATTGGTGGCATCATCTTTGAAGCTCTCCGCCTTACCATGGTTCAGCGACTTCTCAGCTCTGCTGACTTCAAGATGGACCCTCTTGTCTCCTTGTACTACTTTGCTCCTGTTTGCGCTGTCATGAATGGTGTTGTTGCGCTCCTGTGGGAGGTCCCCAAGGTTTCCATGGCTGAGGTTTACCACGTCGGTCTCTTCACCTTTTTCCTTAACGGTCTCTGCGCCTTCATGCTGAACGTTTCTGTCGTCTTCCTGGTAAGTACTCTGGCAACCACACGGGTTGGTTTTCTGCATCAGAATGCTAACAGACAATTCACAGATTGGCAAGACTTCTGCTGTCGTCCTCACCTTGTGCGGTGTCCTCAAGGACATCATGCTCGTTGCTGCCTCTATGATGATTTGGGGTACGCCTGTCACTCCTCTGCAGTTCTTCGGTTACTCCATTGCTCTGGGAGGCATGGTCTACTACAAGCTTGGTTACGATCAGCTCAAGGGCTACATGGGCGAGGCTAGCCGACAGTGGGCAGAGTTTGGTGCTCGCAAGCCTATTTTGCGCAAACTTGCCATCATTGTCCTCTCCGTCTTCATCTTCTTCTCGCTGTTCACTGCCATGGCTCCCTCTTATGCCTATGACCCGAGCAAGTTGACGAACACGGTTGCAGGCCATCTTGGCAAGACGGGTTCCCAATAAAGCCTTTGCATTGCAAAAATGATACTTCAACCCAGAGTCCATGGCCAGACTATTTGTCAAAAGGTCTAGCAGAATGTCATGGGCAACGGTCGTGCGCAAGTGATCTTGCGTGCGCAATACGGGGCAAGCCCATGAATGACAACATATGTTACAATTTTCTTTCACACAGTTTTCTCATGGTGTGCCTTCTTTTTTCCTTTTTCTTCGCACATGCCATTGGGACAAGCTACCCCTGTTTCAGCTGTACACCAAAATGACAAACCAACTCGTGGACTCTGATTTAATGCGGAGACCAGAGAAGAGGCTATAAACTTTTGGTCGGCTGCAAGGGCGACGCGCCTCTCCAATGTATTACACTTATAGAGCAAACTTGGGGCGCAGAGCGCAGGTGCGCGATACTGGGCGGAGCTTGCACGGGACCGGCATCATGAAGGGTGTCTAATCTGATGTACTTTAGACGGCGTTTGATTCATAGAGACGTAGAAATGAAATGGCCCAAATGGGGCAATGAATTTGCTGGTGCGGTGTATGCGTTCATGTGAGTTGCGATGGGTGAATGCTGCAACATGAAATACTACTTGACTCTTCGAGTAGTGCCACGGGGTGGTTGCAAGGAAGCACTTGGTACGGCATGGCAATCTTGGCCATTGGATTGCATTTGCATGTACAGGGAAGCACTCCGTTGTCTTCACGAATCCCAGTCACGGGTTGACATGTTGTGCAAACCACAATCTTCGCCTGACATCTACGCCTCGCAATTCGACACGAATGTTTTGAAATGTTTTATTCCAGAGTATCATGTCCTGGAACCCACCACATGCAACATCACCCCTTTCCCCTCCAAAACCACCATGCAGTTTACACCATGTACCATATGCCTCGCAAGCCCATCGCCTTCCCGTGTCATCACCAGCTCGTACTTTTTGTTTTCGTTCACCGTCACGCAGGGAGCAGTAAAAGTGAGGATGCAAATAATGGATTTTGCTAGTGTTTAATGAACCTTTTCCTTTGAATTCATTGAGCCCATAACCCTTGCTAATTGCAGTTTACAGCCCTTGCCGTGCCAACTCCCGGTCCGTTATGTTTAAAATCCTGCAAAACGTTAGCATAAGGTCGTCCTTGTCTTTCTGTACGCATCTCATATGACGTCGCCATAGGAAAAAGGGGCCAACATACGCAGAGGGGTAAAGAACCATCGGTTCTTGCCGCTGGTGTAGCGCTCCTCCAACACCTTCTTGACAGTCTTCTTCGCATCCTCCCGCTGGCTGACCTCCTTGAAGGTCTCGCCGGAGATGGCGCCCTTGAGACCCTCCAGCTCGAGGGTGTATCGCGTGGGCATCAGGTGGTTGTAGTTGATGACCTTGATGAAGGGCTTGATCTTGGAGCGCTTCTCCTGGCGCGTCTTTGACATGCGGCGGGTGATCTTGGAGGGGTAGCGCTCGATGCCGGCGACGACGGCGTGCCCGAAGGGATGGGGCTTGTTGCCGTTGTCGATGGGCTGGATGATGACGACCTGGAGTTTTTTTCAATTCTGGTCAGTTTTTGGAACCGTGCAAGGGAGTATGGTCTGGCAGTGGCTGCGTATGTGTTTTTCGAATCGATTGCTGCGTTTGTTGTAGTTCCCAATTCCGTGCATCTTTGTCGTAGCCAATGCACCATGAATTCGATATACGCCCACTGCCAGACACAATTTGACGGTTGGTTTTTAAAATCGTACCTTCTTGCCGGCATATCGGCCGCGGGTGATGATGGCGACTCGGCCGACCTTGAGGAACTTCATTTTGTCCTGCTGCGTGGTCGGGTATGTGGTTAGTTGGGGAGGATTTCGACGTCGTGGACCGTGGACCTAAGAAATTCCTGTGCAAATTTTGGGGTTTGTGGGTTTGGCAATTTGGGGCAAGCGAGCTGCATGTGCGCTGTCACGTGATGCTTTCTGGACCTCGACATGCGGTGTGTTGTGATTGGTTGGGTGGGGCGGGCATCCTTCTCAGGTCGCCTCGGACTCTTGAGCTTGTCGTGTTTGTCTGTCCTACTGATAGCTCTGCAGGGTGTTTTACAATCTCTTTCATGATCGCCAGCACAAACTTCATGATGCCTGCTCCTGCGTACATCATTTCAAGGGTCGCTGACCCCATTTTCGCGCTCGTTATTGGCGTGTCTGCTGCTGCTATGCGCATCAATCGCGAGGAAACGGCCAAGGGGTACACTACGCAGCAGACGATTGACAATGGTTTAAGGTAGGTAGACTACTCACTCTTTCGACTTTTAAACGCAGCTCTAACGCATCACTTCAGACGTATCGGCCTGTCGAAGAAAACGGCATGATTTGTATCAGCCTTATGAATTTGAACGCCTGCTCATGAACCTATATCTACCGAAAAGCGCAACCGAAACTCCCGCACAGTCCAACATTACACCTACACGTCAAAAGACGGCCCGTATTCCTTCTTCATAGCCTCCCGCACAATCTGACCGCACAGCTTGGCCGTCGGGTTGACACTCACGGCGAGCCCCTTTGCGATCTGATTGCCGTACCGACCACCAAACGCCAAGTCATGCGAGGCAGCCTGTTCAAACTCCACGCGAGTCCATTTCGCCTCGTCTCGGCTCTCATCGATATCTAACAGACGGTCGGACAGTAATTTGGATGTTCGGAGGTAGATGGCCGCTCGTTGCGTGTACGCCATGGACAGGGTCCGGGCCGCTTGGGGCGAGATGGGCGTCGACAATGTAGCCGGTGACAACAGGGAAATGGACTTTTCCAAGTCTTGTAGAGCTCCCACGGCGGCCTTCTTCTTCTCAGAGGCGTCAGGCTGCTCAATCAGTGGCAGAGGCATGCCGGTAGTAATTTCGAGTAGCATCGCGTCTCCGTACAGCCGCCTCATGATTTGGGCGCGGTTGTTTCGGGCGCTAGCGTAGTTGGGGAATTCTGAAATAAGAGTGTCTAGCTCGGCGAGGCAGTTTCGGTATCCATTGATGGCTGTTTCGCTTGCATCTTGTGATTGCGATTCACTGAATTCTGTTTCGATGGTCTGGATTTTGGAAATGATGTTACGCTCTTGCTGGACGACCTTTTCGTAGTCGGTTCCGCTGACGTGAGGATCGCGAGGGAGCGACTCGTCCGTTGTGACACCTGTGGCAGGGTTCGACTCGGGGTCCTTGATTTTTTCGAGAACGTTGACGTCTCGCGTGCTGAGGTTCACGTACGCCATGTTGTTTCACTCTTCGAAGTGGGGTAGCGCAGTTGGAAGGATGTGAGATTATAGATCGAGTTTACAACACGACACGGCGACTTTGGTTGTAGAAATTAAAGAGGCGTTGAATCTGACAAATACGTCCTCGAATGTAAACCACAAAAATTCGAGGTGGGATGACAGACATTTGAATACTACCACCCGTGGCAATGTTCCGGTACGGCAAGCCGATCGTGGATGTACGGGTTTATCACAGAGCCGCACAACAGCGGCAAAGGCGGAACATTGACGCAGGCCACGAAAATAGCCCGAGTCGCAAGCCGGCAGCTCTTCAGTGTGGACCACCAGACAGCAGCATCTCAAGAAATTGTCTGGGTAGTGGCATCGAAGAACTACCTACTTTTTCCAGCACAGTCCGCCCGCCCCAGCTAGAAGCGGCGCCAGAAGTTGTGGAGAAATGATGGCACAAACCTCGACGGCGCTGACACGACCACGCCTTGGAATCAAATCACACCCAAATGCTTGAGGTGAAAGTGGGCCGGCAACATACGGCTTACTTCGGCTGCAGCCGCCGTGCGGAATCGTACCGTGACGGCGGCTCTGCCGGACGTGGAGGGGCCGCTTCGGATCTGATGGAGCGGCTCACGGCGCAAGATGGCAGCAAGGCAAGGCGAATTTGCTGCGGACATGCACGTAAGTCGTACTTTTGCATGGGATGGTACGACTGATCTCACTGGTGCTGCGGTGAAGGGCCTTTGTTCGTAGTGGCGATGAAGCAGTATGGCATCAACACGTAAACCTCAGTAGCCTGTAGTACACACGCAAGACAATAGTAGCAGCAAATAAAGACATGTAGCTTTTTACCCAAGGCATTCAAGTATTTCAAGTACACAAAATACCCCAGAAACGACGAAAAAAAGACATCCCTAGCTGTCCACTCACCCTCAGCCGATTTACAAGGTCTCTGAGACAAAGTGATTTCCCCACTAAGCACCGAGCCCGTGCCCATTCCACGCCGGCGTCAAGTCGCCACCCCCCATCTCGGCAGACTTGTTTCTCTGGCCTCCAAGCTCACCTAGCCCATCCATTCTTAGACCGTGAGATGCCATGGGCGGGGGATTTCCGGGGGGCCAGACAGCGCTCGGCGATGCGGTCCAAGACCCAATCGTGGGCGAGAGGTTACGTCTTACGCACCAGAAAACGCCCAAAGGTTACGGCCACTTCGGTATAGAGCCAAAAAATTAATAACAAGGCCCCTCAAAAACTGGACTGACGTCTACTTCCTTTTTGTTACATGGAAATGGAATGTGACTGGATTCCATATTAAAAGAGTTGCCCTTCCCGCTACCCCCCCTCGTTAATTTGTTTTTGTCTTGGTATGTCATACGGATCATCCTCACACCAACCTGCCCTGGTCATAGCTCTTGTCTCTCTGACTGCCACGTTTTGCCCTGCTCGTACGCTGGGGACAAAGTGTCGATTATAATTCCAGGCACACAAAAAGGAATAGAAGTTGCTAACCGGGGGAAATTTCAGCACCGTTTAGGAAAGGGGGAACTCACAAAATAGTTGATTAAAAACGAACATTGTGTGTCGTTTTCAACATACCCACCAACAAAACACATTTCATCATCACTTACACACACAAGATGGCACCATCAGCAGTCTCGCCGCAACAGCGACCCGTCGACTCTGGCGCTGTACAGCCTCCCTCCGGGGGAAACTTCACCGGCTACGACCACGTAACCTGGTGGGTAGGCAACGCCAAGCAAGCAGCGGCCTACTACGTCAACCTCTTTGGCTTCAAGCACATTGCGTACCGGGGCCTCGAGACGGGCAGCCGGTACTTTGCGTCGTACGTCGTGGCCAACAACGACGTGCGCTTCGTCTTCACGTCGCCGCTGCGCTCGGCGGTCCACCTGCCCGCCGACGAGGCCATCAGCCCCGAGGACAAGAAGCTCCTGGACGAGATGTACGCGCACCTGGAGCGGCACGGCGACGCCGTCAAGGACGTGGCCTTTGAGGTCGACAACGTAGAGGGCGTGTACCACAAGGCCGTCAAGGAGGGCGCCGTCGCGGTGCAAGGCCCGACGCAGTTCCAGGACGAGGAGCACGGCTCCGTCACCACAGCCGTCATCTGCACATACGGCGACACGACGCACACGCTCATCAACCGCGGCTCATACACCGGCCCTTTCCTCCCGGGCTTCAGGGAGGGCAAGAAGTCCACCGCCAGCGTGTCCCTGCCGGACGTGAAGCTCGCGCGTATCGACCACTGCGTCGGCAACCAGGACTGGAACGAGATGGTCTCCGCGTGCGCCTTCTACGAGCAGTGCCTGTCCTTCCACCGCTTCTGGTCCGTCGACGACAAGCAAATCTGCACAGAGTTCTCTGCCCTGTCGTCCATCGTCATGGCGTCCCCCAACAACCTCGTCAAGATGCCCATCAACGAGCCTGCCGCGGGAAAGAAGAAGTCCCAGATCGAGGAGTACGTCATCTTCAACTCGGGCGCCGGCGTCCAGCACATTGCCCTGCTCACGCCGAGCATCATTGACGCAGTTACTGCTCTGAGGGCCAGGGGCGTCGAGTTCATCAACGTCCCGCAGACGTACTACGACACCATGCGCCAGCGGCTCAAGACGGAGAAGCGCAACTGGGAGCTCAAGGAGGACCTGGACACCATTCAGCGACTGAACATTCTTATTGATTACGATGAGGGCGGCTACTTGCTGCAGCTGTTCACGAAGCCGTTGATGGATCGTCCTACCGTCTTTATTGAGATTATTCAGCGTAATGAGTTTGAGGGCTTTGGCGCTGGTAACTTTAAGAGTTTGTTTGAGGCGATTGAGCGTGAGCAGGCGGAGAGAGGGAACCTGTAAATGGTGGGGGAAATGTGGGTGAAAGAAAAAAAAGTGGAGGAGAGTATCCGTCTTGACAGTTGGACGAGGTGCGAGGTTGAAAGAGATTCCAATGTTGGGTCTCGTTTCATTTTCATTTTGTTTTTGCTGGGAGGAGTCAGTCATCATCGTCTTTATTAATCACGCATGCATGGAATGAGCCCGCGACGAGTTATGTTTGTCGTCTTAGTTTACGTCTTGGGTACAACTGAGTTGTCCTTGAGGTTCTTGCGAGTAGATTCTGCAAGAACAATTCTCCATACAATCAATAAAAATTGGAAACTATCAATACAGCATCTCTAGGTGCGCCGTCTTTGTTTGACGTCCAGTCTCTTCTGTTGACTGTGTTGCCTGAGACCACCCTGTTGTCCATCCCAATGGAGTTTGCCAACATCGAAAGTTCCACACAACAAGGCAGATGACCGTGCTTTCGTCTTTCAAGCCGCCATTACCGTGTGGTACTCGTCCGGCTATTGCATGGCCATTCCCGACAAGGATAAAATGGAAGATTCAGAGCTCATACGTTACAAGTGACCAAATTGCAACAAGGCTAATTCCTGCAATCATTGTGAGCAAGACATTGTGTGGCACGGCATGATAGCAGCAATTAATCCAAGATAAAACCACCCGTCGAGTATCAGATATATCACATTTACCAAGTATCTGTCCCCCGACACCGGCTGCAATTATACACAGCATTAAAACAAAGCGTGTTCAATGTCCCACCAGTCTTGATGGGAGATCAACACCTCCCAAATTCTGTCTGCATTTTGTCTCCTACTCCGCACGCCTTAGCTCGTATCGCTTCCCAACCCATCCATGCAATAATAAATACCAAAAAAAATCCCATAATCCCGCTAGTTTTGCTCCCAAGATGAAATCCGCAAAGTTAAACCAATTCGCCTAGGCGTCTACCTCCATCGCCCCGTTTGTTTGATGTGTGTATCCATTGCCGTTCGTGGCTGCAAAGTCGCTGTGGACGTTGCTCTGGCACCCCGGGCAATTATGTATGATTTCGTGCGCAAACACATCGCAATCAATGCAAAAATGATTACCGCACACTTCACATGCATACCTGCCACTTTCACTGACGCCTTTCGCCTTTGAATGGTGCGATTCCTCTTTGGACTTACCCCCATCGACCTTGTTCTTTGGCGGCTCTGGAAATGGACACAAGCATGAGAAGCACGCGCTTGACCTTGTGGCGTCAGCCCATGAGACCTCAACCCAGTTTCTCAGAGGGAAGAGATGGTGATACGACCGAGCCAAATGTGTGGACAGAATGAGGGTCAGTCCGCAGGCAGGGCATTCCGCAGGTAGCCGGCATACACGCGCCCAACATCTCGTGCAATTATATCCCTCCCTCTGTGGTTTGCTATGACAGGCGCAAAAGCTAATAGCCCCTCCCGGTGCGAGAGTCCGTGACGGAAATCCCATCATCAACAAACTTGCAGTGTTCTGTTCCTTCGTCCTTGTCACCGGTGGTGTCGTACTGGCAAGAAATAAATCTCTAAAGTGGACTTCATCCATGGCAACATTGTATTGGGAGTCATCTCCTGCATTCGTTTTTGAGCACAAGTCCGCGCAAATGGCGACTTGTGCGGAAAGACCGACGATGGAGACCCGTATCTTGTCCGTGATGAGATTGGCAATCGTTTCGTGAATATCTCCAGGGTCGCTCGACAATAAGGCGCCATAAATAATGAGAACTTCTCGAGTTCCGTGTGAAGGTGCGTGACTACAACAGATGAAATTAGCATGCTGTCGTCCCCGGCAGCGTTGCAGAAAACAAACTCACAAAAGTGCGCCGCGGCACATCTCCAGCGCATTCTGCAAACTAGGATTCCCCTGGGGATCTTGCCCTTCCACTGCTTTCAACCGCTCGATATGATCTGCAGGATTACCACTGAGGTCACTTATCCTCACAGCCACACCATCCCTCATGCCAAGAATGCCCAGCTGCGAGATGGGGTTCTGCTCAAAATACTCCTTGACAAACGCCAGCGCGTAGCTTATCGTTAGCCTGTACCGCGTAGGAAGCAGGTCCTTCTCCGTCATGGCAAACGACATATCCAAGACCAAAATCATGTGCCGTATGATACCTCGCTGGAGAGGAGTGGTGTCACGCATCAACCGCCGGCGCTTCTCCGCCTCCAACAGTGAGAGATTGAGCATGCCATCTTGGTCCTCCTCGGGCAAGTTTAGTTCCCACGATCTTTTAGACTTCTCCCAGGCTTGTTCGCCATTTTTCTTCTTCCGCTTCGATCGGGAGGGTTTGCTGCGCGATGAGGGGCCTTCGTCGTCGGTCACTTGGTGATCAACCAGTTCATCGTCCGACATGTCGTCCGCGACGAATTCGCCGTCAGAGTCGGCCATGATGGGCTGTCGACACCTCTATCGAACTTTCTGTCGTTTGGGATCGCAGCTACGACGCAGATTTGATTCTGCACAGCCCACTTTGTCGTCCTCTGGCTGCGCTGGTGGTGATTTGAGGTAACATGCACAGTCAAGAAAAGAGCGAGGCTACCAATGCGTGAAGTTGCAGCCTCGTACCTCCAACTCCACCAAGCTCGGACATGGGAAGCTCCAGCAACCAATTAAAGTCGCCAGCACCTTAAGTGCTCCTACATCCGCCTCAGCTCACCAATTTTGTTTACCAAGGTAAATAACAACTCAGTTTAAATTCAAGTCGAATGCAGACCGGCAGTTTGATTAAACAGTTCTTTAATACACATTATATCGCTACATCGGGGTATACTACGGAGTCGTATCTAAAACAGCCTTGGAGAACTTGCATTCACCATAGCTCATCGAAGGCAATTGATCCTGGCCCATTTTCACCATGTCGCATCTCATCTCCAAAAGAACCCAGCATCGTTATTCTTCATCCACCACGACTTTCGTCATTCGGTGCCGCGTGAAGACCAACTCTCAAGGTAAGCATTAACTAAGCCCGTTTCTAGGATATCCAATCACTTTGCCACGCATGGAAGAGTGTTGGAACAGAAATAATTCGGATAGTTCGTCATGCAAAAGCGTCCCCAAAATAATAATAGCCTCGTATTTCGCCATCAAAACATGCGTTCGTCGTTCGACCATCGACTAAGTCGTCGATTTTAAAAGAGAGATGAAGAAGATGAACATAGATATGCTTCCGCCGTTTAACGCCACATCCGGAAAAAGAGAAAGAAATAAACTAGCAAAAGACACAATGTTGCCAGCTCATCAGTCGTACTGACCACTGGGTTGCATGGGCCAGTCGTCTTCGGTAATGCTGGACCAGAAGATCCAAACGGCCACAACGGAGAGCAGAGTAAAGAGTGTCTCAAATAAGGCTCCATCAATCTTGCCGCTGGTGCCATCGCAAATGTACTTGCTAATGGCATAGTTGAATACTTGGCCAATGGCAAAAAGTACAGCAGCAGCAGCAAGGTAAATCATGGGCCGAATCTCTCCGAGGATTCGAAGGACCAAGATGGTTTCCAAAACGAAGAAGGCGACAAGGAAAATAAGCGGCACTAGCTGGTATAAAACATAGAGGGCGATGTTTCGGTTTGGCAGGTCATAGCTACTATCCCAGTAGCCGGTCCACTTGAGGCCAGTGTCCAGAGCGATATATCCAGTTCCAACAAATAAAACACCGGCAGAGAGTATCAGAAGGCCCATAGAGAGCGGAGTTCCGTCATCAATTAACTGATAACCAATGATGGCGTTGAGCATTAGTATCCAGGTGGTCGCAATGATCATGCCAATGTGGATGGCACTGAAAACCTGAGGTGGTGTCAGCAACGGTAATATACTGGGCTCTACGACATGAAGAAAGAAAGATACGTACAACTCGAGCGGTTGAATTGAGGGGAAAACCACCGACTGAGAAGATTTCGCATATACTAATAAGAATGTATCCAGCCAGGAATAATTGCATTTCCCTGTAGCAACCAATTGTTAGCGGGATGGCACATGTATCAAGGCATGAAGGCGGAAAGGAGTTTTACCTGCGGCCGACAGCTGCTCTTTTTCTTTCGGATCGTAACAGCAGCACTAGTGAAGTGGCAATGGCAGCGCCGCAGAGAATAATTGAGCCCAGGTTAGCCAAATGGCGGCCGTTGCTTAACGGGATTCCTTTGAGTTGGCATCCTCCCCAAGGACCATTTTGGTCGTGTCGAGGACCCGAAAATAGCTGCAACGTAATGGAAATCAGTGGAATGGCCCCTCGGGACAGCAATCGCCAGTAATGATAGCTCATCAGGTTGCCTGGGATATTTCGAATTTGACTCACATTACACACCGGCAAGGTGGAGTCCTTGCAGAAGTCCTGTTGAACCGAGTTAGCGACAGCACAATATGCAATTGGCCGATAAACCATGGGTATGGAAGGCATACGTCGAAGTTTCCAAAGTCAGTCGACCCCATTGTGACTACAGACGGTGTCGAGGCTCAGGCGATTATCACGTCCAAGGGTGGATCACAATGGGTTTGAGAATTGACCGTCGGCGGCGACCTTGGTCGGGATATGTGAGTTGTAAGTTTCGGTGCGCTGAGCGGTTGGTGAAGCTCCAAAGCCGCTCAACTGCGCAACGGTAACGCAAATCAGATCAATCGATGAGGTTGAGCGGTGATGCTTGACTGTGGCCCGCAGAGTTTGGAGGGAGGAGGCTGTTTGTTGCTGTCGAGGCTGACGAGTTGGTATTACGCGGACGGAGACAATGCCAAAATGTCGGAGGCGAGAGTAGGTAGAGACTGAATCGTGAAGTCGACAGACACGCCGTCGGGGCGATGGAAGCGTCGCGTATCGCCTAATTGACAATGTGGTGAGACGATCGACCAGCAAAGGGCTGTTGCTCCCTTGGTATCGAGACGTCGAGAAGTTCGGTGTGCGAACGAACGAGAGAGCGAGAGAGCAAGTCAGGTGTGGCGGAGGTTTCTTCGGAAACCAAATGGGCTTTGGGGAGTCTGGGGGTATAACAGGGCACAAGAGGTACTGGAGCGCCTTGTCCAGACTTGACACTTGACCAGATTGGACCGCTGGTTGGTCAAGGTCTGGTGGTGTCTGGTCTGTAAGATGAGGCTGGGCAGGGGTGTGCAACCATGGGGGCAGCTTTGCGCATTTGAGCATTTGAGCATTGAATGGGGACTTGACATGGACCCGACATGAGCTGGCGGGAGGGAGGCCAGGGAGGGACATGGAAGATTGAACCATGACAGACTGCGGCAGCTTGAGCAACAGATCAGACTCCAATGTTCCTGCCCCCGGCGCAGTAGTGGCCGTGGTACGGAGTACTTGACCCACCACTAGCGTCCCTAGAACAAGGAACATTGCATTACAATTGTTCAAGCATGGAACAGGAGACGAACCTCAGATGGCATCTTGGACAACCATCTTGGACAACCCGACGCGGACGGTGGTCTGGATATGGAAATGGGAGTTACATCGACGGCTCAAATGAAAATTTGGGCATTTTTGTCGTCGCAACCTCCTCGCGTTCAATCAATGTTGGCTCTGCGCGTGGTGCTGTGCTCTAGGACACGACGTCTGTGGATTGGATTGGGCGGGAGACCAGACCAGACCAGACTAGACCTGACATCTGCAACAATCAAAACAAAGACTTCGGTGGTTCCAGACCAAGACTCTGACACTCCGCGGCCGAATAAATGGTCACCCGCATTTTAAACGGTTATATCTGAAGCATTCATGCGCTGTCTGTTGTCTGGAAGTGTGCAGCAACCACCAGCTACGCGGTTTTAATGACAGCATTTGATCTCTCTGGCTTCTCGGAGCCGGTTCTGGTCTGACTTGTGCATTGTGTGTCACAGTCTGACAAGGCCAACCAGAGGCCAACCAGTGGCCAACCAGACTTCAATGTTCACAATTCTTATTCTGAGTTGGCAGCTGGCGGCTTTGATGGCTGGGCCTTTTGGGGACAGGCACCAAGCACCAAGGATCAGACATCAATGCGAGGCCACGAGTGGCTGGGGTCGTGGCGTCTGGCCTTGGCAGCGCCCAGGTGCCCACGGCAACACGATTGGCTCGGCCGCATCCCCTCTGACCCTGGCTTTGTGCCCCTTGGCCCATCCCTCCTGCCCTCCTGCTCTCTCCCTCCACCCATCTTCCCTTGAGACATCACACATGTCCACCTTATCACCATGTCTCTGCTTCTAATATTAATCCGCCCCTCATCTTATTCCTGCTCTGCCCTGTCGCCTCGGCCACTTGCTTTGTGCCACGCACCACGCCATCTGCTAGATGGCCTTGGTTCATGCTTCCTCACGAGCGTGTTCGATCGGTGGGACTGGCCATCTCAATCAATGCTGCAGACAGTTCGACAAAGCAAGGCGACGAACGCAAATATGTCGTCTGCTAAAGATTTGATGCGATCGGCCGCTGGACCTCGTGTCCTTGAGTAGGGAACAGCCACTATTTCCTTTTGTGGCGACCCAACTGCCTCAACTGCTCGTACCGCACTCTGTACCACCCGGCATGAGCTGACATGAGCACCACAGAATGCTGCACTGCAGCCCATTCAGACATCTCTTTCTGGATGTTTCTCCCACCATGAAGAGGCGAGCCGCAGCTTGAAGCAGCCGCCCCCTGTCCCCGAGTCAATTCTTATTTGCAGAGACGAGGAATGCTACAATTCTGTGCAGAGACAGCATACTGAAGTTCCGTTCAACCAAAAGCCGTGGTCATACAAGGGGACATGGTGCAATGTCAAACCCAAGGGCAATATCTTTCCCTACCTCCTCATTCAAGCTTGCATGCAAACCACCCCAGAGACACTCACAGCTGCAGGTACGGAGTACAGAACTTGAGGTCTTTCTCTGGTGTGGTTCCTCTTGCAGTCATGATTTGTAGCGCCTTCTGGGGCCACTCCAGACCCCAGGCACCACACCCGTGCCTGTAAACCCAGAGCCACATTCACTTGGAATGCAGAGTCAGGGAGCATGTGCAATGTGGTTGCACTACAGCGTGCTGGAGAGTTTTCGTCCCTTTCCAGTCCTCTTCGGCTCCGATTTGGAACCATGATCACTTTTATTGTCTCCATTATCAGCGACGTTTTCACTTCACAAAGGAGCATTGAGGGAGTAGCGAGATGACATGCGCATCGAATCGACGCATCATATCCCAGCAAACCCACCCGCTTGCTCAATTTAAAATTACCAGACCACCATTTTGACTTGCACCAAGCAAACTTGCCTTTGCGCTAGACAGGCATGGGCCGTCTTATCAAATTACGCTTCGGCCGCGTCCCTGGAACGGGCAATCCGATCCTCGAATAAGTTTGTTCTTCGATCCGATGACAATGGCTCATCCAACAGGACGTGTTCTGGTTGGCTCCTCTCGAGATTGTCGTGCTTTCATGTTTGCGCTATCATAACCAACCGAATCGAGGTTGAGGCTCTCAGTCTACAAGACGTAAGGATTCAATGCACATATAAGGGCTTGGCCCGTCATCACGCTACGGGGTAGGTTGTTTCGGCATCCTGACCAGTTCACCCATTGGCCGAAGTAAACCGAACAAAGTCCATTTGGTTTGTGAATAACATCACAAAGAACCTCTGCGTTCGCCGACTACAGTCAGTGGTCATGGGGATTTGATTGCCCACCCTAGTATGGAGAGTCGCCTCGGGATGGGCAAATACTTATGACCTCATACTGTAGCTCTTGTGTTGTTTCCCTTGAATTTCCGGCATGTGCTGTTTGTGTTGCAATTTCGCACTGCGACAGAGCCTAACGTCCAGTAAATCATGAACAATGTGCCATGCATCTTGTTGGCATCCGACTATTCTCAACCAATATGTTCCACAACGTAGATACTAAACATCTCGCTCCAAGTATAGGCTGCCAGCCCTGGACCTCCTTCAAAAATTGACGTGCACCGCTTTCCTCGGCCATGCGGTAAAATGATTCTGCTGATATTTGACGTTTCGTCCGTTTTATGGCTATTATTTGCTGCATAAATGCAAGGAGTAACCCGCCTCGGCACACCAAACTCCCAAACAAAGTTTCTTCACTCGTATCTTTCCATCTATAACAAAGCAGTCCCCTTTGCACACATCAGATAATAACTTTTTGTCGCGGTCGAGCTGTAGGGTAGCATCACGCGTCTGGAGCCTCCACCTTCACAACATCACAATTGCTTCACTACCTACCTAGGTAGGTATTTATCCACGTTAATTGTTACTAAGATATCTCCAGTCACAAGTTGCGTCGCCTGCAAGGCTCATCACAAAATTTGCCCCGCGTCTGCATGTGCAAAAAAGCAGGGCCAACAGCTGCAGCCCCCAATTAGGCACTGAAACAGGCTGACCAACAGGGAGGGTTGCAACCAAACTTAATTGGAGGCCAGCCTGTTGTGTAACTTGGTCCAGGCGACCAATCTCGGCGGCCGCTTCCAAGCCTCACAACGTCAGTCCTGGATATATAATGGCATCACGACCTCGACTTCGTGGGAAGAAAAGGCAAAAAGAAAAACATACAACAGCCGGTGTTCGCTGGTCGTCACCGACCCAACTACTAATCTGCCCCTTACCAGCTTGACGCTCGGAGAGCAAACGGGATCCAGTATTTTCTGGTAGGTATGGTCGTATGTGAAAGGTGTACGTCTAATTTGGATTATAGGCCACAAATTTGGAAAACATCGAGGCAAAAAAGAAAACATACAACAGCCGGTGTTCGCTGGTCGTCACCGACCCAACTACTAATCTGCCCCTTACCAGCTTGACGCTCGGAGAGCAAACGGGATCCAGTACTTTCTGGTAGGTATGGTCGTATGTGAGAATCTGTGTAACTAGTTCAGGTTATATGTAACCGCTGAGAGCGAAAACGCGACCAATACGTGGAGATTTCCGGTCAATGCTTGGTATTCCGGCGGTCAGACCCACGATGCCATCGCTCAGCGGAAACGACGCTCTTTGGAAGGCATCAGAACAACGGACACGCTTTCCAAGCCGTTATAGTTTTTTTCCCCATGAAGAGTCACACGATCGCGGGCCGAATTGTTGTCACCGCGCGTTGACCGATAAACAAAATGCCGAGAAGTGTGGATATTGGAGACGAGACCGGGATCTGTCAGTATGAGGTACCTACGCTGACTTGAGATTTCTCCCCTGTTCCATCGTGGCCGAGTTCAGGTAATGGTTCAGCAGCCGACTATGCCTGAGAAGCAGAAAATGAACTCTGAGCCACATATGCTATCAAATTTGTCATCTACGCCTCAATCTGTAGTGCTTCAGTGCCTCAAGGAAGTTTGTATGACTGCCTATGGAGGACGCCTCTAGTCCCTCGTATCTAGACTGTAACAAGGCCGTTAAGCTCATAGTTCTGTTGGGAGCCTTGCAATGCCAGAAAAGAAGGTGATCCAATGTCATGCGCCGCCGCCTACAAGTATTCTACTCTGTTGAAGACCGAGCCTCTCAAGCCATCTGCCTTTAGTGCCGCCCTTCCGGGATTCGTGTTGCCTGCCGTGGCTCTACGGAAGCTCAAACAGCGCCATTGACCACGAGCGAGCGACAGGTACATCTTCATTATCACAGCTGTATGATGAGCAAGTAACACAAGTGGTCGATCTGGCCGGGAGACTTCAGTCAGGGTTGAACGAGAGCTTACTTTCCTTGACCAGTGGTCGATCGAGCAAACAACATTCCTGATAGGTCTGGTGCTTTATGAACATATCGTAAGAGAGTTTACCGTAGATTTAGGGATGAAGGGACTCAGTTGGCACATACAAGGTAGTGTTGACAGATTTGATAGAGACTGAGAGCCCGAGGGCATATGAATGATGATCCTGGTCGGACACTCAGTGGATTCCCAGTCAACATGCCTCATCTTTCCTGTCACTGAGTTGACCACCTTTTGTCACATACAGCCTAAGGTGTTGACGCACTCAGAATTGTGAGAATACCTGACACACTGCAGCTCTCTACCAAGACGCAGAAGAGCTCTTCCATCATCAATTGACAAAACCAGGCTCCTAAGCAAGTGGCCATGCGCTGCGTTTACCAGCCCTGTACGCCGCCAAACTTGTCTAGCCTTGTCTCTATGACCTCTTGTGCCTCTATGTCCCAAAGTTCCCCAGGAGTTCCCAGTCGACTGGTCAATCAGGGGCATACCCGAAAACGTGCGGGTGAGAAGACATGTGTCATTTAGCCCAGGTTGAACCCCAAGAGTGTTGCGATGCATTTTCACCAGCGCAGTCCCGGCGGCATGTTTGGCCTGTTCGCACCACTGACGCTACAATGCCACTCCTGTCCAGTGATGGGCCATACTGCCGGTGGAAAGCACCGGTGAAAAAGGCAAATAAATACTAGAGTGCTAGAGGGAGCACCACTAATACCAGCGATAGTGAGTAAGAGTAGGTCGACCTGAACCCTTGCACTTAAAGACGTAGTTGGTTACTGATGGAGGTGTGACTCATTTTACACAATGACACTGGATTTCATTTGGTCATTTTCAGCACTTGAATGTCCTTTCAATGCAATCTCAAAGCTAATATGACTCCATCGAAGTTAATTCTCGTTTGTGTTTTGACTACATCACGCAGTTTACGCGATGTTAGAGTTTAGTCCCCCCGTGTTGCCCAACGGAACCCAAAATAAAATGCCAAGCGCCATTCATTTGTTCTATCCTGTCCACAAATACCTTGCTAACTGGCAGTTCTCAGTTATTATTCCCTTCCTCTAAATACTTAAACTCAACTTAAACAGATCAGTTCTCACGAAAATGGCTTCTACCTTTTCTCTCTTCCGTAAACTGCCCCCCGAGCTCAGAATCCAAATCTGGGAACTTGCGCTCCGACCCTTTTCCACAAACGAGGGAGGGATACATTACATCTCTATCGTATGCGGGGATGACAAACTCGAAGCTGATGTCAATACTAAACCATTAACTGTGGCTTGGGCCTCATGGCACGACCACGGACCCCGTGTCCTGTGCAATCGTGCGCAAAATGGTGTTTCGTCTCATCCCAGTGACAGATCAATCTGTCTCTGGGATTCTGGTCTCCTCACAGCATGAAAAGAGTCGAGATACGTGATAATGAGGCGCTACAAAAAGTATCAGCAGGGCCCACGGCTTTGCCCCAGCAGGTCTGAGGATGAGGATGACCTCACTGATGAGACACCATCGATAGAGCGCGCATCGGACCAGGATGAAGATTGGCAAATATTGCTTCGAACACATAAAGACATCCCTTGCATCAACTTCCATAGCTTGGAGATTCTGCGCCGTGAGAGAGAGGATTGCTTTGCATGCGAGCTTAGATATGCATTGAGTATGGGCTGGAAATTCACGAGGTCGACATTGATGTTTGCTGTGGAATTTGACCCGAGCTGGATGTTGGATTGGCCGAGTCCCGACTTTGATATCCTTCGTGAGGCCAGTGTCCGGGGCATGCTTACTCGTCTCCTAGTGGAATCCCTGAACGAGGATGATAGGTGCCTTATTTGGTTGATAGACCGCAGGGCCGCGCCACAGGAAACATCGGCGTCAGAGGAGGCGCCTGGGGAGATTTTCTACGATATGGAGCATGACTATGTTGAGCCGCTATTTGAAGCAGAGGATGTGTCCGAATTTATCTATAAGATTGGAAACCCTGCGGACTACATCGACCACGATAGAAGATACGACGCTTTGTGGGAGGACCCTTATGGCTACGACTATCGTGGGTGCTTTGACGTTAAGGAACATGTCAAAGTTCTTGTTCGCCGCGGTGGCACATAGGGATTCTAAGTACTGTGGCAGGAAATTTGGGATCAGACGATTTGGATGGAAAGTAGATAATTTGGGCATCATGTGGCAACAATCATGTTTGACGATATGGCACTTGTCAGTTGCAGAAACGAGGTGCTAGTATTACACAATGTCTCCGCCTGGTACAGTAGAGGGTATTTGTGGACTCTAAGATGTGGATTATGAGTAAAAAAAATACTCTAGAAGTTATCTACAGATGTATGTTTTATGTATGAGTGACGTCGAGCATCTACATTGCTGCAATGGAACTCACGAGCGTCTAAAACAGCTGCACGCAATACATTCTTGTATTGAAATTGGAACTACTACGGTCTTCAAATATTGACACCTGGTAGGCACAATCTGGCACTCATCTGGTACGGTGCCAGATTTAACTGTGCCGGTAATGCGATACTATGGGCAAGATGCAGGTCCAAGTCCAACCTTAGAGACAAGTCCACTCCTGATGGAATTGCCCTCTTATTCTATCCATCCCGCAGACTGGCCAGACGGTATTTATCGTTTTACTAAAACGCAGTGTTAGGTCGCTTGTCTTTAATGTAGCACACTTGGTTTGGGAACGTATCGTGCCATCCTCCAGAAGCAACAGAAGGTCACACTCCATTAATCAGTAAACAGTCCCATTGACGCCTCGTTGACAGTACAAGATCTTGGTGACGACAAGAATGAACCAATTGTATTGCAATGAATGATGCTTCAGGCTAACAACGCTAATCCTCATTGAAGTCAGACCGCACAGTGAGACGACCATGCTCATCGTGGTAAACCTGCACGTCATCCAGCTCCAACTGATCAAAGTCCACCAGACAACTTCGCTTCTCCAGGCCCTCGACGGTGTGCGAGCGCACGGGGTAGTCCCCTACGGCCAAGTAGAACCGATTCTGTGGCTGAATCTGGTACTCCATTCCCGGCGCGGGACGAAAAGTTGCAAACGGTCCGAAATAGCGGGACAATTTCTTGAAAAGAGACAGTCCAACGACAAAATCACCTGGGAAAAGGAGACGACGCGAGGTACATGTTAATTTTTGAACGAAAGTCGAAACACCAAGTTTGGGGATAGAAGTCTACGAAGGGGTTTTGAGGGTGAGGGAGACAGACTAGACTAGACGTACCAGCACGAGCGTCACTATGCGTAAATTCACTACTTGTGCGAATACAGAAGCAGCCCTCATTGCCACTGGGCGGTATGTCTGGTTTGTTGGAGAAGTTGGGCGTTCCCTTGCGCATGATCAGCTCCAACGTGGTGCCGGGCAATGCCGTGCCGTCGTCTGACTTGCGCCCCGTGTCTATAGGTCGAGTGTCTAGAACTTCAACCTGGGTCTCGACTGTCGATTCACCACCGTAGCTCACACCGCAGACGGCGTACAATGGACCCTTTGGGAGCGTGAAGTAGGCTTGGCCGGTTGTGCTGGCCACGCCGCGCAGGACCAGGATGATGTTGTTGTTGATGGACGAGATGGCTGGGGTAACGGTAGGGGTAGCAGCGAATAGTGCGTATGTCTGCGTGCTTCCGGTTGCATTGGTGATAGTGATGGTACGCTGCATCACTCGAGTTATCGAAGCCGCCATGTCAGAGTCTCGGCGTGCCCGTTTCATTGAATAGTCCCGGTGTGACGATGCAGGACGACGGGCTGGCTGGCTGATGTCGGCAGTAGGCTGGGAGCTAGGCAGCATATATTGGGCAGAAAAGAGGACTCAGGTCATGAGAGCGTGTGCAGCCGGTGAGATTATGGTTTTTATCGTTTAGGTGGCAGGGGAGATTGCTCCGGAAAGTTGTGTGATGCAGATTTGATCTACAGTCTGTGTGGTAGGAAAGCATTTACGCACATCCAAGTATACACTAACACATCCCAATATGTCTTGGTGTATGACACGGTATGCGATACCTCTGACTTGTTCAAATACTTTTGACCCCCCCTGTATATTTGAGGATGAGTGTTTGTCGCTGGACATTAAGTGTGGCGTTGGCACGGGTTATGTACCGCAATGGGAACTTACATATGTACTCCCAATATATTCGCAGCCACTGGAACCATTCGGAGGCATTGCACCATTGACATAGTGTCTTTCAGCTCGCCTCCTCCTGTCGGGTTGGGTTTAGCTGAGACTTGGCGTCAAGCAATTTAGTTCCTTCAGCCCTACATCACCAGCCAATATTGGAGCTTCCTGAGCCAAGTCGGGGTTAGACCGGATAATAAGTGCCGGTCTAGCCCTTGTCGAGCCGTCCCGCCTAATCCTTGTCTTTTCTTTTCTTTTCTTTTCTTGCCTTGTCTCATCTGACTGGCGCTGAATGTGGCCAATTGGGAAGTCCATGTTTCCATCCACAACTAGACTGGCTTTGACAGCATCCTTGCGTTGAATTAGCCCTTGGTTCGTCGTGATACCAGGTCCGTAGATTCCTGGGGACGCGCCAAAGAACCGGGCAACACCGCAGCCAAATGTCCCATGGTTGCGAGTCTATACGTTGTATCAGGCCAGAAAAATGTAATGTATATATATAGAGGTCTATTTCGCGAACAAATTGAACAAAACTCTCAAACAGTCATCACTTAAGCAACTCATTCATCTTACCAGCTATACCTCTCTCACAGGAATATCTCAAACAAACAACGCCAATATGCCCAACAAGTTCACCATTGTCATCAACAACAACACGGGTAGCCCCCAGAACTACAATCTCTTCAGTGAGAAGCCCGAAATCACGGGCGTAGTAAAGTCATCTATCTGGACCAACATCTACCAAGTCGCTCAATCCACTCCCGATGGAGCCACGGCCGAGTTCGAGATGTGGAAGAACTACTTCGCCATTGTTGGTACATGGAAAGGAGGCGAAAAAGCCGGCGCCAAGGTGTCCATCAAGCAGACCAAGGCCGTGACCCTTGGAACCAAACAGGGTGATGGTACCGTCACTCCTGGAACGACCCTGAACCATACATGGGCAAAATTGTACAACTGTAGTATGACCTCAAACTACACAACAAATGTTGTATGAGCCTCATACTACAACTACACGTTGTATTATGGTAGTATGCCTGTTGTACAACGTGTTGTATGCACGTGACATTAAAACGATGATCTGAAGTGGTGTTGAGTCTCCGAAACTTTGTTTCATCGCAATAGCAACCACCTATCCCATCTCGTCGGAGTCAAAATCTAGCTCGACCTCCACTTCATTCATACCCTCAATCGCCGTGATTATATGTACAAGATCAATATGTCCGTTTCTCAACCAATTGCCGATACACTCAAGCCTTTCTAGGTTGTTTGCCGTCATCCGAAGCCTGTCCCACGATTGTGTACGACGAGCAGCTGAAAACGTTCGTTCTGGCTCTGCTGATGATGGAGGGATTGAGAGTATATCGATGGCCATACGATGGAGCCGCGGGTAGCGCTGTCGTTGTTCTGGTAAACACCACCATTCCAGGGGAGTTAAAGGTTTGATCGAGATGGGCCTGGCATTAAGAAATAGCTGCACATCGTCCTCATCCGTGAGGTCAGCCAATTCAACCTGCAGAGAGAGCTTCAATCGATCCAGCTCGTTTCTCGGCTTATCTGGAGAAGGTAGAGAGCCATCAACCTGCATCGCATCCTCCTCAGGCTGAGTGAGTGGCATATTCTTATATTTGTCTTCCCAAATACGTTGTGTGGCATCGAGAGCTTTCTGATGCCACTGCTCCGGCCAGTTCTGGGTCAGATATCGCCTTCTCTTTGACGGATCGAGCAGCATCGCAGCAGCGTACACCGGAACGGTGTCCGTGAGCTCATAGTACTTGTTAAGGATGAACCACCCCATCTCAATGGAATGGACCATCCGAAGATCTTTCCGCTCTCCGGATGAGTATAGATTCTACAGATAGATTAACTGCTTGTCCATCGCGCCAAAGGAATATTTGATCAGCCACAAACCTTCTGCTGTTCAAAAAAAGCGAGAATCACGTCCATCATCTCACGCGACTGAGATAGGCCTGCACGGTCGCCCTCAACCCACAAAGTGCCACTGTTGAATACTTGGAGAAATTGGTGTGTACATCTCAGTATCTCCCAATCCCCATGCGTCAGAGTGTTGGGGCCACAGGCCTCATCGTGTTCATGTAAGAATTTGATGATCTCGTTCTTCTTCCGGATCGCTCGATCAATCATAAAGTACCACGATGACCACCTGGTATCGTTATCAATCCCTAGACTGATACCGATAGCTCGCTCCCATAAGTCATGATGGATTGGGCTGTTTCGGAGCCACACAGCGAGGTTATGGAGCTTCTCGAGTGCAGGGGTCGATCCCCAGCCCTCGAAGCCTTTCTGCTTGCCTTTGCCTCTAGCCCTTTCGGCAATCTCTCTTGGTCTCGCCCCATCTCCATTATTTTGCACCATCGGCACCCCCATCGCGGCGGAGAATACTTCGTATGGGTCTGCATCTTCGGCCAGATCAATTGCGTCAAGTGCGGCTTTAAGAGCGGCTTTAAGAGCGGCTTTAAGAGCCTCCTTTGACTTGGCTAGTAGGAAGGCTTGAAGGGCGAGGTTGAGGATATGATCGAGACACCGGATTCGGCAGGCAACAGGGTTGAAGTTGAACTAGTCATGATCAGCGTGTACTAGATCTATGGCTGGCGTTATTAGACCTACATTGTACTCAGTCATCAAATGGTCTGATAACGCTCTTAACATAGTATCATTTGACGTAGCGTTATCGCCAGTATGATAGCCGATTCTGGTGGTAATGCCGTAACTTCTGAGAACCCTGACGATGTGCACAGCTTGACACTCTCCGCTATGGCTGTACAATACTTGAGGGAGTCCTAGCAGAGCTTTCCGCAGCCTATATTCACAATCAACCCATTGTGCACAGATTGCGAGATGTCCTCGACGCGCAGGTGATGTCCACATGTCCGTGGAGAAGTGTATCTGGCCGACAGCGTCTTGAATCGCCGTCTGGAGTTGCTTACGATACTCTACATAGTTCCTTTCAAGGAGGCGCACAAGCGTCCGTCGAGACAGCTTCAAGAGGTCTTGTATAGTAGGGTTGCCTGCTAACATAAGTTCTTGAAGTTCTGGCCACTCTGTTGCGCTCAATGATACTCTCCGTCGGGCGCAAAGAGCGATAAACGCCCTAATAAATCGTGGCTTATCAAAAGCTTGCCGGAGGGTTAGGTGCCTCGAACAGTGGACACCAACTGGTTGCATATACCTATCAATGGATGCTTGATTTGGACCATCTGTTCTCAAGGAATTGCCGTGGTTGCGAGACCATTCCTTCCACTCGGCTTTGTGCACCTTTTGGACATGCTCCTTCGCATTGCCTGTGTAGGCACTGCTCCAGATCGGCTTCGCTTTCTGCTTCTCACAAGAGAGACAGTAGTGCAGAACCTTCTTATGTCTTTTTGTACCAACCTTCTGAATGATATGAGTCTGCTCGGAGCCCACTGGAAGTCGAAACAAGGTCCAGATGTTCATCTGGACCGGAGAATGTGTTGTAAAGACTTCCGAAGACCCCGTGGATGATGAGGCAGGAGTGGAGGAGACCAGAAATGATGAGGCGTCAGCTACCGACATCGTATCAATCGACTTAGACAGAGTTTGGGGGTAAAAGTGATGCGCTTGAGCTGGCTATCTTGCTACGCGTTGCGTTGAAGAGTCATGGTGCGGTGGAGATGGGCCATAATCGATAAGGGAGAACAGTATATTGGACCAATCAGAGCGCGTTGTACAACAGTTGTACAACAGGCAAAATGTGTAGTTGTTGTACAACAGATTCAGGGCCGTACTACACAACGCGTTGTACAACGCGTTGTACGTACAATTTTGCCCATGTATGCCCTGAACATGACTGTGCTCAATGCAGTTACGCCCAGCTTCGACAAGGTGCCTGCTCCGTCGGCCGCTTGGAACAATGCCTACGAGGTTGACACCGGCAATGACTTCACACTCGAGATTGCTACTGATAGTGCGTCTACCGTTTTCTTCTCTCGGAACTTCCGCTTTTGCTAATCTGTGCAGACAACTTCTTCGTAGGATTGGCTAGCTCTCCCGATGGTAGCTCCAGCGTTCCGACAGCCACTTTCAAGCCTGAGCCTGGTAACCAGTATCAGATCCAGCCAGTCAACACTTACTATGTTACATATGGCTCTACGTTTGCGGTAGGCGAGCTATTGGATGTTGCAAAACTTCCAAAGCAGGCACTGCAGATTGACTTTACGATCCGCGGTCCTACGGTTACGATTAACCACACGCCCGACGGCAAACTTGTTATCGCCAAGTAGGGAGCATACTGCTCTGGATTGGAGGATTTAACAATCACCAACCAAGGCGCAAACAATAGCGTTGGAAGATGGCGTCCCTGTAGTCGGGGTTTCATAATAGCCGGTTACATTTCAAACGTTATTATGACGACGCATGTGTATATAGAGGTCACAAATGGGGGAAACTGGTAGCCAAAGGTCTAACAGTGGTTACTTCGTTAGAACTTGTCATTGCAATATCACTAGTCATTACACACGTCGTTGTTGAACAGAGTTCTGCCTCTATTCGCCCAATGGAGCTTCCACTACGCTCGGGAGGTTCATCACCTTGGCATGTACACCTAGAAGCTGCGGTCGGCGCTCAAATACGGCGTCTCTTTCAGACCAGACTGTAGCACGGAGGAGCCACTGCATATATCCAATCTAGAACGGAGGGAATTTCAATTGCTACTTTGCCAAGCGCTCATGTCGCTGGCAATCAACACTCGATATGATGCACAACCCCAGCTGATGATGCCTTGTCTTGGCACTCTGTAGCACAAGGAGTGGCTTAGACAACGCTTGTGTTCATGGCTGGCGCCTAATGATACCACCACGGAGCCTATTTATAACTGTTGTGTTTCAGATGAGTCTGGTGGGATGACTACAAGAACCTCTTATCAGAGAAGAGAAAGTGATTACAAAACTAGGTTATTTATCAATCTACTCATAGCTCCATCACAATGCATACGACTGCAGACGACAACTGCAATGACTTTATGCATGTTGGTCGAAAGTGTCTGATGCGTATTTGAGAATGGCGCCGCCAGGAGGTCGTGATGAGTTTACATGGGAAAACACCAGGCACACTGAACCAACAAAACTTGCTGTCAAGTCGCTTTTGTGAATCACACATGTACGGAAACACCCCGGGCACTGCCCTGCAAATGTTCTCTTCCCATTATTTCAAGATCCCAGCCAATCTTTATTTCCATCGCATCAAGGCTCGGAAACCTTGTTGATCGGTGCATCGCAATGGTGGTCTCACTAGACTCTTCTGTGTTAAATCAACTCCACACTGTTGAGGCGAGAAAGCTGTATAAGCTTACAGACAAACTCATCATATGCGGCGTTAGCAAGCTTGTCAACCTCCCACAAATAATCGTGGTTGACGAACAATCAGTAGGGTAAATCATCCGTTCTAGAGGCTATTTCTCATGCCTATTTCCCTATCAAGGGCAACCTCTGTACTCGCTTTGCAACAGAACTTGTCCTTTGTCAGGGAAGCCAGACTCAAGTTGAAGTTAGTGTTTAATTTGACGATAAGTCCAAGAGGCCCCAAACGATACAAAGAGTTAGATTCCGCGAAGAAGACCCTCCTGACGTTATTAAAGAGGCCGAAGAATCCATGGAGATAGCTGCTACCGGTAGAGACTTTTTCCAAGCATATTTTGCGCCTAGAAATTGGAGGGCTAAATATGTATCCACTAACCCTTGTGGATCTCCTGGGACTATACCAAGCAGAGACTGCAAACTAGTCCATACGAGGCAAGGAAACGTTCCACCAGCTTGTGGAGAGTTATATGAGGCGAAAAAAAAGCATAAATCTGGTTGTAGTTACGGCTAGCAACCAGATAGCATATCACATTGCTTTGAGAACGGCCAAGGTACATGATCTAAATCTCGAACGGACCCTTGGGGTTATTACTAAGCCTGATCTAACACGGCAGGGAACATCCAAGGAACACAATTACATTTAATTGGCGAGAAATCAAGAGAGCGGACATAGGCCTAAAATCGGCTGGCACGTCTTGCGTAATAGAGCAGAAGATAAAGATGCCGTTAAAAGTGGTGACGGTACCAGAATAAGCTTTTTTAAAACAACTGCCTGGGCTACAATTCCAAGAGCTGATCGTGGAGTTAACGGTCTACGCAAGAAACTAAGCAAGGCGCTCTATAGCATTCGGCAAAACTTGTCTGGTGTGATCGACGATATAGAAAAACAGCTTAGGGCGAGACAAGAAGAGCTTTACCAGCCGGGATTGTCAAGGTTAACTTCTTAGGAAATGTGATCCTTTCTTCTAAACATATCACAAAGGTTTCAAAAGCTGGCATGGGATGGCATCTATGGCCGATATAATGATCCTTTCTTTGGCGGTATATTGAATACCGAGCGCAAGTTACGGGGCTAGTTGAGAAATCTCGATCTTGCTTTAGACTACGTGCTAACGACAAAGGGATCCATGTTAATTATTAAGCTAGAAAACTATTGGGATAGTAATCTGCCTGAAGCGCCAGAATTCCTTGAACCTTTTCTTGAAGAGCATGCTTACAACAGTTGCTCGCTAAACTTAAACTCTAGAGATGTTATAAAACTAGACTTACGACGCTTTGTACTGCCGCTTTTAGCTATAGTAACTTGAGCGCGAATTACCTACTGCTTAGTAAGCTTATATATAGCTCTTCTAAGCTACCCTACGTTTATTCTAGTTACTATAAGCTATTTCTAACTTTAAATAGCTTAGAAATAGCTTTAAGTAACTTAGAGTAACCTATAATAACTATATAGTATATAGGTAAAGTTGCTTATTGTAAGGGACTAGCCTAGGGGCTTCTGTAAACTAGTATTACTAGTAGTAATTTTTCTTATAAGGGGAGAAAAGAAGAGAGAAAGGTAAGCTTAGCTTTAGTAAGCGCTCTTATAGGGTCTGCCTAAGCTCTAGAAAAGACCTATAGTAGGTTCTTAGGTAGCTCTTTCTACCTACTTATCTTCTTTTTTCTTAAGATTTAAGCGTTACCCTTAAATTTATAACACTTATACTTAAGAGCCTAATAAGAGAATTACAAAAAGAGAACCTAGTATTTTTTATTTAATCTTCTAGCTAGTATATAGATAAAAAAGAGACTTTTTCTCCTTTAGCTAGAAATTTAACTAATAGATTTAACTATAATCTTTTTCAAATATAGCTAATTAGTTAATATATTTATTACTTATTTACTTTATCTTTTATTAATTAAGAGTACTTTTCTTTAATACAAATTATATCTTTTAAAGTGTAAGGCGTGATTGGCATTGTAACTATAAGAAGAAATGTATAAGATAATAGTCTAACTTAGGTCCTAAAAGGTGTAAGAACCTAACCTAACTTAGCTCTAAATGTGCTTCTAATATATTCACTAAACCCTACCTAACTTAGACCTAGATACCCTATAGGTTCCTAAGGTAAACCTAGTTTAAACCTAGTTCTAAGGTATTAGAAGTAGCTCTACTTAAATCTAGTCTAACTTAGGTCTAAACCTATACTTAAAGAGTACCTAAATTATATAGAACTTCCATATATAATAGAATAAAAGATTAACTAAATTAAATAAGATTTAGTCTTAAATATATTAGGACTTAAGTTGCTTAGTTATCTAATAGTATTTAATTCTAGCTATATTTCTAACCTAATTATACTATATACTTATGATACCTAACATAAAGATATACTAGTAAATAATATTACTAGTATCTTTTTAAAAGACTAAAGTAATCAGGAATTAAATACTATTTAATTTAAGAGCTTTTATAAACTCTAACTACTTAAATTAAAAGAAAGTAATATAATTTAGATTATATTACTTATAAGCTTATATAAGTATAGAAGAAAACTTTATATAAGCGCTTATACTATAATAATACCTTAGAACTAGTTACTTCTAAAATAAAAAATAGTAATTATAATTAATTTCTTATAAATTACTTACTCTAGGTATAATACTATATTAAGACTACTTTAGGGTTAACCCTAACCCTAACCCTAATAAGAGAAGGTTTAAAACTTTTTACGTTTAAACCTTCTTCTTAGTAATTCTTTCTTTTCTAAAAAGAAAAGGCTTAGTAGTTATTGCTTTTTTAGCCTTTTGTTTTTTAACTTTTTCTTTTAGTATTAGCTAAATCTCTTAAATTAGTCTATAAAAGAGAGTTATTTTCCCCTTCTTTCGCTTAGTTAGTTAGTTAGTTAGTTAGTTAGTTAAGCAGATAGTTTGTTAGCCTAAAATAAACACACCTAAGAGCTTAGAGTGGCCCGCGTAATACCTCACATACACGCAGCTTATTAGCAATTCAGTCTAGATTATTAGTTTCCTTTAGTCTAAATAGTTAGAATCCTTCTAATTGCCTAGATTAAATAGTATTTAGTCTTTAATTACTTCTATCTTTCTAAAAGACTTTAGCAATATTATTTAGTAGTATACCTCTATAAGATATGGCTATTAGCAAAGAAAGGTGCTCTTAGTTAATAAGAGATTTAGTAAATAGCTCTAGTTAAGAAAATTGCAGTTAAGTCTATTAATTAAATGTCTAGCTAAAGGGGAAAGAACCTCCCTTTTATCTGTGTGCTAGCTATAAGATTAAATAAAAACACTAAGTCCCTTTTTCCTATCCACTTATTAGACTCCCAAGTGTGAGAAATTCCGCCCACATAATAGTATTTAATTTAATTAGTTTTTTTCTTAATTCTGTAAGAGTCTTTAGCTATTATGCGATGCTTCTATAGCTACTGTACACTTAGCTCCCGTTTAAAGATCTAGTTCTTTCTAATGTGCTGAGAGTAACGCATGCGCGAGCGGCCTAATAAAGCAAATACTTAACATTAAAGGGGTATTTAACCCGAACGAGATCCCTATCCTAAGCTGCCCACCTAACCCAGGTTTGTGGATAGCTGCAAATATTTATATAAAGTCTAGTATACTTAGAAGAATACCATCGCAAGTTAAGCCCATTATTACGACCTAGTTTACAGGTTATTTGTAGGCTATAGAATAGGCTAGTTATAGAGACTACTCTGTAGGAGAAATATAAACGTGCACAAAATAACAGTTAGAATAATAACTAATAGAAAGGCGCTTAGTTAAGATAAGTAAGTATATATAATACTAACTACTAAATATAAGTATCTTTAATACTTACTTCTAAGGTAACTAGTACTAGTAGTATATAACCACCCTAAATTTTCTCTTTCTTACATAGCTCTTAGTTTTTAGCTTTTAATATAGTAATCTTTAGCATAATTCTAAGTAATACTTTAAGAAACTATACTAATTACTAGTTACAGTCTATAATCTATTACTAATGTAATATCTAACCGCTTAGATTAACCAATATAATTGTCTCTGCTAATATAAACCACGCCTGGTTTATCTCTAGGGAATCCTAGCCGTTACTCGCATAGGCCTTGAGGAGTGCAAAAGCTACAGCCTCTCCTCTGGCAGTCAGAAAGCCTTCTGCACTTGTAAGGTCTGCATGTACTGCCGGGCGCAGCCGTAAGCCGGGGGCGTGGTGGCCTCTTTTCAACCGTATGAGGGGCAGGGGGGGGAGGACGCCAGGTGTGTCTTCCTTCCCACCTGCTCAGAGGGCGGCCGGGAGCAGGGACGTCCAAGAAAGGGGTGCGATTAGGGAGCAGAGTCAGACCACGGAGCTGAGGGAGAGCAGTGGGGGTAGTACGGAGACGACGGATAGGACGGAGAACAGGGTTGGGAGGGTCAGGACGGGGACGACCGACAGGACGGGGAGGAGGGGGGCGAAAAGGGTTAGGAGGGGCAGGAGGGCGAGAATGGGGATAAGGGAGAGAAGGGGGATAGGGACGAGGGAGAATAGCAGGAGGCTTATTATTCTCGTTATCACCTCGTTTCTAAACCTAGTATTAGCAACGCTACTTTAGAACACATATTAAAGGGGTTATAAAGAGCAAGATTAACTATAGAGACTTACAAGAATATTAAATGCTAGAATGTTCTTTTTACTCTGTGTATTTAAGCTAATATTGCTTGCATCTTTCTAAGTAAACTATTAGTATAGTTACTAAACTGCAAGCAAAAATAACCTACAAGTATAGCTATATTACAAGAGAATCTAGCTATAGGGATAATAGCATTAACGCTAAGAGCAACTATCCAGCACATGTTAATTATAGAGATATATTATATTATTCTAAGACTCACAAGCTAAAATAGTAGCAATGCAAACCATTTTACTGTAATAAGACAAGTAGATAAGTTATGTATAGTAGGCTTAATAATAGTTAATTAAGAGAATTAACCTATTACTATTAGATAAGAAATATCTAGTGCTAGAATAAAAAGAGTAGACTTCTTATATATCTTTTTGTAACTTAATTTTTATTTTATGATTAATATTAATATCGCAAGTAACTTCTTAATTACTACTTAGCAGGTATTAATAAGTATTATTCTTTAAGTCTTAAATCTTAGTTATGAGGGAATAATTCTATTGTATCTGGGCACTGGGTAGTCTGACCATCTACATAACTATAAAAGCGCGCAGCGCGACTTTTCTAAATGCTTAGCAGTCTATTATTATCTAGTTTTAATAATTACTGTGCTTTAGTCTAGTGTTAGTTTGTGGTAATCTAGCATAATAGAGCGCTTAGAGTTATGCTATATTAGCTAAGGCTAGTCACTTGACTTCACCACTTCAAAACGAGCTGAGGCGTTATTTTAAAATACGTACCTGGGTATAGTAAAGACTCAAAATTACTTAATCAGACAAGTACAAGTCGTCACATACCGCGTTATATGCGAAGATACATTGAGACCCGTCGCCGTAGACTTCGATGTGTGCAAATTTGAGCACCAGACTCTTTACAACATCTTAAACTGGTGCTTGTCCTACTTCACGGCGTCTGGAGGCCAGGCGCAACATAGTGGGATAAGACATCTAGCAGGGATCAAGTCCTCCGGGGCAAACATGGATACAAATGTTGAGTACTTTGTCTGCGTCTTTGGCCACTCCAACGGATCGACCGATGAAGTGAAATGGTAATAAGCAGTGGACAATCCATTTCCCTTTAGAATATCCCTCACAGCGTGCGTGACCTCGCAAATTTGTGTCTGCATTACGTCATACTGCATTGTAGAAACCATGAATCGTTCAGCAAGGCTCCTCAAATCCCACTCTGCTACACAGCATCATCCTGGGAGAGGCTCTCGGTGATGATGTCGTGGCTGAGGCCAATGGTAGACGGCCAGCTTTGACAGAGGTCTACCGAGGAGAAAATCCAGTTGTCGAGTGAGCTAATGCACTGCAGACCGGCAATAATTTGATAGCGTGTCCTTCTTACAGGTCTTTGGTGCAGCATGGTGGCTATTCACGCATGGCCTTAACGGAGACGCCATAAAAACCGTCACAACGGCCGACGGAAAGCACTTCTGGCTGGGTTATGACGAAATGCTGCCAAAAGATGTCCCAAATTCTCGCATTCTTACATACAGCTATCCCGCCCGCGTTGCCACCATCCTCGGAAGCACTTCTTTGGATAGGATGTTGCAACTTGCCCAGACGCTGGTAGCAGAGCTGGTTGCTGACAGAGAACATTGAAGTCTTGATACCCAAATTGGCATTGAGGCGTTTCACTGCCGCACCCACTAACGTAAATTCCGCAGTTGGAAAATGCCACGGAACGGCCCATCATATTTGCCAGCCACTCGCTAGGAGGAATAATTGCCAAGCGGGTACGCACGATAAGTCCATGTACGGCATGCGTCTGATGTCTTGCTAACTGGTGGCCCGTAACATCTAACTGGGCCCTTATATATTCCGCTGGTAGGACGGCACACAAGGCAGAACGCCTACACTCTATCTATGTATCCACGTACGGTATTCTATTCTTGGGCACCCCTCATCGGGGGAGTAGCAAGGCAAACCTTGCACACTTTGCTCAACGAATGGTGCAGGTTGTTATGCCCTCAAAGACTGTTGACACGGACCCTAAGCTTTTGCGCGCATTAAAGGCTGATTCAGAGACACTGCAGGAAATTAGCGATAACTTCACTCCTCTAATAAAACAATTTCGCGCCTATTTGTTTTGGGAACAAGAGAAGACCAGCCTTGGAGTAACCTTGGATTATGTGCGTCCCTTCCTATCTCGTGCTTGTTGCTACTCTGTCCTCTCTTGGCCTCTCCATATCCAAGAACAAGGAATAAGCATAATAAACCCTTTTCGTCTTTTTTGTCTGGCTAACGTGATTTTGTGCACTAGGTAGTCACAGAGAGCTTAGCTGCCCCGATTCTAGACAACACCGACCGCGCCGGCTTAAGAGCGGATCATGCAAACATATGCAAGTTTGTTTCCAGAAACGCTCCTAGATACAGACTGGTCGTATTGACAATGATCCGCTACTCGCTAGACGCCCCGAGCACTATATCCTAGCGGTGGAACCAAGAGAGGATTCTTGTCGGGTCAATTCGGAAGAACGAAGCGAATAAACTTTTGGTGTCTTATCGAGGTTAATCGGAAAGTAGTTACTTAGAATTGAAAATTTGACAATAATATAACAACTCACCATGTTTGCTACCTGCACTTTGACTCTTCTGTAAATTGCCGTGCGAGTAGTTTTAAGAGTACAGTTTTGCATAAATGTAGTTACCCTCAACAGATTGCGGGCCACACTGTCCCCGTGAAACTCCATGTCGGTTCACTGCCAATATTTAGCTGCGTGTAGGCGATAGTATACATCATACACTTGTCACTTGTCAACTATCTCCGCCCAGGGTTTCGTTTGTAGTGCCCGTTACAGTGTCAAGAAGGGAACTAAGTAAGTACGACTTATTCGAAGTTTATTCAGCTTTTTACATGCCATGGCGGGATGGAAAACTCCCCGCCACTCGTAGAGTGATAAAAAATTTTATCGGTTGTATCCACCTCTAGTTTACATTTCTTCCGTGTCTCCAAATACACTTCACACAGAGTTATGTTGGATCTCTTTCACCTAAGCTCAAGTCGTAGATGCTCAGCCTCCCTCAAATCTCACCAAAAGACTGCGGTTATAGCACTGTTTTTCATAGACAATATGCAGTTCAAACCACATGCATCATAATCTTGTCCCTAAAGATATAGCCATTCGAAGTCGCATCAGAGCTATCAACCCAGCAGAAGCCAGAGAAAGTGATCCTGCGTAGTACATCGCAGGCCGATATGCTTCCAATCCTGCCTTTTCGCCGCCGTACGCGTTTAACAGATATCCGGCAATTGGTGCTCCCTGTAGCAAAATCATCAGCCCGACTGACACGATCAACATCATTAAATTGTAAAAACACACCATAAGATACCCTCCACCCCAGCCCGTCACAATCATCCCAAGAGCAACGGCTACTCTCACAGACCCAAACACATTCCCCACAGCAGTAGGTATGGTTGCAAAAAATCCTCCATTGGCTGTACCATTCAGAACCGTGAAAACGGCCAAAGGCGCGAGGGTTGTGGAAGTTGGCCACAGAACCAGCATCCCCAACGAGCTTACTACAAGACTGCCAAATAGAGTGTTCAGCGGACCGAGCTTGTCTGAGACAAATCCGCACAAGATACGTCCAGCTGCGGAGGAGAAGTTGAAGCCTGCCAGAAGTGCTGCCCCTGTATTTGGAGACAAGCCAAGTGAGTGACTGTATAACGGAAGAAAGAATGGCGGCACCAAGAGCGGAAACGTTGCAATCGCGCCAGCAACAAATATTAGCGCAAACCTCGTGTCCTTGAATAGACTCCAATCGACAAAGCCGATAGTAGGGACCCTTATTCGTTCCTTGATCATCCACGCAGCCGGCATTCCTGTAGCCAAAGTGGCCAAAGCCATGATTCTGTATGTCCAGGCCACTCCGACGTGTTGGATCAAGACGCCCTGCATGATGGTGACGGTAGCGCCTCCGAGACCACCGCCAGCAAAAACAATCCCATTGGCTAATCCACGCTTCTGTTTGAAGTATTGTGCCGGCGTGACGGAGCACGTTGTAAAGCAGAGACTCATCCCACAGCCTAGCATGGCGCCGGCTGTGACGAACAGACCAGCTAGATTAGTAACTGTAAAACTACTAGTCAACTGCGCGAGGAAGATAACGCCGATGCCTATCATGGCGGTCGAGCGCGCGCCGATTATACGAACAATCCGCGAATTGATGATGGCCATGGCGCTGATGATTGTCGGTGGGATAGAGCCAATAAAAGAAAGTGTCGACGCTGAAGATAAGCCTGATTCGACAAAAGCTGCTTGAGTGACTCCCCAGCTGTAGTTAACGCCTGTGAACCAAAACGAAACAACGGCACATGCAACAATGACGATCCATCCTGGTCCGCCGTCAGGGACTGTACTATCAGCTAGCCGGGATGCTTCCAGGACATTGTCGATAGCCTCATCAACGGAGAGAATAGTGTCATTTGTGTTTAGGGCGGCTGCTCGATGCGAGAGACTTCCATCGCTAGGCGATAGTTCCGCCTGTGTTTGAGTAGCTCCAGATGTCGCCATGCTAGCACGTCGGTGTTGATGGTTACTATGCGAGGTTTTCTCCCTTAATTATAGCATATTTCGGACAATTAGAGAGGGAAATTCCTTCAGACACTGAGTTTTAATATCGGAGTTTCGCTGACATATCTCTTGTCATTCTTGGGAAGTTGGGCTTGACAGAAGAACTTTGAGTACTTACACGCCAAACGTGTTGACGTTGAACCTTTTATGCTTGTTTGATGATCAATCTGACCATCTGAAAGAAATAATAATACAGAAATGACTTGGATCAGTGGATCTGTTCCCCACGAGAGTTACTCGCCTACGCCATACGCCCTACGCCCTACGCCCTACGCCCTACGCACTTGTCTATTTGAGTCCTTCGGCGCGGAATGCTTGGAAAAACAATGACTGTGAAGTTTGACATTAGTCCTGTAAACTGAGGAGCCTGAAGTGGGCCCGTGAAGCCACGAGGCGGAAACGGTGATCAACTGACTAGAGTCTGTGGAAAACACCAGACATTTACCCATACCCAAAAATACATCAACACACCTCCATATGCTGTAGTACATGACGCGATATTCCATGCCGTTGATTTGGCTTTCCTATGCAGCTGCAGTCCCTTTAATAGTCTAAGTAATTGCCGTAGTAAGTTTGTAACTTGCTATTATTCTCCACAAGTATCTCCGATTATCGTCATGACCAGTTACTATGGGTCAACTTTGCCATGGCACGTTGCAAGCGTCCAATGGAATGTGGATTGAATCTTTAGAGACTAGAGAGTCTAGTGGCATGCCTGTATATTTCGTTGTAATAATATAATTACAGGTAATAGGAGCCATGGTGATTAGCAGTCTCCAGTGCTCTATTGCCTGAAAACTGCACAAAACCCTCACATTTCTGGGCAAGTTGTTGGGTTCGTTATCTGTACCGTCTAATAGGATATACTCCTCATAAATGAATGGCCTTACCTCCAACGCACCAATCGCCTGGCCCAATTCTAAATATACACGAACGCCCTAGTATTCCCTTGGTACGTCGGCTGTATTCTTCTCCGCTTATGTCGTCTCAAACAAACAGATCATGCTAGCAAATATCATCACTCTTTCAACGGGCTTGATGGCTGCGGCAAACCAGGAATATTACCGCTTTGCTTATTTGGCCCAGCAACTTGTTTTTGGCCAAGGCCCAAGGTCGGCCCCGAATCCAGAGGCAGCAGACCGACATCACGTTTGAAACGCAAAAGCCATTCAGGGTTATCAGCGGCAGTCTGATTCCAAGGGTCATCGCTACAGTCTGTTAGTCCTGTATTACCGCTAGGATCTGGGGAGCTTACTCGTCAAACTCTAGCCAACGGGCCTGATACTGTATCTCCTCGTCAGTGGGAGCATGCTTGTTCGGATTTTTATCCGACATGGTCAAGGCAACGAATCTAGCAAGATCCTTGGCCAGTCGGCGATAAGCGTTTGCGTCATTTGGGAAATATGGCGGTCGCTGGCTATTCGAAGGGCCACGAAGTGGCAAAGGCGTACCGCCAACGTCCCCTAAGCTTGCTCTCTGGGAACATCTGGGTCGAATAGGATCTTCTGAGGAAATTTGTCGAGTGGGATTCTCTAATTTGTCACCTCCACTTGTTGAAATAGTTGGAAAAGTTGAAAACGTTTGATCCAACGCATCAACATGGACGAAATCACTGAGGTTGTTCGCAGGATAGCCACCCAAGTTCTCAGAGATGCCTTCACAGTTCTCAAACAATCTTTCAGATGCCTCGCCCCTTAGCAGCGTAGGGAACTGATCTCCAGGCACCTGACCAAAGCCATCTCCCATAAGATATTGCTGACATTCAATCTGGCGCTCCATCAGTTCTGCGGCATTCTGATGCATCGGCAACGCAGCCCGTCGCTTGAATGCCTCGAGCCAACGCGTTGAACCGAAAATCGACCGCAAAAGCCAGTCTACTATAGCCTTTGACGGCGCCTTGGAGCCCTCATCCGCTGACCGGATTGTTTTGGCCGCCTCGAACTGTAGAGCACTATCTGACACCGGCCAGTTCCGAAGTCTGGCTTGTGCGCAAAACTGCTGGAGTTGGCTCTCAAAATCGCAATTCTGAAATATCTTGTCCTTTCCATTGATTCGCAGACTAGAAAGGCGGTTCTCTGCTTGGGCACGGACGGATTGGAGCATGGCACGCTGTAAGACTTCGTTGGAGGACATGATGAGGTCGCGGAGCCATGAGGCAGCATCAGCGGCATCGGTGCTTGACAGAAGGTCCGAGGTGAAAATGACTCGACATGCTTCTTGTTGTATTTCGGGGTCGCTTGGGGCATGGCCGACTTCGTCGAGGCGATGGGTGATCCAATAGTGAAGTTCTAGCTTGATAAGTTCGTATGCCGTGTTTGGTGTCCATGGTGGAGCTTTGCCAGCTTTGTATGGTAAAGCGGAGGTTTGCTCGAAGGGAATCAGATCTGTGAATTAACGTGAGTTTATGGAATAGTGGTAGGAGATAACGGCCGTGTTACATACAAGGTGGTAGTGAGTTCTCAACGGTTTGGAGGATTGCGTCGTCAAAGCCCCAGTCTCCAACCCACTCTGCCATTGTGCTGCCTTTCTTGAAATGATCACCAATATGATCGACTCGCATGGGCCAGTCATCTAAATCACAACCACAAAATCCGCAACGAGATCGGATGGGGGGTGCCAAGACCTTCCATGAGTCAAGAGCAACAGTGCTCATGGTAGCGTAGTGAACCAGGCGTAGGTGTTGCGTCAAGTGATCTTTCCTATAGAAAGTTCGCTCCTCCTGTTCCCTGGTCCTGCACATGGCAAAGTTGTGAGTCTCCAAATGAGCCTGATCAGGACTTTCTGCATCGCAGAATATGCATGCAGAAGCACCTGTGTCTGGGTCTACAGAGACAGGTCCTGCCGGCGAACAAACCCAACGATCCAAGGACAAATGCCAAGTTTTCTCGTGCCGTTGCCAGTCGTATTTCGTCTTGAAAGCCTCTGTAAAAAAAGTACATTGGAATGGCCTCCTCCCTGACTCCGGGTGGGATTCCCGTTGCCGGTGATGGGGAGTCTTTGTGCGGCGTCGTCGTCGTCGTCGCCTTGAGTTCGAGCGCAAAGCATAAGTAGCTGAATGAGCCCCGGCACTCGATGAGCGGCCTGAGTTAAGAGAGCCTTCGCTAGACATATCATGCCACCCGCTCTCTGATGACCATGTGCTCAGAGATGCAGCTGAGTTGTCGTCAGAAAGACGAGAAAAGCCATGATCACGGCTCACGTCGGAGGAACTCAATACACTGATTGCCCTCGATATGGCGGATATTGTAGCGTGCTCATCTTCAGGCGGTGAATTGGCCCATCTTTGAAGAGGACTCAAGTCTGCAAATATTCCTGGTGTTGGGGGTCGAGAAGGGATGTCTATTGCGCTTGGCGTGTTTTCATTTTCATTCCGGGTCGAAGACACAAATGCAGTCGCACTTGACTTAGACCGTCTTCTTACGTTAGCGAACCAGTTGGAAATTTGCGATATACTCAACCCTGTCAAGTCGCAAAGATTTTCTTTCTCCTGCTGATTGGGATATGGATGGCTGCGGTGGGCTGCAAACCACCGTCTCAGAATCTTCACTGCTCCCTGGGAGAATGGCGGTCGAGTGCGAGTAATGGGTTCCAGGCTCGGAGATGTGCTACAAGAGCTCGGTTCCTGATCCTGGACTTGTGATAAGTGATGCATTGACATTTGGTGAGGTTTGGTGATGGTCGTAGGGCTGAGCTGACTTGACATGGTTCGATGATGGTGTTCAATGTTCTCGGATTCCAGTTCGGCAGGGGATATGCAGGCGGTTAGCTGACTGCCAACTCACACACGCCTCTTGTCGTCAAATCCCCCAGAAACTGAGACTTGTCCTGAATGCTCTTCGTAAGAAATTATGTGCATGGATACGATTGACTCGTTGCGATGTCGCTGGTCGCTGACATTTCGAACCAGACTTGACTTGTCAAAAGTGGATCCAATATTTGATAGCGTAAGGCGTCGTTGAAGATTCACACCTTCACATGACATGACCAAACTCCATCTAAGGCAGGAATTGCTATTCTAACCTAAGCCGTAGGATGACGCATGGAAATAATACTGATGCCCGTTCATCGTCGGACTGGTCAAGTAATGCGAACTATTGGTGCATTTCGTTGTAAGTAGCCAGAGAGAAGCAGGTTGCTATGGTGGAAAGGAAAGAGTTGTCAGATTTTGCAAAAGGACATCTCTGAATCATTAACATGGCCCTCAGTAGGCTATTAATCCTCAACATGCGGCAATACAAAGCCACAAATAAATCTATATGCGTCTATGGTGGACACAGGGCGGGTTCGTTGTTGTTCACCCGTGACGTTGAAAATGATAATGAATTACCCCTGTTTAGGGACCGTGAGAATTTGTCCAACAGAGCCAACATGGCCGAAGGCTTCATTTACAAGACAGATACAGGCTAGCTCGTAGACAGATGTATAATCTCAATACATAACGCGATACCCAACTATTTCATTTATTCATCCTACATCCAGTGCCACCTCTTGATATGATGGAGGAGGATCCATCACAAGGACGTCCAGAGATGCATTTATATACTACGCGGGAACATCAATATTAGTAGCATCAACTGCCTCAAGAGCCGTTTAGAACATACCTGTATGGGACCTTCCAAGCCATTGGATATGCCGGCGGCAACATCAAGCGCATACTTAAGTCTCACCAGGCACGAATTCGATGATGGTCTGGACTGAACAGCCACAAACATGCCCCAAGCCCCCAAATCCAGCTCAAAATCTTCTGATTTGATCGGCACTGCTCCCTTTATAGAGTTTCCGAGGCGGGTTTCCGTCATGGCTCCCCAGGTGGATCGTAAACGAGCAGATATAGCAGCCCGCAGTTGTATTTCCACACTTCGTATGTAGACATTGGCCTCTTGCATTAACTCTCGCGGAGTATGAAGCACCAATCTCACTGGCGTTCCCTGCCCTCGAATTAGAACCGGTGGTTCTGGGAGGATTATCTCCATCTGCAAGGAAGGAGAATATAAAGGCAGATATTCATCGCGGTTGCGCGAAATAAGCTCTCTGGAGGCAAGATTGCAACTTTGAGTTAGCTTATCCGCGCAAAGTGCGACGGTACATGATGCTGCGAGGTTATGGACTAAAGGGTTGCAGCTGAATGGAAGCTCTCGTTTTACACGAGTGGTTCTTGTTACTTTCCCGATCACACGTCGCTCCACCGTAGCAGATAACAAATATGTTGACTTTATTCGGAGTTTGCCGTCGTTGACTTTGAATGATGATGGTAGCTGGCAGGCGTTCTCACACGCGCAGTTGAGGCTAGTCGGAAACTTGAACTCTACAGGACACTCATAGACACAGCTAGCGGGTTTGTCCTTGGCAGTGGCTGATTGCATGATTTTGAGGTCTTTCGACTGCTCAAATAGCTATAACTGCGTTAGCAGCAGACAGTCCCGTGGTCATAGTACGCTTACTATGTGGTTATGCTCATTAGGGCAACAGCCATTGGCCTCAGGAGAGACCTTGACCGCCAGCCTAGCTGTGAACGCAAACTCTAAGCAGAAATCCTGAAAACTCAATCACTCTGCGTTGTGTTACTTACCCCAAAGAGTTGCTGTGATCCGGGGTGGGTGTTTAAACAAACATCCCTGTATTGCTAGTGTTCCTCGTAACTGGTCGCCTGGACGAAACGAGGACGCATTACATTCACTGTCTATGCGCAGTGCTAGCTTCATGTTGCGCTGGCAAGTTGAAGTGACCGAAGATTGAATGTGCTTCTGTAGAGTGAGCGTTGTGTAGTTGTTCTCGGCTCTCACAATTGAAGTCGTAATATATTGGCAACTAAATCTGGTTACCTTCCAAATGGGCGATTGAATTGGTCTCACGTGTGATGATACTTTTTGCACTCGGAACATCTTGGTCGGCTATACCGGATATACAGGAAAGATGCAGGCAATCTCCTTCAGTCGACAAGAAACATAGCCCTTACTGCCGGGGCATGACGAAGCGCTTGATTGAGTATATCCGCCTCGATCTAAATCTGGGGTTTCTAATATCGAGGGAAGGCGGGAGATGACCAAATGACAACTAATCATGCTTCCACAACACCAAGTTGAAGGTGGAAATATAAATTTGAATGAGCATGCGCAACTAGCTCGTGTATATGATTTTGAGAAATTGATCCCATCGCATCTTCTTTCCTCAAATAACTACTTCCCTGCTATAACCTTGCTGCATTTTCCAGTTTCTACGTATCTGCCTGCTTGTCAGCTCGCCAGCGTGTGTCCTCAACCTGGTTCACTTTGCCCTTTCCAATCGTATTAGCGCTACATTTTTGCCTTTTGTTCGGGGGTGTGTGCTGTGGAACGTAATGTAAATATGGGCCAACTTCTTGCAAGTCTACTTCTCCTCACATACGATAAAGTTTGACTTCACAAAATCTTGCCCTTGGCCACTTTAACATGCCGCGCACCTTAGTAGCTTATCGGCACAGCGATTTCCTCACAACGTATCGTAATGGGCCCAGCAATGCCGTGGTGGCGTGGCGAGGATGACGGTGAAAGCCTACCAAGACTTCACAAGATTTCCGGTATATCCGGTTGACACAATCCAATCATCCACCATAGTAGATTACAAGTATGAGCAGTGTGTTGGGCCATTAAAATGAATGGACAATCTTATCGCTTGCAAAGGCTGTTTACTATTCCAACAAGTGCCACACACGTAGTCATTTTGTGTATGGATGGCACAACTGATGGGTGGCGTTGAACTTCATGTCTGAGCCAGCTTCGCTTATTCCGGTATATCCGATCAACCAGGATCAAACGTCTCCCATTGATCACATCCTGATTTCACACAGCTCGACGTAATTGCTCTCAAAGCGACACGATAACAACAGAATCGCAAAGCATGGATATCGAATACAAGCGTAAGCGCGTTGCCAAAGCCTGTCAAAGATGCAGGTCTATGAAGTCAAAGGTAAGTGGTCTGCCGAGACTGGGTATCACTCCACAAGTGTTAACTATTTCATAGTGCGACGGACATCGGCCATCGTGCAGCAGATGTCTGGGTTACGGATATACCTGCATTTACCGCCTACAACGCCCTCGACTACGAACTGGAACAGACGAGCGCTTCAGTGCAGATATTTCCGAGAACTTACCGGACTTATGCGATGCCATACACCAGCAAGAAAGCTTACTGGACCATGTGATTTCTCTCCTTCCCTCTGGTCCGGAACAAGAGGAAGTCCTCCTGAAGAGGTCGAGCATCAAATCACAGATTGATGACGCCATCTCCAGTACGAGATCTAATGTTTCACCACGCGCAGTTGCTAGCGAATCTCCTAGCGCATCACCTTCTGGTCATGTCGATCGGTCACCAGGATACCTGGGGGAGGTTAGCGACATTCGATTTGTGAATCTGGTGAAGAAGATTCTGCAGACTCAAGATGGGACTGCAATGACGCAAAGGGATTTTGAGAGTTATGACCAAGGCGAGAGCCTGGTGTTTTCTGACAAGGTCACATCTCCGACCATGCTACTGCCTGTCTTCGAGGAAGCTAAGCGATACATCAATGCGTATTTCACAACCATCCATATCGCTTATCCCTTTATCCCTGAGTCAATCTTTGTTCAAGAGTACAAGACACATCGAGACCATGACACTCCCCAGGCGCGGAACTGTGGCAGCAATATCGAGACTGCGCTACTATGTAAGCGATGTTTCCTGAAATTATTTCCCAGCCTCAGACTAATCTTGCAGATACGATTTGTGCCATTGGTGCTCATTATACAACTCTACCTGGCAAGGATAATGGCGTAGATACGCTACATGAGAAGTTTTTCTCGTGCGCTTTAGCCTTGGCGCCAAGTTCCAACCTGGAACGCTCGCTTTCTCAGGTATCATTACTTTTAGCACGGTGCTTTTATCTCCTGGTTGTTTGCAGGACAGAAAGGTTGGCGCTATTCCCTAGCCAGGCGTATGAAGATGTTCTAACAGTAGTAGTTGTTGGACCATACTAGGCCAAGCCGTTCGTGTAGCTCAAAGCATTGGGCTGCACGTAGCAAGCGAGGAGTCAGATAGTACACAATGCGGTCACTCTCCAGAGATTGAGAAACGACGTCGCGTCTGGTACTCCATCTATGTTTTAGATCGGCTACTTTCACTACAGCTTGGTCGACCTCCAGCTATCCATGATGACGACTTTAACGTCCCGTTACCAACGCGAACGAGTGATGCCGAGATTGATTGGACCGGCGAGGTGGTGGAGGAGAGAACAAGTAATGGGCCGTCATCGGGGGACTATTTTATTGCAGTAATTGCCTTCTCGGGGATCGTTGGCCGAGTCCTTCGTAGTCTTTATTGCCCCAGGCGAAGTCACTTTGCCTCAGATGATCTGCTCAACACGAAAGATCTAGATCGACAACTCGTCGAATGGAGATCAGCCCTCCCTAGAGCTCTTCGCTTTGATTTAGGTCATACATTTGAGCAATCACATACCTTCAAGAGGCAGGCAAGTTTTATTACCCCTTCCTGGGATCCTCATGACACTCATGTGGTTGTCTGACAACTGACAGCGAAACATGTTGGCCATAAAGTATCATCATCTTCGGGCCCTCATCTACCGCCCGTATCTATGTCATCCGCTACTAATGCACCTCGGTGACCCCAATACATCTTTTAGCCAGTTAGATTGGCCATTGATTCGCACCTACGAGCGAGCATGCATTTTGGAAGCTCGCGAGACGGCTCGCTTGCTGCACGGGATCTCCAGCAAAGAGGAGCTAGTTCATGGGTTCCCATGGTGGCAGATGATATCTTGCTTAGTATGCGCTAGCTCTATCTTGCTTGTGTCTAGCATGTTTGCTGAGGCAACGCTTGAGTCGTCTGAGTTCGATACCGACGGGTTATCAGATGACGCAGAAACGTGTCTTAAAGTGTTTGATGCTCTTAGTATCAACTCACCAGGAGCGAGGATAGCCCGTGACATGATGAAAGCTTTGAAGGAGTGCGGCGTGAAGTGGAGTGAGTAAAACGCGATTTCAGCCGCACGTACATGCTAACTGTTGCAGAAGACGCCGGCGGCGGCACCCCCAGAAGTGCTCAGGATAGTGCAAAAGCATTAAATGGCTCTCCGAGGCTTTTAAACCAGGTCCCTAATCTAAACACGACCTTGAACTCCCTTTATGACGGTGACTATGGGCAACAGCTATCCATATCCGGGGGCTCGGTGCAAACAAACTGCTGCTGGCCAGCGGAAATCGTGGACTCAATGGCGTGGTCGTCGCAGTTTTTTGATTTTGGGTCCGAGAGATTAGGCCACGGAGATTGAGTGAAGGTGAAAATACACAAGTGAGGCATGATGAGGGAAGCTGTGTATTTCCAATAACAAACAGTCAACAGCAAGTAAGCCGGAAATGGCGTACATACGTTAGTCGGCACCAAAATACCAAAATGCACGTTTCATGAGGTGCCACGAGTTGAACTGGTTCTTCCATGTCCTACTTTGAGTATTTCCGCGTGAACCATCAGTCAAGCAAAGGGTTTGCCGTGGTGAGAAGCTACGGAAGGGGAGCCTTCATCACAGAACGAGATTCCGATTTCAGGATTTGGGGAAATTGTCAATTACGCCCCAACGCCAGTTTTCAGGAAAGAACCAGTAGCTGGTCAGGGCTGCACTGCCCCAGCCTACAGGATGTTGCTGGTCCCCTGAACCCAACAAAGGCCTAGTAGGAACAAAGCGTTGATGCTTTGCATAAGGCTGCGCGGAAATAACTCACAAACAATCAGAGCCCGTCCATAACTTCACCGCAAGAGAGATTTTTCCTCTTCATAATGTCATTTCAAATCACAGACTGGAAAGACCTAGCCTTCTTTGAGACACGCAAGCTTCGCAGCGTACGATGCAGATGACAATGCCTACTTCGGCAAGTTGACACAACCCCAAAGGAACATCACCTCGCTGCAAGTTCCAACTGTTCTCGCTCCAATATTCGATAATGACCTCTTTCCAGAATGAGTGCCTCATAATACGGAACTCACAAAGGCCCCGAATATCCTCCCACCCAACCACCTACGTCAAACACCTCCACAGGCGCATGGATCAATATGCTTTTGACATCCTCGTCTGGTCCTATCCGAACCCCAGTAGGCGCGTGTGCCACAGCGCTCGAGTCTTTGGATACAGGCTGTGACCTGATTATAGCTAAAAAGGCCAAGGTCTGTCTTGTCGGCGGAGTCGAAGACTTCGTCGAGGACGTCTCTTATGAGTTTGGAAGCATGAGAGCGATGGCCAATACGGACGCCGAGTTTGCCGCTGGTAGGCGTCCCGAGGACATGTCCCGGCCGACAGCTTCCAGCAGAAGTGGCTTCATGGAATCACAGGGTTGTGGCATTCAGGTGCTGACTTCAGCCGAGCTGGCACTTGAGATGGGACTACCTATATACGGCATCGTGAGTTACACCAACATGTCCGCGGATAAAGCCAGCCGGTCAAAGGAGTCTTAGTAAACGCCCGCGAGACGTTGTCAACAAAGCTGCCTCCACCTCTTGTCAGCATATCGGCACGTCGCAAGCTTCTCGACCTGCGAAAGCGACAAATAGGAGATTGGCGCGAGGCTAGTATTCAAGACGTCCTCTCCGACCCTCATGACGTACTGCTGTTCCCCGCGACCGAGGACGTAGAACGCCATCGGGATGAGTGCATTTCTGCACTTGAAGAGGAGGCCAAGAGGCAGGTGGCAGAGGCGACCTTTAATTTAGGTAATAGTTTCTGGAAAGACTGTACCAAGCAGCAACTTTCCCCTCTACGAGGATCTCTGGCGACCTGGGGACTCGGAATCGACGACATTACAGTTGCGTCATTGCATGGAACGTCAACCGTCCAAAATGATCTGAATGAAACGTTAGTCATTGAAGAGCAGATGAAACATCTTGGTCGTAAAGATGGTAACCTCTTGCCTTGCGTCACCCAAAAGTGGCTAACCGGCCATTCTAAGGGAGCAGCTGGAGCATGGATGGTGAACGGTTGTTTACAGATGATGGATACGGCTTTGATCCCCGGCAACAGGAACGCTGATAATGTGGACAAAGAGCTCCGTTCTAGGCAACACTTGCTATTCCCTAACGTGCCCATGGGCACGGATGGTATTAAAGCATGCTCGGTCACATCGTTCGGATTTGGGCAAAAGGGGTCCCAAGCTCTTTTGGTTCACCCGCGATATCTCTTCGCTACTATTTCAGCTGAATCTTTCCAACTATACGCGGGCAAAAGACAAATGCGGTGGAAAGCGGCAACCGCAGCGTTTGTGAGAGGCATGGTCAATGAAAACATGGCGTCCCTGGCTATCAAGTCGAGTGCTCCGTATGCAAAGGATCAAGAAATACAGACGCTGCTCGACCCAAACGCAAGATTGTAAGTTACAGCGGTTTATTTACGATAGAATTTACGTTGTATAATGTGGAGTAAATGAAAGAACAAGGCTTCTACTCTAATTGAATGTTTGGGCCTAACTGTACTAAATAATAGACAGTCTTGTCGCCAGTCCCTCACACATCTAGATATGTGCAAGACCTAGCTATAAGAACAAGCTCAGCAGCTTAAACCAATCATAAACTAGAATTTTCGAATGCCCTAGCAAAAGATAATGCAATATTACTTATTGTAATGTAATACAAAAAAAAAACATACAACACCGGGTATTCGCTGGTCGTCACCGAGCCAACTACTAATCCGGCGCTCGCTAGGTTATCCTGGGAGATCAGACGGGTTCCTGATTTTCTCTGGCGGCTGTGGTCGTATGTGCTGGACGGAGGAACATATTCGACTCATAAGGTTTGAGAAATTTTATCAAATAAGATTAGTTATCCCGCATAACACCGCCAATTCGATACTTAATGTATGCCACGCCGCCCCGTACTCAGGAAGCTCGCCCTGACCGAGTTCTCTCCCCGCACATAGCATAAAGCATGCCACCGTTTTATCCATTAAGCCACGGTTTTCTCCGACGCAGCCTCTCTCGACCAAAAAGCCAGGATTTTACGTTTTGTGTCGTCTTGAGAGGGATTTTTCTCAATGCGCTCAGACTTGCGTCTATACACCCACCGGGCAACAAACACAGCAAGTGTCAGAGGCAGAGTGAGCGAGACCCAGAGCCACCATAAATTAGACGTGGAAATACCCATCGAGTCCGCTCTAGCAGAAAAGATGCCGGCACTGAGCACGCTCTACAGAGACGACACCCAAGTCAGTTTCATTACACAGGCTCCACTGCTCATCCAACGTAATAAACGTTCAAGAAAACATACCGAAGTAAACGTGCCAGGCAGAAAGAGCATCGTCAGTGTGGCAATGGCGCTCATGCTTGTACTATCGCTCTTCATGCTTTTACCCAGCTCGATGTTGTTCGCCGCGTCGCTCTGCGTGACCAGGTTGTACACCAGACTCATGGTGCCGTCCTTGCGGCTCTTGTAGTTGAGGAAGAGCATTTTTTGCTTCTCCATCGAACTAATCACGTAGTTGATGGAATCCTCAGCGGGCTGCCGGAATAGTTTCGGCGTCGAAAGGTAGTCATGCAGCTTGGCCTGCGTGTCGCGGACGCCCTTGGCCGTGATGATGGCCACGTCGGCATTGAGCAGGTGAGAATCTGCTTGCTGTGAAATGATTTGCAGAGACTTTGTGAGTTCTGTGAGGCGGTCTCGGTCGCTGGCCGCCATCCCGGCTAGGTGATCGTCGACTTTATTAACCTACATGACAATATTAGAAGCGATGAAGGCAGACGGAAGAAAAACAAAAGGCTGGCCATACCTGAGCCCACATGTAGCGTCGAAATCGTGCCACATGAAATTTGGATGCTTCGAACGACAGCGAAGATAGCAGGACTGCTATTTCGAAAGGGTTGGTGAGTTGGATCGAGGCAGGCTTCGACTCACCCAACATGTCGACCCCAACTTTTAGCAGTTGCTGCAGAGCATAGACGCTGCTGTCTCCTAGTTTGTGAGAAATGATGTACGCCGTGAGATTTGTTTGCACATGGCGGATGACATATACGGAGAGCGGAGCGCCTTGAACCTGCAGGTTCCATCGGGGATGTTGGCAGAAATAATCTGTCTGCTAATTAGTATTCAGCACTGAAGAGGCTTGGAAGCTTCACGCCCGTTGTTCCGTACCGCACACCGTCAACTCATCTCTCATGTTGCACCGCCAACGAGTTCGAGGCGACCAGTAGTCGGGCCGGCCCAGCGTGTTGTGGAGGAATTCTGGGTTCGCCCCGAGTTTCTTGAAAAGGTTTTGGACACTTGAAGATGTCATTGCCGCTTGGTAGCCAAAAGAGCTGGCTTTTTTGGCCGTCAAGGGCACGAAGAACACCAGCAGCCTCCCACTGGGATTGGCTTCCGCGGTCGGTATTGCATCCTGCTTCGGAACCGTATCTAATATTTGATCCAGGCCGACATCATCCAGTGTACGAAAAACGGCGAGTTTCTCTGTTTGGTCGAAACACTCAACCATTGTTTGTTCCGCAAAGTTGTTCGGATTCGCCAGATGGGCGCTATACTGCAGTGCTGGGAGGACATCTTGCATGGACAGGTGATGGATCGGTGGTAGACTGTCAGTGTTTACGTTGTAGTTGAAATCGAGATCGTCTGCTGTGAGGTCCGACTTGTTTGCGTGTCTCCAAGGCTCCTGGACGTCTACTGAGATTCGTCGGGGTTTAATTTCGATCTCGGCGAACCCAGCCTCGAGCTTGGAGAACTCGATTCCGTCGTCATTGTCCTTGTTTGGTGCCATATCCTGCTCTGCTTATATCCCTGACCTTAAAGGTGTGCGGCAATTCAGAATCCGTGCCGTCCAGGATATAGTGAGAAGCAACAGGTACTTAACCTGGCCAGGTTTATGGCTATCGCGCGCTGCTGTACTATAACATGCCGTGTGCAGTAGTGTGTGTTTTCGACTTTGCAACCATATGCTCTGCGAGAAATCGTAGTTGGCGAAGTGATCAGGGCTATTTGGAACAACTTCTCCTTCGTCACAAGGGTGGTTTGCTGGAGGATCTGAACGCGTCATGCCCCTTATATTGCCAATCGAGACTCTCACAAGGCTTCTCCTCGCAGGACCTGTCACACAGAATACACCAACAAGGAATTTATCAGCTTCAGGTTGCCAATGATGAATAGTCATACCCCTGAAACTCGTCAAGGCGCCCGCCCTACTGTGGTACCATGTACTCGAGAGGTACTAAAACACATGGCTAAATCATGTGTGAGAATGGTGTATATTGGTGGCTACCGTGAATATGCGGGACGACCCGGGCGGCTAGAGCCCATGTGAACTACAGTAGTTGTCTTGTAGATGGTCCTAGCACTTGCATGATATTTGGTGTGTTGCACGAACCATGGATTTATTTACACAAGGTCAATATAAGCAACCTCAGTAAGCACTAGCGGAACGCCACGATCAGGTGGCCTCCCCAGCCTTCATACAAGCTCCTCTTCATTCCTCAGAAAAGCGCTTGCCTCACCAAGTCAACGGGTAGAACTCAATCTCTGATTTTCTACATGTGAGAGTTTCGACTTTAACTATCATGGGACCTGAGGAAACCATCAGGTTTCTACTATTGAGTTTTTAGACTTGTCAAGTTCGCCGCCTCGTTCTCTTGGCTGTCAGCCTCATCTTCTTATCGCATCCAATTGACTACCTGTATTTCCCCAAGCCCGCATGAGCCCTGCACAACGCATGGGCCAATGTCAGCGAGGAATATGTAACTGGACAGTACCTTTCTCAGGGCTGTTGCAACCTATAAACGATACATGTACCAACCACGGGGATAAACGAAAGGTGTGGCATCCTGGTGTTTGACTTACGTGGCTGCCTGCAAAAGGACGCGCAGGGCCCAGCCTTCTTGTAAAGTAAATAGCAAACACAAGGCTGCGGGCGTCAACAAGCTCAATGTTGCCAAACGAGCCATGGGTTGAATCTGGGCAACGTGGACTGCATCGCCCCAATTACTATGCTTAAAGATAACCACATCAACATACCGTTGTAGATGAGTTTCGAACTCGAGTGAATGAGGATCATAACTAACCTACCTTCGGCAACTCCTAATCCGGCTAGTTTCCACAACTGGGAGCTGTCAATTGATCCGTTTGCCAACCTTTCAAGCCAGCACACCAGGAACTCTTCGCAGGCAAAAATAATGGGCTCCGCAAAGATACCCAACCACTATAGAGAGTTTCTGGGAAGTGTTGGCAACGATCCAGGTTGCATACGAGTCTCCTATGAAGCCCACTAAACGGACCTAAACTGCAAACCAAGGACGAGATGGCTCTACGACAGCTTCCCATGCATGCAAGCCGTGGCTTCTTAGGTGAGGGGTAAATAAATAAAATGCAGACCGGGAATACTGACCACGTGAGGGCGTTGCGCCAGAAGCAGGAAATCCAGTTATTGGAGAACAGAGGTTTCGATATCCGCGGAGGAACCTGCCAGTACGGAGGGGACAGTCTCTGCATGTAGGGCAAGGACTATAAAAGACACGGGCGGTTCGTATCCTGCCTTTTTTGTGTGCTAATTATGGATAGTACTCTCATATCTAACCTTCCAGTGTCGCAAGCTGCTTCGCTGGTGATATCGAAATACAAAGCATCGGGTTAGTTATCCTCATTTCTTCTTTGCGCCGTGTCCATCCTGACGAGACATTTGTTGCGCACATACAAGTCCGCGACTTATTGATCAATGGAACTAGCCGTAACAAATGCAAAAACCCCTAATTTAGCATTGCATTCTTCCCTTTTGGCCGAGTCGTATGGTACATGTAAGCTATCCGAACCGCCGTGATGCAACTAGCGTGTGTTCTGTCTCTTTGACCCCATATTTAGATGAATTCAAACTTGAACGTTGAAGTCTTTCCTGCACATTCTGCAAGATGCTTCTTAATTGTCTCTAACACAGGAGTATGGCTCACATTCTGATAGTGCTGCTCGGCGCTTCGCCTGCAGATTTCGGGTTTGGCTTACAACCGACTCTCACGACATGCTGACTAAGACGAAGCATGAAGCAGACACGGACCTGCCCTCCGAAATGCGCCGCGTGATGTGGACATTGCCCTCGCATTGCTCGCATTGAGGTTAAGTCGCTCACTTTTGAATGCATCAAATGCAATACTCCTCTTGACAGCCAGCACCAGTACTTTTCTGAAGTTTGTAGTCACACAGGGCTGCCAGCGACCCAAGCAGCATACTGAACCGATGACAGTGGAGGGGAGCATCCGGCTACTAGGCGATTCAGAGGCGGCCTTAGGCGATGAGATTGACAACTGCAGGACGTTGAACGAGACAGACATTATAGAGAAATTCGACAAACTCGTTGACGCTGGAGTCATCAACTACGATTACACCTACGCCACTGAGAGTCGCAAGATCGGAGGACTCGACGTAGGTCAGGCCATGCTACTCCTCTGTATCCGTTCTGATGTTGCGTCCCCAGTTCGAATTTCGCATTTCAAATGTCCTCAAAAGCAAGCCAAAAGACCCAACAATTCCACACATCACTAAAAATGGAACAGTTGCTCTCAAGCAAAGGCCCGGCAGTGACATCAACACACATGGCTCCGAAATTGGCCAACTTGGCGAGAGCCATTTCCTCGCCTTCAACGGCTTCTCGTGCTACCGTCCGCATTATCTGCTTCTGACGCTTGACGGAAATCGACGCCAATGGGAGCCGCTGTGCATCGACGACTTCAGGGCCGTACATACCTTTCTTGGCTGTGGCGGGGACAATCTTGTCTTTTTCAACGGCGGCGTCGAAGCTGGGTGCAGCAGGTTGCATAAACATCTTCAGGCCATCCCGAAGCATTCGTTTAATGGGAACCCTTGGCGAAACGTAGATGAAAATGCGGACGCAATTCCATTTGCCTACTTTGAGCAGAAGTTGAAGATCAACTCGACACCCGAGGCGACTCTGGAGGTGTACAGGGCAGGCTTGGACTTCGTCGAGCGCAGTCTCGGGTACAAGACTACGGAGCAGAATAGAGCCCCCCCTCACAACGTCATCATGGACGGGATGCGCATGTTGGTCATCCCTCGACGAGCGGCAGGGAATGGTGTGGTTGGAGCGAATGCCGCTGGGATGCTAGGCATGATTTGGACGCAGAGCGAGGAGACGATGCAGCTCTGGCTTGACGCTGGTCCGCACAATGTCCTAGAGCAAGGGGGCTTGCCAGGACTCATCTGAAAGTAACCTTTTCTCGTTTGAATGCAGTCTTGCGGTCGCGCTCTATTTACTTACGAAGCTGAGATGTTGCACACTCCAGAAAACACAGAAAGATTCCCGTTGAATGTGCTGAGGAAACCGGGCTTGCATCGTTATATCTTCACGCAAGGGAGAGGTCCAAGCAGTCACAACTTAGCAACTTTTTTGAGAAAAGGAAACCAGGTCCGTCTTGATTAATCTTCTGTTTTCGGATGCAACCAAGTCTCACACGCAAGATCAGTCAACTTCGTACCCTTGAAGCGTTGGCTTAACGAACCCTGCAGTTCTGATCATATATTTACACGACTCCTGGGTTGAAACAAATTAATAGAAAGAGAGAATGCAAAATGCTCATTGCTAACGACAACGCTTCAAAGTGAAATGCTTCGGGATGTGGTGTCTGACAAATAGCTAATGAGCCTACAGCCGTCAATCTAACTACAAGACCTGACAATTCGAACAAAACATTGGCGCGGTGTAGAATGTACGTGTTTGGTAGGGCAGTGTTTGAACAAAGAACTAAAGGGAATATTGTGGACTGAGAGCTAAGTAACAAGACGTAGAAGTAAAATCTGCTTTCAAATCGTTCTTTGCGTCTTCTGCATTGCCTGAAATTCTCGTAGCCGAGAACCAGGTCTCCGGGCGGCACCACGAGGAGGTTGCAGAAGTCCGACTTCGCCCCCCTTTACCCTCACCTATCTCCAGGATGGTGGAGGGCAATACCTCTTGCTGGAAGCTAAGAGGGACCTCGACGAACTCTTGACTGGCATTTCGCCCAGTGGATCGTGGATTGTCTTGCTCATTCAAATGATGGCAGAGCTTCCGATGAGGATTTGGCAACACCTCTTGCTAGAAGCTAAGAGGGACCTCAAGGAACTCTTGACTGGCATTTCGCTCAGTGGATCGCGGGCCGTCTTGCTCATTCAAATGATGGCAGAGCTCCCGATGAGGATTTCGTCCCGACATCTCAGATCTAGAGATCAAGGTCAGCCCAATCACAATCAAGGTTGGGGTTTGCATGGGGATTTTAACGTCCTTTTGCCCTTGAATGACTGTTATCCGAGTACTTCTGCATATCGGTAATCGGCAGTGCATTGCCACTGTCGTTGAGAACTCTCGAGTCGTGTCTTTGCCGAACCTCGTTTTTCTCATGAGGAGGTGCCTTGTTGTGGCCACAGGAAGCTCCTGGTCATCCTCTTCCTTGCCTTTCTGTAGAAATGGATTAGCACTCTTCTCCAAAATGTCACCAATGCTTTCGGTGCCTGGACTCTGGACTCACTGATCTAGAAGCTCGGAATGTGTTCATCTGATTGATGATGTCTTGAGCTGGATCCCCGTGCCTCGCTTTTGGCGGGGAACAGGAAGGGCATTTTGTATGGGAGTCATTGTTCGTATGTCGAAAATGATCTCTGATGAAAGTTTTGCTGCCACAATTTCGAGCGAAGCAAAAAAAAAAAAAGGAATGTGTGAGTTGCCCGATGATAGTGGTCATGGGAAGCGGGATGATGTAGATGTTACAAGAATCAGAGATAAATTTTGGGGAGATGAAAGAAATTATGGAAGCCAGCTTACTACCTTGATTCTAAGGCAGCTACGTGAGGGTTGATACGTGCATTCATGCCTGCGAGGTCGAAGAGGAAGGAGCGTCCAAGATGCAACCGCACTGCCAGCACCTGGCAAGCGGGTCATCATTGCCAGATCATCCGAGGTTTGCTTCCGGCCGATTGTCTCCCCAAGCGAAAAGGCTTGTCAAGTCCGTTCATGAGCACTGGTTGCAGCCAATGCAATACTTTCTTTTTTCATGATTCGTGCTAACATTATAGGTAGAAGGCATCCCATATCGCAGTGTGTTCTACGACATATCGAGTTGCGTTCGTGTATAGAGGCAGTAGGCAAATACCTGTCACCACAGACTGTACGTAGGTAACCGCCCATGTAGACACGTAGGAGATACGAGATTTCGCTCAATAGCATAAGAAACAATGGGTGTTTGTGGTTCTTCAGCGAAGCACTGGATCAACTTCTTTGCATGAAATGTATTCTATTTGCTGGCGAATACACGAGACTCACAAAGTGTTAGAACTACAATCACACCAAGCCGCGCGGCGGCAAGAGAAGTTCGGTGAACCCTGAGTGACATTATGTCGGTAACAGGGACATGATAATGATCAATTGATGACATCTCCCAGACCCGACCACGGGGCATTGTATGGCCGCCACGTACAACCAACCCTTTATCCCCTGGCTTGGGCGTTCGAACAAGGGCCCTAGACTCCGTACCGAAAACTGTCAGTATAAGGAACACAGACCGAATGGATATCAGTCAGTCTGCAAAGAAGGAAGTAAGTGCTGACATTTTCTTAAACGGCAGATGGAATGGGCCAGCTCCCTTGACGAGGAAGGTTCAGGGCAGCTAAATAATGAATACGAGGGCGATTGAAGACTTGAAAGGTGCCTCCTGTTGACTCCTGAATGCCACGGCTGGCGAACGGGGAAATGTATCACGAACTGCGCTAAAGAAGTGGCCTTCTGAAACTTGCAACCGAACTAGTTTATGGAGCTTATCGTTTCTATATGAAAGACGAAATCGTTTCTGAGCCTTAGGTGGAAATGGTCGCAAGAAAAATCCACGAAACTGATGACAGGGGGTGGGCGTGTTTACTCATGTATTGTCAAGATGGAGGAATCGGCAGTCCACATCTGCCAGTCGGATCCAAGCATATGGGTCTTATCTTGAATTGAGTGAGGTTTATGGTTATCAAAATATCCCGTCGTTTATCCATTCAACGGTATATGACTAACTTCTGTCGTGAAATTTCAGTACTCGCAGGTGGCGAGCCATCTGTGTGAAATTGGTTTGAGTAGTCCCTTGGCATCCCGTGGTCCTCAATTTAGATACCGTCGAACTCACTGTCACATACAGCGTACGAAGGACGATAATCTGGGCCGTTTACAATGTGTCTAACAATTTCCCAGTTCATGCCTGCCGTGCCAAACACCTCTTCCATAGATATGGGCAGCGTCATTCTTTGTTGTTGCTGGTGGTGCTGCCGCTCAGAACTCTGTAGAGGCGGAAGTGAATATTGCCCCTGAAGTAGCGCCGCGACTTGGATTTCATCGTCCTTATTTGACAGTGATGGCGCAGTATTACTCATTGTTTCAGTATCCTTTGTCACAAGCTCTTGTAAGCGTAGGATGAACTGAGGCTTCTGTAAATGCTGCCCGGTCTGTCTGAACCCCTCCTCACGTACTTTCCAAGCTCTCAAAACTACCTTGCCCTGGGTTATATGCTCGCTTTGTAGGCCATCGAGTAAATCGGTGTGATAAGCATAGAGCTTCTCTATACCATCCCAGGCTCTTTCTACCAAACTGCCTGTAGGTCGTTGACAGAGCTGAGCAGTTATGACAGGGAGTATATCATATTGGAAATATGGCTTGAAAAACCAGAGAAATCCACATTTGCCCATGAATTCGTATTCGTCAATCCTTTGCTCAATTTCAAGCACCATCATTTTGAACAAGACATCTCTTGGCCCGAAAATCTCGATACCGTACTCTGGCTGGTCGTAAAATGGCAGTGTCATGTCCGCTGTTCGAGCACGCAACATTTGTCGGATAGCTTTGGCAGCCTTGTGGTGATTGCCGGCGTTTTCATCTATGTAACATCGTTCGATGGTTTGTAATCTCTTATCCAGGCTGTCGATTTGTCTTTGAAGTGCAGCAAGAGTTGCATTGTAGCGAGCGGTAGATGTTTCGTCATCTGGTTGCATCTCTCCTAGGATGGCCGCCTCAAATTCTGCACCGTAATTGCTTTTATCTATAGAGATTTTGAAGTGATGTATTTCGGCCAATACCAAGACGAATGCCATCTCGGTTGGCCCTTCCCGCCCCTTAATCGTACCAGAACAGCCTGGGAAGATGTCTGCGTCGTTGATGTTGCTGGGCAGTTTGGTGTCCCAGAAAAACGGCTGATAAGACCGGGTAACACCAGAAAGCATGGCGTACTTGGAATCTTGAATCATGATCTGCCACCAAAGTCTGCGACGCATCTCGGTCTCATACGGATCTAACTGGAGTATTTCACCGTCCCGATGATAGCCCATTTTTAGTGCTATTCGAACAATGGCTCCGCACAAAATATAAGCCGCATGCCTATCGCACCGTCCTTGAAGACAATGCTTTTACTTGTTAGATGTCCATTTACTTTCAAAATTGGTGGAATATTAGACTTGGCACATACCACGAAGAGGACAAGGGCCTGCAGAGCAAACATGCTATAGTTCTTCAGGAAGTTGAACTGCATTAGAGCTGCCCTCGCACCTCCTAGAAAAGCCTGAATCGCGGAGTCTCGAGGTATGTCTAGCAGGTCAATAGACTCTTTCTCAGTCAAGGACAGCGTTACAGTGGCGTAAATAGATAGGATCAACGCTTGATGGCATTGGGGAAGGCTTGTTAAGCTCGTCGCGCCTTTAATGATAATGGGCTGGATGGTAGGTGCATGTACCACTTTAAACAATGGGTTGACACGGTCTAGAAAGATTTGCCATAGCTTGAAAACGTGTGTAGGGCTTGGCAGGTACTTGTCAGAGCTAGGTGCCGATAGGTCGCCGCCTCGTATTAGACCCAAGCCATGACTTGATAATATACTCTCAGTGTCAACACTACTGGAGTCGTCTGCCTCGTCGTTTTCAACAAGTTCTCGCATTGCCCGTAGCTACAAGAGGAATTTAGCATGGGCAACGTCCGCTTTGTTTTTATGACTTCCGCCAGCAGGGGGCATATCGCAAGTACATGGATATAATGATATGCAAATCAAATTAAAGACTCACTTCTGTATACAGAGTAGCCCATATGTAGCTATCTGTGAATCTGGAAACGCCATCATCATCGATCAACTCATATGCGTGCTCCCGCTTGCCGTGCTCACCATCTTGAGAGGACGATACCTCCGAAAGGTATGCCTCATCGGTGTCGTCACCTGGAAATTGTCCCGTTGCCCGGCTGGTTTGGTGTCCTGTGTCTATGCCGTCTGAAAATTTCTGTAGAAGTTCTTCGCATCGTGCTAACCGCTCCTGGAGGTAGCCCTTGGTTCGATATTTCCTTCGGTTTCGGACTCTTGTAGAAGGCCTGCATATTTCATCTGCCTTTGAAGTACAAATGATCAGCTATCATCAGCGAACTTCTCCAACAGAAATGAGTTTAATTGTAGTTTCTACAAATAGAAACAAGCGGGTAGAAGTCTTAACATGTATTTTCTTGACATACCTTAACGCAGTTTGAGCAGGGCATGTTGTGATCACATCTGACCTTGCGAAAGCGGCACCTGACGCAAGCCAATACACCACCAGGTCGATGTGGCTTCTTAGGTGCCGCGATTTCCGGCATTTCTCTAGTGCGATACAAGTCGATTTTCTCATGGAAAAGAGCTCACAGGTAACTTGATGACCCTGGAACAAAGCGTTCACACCTAATGTTCTCGGACGGTCGCTGCTGGATGAATTGACACAACTTGTGCTGGTAAGCGTACATTCACCATGGGATGCCGCTGTCTCATTTGCAATTCTGTAAACCCCAGTATATCACCTAGTAGTTTCTAACCGACTCCCGAACTCTCCGCCTCGGGTGGCGCCAGCTCGGGGATCGCGCATTAAATAGCAGCCCGAAATATTGTCCGAGACTCCGCATTTTGCCCCAAGGAAGTTAGTGGAGGTTTTCCAGGAACTGTTGTTTGCAAGCCATGTATTATGAAGCAATAGACGCCAGGAGTTTGACATGCATGACTCTCATTCTACTAAAATGCCTACCGATGTTCGGCATTTCGAAACAAGCAGGGTTAATGAATTGGCTTGTGGCGTTTAACAACCAAACAGGTTGAGCGCGACAACAGGAGCTATCAAACACAACCACCACAAGCAGCTGTCCTAACATAGTTGCGCTCACAAGCAAATACTCATAACACCATCGGACTAATGGAGGCAGGGGTTCCTGGAGCAGTTCATCATCTTGAGATCCGCGCCATGTCCGACTTAGCGGCATGCCTTGACCTGCATTAATAGATGCGGTTCTTTTTCCAGCCATGCCAGGAAATTTGATGCAATGGCACCTTCATCACATGAACCGGAATTGATGACAGCTTGACTGTGTTCAATAGTTCTTGACAGAGATGTGGACGCTGTAGGTACACTTATGAGGGCATGTCCATGGGGATGGCAACTCCCTTTCCAGCTCCTTACTCCAGAGGGGCATTCATTATGAACTGTGGAAGATCATTCGCCAACACGGTCTACGATGGTATTCAACCACCAAAATTTACTTCTAATACATTCAAAGTCCATCTTGATAATGTAACAACTACTGGGAGCAAAACTAATCGATTAATTAGCTCATTTGATGAAGTCAGCCAAGTTAGAAGTATAGGCAATGTTGGAGGACAACTTCCAAATAATCGTTTGAATCAATAGAGAGAGTTGTATCGGAAGTTAGCCGTCATAGCTGAATGATATGGAGTGATGCCCAAGGAACACCTGGTTAAATGCATTACTATTACGACACTCTATAGTCAGTAGACTTAAATGAAGTCCTGGAAACTTACACAGAATGTGTTCGGCTCTCGGAAATTTTCAACAATCCGCCTACGTAACATACAAGATCGCCACTTGCGGTCAAACGGAACAACAAGCCAACAGCATGAGCATTTGGCGATGATGTTTACCAATTGCCGCCTATCGGCCAATCAGGTATGAGCTTATGACTCGTTTAACAAGGTGGCAGGCAGTGACCCGTAGACAAAAGGAATGAGAACCAGCGATGGTTCGTTGGTTGCTTGTAGGCTAACCAGGATCAAGAGACTCAAATTAGGCGTCGCTTGTTGTAGTAACTACCAATTTGGTTCTTGCGCTAAATCAAAGAAGAAATCTTAGCCTCAGCCAGTAACCCACTATCTTCTGATTACCTCTAGTATTGCAAAGAAATGGATCGCCCAATAGTGTGGGAAGCCACGACCATCTTCAGCGATGCTTGATTTGGCTGACCTGCAAGTGACTACTACACTGACATATAATTCGTTTCATGCGGCGAACCACATTATAAAAGACATAAATTTCGTCATATTCTTCCTGAGATTTCTGGATACTTCTCAGTCAGCTCAGTCTAACCATTGCATTTGGCTGTAATCAGAAACCAACGCCTTTCGTTTTCACAGAAAAGAGACATCTTTCTACAACTTCAGCGTTTCCTTTGAGTAGTAACCATCGGGAGCATTGAAACGCCAACACAACTAGCCTAAGATTCTGCCGCCGTAGCCGGCATCCGACATCATCACCATGCCTCAGGTGACATCTGGGCTCGATGCCGCTGAATTTGGAACACACCACAACTAGCGATTCCTGAAACGACAGATTTGTTTGCCGAGTGAGGTAAAGTGGGTGGTGACAAACGTGAAAGGTTAGTTTAGCTGATACTGGTTAGTACAAGGAACTGTAAATGGTCCAAAACCGGCGCTTCATTGCATAACATGCAGTCACCATCGAAATTAGAAGTACAGTGCCCCTCTTGATAGGTCAAAAAAAGACAGATTTCTTTGTCAGTTTGACTGATAACTGGTGCTTTTATCGTAGGTTTTGTAACAGTGTTTGAGATAACGGAATACAAGAAATGAGCCAATAGCCAACACATGCAAGCTGAGCAGGGATCTAATATAGCATCCTGCTACACTAGCGAAGCCTCTTCCAGCCTCAGCCAAGATTCCCCCATGGGGTAAACTCCGATAAGTCCAACCTGATCACCTTCATGTAGACAGATCCACCAGTACTCCGACATAAGTTCATCACATCTGACCCCAGACAACCAAGGTGACCCGGTCGTCCGAACGCTTGAATCTACAGGAGGCGAATGACTCTGCCGCCATTAACCCAACATTCCCATAATTCCGGCGTAAATTCATGGTATTTTAAAGTGGAGACCCCTGTAAACATTCGACACTGCATTTTCTCAGGAAACAGATCAGATGAAGTTGAGCTCCATCGCAAAGATTTACCCATACTTGCTCTCGGAATTCCGGGCATTTTCAAAACCCCGATTCGGCAGCCACTAGCACATGTTGAGCAGTCTAGGGCAAGGTTACTAAGAAGCTATTGCACCTTGTAGAGAAGATATTAAAGCCTTCCTTTTTGGAACATGGCTTACCTTGAATACATTATGTTCCTGTCTTGATCAGGGTAACCCGGAGTCGGACAAATGGAAAAGTTATCATCTCAGAAATGTTTAAAGAGAACGAAGACAACCTCAATTATACTATGGTATACAGAATTTCATAGCTATTCACATCTATTCACAATGTTGTTCCTTCTCTTGTCTTTCGTGGCGTTGGTAGCTGGGCAGGGGTCCAAGCATCCCGTTGTATTGTTGTCATATGCCAAGTATAACGGATACTACAACGCGTCAACAGGACTCAACTATTTCCGTAGCATTCCATATGCACTACCACCAGTCAATAAACGCCGTTGGCACAAGCCCCAGCCAATTGAGCTTGATACGAGCATCAGGGGACGCACCTTTCCAGCTACCAAAGTTGGTCCTGCCTGCTATCAAAGCTCGCCTAAATTTCTAAATGGAGGACTTGATCTCGGTACCATTGAACAGTCTGAAGACTGTTTAATCCTTGATGTCATTGTTCCAGCGGAACCAGTTTCCACCGCGCTGCCTGTCCTGGTGCAGATTCATGGAGGTGGCTACGCACTTGGATCTGCTCAATCAATTCCAGGAGATGACTTGGTACAGAAATCTCAAGGTACATTTTGCAACGCCATAGTATTTTAACATATGTTCAACTAACGCTATTTCTTTTGGTCAAGGCAAGATTATTTACGTTTCAATTCAATACCGACTCGGCATGTTTGGATTTCTGGCCGGCAGTCAGATTGAAGCAAACGGCGTTGCAAATGCCGGCTTATACGATCAGCGAGAAGCCTTGGAATGGATTCAACGAAACATTGCTCACTTCGGTGGCGATCCTTCCAAGGTCACAATCTGGGGAGGTTCTGCGGGCGGCGGCAGCGTTACATACCAATTGATTGCGGGAGGCGCTTTTGATAGTCCTCCATTCAGCGGAGCCATCGCCGAGTATCCTTGGTGGCAGCCGCTTATGAATTCAAGCTCACGGCAGTTACAATATGAGTCTATCTTGGGACTTACAAACTGTACCACCCTCGATTGCTTACGGTCACTTCCTTCGGCACAGCTGCAGCAGGCAAATTCCAATTCCATGAACACAACCTACCCTAGCCCAGGATATGGGTATGGTGTGTTTAATTATGGACCGGTTGTTGATGGAAGATTTATTAGAAAGCTGCCAGATCTGGAGTTTAAGCAGGGCAACTTTTACTCTGTCCCTACCATCGTGGACCACGATGCCTACGAGGGCGTGATGTTCACGAATAGCAGCCAGACAAGCCAGATTGGCGAAACAAAAGATGCACAATATCTGTTTCCGAATGCTGGCCCTTCTTTCTTTAGCCGCCTTTACCAGATATACCCGGCTTCCAAGTTCAATTCAACTTTTTTCCGACGCCAGACTTGGTTTGGCGATTTCATCATTAACTGTACGTCGTCATTCGGAGAAACTTGAACCCTGACTAACAACATCAAGGTCCAACATATTATATGGCATCAGCAATGAGTGATCACAACTATAATTCTTCTGCTGTCTTCAAGCTTATATTCGCAGCTGGAAGTCAATTGCACGGTGCAACAGCTGCGTTTCTCACACCAACGACTGGTGCCTTGGGCCAGGGGAATAACCAAACCATCACAGACGTCATGTCCAGGTACTGGATTAGTTTCGTGGTCACGGGTGACCCAAATCCTCTGCGTTCTCGGCATGCCCCATTTTGGCCATCGTATGGAAGCAGCGGCGCAGGTAACAAGTCAGAGGGAGAGAGCGTGGGCTTCGATGTCCTCTCCATCACATATAAAACCATTGGCGCAGAAAAGGACCCTGATGCTGGGCCGCAGTGTGATTTTTTTAGTTCCCGGGGGCATCAACTTTCAAACTAGCATGTCTTCTTCCCTGGAGTTGTGTCGCATACCTGGGGCGGTGACATCGCCAAACCTGACGAGCACGAGTCAAGACGGTGTTAATCCATTCTCCGTGTCATCAAGGAACAGTTTCATTTCTGCAGCACGAGGGTTAGCCTGTGGATTCCCCTGTCTTCTTTTATTCTGGAGCCCACAATCCTGTTGTTCAATTTTTGAATTAATTGTGATGTCTTGAGAGAGTTTCTTGACATACGAGTCTCGATGTTTACTTCTCGTACAGTGTGGGTATCCGTCTATCACTTCCCAGCCCAAATTGGTGATATTAGCATTTTAGTAGTCCAAAGTTGAGGACTACTAGATAGTTAGGGAAGAGAAGAAAGATTAATATGCTTAGTTTTGGAGTTTAATGAGGGTGGCTTAATGTGCCTACCTATTCCCACATGCTACACCATGGGTTCTATCTGGCTAGGTATCTTATCAAAGAAAATGACCACTAGGCCATTCCAGCAAGAGGTAACGCTCCACTGATGCAGAGATATAGTGCAGGTTATATTCCTTTGACATCCGGTGCCTCTAATACATGGCGTTTATGGCTGTTTTATTTCTTCTAATTTCTAGTGCATTTTGGGCCGCGTACGGTTTGTAGCTTTTGCCAGATTGGAACGTGCTAGCAATTGTTGATAGCATCTATTAATCGCCATAGGCTTATCGTGGGAAGCCGTAAAGTGAAGCCAGGCATCGGGCCCTGGGCTTGACATGACTCTAGGTGTCGACAGGAATCCGGTTACCTAGTCACAAGGCACCGAAACAAGCCACGAGCACGACGCCAGATTGTCTCAGTCGCTAGGATGCCAGGCGTACGAACTATCCACAACGTAATGTCCGAGTAGATGAGCTGGACCTGAGCTTAAACTCGTCGCGATATCCTTGACTCGTCGGGAGCCCAAAGCTCTACAAGCCTTAATTACGCTTTAACACTACGTTTCAATACGGTGGCTCGTGTTAGTGTTCAAGTTTTAAACACCACTGACAGATTTTGTGTCGGATGACTCTCAAAAGTGCGCTCACACTGCCCAAAAAGCAACACGCACATTTAAGCTTCTTTTCCACGTTGTCAAAAGTGGTGGCTGAAGCCACGAACTACGACTTTGCACAATCATGCCTTGCAATCAATGGCATTGAGTGGTAGCGAACCCAGCAAATGGTCACCAATTCCCCATCAATCGCACTTCCGAATAATGCACGGGACGACGAAGCAAGACCGAGAAAACTCCCCTGACCGCTGCATGAGTCTTATGGGTCACCTTTGATACGGATGTTAATAGTTAATAAACCTCATATTAAACCACCCAGGTTGTTCTGCCACTGCTATGCATTAGCTTATATAAACCATCGTCTGCCAGCTCCGGAAAGCTCTAGATAGCCTGATAGTCAACTCCAATAATCCCACTTTCGTTAATATCCCCTAGTGTCGCCTGTCGCCATGGATATCGCGACCTTCTATTTTGGCCTTTTCTGGGGCATCTTTCCCTTCACTGCGGCCAGTGTCACACAGCAGACGCGTAAAATTCTGGGACGCTCGAGGACTCTCCCTCATCATGCCTACCTGTATATGATCTGGATCGAGTTGGTGGTTAACATTGTTTTCAACCTTTGCTCGTTCCTGTATCTAATAGGAGTCATTCAAGGAAGGTGAGTTTCATTGTATTGTTTGCCCCTCTGCTGTCTTTCCGCATTGTGTGCAGGAGGTTGAACAAGAAAGAACTAGCTAACAGAGTGAAACAGTATTGGGTTTCTCGCAGGCATCAGTAAGTCATAGCCAGGCTCGTCTCGCATGGGTCACAATATGCACACAACGGGCAGTGTATAGTAGAGCTCACAATTTCAGCTATCGTGTGGATCCTCCAGACGCAGCTGCTTTCGCAGATTATAGCCAACAGAGTCTCTCTGATTATGGTCGACAAGAGGAAGGCTATGTGGCTGAAGATAGGTCTTTTTATCGTCATCAGCGCCGTCAATATCTCCACTGCGTCGTTCTGGAACCCGGGCCAGATGCCAGACGCCACACCAAAACAGGTTCAACTCATGAAGGATATTGAGAGGGCCGAAAAGATTTTCTTCCTGCTGCTAGATCTTGGACTAAGCTTAATGTTCTTGTATCTGGTACGATATCGCCTTATAGCAGGAGGCCTTGACAAGTACTGGCATCTTTTCTACTTTAACATTGGAGCCATAATTCTCTCCACGACAATGGACGCGCTCTTGGTTGGCATGTTGAACCTACCCAGTCCTTATCTGTGAGTCTCCAACGCAGTAACTAGGCAGCTTACCAAAGCGCCAACTTGATTTGTTCCGATTCCAGCTAACTAGCTGTCTTGTCCTGCCAGCTATGTTCAGTTTGCTCCTGTAGCCTACATTGTTAAGCTCCACGTCGAACTTACCATGGCCACCCTAATCACCAAGGTAGTTCAGAGTGGCACGAATAATAGCACAAAACGGAACGATACCAATCACTTGACCAATGCCACGTCCAGGGACCGCCTTAACCGTCCATTGTCCGCCCACGAATCTAGAGTAAGCATGGTTTCCACGTCTGTCAACAGTGCGGAAAAGGGAGGGCTGCCGGGGCGGTACAATAGGGACGCAGTCAATGCTGATTTCGACGATTTCGACGATCATTTGAACCCATCTCATACGAACGGCGGCATCTTGAGGACCGTTACGACCGTCCTAAAAACAGAAACCGTTAAAGAACATGAGAAAACTGGTTTTGGTTCACGAACACAGACCCAACCAATGGAAACATAGCCGAAGTAGTACGACATACCGGCCGGCGGGATCTCCAGCATGATACCCCTTAGTCCACATCTTGCAACTTGTATTAAATAGAACGGCCCCTGTATTGGGCAAGCATTACCACGTTTACTTAGATTCTACCTAATTATTATAATTAATCTATAACTAACATACCATATAAGCGGGCTGGCCACACAAGCAAGCTAGACACTCCCAGTGTTACCCAAAAAGATCTTTTTCGAGGCCCTGTAAAAACTATAAAAGTAGAGTAAACCCGCTTTAGTGAGTATGAGACTCATCAATCCTTCGTCAATGAGATTCGCAGCTCAATCCAAGTCACCATCGAGTCTCAATCATCATCTATGACGCTGTGAGCACGGGACCATTATCGGGCAGGTTGAGGGGTCCAATTGCCAGGAATGGATTGATCGACAATGACATGGCAAAAAAAGAAAAAGCGGTTCATCACATAGGTCTGGACAGGTACATTTGTCTTACTTGAGAATCCTTGGCTGCAGTGCATCGGACAAACGCAAGTATCTTGCTCGTCCATCATTGCTTGATAGCCTAAGTGTAACCAGTTTAACTCCAGTAAGCTAAAACGTAGGTGAGATCTCTCAGACAAACTCAGATTTACACAGAGGCTCACGTTGTTACGTAATATATAGGGACAAATACAAAACAACATGCCAGGCTTGGGTAAGCAGAGTGGATAAGGACTGGGGAGAGAGGCAACAATGCCCCCTAAATCAACCATACTAGAGCCTCAATAGTTAACAGTCTACTAAGTTTCATAAGGCTTTTGCGAACTATTGTCGCACTCATATATCATGTAAATACGGTCTGGTGACGTAGTAAAGGGCAGTTCGAAGGTGGTTCGGTCAAATCTGTATTGTCACAAAAGCTTGGTAATGTTACATCGAAACCAGAGAGCAGAATATTATGTTGTTGTTTCAGCGATTGGATCCTTGTGCTTCGTTTCCAAGAGAGTGGGCATTATCAGTAGTGAGAAGGTAGGACGACTTTTTCCGAGGCTATTTTTGGCTGTGAACCTGGACCTATCGGAATCTTGTTATCTTGTCCGACGTGATAGTACGGGTTACACCAGCTGCGGTGGACGCGGAAAGACAGTTACCGAAGACAAGCCAAGAACCTACTCTGTCACACGAAAGGCGAGCATTCGTGAACTACTCCGTAGCTTTTGGAGTATTCGGCCAACCTTGGTAGAGTAATGGTCATTGGTGTAACTTCGTGATGACACCTGGTTGCTTTTTCAGCAAGCTGTAAGGGCTCCCAAATCATTTCCTAGCTTCTCAGATATATGTAACTTATCTGCAGGATGGCCGATCTTCCCCATGAGCAAATACTCGGTGCGTGATAGGTCGGTACATTCCATAAATTCTTATGTTGCACCATCCAGGTGGAGATGTCTCCGAAGGACACACTAAGATTGTGACCTGTATTCCACATCTTAGATGTGATGAGATAGGATGTGGCGCATCAGCGCAGATACTGAAACAGCTTTCATCCATATTTGGCAGTAACAGCCCGCCACAGATCTGGATATATGCACGCATGAGACGACTACTACTGTTGGTTGTTCTCTCCTCTTTTGTGTCACCTTCTACGCATGTGGATTGCTTCCGTCCTGTATCAGATTCACGTACGGTTGAGCCAGGATCTTCAGGTTGCCCTACATATTTCAACTCGAACTCCGCAAGCTATGGTGCAGTCCTCGTCCAATCTGCAGAATATTGAATCCATTATTATACGCACGTGAGACTTCGGCATATGATCTGTAAGTTGCATCTACTTGCATCTGGCCATCGCCGGAAGCGGAGTTGAGGGGGAGTTGTTACACAAATGCCCTTCCTCAATACATAATATTGAGTTGATAAAAGATGCGATTGGATTCTGCCTCATCATAGCCCGACAATGTCGTATATTACGTGTGATGGTGGCTTGAAGGTGTGCGGTTTTGTTTTACCTGACGGCAACTAGCATCGCGTGGACCTTGACGAAACAAAGAACGAAAAGGAGCTACGTTCTGGACAAAGGGATTACTTGGAAATGCATAAATAGCCAGACTGCCATCCGATCAACCCTTCTTCTCCAAACCAGTCAACATCTCAACCCTCAATTCTCAATTCCAAGTACTACCTTTTCTCCAACACATCTTCACCATGGCATCTGAGACTACGGCAGCACCAGAGCCTATCAAGGACATCGACTTTGACGGAGGCGACGCTCCTGAGGGCACCGTCTGGGTAATGCCAAAATCTTATGACCCCTTTTACAACTCTGGAGCCCGGGGCTAATACTCAACAACAGGTCAAGTGGGACGTCAACAATGGCAGAGATCGCACCCATGAGCCCTACGTGGGCAATGTCTACCAGCTCGAAGGCACGCCGTAAGTGAGATGTGACTTTTCAGTCAAGTAACTAGGCTAACTCTTTTTGATAGCGAAATCCAGGGAGTTGAAATCAAAAGCGGCAGTCGGGTTTCCCTGCTCTGCTGGACGTAAGTGCCGGCCCTGACGGTTTCAACCGAGGACACGTACTAACACCCGCTTTAGGAGCAGCTATCCCAATGGTAACCCGGCTCTTGTCGTTGATGGGCCAACGAATGGCAAGCACAAAGTCAACAAGATCCGCTTGGGCTGCTATCGTGTTGATCCCCGTTAACGAAGCATTCAGCTTCTACTCGCGCCCTAGATTCAGTTCTCAATGGTGTCGGGGGTCTCGGTGTCACTGATTACATTGAAGGTTCTTGCACTGGGCCGGTGATCTGGATAATGGTATCGATTCTGGTCGGTTAACGTATCCAATCGCCTATCATGTCTAGCAAGGTGGCATCCCTGATCCCAACGTAGCTAGTATTCAAACTCTTGACTTCTTCCTTCTTGTAATTTTGATGGTATCAGACTTTGACCGTGAAATCTTACCTTGAAGTGTTGACTCATGTAAACGAAAGTAGACTTGCTTGACAGCATGGACGTGCTTTGTGACCGACTTCCTGAGACAACGAAATTTTGAACTCGAATTATGCATTCTTAACAGTCAGGATACGATTTTGGATCCTCATTCGGGTCCCAAATTCTCCAGCAACAGACCTTGGCAAGGGAATCTCACGACCCTCAGCACCAGCCCATAGAGTACTGTGCGAACCATGCCAACTAGTCGTGATCCAAAAAGCACACAACTTCAATATTGTTGCCATCAAAATCAAGAATATACGCTGCTGTAGCTTTCGTCAGCATGTGCCCTGATTCAAAAGTTCAACAAAGCTGACCATAGTACCCCTTCATCCAGGGCCGCTCTCCCGGCTCTCCATTATCTTTTCCTCCAGCCAGAATACCAGCAGCATGGAACTCGTCAACCAACTTCTTATCATCCACACAAAACGAGATGTGTACTGGTGTTGGCTTGGCCTTCTGACCATCACCAGCGTCGGGGGCAAACTGGCGCAGCCACAGTTCGGGAATTGGGGCTGTCGCTTTCGCTGGGCCGAGTCCGATGACAGTAGGGAAACGCATTTCGGTGAAAGACAGCGGAGCTAGCGCTGTGATATAGAATTTGACCGAAGCCTCGAGGTCGGTGACGCGAATAGAAACGTGACTGAGCATGTTGGCGTATAGGTGGTCAAATGAAGTCACGGATTAAGAAGTTTTATTGGTACGCCGAGCCTGGGATCAACGATAACTTGTTGCTTTGAAGCATCAGTGAAGGCGCTTTTGTGTCCCAAACCGCACTCTCAGGTTGTGGGCATCTTGGGAAATTTTGTTGCTTTCACATAAAATCACGCTGGGTAAGCGAAATACCGTGAAAGTGGGTGATCCTGGAAACGGCCCTGTGGAAACATTGTCGACAGTTATGCCGCGCCGCTCATCAATTCCACATTTGGGACTCACATCCTCGGAGTCCCTGCTCCCAAGATAAATGATACACCCTAATGGAGGTTCAAGAAATGTGTGGCAATGTTATTACTTGGGTAGAGTGGTGTAGTTAGTATGCCAGTCCATATACGTAATTGAGACATCGTGCGGTCGAACCCGTGACTACAAGCCAATGTTAGAACTATCATTACAATATCTCTCGGATTAATTCAAACCATCGCCGGCTTGGCGAGTATGGATGGCATAAAGGTCCTGGTTGGCTGATCTAGGTAGCATTCGGGATTGCCATGCAAGGCGGTTATTCCCAAGCTTCTCGTGCATCCTATTTACAAATTCTGAAACACTGACGTAATACCGCACTTCCTGGGCTGTCAATTCTTCCACGGGCTCTAATGCTCGACCAACCAAGCCTTCCGAGTTATTGTCGCTTGTCACCGGTAGTGGGACGTTAGGTCGAAGGTCGATAATTCGCTAGAGTAAGTTTGGATAGTCCTCTATCAGAACGACATCTGTGGCAATCTTTGACTCTGAATTCCAGTGCAGAGTAACTGTGCTTCCAATCTGATATCTCGGGTCATCCTGGTAGTCGCCCTCAGACCCGGCGGCAGGTGGTTGGATGAAAGAACCGACGGCAGTCACCGAGCTGATGTGACTGATGAGAATGGCCAACAAGAGAAAGCCTGAAGGGATCATGGCGATGAGGCGTTGACACCGGGAGACTCGCAGTGAGCATCACATGAAGAAGATTTCTAGGGTTCAAGGAATGGAAGAGAAGGAAGGAACGATTTCTCTCACGTCTCTTCACGACCTTGATGGCGTGGAGCACACCTTTTACTTGCTGTTGGCCTGATATTGAATACTGTCATTGAACTATCTCCTATACACGGTAAAGAATGAACCTGGTATGGCTGCTTTCCATTTTAATCTCAGGTTACTAGTTCCATGTTTGAAACCCACACAAATATTCGCTCACGCTTGACCACCATGTCGTAAAATTTGCGATTTAATATTGCCATTACACTCACACTGTGCGCAAAGAGAGTGAAGTGTCGCCAGAGGGCCAAATTCAGTAAATTACAATCCGAATAATCCGCACATCCTCTGAAAGCCGCCTTTCAACCCTTAGACAGCTCTACCCACCAGAGGAACAGAAAGTATTACCGGGCAGATGCGTTCACAGGTTCCCATATTCGATCTCAACCCACCCAAGGTCTACTACCCAGAGCCCGAGGCATAAAGACGTTTAGACACCGAAAAGTGCCATCCGGATGGACACAATTATCATCTGTTATGCAGTCAGTCTATTTTGAAACACATGAGTGTTTGTATCTGAACTTACGCCTGCCGGCGGCACGAATGAGACCGGAACCGTCTTTGGCGTGAGGATTCACGTTGGCGGTTCGCGGAGAGAGTGACTCCGTGCTCGTATCACTACCAGATACAGCCTCCTCCACGTATGGATTAGGTGCAGGCTCGATAAGTGCAGACGCCGCTTCGGCTACTGGGGCTGCCTCTGTACGACCTACGAAGATTGCTGCAGCCAGCTGCAAAAAGGGCAGAGTGAAAGTGTTGTGCTTCATGGTGTAAGTTACGGCGGAGTGGGAGAAGTGGTGCGCGAAACAAGCGAGATAATGGTGGCATTGTTTGGAATTTATAGAATACAGCCATGCCTTTTTCGCTCAAAAAACCCTCAAAATGTGGACAGTGCCTTTTATCGCTCATGTCTTTGACAGCAAAAAAGGTAAAGGCTTTGCGTCGGATTCGGATTTGAGACATCTTAGTCTTGCATGAGTTCTCTTTTAACTATAATCGCTCATATCTGAAAACGCCACGGAAATCGAAGGTCTTGTGTCATATTCAAAATATCCTAGTAATGAGGGATTTTCTCTTTGACTTCTCATGCCTCGTGGTTGGCAGCAGCCAATGCAATAAGGACGAACCCCAGATCTGCACATAGCTTAGATCTCAACGAAGCCACTGTCTCGGGGCCAATATGATCAAAGCCAAATAGAAACGCCGATGGGCGAAGCTGCAAAGGGGACCTTAATTGTTGGTTCCCTTCCCTTCCACATGTAAAAGTATAAGTAATTCCGCCAAGATCCCCATGACAATCCTGAATACCGAAGGAGTAGATAATCAGAACCTCTACAATAATCGGTTCAATTAACGTCCATGTTAGAATACAATTTCACTTATACTTCCCACAATGCGACGCGTCGAGGTTCCACCACGACCCAACTCAATTAAGCTCTTGAAGAGCCAGGGCCTGGTCTACGCTGACATGCCCGGCCTAACAAAAGACCAGCCATATTGGCCGGATGACAGATACTACTCTTTTACCAGTGAAGAAATCGAGCTAATCGAAGAAGCGGGAAAAGATGTCTTTGGCATGTGTTGCGAAGCGGCTGAATATCTAGTCCAAAATCCCGACGTCATCGTCAACAGGATGGCAATACCGGCATTTGCGCTCCAGCAAATCAAGGAGTCCTGGCACCGTGACCCATCCTGGGGCAGCGTCTACGGAAGATTTGACTTTTCGTTTGGCGGCCTCGATCATCCGGATCCGCAACTGCGACTTCCCAAATTCTACGAGTTCAACGCGGACACGCCGACATCGCTCGTCGAAGCTGCATGCGCTCAGTGGCACTGGCTCGAGCAGACCGGGCAAGGTCAAGATCAATTCAACTCCATTGCCGAGAGGCTCGTCGAGGCTTGGAAAAGAAACCTTGACTTGATACAGAAAAAGATTGGTCACCCGGTCAAGGTGCATTTTGCCATCGGAATGGGAGACGACTCGGGGGAGGAGGTCATGAACCTAGCATTGCTCATGGACACGTGTCAGCAGGCCGGTTGGCTCACCAAGAGTTTGTTCATGGAGCAGATACAAATGCATCCAGACGGGCGGTTCCACGATCATGAAGGGGAGCATATAGACGTGCTGTTCAAGCTGTATCCCTATGAGTTCCTTGCGGAGGAAGCTGCTGCCGAGGCCGTGTTTAAGGACATGAACAGAGTTGGACTACGCGATGCTAATGGAAAATACATCGGAGGCACGGTGTGGATTGAACCTCCGTACAAGATGCTCTGGAGCAATAAAGCCTTGTTTGCGATTCTTTGGCAGCTCTTCAAGGACGATCCGCGCAGCAAGTGGTTACTGCCGACGTATTTTGAGAGCGAAAAGCCAGAGTCGCTAACCAAGTACGCTCGAAAGCCTATTTTCTCTCGAGAAGGAAAGGGGATTACACTCGTGGATGACGGCAACGTCCTCGTAGATGCGTCGACAAGCGAGTTTGGCAAGGAAGGGTTCATCGTGCAAGAGCTCTCGGTGCCAGCAAAGTTTGAGGACGGGAAGGGCAACAACATGTACGCTGTGCCTGGTCTTTGGTTTGTAGATGGTGAGTCTGCTGGCATGGGTATCCGCGAGGATTCAGGTCCGATTACGTCGAATTCCTCTGTGTTTACTCCGCACTCCATTTCAGATGGACCGTTGCAGTACACGCCGAGTAAAGTCCCGACCCTTGACGAGATTGACGCGTCGCTGAGCATTTATAAGTCTCTGAGTGACGGAGGGCATACTGGCCTTCCGACTGACATTCACAACCTCATCTACCACTCCGACTTCGCCCCAGATCAGGTTGTAGTAGTTGAAACAGTTACATGAGAGCGGTTTATCGAATGCGGGCTTTGGATGGGCGGAGAAAAGGTTCAATTTGGCAAAGGCAATTGATAGTTTTAGCTGATGAAGAAAAGAATTGAGTCGCACTTTTGAGTAGGTTCCTTGTCCCCTTGCAAGGCGACCGCCAAACCACCAAGGATTGGCATGCCTAGAGATGCAGAAATAAGCATTCGGAAGTGGCGTTATGCCTGGACACAAGCAGATGTTATTCTTGTCCTCGATGAATGGTCTCGGCTTCGGTGTGTGGCTGCAGCTTGATCCACTGCAATGGTTCTTCTGCAGTATAGAGAATTCAACTTCGCAATGATGCCTCATTACGGCGTGACATTGTATATTGCCATCTACAGTCTCTGATATAAAGTATTTGAACATATCTAAGTATACACTAACACAGCTCAATATTCCTCAGCACATAACGAGAAATTCGATACTTTGGCCTCGTTCAAATACTTCTGACCCGCCACTGAACACAACACCACATTTGCCACCTGCAGCCGCAGACTTGCCGCTTATTCTCAATGCAAAATGATGGCCGCTTCACCAGAGTCCAGACTTGCATCCGTTGAATTCATCGCAGTTGGAGACCAAGTGTCGGTCGAGACTTCTGCCCTATTCTCGACGTGCATGTTGAAGTCCACAAACCTTGATGAAGACATCCTGGCTCATGCAATCTTGGCTGATGTTATGCTCTTTAGAGATGACCCGTCTTGGCAAGCCCAGATTCTATTTCAAGCAACATCGTGACAGGGATCTGCATTTCTCCACACGAAGATCATTCGTCGCCTTGAATACTGTTCCTGATTTAGCCCCCAACTAAGCCGTTTTGGGAATAGCACCGCACTGCTGACCTTCTCTTGGACTTCAGCTTGTGCACTTCGCCGCCTTGTCTGAAGACGGCGATGTTGCATTTGGCCGGGCAGTAATTATGGAGGAAATTAATAGCGGGCTTGGTCAACCAAAGTTCTGTTGCAGAACTAACATGATGAGACCACCAAAGGAGGGTAATTATGTTTGCATCGCGTGAGGCGAAGAGTTGAGGTCATAGAGCTTCATGTCAGATTGTGTATTTTTAATCGAATTGGTACCGACTCATACATAACTACGTCAAGATATCCCTTATCTAGGAAGAAGTAAATTACTGGTCAGGAAGCGGAAAGCGTCCCGAAACGTTGAGTGACAGATGATTTACCAGGACACCGGCCATGCGAAGAAACGTTGTTTGAAGCCATGATGCAGCATTTTTAGGATGTGAATACACTTGTCAGGAACAATTTTAACCTTATTGTCCAAAAGCTTGTACTTTTCGTGCACCCTTCTCAAAAGCCTCTCCCGAATGCTACTATTTTTGGGTAGAATGCCTATCATAACGTTGTAGATCCCGGCGATGAGGATCATCATGCAGGGGCAAAGCAACTCGACCCACCACCATCATCAGCTGGATACAAGACCGTTATGTCAAAACAGTAAGCAGTCCGATCCGGTATAATAGAAATTCATTCTTCAGACCGAATATAAATTCCGAACAAGATCCCCAATTCTCACATTCCCAATTCCTCATCAGCTCACACAACCTTCCTCCTCTAGGACATATTCTTCAAGTAATACTTTTCATTTGTAAACACCACAGACCACCCTCTTCGTCATCATGCAGTTCAAGCTTCTTGCTGTCGCCCTCGCCGCGGCCCTCCCCATGGTCAGCGCATACCCCATCACCGGCAACGATGTCAACTGCCGCTCCGGCCCTTCCACCAGCGACAAGGTCGTCCGAACCTACAAGAAGGGTGAGGACGTCAAGCTCAGCTGCCAGACCACCGGCGAGTCCGTCTCCGGCAACAACATCTGGGACAAGACCCAGCACGGCTGCTACGTCTCCGACTACTATGTCAAGACCGGCTCCAGCAGCATGGTCACCGGCCCATGCAGCGGTGGTGGCGGTGGCAGCGGCGGCTCCTCCTACCAGGGCAAGATCACTCGCAAGGAGATCATGGCCCGTGGCATGTTCTGGGTGAACAAGCACGTTCCTTACTCCATGCGCAAGACTACTTCCGATCCTCAGGGCCGCAAGTACCGCACTGACTGCTCTGGTTTCGTCTCCATGGCCCTGCATGCCGCTTCTCCCGGCTACAGCACCGTCACCCTCGGCCAGATCGGCAAGGCCATCTCTTACAACGACATCAAGGCTGGTGATATGATTGGAACTCTTGCCTCTGGCACTGGTGGCGCTGCTGGCCACGTTGTTCTCTTCCACTCCTGGACTGATGCCTCCAAGAAGAAGTACAACACACTCGAGTGCAAGGGAACTGACGGCTGTGTTAAGTGGACTCGCTCTGTTGGCTGGAAGGTCGGCTCTGTTGTCGCCAAGCCTTACCGATACAAGAACGTTGTTGACTAAATCAATGACGCGCTTTGCGACTCAACCTGGATTCATTTCATTGGCATCCACCTTGTTTGACAGACCTGGGAGACTATAAACGGGGGGCACACTTCATTACCGTTTTTCTGTACTATAGCATCCTCCTGGCCACGGGTCCATCACTCTAGTATATAGTTCTTTTTTCTGTATTTACTTACTATAGAGTGGCCACGCGCCAGCACATAGTTACTTTGGCATATAAAAAGCTGTTTGTTATTCGCAAATTATTCAATCAACCTGACCCGAGTGTTGCGTTGTTGACTTGATGGAGGCGTAAAATGAAGAATGGTATGGGGTAAGAAAATCCTTATATCAGGCTACAGTGAAGAAACTCTCGACCATGAAGCCAATCCATTTGTCGTTGTCTGAGAATTCAACAGCCGAGACGAAGCAAGGCGCCGGGCTGATAGAGACATCAGAGCTCAAGGCAAATGGAGGGTTATCGTTGTTTATCAAAGCTACCATACCGAACACCAAGCCGGATCTGAGAATATTCGTAACAGAGCACAGACGTCTGCCTCATGAGCCCGAAAGACTTCTCGCAACAAACCCCACACAATAAGTAATGGCTGATGCCCGCAGCCCAGCAGCCCTGCCCCGAACTTAGCCCAAACTTGATCTCAAGCCCTACACAGCTCCTCTGTTCATCTTATCATGAGCAGAAACAAACGCTGCAATCAGCTTATCCCTCTTTCCCGCGTCTCTAAAAGCCGGATCGAGCGAAGTTTGTGGAATAGCAGGCATTCTGGTGTCTGCCTGTTTGTCCCAAAAAGACCGTTCGGCTGTTGTGATTGTCGATATGGCGACGTAGAGCTTTGCCCGAACACGGCCGTCATGGTATCCGCTAATGATTGTGCCTCCCGCGAGTCAGGTTGGTTCCCTAGGTATCCTTCGTGATGCGACTGCTGAATATTGTGCTGCTGGGATGAAGACTGTGCATCTGCCTGCATTTTGTTGCGCTTATGACACGCAACTGACCCAGGCTCGGAATTGTATTGCGTACGGTCATCGTTCGACCACACACCATTTTGGTTTTGAAGCATGTTTGAGCGTTGTGATTTTCTTTCTTGAGCTAGGATTTTGTGCCGGGGATGATGATGGAATTGCTCGAAGTGATGAAGGAAGGTCGGAAGTTGTTTGCGCCAGATGTCGAAGAAATCAAAGTGGCACTGAGGGCTGGATGCTGCGGAGCACTTGACGCGGGTCTTCTAACGATGGCAAACAGTCAATGGCAAACAATCAGATGGATACATGTATACGTTTATGTACCCAGTTACCTTAACGTCGTATGGAGAATACCCTGACAACCTATCGCGAGATAGCTACAGATTTGAGAGATTGTGGGCAACAAAAGACTAAATTTGTCAACGAGAGCTGCTCTGGATCATCACGGACCAAGTCAACCGAGTCATTCAATAGGATTGAATATCCCTATTCAACTGAGTCATTGAATATCCCTCAGAAACGCCTTATAAAAAGAGTTATAATTTCCTTCCTTTCCTTCTTTCCGTTAGATAGTCAGTCAAGTAAATATCATTTAATTTAGTCTTTTATTGCCCTCAATCTCTTAAATCTGTAGCTATCCTGCGATAGTTATGAGCTCGGTTTGCTGCTGAATTCTACTGTAAAATCGGTACTATCGCACCCTTCTCTGAAGTCTTCCTTTTCTTCCTCTAAAGGAAAGCTCCCATTACTATCATGGAAAATATCATCCCTTCCACTTCCGGGGTCATCCTCAAAGGACCCAATGACTGGAAGCCTTGGATATCGGATATTGAGAAATTGGCTTTAAACCAAGGAATCTGGGAATACCTTGACCTGAAGATTCCTACCAAACCCGCCCTGACCTGCCTAAGGGAACCCGAAGTCAGCGATATCAAAGAGTCAGCTATAGAGCCCTCTGAATTGAACGCTGAGGAATACAGGGACCTTGGATATCGGGTTAATAGATATTATCACCAACTGTAGACCTTTAAGGCAAAGCAGAAGGCGATTTTTGGTATCTAACAACACATCCTAAAGACCACAGGGGAATTCCAGGAAGTAATAGCTTTAGAAACTAGCGTTCTAAAGCAGCTAATCCTTCTTTAATCCCGTCTTTGGGCTTCTTCCTGGGTCAGGGAAAAGGAAGTTCTGACCCGATACAAATTAATCCTTAGGGCCCCTAACCGTACTAGAATTGAGACCTGGATATTAAACTGGCAGAGGGTCCTTGAGGAAGCCTGTCAAATCGGGCTGCCTGATGCCCAGGGAATTCGCCTAACCTTGGATTTCCTGATGGCTGTGGCCCCGATTAGCCCTGCCTTTTCAGAATACTGGAACAACAAAATCCTGTTAAAAAGTCGGTTAGAAAAGCCCGGATGGATGGATAAGATTCCTGACGGAAGGGTTATTTCTGACTATTTTGCTGAGAGCTATCGTCAGCAGAAAATGACCGAGGAAAAAGGGTCATTTGCAGCCACCTTCCAAAGGGAAGGAAGTCAGAGGGAAGGAAGTCAGGAAGGCAGTCAGGATCAAAGGGCCAAATCGGCTGCTTTTGACAGCCCGAAAAAGCAAGCCCCGTCTCTGCGGAAAGAGGCACTATTACGATGACTGCTGGCACCTAATCCCTCAGAAAAGACCGGTCGGCTGGGCACTAAACCCAGCGATTGAGGCCCAAATTCTGCAGAAGCTGCAGAATCCCGCGCTGGCCGCCCGAATTGAACGAGCCCGTCAGAGGGCTCTCAATCCTATTCCCCTTCCAAAGGAAGGGAAATCCGATCATCAGAATTATCAAGATGTCAAAGGCGTTGCTTTTGTCAGCCAAATTGAATAAAGGGAGCCCGTTGCTCCGTTAGTTAGGACGGCAGAAATCGCAGAATCAGATTCTGCTGCCCTGTCTATCCAAAAGGAGCCTTACCCACTAAGGGATTCCTTTATCTTAGACTCTGGGTCTAATATTCATGTATGCAATTAAATTAATTAAATTGTAGATTTTAAACTAAATCCATTAAAAGAGGTTATCTTTGCGGGCTGCAGCAACGTTAGAATTAAAGGCTTTAGAAAGGTCTTTCTTTGGGTTAAAGGAGGGCTCTTTTAATTAAATGATATAGCGTATATACCGAATTTCCACACAAATATTATATCCCTTGATAATTTTGTTCAAAAAGGGTATAATTGGAATCCGCTTACTAGTTCTATCACAAAGGAAGGACAGGAAATCTATCGCATAACCTGTCTCTTCCGTTAGCCCGTAATTAAATTTAATCTAATAGAAAGGAATACCTGTTTTTTAACGATTTGGAATTCCCTGTGGAATTCCCCTCAGAGGGCTGAGGGGAGCAGAGGGGAGGGCGGAGAAATTCCCTCGCAGAAGGAAGCGGCAGATGCCTCCCATTTTGACGATTTCTTTGAAAACCCAGAAAGTGATAACTTTAAGGACGTTGGAAAAGACTGTCAATTTAGTAAGGTTAATAAACCTTCTAAATCCCTTAGACCTAAGGATTCCTCTTAAATTAATGGTTATTTAGGCAGCTTCTTCTAAAGCTTAAAAGAGCTCTAACCTTCTTAATTAGCTAACTTAGAGCTTTAGCACTATTAGCTAGGTTATTTAAATGCTGCTAGCCTTAAACACCTTATAGAAGGTTTAAATAGGGCCTAGATTAAAGGCATTATATAAATTTAGTGTAAGGCTTATTCCCTAGGTAAGGCAAGAAAGATTATCTCCTAAAGGAGACTAACAATAAAGAGTCCCTAACCCTTCTAGAGGGTCTACGTGGATGTCTTCTATCTTCTAACTAGCTATAATGGGAAATTAGCCGCAATATTATTTAAAGACAAATTTAGTAGCCTAATTACAATAAAAACCCTTATAGAAGCCACTTAGAAAGCCCTACTTAGAGGGTTTAAAAGCTTTATAGCCCAAATTAAAAGGCAGTATAACCTAAAGATTAGCAAGGTCTATAGAGATAATAATAGAGGCCTTTAATCCTAATACAACAAATAGGTTAATATTAAAGGAATTAAAGATAAGCCTACGGCTTTATACACTTTAGCTTAAAATGGCCCTGTAGAAAGGTTAGGAGGGATTATTGCAGCAAAGGCCTGAGCGATGTAGATAGATTTAAACCTTCCTCCTAAGCTTTAGTTAGAATTCTGGGCTGCGGCTATTTATTTGTATAACCTTTCCCCTTCCAAAGCAGGGAATTAGAAGTCTCCCTTTGAGAGGCTTTAAAATTGGATGCAGGAAAATAACCGTTATACAGGATATCAGGATTCTAAGCCTAATATCACTCACCTTAGGGCGTACGGCTGTAGAGCCTATCTATTAACCAAGGAAGCTATCCAGGGCTTCTAGAGATAGGCCCTAAAGACAAAAGCCCACGCGGAAATCGGATACTTGGTGGGTTATAATTCAACTAATATCTTTAGAATCTAGATTCCTTTAAAACGGGAAGTCAGAAGGGTTAGGGATGTGACCTTCAATAAGGGGATTTTCTTTAATCCCTCTAAAAATCAACTAATTCTGCAGTTAATTTTGCAGCTGCAGCTGCCCCCACACATTGAGGAAGATGACGATAAAGACGCCCTTTCTACTATCGTGGTTAACACTCAATGATACGAAAGTCAGGAAAATGAGGAAGCCATAGATAGGGAAGATAACCCTTTAATCGCAGACACGGTCTTTAATGCAGAAGAAGGCGATAAAATTGATGCTCACCCTGCCACCCGAATTCTAACGCCGCCGTTATTAATCACAGCGGGCGGGGAAGAACAGGGAATCCAAGGGACGGACGAAATTAAACACAAACCCGAATTTGAGCCTAAATCCCTCAGCGAAGAAATTCGACCCCGACGGTCAGAAAGGAATAAAAGACCCTCTGTAAGGGCCCTAGGTAGCTATCACAGCAGTTTCTTTTTCGGGAGCTCTAAAAAGCTCTATAGATGAAGCCTCCCTCCCGAGCCGAAAAATTAGAAGGAATTAGAAGAGCACCCTTTTGGGACCTAATTTAAAGAGGCAGGAAGAGGGGAATTTTGCAGCCTTTATTAGAGAGGGACCTTTAAACCCGTTAGAATTAACCAAATTAGAAGAGAGCAGTAGCCTCTTCTACTAACTTGGGTCTTTAAGTACAAATTTAACAAGCATGGGTTCCTGACTAAATTTAAGGCCTGATTGTGTGTTAGAGGGGATCTTTAGCCCATTAGCAAAAAGGACACATTTGCAGCCACTCTAGCAGGGAAGAGCTTCTAGACCCTAATAGCGATAGCTTTAAAATTTAACCTTAAGGCCTACTAGCTAGACGTAGTTAATGCGTTTATAAATAGTCCCCTTAACAAAGAAGTCTATATGACCTTCCCTCCTAGATTCTGAAGATCTAGGTGGGCTCTAAAGCTTTAAAAAGCCCTATATAGGCTGCAAAGGTTACCACTTCTGTGGCAATAGACCCTGAACCTAACCTTCTAAAAGCTTGGGCTTTCTTAATGTACGGAAGACCCTTGCATTTTTAATAGCTTGGAATTAACCGTCTTCTTCTTTGTTGACGATATTATCGTTTTGTACCAAAGGAAGGACTCTATAGCAGCTGACCGGCTGATTTGTGGATTAAAGGAAACCTTTAATATGGAAGACCTTAGAGAGCTTTAGTGGTTTCTAGGAATTTAGATTCTTTGAGACCGGCTTGCAAGGAAGCTTTAGCTATATTAGGATTCCTACATTGAAAAAATTGCTACTAGGTTTAATGTTAGGAAAAATAACCACTTTAAAGGAAACCTAATGCCGGGAAATCAGCTGCAGCTAAATTTAGGTTAGGCATTATTTGATTAAATTCAACGATATTAGCAGATTGTTAGTTCCCTTAACTACCTAGCGGTTATTACTAGGGTTAATATCGCGAAGGCTGCTGCCAAATTAGCTAAGTTCCTTTTTAATCCCTTAGAATACTACATCCAAGTCAGGATCCAAATTATTAAATACCTCTATTCCTCGCGATACCTCGCGATCAAATTCAATAACGGCGATGTCTTTAACCTTAAAATAGCTTCCAATGCAGCTTTCGCTGATAACCCGATTTCCCAAAGGTCATCGCAGGGCTTAATTATTTAGCTCTTTAATGGACCGGTCAGCTAGACTGCAACAAAGCAGGGAATAGTGACGACTTTGTCTACTAAGGCAGAATTACTAGCTTTTACTTATACGGTTAAGAAAGTTATAGCTATTTAACGACTTTTTTAACAGCTTTATCTTTAATTAGAAGGAAAACCCTTAATTTAATATGATAACCTTTAGACAATACAGCTTATTAACAGTTAAATTCCCTGATTAAAGACAGCCCTTTATTATGTTAATATTCACAGTAGCTAGATTTATTAGACCTTTTAGGAAGGAAAATTTAATATTACTTACGTTCTAACGTTAGAAAACCTAGCCGATAGGTTGATAAAGGTCCTATTAGGTTAGAAATTTAGTGCCTTTATTAGGCAATTAGGTCTTATTAATATCTTTAGCATTATTAAAAAGGAAGGAAAAGATAAAATAGATGACTAAAAACAGCTTTAATTGAATCCCTTTAATCCAAGCTGGGGGGGTGTGTTAACGAGAGCTACTCTAGATTATCACGGACCAAGTCAACCAAGTCATTCAATAGGATTAAATATCCCTATTTAACTAAGTTATTAAATATCCCTTAGAAACGCCTTATAAAAAGAGTTATAATTTCCTTCCTTTCCTTCTTTCCGTTAGATAGTCAGTCAAGTAAATATTATTTAATTTAGTCTTTTGTTGCCCTTAATCTCTCAAATCCGTAGCTATCCTGCGATAAAATTAAATAATTTCTACTTGACTAACTGACTGACTATCTAAAGGAAGAAAGGAAAATGACCTTCTTTTATAGACCAATTTGAGGGATTTTTCTGATACTGAGGTCGGAGCAGAATGGTCAAAAGACGGATCGAATTGCTCAGGACAGAGGGAAAGGGAGGTTTGAGCTGCTCTCGTTGACACAACCTCATTCAATGCAAGTCTTTTTGCTCTATACATGAGTGAAGCCGCAGTGTGAGGTCGTAGACAGAGCAAAGGAGAGATGGATGATGCAATCAGACGTCTCACTGGAGGGCACGCGGCAGGGTGACCTGTGGAAGAGCAAAATGTGTATGATGATGAAGATCTAGCTAGCTATGGGGGCTGTCAGAGAGACTAGAGTCACTAGACAGAGAGGGGGTCACGTGCCATGGCCCCCAACACCCAGTGTCTACAGGTGTGAGCCACAGATTTACATTATATGGGGAAATTTGGAATCAGAATAGTATTCAATTTCTAGCTAGATGACAAAAGATTGAAGAAGCACAATGTCAAGTACTCTTTCGTTCCAAGCTCGAGTTCATCCCTTGGACCAATTGCTCATGTTCCTCCTTTAGTTCCTGTCATACCCCTAGATGCACCCAGCCAGCACAAATTTAAGGCGAATATCTCACTACTTGTCCAAAAAGTACTCAGGTTAATATATTGTTTTCCTGTCGGTATAGCAGTAATACAACTCACTTTTCTTTACACATATACCGAATCCGTACATGCGGTTTGTCGTATCACATTCTAACCCCTTTTCGCAGGACATATTAGTCCGATATACCTCATTGCAATCTTGACCCTCTTTTTGGTTCGCAAACACCACACTGGCCAAGGACATGAAATAAAGGAACTTCATAGTAAATAGACGAAGGGATACATATGACGGAGCGTCAAAAGTAGCGGTTGGATTTTGTATGGAGATTAATCCACAGAGGTAAAAAAGGAGTATCAGGGGAAGACGCCCAGCTTTATATGATGCTGTATTGACTTTGAGACATTACCCCGAAACACACTTACTGCGATGGCACGCAATCATCTATCTTCAAGACCACCAACTGACGGGCTGGGCCCGACGGTGTCTCGACTTCCGTTCCGACTCATATCTATACCTGCATGACCCCTCTCTGCTCTGTTCTTTTTGTCTCTAAGCGAAGCTATTGCCTCACATCGGGGTTGGCACTGACTCTTGGGATGACTCTAGCCCTTTCTTTGCATAATCCCGACACCAGGCGAGAGTACTGTCGAGAGCTCAGTCACAGTGTGACGGCATCATTGAACCGACGGGACTGTGCCGCAGGGTGGTGCAGAGCATTCTGACGGCCAGCTTTTAATTCAATATTCACAAGCAATCTTTTTATCGCCACGAGACTTGAAGGTCGCAAGCAGTGTCTTTTAGTAGCTTTGGTATTTGGTCCTGTCTCTCGGGCCGCCGAAAACACAGAAGTCTTTGATAGTTGCGGGGATGAGAACAGTTAACATGGAAGCAACGACAACACTCAACACATCAACGGTCTTGCTTACGCCAAGTGAAACCCCTGAAATTATCTCACATGACTGGGTAATGCTGTAGTCGCCATTGTAACATGGCAACATCCCCGTTGACCTCGATGCCGTTCACGATATATATATTCACTTGCTTCACAGAACAAAAATGAAATATGTAACCAAGTCTTCAAATCATCATTCGTAACTATTTTGAATTATACTATGGATTAAGTAATAAAAAGGAGTGTACAACCCAAGAATAGAAGGAAGGGCGGGCGTTCCATTTGTAAACCAAACATCTCATCAACGGATTACCAAGAGACCAACCAAGTAGAGAAGTCACAGACAGCGACAATCAAGTCACACGTCATCATTGTAAACCTAACCCAGGATGGCCTTGAATTTTATCCTCTGCCCCGCTGAAAGAAAGAAAGCAAGCCAAACTCCGTTTCCGCAATCACCAACCGCGACTAGTAGCCGCACTTCTTGTTGGAATCATTGAACTTGTAGCCCTTCTTATGGCAGACACAGCACTTCTTCCCATCATCGTACGATGCGTCTGAGCCACAGTCCTTCTGGCACCTGCGGCCATTCCACTTCTGCCCGTGAGGGCACGAGCAAGTCTTGCTGCGGGAGTCAAACACCATGCCGGGGTTGCGGCAGACGCAGCAGTTCTTGTGGTCGTCATACTTGGCGTCCTTGCCGCAGTCAGGGACACACTTCCAGCCGTTCCAGACCTTTCCAGCTGGGCAGTGGCACTTCTTGGTATGTGAGTCAAAGACCAGGGAAGGGTTGTGACAGACACAGCACTTCTTGTGATCGTTGTACGACGCATCAGAGCCGCAGTTGTGTTCACATCTGTGTCCGTTCCACACCTGTCCGGAAGGGCAAGCACAGGTCTTGCTGTCTTTGTTGTAGTTCATGCCGGGTTTCTTGCATTCGCAGCATTTCGACTTGGGATTATACCAGGCATCCTTGCCGCAGTCGACTCTGCACCTGTGGCCATCCCAAATTTGTCCCTTGGGACAGCTGCAGGTCTTTGAGTGGTCGTCAAAGACCATGCCTGGCTTTCTGCACTCACAGCACTTTGTCTTGGGGTTGTAGGAGGCATCCTTTCCGCAGTTGGGAACACATTTCCATCCGTTCCAGACTTGTCCGTTGGGACAACTGCAAGTCTTGGAGTGGTCATTGAAGACCATACCGGGCTTCTTGCACTCACAGCATTTAGTCTTGGGGTTGTAGTTGGCATCCTTGCCGCAGTTATCGACACACTTCCATCCATTCCATGTCTTACCGGCTGGGCAACTGCATGTCTTCGATTGCTCATTGAAAACTTGGCCAGGCTTCTTGCACTCACAGCACTTTGTCTTGGGATTATAAGAAGCATCCTTTCCGCAGTCGTGGACACAGTTCCAGCCGTTCCAAACCTGGCCAGCAGGGCAGCTGCATGTCTTTGATTGCTGATTGAAGACTTGACCGTGTTTCTTGCACTCACAACACTTGGTCTTGGGGTTGTAGTCGGCATCTTTACCGCAGTCGTGTTTGCATGAGTGGCCGTCCCAAGTCGTACCGGTGGGACAGCTACAAGTCTTGGATTGACTATTGAAAATCATTCCAGGCTTGTTGCACTCGCAACACTTAGACTTGGGGTTGTAATGAGCATCCTTTCCGCAATCATGAACACATCCGCGACCGTTCCATGAAGTACCAGCCGGGCAGCTGCAAGTCTTGGAGTGACTATCAAAAATCATACCAGGCTTGTTGCATTCGCAGCACTTAGTCTTGTCGTTATAGTGAGCATCCTTGCCGCAATCGTGTGAGCATTTGTGGCCGTCCCAAGAAGTACCAGCTGGGCAACTGCAAGTCTTGGTCTTATCATTGAACTGCATGCCTGGCTTGTTGCATTCGCAACACTTGGTCTTCTCATTGTAGTGAGCATCTTTGCCACAATCATGAGAGCAAGAGTGGCCGTCCCAAGATGTTCCCGCAGGGCAACTGCAAGTTTTGGTCTTATCGTCAAACTTCATGCCCGGCTTATTGCATTCGCAGCACTTAGTCTTATCATTGTAATGAGCATCCTTTCCACAGTCATGAGAGCAAGAACGGCCGTCCCAAGACGTTCCAGCAGGGCAACTGCAGGTCTTCGATTTATCGTCGTAGTTCATGCCAGGCTTATTACATTGGCAGCATTTGGTTTTCTCATCGAAATGGGCATCCTTGCCACAGTCATGAGAACAGGATCGCCCATCCCAAGACGTTCCGGCAGGGCAGCTACAAGTCTTAGACTTGTCATCGTAATTCATGCCCGGCTTATTGCACTGACAGCATTTGCTCTTTTCGTCATAGTGGGCGTCTTTACCACAGTCATGGGAGCAAGAACGACCATCCCACGAGGTGCCAGCAGGGCAGCTGCAAGTCTTCGATTTATCGTCGTAGTTCATCCCTGGCTTATTGCATTGGCAGCATTTAGATTTCTCGTCGTAGTGGGCATCCTTGCCACAATCATGAGAGCAGGAGCGGCCATCCCAGGTGGTCCCAGCAGGACAGCTGCATGTTTTAGACTTGTCGTCGTAATTCATGCCTGACTTATTGCACTGGCAGCATTTGCTCTTTTCGTCGTAGTGGGCGTCCCTGCCACAGTCATGGGAGCAGGAGTTACCATCCCAAGAGGTGCCGGAAGGACAGCTGCAAGACTTAGATCTGTCGTCGTAGTTCATTCCCTTCTTATTGCAGACGCAGCAATGGCTGTTGCTGTCGTAGGTGGCATCGTTGCCACAAGAGTTCTCACAGTGAGAAGTCTTGTCGTTCCAGGAAGTGCCACTAGGGCAGCTGCAGCTCTTGGACTTGTCGTCATACTTCATATCCTTCTTTGTGCAGACGCAGCAGTTGCTGCCATGATCGTAGCTAGCATCCCGTCCACAGTCTGTACGGATAGCCAGATCAGCAGCATTCTGGCCATCAAAGTTCAGACTAGGCACGGCGCTGACCACGCTCCATGACAGCACCGCAGATGCAAACAAATGCTTCAAAAGCATGATGAACGGGCTCCGGAGACGGAGAGAAGAAAAGTTGTAATGGAAGACTCTCAACAGGCAAACTCCAAGAGTCTTGTCCTTGATGTGATCAACATGCAAGTTTGTTGCACGAGCGAAGAGAGACTTCTTTATATAGGCAAGGGGACTTGAGCGGCTCCAGAATAATAATAGAAACTGTGACTGGTTGAGACTCTTCTGCAAACAATAGAAAGGCTAGGCCATCCTCCTGCATATCGTCGGGGGAGGTTTTGCCGTTTACGCTCCGGACTAAACAAGTTCGGTAGACAATTTGCTTCTTGGTGTGAAACACCCCCAGCCTCATTCAGCCTTCTACCTGAACCTACACCTCCATTGGATGTTATCATGTAATGGCAAGGTCTTCGGAAAGCGGAATTGACAGGGCCTGGAACACAAAAGTCGCAACTTCATTGTGTTGGGTATCCTGGCAACTGAGGGAAATCTGAGCCTTTGGGCCGTAGGATGAAAGCCCAAGTACCGACACTAAAGCAATTAGCATTCAGCTGAAGTGAATAGATTTGCAAATAATGTACCTATCAGGGTTTAGAACAGGACCGGTAGAAGAGCAAAAAGGGACATCAGACGCCACAGCAATATTTCCACACCCCTTCGTTATGCAAGTGTACAAACTACTGTCTGGCAAGCGGCCGCCATGGCCTCCCCGAAGCAGCGAATGGATCGTCATAGATTTGGGTTTTAATTTCCTGTGCAGAACCAAAAGAAACTGGGGAGTTCGTATTTGGTCTTGAATGCAATGCGCACAATGAGTGACCAATTGTATCTGTCGCGCCTCATACGACCAAAGCAAGCTCAACACCAAGCTCAAGCCTACGAAATCCGGGACAGTATAACAACATCTGCTTGTCTTTCATTTCCACAAATGCAACAGAAGGAGTGCAAATACCGCAACTTGGACTCTCAACTATTAGCTGCATACAGAGGCAATTGTTAAGCGGGGAGATCGACAGCCGCACAATCAATGCATTGTTTAGAGCTGTGCCAAGTTCCAGCTCAAGACGGGATCGACTAGCCCGGAAATACGTGGTAAGCTTCTCCAAGAAGCATCAAGTAGCGGCCGACTTAACAAAGACGGGCAGGTTATTGAACCTTGTTGGCAGAGACGTGGCGATTAAGTGTAAATCATGCTCAATACGAACGTTTCTGCGTCAACCGTCTGTCTGGTAAAGGTCGCCGAGTCTCCGAAAAGTCAGTTTCGGTCCCTCGCGCGATGTTGCGGTGACTCGACTCCAGTCTCGATGGCGATGCGATCCTTGCATGAGGCGCCCCGTGTTTAATCCCGGTTTACCGGCAGTTTTTCAGCCCTCTGGCCTTTTACCCGGAGCTGATTCGATGAACAAGGCCCCAGGCGGCAGGAAGTCGAGTTGACTGGGCCGAGTTGGATGACTTCAGGGGAGAGACACACGCAGATCCGCATCGGTGAGCCGTGACTGGAACAAGTCGATCCATGTCTAACCATGTCTGAGGCTGACCAACAACAACTCAGTGGCTACGAATCAGGACTTGCCATGCCAGCCCCCAAGCCAGCCACCGTTGTCTTTCAGGTGAGTGCCTGAACGTCCGGCTGTATTGTTTTTCTTTTGGCACAAATTGGGCGGCGGGGTTTGTCCAAAGAGAAGTCGAGTCGAAGCGGGAAAACTGAGGAGTTTGGCCATGGTGGTTGGGAGGCTTGACCTTTGTCCATTCAATGCACGTCGAGTGGGAACAAAATAATGCAAGGTGAGTTGTTCCTTACTGTACTTACTTATTAATAGACAATGCTTGCATTGAAGACGTTATTCCCAGCCTGCCCCCTCGGTTATGTATGAGCCTCCCATCTCCCAGCCGATGTTTTCGGATTCGATGCCTTCTGCGACTCCGATCATGGGACTTCCTTCAGCCCAGTTCTCGTTCCTGACGCAGAGCTGGGCCATCCAAGCCATCAACCCATTGTTTACCCCAGTGGCGCTATCTGTGGCCCAAGCCCAAAAAGTATTTTGCTGCATCATGGTTTCCTGTTTGGCTGGAGAAAGCTCAGCACTAGCAAACACGAGTAGAGCTAGTGAAAGGGGCAACGCCCCGTTGCTTCTTTGGCCACATCAGGAGAAGGGAGGAAGTCTATTACACTATAACATGAAATTATGACACCTAACCACCAACTACAGCACAGCTATCAAGCCTCGGGCGCTGCAGCAGCCTTGTTCTGCCCGGTCGGGGATGCTTTGCCTCGCGACCTTCAGGGCGCCGCCGCTGGACCCAAATGGCAACCGAGCGAAGTGCTGAGGCGTTTTTCATCAAGAACTAGATGAACGACGCCGACTTTTGCCTCGTTGTCATGGCCTGGAAGAATTGGCGGCTGAGTCTCTAGACCAAGGTTCTTCAACTCTGTGGCGCCTCCGCTGATGACTGGATTTAGATTTCACATTGGAAGGGTTTGCCTAGTTTGGAGACGAACTGATCAAGGAAAGCAATTTCCTCAATTCGCCAAGAGAGATAGCCGAGCCAAGAGATCTGGAAATTCAAGCAATGGCTGAAACAATGGCAATGGCAGACCCTTCCAAAATCGTTCGAACAACAGTCAATGGCTGGCGGATACCAAACTCCCAAGCTGTACACAGAACGCAACTTATATGCAAGACACTGAGCTCGGCCCTCGTTCGTGTTGAAGTGGATACAAGCCCGACTCTAATAGACACAAAGGTGGATGTAGCGGTAAACGGTGTGTCGTGCCTGACAAGAAGAAACAAACAAAGCCGGATGCCAATGAACCGAAGACGGTGGGCAAGGATGGAGGCCCAAAGACCATGTTGCCCGACTCAATTGCAGAAAACGCCTTTTCAATGGCCTGGGACCGGATTGGCAAATAATACAGGAGAACCGGCACACTAGCGACTTCCGAGAAGCTGAACCACACTGAGGTCGAAGCGTGCCCGGTGTGTCGATGATGCGAGCTGGCATAGTGGCGTTTGCTCTTATTCCACATCTGGACGTGTCTAAGCACGATGTTGGACACGCCAAACCTGCCAGCGCAGGCAATAATTCGGAAGTTAGTCCATGGGATAGCTGGTACCTCCGCGTGAAGCCATCAGGATTAGGCAGACAATGTCCGGACAGGGCCGTGTTGCCAATAGAGTCAAGGTCTGTGGTCCTGCTAAACTATTCGGTGACGTAAAAATCAAGCTTGTTTTGGGGGACGTGGAGTAGTGGGCAGCTGTGCCGGACTAGACAAAGTTGGACGTTGACATAGAATCAATAATGCCATGGAGCTGAGTCCGTTTGATTTCCACCAACGGAAGATCCAATAACACTGTCACAAACACACACGCTATGGGAAAAGCATCAACAAACACGCCATGATAGATTGGCCAGTGCTCTAGTGAAATCGCGGAGAGCACACACTGCTACGTTGGAAAGTTGACCCCGTGGATCATTTGCCAGCCATAACTCGCCCAGCAATAAGTACAATTGGGCTCGGAGGTGAGCCACAGACTGGAGAGTTTGCTCCAAGGACGGTATGGCTGGCTATAAATAGTGCCTTTGTCGGATAGAGTTTGAGTATTTTGCCATATTCTGATTGGTTATTCAGGAACGCCTTCTGCCAAGTTTCTTGACATCAACAGAGCACAGAGATGTACATCACCCCAGCTTTCTTCGTAAAACCAATTTCTCTTATTCAGATTTACTTAGCTTGAATAGGGGCTTGACTAGACTCTACCATTGTTGACATTGATGTTGATAGATTCGGGTTACCGCAGCTGACATGGTTGGCAATATCAATACATTCAACCCTTACGTCCCACGCCTTTGAAATCACTCACTTTCCATACATGGTAAACACTGAAGGCGGTTCTCTCCAAGTCTCGCCATATGACTGATACTCATTATACAGCCTGAAAAGTCAATTGTTAGCCTTGACTAGCCGTGTTGCTTGAAGTATTTACTTACCCGAACGCTTTTGGACCGGCCGCCTTGAGGCCGGCCTTTGTCATCCACAACGGATGCGCCGGCATGGCAATCACACCGACGCGGAGGCTATACCGCAGTTCGTGCGTGGCCAAGGCCGTGCCGGTATGCAGGTCAATGACGGTGATGAGATCCGGCGTTATGCATAGCATCTCTGGTTCCTCCCGCCCAGACGGGTCCCGTAGTTGCGCACTGAAAAACTCATTCTGCAGCATGTTAGAATAGCAAAGTAGATATAAACGATAATACTGACCTGGTAACTGAGCACAAGTGGTCTCGTATCAGAAGACTGAACCTCGTGGTCCTCGTCTTCATCGTTGAACGGCTCCAACGTGGCAGTTCCGATGGTCCAGCCCCCTTTGATCTCTCTCCGAACATCAATCACCTTGCCTGTGTACAACAGCTTTGCACCTGGAACAACATCGAGCTGTGGAGTAGAGCGGTGTTAGTAAATGCCCGAAGTTTAAAGTCAAGAGGATACACACCAATGCAGGAACCACATCCTCCTTTCGCTTTCGAGCCATGAAAATTGCCCTGCCAATGAACCACGCCGTAGATAGCCCCCCGAGGCAGCAATACTGCTCGATCGTGTTCTTTGGCAGCGGCGCCATCGACATGGCGACATATAGTCCGAGTTCCACAGAGACCGTTCGGGCGATCGATTCGAGTCTGTGGCTGTCCTCTACACTTGCAATGATTTGCACATTTCCTCGCGCATCGGATAAGACGGCCGGAGTTGGGCTTGCTTGGCCGTACACATACGGGAGCGCCATGTCGACTTTGGGGAACGCCCTGCCCATGGTGTCTGCATCGACGATGGGTAGATCCATGATGGCGGCAGAGGCAAGTGGCCGCATGCCATTGGATCCTCCGATTTCCGCAGCCATGACGGCGTCACAGCCATCGATGCCGAGGAACCGTGACAGAGTATGAGTCGCCTCACTTAGCTCGTCGTCTCCCATGAGCCGTTCATTTGAGACTGACGGAGCACCGACGCAGGCAATCATGGCGACCTTGCTATCCGGGGAGAGAGAGGAAGCGTCGATGATGCGCATTCGCTTCTCTGGAAGCGAACGAAGCATTTCATGCGAGTGTATTAGAGCAGAGTAGACGGATCCGCCGCCGCCGGTGCCCAGAATGCCACAGCCCTCGGCTATGAACTCGAGGTCAATATCAGACACAAACCATTCTCCAGTTGCCTTATTGACTTCCGGGGTGTAGTTTTCCAAGTCTCGGCTCAAAATTGGCTCGTCTGATGCGTAGTGTTTGAGCTCTTTGTGAATATGTGGGCACTTCACCGTATCAGAGTCGCCGTTCGCGAGCCTAACCGGACCGTTATTAAGTGATTCCTTGCATAACGCCCACTGCATCTCCCCAGTCTAAATGCCAAATTAGTAACAGCATGGAAACGGAAGTCTACAGTTCCACTCACGGCCTTGACAACCGCCCGGACGGCGTTATTCGTGACGTACTGCAGGGGAATCAAGTCTAGCTCCATTACTTTGACTGATCCTTCCACAGCACCATTACGGTAGGCTAGGCTCACAGCCTCAGCCTTTAATTCCTTTACTATTTCATCGTGGGATCTGCCGTTCGGTATGATAATCCTGTCGACCTCACCGGAAACCTGTCAAACGTTAACTCCAACATCCCGATTGGGAACCACCAAAGGGGTCTGTACCTTTGCGATTGCTGCACCAACAGCATTTGCCACCTTGTAGAATGGAGGTCTAATGCACTTCTTAACATTCCTGAGTTGCTCAGTCTGGATAATGGACCCTCCGCCAACGAGAAGGAGAATGACATCAGCATCCGACGTCTTCATGGTATCAATTGACTTTTCTAGCATTGCTGTGATTCGCTTGGACGCTCCTCGAACTACTTCAGGGGCTACATCTGGGTTCCAGGAAGGTAGGCCATCTTCGTGAATTCCCACGGCTGTAGCAACATCTGTAGCCGTCAATGTTGAACCACCGAAGCAGCGAGCCTCGTCTTGCAACCGATGGCCAACCGAAATTGGGCCGACTGAGATGCGGCCCTCTTCGTCAGATTCAACGAGAGAACCCCCTCCGAGGCCAATGCTCACGACTTCCGGCATGCTGAAAGCTGTGCGAACGCCGCCAATTTTCGCAGTGGCTGAGGCCTGTCGAGGAAATCCAGATGGTGAAAGGGCGGCGAAATCAGACGTTGTTCCTCCGATATCAGCCATGATGATTTGGGATGACTGGAGATCGAACGGGGAGTCCTGGCGATGAATTCCGGCGACAAAGATAGCACCGGTCAACGAGTTCTGTCCGTTGTCAGCACTGTAACATTACCAGCTTAGAGATGAGGGTGGAAAAGACTCACCGTAGCACCAGAGGAGAAAGTCTTGATCGGTGTCCGCGCTGCAGCAGCGGCTTCTAGAATCGTTCCATCGTTTTGAGTTACGTACAGCGGGCAACGCAGACCGAGTTCTGCAATGGCCAATTGAAAATTACGGATAGTCTTACGGGCAAATTTCAAGATACTTCCATTCAAGATGGCAGCATTTTCTCTCTCCACGAATCCGACTCTGCCAATGTCGCGAGAACAAACAACGTCAATGCCCGGAATTTCCCGCTGTAAAATGCGTCTGACTTTCTCTTCCTGTGGTTCGTCGGCAGTATCAAGAGGAGAGAAGACACCGACAACTACTACGGTGGAAATAGCTCGCTTCCGAATTTCTTCAGCATGAGTTATGACCTCATCTTCGTTGACTTGTCTGATTGTTCGTCCGTCAACTACAAAGCACTGTTAGCTTTGATAACCCGCAATGGAACGATGACGCGGCTACATACTTTCTAGGCCACCGTCAAGATACGCCGTGTACCCATCCAGCACTTGCCGCAAAGAGGATGGAAAATCAGCAAATGGCGGAACCTCTCTACCAAATGGTCCGCATAGGCGCAACACAGCTACGCGACTCAAGTTGTTCCTATCCGCCTGCACGACGGCGTTGATGAAATGCGTTGTTCCAACGTTTACCGAAATGACATTGTCAGTGGGAACATTTGCATCGGCGATGACACGCTGGATAGCGTTTTGGATTCCAGTCGTCACATCTGGTGTTGTCTGACACTTGAAGCTTGATAGGATCTCAATGTCGTCGGAACTTGGCTGAGTTGAGGCTAGGCCGTTGGCCAATTCTCGGCGACAAGCCACAATGGCGTCGGTGTTGGTGCCACCTTTGCGAAAGAAGGGTTAATCTTTCAGGCAGAACTTGATATTGATAGGAAACGGGGGAGAAGTCGACGTACCAACATCAACACCAATTCTGTACAGTCTCTTTGCCGAAATAACAGTCATCTTGGAGAATGCGCAATTTCACTCAACCTGAACAGTCAGCGGAAAGTTGAGGCATCACCTCGAAGCCAAGGACCCCCAGCATCTTTTATCAGTAACATCGAATTCTCCATCGAGACCCGGGCATTCGGACTTTGGCTGGCAGGAAAAGGTAACTTGTTGGGGTATCGCATGTTATGTCCGATCTGGAAACGTCGGATGCAGAATGGGCTCGCTTCACCAGGGGTCGTTCGGACTGTCACGTTGCTGATTGGTGGACGCGGAAGTCAATTCTCAACATGGCCCCTGTTCATCCCCAGATTCCCCCACACATCAGTGCGTCAGTCAAATATTGAAGATAATGGAGATATTCCTGTATCGGTGACTTTTTATTACTTCCCCATCCTCGGAGACTACGATAAGCAATGCTCGCCCCACGATTTAATCACGACGAAATCCACCTTGCTTCAAGGATGGGGCAAGCTGCCTTTTCATGACAGTCTCATCGTTTCCTTCGAGTTACAACGTCTTCATCGCCAAGTTGTCGAGATGCATTCCACCATGTCGTCGCTCCTCAGGAAGCTCGAGGTCCCGCACCCTGAGAATATGCCGCGGCCAACAGCTCTACTGAACCATGATGTCAAGCCTATTGAGAAGGAAAGGAGAGTCTGGGGTATGGCGAACGTTCAAGTTGTTCGGTGCTTTCTGCTAACATTGTGCTGAGGCTGGCCTGCTTTCATCGCTCTGTGGTCGACCGTCGCTTTCAACATGTCCAACTTTCAGCTTGTGAGTTTTTGCACCGTGACTACCTAGTCCAAGCTGTCCACTCGCACAATGCTAAACATTGAACCGGATGATAGGGTTCCAGCATGCTTGCACTGGGTCTCAACTGGTGGCAAGCCTTCTTGACCATGCTATTTGGCCACCTTTTAGGCGCAGTGCTCATCGTCTTCGTCAGCGTGCCAGGCCTTTACTACCGCATTTCATTCCCCGTTGCCACAAGAATCGCCTGGGGATACTGCGGCTCAATTTTCGTCGTTCTCAACCGCATCGTTCTATCAATAGTATGGTGCGGCGTGCAATCGTGGCAGGGCGGCTTAATGGCCTACGTTTGCCTTCGAGCCATATGGCCCAGCATCGACAACATCAAAAATACCATCCCATCCAGCACAGGCATGACTCTGCCGCAGTTTATCGGGTTTATAGTCTTCTTCATCATTCAGTTCCCCTTTCTATTCCTCTCACCTCGACCGTTAAAATATCTCGTCTACGTCGGAAGCGTTGGGGGCTTTTTGGCGCAGCTGGTTCTGTGCATCTGGGCCTGCGCTACCATGGGCTCTGGCGGGTTTGGAAGCGTCTTGCAGCCAAACAAGGCAGCACTCCCTGGCTCTCAGCTAGGATGGATGTGTGTGTACTCCATTACCGCAACAATGTCGAGTATCACAAGCGGTACGGTCAGCGTTTGCGATTATGCCCGGTTCGCCAAGCAGCCGTCCTCGGGTATCTGGTCCCAGCTTCTTGGCTTCTTCCCTGGTTGGCTGTCCAACGTTTTCGGCACCCTAACCATCGCAGCGACGCAAAGACGTTATGGTTCAGAGCTGTGGAGCGTTGCCTCACTGCTCATCGCTGTTCAGGATGCTAACCCCGACTCCAAGACTCGGACTGCCGTTGTCTTTGCCGCGCTTCCTTTTGCGCTGTCGCAAATCTCTCTCAACATCATTGGAAATACCTTTTCTGGTGGAACTGATATGGCTTCTCTGGTACCCAAGTACATCAACATCCGCCGTGGTCAAATTGCTACTGCGCTCCTAGGTCTAGTTATCAACCCGTGGTACCTCTTGAGCGGCGCCGTCATTTTCATCTCCGTCATGTCGGCATACACTGTCTTCCTCCAGCCGTTCTTGGGGATTATAGTTGCCCATTACTTTATCGTACAGAAATGTCGAATCAAAGTATCAGATCTGTACTGCTTTGGATCTCGTTCCATCTACTGGTACACTGCTGGTGTGAATTGGCGCTCAATCGTTGCCGTAAGTAAACATATACGCGTCTTTCTTGGGTCAATGTAACCTGACATCTTGACAGTGGACTTGCGGCGCCGCGCCTCACATCCCCGGCTTCCTTACAACAGTGCGGCCGTCGATTCAAGTCCCATTGGGAGCTTCGCACTTGTATTATCTTTCGTCTTTTACTGGATTTCTGATCCGTAAGTATCCCCGACCTACTGGTAGCGTGAGACTTGCTGACCGTGCCGTCTTTCTAGCTTTTGCTCTGACTATTATTTTGCACCTGGTGTTCCCTGTGGCGTCACAAACGGCATACACGTCGTCGGGTACCATGGACCAGTCTATACAAGAGCTTGAAGACTATATTGATCGACTTGATGTAGATTTTGGACTCATTCAAGGCGTGGCATCTCCAGCAGCAGAAAAGCTTGAGGATGCTTTTGACGGAGAGAAATAGGACCGACGGGGTTCGAATGCGGATCGAGGCATCGAATAGTCCTGTCACTGCAGTTTAGTTTCTAAATGGATTTGTTACGTCACCGAGTACATTTTGTCCGATAGTTGTGGTGAGACTTTCTGCCATGCTCATTCTATCCCTCGTGGCCCGTCTCCGACGGTGCATTCTTGCTGGGAGTGTACTGCCTTGGTTGGCAACTCGTCCTTCACCACTCTGTCGGCTAATCGCGGTTCTATCCATTGGACGAGGTGGAATTGGGTTGTGAGTAAATTGCCTCCAGGCGCATTGACTTATCAGATACGGTATACGTTGTAAACCGAAACATTGAAGGCGTTTCCCCCATTTCCTGACATGTTGGATATCTCTGATAGGGTAACATTACCCGACGATATTGGTCTTGTTCTGTTCTCACCAATTAACTTACATTGACACCGGTCTTGGTGGAGAAGTATTGAGTGAAAGAAAAGCGGAGCAATATCCTAAATCCACCAACGGCGTTTCGCCTTCTCCGACATCGCATCGCGCTATTGGTGTGTCTAACTGGAACTAGCCAAAGGGCACCCTGTATTTAGCAAGAAGTCACCTGAAGGCAGCACCCAAAGCTGATCGATGGTTATGTTGGTGTGCCGGTCTGTCGGGTCAACACTGAACACCAGACTATTGTTAGAATGCACCAGACGCCTGCATTGGGTCACGGCAAGTACCTCGTACATATGCACCATTATTCAACGGCAACGGCCTCGTCCTGCATTGCCGAACCCGCAAATTTGTGACCTGTTGTCCGCAAAGAACCCCGGGCCCTGGGACCGACAATCTGGAACCGACAACCTGGAACCTTTACCGTTCCACGGTCGTCTGCTAAGTGCCGGGGTAAGTTGGTTTCGTGAACAGGTGCCTACTGGATCTGGCTGCGTTGCATCACCACGATGCCTTCAAAACGACCATCTGGACCGCGGCAACAAGGTCAACCTCCGCAGCGACAGCGCAGAACCCTCAGCTGTCTCCCATGCAGGATTTACAAACTCCGGTGCGACCGCTCGGTTCCCTGCCGAACATGTTCACGTTACGGCCGTGAGGACCGTTGCCGCCAGAACCCTCCCCCAGCCAACGTATTGACGAGGCAAGCCAGTCATCAGAATACCGACGTTCCTGTTAGACCAGATATACGCCTAACTCCCTCGGAATCTCCCATCTCACATCAATTTTCCGACACCCTGGTGACAGAAGCCGCAGATATCACGGGCTCTACACCTGTTCTACCGCCTTTGAATCATCCACAAGCAAACAGATTGGAAGTAGCAAATGTTCCAGAGTCAGATAGCCACAATCATGGCCACGTTCCAGAAACTCCCAGCAGTCTTGCCGTCTCATCAGCGCCATCATGGCAGACCTCAGCACGCGAAACTGTTGCCTCGGCCGTGGCCATGCGGTCCCAAAACTTGCCAAACCATACCTTACTAGATGAACCGGCAGCCTATTGGAAACGATATCTCGTTGACATTCTTCCATCGCAAAACCAATGCGACATGTTCGTGGCATACTTCTTTGAGAACATCAACTGGACCTATCAGGCGATACATGCACCGTCATTCCGCGCTGAATATGCGGCCTTTTGGACCACCCCCGTCGATGACATTGATCTCATTTGGCTGTCTCTCCTGTATATGATCCTATGCCTAGGAGCGTTTTTCATACCCTCTCAGGTAGCCGAGGTTGGTGCCTTTGAAGCTGCAGACCTTACGTTACTGCATCGACGTTGGTACTCTGCCTCGCGACAAGCCCTTCACTACGGGGGTCATGACGCCCGTCCGACAGTAACCCAACTTCAGGTTTTCCTAATATCACAGACGTACTGGTATAGTACAAAAACTATAGAGAGCCTCAACTCGTAAGTTTGGACCCGTCAAACTGTCGCCCCGGACGTCCACTATCTGTGCTTCATGCTGCCGTGGAACTCACTAACGCTCCATCAGACATATGGCTCAGGCAGTTCGCAATGCGCAAGCACTCGGTCTCGATGAGCCATCGCCGCCGTCAATGAACCCCCTCCAAAGGGAAATGCGCCATCGCATATGGTGGGATATTGTGTCCTCCGACACGTGAGCTTTCTCCACCACCTCCTGCAACAACTTCACCAGCGAGCTGGACACTAACTCGTCATAGCTTTCAATCTGTCTGCCTTGGCCGTCCTCCCCTTTTACAAGCACACCTATCATCTGTTCCATTCCCTTCCAACTGCAGAGATGAAGACATAACAGCTTCCCACGTCCATGTCAGGCCATTGCAAGAGCCCACCGAAATGTCAATTCACCATGTCCGTGCCGTAATCTTCAAAATCCTCAACAAGCTATACATCAACAATGGTGCAAATCTATCATCCTACGAATTTGTCGCAGGTATCGACTCTGAAATATCCGCCGTCATGGACACATTACCATGGTATCTGCGCGAGGACCCAACCGTTGTAAGCCAACGACTATCCACACGGTTGGCCACCCTCGTCAATTGGATGCGTCACATCCTTCACAACTGCATCTGCGTCCAGAGAATCCGCATGTATCGACCGTTTCTCAATCCCCGTGTCGGGGATGCCTGGCAGAGATGTATGGAAGCCAGCGAGTCCGCGCTCTCTGTGTACAAGTGTGTCCGCAACCAAGACGTCACTCGTTTCAAACGCTCTCAAAAGATGTACATCCATGCCTATCAGACCTTCTCGGCGGCTGTATCTCTCTCCGTATTTTTACTCGTCGAGATGCCGCCAAACGTCCAATCCATCAAGGCCGATATTGAGATGGTGATTGAAGATTTGCACTTTCACAGCTCGAGTGCCGGCGATCTGCGCCGAATTCCCTTAATTTCCGACGGCTGGAATGTCATCCGTCGAATCTTGGCTCTTTACGATATCAGACGGAATCATATGCAGAAGCCACGCGACACTGGAGCATTGGGAAGTTCTAAGGAGCCAGATGATGCTCCTACAGCACTTGTCCCGGCCATATCGTCCGTTTTTGGTGGCGAATCATCAGCTTATCGGTACTTGGAAAGGTGCGCTATCGACTACATCGTCACCGGTTCTGCTGAAAATTCGGCTGGGAGAACTGGCTCGGCGACAAATCTTGGTACCAGTCTGGGGTTAGACGGGCTGGGTGACCTTGCGCCTTTGAGCCAGTGGGGAGATGCTTGGTGGCCTGATATAGACTTGATATTGGCCATTAATACTGATGTCATGTAGTCCGGAATTAAGCAGCGCATTATGCATTGGCAGTTGGGTCTGGCCGAACAGGATCGCGCCAAGACCGTAGATGGTTACCTTCATCCATCGACATTCCTTCTCTGGAAATGGCCTGGAGCGCTGCAATACAGCTGGTGTCCTACATTTTATTTGGAAATCTCACTGGAAGTGGGATTTTGCCATGTGGCGATCAGCTCATTCGCAGGTCGGGCCGTGGCAGGTTGGCTGAAGGATCAATACGAAGTGCGCAAGCCAAGGCTGCCCATGGCCAAACTTTGATGAAGCACGAACACCTTGTACCACCCACCACGTAAGTGCCGGTTCAAAGGCCTTTGAACCCGCACTGTATCAGACATTTGCTATCCGTTCCAGTCACCTATGGGCCCTGACTGCATTCAAGGGAATCTTGAGGAGATGTGAAATCTGGTGTGATCTCCTCCGATCTCCCCGATTCCATTATATGGACTTGAACAGCTCTCTCACCACTTCACCAGTCAGTGAGCAAAAAGAGCCGGTCAACGACCGTAACTGTGTAAAGCATGGCTGCTTATGCCAAGCAGAGCCTTTGAAGCAAGTTCCCTCTCGAGCTGCCGATGATGCTGCTCCAGAATCCGGCCCCCAGACTTTGGGCCTAGTTGATTTGCATTGATTTGCCCCGAAGGTAAATCGACAGCCCCCGAAGGAATAGGTGGCCAGTCGAAGGATCGAGGATGACGACCTCCAACAGTCAAATGTCACCTGTAGTGGTTGCGTGAGAAATACCTCAAGCGACTCTGCGCGACATCCTAGTTACTGTATATCTCAGATAACGGTGAGGATGATGGCCTGTTGGTCAACCACAGCATCGAACAAATTGGCATTCCCGCTTTTCAGGTTCCTCAGGAAGCCTGTTCTGACAGTAGCGAGATAAAACTGGGTAGATACAATATATCCGCCGAGAGGGCCAGGCATAACCACACAAGAATACATGCCCGAACTGTAGTCATCCAGCCTCGCTACTAGAACGGCGTGCACGGTTGGGCGCCCGAGGAGCCAATACGCACACAACTCGGACGTATTCTGTCACCAATCACAAATATAGAAGACCATTTCAGTCATTTAGGCTTACGTACTTTTCTTGGCAATTTCGGTAAACTTCAACTTACGTTAGAAACAGTTGGGTGTCTATGCTTTCATAGTAACCACTCGTTATGAGCTGTCACTTTAACATGTACGGCCAGAGGCTAAAATGGAATAGCTTCGGTATAAGCATTGATATATCTCAGGTAGGTGCTAAATAACACCGTCTAAGGATGTGATAAATCGCAAGTGAGAAGGCTCTCCGCATCAAATAGAGGTGGTATGTGCAGTATAGCAAACATATATAAAGCCCGTAATTGGCAAACTTCATCTCAAGCCACATCTCCAACCAAAGTCTTCAAATCTTTCCAAGAATCTCCAATCTTCCTACAGCCATAACCATGCAGGTCCTCTATCTGTGCATCACTCTCCTCGCAGCCTCTGTGGCCGCAGTAGACAAGCGCTACGGATTACCCGGGGTACGTTCCACTTTGGTCTTTGACAATTTGACATTCTCTAATTGCAGGTCACTAGAAATGCACTCCCTCGGCAGGGGGCGGATTCTGCATACTCGAGAATGGCGAAAAGGTTTTTTGTGACTCTAACACCCCGGTAAGTGAGAAGATGGCATTATCCCTGGTGGCCACAGGCTAACAAGAATACAGTGCACCAAAAAGGGAAATGATTGCGCTCATTTTAGCAACGCTGAGAGGTGCACTTGATCGGACTGTGCCCGTGGCCGGAATTTACATGGCTCTCGGTGGGATATGGCGGGCAGTACAGATGTGTGATGATAGCTACTGGCTCTAAAAGCACTTTTATTTCGTTAATATCTCCGCGGTTGGAATATTGGACTACAGAGTTTGCTGTCGCTTAGCGAGAGATATGGATTAGCTGCCAATACAGCAATAAAGCACCATACGACGTCGAAAGTGAACCATGTAAGGCAAAACAAGTGATGAAAATTTTAGTCTATCTGCTCTAACGGACTGCGGCCTCACCATATATACACCCCTACGCCACTCGGGTGATCATGTCGTCTCTTGCTGGACCCGTGCCAATCCAACCAATTTTAACCTGGGCCAATTAGTCTCACGCTAACGCATTTCAAGTTAGATGGCAATAAACTTACTCCGACAAAGGTCTCAATGAATTCAACGTATTCACGTGCCTGCTTAGGAAGATCGTACTGCGGGTTTGTTAGTCTTGGTCTACAAACGTGGGCGGACAAGCCAAAAGGCAGCACAAGCGAAAGATACAAGATGCAGCTGCAATTCTTGTCGAGTCCTGCGCTTCACAGGTGCAAGCTTCGTGGCTTTAGAGGGGGTTGGCTTACATATGTCTTGGCATGAGTGGTAGGCTTTTGCCAGCCTTCGAATTCCTTGTAAACCACCTCGCATTTTTCGAGGTAGCCTAGGTCGGCAGGGAAGTAGTCAATCTCCTCGCCCTCGGGCGACTTGTACGCGACGGCGACTTTAATAACAGGGAAAGTGTCAAGCACGTCTAGCTTGGTCAAGTTAAGGAGAGTGTAGTAGTTGATGGCTGTCGAGTACTTGAGGACGACGAGGTCGAGCCAGCCGCATCGGCGCTTTCGTCCAGTGCTTACACCCCATTCACGGCCTGTGATGGGACAAGTTGGTAAGTTGATGGTATACTTTAGGCGAGAATATGTTGAGTATGCTTACCGATTTCTTGCAGTTTTGTGCCCGCTTCTCCGAGATCCTCAGTCTTGAACGGTCCGCCACCAACTCGAGTGGTCTGCGTGACGATGAGCTTATACTCACTACTTTTGAGAAGAACGCACTTACATAGGCTTTCACAACACCAATAACGTTGCTTGATAGTGTCCCATATTAGTCGCAGTCACAAGGAAGGCCCTAAACGTATCTTAAGCAGTTACTCACTCGATTTTGGTGGGATTGAGGGTAAGACCAGTAATAACGCCACCAAGGCCGGTGTTCGAGCTCGTCACATATGGGTATGTGCCGTAGTCACTATTGGTCTGTTAGGAAACTCCATTTTCTGGTCTTGACAACATGTACGTACATGTCCAAGAGCAAAGCGTTGGCACCCTCCACCGAGAACTTTTCGTTATTGTCCTGGGCAGCTTTCATGAATGCCACAGCATCGACGACGTAAGGCGCAAGCGTGGTACGGTACTCCTTAAAGCGGGCGATTTCCTCCTCAACGTCGTACTCCAGCAAATCTCCAAAGCGCTTCTTGTACCCGTCGGCAAGCAGACGGAGCTTTCGTTCGAAATTCGGCTCGTCAAAGATTTCGTGAACGCGAACACCGCTGCGGGCAGCCTTGCAGCTGTAGGATGGTCCAATGCCCTTGCCCGTGCTTCCAATTTTGTGCTTTCCAAGCTGCGTGTCGTTTAGTATCGTCGGCTAAACCATTGGTGTTTCTCATCGTGTCTTGAGGAATAGCTTACCTCGACTTCTTCGAGGCCGTCTACTTTGGCATGAAGATCAAAGCTGACCTGGCAGCGATCCGACACAAGGATTCGATCCTTGGTATCCAAGCCCTTCTTGTGTAGATCGTCGAGCTCGCTGAAGAAACTGGGGACGTGAAAGACGACGCCCGAGCCAATCAGGTTGACACAGTTGGGGTTGACCAGGCCGGACGGCAGCAAGTGAAAGCTGGAAATGTCGACATTAGAATCCGAATCTGCGACAAGCGTAGTGCAATGACGTGGAAAGATATAGCTGCGTCTTAGGATAAGCTTTACCTGTAGGAAACGCCGTTTTCGCTACCATTGGTCATTACAACGTTAGTATTTCTTCATGATTCGGTTCAATGTTGGTCGGGGGGAGATGAAGACATACGCAACGATCGAGTGGCCTGCATTTCTTCCGCCCTTTGTATATTCTCAGTACAATTCCTCTTCAATCATCAATTTAGAGACCTACAGCTGCTCTGGCGCAAAGCTTCACTTTGGAGCACAAGATGTCGGTTAATTTTCCCTTACCCTCGTCTCCTAAGTAACATCAATCAATCAGTATAAGGCGATTGGCTTGTACGAAATATCGCGCAGACGGAGCTGACTGCCGCATGCGTCGCATGGATGACAGCACCGCCAAGGCGGGAAAACAGCATACCCCATTGGGCTCCAAGGACAATCGTGGCCATGATGTAAAATGACGGCGTGTGACCGGCGGCGATTCGTTTGACGTGAATCGGCGTGTGACCGGCGGCGATTCGTTTGACGTGAATCGGCGTGTCGATGCTAGGCGAGGCGAGGCGAGGCGAGCAAGAACAAAGATGTTCGACTGAAGAGTCACCGGGAAGAGCAGCGCGAAAAACTTCAAAATCAGCCCCGCGAAAGCCACATGCAGCGAACCGATCTCGCAGACTGGAGGGGTCAACTGGTTGGAGGGGCAGAAGAATAGTGGGGGCGCATTTTGCTCTGATTACATGCATCAAATGAGTGGGGTCCCATCTGGTCTGTGTAAGACATGGACATGGAAACCAGTCTGGATGTTCCTTCCTTCTTTGGTCTTTGACAACATTGAACACAGCAAAACTTCAACATTCCATGGTCAATGCTTTATACAAAGATATTCACGCCTTCATCTACGAATCAAGTAACGCATCCAGCAGACTATTAATTGGCCTGAGTTTCCATCAAAAACGGGTGCACAAAACACCCTTCTACAGTGGGGAGTCATGAGTATGTAACCTAGCAAAGTTATCCCACATCGCAGCATATACTACAATATATTAAGTTGTGTTAGTGTATACTTTGATGTGGGCAAATACTTTTTACCACAGACTTTATGCAATAGACATATGCTCAAGATTGTACTTCGATAAAAGCCACGCGGCAAGGTTCAAAGCACTGCTGCTCTGACTCATCCATAATCACCACCACACCCATTGGATGTCTAGTCTTACAGTCTATGGTCAAAGGTATATTGGACATATCCAAGTATACACTAACACAGCTCAATATACCCAAGCACACAACGCGATATGCGATACATTTCCTCATTTAAATACTTTGAAACCCCCACTGTGTGTATCAATGTCTTACAGAAGCAATCAACCAGCCGAGCAAACTACGTGGTTCAACGCCCGCACTTGTGTTTTTTCACGTCTGCGCAGCCTTTCAAAGAGGTAGAAGCCTTCCTCTAAAGGCTACAAGCGTCTCATTCTAGCATACACTCACCCACAGAGAGAACCCTATCCCATTTGTTGCTTGGTTCCAAAATTAAAGCGCTTGATGCTCTTCCACCCTAGCCCCTGCCACAAAGGATGCCATTCCCGCCAAATAGCATAACGAGAAACAAGTGGCCGATGAGACTGCACATGAAAAACGAAAGATGATGAAAATTAAAAATACCGCTATTTTGCTAGAAAAGTCTATCCGAGGGCTACCTAGAGCTCTTTCTTCCCTTGGTGGACTTGCTCGCCCGACTTATACTGCATTCTCGCGTACGTGCAGTCGTAACAACGAGGTCTCATCTTCGTGGAATCAGAAAGTAATTTCTGCTTTGGACTATATACATGTTCCAGTGATTTTTGACGACTTTTTTTCCATGAATTTTATGGTGCGACTCTAGGTCGTGGCCCAAGGCGGATGAGTGATAGCTTGAGGCATCCTCACCCTAATCATACACCACAGAACCTTAAGCCCCCAATACGCGGTGTAAAACTTAAGAATAAAATTTTTATTCTACTTTGTTAAACGTGTCTTCTTTTCTTCAAAATCATCTCGAAATTTTCCTGGGGCACTCACTCTTCGTTCTCATGATCCCAAATATCACCCAACGCCGCAGATGGACGAGGCAGGGGACCACGGTCCCTCGGCGGAACAAACGGACCACACCGACAATACGCAAACAGAAAGCCCCAGTTCCTGGCAATCATTTCCAGCAGAACTTCGTCTCAAGATCCTGGGGTTGATCTCGGCCGAAAGGTACCGCGGGTGGAGTGCCCACGCGGCCGTGTGCAAAGAATGGCAGGCATTCATAGAAGCAAAAAACTTCCGTCACATAACCCTACAGTCCTTATGCCTCCAGGATCTCCCCCATATGATTCACAATCGGACGCACCTCGTTGAAAAAATCTGGCTAAATGTCCATCTTCGCCGATACAGCTGTCGCTGTTGCCAGGATGAGGATCGCACCTTTCCAGTCTGGTCATCAGAGGCCATGGGTTCGGAGAACAGTCTTTTAATTAACAGGGATATCCTCAGACTCTTTCGGGCCCTCAGCACTTGGACTAACACTAGCAAGCTGACGTTGGAGCTGAGCGCCTGTTCTCCCAGCGACCTGGATGCGTTTGTCCAATACCCAAGGTATCGTGACTATCAGGAAATGCCGCCGTCCTACCGCGAACCTGCAACGCCGTGGCATAGCCCATACCACTGCTGTGTATATCGCCGAATGGACATGGTTCCATGCTCGCTGGGTATTTTCCGAATATTCTCTGTCTACACGTTGCACAATGTTCACCTCATCCCACGCGTCCCAGCAGTGACGAAACTGGTGATACGTCGCCAGTTTCGACGCCAGATTTCGCCGCTGGCACTGCAGACCTTGTGGCAGAGACTTCCCTCATTGGAAAGTATCGTCTACGAGCCTTGGCGACCTGGCCATCGAGAATTGAAGATTGTTCGGGAAAAGAGTATGGTACTGTTTCAAAAACCTGTATTGCGTGTCTGCTAATTGTACGGTAGGGTTGATTTCTGCCCTTTCAGAGGAATTTCCCAGTCATATTCGGAAACTATCCATCTTTGAGAACGTCAATGACGGTCTGACGGCACAGCTGCAAGCAAGCAGAGAATTCATGGACCTAGCACGATTCAACCCAGACGCAGACACAAGTTTGGTTGAGGCGTTTGCCTCACGGAGCTGCGATCTTGAGCATATGTCTATTGCGTACATGATTGATGCGAAGGCGTTCTTCTCGTCCTGTCTGCCGTCTTATACGTGGCCTAATCTGCGCACGCTGGCACTAACAGCAGCGATTCTGACGCAGGAAGATGCTAAGGACCAGATCTATGAGTTACTACGTGACGCGAGTGTCGTCGCGCTGCGTATGCCCCAGCTGGCACACATGGTACTTTGGCATGGTGTTAAGGGGGCAGCGAGTGCGGTCATCTATCACAAGAAGAAGCAATGGAAGCAAGCTTCACTGACATGGCGCAGTACTTGGGACCTTCACCTCAATGACACCATTGTGAGCTCCTGGCAAGAGGTTACCCCTGATTACTGCCAACTTCAGATAAAGAAAGAACTAGTCCAAGGCACTATCAAGTCGTGCGGCGATGCCATTCACAAGCTGGGTTTATCCCATGGGATTATCCATCCCGCGTCACTGCGGGAAATGCGTCATGAGGGCCATATGGGATTCAAGATTTGATAAACGGCTTGCGCTTGGGCATTCTTGCTGGTGAGCGTTTGCGAGGCTATGCAGCATCGGCTTTTTCCGCCCGTGGAGGACTTCAGATATAGTGTATGGGCTATTGCGTAGATGGGTTTGGCTGCGCATTATTAACACTCCTTTGATTGCTTTCATTTGTATAGAAGAAATGTGGCTATTTGCAGTTGTATCTCTTTAACTCTTGTTGTGACGTCAAGTGAAATGTCTCCAAGAACGGTATCACAGACGGGGGTCAAGAATATTTAAATAGGGAAAGATATTGCCTTTCGCGTTGCGTGCTGAGGCATATGGCTGTATTAGTGTATACTTGAATATGTTCAAATACCTTTGACTACAGACTGTAAGCGACCGATAAGTTGAATCCTGTTAGCGGGTGGCTTTCACCCACAGGGAATATTGACCTCGGCGTAGCTTCATATTGAGCCTAATCACCATTGCGTTCGGCTCAGGACTCATTTCAAACATAGTTTCTGAATAATATCCGGGCAACGTTTCAAGAGAACTTAGAACTGCCTTGTGTCATTCTGTCTGTGATATCTACTGAAAATAAGTACAAATACGTAAATCTACGGTTAATGTTAACCGTAGTTCGAACCATAAGGAAAGTAATTTGGCTCATTCCAGCCCGTAAAGCTTTACACAATTTTTTGCACAAATCTGCAAAGTATCCACAAGATCATAACTCGAATCGCACCCAACTTCGACTTTCAAAGATTGAAACGACCAGCGTCCCCGATCCTAGTTGCTGATGCCATCACCTCTCAATTACCAGTATACTGGCACGTCACACTATTCGCATCCGATCGACAACTTGTTTTCTCCTGTCCATCCGCCTCTACTTCCACTATGACTGCCCCCTCTGGATTCCCCGGACCACTCTCACCATTGGCAGCAGTGTCAGTGAAGGTAAAGCTTCCAAAGTCGGCCAGTTCCTTCTGTTCAAAGTCTTCAAGCACCCATTCAGCATCTTGGAGACAGAGCTGCTGCTGCATGTTACTATGTTGAGTTGAAACCGACTGTCCTGTGCTCAGGTTCTCGAGCGTGGAGTTGCCACTGGTTGGGGAATCCGCATGGACAGTCATTTTGACCTTGTCGCCGGGGCTTGCAGAGAAGGGCTCCGGGTATGCCGAAGGAGGCTCTGGATACCATTCGTACCAGTTTTCCATTCGGCCATCGCCGTACCAAGTCAGTCCGGTTTGCCAGATGGCACCACTCTGGCAGCTATATCCTGTAGAAACTCATGTCAGTATATCGATAAGGGTTTCTTGATTGCCGTGGCGGGAGATAAACTTCATCCCCCCGATCAGGAGCTAAGAATATCAGGCTTGGATGATCAACTCACCGTCAATGCCGACCCATATGGCAACAGCACGTTCGGGATCTTGGTCTTTAATTTCAGGAACGGTAAGCGTTCCAGTGACAAAGTTCCAACCTTGGCCCTCTTGCACAGCACCACCCCACGGTTTAGTGACCTCGCGGCGATGATGAGCTTGCTCGGGCTTGATAGGGCCGGCAAATACAGCACACGAAGCTGTCGCAATGAGTACAAGAATGGACTTCATGATTATTTTGAGCAAATGATGATATGTAGAGAGCGATATAAGTTATGAGAGATCTTCAGGTACAACTTGTCCTGTGTGGTTAACTTGCTGAACCTGAACTGCTTGAGCAGACACCTCGAGGTTTAAATAAATAAATGTCCTCGACCCCTAGTGGCTTTCATAATGTTTTAAAGCCGCAACGGACTTGATTCCGTCATAATATATCGATGAAAGCCGTTAATATCCACGCCAAAAGGACATGTCCGTTTGCCTTCAATCGGCGGCACCTCTGCCAAGATAGTACTTATCTACTCATACATAGCCGTCAAAGGAAACAATCAGAGAGGTGCCGGAAGTTAATGACTGCAAATCTACTACGGTTTACCACGCTCCAAAGCCGAAAGGGAGCGTATTCCGCTGCCTCTTTTGCCGTGGTTATAATTCCGCTACGGCGGCTCAAGTAAATCATCAATAATCCAGCATCAAAGATATTTGGATTTGATCTACATCTTCTACCAGTTGACGTTTTAGGAAGGTAAACGACTTCTCCTACTCAGTCTAAATCGGGACCGGGATCGACCATGTCTCCTCCACACGCCGATTCGCCGCATGTTCAACGCAGGTTCTTGGTTCCCCGACCTCCACAACATGCCCAGCTTCTCAATTTAGGATCCGACTTATCCGAGTACACCTTCTTCGTGTCTACCAGTCCAATGTATCAGGCTTCAAAGCTATTGTGGTGTGAGTCGCTCTATTAACCCAACTCTGCCTCACAAGGAGGAGTAATTAAAGTGCATTAACTTGGGCGTCGATCCCCAACTGCCGAGACCGGCTACCGGCACCGATATATTCGTGCGTAGGCACATGTAAACGCAGGGGTAGTAATTGACTTGGCCCAATGGTAGAGTAACTTGGTGTGGCGCAGAGATAATGCCACCGCGTAGACTGGGTGCTGACTCCCAAGGATGCATTTTACAAATATCTGCTTCGGAATGAACAGTACACATGAGTCTTATTCTTAGGCGAAGACGAAACACAGCAGATACCAAATAGTCTCCCAAATTGATTGCATGCCCCAGTCGTTTGAACAACATCGGCTACCGAAATGCATGAAACAAACTGGTTTCTGGTTGGACCTTGACGCTGACGCCTTCTATTCTTTGCACTAGTTCGCTTGGGAAAATGGCAACAGGATGTAAGCCCTTTTCACGTTGTGGATGTTTCCTAATTAACAAAGTACAACGCTTATTTTGGAGGCACTTACATCGATACATGGCCTACTTGTACTGTTGCAGAAGATTCGCCGTGTTCTGGGTGTTCTAACACTCGACAGGACCAAATTGCTGCATATTTTTACAATATGCCCATATTAGTATTGACTTCCTTTTTGAGCAAGAAGCTCGTCGCTGGTTTGGCGCCACAAAAAGCTTTAAACGCTGTGTGACATTCAATGTCAACTGGTTCCCACCAAACATGGACATAACTGATTGATCCCCGCACCAGTTGACGCCCTTCAGCCTTCCAGAAACACCAGACTCGGTTGACATGTCCCACCAGACTTTGTGTACTTAAGTGACATTGAATTGCTACACTCTCTTCCTCCAACTCATCTCAAGCCGATAATCTAGTATCAACATCATCAACACCTCAATAACCGCCACAGCCATGTCAGAACCACAGACAATAACGTACAAAAAAGTCGGCCAGCTGGAGATACAGCTCGACATCTACCTCCCACCCAAAGCTCACAAAGTCCCCATCCTCCTCTGGTTTCACGGCGGAGGCCTCCTGTACGTCCACCCATGCACATCTCATAAAATACAATGCTAACCTCATGCCCTCATCTACAGCCAAGGCCGTCGAAATAGACACATGGCGCCTCACATGCTCCGTGGCGTCAACAAACACAACTACGCCTTCATCTCCGCCGACTACAGACTCGCGCCACAAGTCGGCGTCAAAGACATACTAGACGACGTCAAAGACTGCATCGCCTTCATACGAAATGAGCTCCCCACGCACATTGGCCCAGATGTCCTGGATCCCACTCGCCTAGCGGTATCAGGCAGCTCTGCAGGCGGCTACCTGACCTTCCTTGCGGGCCTGTATGTTGACCCCAAGCCAACGGTCTTGCTGTGCATATACCCCATTGCAGACCCTCTTGGAAAGTTCTTCACCTCGTCGCAGTTAGAGCTCTTGGGTGATCAGCGTGCTGATCCGGCTCTTGTGATTGAGTTTATGGATCCAAACGGCGAGGTGGTCACCGGAAATGGCGACGACAGCAACAGGAACAAGATGTACAATTATATGCTGGAAAAGGCCAACCTTGCGCCTCTTTGGCGGATTGATGCGGGTGATACTACGTATAGTGTTGCGAAGAACATCTTGGAGTGTGGTCTGCCGCCTACGTATGTTGTGCATCCGGATGCGGATATAGATGTTGGTATTGAACAGAGTGACGAGGTGGTTGGAGTCATGGTGGGTTTGGGGCTGGAGGTTGTGTATAACAGGATTCATGGGCTGGCGCATTCTTTTGATGAGGATGAGAAGGTTGAGTTGGAGGACATGTACAGCTTCATGCTGCGGCATCTTTGAGATGTTGTGATGAAGATAGATGGACAGCATTCTGGGTCATAGTGGAGTGAGAGCCGTTGATGAACCTGCGCTGTGTGGGCTGCTCAAGACCCTGATACATACATATGTACATATATACAGTCTGTGGTGAAAAGTATTTGCCCACACCCAAGTATATAGTACCATCTCTCGACGTGTCGTAGCATACTCTGCGATCTGCAATGCCCTTCACTACCATAGGTAGTTCAAATACCTTTGGCCTCCCGTTGTATGTAGTTTTGAGCTATTTGCTTTGAGATTCTTACAAGTCCAGCGCCGACAACTAAGACCGTCTCCCGTCTGTCTTGAGAGACAGTTGCAGGCTTCTTACATTGTCAAACACTTTAGCTGACATATAATATTACATGCTGATGTACGCTTTACCCAATTGTCTTCATTACCGCATTCTGAGCCATTGCGACTTGTTATTATTTTTTTACCTACTGATGTGGTACTTGTGTCACTATTAATACAATTACACCCCTTCACAAAAATTAAATGCAACAAGGTTTCGCCAAGCACTGGCTTTAGCCGTGCATCACTAGTCTTTGGCCCCTTCCTGCAATTCCCGCATGGTTCCCCCCCAAAAAAATTGACATTTACCACAGCGATGACGTGCTAGCCAAGGGCGAAACAGGAGTCTTCTAGAAAGTCGGGGCGCAGAGTGGCTTTGCTCGACGTCGGGAATAACTGGACATGGAACCGCAAAATCCACAAGATCCCGTCCAGCCGAGGTCCAACTTTGAGTTTCGATGCAATACCTTAATTCTGGGTGCTTACGAATTGGCCGCAAAAGTGCATTGGATCGAGGATAAGGAGCGATTGATTACGAATTAGCGTACACCATGCTGGCTGTGCAAGGGTCTAGCCAAGATGAGGCAACACTTGAGACATGGAAGCGTTAACTTATCTCGATACTCCATTTGATGTCCGCAGATTGCCGAGATAATCGCCCCGCCCAGCCAAGACAAATGCAATGCGTCAAGTCGGTCGCTTAGAAATACCACCAGCATAACTCTTAACCACTTTTGACCACCACGTATTTGTAACCAGCGTTGCAATGCAATTGCGCAAGACACCCCCCGATCTAGTTTCGTCCAAGAATGTACTCAAGTATAAAGAGCAATGCCGCCTCAATGGGAATAACTTGACAATTCCACTAGTTGTATATTCCAGCAACACCTGGCGCGGACCCAATCTCCCAATTCAACCAACACCAACACCACCAACACATCGCCAACCCCAACCCCAACCAAAATGACTTCGACATCCAATCTCTTCCAACCCCTATCAATAGGCAACATCACCCTCAACCACCGCCTCGCCCTCGCCCCCCTCACCCGCTTCCGCGCCTCAGACAACCACGTCCCCCGTCCCCTCATGACGGAATACTACAAGCAGCGCAGCTCCGTCCCCGGAACCCTCCTCATAACCGAAGGAACATTCATCTCCCCCCAGGACGGCGGCCTCCCCAACGTTCCAGGCATCTGGAGCGAAGAACAAGTCACCGCCTGGCGAGACGTCACCGACGCAGTCCACAAGAACGGAAGCTACATCTACGCGCAACTATGGTCCCTCGGCCGAGCGGCGGTGCCGTCCGTCGCCGCCAAAGAAAACATCACCATCTCTGCGCCGGACGCCATCCCCAGCGGTCCTGATTCCCCTACCCCACGGAAACTGAGCGTCGCGCAGATTCAGCAGAAGAAGGAGGCGTATGTTGCGGCGGCGAGGAACGCCATCGCCGCGGGATTCGATGGCGTGGAACTCCACGGCGCGAATGGGTACCTCATCGACCAGTTTTTGCAGGATGTTTCCAACCAGCGGGATGACGAGTACGGCGGCAGTGTTGAGAACCGGTCTCGTTTCGCGGTGGAGGTTGCTGCTGCTGTTGCGCGGGAAATCGGCGCGGAGAGGACGGGCATTCGTCTCAGTCCGTGGAGCACGTTTGGCGGGATGAGAATGGCTGATCCGGTTCCTCAGTTTTCAGACGTGATTGAGAAGTTGGACCGGTTGAATCTCTCGTACTTGCATCTGGTGGAGCCTCGCATCGCGGGGAATGTGGACGTCGAGAGCACGGAGACGCTGGATTTTGCGTACGATTTGTGGAAGGGACCGCTTCTGATTGCCGGTGGGTTTAAGCCGGACACTGCGCGGAAGTTGGTTGATAAGGAGAAGCCTGGGAGGGATATCGTGGTGGTGTTTGGGAGGCATTTCATCTCGACGCCTGACTTGCCGTATCGGGTGCAGAAGGGGCTGGAGCTGGAAAAGTATGACCGGAGTACGTTTTATAATACGAAGGACTCGGTTGGGTATACCGACTATCCTTTCAGTAAGGAGTTTCTTGAGAGTCGGAAAGGGCAGGCTATAAAGGCGTCTGTGTGAGACTGTTATATCGGTTGTTCTGCTTTCTGCATTAGCGTTTTGGAGTAAATTTTGCGTTTGGGATACCTGAATAGACGAACCTTTATACCAGACCACAACACAAAACGCATGTCTCCCTTCCAGTTGCATCCTCCCAGTAAGACTCTCTCCTACTCATGGCGCCTCTGAATGCTTCTCGAATGGCCATCCAGCAACCTTGTCCATCTGTAAGTCTCAGCTCCAGTGCCCCCAACTGGATGAACATGTGTATTCTAAGTACACTTGAACGCCAAGTAGAGCTGCTTCATGACTTTCCCAAAAAGGTTTGCAAGGTAAATACTCCTCCACCCTCGCCGTCGATCAACTCAACCGATCACCACGAATGGTTCCCGCCAGCAGTCATCCCACTCCGTCATTCCAGACGCCCAGAACCTCTGCAACTTCGCCTTGATAACCAGCGGCTGGGTAGAATTGGGCTCTATCGCTGCTTCAACCAGATACCGACTTACAAGGGCCTGATCATTAGGAGAACCACCAGCGAGAGCGTACCCAACGACTGCAAGTGGCCAGTTCAAGGCACTCTGGCAATTCTCCGACTCGAACGCCTTCGAAATAAGCTGAAGTAAAGAGTCTCGCCTTTTGACTCTATCCTTGTGGCCCAACGCCCCGTCTCCCACCGGCAAGACCAGACGGCCAAACAAGCCCACGGCCACCTGGAAGATATGCGCAAGGAGCGGAACTTCGGGTATGTCTGGTAAAGGGTATGACTCAGTCCATTTACTTGGCACAAATTCGTCGATGCGTGCGAATATTTTGTCGGCCCGGAGACACACTTCTGGCCGGGTGAGAGCACCGTAGTACATGCCGACGCGTAGGTGATTAATATTCAGTATCTCTTCAAAGAGGAGGGTTGGACAGGGCAAGCTAGGATGACTCATGTGGCTGTAGAGAAAGATGATGTCCTCGTTGCTAAAGTCTGATACCCCGAGAATCTGGTCATTCGGGGGGGCAACTGTGTTGGCAATGACGGATTCCCTAGTTGAGAAGGACGTCGTCAGCATATTGCAGATGGCGAAGGAAGTACACGCTTACACTACACAATCATTTGGTGCGTGTCCAATACCATAACGGTTGAGAACAACCTTTGGGCCGCCGTAGAACTTGAGCAGAGCCAGGAAACCTTCCATATGGGGTCTCCAACCCGGAGACTGCAACATCAGCTGTCGACGTGTTAGTCGCAATACAGAAAAGCAACGCGATGAACACTTTAAGCAAGAACTGACCTCTACTCCCTTTATGCCATGAATATTTTGCAGGATGGCAGGTATGGCGGTAAACGGTCTGTTTTTAATGTCATAGTTGATCTTTTGAAGAGTATTTTCGACCCGACGGTACAGATGAGACCACAGATGAGCAGTGTTGTACGCTTCACTTGGCTGCAGTCGATTACCATAGACTCGTGATACTGTCGCAATACGCACGGCAAGTGTAAACGCAACGATAGTGTCCATCATTGGCTCTGCCGCCCGAGCAGAGTACGGCTCATTGAAACCACTTGGTATCGCCTGAGACGTCTGCACAAACTCCAGCACTACCGTGTTATCTAGCCGCAAGTTAGTACCTACCCAAGCACACCTCAAGATAAATCAGTGCAACGCACAAAACGCAATACACTCGAGAAAGTGCCACTCCACGGGAAGAAGCTCAGGAACCACAGTAGCCGTCTCAGCCTTCCCACGCCACAGCTGAATCCAGACATACGGTGGCGAGCCGGGCCGTTCCTGGTGATCATCCCGGTCTTCAGATTTGACAATCTTCCTCTCTCTGAGGATCGCTACAACGGGCATGGCGCCATCCTGCTTCGAGTAGCCCTCGCCACTGCATGATCTCCCGTAGGTAAGGCACTTCTTGCACACGGGTTTAGTTTCGTCGCATTTAATTCGGTGGGCTCTGAAAGCCGCGTCAAGTTAGTGCCCATGCCATGAAACCGCAGACTAGTGTGTAAGAAGACGGACGGCACGAACCGACATGTTTTGCATCCCGTTCTCACTTTGGGGGCCCACTTCTTTAACCGTTTGGGCGGTTCGTTGGTTGTTGTATTCCTGCTTGAGGCGCCTGATTTGGCACTTTCTGGAGACTTGGACGTTTCCATCGCCACTTGTATGTAGGTGTCGTTTAAAAGGTAGGTGATATTGAAATGGGCGCCACTTAAGGAGGGGAGTTTGGCGGGTGTAGATCGGTAATGATGCGGGGATTGTTCAGTTTGATACAGGACGGCCAATGAAGTGGTGAGATTGTGCTTTAGCTCTTACTCCGGGTCTGGAGGATGAGGAACCCGTCGGGAGCCAAGATGCCATCAATGGTTACTCAGACTAGGCTAACCGATTCTAAGACAGTCCCTGGAATCGTTTTTGGCTGGCTGGTATGCACGGGGCGTTTATTTCAGGGTTTGACTGCGTGCTAAAGCTGTCTGGTGTTTTGTAGTCTCACGTTCGGCAATCTCACCCACAATGTCGACATTCAGACCGGGCCACCCTATACACGATCGGGTCAAGAAAATCACCGTTGCTCACATCTTTGGAGCACTCTAGGCGACCGGGATTTCGGTTTCTGGCCGAAATATTTTTATTCTGGGATGTATGGATAACTACTTGCTGATAAAGGCATGGTGCTCCTACAGAAATCAGGAGGCAGTTTGAGCAATACCTTGCTGCAATCTTTGGCCAGAAGTGATGTTGACCCTTCACATTTAGTTGGTGATATCAGGGATTAGGTCATTACAGTTGGCCCTTGTATGTTGATTCTTTGCCTTTTATGGACTGTCTTATTCCGTGACGAGCACTGGTTTGCACATCCTCCAATATCCCATCAATGCAAACATGTCAAGTTCTCTGGAACACCCCGTTGGTGCAAGTCACTTCAATTTGATCAATCAAGGTGGGGAACCAAAGTTGTCGTATTCGTATTAGTCCAGATGTCACTCTTACCATTACCAACACCCATATATCAAGCCCAGTGCATCCAAGTCTGATCGAACCACCACTGGCGAGTTGTGCCGTGAATCATCCAACAGTCGGTCGATTGCACAGGTCAGCGGATGGTGTTCGATTCACAGGCAACGCCGGCTTACTGCTGCCATGAACGTCGTCGCCAACTCATGACGTTTAGGCAATCCATTTGTTATTAATGTTTTGGTTCATGTCTCTCATTGAATTTTAATCCATTTTTCTTATAAATTGACAGTTGTTAATACTTCCTGCAGCAAACAAAGCTGTCAAATCAAATGGACCATCTTCACTCTTCAACCCCATCAGGCCACCGGCAATCCACACTTCCGGCACAAACCCACAGAATCCAACCGGGCGGCGGGAAGAGCAAACCACCGAAATGGGGCCACAGGCAACAAAAGTGGCCAATGAGCAATGAGTATTCTCTCCAAAGTTGACAATTTAGGTCCCAGTTGAAGAGGGGCGCCCGATTTCGCGCAGTTCAAGCTCCCAGTTTGGCATGCAGAAAGGAGAGATGAGCCCAGTGCTGCCATTTCGGAACAAAAGTTACCGTGTCAAAGTGCGTCTTCAACGTTATACGTACTGCTTAACTCCGTCATGCGTCAGTGATGAAGGGCAAACAGCGCTTAGTAAATAATAAAACTCAGGGACCTCGTCTCATTCTCCCTGCCGCGCAAACTTGGAGCTTTCACTCTTTTTGAACCCCTCGCCCGCCAACGCAGTGATTCCCACATCTTGGTCTTGCTTTGCAAAACCGCATGGATAACTCATCTCTCTAATTTGTCCTTCTGAGTATTGCCCGCCATGGATGTTGTCCTCGATATCTGCGAAACATACGTCGGTGATCATTTATACGCCTGGTTACTTCCCGCGGAACGGAAACCTTACGATGCCGACTTATTCAACAACGCGACAACGTTCCCCTTCGGACTAGAATGCAACTATGAGCCTCCAACCAAATACTTCACAATCCGGCCATCGCCGGCGATTTGCCAAAGCTCCTTGCCCAGAGACAACATACTCAGACAATCCATTAACCTTTTCCTAATATTCTGGTGAGTCCCCCAAGTCAACCACTACACTCACAACACCCAACTCTAACACCCGACAGGATCTTCGGCATGGTCGTCTACTTCTTCTTCTCCACGCTCTCCTACGTATTCATCTTCGACAAAGAACAGCAAAAACACCCAAAATACCTCAAAAACCAAGTCCGCCTCGAAATAAAAGAGACCCTCGCCGCCCTCCCCGGCATGTCCCTCCTCACCCTCCCCCTCGTCCTCGGCGAAATCCGCGGCTACACCAAAATGTACGACACCATCGCCGACGGCCCTGGGCTGTGGTACGAAGTCCTGCAGTTCCCGCTGTTTCTGCTCTTCACCGACTTCTGCATCTACTGGGTGCATCGCGGCTTACACCACCCGCTCGTATACAAGACCCTCCACAAGAAGCATCACAAGTGGGTGGTGCCGACGCCCTTTGCGGCGTATGCGTTTCACCCTGCGGACGGGTGGGCGCAGAGTCTGCCGTACCACGTGTTCACGTTTATTTTTCCCATGAACAAGTTTTCGTTTTTGCTGCTGTTTGTTTTTGTGATTTTTTGGACTATTCTGATCCATGATGGGGAGTATCTCGCGAATAATCCTGTTATTAATGGGGCGGCGTGCCATACGGTTCATCATTTGTACTTTAATTATAACTATGGACAGTATACGACGCTGTGGGATCGGATTGGTGGGAGTCATCGCGCGCCGGAGAAGGAGCTGTTTGAGAAGGAGAAGAAGAATGGGAGGGTTGAGTGGGAGAGGCAGAGTAAGGGGGTGGAGAGCATGATTCTTGAGGTGGAAGGGGAGGATGACCGGGTGTATACGCCGGAGGATGTGAAGAAGAATAAATAGGTCAGTGGAAGATTGAGGAGGATGCAATCTGTAAGTGGGATTGTATGATGACGGTAATGGGTTGGGTCGGAAGGACTGCGTGGTACCTTGTTGATGGGATGATGATTAAGACGAAGAGTCATGGTGAAAGTGCGAGTGTGATTGGAGACAGTTGACACCAAGTGCAATATTTATTAATGAATAATATATATCGACTAAAAGTACATCAAGCGGTTGTTATAATTTTCACTTACAAGTGATTTTCACATAGTAATACATTATGTTCAATGACGGTGACAGGTCATGGCTAGAGATTTGATGTTGCAACACTACCCCAGACCCAGAATTCCACATTTTGCCGTTGTCAAATGGACATGAAGGGTCTGGTCCATCCAGATGTCATTTGACAGCTGGATGTTGGCAGTCAACAATGGCACAGAGGTGGACCTGGGTCATGGAAGACATGCAGCTTGCAATGCCAGTCGGAGCTGAGTTTGAGGCTAGCTGCGACCAAAAAGAGCCAGTAAAATAGTTGAGTTCATACAATCGAGCCTGATCCAAGTTTTACGGCGGAAACATTAAGAGTTGCACGGCGTTGCTGTGGTGCTGCATTGTCACCTGGGGTCAACATTGAATTGCTGGGATCAACACTGAGATGTCAAGTCTCTGCAGCAGATCCAATTCCCCGGCCCCACGTCCCTGTTGACGATGAATTTTGTCGGCTGTACGGAGTACCATCGGAAAGAACAGCGCAAAGACATCAAGAGGGCACCAATGAATACCGATAGTTCAAGTTTTCTTCACCGTTTATCTGCAGATTATGGAGTCGTCCATGGTTCGGCGCATGCTCAAGAAAAGGGACTCGGGCTAGCGTGGACTGTGACGTCGTTATCCCCACTCCGGTGCTGTTGGTGCCAAGCCAAGCACCAGCTTGCGCCTCTCGCGTCAGATCATCAGACGAAGCAGTCCAGTGCAATCGTGGCCCTGAATGCTAAGGATATGACTGAGTAGCGGGCACAGCGATTTGATGCTGCCACACGTGAAATCCAGGGCCCTGTAATGTGCAGATTGGTGGTGGGCGGCTGAGGAGCAGTTTGCAGGCGAGCCAGTGAGATGGTAAATCTGCTTGTCAATCATGGCCATGGCTGTGATGGAGGCGAAGATCCTCGTTTAAGTCTCACCAGACGTTTTTGTGACCGATGAGACAAATCTGAGCTGAGCTGAGCCGAGCCACTCAGATGATGAGGAATTTGATGAACATCGTCTGGCTGTGCTGGTATTTGGCGGCTTTGGTGAGGAGGCAGGACGCTGTGGCCATTTGGTGTCAACATTGAAGTCGAAACGGGTCAAGTTGTCAACTGGTCGGTAGGGAGCGGTTTTTAGCGATGGTTGAATGAATGCATTGGTCAAATGCCCCTCGAAATGATACGCAGCTCAACTGGGAATGCTACATGTCAAGTCAAGTAGAATGACAGATGGAAAATGTCTGGTTCAAATGTTCCGCAAGAACCGCCTGCCACGCAACCTCAGCTCTTGGCTAAACCGTCCAGATGTCTTGTATTCAGGAGAAGCTGATGCTGCACCGCAGATGCAGCCTTAAATGAGCCCCCAGTTTAACCAGACGTATTGGTTGTTTCTGCTGCACTTGACTTGTCGAGAAAAAAAAAAAATTGCTGCGAGTGAGAAATAGAGCGAGATAATCTTCCCCTGAAAATGGCTGACATCAACGTGCCATGTTGGCCTTGCCAGCCTTTTTTTGCGTTGAGCCGAGCTGAACTTGCACCTGAGTCTCCCGTTGAAGTTTCTCTCCTGTCAACATCCGCATCAAACATTGAAAGTCAAGGCTGTCACTGTCCTGCCTGAGAACTGTCAACTGCATGTGGTTCATGTGCCCTGGTCTTGTGCTATTCCATCGCACTGCCTCATCCGCCATCGCTGGTCTTCGTTTTGCACCAGACATCTGGACACCTCCTGTCCTCCATCACCTTGGTTGTCGCTTCTTGTCCTCGACCACGACCAAGACCACGACCGACTAGTCCACCCCACGTCTTGTGACGACGCCATCGCATTACCCCAAAGACGTCTGGTCTGGTCCCTTGTCCTCTTGCTCCGCTTCTCGGCATCATCGTGTGTCGCATTCCTGGCTAACCCCGGATAAGACGTCTGTGGTGACGGTGGGTGATTGATCGGACGTGGTCATCTGCATCGTTTGTGCACCGCACTGCACCACCGTAGTGTCCGTCTTGTTCGTCTTGTTCGCCGGCCCCATCCGCCATCCGCAACCTGTTTCTGCTGTCGACTTGACTTGTCCAGTCTGGTCAACGATTGTCTTGGTCTCACCATCCAGTCAGTCAGTCCCCATCGGATCTGCCCTTGTCTGCCTGTTCTACCCGCCAACATCCTCTACTGGCGCCAAGTAGGCATAGCTGAGTCGACCACACACAAACATACAGCCGGGTTGCCCGTTTGATAGAGTCACAGTCCGCGAGACACCAGACCCTCAAGTGTTCTCTGCCTGACTGACCCGCACCCTCGCAGACTAACCACCCGACGCTGCAGATTGCTGGTGTCGATGATTGGGAACCTTGTCTTGTCTTCCGTCACCAGACCCCGTTCATTGTTCGACTCCGCTGGACGCCGTCACTTTCTCATCTCCACCTCCCCTTCCCTTCGTCTATTCTTAATCAATTGACACGCAGGTGGGCGCTGCTGCTTAACAGCCCCAATATCGCCCAAAATTCCTTCGTCAAACTCATCCCGTCTCCCTTCCAACATTCCCTTGCGGACCCTCCCTGCCCGATCAGATATCGACCAAGACTCCCAGGCCGCCTCGTTGCTTGGGTTCGCGAACCACGCCTCTGACCAGCGCCGGCTGTCCTCCGGCTCTGAATCCTCCTGGACTGACACGGGCGATATTGGCGAACAGCTTGGCGACGAACACGATCCCGTACGGCTTCAGCTGCCCGAAGAGCTTGAACAAGAGCTCCTCGCTGGTGTGCAGAAGCGTCAACCCAAACACCTCAAAAAGGTCCGCATACACGATCCGTCTCCGAGCCGTTACCATCGATCCCAGTCGTTACCTCGAATCATCGATAAAGAGGCCATCGAAATCCCACAGGTTAAACCACGACGACCCTCACTTGCTGAACGTTGCATTGGAGCCATCATGTCTGGGAGATCGGGGTCCATCCATGGCCTGACGGGCAAGGCCTTGCTGTATGAGATACCAAACGCGTTTATCATGTCCATACTTCAGCGTCCATGCTAACTCGTGCTATACAGCTATTTCACTAGCATCTTTGTTTCGCTTGGCGTGTTTCTGTTTGGCTATGATCAAGGCGTCATGTCGGGTATTATTACGTATGGACCGCCCTCTCATCACGAAGCTTGGAGCTTATGGAGGTGTCCTTTGCTAACACAAGGCATATTGTAGTGGCCCACACTTTATCGATTACTTCGATCACCCTTCCAAAGCACATGTTGGCACCATGGTCGCAATCTTGGAGATTGGCGCCTTTATTTCGTCGCTAGTCGTCGGTCGAGTAGGAGACATTATTGGCCGCAGACGCACCATCTTGTACGGCTCTTGTATCTTCTTCGTTGGCGGTGCATTGCAGACGCTGGCAACCTCGATGACCATGATGATGGTCGGCCGTATCATTGCCGGTGTGGGTGTTGGTATGCTATCCACCATTGTGCCAGTGTATCAGTCGGAGATTTCTCCTCCCCATAACCGTGGAAAGCTGGCATGTATCGAGTTTTCTGGCAACATTATCGGGTACACAACGTCCGTCTGGGTAGACTACGGCTGCGGTTTCATCGAAAGCAACATGTCGTGGAGAGCGCCGCTCTTCATGCAGTGCGTCATGGGTGCTCTCCTCGGGTTGGGCAGTCTAATCATTGTTGAATCTCCAAGGTAGGGTCGCAAGTCAAAGCTGAGTAAACAGAATACTAATTGGTCTAGGTGGCTCCTTGACAACGATCACGACGAGGAAGGCATGGTGGTCATTGCCAATCTTTATGGGGGTGGTGACATTCACAATCAAAAAGCCAGAGAGGAATACCGCGAAATCAAGATGAACGTGCTGCTTCAGCGACAGGAAGGCGAACGAACTTACGCCGACATGTTCAAAAGATACAGCACTCGGGTTTTTATTGCCATGTCCGCACAAGCTCTGGCTCAGCTGAATGGCATCAACGTCATCTCGTACTATGCTCCATACGTCTTTGAATCGGCTGGTTGGGTTGGCCACGATGCTGTCCTGATGACAGGTTTGAACGGCATTACGTACTTCTTGTCCACCATTCCGCCCTGGTACTTGGTCGATCGATGGGGAAGACGCCCGATCCTCTTGTCCGGCGCGGTAGCCATGACCATTTCGCTCTCACTCATTTCGTACTTTATCTACCTTGACGTCAAGTGGACGCCGAGAATGGTGGTGCTATTCGTTATGATTTACAATGCGGCGTTTGGCTACTCCTGGGGTCCAATTCCATGGCTATATCCCCCAGAGATTCTTCCCCTCAGCATTCGATCCAAGGGCGCTAGTCTGTCCACGGCTACCAACTGGGCTTTCAACTGGCTTGTTGGAGAAATGACGCCAATTCTGCAGGAATGGATCAAATGGAGACTATATCTGGTGCATGCGTTTTTCTGCACCGTGTCATTTGTTATCGGTGAGTTAAATCGGACTCTGAGCCGCCACAACGTTGCTAACTCGGTGTTCAGTCTATTTTGTCTACCCCGAGACCTGCGGTGTACGACTCGAGGAAATGGATTCGCTTTTCGGTGATGCTAGCACTGTAATGGGCACACCATCCATCCATGCTGATACCGAATCCCTCATTCGAGCCGGCTCACCGGGACCTTCTCGAGACATTCCCGGCATGTCGCTTGATGCCGCCGCAGAAATGGACGACGACCGCAAATCACAAATTCAAACTAGCGGTGGCGAAGACCGAAGCATCGGCGGGTGGCTTTCCAGAGTCGTAGCCCGCGGCCGATCACCGAGCGCGAACAGCAGCCAAGGTCGATATGCCCCCTTGGGCCAGCAGGATGAGAATCGCCGCAACGACGGCTGAACTTAGAAAGCATGCATTTCACGCGGATAGAATTTTTGCATATAGACCGGACGTATTGGATTGATGAACATTCGCCGTGCCCTTTTTGGAAACCGAAAATCCGCGAAAGAGCCCGGCCTAGAGTTGGACACTAGTCAGAGAGCGTAATGTGTACGATCCGGGACCGCCGATAGAGGCGTGTATATGTTGGGATATAGGCAAGAGCAGGCGTTAACGTAGCGCGTCGCAATAGACGAGCGCTGCCTTTGTTTCTCGTTCAGCTAGAGAGCCGCAATCACAATACGGCGCCGATAAACTCATGTTTACAACAGAAGCATCCTAAGCAAAAGTACCAAGTAACTTGGGACAAACAGAATACACTTGGATTGCTGTCACTATTGACCTCTAGTGCTTATGAATTTGAATGTCTTCTAATATATAATGATGTATCTCGCTTGAGAGTGTCCACATTTAGGTTTGAGATTGTCCAACTTGGTGAACTGCAGAATGCATGTCATTAGCACTTTAATCGTCATAACTATAAAAGTACGTATTCAAAATTGAAAATTTAAGGCTCAAACGGAAAAACAGTTCATTGTCATTACATTGATTCATCTCATGTTATCTCACGTTCATCACTGTAAAAAGAAAGACAGTGCAGTTTCGCACTGTCCATCCACCAATCCCACCTCACCACCACCCATCAAACTCAATCAACACTGTACCCAAACCTCACATCCAAATCCATCACACATCACAGCACAGCACCATGAAACCATGACGACCGACATCATCCACGCCTACCGCCACCTGTACCGCTCTCTCCTGCACGCCGTCCAATTCTCCTCCCCGGCACGCTACATTGCGCGGGACCGACTCCGCGCTGCGTTCAGAGAGCCCGGCACCTTGGACGCCGAAGCGGCGAAGCGCACGGTTTGGTTTCTGGAGGCGGCTGCGCGGGAGAGGGGGCTGGAGCATAGGATCTTGAAGAATTTGTTGAGGGTGAGGGGGAGTAGCGGTGGGGTGACGAGTTGGAGGCAGAGTTTGCAGGATAGTAAGGAGAGGTGAGTTTTCTTTCGTGGTTTGTGTTGGTGAAGATGTGAGTGACTGATGAGTGTGTGTAGGAAACCGGTGGGTGAGGAGAGGGATTTTGCGTTGCAGCATTATGATATGACTGTTGCGATGTTGAATAGGAGTATGGGGATTTGCTTGCGCTGATGGGTGGTGGATGGGAATATAATGTTTACATTTGCTGTGGGACTAGACTACATTTTCTTTTGGGAATATAATACGTTTACTATGCGACTAGACTACATGTTATGGGAATAGAACTTGACACCCTGTGAATCTTGCAGAATGCTAGCTCGTAGCAGGTCCCTCAATGACAACATCCAGTTCCTCGAGAATCAACTCCGGTAGACTGACGCCGTCACGCCCATAGATCCAGTTCCCTGAGCCGGTTCCCTCCTTGTCGCCTTGTCCTTCGCCAATGATGCACCAGTCGTAGCGTTTGGGGCCGGAAATGGGGCTCGACAGCCAGATTTGCTTGTTGGGCGGCTGCTTGTTGATGACGTAGGTGCCCTTGTCGGCGACATTGATGGTCATGACACCAGACTGCAACATGTTAGTAAGGCGGAAATAGGATGGGTGGGTGGTGCGGACCGAGTATTCAATGTCAATGTCCTCGCGCGCATCTTGGAGCTGCTCGAATTTGGAGAGCACCACCTCCAAGAAGCTGTCTGCTAGTTCGTGGTATTCGCCGTCAGACAGCTCGACTACGCCGAAGCTGGGACGGGTTTCTTGAACGTCTTGTTTGCCGGGGTTGTCTGTCTCGGGCATGATGCCTTTCGAGACTTGAGGCGATGTTGAAAAGGATTGGTATGGAAGTCGGTTTGATAGAGGTCGCGTGGAAGCCCGTGGGAGCAGTCGGAGATTTGAGCGGACAACATTAGGTCGACTAGCTTGGGCTATGAGTCTGGAGATCTGGGCTGCTCCTTGTCGGGACATTTTGGATTCTGAAGCTCAATGGAGCGGGTGGTGATGTTTCGGGTTTGCGGGTGACCTCGGGTCAAGAGATTGAGGATGGGAAGGAAATAAAGGGCCGATGGGAAGTTGGTTTCGTAGGTATTGGTGAGAGAGGTTGGCGGAATTTCCAATGCCTAGGACGTGACTCGTGGGAGGAGTTGAGATGGGGAAACGGCAATTCGGGAGGAGAAAGCGGAGGATGCCAATTCGACATGTAACGCAAGGTCAACGTATGATCTGATGCTGCCGATGAGCTGAGCTCCCCGCGCTGTACGTCAAGCTGCAGCTGTGGTTGGAGCTTCTGTTGCGCTAGCCAGCTCGTCTCAGCGACAAGGACGGTGCCTTAGTCAGCACCCTGGCTGCTTTGGATGTCAATTGCCCCACCAACTTGAGCATCGTGCGCAGCCAACCTTTGTCGGGTCGCTGCGTTGTCCTTCGTTGCAGACAATGACGATTTTCGCGACGCGACCATGATTAATGCTTTTTTGGTCTTTAATGGCCAGGGTCAGCCTAGACTGACGAAATTCTACACGCAGCTGGTGAGGCTAATCCCCTGTGCCAGCTTGAGAGGCACACTTCTAACCCATGCTGTAGGAGACGAGCATTCAGCAGCGATTGATATCGGAAATCTTTACCCTGGTTTCGAACCGACCCTCCGGCTCTTGCAACTTCCTACCATTACCGCCTCTCCTCGCTGCCTCTGGAACGTCACATTCCTCGTCCGAAGAGCAGAACGACGTGCCGTCTCTCGTGACGTACCGCAACTACGCGACCCTTTACTTCATCATAATATCCACATCAACCGAGTCGCCTCTCGCATTGATCGATTTGATCCAAGTCTACGTCGAAGCTCTGGACAAGCTATTCGAAAACGTGTGCGAACTCGACCTCATCTTCAACTTTGAAACTTTACATGCTACGCTATCAGAAATGATAATAGGTGGTGTGGTCATAGAAACGAATTTGGACCGCATCGTCTCCGGGGTTAGAGCACAAGGCACCGTGGCTAAGCGGCCAGTGAACGAGGGGAGAAGCGCAGGAATCGGTTCAGGCTTGGGAATGGGTGGTAATTTCGCCTGGGCAGGCCGATGACCGGCTATGAATAAGCTGTCTCAATTACGATGCATGGAAGCTATTATACAGGCTGTAATGTACATGATTCCTTTTTTGTTACACCAGAATGGGGTATTATGAAGCCAAACGCCGTAGATGATTAGACATGATTTATTGGAGGTGGATTATTTTGTTTTAGATTCGGGTTGCGACGCCGGGGTTGACTCTGGTGCGTCTGGTCGTCGTTCGTAGCGTTTCTCAGGGTCGATGACTCCGAATAGGTTTCGCGCATGACGGCGCATCTGGGGTGTGTCAGCTGGATAACTTTAGTAGCCGGGGAACTGAATTGACGAACCTCTTCGGATGGTTTGTATTGCTTCCCCCACCATTCAAATTCGGAATAAAAGAATAGCCATACGAGAGCAGCTGAAGCATGTGAGAACAATGCTAGTCATCATGTTCCTGGTGTACACTTACCTGCAATTGTGGCGAGCTGCGCAAACTTGACGCCCTTTTCCCATCGCGGCGATCTGCTTGCTAGATCTATTCTGCGCTTGTATTTCTTTTCAAACCGCAGCTGCTGTCCATGATTCAGGTCCTTGAAATTCGGTGGCCACACTTTGCGCGCCTGGTAGGGATTGTTGAAGACGGTAAATGGAACTTGTTTCGGAAGGGACTCTTTGCTCGACTGCGCCAGTCGTCTGACGGTTGCTGCAAACATAATGCTTCGTCTTGTGAATCGTCGCCTCGAGTAAGATGACTCCTTTCGACGCGCCGATGTTCGCTTGTGGTTTGTTGGTTGGTTGTGTCACCAGCTGATTGTCTTGCAGCACTAGCCATGAAGTTGAAGCTAAACCCGGAAAAACGGCGGTCAGGGCACCGCCTCACCTTCCTGTCCTGTCTGGTCCTGTCTGTCAGCCACAGCCAACAGCCTGCCGCCGCCGTTGCCCCGCGATTTTCACCCCTCCCTCACCAGACAGGTCCCTCCATTCGTTTTGGTGACTCAAAAAAATTGCCCTTGTGATAATACATGCGATTCCAGACGATTGCCCGCGCAAACCAACAAGAGTGAGCACGGCGCAATCTGATCCCGCAAGTGAGTCAAGGTAAGAAGCAGCATCATGAAGCATAAATACGACTCGGCTTTCGACTGCTGAGGAAACGAAAATTGTCCTGATACTGATACTCTCAACACCCCGCAGAACTCGCAAGATGACTGCAAATTCCGTGCCCAAGGCCATGGAGGCCTTGTCTATTTCCAAAACCAAGGAATTGAAAGGGGTATGCAAGCCTGAGATATCTATTACTTTGTTGAAAACTTATTTTGACGATCCTGCCCGCCAGACCGAAAAGCGAGACTCCTTGATTGCCGTCGAGAAAAAGTACCAGCAAAAATGGCAAGACGACAAAGTCTTCGAAGTCGACGCTCCCACGACCGCTGAAGTGCCGCTGCACTCGATCCCCGCCGCCGAACTGCGAGAGAAGGTTCCCAAGTTCTTCGGATGCATGGCCTATCCGTACATGAACGGCACTCTGCATGCTGGCCATACTTTTTCGGCCAGTAAAGTCGAGTTTGCTGCTGGCGTGGCAAGAATGCAGGGAAAGCGAGCCCTGTTCCCCATGGGATTTCACTGCACTGGTATGCCTATCAAGGCCTGCGCCGACAAGCTGATCAACGAAATTGGCAAATTTGGCAAGGACTTTTCTGGATACAACGAGGATGCGGAGGCTGCTGAGGAGAAGCCTGCTGCCCCGGCTGCTAAGCAGACCAAGGAGGATATCACCAAGTTTACTACCAATAAGAGCAAGGCAAATGCCAAGACGGCCAAGATGAAGTACCAGTTCCAAATCATGCAGGCAATTGGTATCCCCACCGAGGAGATCCATCAGTTTGCCGACCCTCAGCATTGGCTGAAGTTCTTCCCTCCCCTGGCTATTCGAGACTTGACTAGCTTTGGCTGCAGAATCGACTGGCGAAGATCGTTTATTACCACGGATGCTAACCCCTACTATGATGCCTTCGTCCGATGGCAAATGAACCGCTTGAAAGAGTTGAACAAGATCAAGTTCGGGAAGAGATATACCATCTACTCTATCAAGGACGGACAACCTTGCATGGACCACGACCGCGCCGAAGGAGAGGCGGTTAACCCCCAGGAGTATACTGCTTTGAAGTTGAAGGTCTTGGAATGGGCTCCTAAAGCTGCCGAGGCTGTTAAGGGCAAGGTGCCTGATAACGCTGAAATCTTTTTGGTTCCTGCCACCTTGAGACCGGAAACCATGTACGGTCAGACCTGCTGTTTCGTTGGACCCAAGATCACCTATGGTATTTTCAAGGCCGGCGAGAACTCATACTACGTTGTCACCGACAGAGCTGCTCGCAACATGGCCTATCAGGGTATCTTGGCACAGGAAGGTGTTATTGAGAAGGCTGGCGAGATTCAGGGCACTGACATCGTCGGAACCCTGGTGAACGCACCATTGTCATGCCACAAGGAGGGTGTTCGGGTCTTGCCCATGGAGACAGTTTTGCCAACTAAGGGAACTGGTGTCGTTACCTCTGTGCCTTCAGACAGTCCCGATGACTTTGCCACCGTGACCGACCTGGCCAAGAAGGCTGATTACTACGGTATCAAGAAGGAATGGGCCGAGTTGGAGATTTTCCCAATTATCGAGACCCCTTCATATGGAGACTTGTGTGCCCCTTTCTTGGTCAAGAAGTTGAAGATTGCTTCTCCCAAGGATACCAAGCAGCTGGAAGAGGCCAAGGAGCTGGCTTACAAGGAGGGCTTTTACCAGGGTATCTTGAAGGTCGGTGACTTCAAGGGTGAAAAGGTCGAGACGGCTAAGCCCAAGGTTCGCCAACAGCTAATTGATGCCAGGGAGGCCTTTGCCTACTCTGAGCCTGAGCGAAAGGTCGTTTCCCGATCCGGCGACGACTGTATTGTTGCTTTGATGGACCAATGGTACTTGGACTATGGTGAGGAGAAATGGAGGGAGACTGCCTTGAAGTGGGTTGAGAACGCCGATGGCAAGGGCTTGAACACCTGGACCCAGGAAACCAAGAACAGTTTCGAGGGTGTCTTGAACTGGTTGAATCAGTGGGCTTGTGCCCGTACCTACGGATTGGGCTCCAAGCTGCCCTGGGACCCTCAATTCTTGGTTGAGAGTTTGAGCGATTCTACGATTTACATGGCTTACTACACAGTCTGCCACTGGCTGCACAAGGACTTGTATGGACGTGAGAAGGGCGTCGGTAATGTTTCCCCCGACCAGCTGACTGACGAGGTCTGGGACTACCTGTTCTGCCGGCGCGACTTGAGCGATGAAATCTTGACCTCATCCAAGATTCCCAAGGCAACCCTGGAGAGCATGCGTCGTGAGTTTGAGTACTTCTACCCCTTGGATGTGCGAAGCTCTGGAAAGGACTTGATTCCCAACCACTTGACGTTCTTCTTGTACATCCACTTGGCTATCTTCCCGCCCGAGTACTGGCCTCGAGGTATCCGAGCCAATGGCCACTTGATGTTGAACGGAGAAAAGATGGCCAAGAGTACCGGTAACTTCATGACCCTGCGCGACTTGGTCGAGAAGTACGGAGCCGACGCTTCTCGTATCGCCATAGCCGACGCCGGTGACGGTGTTAGTGACGCCAATTTCGAAGAAGACGTTGCCGACAACAACATCCTGCGTCTGTTCAACTTGCGTGAGTGGTGTGAGGAAATGGTCCGCGAGCAGGCCGACTTGCGCACTGGAGAAACCAATAACTTCCAGGATGCACTGTTCCAAAACGAAATGAACGGCGTTGCCCAAGAAGCCATCGACCAGTACGCCCAAACCAACTACAAGTTGGCCCTGAAGGCCGCTCTCTACGAGTTGACCAGCGCCCGTGACTTCTACCGCGAGGCCTGCGCTGCTGGCGGCATCAAGATGCACAAGGACCTGGTCTTCAAGTACATCGAGGTTCAAGCCCTGCTGATGGCCGTCATTGCACCCCACTGGTCCGAACACATCTGGCTGGAGGTCTTGAAGAAACCCACGACCATCCAAAACGCTACCTTCCCCAGCGTTCCTCCCGTCGATCCCGCCCTGTCCGCTAAGCGAGACTACGTCCGTAACACAGCTTCCAACATCAACTCGGCAGAAGGCCAGCAGCTGAAGAAGAAGGCCAAGGGCAAGGAGACGTCCTTTGACCCCAAGCAGCCCAAGAAGCTGACAATTTACATGTCGGACAAGTTCCCCGCCTGGCAAGCCAAATACATTGCCTTGCTGAAGGAAATGTGGGATCCAGCCACCAACTCCGTCAACGACAAGGAACTGAACGGCAAAATCGCCAAGATGGGCGAAATGAAGAAGGCCATGCCCTTTGCTCAGACCCTGAAGAAGCGTCTGCAGGCAGGGGAGTCGCCTAGCGTGGTCTTGGAGCAGAAGCTGGCCTTTGACGAGAAGGAGACGATGGCACAGATGCTGCCGGGCCTGAAGAAGACTGCTGGTCTGGTGGCATGTGATGTGTTGGTCGTGGAGGAAGGGGGCAAGAAGGGTGTGAACTTGGTTGATGGCAAGGAGGTTGATATTACGGTGTTGATTGCTGAGAATGCTGTGCCGGGGGTGCCTACCTTCTTTTTTGAGAATGTAAATGCCTGAGTGGGTTTGTTATGAGTGATTGGGATACAGTGACGGGAGTATTTGGTCGTAAAAGATGATAAATCAGGTAGATATGATGGTTTTATTACAAGTAGGTTTTGTTATACTTCCTCCGTAGCATCGTGGCATGATGTTTGTGTAACCGCAGCGAGTGTGGTTGAATAATGGTGACCAAATGACGACTGTTCAGATATGGACACAGCCTGAGGATTTGACAAATAACACCGACGGATGGTTTTCCTTACGAGATGATGCCTGATTCAGAAACACCCACTTTAACCAACAGCCGAAGTACGGAGTATGGGATCCTGTCACAGAACAAAAAGGTTGGTCGTCAACGTATCCCGAAATGGCATTGCCGAAACATTGCAATGCGGGGTGACTAATACCTAGATGGTTGGGATGTTGCTTCCCTTTGCTGGTATAGCAACTAAGCAAAAGCTGACGTGTGACTGTTTTCCCCAGGGCTATTAATATCGAGCTAGCTGCAACAAAATAGGTACGCAAAATCACAATTGTCGAAAATGACTGAAGTTCACTCATTTGCCGAACCTGGCACGCGAGTTGGGTCACGATGACGAAGGCAAAGAGGATCAAATGCTTACGTAGCCTCGTATCCACCATTGACAAGACCAAGTGAGGCTAGCGGACACCAATATGTGAGACTTGACATGGGAAAAATGCATCCTTCTGGATGGTGTACTGCTAGCTTCCACAAGAAGATCACTCTACACGATGGTTGCGTGTCCCTCCCACCTGCACGGGTAATTATAGATAGTACCTGCACTTTGATAAGCCACACTTGGAAAGCCACGATGATACGAGGCGTTGGTCGGAGCTCACAACACCAAGCAAAGGTGCCGTTGAAACCCCTGACATCGTGCCAAAATCCATACTGACAAAACTGGGCTGTGTTCTGTGTGTGGCATAGAGCGAGTGCATGAAGGATGAGGCTGATCAATTGCTGGGCTGCGGTTCTATTTGGTCACAGATCTGCATCTTGTTGGCATTCTGCGTTTCTGGTCGGTATCAATGCTCTCACAACAATCCTGTGTTGATACCGTGGATGTAGCTTTGTGAAGCATTAGACTTGATGTTTACCCAGGACTGCTTGCTGTCTCGTTCTCAACTGTGTATCGAATTGATTCATGATGACTATCAAACCGTCGGCAACTGACGGTTGAAGTGAGCATTGCAGCCCGACAGACGTCATGACGTGCCCACTGGTAATGGGGACATGCTGGTTCTCGACTTGGAGATAACCAGGGTCAATGCTTGCGCTACAGTATTTTCCAACAGCCGCAGTTACAGCAATCTGTCAGGTGTGCGCCAAGGAATATCCATGTACTCGTACATCTTGGGACGGTAAAGAAAATGGCTGGCGAGCTGGAAGTTGTTTCGCTGCGCCTGGCGAACCTCTACAACATTGGCGCCACCAGCAAGCTGGAGTGCGGAAAGCCAAGATTTTTCTTTCTTCTCTGCTTCCAAGGCGCACTTTCTTATCGGCCAGAAACGCCACAAGCCAGACTTCACCATCAAGGTGGGGGGTGCCATAGGTGCAGGTTGTGTTGCATTCTCGTTTTACGAGCAGGGTTTCGTTGTGATGCAATATTGTTACGAGTTGCCAGCATGCAATGCCTTTGGGTCCTCTGAGCCTGATCAATTTCTTACCTGACATTGTGTCCAGGAACACTGTTGTCGGCCCACCCTGGGTTATTGCTTGAAAGCAACGTGGGCACTCCTTCGTGTTGGGCGACGTCGTGTCTTTCTCCTGACATGATGTGCCGTCCATTGCCATCGGACGTGTAGTAAACTGGTTGTGCTTTGATGGTACTTGTTCAGGGACGGAGTCCATAACAAGCACTCCATAAAACTCACAGGGATAGGAGTAAAAGAACGGAAGTTATGGCCAGATATTAGTCGGTGCGCGTGCAACAGGTCCTAGTGCCGCTCGAGATGCATTTCGATTGCTTCGGTAGTCTCTGCGACCGCAAATTGAGTAACATTGAAGTGGATATTGTCATCAGAAACACTGGCGTTGATTTCGAGACAAACAGGGACAAAACATCCTCAGACTCCTCACCTTGCACCATCACCTGCCTGCAGGGCCAAGGACGCGGCCAGAGACATGCCTGTAATTCCGTAGCTCCCGTTGGTCAGGGCCATGGCCAAGCTTTCCGGGGGTCTAGAACAGAAAAGCTTCGTTTTTCATTAGAGTGAGCTTTTTTGCGCCACCATGACCAGTTATGGCCAAGGTCCGGTGTGATGAAATTTGCCAGTGGCCACAGACGAGATAACGATCAATTTCCCCATAAACAACCCAAATCCACTGCCCTTTCGTCTACCGAGACTGAGAACCAAGTGAAGCCACCTCGCTGGAACAGCAGGTCATTTATAATTAGAGATGCGACGCTGGGATTGAACCTCTTTGCGACCGTTGGTCAGACGAGTCCAGGCGACCTTTGTTTCGCAAGGGAGGTCTCCGCCATCAATTCGAGTGAAAAATTGGGGGCAGCAGGTATTATTATTCTGTTATCGTCAGTCATCCGGTATTGTTGTCCACATTGGAGTGAGTGAACACTGTGGGTAGTACTCCGTACGGAGAATCTGTTGGGCGATCCTTGCCGTGTTGGGTCGAGATGACGCAAACATTCAATGCCGCTCGGGTGAGAGCGTTGGTGCTAAAAAGCCCGCAAACAGCAAGGAGCTCAGGACGTTAGTGATCGGCGATGGGTGAGCGAGAGCGTTGGATCCAAATAGAATCACAACATGTTGTCGAATGATGCAGAGTGACGAAGACTCTTTCTGCTCAAACAACAGAATGGTTCATGAAAAACAACCATGCATCACCACGAAAGTCGAGACAAGGCAGGAACTGCCATGGCCCCCTGTCCGTTTCAATCGCGATGGCTCCTTCTGCAGAGTCCCAAAGCAATGTCGGTCCGGTCCAATATTCCAGCAGGGGCAACAGCGACCGGGCAGGCGGCCGCTAAAGTCACCAATAGGAATCAAGAATCTGGGAGTGTGCGAGCCAGCAATTATTATTGAAGGTGCATGTAGACGACAGGCCTTGAACTCCTCACAAGCACGACGTACTGTATCCATCATTACGGAACTCGATACCGTTGCACAAAATCCCAGAGGACTGAACTGGCTCTGTTCAGAACCCACCAGTGCTGTGAGCCTGCTGTGTGCAGTCCTGTGAGGGCTATCATTCCTCTCAAGTTCTTGTTGTTCACCCAACTTCAATCTAGCAGAAACTTCAATGCAAGTCTCCTGAGCTCCTTGTCGTTTTGTTTTGTTTCGCGTGGTGCCGTTGCAGTGGTTCCATGCACGCTTCCGGCAAGGCAGGAGCCATGTCAACCAAGGGATGGCAGCAGCAGACGCAGGCGCAGAGGCAGGAAGGCGCGACGAACTCAGAAACCAACTTTAGAACGCTGTTGGTGTCTGAAAAGTCTTGGGGGCCATGACACATTCAGACGATGTAGCTTGCTTGGGACTGCGCCACCAGTTTGCCGCATCAGCACTACGAGGCGGGTACGAGGTTTCTACTTGAGCCGCATGTACTGGCCGCAGCCACCGGACGCACTGGTTGCAGTGGACCGGAGTGGCAGAACAGCGGACTGCCCTGGAGCATCAATCTCTTGCACTGAGGTGTCTGGCTGGTTCATCTCCAGCGCACAAAGCTGCACTCCGTAGTGTCTCTGGTGAACACTGAGCGTACATGTACCCACAGATCCACCACACCTTTTTCTGTCCACATCTCCACCTGGCGACTCATGCTTTGCTGAGCATTGCCTTGGTTTTGCTGGTCAGTGTGCCACCTATCTGACAGACTTTTGCTCCAGTGAACACAAAACTGGTTACAAGCGGCCACACCCAGATGAGGCGCGGTGCCCGTTACAGGCAAAGTGGATCTTAGCGTGCTGCCAGCGTGCCTCCTTTTTTGTGTGACAGCACTAGAGCGCCGTCTTCGGGAGTTTACCGGCGAGCTTCAGCGACGGCTTGCCACTCAATGGGAAGAGACGCTTTTGATTTTGGTGCCACTTTTTTTTCTTTATTTTTTAATTTTTTTGCCCACTCTTGGTAGCTTCCCTGTCCGCGCACGCTTTCCCATGTCCCCTTGCCTCGAGCTTTTTTGGTGCAACCTGGTCTCCCATGCTGCAAGTGTGCCAGGGTGTCTTGGTGCTGTTGCAAGGCAGTTCATCACGTATGGAGCACTTCCCATCTAATCACGGCGTCGACAAGAGATAGCTCATCAGACACCACTTTGCTCCGTAGAGTACATTACCAACATCCACCCATCTACCCATCTCTCTCGCTTCCTTCCTTCCCTGTTCATGAGCTCCGTTACATGGGGATGGATTGTGGTCTTGCCCACTTCGCAAATGCCAAGCTTCGTGGAGAAAGTCATCTTCAACCTTGCCTGGTTGATTCTATAACTTGACTTTGCTCCCGCATTGCCACACAGCTCACGCTAGCAATTATACATTCACCATACTCCGTACATTGGGACTCTTATCTATTTGCATCCACCACAAATCAGCTCTATAACGATTACTTTTTCTTGAGGTGACACAGAGAGCACTACACCTTGCCCATTGGCATCGTCGAGTGCAAGTTGCGTGTCGTTTCTCTGCCTCTTACAATCACCATCCTCGAGCGTCGACTACCGTCATCCAACATCAGCTTCCGAGGCGGCTCTCTTTGTACCCGCAAAGAAATTTGTCCCCAAAGTCTCCATCATAACCCACGATGCGAGTCGCCCAGCTTCTAGGCGCGCTTGGCGCTGCTTCTCTGGCTATTGCGGCCTCATCAGACGCCTCGACGTTACCTGGACTTCCATCAGCAAAATTGACGAGTCCGTCAACTGCCACCCCGAGCAGCAGCGACAGCAATCTTTCTACGGGACTCAATCCTACGTGGTCAGCGAATTCAACCAGTACGTGTCTCGCCTTTGCATTTTCTATGCCAATGGTTTCTTGGTTAATTATTTCTTCTTTTTTCCTATTCAATTTTCTGATCCCGTCGCAAAGTCGCTGACACTTGAACAGCTCCATTCACAGCTACCTCACAAACTACTTCCCCCAACGCCACCACGTCACACTCTGCACAACTCACTGGGGGTGCCATTCCACAACAAATGCAGGCTTCCATGGCTGGACTTCTGGGATTCTGCATCATGGGCCTCGTCATGTTATAATGGCGTGTGGCTAGCATCTCATTGCGAATCACAATTAATCATGGACGATCTAGGAGAAGGATTGATAATTGGGCATGGAAGGTGTTTTTGGTTGGAGGAACAACATTTTTTGGCATACGACTTAATGATTCTACACGATATCGCCATAGCGCGAGCGGTGCGCGCACGCACTTTCCCTCACACTTCATGCGGGCACATACATTAGTACCATACATCGGTACCCTTCGTTTGCGGGCGAGTCAACTTCGACACACGACTGCAAGCCGAGGGACGTGGGCGGCGGAGGCTGTGTTCGCAACAAACGCATCAGCGTCCATTTAGACAACGTCACAGGCGGGTCCGGCGTTAATAGATAGAGATACCACTTTTGGTTTTACTTGGGGCCAGGACTCGATGCCAGGGTCTGGTTTATACCCAGAGACATAACCGCCGTTTCTGGCGGGAAATAATACAATAGCATTGAAGCATTTGAGGATTTCAAAAAGCGAAGTCGTTGAGACATAAGGTTGTGTTCGTACACTGTGAACCAATAATGAGTGCTTGGGTCAATCCCTACTTCCAAGATAAGCATCCTCTAACAACTAATGTATATAATTGGCTCGGAGCACTACCCGCACGTGGTACAGAAACTGTGACACATGATCAAATGTATTTCGCCTATGCTACAGCCCGTCTGTCTTACGTACGGACCCCGGTAGACGGTATCTTTCTGAAATCGAACTCCAGTCATACCCAAATCCACGGCGCGTATGCTTCTCCTCGAGGTAGTAGATGACGCGTTGTTCATGGTGTTCACCGCAGTGCCATCACCATCGGCGGTATGCACGAGCCGTTCACACTGAAGTCGACTCAGCCGGCCTTCCACGGGAAACATAATCTCCATTCCGACATACGCCTCTTCACTGATTCTCACAGCGAGTTCTACCCTCTATGGAACGTGTGTCGCAGATTCGAACGTTCGGCAAGGACGTCATGGCGGCTTGGCGCGACAGGGTGACGCTTCATATCAGCGCCAGACAGGCAGTGACGCAGAAAACTGGTCTGGCTTGCAAGTCTGACTTTCTTCCTATGACGTTTTGCCATTGGGGGCACGGCTCGGCATCTTTTTGTACATGCTTGAGAGCCCTGTTGTTTGTGACTCTCTCTGTCGATATTTAGGCAGCGACGGGAACTTGTGCGCCGTTGTTGGGAGGGGGTGGCTTTGGCAAATCGTCCTGGAAAGAGTTAGTCATCATTAATAGAGGAAAAGTCTGTGATGATGAAGGTGTAGCGGAAACGACCATCAGACGTGGAATATGGTACAGCCAGCGAAGTCATTTGCTTACCAGGTCGAAAATAACTCGAATCATTAGACTGCAGCTGGGGCAAACAGCAATATCCTGCTCGTCGCGTAAATCATCCAACGCGATCTGGAAGCGGTCTCCGCAAGGGCATGGGTAGTGGTAGAGCTGGAGGGTTTCGTCAAAAGTCATATCCTCGATCTCGATCTCGTCGTAGATGGAGAGGTTTTCGTCGTCAGACATGTTGGGCAGAAAACTGGCTCGCAGGGTTATAAGCGCGATATAGTCAGACGATGAGTACCCTGGATATAGATGGGCTGGGCGAGTTATTTCAGATTTCGGACGGGCCTGAAATGTTTGAATACTGGGATGAATCAGAGATGTCGATGGTGGCGGAGGTTCAAGAGTCGGGATAGAGGGGATCGGGCAAAGAAAAAAATTTACCCCACAAGTGTGGCTGGTGCTGAAGAGCCGTGACTGTGTGAAGAGATCGGTGGCTAGTGCTTTCACATGCCCGGCTGGTAGCGGGAGACGTGATGCTGTGGCTGAGACTCCCCATAACTTGCCATCACTGGCTAGCCTGGACTCTGGGACCGAGGGAGAGCTGGGGTAGTGGACGCCATGTCCGACCACATGCTTTCAACTTATTCCTGGAGTTGTAAGCATCTTTCTTTTCTGCATCTATATCCCTGGCCCAAAAAGATAGGTCCGACGACAGCTTCCAAAGGGAACCCAATTCATCAATTCAGCTTTGGGGTAACTTGAGTGGTTTCTCAGTCAAACGTCAAGCCTCACTCGTCGCCACCAGCGGTAGCACCAAATGCGCCGACGCTGAGACAACACCGACTTCACCTGCGCCCATCAAGATCACACGTACGGGCGAAACTTGACATAGACGCCGCACCTGGGCTGTCACTGCGCGACCATGGCGTCTCAATCCAAAGTCTCCCTCCCGGGGGACCGCACCGTCCGCGGCATCGTCATGGAGCTCACACGACTCTACCTGTCAAACCGGACACGCATCTCCCGCGCCATCTGGATCACCCTCTTCGTCGCCCTCGTCAACCGCGTACGCCACGCCATTTCCGAGCAAAAGGCTGCGTCGGCGCGTGAAGCCGTTCAGCGGGAAGCCCGTCGCGGCACAGTTTCGACAGGCGGCGAGGAAACGCCCAAGAAGAAGGTTGCGCTCGATCGCCAGTTCTTCCGGTCGCTGTTGCGGCTGCTCAGAATCGTGGTTCCGGGATGGCGTAGCACGGAGGCCAGAATGCTGATCAGCCATAGTTTCTTCCTGGTGCTGAGGACGTTGATTAGCTTGCGTGTGGCGGAGATGGATGGTGCGATTGTGAAGGCGTTGGTTAAGGGTAACGGCAAGGAGTTTTTGACGAGGATCCTCAAGTGGATGTTGATTGCTGTGCCGGCTACGTTTACAAATTCAATGGTAGGTCCACGCTTGGTGTCATGTTGCCAGGGGTTGGGTGCTGATTATGGTGTAGTTGTCGTATCATCAGGCGGAATTGTCGCTCAAGTACAGGACGAGATTGACGCAGTTTATCCACGACAAGTACCTCTCCAACTTGACATTTTACGGCATCTCAGCGCTTGATGACCGGATAAAGAACCCCGATCAGTTGATTGCTGTGGATGTTTCGAAATTCTCTAATAGTTTGGCGGAACTGTACAGCAATTTGGCCAAGCCAATTTTGGACATGGTATGTTGACACAAAATGCCAGATAAACATGCGGAATTTCTAACATTTCTTAGACCATCTACACGTGGTCACTCTCCAAGAGCGTCGGTGGCGAGGGCGTCGTCTTCATGTCACTCCTCGTTCAACTCTCCGCCAACATCATGAGAGTTCTCACGCCTCCTTTCGGCAAATACGTCGCCGACGAAGCTAGACTGGAAGGCGAATTCCGCTACCAACACTCGCGTCTCATCGACTACAGTGAGGAAGTTGCCCTGTATGGTGGCCATGTCGCCGAAAAGGACACCCTAGACAAGGGATATTTCACGCTCATCAAGCATGTTAACTACATTCTGAGACGGCGATTCTACCACGGTTTTATGGAGGACTTTGTCATCAAGTATTTCTGGGGCGCACTGGGTCTCCTTCTTTGCAGCGTGCCCGTGTTCGTCAAGTTACCCGGTCAGGTCACGATGAACATGGGCGACAGAACCGAGTCGTTTGTCACCAACAGACGAATGTTGCTGTCTGCCTCTGATGCATTTGGCCGTGTCATGTTCTCCTACAGGGAGATCATGGAGCTAGCAGGCTATACTTCGCGAGTTGCGTCGCTTTTGGATGTCATGGACGATATCCAGTCTGGACATTTTGAGAAGAGACTCGTTTCTTCTAGCGGCACAGAGGACAACGAGGCTGTTCTTCGTGGACGCGGAACTGTTCATGAGAGTGAGGACATCATCACCTTCATTGATGTGTAAGCTGCCAAAACACCACCATCAACTTTTACGAACCTACTAACACCACTCCAGCCCGATCATCTCACCAAACGGCGACGTCCTCGTCAAAGCCCTCTCATTCTCTCTATCTCAAGGCGACCACCTCCTCGTCGTCGGCCCCAACGGCTGCGGCAAATCCTCACTCTTCCGCATCCTCGGCGGCCTCTGGCCCGTCTACGGCGGCACCGTCTACAAACCTCCCTTCCACGCAATCTTCTACCTCCCCCAGCGACCATACCTCTCACGCGGCTCCCTCCGCCAGCAAATCATCTACCCCGACTCCCTGCGACAAATGCGCGCCCGCGGCGTCACCGACAGCGACCTCATGTCCATCCTCAAGCTGCTCGAACTCGAACACCTCGTGGAGCTATATCCCGAAGGATGGGACGCCGAAGCGGAATGGCGTGACGTACTGTCCGGTGGGCTGCAGCAGCGCGTCGCCATGGCACGGCTCTTCTACCACCGGCCCAAGTACGCTATTCTGGATGAGTGCACGTCCAGCGTTACGCTGGAGACCGAAAAGGTCATGTATGATAATGCCAAGGCCCTGGGCATCACGCTCATGACGGTTAGTCACAGGAGGAGTTTGTGGAAGTATCATACCCATATTTTGCAGTTTGACGGTCAGGGCAAGTATGTCTTTACGAAGCTGGATGCCGATAGGAGGTTGAAGTTGGAGGATGAGAAGGAGGAGTTGGAGGTTAAGTTGCGGCAGGTTCCTGAGCTGGAGAGGAGGTTGGAGGAGTTGACGGCTGTATGAGTGGTTTGTGTGTGATGATGGGGCTTGGAATGTATATATCTGCATAGGGTGTAAAGTAGATGTTGGTGGCTGTTTGGAATAGAACGGCTGACTGCTTGTGTAGAAGCATATAAATACTACTTCATTGAATGGTAAGAGAGTGTTTGCATTATTAGTGACCTTTGCTTGATTCGTTGTCGAAATGTACACTTTGTATAGGGAGCTGTGCAAATGTCCGTCTCGTAATAGACATATTGCTCAATGAATTATTCCTGTCAATTAGACGACATGCGTGGGAAGAGAAAGAGGCAAATCACAATTCTCCCTGAACCAACAAGATGGATCCAATCAGCAACAAGAGAATTTGCATTGCCCCTCTTGATTCAGCCTGTGTTGCATGTCCTCAGCGGCGGCTGGAGGATGAAGGCTCCATGTCCTTCATGTGGAAGCTGCATGCCCGCAAGAACGGCTCGAGGCGGAAGACTCCTAATAACTCATGAGTTTATTGGCCAAAGGCGTGGAAATGGACGAAAATAACTTTTTGTGGGATATTGTTGGGTTAGTACGAATATTGAAATAAATGGGAGAGAATGCTGGCCAACAGCATGGATGAGGTGATTGAGAATGTTGTTGCAATCCAATCAGACCGATTGCATAGAGTCTGGTACAGTGAATTGACAACAGGCGACGATGAGACCGGAGGTGTCTGCGGGCCAGGTCTGGTCTGGTCTGGTGCTTGACTGGGCCTACAGCGAGCGGTACAGCTGCCCCAGCGATTGGGCGTCAGTACACTAGCCGCCAGGCCCTTCCCGTCGGCCCAGGCCGTGGCCCAGGGGGGTGAACGCCTGCCCGTGCTGGAATTGATTGCAACATTGAAAGTGGTCAAGTCCAACTGATGACTGGTATTGATCGGCTGAGCATGGCGACCTGCATGAGGTTTCATAAGCGACCCAGCGTTTAGAAGGTGCTTGGAACCTTGTAGCGGCAACAAATGCTAAAATCATGTTTCTGCCAAGGCAACATGTAAATCTTCAGAAAAGATCTCTGGCGTTAGAAGCGGCTACAAAGAAGAAGCTACAAGCACTTAGATTGTTGGTCGTGAAGACAAATACACGACCCATTTACTAGTATATATAGATTCAAATCTTCCTCTGTGCTCGTCCTCTGAACAAAACACAAAACATTTCTCATCATATTTTCTGTATCTTTTAAAAAAAATTCCTAGCTTTGAATAGCATCTTTGCTTTCATCAGAACCATGACAGCCCCCAACACTCTGTACATCACGCTGAAGTATCTCCGCACTGTCAACGGAGAAAACGACTATGTAAATCTACCCTTTCCTTCTTTGTGTCTCCTTTCTGACAAATGGTAGCACTGGGGCCTCTTGGCTACCGGAGATAAACCCCCCGCTGGCCATCTTTACCACGTCACCGACATTGGGCGTGAACCTCTTGATCTCTCCTGGGAAGTCCGCGAGATTCGCAACCCGACCAATTCGCAACCCGACCAAGCTCAGCACCATGGTCGCTTGTCTCAAAATTGCTAGCGCCCCAAGCATGCAGACGATGTGCAACATCACATCTCATATTCCTCTCCCGAATCCGCACTATCTCCCTCACGGCGCCGCCCAGGGGGGTAGTCGCATCTGGGTCAAGGAGGCTCTCGACCAACTCCATCGAAAGAAGGAAATAAATTTACCGGTTGATGTTGGTCAGTTTGCGATTTCTTTCCAAGGAAAGTAAAATATCGTGGCTAATGTCCATGTATACAGACAACATTGAGTGGTATTGCAAGGCTACTGCTGAACAGAACATCAAGGCTCCGGGCTCGCCTCAAATCTTGAACGATCTGACGTGGCTTGGCAAATCTCCCGATTCGTATGAGAGCGAGCACCAGGCCCATTATGGGTCTTCTCACATGGTCACTGAGACTCTCAGGCAATGCTACGAATTGAGTTGATCGCAGGCTGTGTGGTGCCTGCGCCGGAGGCTGGTTCTTCGGGTATCTGTTCCATCGTTTAGTTATGTTGTTAAATTTAGAAACGAACATGCGTAGAACAAGTTTATTGAATCATCACATGTCACAATTACAACTGTTGCTTTACTGTTCCTGCATTGTTCGTGAATCCCCCTGCATCATCACAGCTCTCACAGACCCATCACCCTGTTCACTTACACCCAGCATTCCCATATAATATTTGCCGCGCCCGCATTTGACTGCCTTAGGTACTTAAACATGACACATAAATCCCATGCAACACACGGTATTTCCATACGTTTCATACATTAGCTACTTTTCGGCGGCCAAGAGTCTGATTTAGCGCGCGGCAAACAGCCCCCATCCATGCGCATGAGATCGCGAGGCAGCCACCGCTGAATCCTGGCCCGTGCCCAAACGAAAGACTAGAAATATCCAGCTCTTTCTCATCTTCTTTCCAACCTTTCAAACTCTCTACTTACTTCTTCTTCACACCTTTCCATTACCGGTAAACCTCTTCCACTACCGGTAATGGACTCATCTCCTCTCGCCACCATCCAAGTCTCCCCAGCCCAAGGCCAAAACCACACCCACACAGTCGTCTTCCTCCACGGCCGCGGCGACAACGCCCCCAAGTTCTGCTACTCACTCCAATACTCTCGTGACTCCCAGGGTCGCACTCTCGCCGACGCCTTCCCTACTTTCCGCTGGGTGTTTCCCCAAGCCCCCAATCGAAAATGCGCTAGCCAACCTGCCGTAGACTACAACCAGTGGTTCGACGTCTGGAACGTGGCCAACTTTGCGGAAAATGAGAACCTACAGGCAGAGGGACTGCGAGAAGTCGTGCCCAAGATTCGCAACATCTTGGCCAAGGAGGCAGATGACCTTGGCGGAAGATGGGACAAGGTCATCCTGATGGGTATAAGCATGGGTTCGGCTACAAGCGTGCACACATTGTTCAACCTTGATATACCGACGGCGGAAAAACGACTCGGTGCTTTTATTGGCTTCAGTGGGCGTTGTCCGTTTGCTGGACAGACGCTGGAGCAGATACGCAAGACGGTTCAGGTGGATTCTTCGCCGGTGGGCAACGATGTTCTTAGGAATACGCCTATGCTGTTGGAGCACTGTGTGGACGATCCGTTGGTGTTGGTCGAGCTGGGTAGGAAGCAGCGCGAGATATTAAGAGGGTTTGGGGCGAATGTCGCGTGGAGGGAGTATCAGACTGGGGGTCATTGGTTCAATTCGCCGCATGGTATGGATGATGTGGTTGAGTTTTTGAAGGCAGTACTTTAGATTACGAAGATTAGACTGGTACGCAGAATGAGAATAGAGTAGTTAGACATAGTTAGGAAATCTAGAACATGCAGAGTGAATGCCACCTTCTCCGCTACTATCTATATATATACAGTCCTCACCACAAACCTCCATCCACCATGGACAACATTAGCGATACGGTGCCAGGACCTCCAACGTCTCCCTCCATATCTGTGCCTGCAACCTCTTCCCCGTCTCATTCGTAACCAGTTCTCCAGGCCTAACATCGTCAGCTCAGTTCATCAAACATTCATGGCAAACATACTCCTTAAGACGATCATTATGAATCCACCTCCCGTGACTCTCCTCCCCCAAACAACTCGCATACACCAACGTCCTGGCCCCTTCCTCCGTCGTCTTACAAATCGTCATATGCACAGCCCCCAGCGCAGCCTTTTGCCAGAAACCATCAATATCCCGCTGCAGGTCCGACTTACACGCCCCCGGACAGCAATAATTAACAATAACATCGCACGATCCGTCCTTCAAAGTCGCTGTCTTGGCGATTTCTCTCGCCCCATACGTAATCAGTAGTTTTGACAGACCATACCGATGGCCCAGTCTGCCGAAATGTGTCTCCCCGTTTAATGTCTCCAGAATTTTTGGCGCGGTCTGCCAAGCCTCTCCCTCAGAAACGTACTGATGTCCGCGGGAACTGACGATTGTCAAGCGCGGTTTCCAGTCTTTTGTGGCGGACTGTTTCATTTTCGGGAGTAGGAGGAGTGCTAGCAGCATATTGGAAAGGTGATTCACCTGGATACTTTCTTCCCACCCGTCGTCTGTGCGAGAAAAGTGATTCTTTGCGACGGCGGCATTGAGAACCGCAATGTCAAGGGTGTTGAGTTCCTGTGTTGCTCGCTTCGCAAACGCCTGGACTGACGCAAAGCTCGAGAGGTCGAGCTTCCACACGTCAATGGAGCCGAGGGCTTTGTCTGGGGGGAAACTGGATAGGATTTGCCGCCGGGCTTCGTCGCCTTTGGATGGGGATCGCACGGCGAGGATGACGCGAGAGGCGCCGAGGCGGATGTAGTGCCGGGCGGCTTCGAGGCCGAGGCCGCTGCTGGCGCCGGTGACGATGATGGTTTTGTTGGTGATTATGGCTGGGGAGAGGCATTGGAGGGAGGGTGCTGAGAAGCGGTTTTGGAGGAAGCCTAGGAGGACGGACATGATGGTGTTGAGGAAGATTGTGATGCGGAGGGTTTTGGGCAGGCAGGTGTTAGATGGTCGGGAGAGATGAGTTATCCTCGTGGCTTGGACATCATAACCATTTAAATAGACAATTCACAATGACGGACTATTGTCAATTTCTTCATTTATAGTACATCCATCCTTATTTCCGACATCTACGTTCCCAACATGACTTACACCTCCAATCAACCCCAAATAGTACTAGTCCCGTCATCAAGACAAGCCACCTTCCACCCACAATCCAGTCTTTTCCCAATTCGTACAAAGTCTGTCATCAACAACTCCCAATCCATCCCAACTGCCGACCTCATCGCCCTCTCTCATCATCTTACAAACTCTTCAAACACAATGTCTTCCTTTCAGACGTTTCGGCTCGTGCGGACACAGGAGGTAAGTTTAAGTCCGTATCCATAGAGTCCAACTGACTCTTTCCAGGTCGAAGGGAAAGATACATGGGAGGGTATACATGACGCAAGAGAGAGGCGGAAGATGCAGAATAAGATAAATCAGAGGGCATTACGTACGGATTTTACCCTTTGTCTACAGTCCCAGCTAATAAGCTTAGGAAAACGGCGCCTTCTCAACGCGCAAGGACATAATCACCCCAAGTCACCACCAGTTACAAGGACAGCACCGTCAAGGGAATTAAACGTCTCGACTCTAGCCAAAGTAGTAGCCTCTTCCGTCACGCCCACATACTTCCCTCTCACACCGGACCACCACCTCCTGCACGTCGTATCACTCAACATCATTCGTGCCGTACTTACAAACTATCTCATTGTCACGTCTGTGCCCCTATCCACAAGTGACTTTTGTTCAACGAAGCGTGTTTTCGCGCCGTCTCACCACTCACATGATCACGGCATTGTGAATGAGTTGCCTGCGGCGTTGAGGCCGACAAAGTTGCAGCAGCAGATACCGCACGTAGGATGGATTGACCTGTTTCCGAGCCCGAAACTCCGGGATAATCTTATACTGGCGGTGGAGAAACTTGATCAGGAGGAGTTACTGTTTGATTTGCTGGGGATGACGATGAATCACCTTTGCGGAGGGACGGATTACGATGCAGGGGTTAGCGGTTCCACGTCGGAGGGAGAGTCGTGGATAGGTGAGCCTGGGCTTGTTTCGTGGTCTGATCCTTGGGATATTGGAGGCTGGGAGGTTTCAGATAAGTTTGTGAGGAAATGGGGGGTTTTGCTGCGTGGGTGTGAGGATGTGGTGAGGGCGGCGAATAAGTGGCGGGATCGGAGGGGCGATGAAGCGTTGGTTGTGGAAGTGTAATGAATATAATGGAGAGACCTTGTCGTATTTCATAATAATATTCATCTTTTTTATGCTATTTTTTGGCGGAAATTATACCAGACCCTATTGCTTCCAGGTGCTTCTATACAGGCTAAGCATAGGCAAGTAAGTATCTTGTCATTATATGGTTGGGACGTCTCGCAATACAAGTTTATTTTAGTTGTCAAGGCTCTCATGAAGATGAGAATGGCAGTGCTTTCCTGCGCTGTTGCCTGATATTTACATTCTCGATCTAGTCATCATCATTCAGCCCCACGTGGGTGAACATAACGCCTAACCTCAGACAAGCTGTGTTCTGTCCACTCCTTCTGAGCTTCTGATGCCAAAACACTCCAGACAACATTACAGACAAACCCATCAACTACCACAAAAGCTATCTGAAGTGAACTCCTCCAACACCAGCCACCTTGCAATACTTATACCCAGCAATACCCATACCATCACACCACCACACAGAACTAGCTAAACTTAAACACAGACCCATCAATGCTCAACCTCCAAAACCTCCCCCTCGAGATCCGACTCCTCATATACGAACACACCCTCATCGACATCCCCCGATGGAACAAGCATCACAACCCCCGCTGCAAACACCACCCCCCACCAGGCGATCTCGAACGCCCGCCGTTCCTAAGTATCTACATGACCATCTGCCCCGAAAACAAAACCATACAAACATCCCCATTCTGCAGCTGCGCCAAACGCACCGGCCTATCCCTCCTCCAAACCACAAGATCCATCAACGCAGAAGCCTCACCCGTATTCTGGTCCAAAAACACTTTCTGTCTGCTCGATGGACGAGATCTCACCGTGGCAGTGGGGCACATCCTCCGACGGGAAACTGCCCAGCGCATCAAACGGATCAGTATCATGAATCCAGACCGGAGGGGCTTCACGGAGCATATCAGGGGCGGATTGAGAGTTCGTGGGGCTCGGCGAGCAGAGTTTTGGGATGCCGTTTTACAATGTACGCGGTTGGAGAGTCTTGAGATTCCGCTTTCTTATATTAAGGGTAAGGGCATGGGGAGGATAGTGCGTGAACTTGTGGAAAAGGTAGTTGGGCTGAGGGGCTTGGAATTGACGAGACTTGTGCCGTATTGTTGGAAGGATACTGTGTGTGGGTATCCGTTCCCGAGTTCTAACTTTATGAGTTTTCCGGCGGTGTATGTCCGGTGTTCACGGCGGATGTTACTAGGAGATTATGTGGGTGATGAGGCTATTGCCAGTACTTGTCGGGAGATTGAGTCGAATTTCTACGTGCATGTTGATTCGGTTGTGAAGACGCAATATCTGGGGGCCGAAGAACATCGCATGGAAGCGTGGAGGGACATGATTAAGTTGGCTCCTGGTCTTCATTCCCACGAAAATACCCGCACTATTAAGCTCCCAGCAGGGGAAACGACACTGATCACATTTTACGGGTTACCAGTGCAATAGTCAACCAATATATTTGGGAACGCCATTATCGTTACAGCCTCATTCCTTTTTCCCATCCAGCCATTGACCCATTTTTTATGTTCCAAATTTTACATCAATGTTCACTTTATGCGTCGAGCAAGCTCTTTCCCTCGGCGATCTTGCCCTCACCATACTTCTTGAGACGGATAGCGCTAATGGCAATGAATCCAGAAGTATCCATGGGAGAGAACGTAGACAGTGAATCCATGGACGCGTCCTCCTCGCTGTAGAGGTTGCTGGTCTCGCTGCTTCGGCCGAGGACGTAGGCGTTGCCCTTGTAGGCGGTCATGCGGACCTGGCCGTTGACGTTTTGCTGGGAGTAGATGATGCTGTTCTCGACGAACTCTCGCTCGGGGGAGAAGTACATGCCGTTGTAGAGTTGGCGGGACCAGGAGATGGTGACAAATTGGTCGCGGAGCTCGCGGACCTTGGTGTCCATGACGAGACCCTCGAGATCAAGATGGGCAAGGCGGCTGACTGGGAGTTAGCTGTAGGTCCAAGGGGGTGGGTTTGGGCTCAAATGATGACTTACAGGATGGTAAGACCGGGCGTGTCATAGCAACCACGCGATTTCTGTAAATTCTATTAGTATCGCAAAAAAGAACACTGACCGAAAAGCTCTTACCAAGCCGATAAATCGGTTCTCGACAATGTCAATTCGTCCAACGCCGTGGTCGTGGCCAATCTTGTTGAGGAGCTTGAAAACCTCAACCGACTCGGTTACTTCAACGCCATCCTCGGTGGCAACCTTGACGGGAATACCCTTCTCGAAGAAAATGGTAAAGTTGTACGGCTTGTTGGGGGCCTCGAGAGGATCAGCAGTCATGGTCCAGATATCGTTGGGAGGGGTTCGGTCGGGATCTTCGAGAATGCCAGCTTCGTATGAGCAGTGAACAACGCTTTTTGCGGCGTTAGTTGGTTTTTTAAAATCCATGACGTATTGGTGGTGTAAGTACATACTTCTCATCCATGCTAAAGGGCTTTGCGGGGGTGGAAGAAACGGGGATGTTGTTCTCCTTGGCATAGGCGAGAAGGTCATTACGACCCTGGAACTTGTTGATGAATTCAGGAATTCGCCAGGGGGCAATGACCTTCATGGATGGCGCAAGAGCGTGCCAAGCAAGCTCAAAGCGAACTTGGTCGTTGCCCTTTCCTGTGCAGCCGTGAGAAAGGATCTCACAGTTATTCTCTTTGGCGACGCGGACTTGAGCGCGTGCAATGACCGGCCGGGCCAGTGAGGTGCCTAGCAGGTAGCGGTCTTCGTAGATGGCATTGCATTGGGCGGCACGGAAGACCAACTGCTCGACGAATTCCTTTTGGAGGTCAACAATGACCATCTTCTCGGCACCGAGAGCGAGCGCCTTCTTCTCGACGGCATCCCAGTCCTCTTTTTGGCCTACATTGCCGAGCATACAGACAACGGTGTAGCCATCGTTGATCAGCCACTTCAGAATTGTGCTGGTATCAAGACCTAGATACGGTCAGCGCCTGTAAAGAATGTCGGACGGTATATCATTGAGTTGACCCGGGGAGGCGTTGGAAGTAGGTTATGTGACAGTTGGTGGTTGCTGTCATTGAAATTGAATGCGGGGTGAGCTTACCGCCAGAGTAGGCACTGTGCAACAAGTCAGCGCCCAGATCAAATACAAAGATGGCGCACAGAGTGCTTACAGACAAACACGGCCTTTAGACATGATGAATGGATGCTGAACAGACTGGAAATCTGGTGCTGGCTGGAATAATGTGGAAGAGGATGATGAGATGGAGGGGTTCACGTTTCTCTGGAGTCTGGAGTCGTTGACCGACTTAAAAATAAGCTGCTGGCTACACCAGAGTGCCGAAAGCGGAGCCAACTTTTCAGTGACTCAAGAAAACAGCCTCTTATCTTGTCGACCCGCACATTTATTCCACGGGGACATGGAAGAATAAAACAAAGAGCGCCTCTTGGTGGCTTTACCTCAATCACCGGCTCTTGGCCCGCGTGGATGGCACTGACTGCCAAGCTTTACTTTTATTTGGTTGCATTGATACAAGACGCTTACAGTCGGCGAAGACATCATGTTGAAGGGCCGGACGTCTGAGATAAAGGCTACACTAACGCAAACAATTGCACGCCCATCACATCAATTGAACAAAATCAAGACGAATTGCTACGGTGGTATGCTCCAATGGCTTGAAATGACTGCCGTTGGGTAATTGGGACCAGCGGTGAAGTTTTTGTTGGATTGACTGCATGCAGGAAAATATTTCCAAAGCTGTGACTCCCGACCCCGCGGTCGGGGATCTGCTATCAAACTGGTTGGGTGGGGGGGGAATGGATGCTTGCGCACGGACCAGCTGAAGTGATGTGTTCTGACTGGTACGTATCTTGGTACTCTCCAGCTTCTGGATGACATCGGTGAGGTCAAGGTCAATTCAGAGCTGCCATGAAATAGCAACTACTCAGGATTTAAGGAGAAAATATGCGGCGAAATACAGGCTCATAGGTTAACATGTTGACGCTCGCATGCACTCCCTGGAGCAATTTTTACTTCATGCCGATTGGATGTATCCGTGCAGATATTGTTTTACAATCCCCACCAGCCCGCTGCCGCCAATCGGCCATTTCTTTCCGTCGTTGTCCCTACTTCATTTTATACTTGAAACACAAGCTATTGCCACTTTTAAATCTACGAGAACAATTCTCCGTCGATATATGGACAATCAATCGAGTTGGCTCCCGTTTCATCTACATACATGTAATTGACGTTATTTTGGCACTGGACACAATGACATCACAGTCCCCCGGAATCATGCAGAGTAAATCCAACATCAAGTTGTTATTATGGTCTAGTAGTTGCTAATAAGAAAGAATCATTACACGCCTGGTGCCCAGATAAAAAGGAAATGTAGAGATTGTGTTCCGTGCCACCATCCAAAGGAATGTCTTCACCCAAACTAGCCAAGTGTATGTTAGCAACGTCTTTATTACTGTAAACATTCAATAGCAAACTTACTGTCCAGGAACCATCTTAGTTCTGCTTCTTATTGGCACCACCGCCCATAAGATCTCCAGCAATCTTCGTAGCGTCTCCGGGAAGCTGCCCAGCAACCTTCATAGCGTCGCCAACAGCACCAGTAACTGCCTCGGCTGGCTTTCCGGAAAGCAGCTTGCCAATTGCATCACCCGGGGTGTTGAGAATAGCATCACCGATCTTGAAGAGCTCGGCAACAGTTCCCTGGACAGCGTCGGCGGCTCCGTTGGCGGCCTTGGAGCCACTGCCGCCGCCGGGTGCCAAACCCCCAAGGTTGGTCTCGCGTTTGGCGGGCTCGGCGGCGGGAGCGGCCGCAACAAGGCTGACCGTGGCGATGATGGCGGAGATGATGGAGGTTCTCATTTTGGTGGAAGTGGATTAATTGTATTAAAGAGAGTTGATGAGCACTGGGCTGGTATTGTATTAAAAGTGGAAGATGAAGTGAAGTGAAAGTTGGCTGATGAGAAACTGCGAGATTGAGAGGTGAAGTCAAAGCATTAAATATACAAACCAAACACCTGCTATCGGACATTTTGTAATTTAAAAGTCCGGAAACATAGATGATATGGACCAAACGAGTAGATCCCCCTTGTGTGGCTCGCCTGAGGTAGCCGCAGAAACATGGCGTGTTTCCATACCATACCATGATGCACGATTCAGAGCTACACGGCTATTCCCATTTGTTTAGCATAATCGAGAGGCTCGAGCCCTCAGATCAGCAACAATGACCAGATGGGTTACATGCGGGCTGACGGGGAAGCAAGAGTTGCATAGACAGGTAGATCCAGGACGAACCTCAAACATGGGGCTGAAAGAGGAGACGATAACCGGTTGCGATCCGTGTAATTTGTCTTTATGTGAAGCTTAAACTGGTATCGGCGGTGCCTTGAGTTGAAGACTCAATGCGCCCTGCGTCCAGGCCAAGGGTAGATCCATTTCGAGCATAAACTCGAGTGGTTCGTTTCAGAAAACGTCCAAACTCACCGACACAAGTGGAATACAAGCGTCACCTGGAACCTGGAACCGAAAGGGGCGCTGTAACTCAACGTCCAAATCGGTTCATGTGGGTCGGCTGTGCCTGGCTGGGCAAGGTTGAGCCTTGTCGTGACCCTGGTCGTCTTCGGCGGTTGGCTATTTTGACCATCGCCATGTTGTATTCTGACGGTGTTGTGTAGGTGAGGTGATCCGACCTTGAGAGCCCGTGTGATGAATTTGCCTGTTTATTTGCAGTCTGGTTGTAGAAGTCAGAAACACCAGACGGGATTCGGCCTCGAGGTCGAACGGAAAGGAAACATCGAAGCAACAATCAGGGAAGGAGCAGCCGTGCACTATCCGCGGCCAATCAATTTCTTAGATAGATTATCTGCACGATCGATGCACATGGGAGAATGCAACCCTGGCTCCTAATTACTTCTCCTTTACTTTCGCCTGTCTGCTGAATTTATTATGGCTTCAATATTGCATGGTAGTGTATCACCGCACGTCTTCAGTAATCTTCAACGGAACCTCTAATCCCCACGGCAGCACTTTGCCCTACGAGACCTCATGCATCCAATCATGCATTGTCCTCGTTAGCCCCTGAGAAGATGCAACTACTGAACACCTTGTTCAATAACTTTACTTGATACAACTTCTACATCTCCTTACTATCGCGCAATTATCCGATCGTGTCCGGAATCCGGAAATCGACACTATCACATGCCGTGCGTCTGATAATCTCCGGTCCCTCATCAATCCCAAGCTCCGCCGGGACGAAGCGCCGCAGATCGCACCACATCGCTCAGAAACAATAATACGAAAAGACAAAACAAGCTAAAACACACCCAGAACCTCCTTTGGGAGGAAAACGGTGCCATTTTCTAGTACAGCCCTCTTTTTTTACCCTCTTAAACAGCCCATTTGGGTGGTAAATGCGAGCATGTCCAAAGTTTGGTAGCGACCTGACCCTTGTCGTTTGGAGGTCTGATCGTTCACGTTTCAGGCGTCCCATCAAATACCGACTTGCTACTATTCCCTTTTCAGGATATCCTGACTTTGAGCTCCGCTGTCCTGCTACGGTGACATGGCCAATGTTCGACGTGCAGGCTGAATCTCTTGGCTGGCTGTTTGGAAATGTTCGGCGTTGAGGTTGTCGATCCCAGCTGGGGACCATATGAGCCAGCTTATCGTGGATTGACGACTTTCATGGCCCGTCTGGGCACGACCTTGCAATTTTACTCGGTCGTTACTGGGGTTATCTCGGATGTAATTCTTGCTGCAACTAGGTCCAGTCCTTCCATGCTTACAGACTATATATTCCTCCACGATCCCATCCATCACATACCGCCTCATCCCCAACACTCTCACTCAGTCTATTCGTTCGTTTGTTCTCTTCATTTACAGTCCCGGTGACTTTCATATAACTTTTAAATCTAATAACCCTCTTTAACACAATGCGTTACTCTCTTATTTTCTCCGCCCTAGCAGCCACCACTGTCTCCGGACACGGGCTCATTCGCTCCGTCGAAGGCACAAATGGCGTATCCATGCCGGGCCTGACCGGTAAGACTTCACTTCCTCACCTCAATTCTCCATACTAACTATTGCAAAAGTCGCTGACGGCACTCCCCGCGACTGTGTCGTCAACGCCTGCGGCGCACAAGCTGACACCGGCATCATCCGTGACAACGAAATCGCCACTGGTAAAGTCGGTCCCCTTGGCATGACCCAAGGAAACGGCAAGGTCGATGCCGCCGCCGTCATCGCCAACTTCATGGGTAAAGGGTCTGCTCCGTCCAAGAACAAGGGCGCCGCCAGCTCCGTCGGCGTGGAAGATGACCTCAAGGGTCTTGAGACTGCCAAGCAGCGCCGCGAGGAGCACAAGCGCCAGATGAATGACCTCTTCAAAGGTATTGCGAACTTGCCTATCGTTGGAGGCTTGGGCCTGGGTGGCACGAGAAAGACATTCCCTGTTGAGACTATGAATGAGGATATGCGTGGGCAGGGTGCAGAGAAGGGTCTACCTACGTCTGATGATAAGGGGGTTGTCAACTTGGTGTACCGACAGGTTAGTCTCCGAACACAAAGCCATGAAAATGTACTGACTGTGTTTGTCTAGATCAATCAGGATGGTGCTGGTCCCTTGACTGCTGCTATTGATGGTACATCTGGTGGTACTGACCCCAACGCCTTCAAGACTGCCAAGGTCATCCTCGATGCCCCTGGATCTGGTATCTCTGGTCTGTCGATCGCTACTAATACCGACTTTCCTATTCAAGTTCAGATGCCGGAGGGCATGACCTGCCAGGGTGAGGTTGCTGGTGTCAAGAACGTATGCATCGTGCGCGTCCGCAACCAGGCTCTTGCTGGACCTTTTGGTGGTAGCGGAGCCTTTGTTCAGAGCAAAGCGAGTCGCAAGCGTGCTGTTGCTTATCGTCTTCGAAAGCGCATGGAGATTGGTGGCCATAAGAGCGAGTAAGGTATAAGGCGGTGTTGAGTTGGCATGTACGCGTGCAAATAGCAACCCACGAGAGTAATTCGTCCACTCATTCTAGATTTTTACAAATGGTTAATATAGTCAATCACAATAAACTGCATCAAGGATAAACGCAATCGTACAAGAAGGTCAAAATAGTCATTTTCAAAGACCGCGAGACATAAACGTTGGCCCAACAAGTATTTAAATTTTATTCCATAACACCTCTATATATCTACCAAGTAATCCTCCTCCTCCCCTCCCTGACCAGGATGAAATACACAATCAATCCCATGAAAAGTATTATCATTCGCCATAATCACCCGATGATCCGCACCACACTCATAGCAAAACTGGAATTTACACCGCAGACCTACCGAAACCGTCAGCATCATTCCCTACTTACAACACACAACCCCGTCACTCGCTCCCCTTGATGCAAAAGATGCTATGGCGACCAGTCCACGTCTCGCTGCACGACCAGCAAAATTCATGGGAGCACTGAATGCCTGTAACGAGTTGGCATGGTGTTTGGGGCAAAAACAACATCCTCGGTATACCGCTCAAGAACACTTACACGTCATATGGGAACTAACAACATTGAAGTCAGCACCTCATCTTCACACCAGGAAACTAAACTCACCATCCATCGAACTTCTGAATCGCCCATCCACACCCAGGACAAGGCTTTGCAACCTTCCTCACCACCTCCAAACTCCGCTCATCCTCTTTCCTCCTCCTCGCGATAATCTTCCTCGCCATATCCGCCGCCTTGCGCACCCTCTCCACCTCTTCACTCTGCCTAGCTTCCCGCTTCTCACTCTCCGTCTTATCATGCGCAAGCGTATCCCTTACCAACGCCCGTGTCGCATCATCGTTCGAAATCTCAAAACTCTCAGGATCAGCAAGAAGACTGTCGTACTGGGCGCACGTCAGATTCTCATGCCATGAGATCTGGTGCGTAAAACAGCTTTTGTGCCCGCAGTGCAGACACGTAACGAGGGGGGAGGAAGGATCGTGGATTTGGCCCGAGCCGCAGGGGGAAGTGCACCAGATGAAGTTGGGGGATTGGGACATGGCTGCCCTCATGGCGAGTTGCTCATATCTACTTCCATTAGCTGCGTCTAAGGACTCTGGGGAGGTATATACCTTAGAAAAGTGATGACGTCTGCGTATCGTTGGATGTCCGCATAATCGAGGTATGCTCTGCACTCTGCGCACCGGACCTCTGTCCACATCTTGCTCTCCAAGTCGGATTTGATGGAGGAGCTGACGCATTCTAGACATGTCTGGGGGGGGGTGTGTGCACGAGGCAGTGACTGTGAAGCGGGGGAACTGATCAACGGCTTTGGTGACGGTGCATATTTTGCATTCTTGATGCCCGGATAGATGCTCCCGGGGGAGTCGTTGGCGAGAGACGACGATGTTGGAGCCGTTGACTTGGTATCGTTGGCCGAAGCTAGTGGGAGTTTTAGCTCGTGAATGTTTGTTATCCTGCCGGTTCTTCGCCTTGGGAGCCACCTGGCGTATGAGGAGGGATAGAAGGGTATGCGATTAGGGTGCCTACCTGAATTCATCCGCTGCGTCTTGGCCCTCGGTTTGGTTTAGGTGCCGTAGGTAGGTTATTGTCATGGAGTGGTTTTGCTTTTCTAACAGGGCAACGTACGGGTTTAGATTGTCCTGTTGCTCTGTTGTCGGTTCCTGTTCTGAGCTTGGTTGCGGTTCAGTTTCGGAACTGGGTTGTGTCTGTGGTGTCTCTTCCAAGTCGAATCCGGCTAGTATTGATGCTGAAATTGGCGCGTATCCCGGTTTCAAGGTAGGTGGCATGATATCCTCAGCTTTTGTTGACAATGACACGACGCCTGGTTCAGCTTCTGGTTCCGGAACCTCAGTCTTCTCAACATGTGTGTCTTCTGTTGCCCTGGCATCAACTCCAGAGCCGGAATTCTGAATATCTTTTTGTTCCAAATCTGAAGTGACTTCTTTATTCGATACAACATTAGTCTCATCCTGCTCAGGTTGTTCCTCATCCGCATTTTTATCTTCCTCGTCCGTTTCCTCATCATCAACCAGCCAAATCGACTCGTCGTCTCCTCCAAACCCTTGCATAATGGAAGCGTTTACGCGCCCATAGTACGAAGCCGGTTGACTCAGAATATTTCCTCTCAGCATGGAAGCTTCCGCAAATGGTACATATTTGGAAGCATAAGGATCCGGTTCTTGGGCGGCGGGTGCAGTCTCTGGTTCTGGACTTGGCTCCGGCTGCAGCTCTACTTCTGTCTCCGACTCCGATGGTTGGGCTTGAAGAAGTTCTTCGATATCGGGTGGTACCAAATCGCGCAGAGAGCTTCGTACGGACACTGCAGACGATTCCGTTGATGGTGGAGGTATTGATTCAATCGTAGTCGGTTGCAAAGTCTCGTCTGAAGGGAATTTCTGAGACCTACCCTTGCGGAACGCAGCTTCGGCCTTTTTCTTAAAGGACCGCAGCATGACGGGCAAGTTGCAACAGCAGTTAATTGTGAAGTTGATTTGCTCCTCACAAAGTCATTTTGTCTTGGGAAGACAGTCGACGAGAAGTATTAGATACAGAGCCTGAAGGAGAAGTCGGTATTCCCGATGTCACCTGATAGATTGGCTTTCTGAGTAAAACTAGAGTATTCATTACAGGCTAGGACGAATATGCCCAAATTCTTGGCTATTCGCGCTTCCATGGGAGTAATGTGCTGCTGCGCCTCTATTCCAGCCGCAAGTCTTGGACTCACACCAAGGCGTCTGAGCCGCATTAGGCATCCTTGACAGGGTCGACTGATACGAGACATGCTTGTCTGCATGTATGTACCTCTACTTTTTGCTCGCCTCACTTTAAATTTGAGTTTGTTGCTGCCTTTGTCCATTTTTATCCTGTCTCAGTCTATGCAGAGCCGCATACACGACAATCTCATGTGATGGACCCTTGCCTAGGATGCCCTGAGATGCGGAGAGGGGACAACTCAGTATCATGTTGATTAAGGTTGACTTATACGGAAACCTCGGTGAACGTCTGGGCAAAATGACGCCTATCAAATCAACTCATTATTACAGAGTACAAGCTTACACCAAAACATCAACACCACAAACAAGCCCATCCATCACGCCTCAATACCACAACATCATCACCATCGAAAGTTTGAAACCCAAGAACCACCCTCACTCTTCACCCCAAGCAAACACCCACACAAAGTAGCATCTCCCTCCTCCAAAAACCTCCTCCTCTTCTCCTCCGGCCCCCACGCCACCAACATCTGCTGCCTCCTCACCACCACGGGCTCCTTAATCGCATCCCTCTGCCCAACCTGCCTCATCATCAGCGCCGGCACCACCGTACACACATTCACCATGTGATGACGTAGTTCCGCCGTACTCGGCGCAGGATCCATCTTGGCCATGTTGAACACCTTTCTGTTCTGCAGGACATTCCTGCAATCCAACTTCCCTATGCTGTCGATAAACTCCACCGACGAGATGAGCTGGCCGCTCGATCCCCACGCCATGAACGGGTTAATGTCAAGGTAGAAATGGTGCGTAGACACCTGCAGCTTCTCGTAGAGCTTCATCGCAGGCGCTAAGCACTGCTCCTCGATGTCCTCGCAGAAGCGCTGGAAGCGGTCTTTCCGGCAGAAGATTCTGAGAGTCGTGCCGAGCTCGAGGGTGAGTTCCTGGCGACGTTTGTGGCGGACGTTGCGGAACTGGGGGGTCGATAGGATGGAGTTGTAGGCTTCTGCTGTCCAGTTTCTAACAGAGAATAAATCTTTTGGTCAAGTTAGTATTGGGTACGTTGGGAAGCAAGTGAATGAAGTGTACCTCTCTTTGGCTCAACAGCCGTTTGCATAAAGTTTTCGATATTGCTGATGATTTCGGTGTAGTTGTGGATAGAGCCGTACATGATCTTCTGGAAGATGTTGTCGTGGAGGAAGCGCATTATGATTCCTACAATGACGTCTTCGTCTGTTTCTGGAACTGTAGTTGCGTTAATTAAATCGGGATGCTTTCTGATCGTCTTTTTGAACAACATGGCGTCCACTTGACGCTTTCTGGCGGCGCTGATGATTTCATCTACGCCTGATTCAGGATCTTCCAAGAAGGGCTCCATGATCTTTTGTACCCAATCTTGAACTTTTTCAACAAGATCATCATACTCCTATACATCAGTTAGCAACTACTCTAATTGAGTTCAATCCAGAAACGGCTTACGCGCCCGACTTCCTCAGCGGTCAACTCCTTCCGATACGGCTGCAAACTGAAAATATGACTCTGCGCATCCCCCAGCTGCTCCTTCAAGAACCTCTTCTCGTCTCTCAACTTCTCAATCTCATCCGCCAACTTCTTCGTATCCTTGGAAATGTCACTCATTCCATCATTGACCAACCGCTTCATCTCCTCCACCCTATCTGTCGCTCTTTCTGCCTTTTCTTCTGCAATTTGCCGCTCTCGCGTGAGAGAACTGATCGTCGCGTAGAGCTCTTGTATGAGTGTACTGTTGTTGCTTCCAAAGGCTGTGCTGGAAAAGTCTTCCATTTGGTCGAAGGTAGCTGTTTCGAAGCTTTTGGCACCGATGCTGGCTCGATCGGGCGATGTGTCTCTTGACCGGGGTTTTTCATCATCTTCGCGTGTGAGGGTTCCGGCATTCATGGGGATGCTGTATTTTCTGATGGGGATTTCTGGGACCTTGTCTGCTGATTCGTCTTCGTCTGATGGAAATTCCAGGAGATCTTCACTGGCGGTGTATTTGGGTGTGCTGTCCTTGATCTTGGGTGGTATGCTGGGGGCTTCCTTGGTCGTGTCTTTTTGACCATAAGTGGTTCCTAGACGCATGTTTTCTAGGGGAATGGTGCCTGCTGTTGCTCTCGCCATTTCCGTGCTTGAAGTGTCGTAACCTTCTGCTTTTTGGTGTTGAAAGGGCAAGAATTTACACCAGATAGTCAACTTAATTGGAATTGGACAGAAGCCGGATGTCTAGACTTGTCACAGCACACCATGCCTCGCATGATATCATGGCCAAGGCGTATTTGTTTGCAGCTCTGAGTTGCTGGCTGAGCTGAGCTGGAAATGAAGCGGCTAGCGCAGCTGTTGTGGCAGTGCGTCAATGTTGGATTCCGCACCAGGCATTCCATACTTCTAGTGCATTTCTAGTTTCCAGCCGCCTGCAGTTACGGGGAGTTTGACAAGGTGCTGCATGAATGTATCGGTACTTGGGTCATTCGGGCGGAACGACCATGTGTTGTTGTCCAGATCTGCCTGGGATCACGGCCTCACTCCTCGGTCTACAAATCCGACATTCAGATACATCACTCTGACACAACATCAGACAATCTCCACACTTCAAATTCCTTCAATAGCACTGCCATTTTATGCAACCTTGGTCAATCACAAACCATGCCATTGAACCGCCGACATCCATCTTCATCAACAGCAGCATCACTCGTCCACCAATTCTCATCCACCACCGCCCACCAGGCAGCAATAATGCAAGCCATTCAACCTTTCAGCCTCTCGTAAAACATAATCCCCAAGATAAGATATCCCTCGGTGAGGCTGACTGGCGCACCTCCGCCTGCACACCATACAACCCGAAAACTGCCTAATTAGGAAGTGGATCAAGGACTCCGGCTCCGCCATTCGCGGCTCCGATTCCGCCTTACCTACAAGCTGCGCCATCACCAACACCCAACTTCATGGTGGCCACCTGCAGCAAATAGGCTTCAGGCAGGCTATGAAGTTTGTAGCAAAATTTACGAAGTAGACAACTGCCCGGTCCTTGATCGGCAGCTCCATGACCTCTCGAACTATTTACCGTGCCGTGACGACCGACACATCCATAAAGGATGTAAGTGACCTGCCCCAGCAAATCCTCCGCATCCATCCATACCTTGCCCGGTTTCTACTTTCACGGTATTTGCAGCCATGGACTTCAGTAAACTCTCCATTAGTGATCGCAAAATTATCGTCGGCATCGACTTTGGCACCACATACTCGGGCGTAGCATGGGCAGAGACCCAACGCGCAGATAGACGAACAGCAATCACAGCATGGCCGATAAGCAAGCACTCTCGTGAGGGAGAATCCTCCGACAAAGTTCCCACCAAGCTTCGCTACGCAGGTGACGATGTACAATGGGGGTTTTCCATCCCCGTCACTGCTCCCCAGGACGAAGTCCTCGAGTGGTTTAAACTGTTAGTCCTCAACCAACAATCACACAGAATTCACACCATAAAATAAACAAGGGACAAGTAAAAAGAAATCTAACCCTCGTCAAACAGTGACCTCGACCCGTCCCTCCAAAGTATAGGCCAAGCCATCACATCAGACTCCTCCCGCGGCGGCCGAAACGCAGAACACCTCGTCACAGACTACATGTCCGCCCTAGGCGAGCACCTCAACTACACTCTCCGCGAGAAACTCGGCGACAGCGTAGTGAAAAACACACCCCTAGAATTTGTCGTCACAGTCCCGGCTATATGGAGCGACCTCGCCAAGGATAAAACCCGACGAGCGTGCCTCAAGGCCACTGGGTTGTCGGCCTCCAGCGCACCCATCCACCTGATTTCCGAGCCAGAAGCAGCTGCCATATACGCCCTGCACGGAATGGACCCTCACGGCTTGGAACTCAACGACACGATTGTAGTTGTTGACGCGGGCGGCGGCACAGTCGACCTCATCTCCTACACCATCACGAAGCTTCGTCCCATTCTGCAGGTTCAAGAAGCGGCGCCGGGGTCCGGAGCCCTCTGCGGCTCAACATTCTTAAACATGCGGTTCGCAAAGTTTCTCAAGTCGAAACTCGGCAAGGAGGAAGGCTTTGACGACGAAATCCTCGCAGAAGCAATGGAAGTGTTTGAGAAAAAGGTACTATCCCCTCCCAACAACAGAGTCACAAACTAACAAACCAAGGTCAAACGTCAATACACACTCGCCATGCACCCCGACGAAACATTCACCATCCCCGTCGGCGGCCTCGCCAACAACAAAACCCTAGGCATCACGCGCGGCCGCTACGCCCTCAAAGCAGCCGACCTCCAAACCATCTTCGAGCCCGTCGTCCTCGAAGTCATCCGCCTGGTCAACGACCAAATCACCACGTCCAAAGTCCCCATCAAGGCGGTCCTCCTGGTCGGCGGCTTCGGCGCAAGCAACTACCTCAAGGAACGACTGCGCAACTCCCTCGACCGGAACATCCAGATCATGCAGCCGCCCAATGCGTGGCAGGCCGTCGTGCAGGGCGCCGTGATGAAGGGCCTCGCCAACAGTCTCCCGGACACGGCGTACGTGGAGATCAAGAACCGCAAGGCGAGGAAGCACTACGGGACGGAGTGGCGGACCAGGTATGACGAAAGTATGCATGGACACTTGGCGCATAAGAAGCACTGGGATGGACTGGAGGGCTGCTATAAAGTGTATGCCATGGAGTGGTTTATTCAACGGGTGAGTTTGTCGTGGTGTTGGGGGAGAGTGGTGAAACTGACTGGTTGTAGGGCGATGCTGTTTCGGAGAATGAGCCGTTTTCCACGCCGTTTGTGTGGACTGGCCTTGTTAGTCAGGGGCGTATTCGTAAGATCAAGATGGAGATTTATTGTGATAGGACGCTGCGGGAGGCACCGGTTGCAAGGGACGATAATGTCCAGATGCTGTCCAAGGTTGAGGCGGATGTTAGCCATATCCCGGAGCATTTGCTGAATCGGAGGCAGGGCTCGGATGGGCAGTGGTATTATGAGTTGAGTTGTAAGATTGAGGCGGTGTATTTGTCCGCGTCGACGACTTATACGCTTTTGTATAACAGTATGTGTGACTTCATATGTTTTGGAAAGTTACTAACGGTGTACAGATCAACGATATAATACTGTTACGTGCGAATACGTGTAGGGTTTGACTTACAGGTGCTTTTTATATTGGATGTATATACGCTTAGTTAGACTTGATACCTCGTTGCCAATACAGAAACGCTGATATTTTATATATATGAAACGAAAGAAAAAAAGGTCTCGTCATTGATTCAGAATTATACACATTGCCATGCAGTGGTATCCAGAACACCTAGCATAGATCCCTCACTTGTACAAAGAAAAGAAGCAAATAGTCAACAGTGGTATCAACCCCCCTCGTTCCAAATCAATCCCCTTTGTACATGGCCTCCTCTTCGGTTCGGCGCCAAATTACTTTTATACATTGTGAAGCTTTGCGTCGCCAGACTCGCAACATCCCGTTCTTTCAATTCCGCCACTTTTGCTGTAAAACTCTTGTCCAAGGCAGTGCTGCTACTCTTCGTCAACACTGCCCATTACGCCTCCCGACTTGTTACTCTTGATTCCCATCTTGAAGAGACTTAGTCTCTTCCTGACGCTTCCCGTTCTCTTGACAGGTGGAATCTCTGCTTCCGTCACATGCTCGTCAATGCTACTCTTTCTGTCGAAGCTGCCTTTGCTGGCTGAACTGCCTCGTCTTCCCATGCCGCTTGGATTATCTTGCAGGCCGTCGTCCATCGACTGCGACTTGAAAATGCTCTGTCGGCGAGCTCCTTTACCAAAGCTTCGGCTCCGTCGGTGCGACGCCTTGGACTCTGGGCTTCCATTAACAGTTACTGTTTCAGCCTGCTGATCAGTTTCTGGTTGTTGTTGTTGTTGTTGTTGATGCTGTTGTTTCCGTCCAGGCAAGAAACTCAGTCGGGCACTACGCTGTCGCAGAGATACCTGGCGCACAATGGACGTTTCCTCAACCTTGGTGCCATTTAATGGGGCGGCAATGTTCGTCCACTGTGGAGGGGTTTGGTCGAGTGGTGGAAAGGTGCCTCGGAAAGCTGTGGACGGAGTTGATACTGTCTCGCGGGGGGTTGGAGGAGGAGGGGCAAATAGTGCAATCTCGGGCTCATATGCGACTTCGAAAACTGGCTGTATGTTAGACGACATCCAATTCATTCCAAAAAGAAAGGGCGTTATGACTCACATCGTTGGAGTTCTTCTTGTTTCTGACACAGCACTGGGTTGTTGCTTCTCGCAAAGAGGGCCAACACTCTCTTGATCATAATAGCATGGTCCACAAGTGCCATCTTGATTGCAGTATCCTGAGGCTCCAGCTCGGCCTCGTCTTCATCCTCATCCTCGTCCTCCTCATCAGGCTCAGGCAGTAGCTTGCGATAACACATGACACTTTGTTCGGACATAGGATTCACAGAAATAGAAATCGCGTCAAGAAGAAGCTGGCCAACCTCCTCTTCTCCGTCCGAAAGGCGGCGTTCCAGAGCCGTCATCTCCTGCGTCTTCCGCACGATGCGCTCCAAGGCGGTTTCACGAGCATCGAGTCTGATTTCGTGAGCCTCAATAATCTCACTGCGGCGCAGGATGGTTGGGAAAGGCTCGGCCGTGACAAAGAGGGTCTTTTCCGCATAGTGGTTCTCCACTGCACCAGACGTGCTACGTTTGGTCGTAAAAGAAAAGCTCTGCGGGTGCGAAGACACCAAGAAATCGCGAATGACTTGAGGCACGCGTGCTCTTTGAAATACTTGGTGAGACAGGTCGCGGTGTGGCGTTACCACAGAAACCATCAAAAATTGTCCTTCGACCTCATCAACATGCCCAGATGTCACAATCTGTGCAGATGGATATTGTTCCTGCATTCGGTCGGTAAAAGCCGCCGCCCGTTCTGTGGGGGCTCCTTCATAAATGAACTCCTTATCCCGGATGCCAGATGGGAAACCCAGACCCTTGTATACAACTTTGAAGTATCTCGGAATCAACTTTTCGCTCTTAGAGATGGTCTCGTAAATGGTGGCAATGGCACGTTCCGTCCTCGCGAGCTTGGCAAAGTCGAAAATATTGGTCTCGTATTGACTCTGCAGTTCCTTGTATGCAGTCAAGGCGTTACTCCACGACTCGCCATCCTCGAAATGCTTAATCATGTCAAAATAGATCTTCTCCTTGCGTTCAAACTGCGTCTGTGCTGGGAACTCTGGCTCTGCCAAAGCTTTTACTTGTCTGGTTGGGTCCCAGTCATAAAGATCCGCATGAAGGCGCAACGCAAGACCAGCTTCGGCATGATTGCGGCTCTCGGCCTGTAGCCTTGCAAGCTGATGGACGTAGCGCACAAAAATTTCCTCCTTTTGCATGTCGCGGAGGAATTCCATCAGTCTCAGACGATTGATGATGCTAGTTGCCTCGCCATTGCCTTCGCCTCCATGAACGGCAACCAACAAATCGAGGAACTCGTCCAGCGTGCCCACGAGCTCCCGAACTGCAGTGTACAGTGGCTCGTTTGGAATTTCAGACAGGAGGTCAAAGCGCTCCAGCAGCTCGCCGATAAACAACTTCTGCAAGATGCTCTCCGTAAGTGGCTTCGACTTGAAAAATTGATCCAAGCTGTCAATCATCTCTGTCTGAATGACGGTCAAGTCCTCACTCAGAGTCCATTCGCTAACAATCATCGTTTGCAAAACTTCAACTGCCATCCGCCGCAGACCCTCGTGGACGCTTAAACATAACTCGACAATCGGCCCAACCAATGCTGGAACGTATTGTACTTGGTATCCTCCAATCTTGGCCAGTCCGTACCGGTTACGTTCTTCAGGGGTCGTTTCCCAGCCAATTGCTTCCCACGTTGTTCGCAAAAGCTCGGCGCCGTGTTCTCTCACATCACCAGCGATTTTCCAGACCGCCCTTCTCTTCTGCTCTGGGAAAGTTTCTAATGCCAGGGACGTGCTGCCAACCAACTTCAGAAGTGTCGTGAAAAACAGTTTCCACAGCTCCATACTGAACGTCTCTGCCTCGTCAGGATCCGGTAAGAACGACTCAAGCATGAGCGTTGCGACGTATTGCAGGGTGCGCATAGTTGACTTGTGATGATAAATATGCAGACTTAGCCAACCGGCAGGGAACGCTTCGCCGGAGAGGATGCTCATATGCACTCGCAGCAAGTTCTCCAGAATGGTTGCCAGGTCATCTTCCGCCGCCAACTCGAGCTGCATCCCAGCGGAGGAACTAGAAATCGCGGACAGAATTGCTGAGAGCTCTGCCAGGCTTTCGTCAAACGTGAGATCAGCAGAGACAGGCTTCGACGGGAATGGATAAGCAGATGGGAAGAGGAAAGAGAGCCGATTTCGGGGCTTCGGTGGTGACGACAATAGTGACAGATACGAGTCGATTATCCTCGGGATGTGGTCCGGGATTTCGGGGCCCAAATGGTCGACCTGGCTCGCAATCACGGAGCAGCACAGACGGACCTGCTCGCGCCACTGTTCTGTGACTTCTTCTGCGTGACCCCAATGTGGCGAAATCCAGCGAACTGTGTTTGCGCTCAAGGCGGCCTTCTGATCCGGATGCGCAAAAAGGTCCAGCTTGGAGTAGTTGATGATGAGAACCAGCTTATACAATATCAGTTTGCCCTTGACTTGGGTGCAAGAGTCCATAAAGTCAATTGCAATGTGAAGAATCTCCTCGGTGTCTAGCAAGCCCGTAAGCTCCGGCAGCCAGGTGTGGAAGTGTTGCACGGCCAAGGTTTGACTACCAACAAGGACAGGGGCAGGATTTCGCATCATGCTGTCGAGAGCCTTGAAAATGGAGCGAAGTTGTCGGGTGAATCCTTGCGGCGAGGATGTGATTCCGATGCCAGCTTCCTTGAGCTTTTGTTGTTTTCGAGCATGCGTAATGAATTTCAAAATATGTCTGACAACCTTGAATGTAGACCGAAGATTTCGAGCCGTCTGGGGTTCAGTTGGCTTCTCCAGCAATCGAGTGAATGATCTGACGAGTCCTGAAGTGGCAAAGGGATACTTAAACTGAGATTCCGCATATTGGTCAACTAATGGACCCAGATTGAAACGACGGTCATGGACAATGCCCAGAACTCTAACCAATGCAGTAAAGACCAAATCTTCAAACTCATTGTTTCCAGAGTGCTGGACGAGAATTCCGAATAGTCCATCAAGTACATCGCTGAGTAGTTTGACAACCTCGATTTCAGGAACAAACATTAATTGTCGTAGGACCGCGGCAACTTCTTCTTCGGGCAGGTCCTTCCACTTCACCAGGCCCAGAATGATTCTATCCTGGGAAAACCGCGTGCTGCAAAGGAAGGTATTGACGTGTAACACAGCCAGAGGACCGGTTACATTCTCGGAGTGTTCATCTCTCCCCCGGGGTGCCCACGGGACAGACAAATACCCTCCCCTGCCAGTTGGGCCAGCCTGTGCTGTGGACGTATTTTCATCTATCTTATAGAGAAGTAGTCCATGGCGGCCGTCTCGCATGAAAGCCTGTCTATCCCACAACGGCATGTGAGCAACAGCAAAAGGTGGCCCTGGCACATCACACAAGAACATGACCACATGAGCTGTGGATGCATCAGTCGGTGACAGGGCGAGCCGGAGTGTCTGGTTCCAAGCTTCTCCACGTTCTGCGGCTGTAGACCTGAATGTTGTCATCGGCTCCTTATTGGAGCCAGTAAATATGCAGTTTTCTAGTCTCTGTCCCGAAGGTGCGCGAACCTCTACCGTGACCTGAAAATTGTTGCCTTGAATGCCAGAGGGCATGGTAGTAGCACTTCCTCCGTATCGAGACAACAAATGTTGGCGTGCCAAAGAGGCAGAGTTGAGTGTGAGATAGATGTCGGACCTTGGTTTCGTTGGGGCTCCGGAAAATCCCATTCTATTCGTTTTACAAACGCCGGATAAAAGTGTTGGCGTGGCTTTGATTAGAGTATCGGCGTCGGGGTGATCAAACGCTTGTAGCGAGACTTGTAGTCGTTCCCCTCTGCGTGATCTTTCGTACCGTCCATTCGCATTATCCATGAGCTCCAGAATCAGGGGATCAAAGTCATCGCCCATGTCCCTCTCCGTCGATGCTCGACTATTGTTAGGTGACCAGATGTTGAGGACCTGCTCAACCTCGTCGTTCTGCTTCATTATTGCGTTCACCTTCAAAATGCCGACTCCAACGGTACGTTGCACAGTTTGGGATGCTTCCGGGACACCTCCACCGTTCTTTGAACTGGCCGTACTAGGAGGACCATACCCGTCTGATGTTGTCACCGGTCGTTCGCCTTGTTGCTCAGATAGTGCATCCATCTTGGGGAGGATTGAGCCTCTCGAAAATGTAGAGCGCCCGGTCTTGCTACCCCACATCAAACTTCGCCTGGTGGATTTCGATATGCTTGAGGAAGAGGTTTTTGAGTTTTCTCTCGAAAAGGTGCTTTCCGAGCCGGTGCCGGATCTTGAGAGTGGTTTGTGGGGTAAAATCTGCTGCGAAGCGAGGACTTTGACTACCAGATACAGATCAGACTCGGCAGATGGCGAGTCCCCAATATCCTGGGAGGAGAGGTCGATGAAAAGGGTCCGGCTCGAGGCATCCTGGCCAATGCCACCAATTATACCGCCAGCTGGGATGTCGACGGTGAATGACTCTGACAAAGTGGCTAATTTCTCGTAACGCGGCTTCGTGACAAGAAACACAGCCAAAGTTGTGGCTTCAGAAGAGGATCCAGCAAAGCCTTTGACATCGAGGAGCAAGTGGTGCAGGCTGGTCAGTTCCACGGCTGGCTGAGGCGGCTCATTCAGAAGGGTCATGACGGACTGCAGCCGAGTTACCTCGACAACAGAATCATCCCCTGTTAGTATGCGTCCACGCTCAGCTGGATCGCGGACAATAACCTCGCCTCCACAGAGCTTGTTCACGCGCACCAGGTCCCACACCGTCTTCTCCCGTAACCGGTCGTACTCGTGGGATGTGAGAACATTGTACAAGAACTGCTGTCGGTTGAGGTTGAGGCTAGTAATGAGCTTCGAGAGCTTGTCTAGGTCCCCATACTGTCTAGAGAGCAGCAGCTCGTGAAGGTTCTTTGAGTGCCATTCTCTCAGACACGACGCGATCTCGTCGATTAAAGGCTCCTCGGCAGATGTCGGTGTTTCGTCGCCAATCTTAAGCATGGGAACCGGGGCAGCTGGTTTTGGCGCGTTGGGGTCTCGCCACACTGGTATCGACAAATTTCCCAATGTGCCATTGGGCAGTTCTGACAGCGGCTTTCGTCGTCTTCCTATACCTACGGCGAGGTCCGGAGACCTTGATTTCCTTGCCTCGCCCCCATTGATACCACTCTTGGCTGAATCGCTTGCAGGCCGGAGGTTGTTGCCCGCAAGTCCATTCTCGTCTGTCGATTCTTGGTCGTCTCGATCGTCGGATTCCCCAAGCATCTCTCGGACTTCCACACAGCTGCGGGGAAAGATTCCACTAAATACTCTAGCTTCAAGAGTTTGTCCCTTGACTGAAGTCAAGCCTGCGAGCAAACTGGGTGGTGCGACCAAGTACCCCCGCAGCCAGTTGCCGTCTGGTGTCTCCTCAATAATGTACAGCTCATCGCCAATTTCAAGCGGCAGGTCGGCCGGGCTCTCAGCAGTAAACGGGTAGGTCGCAACAGCGAACGCGATCCGGGGTAGCGGCTGCCAGGGCATTGGACTCCAGCGTTGGCGCTCACCTGCGCCGAGGGGAGTTGGTAGGAGACGATAATATGGTCGGATGTGGTTGTCCAGCTCTTTGTGACTGAGGGGGAGCAAAAAGCTGCGAATGCGGCGGCCAGGCTTATACCAAACGCGCTGGCTGATCAGGGGTAGTGTAAAGACATGAACAGACCCAAAATCGGTTGGCTGCTGGCAATGGTCAATGATTCAGTTCCCTAGGAGGAAAAAAGGAACACTGAACACATTGGGGGTTGGAGAAGCCGTAAAAATGATTTTGATAACTCACCGACGGTTGGGCACTCGATCATTTGGCTGGCGAAAGTGCGCAGGCAAACCCCTGAAGGGAAATGGTAGCTAGCAGGGTTCTTTATCGATTGTCCACCAGCAAGCTGGGATCAAGTATCCAGGTCCAACCCGGCCGAAACAACCAGACACCAGCACGCGAACGCGAAAAGAGAAAGTAAGAAAAAACAAGGTCGGTTGTAGGAAAAAGCAGCCAATGCAAAAGAAACACGCAGGCAAGGGGAAGGCGGGCAGAATTGCGATGCCACAACGGAAAATATCGTGCGACGAGGAAGAATAAAAAGCAATGGTTGTCGAGATGAGCACACCACAGGGGCCAGACAGCCAGCACAGGGGGGGGGGGGCCGAACTCAGCTCGACGAACTGCAGTCTGGAGGTGATGAAAAATGACATGGACCGTTCCGCCTCCAACGTCAACTGGTCTGGTCAGACATGCAATCAATCATATTGTGGGCAGGTGCCGCTAGTTGCAAGCCCCAGGTTTATTCCCCTCAGTGCTCCAGTGCTCCGGTGCTCCTGGTGCATCCATGTGTTTGGTGGCTCCATAGTTCCTTAGTTGGCGTCCAGGCGGCATTTACGAGGCTTGTGGCCCGTCTATTCACTATTGCGCCGGCCTCGCTGCCCCTGAGCCGTGGTTGGTTGGCTCCAGTCGCTGCTGGTCTGGTTGGTTGGTTGGTTGGTCTCCTATCTCTTCTCTTCTCTTCTGTCTGGCGCACGGCCCGCTTCTCTGGTATCAAACCGTTCAATGTTTGGTTTGGCCTGGCCTGGTCTGGTCTTGTCCGGCTGTGGGGAACCATATGGCCCAAGCGGGCCAGACAGATTGGCGTCCAGGGGAAATCAATAACTGACCAGCTCAGCAGCTCTCCTGCAACATCTGGACACTCCTCGGCACAAGAGTCCATGTCAAGTCTGGCACCTTGACCCTCTGGTGTGTCGTTTCGCAGAATCATTTGAGCACCAATGTTGACTCAACAGGGGGCATGAACGACGCAACACTGCACGTCCAGTGTCGCAACATCGCTGTGTCACCATGTCACAGTCCTGTGTTTATGTGTTTGAGGCTTATGCCGTCATCTGCAGGACATGGTTTCTCCATCCAGCCGGTTTCCGCATCGGGAGTCGCCCTGACTAGTCCATGACGCCAAACGGCTCTTGTAATCCTTCAAGCCAGGTGTCAAATATGACCATGGGTGCGGATTATTGCTCTGTGCGTCCATGAAGGAAACAAGTGCAGTATTGTAGCTACCTACCTAGGCCTGAGATGCCAATTAGGCTCTTGATAAGCCCTTGCTGTATCTGAGCTCAGGCCTCGCACTTGCCAAGTTTGTGGACGTTTTGTTTTGTATCATATTATGTCTACCCTGTACTACTCGTTTGAACAGGGCGCGAAATTTACATGGACCTGTGCAGGTGCTGATTCCTGGATAAATCGCTTTGAGACGATTGTTGATTTATGAGAAGGAGAATCTAGCATTGAATTTCCCGTGTTGTTGTTGGTGGTGCTGGTCCAGATTTGGGAGCCGTGACTATACCAAAGTGGATTCTCGAAGTGTCTTGTGAAAGAGTTGCTGACATTTAGAAGTGGACAGTAGATGGACAACTAATCCATACTTAGGTATGAAAGGTTTAAGAATGGGTCCCTACGCTGGAGCACTTTCTAATCGGGTCAAGGCAATTCATCTGACGCGGGAAGAATGGAACTCTAAAGATTAGGAATAATATACTTGTCAACTTCTCCGTGCTGCACCCCAAGCGACGGACATGTGGCTCGCAGAAACGCATCGTGCAGTTTCGCATGTGTCAATCAACAATCTATCATTAGTCAATGCTCAACAAGCGGCAGCGGGAAGTCATTGTCATCTAACAACGTGGCCATTGACGCTACTAAATGTAAATTGCCGATTTAATCAACAATAGTGCCCCGTCTGTCCATGTCTGGTCTGGCTTGTCTGGTCATCTCACCCACCAGACCCAAGTGCCCGGAATTCCTTTGTCCCCTAACACCCACCAACACCCCCTCATGCAACCAGTCAACTTGCACCAACTGTCAACGTTCACCTGCAAGCCCACACGTCAAAACGTCAAAACGTCAAAACGATTGATTCATGCAACCTTCACAAAGAAGCTCCACCTTTTCCCACTGCATTCTCTCGACCATCCACGAGGAATATGAGGCTCTCTTACACGTCGTCACCTCATTGTGCATGCATACTCCATCCACCAGACCGCTTCACACAACCCTGTGCTGGCACTTTCCCCAAACCAATGGATGGTGCCACATCAACTTTCACAGAGCGGTAAGAGTCAACATTAAACATTGATCCCACCAACGTCACCTCATCCGGACATTTATAACTCCTATCGACAGGCAAATACTCTCCATTGGACAATGAACCGCGAATGCCGCCGACCCATCAAACAATTTTAAACAAAAAGCACAAGGCATTCATGACTAGCGCACAGCATTGCCAAATTGTTGTTGCCCTTCTCCTTACCCCCCCGTGACCTCACACCTTCGTCAGCGCTGATCTCTATATCTAACCAGCGAAAACACGCCGATACATACTACACTGGGTAGGTCGGATATTCACGACCTCCAGCGTCACATCAATCTTATTTTTGGGTGCACAACTCCCCGCAAAAACAAACACGCCCCTCTGTCTTTCTTATCGGAATCACATACAAGTGCCCGAATCTTTTCCCCAAGACCCAGTTTCTTTGTTCACCAAAAAAATTCGACCCAACCATTTCTTGCAAATACTGGAACCAAGGCCTCGAGGGGAAGCACACCGTCATTCGAGATGGGCACACCATTCATCTCGTTCCTCGGGCCTAGCAAGCTGGAGGGATTCGAGCCCGGCAAACCACACAATGAGCAACCCTCCACGATACCAAAAGTCTTCATAGACGCTATGGAAGTCCGTGAAGAGGTGTTCGTCCGTGAGCAAAATGTACCGCTGGAGAATGAGCAAGACAGCGATGACCCGCGATCCTGTCACTGGGTCGTATACGCCAGCGTCAACAAGACCGAAGAGACGGAGGTGCGAGATGAAGACGGGAATGTTATTCAACCGCGGAAAAGCTCAACGCGGACTACACCTATCGGCACTATCCGCCTGGTTCCCTTTCCTCACGCTAATCACCCCAAGGTTGGCGGCGAGTACTGGAACAACGAGTTGAAGAATGGAAGTAATGGTGGCACGCCTGATATCAGTTCCCCTTCAGCAACTACTGGCTCAGACCGACCCACTACCTTTCATGACGGAAAAGAACCATACGTCAAGCTGGGGCGGCTGGCTGTCGTCAAGGAATATAGGGGCAACGGCCTCTCTGGGCTTTTGATTCAGACTGCCCTCTCGTGGCTCAAGTCTAACCCGTCGTTCTTTGACCCCAGCATCACGGAGCTAGGTCTTGAGCAAATGGGTGCGTCGACCGAAACAGAGATACCCAAGTGGGGTGGTCTTGTTTGTGTCCATGCCCAGGAGCAGGTTGTAGGGACGTGGGAAAAGTTGGGATTTCGCGTGGACAAGGCGATGGGGAGGTGGTGGGAAGAAGGAATACCTCATGTCGGCATGTTTAAACGGCTTGAGATAAGTCCAAAGGAGGTCCGGATTTAGAGACACCCAAGCTGTATTAAAGCGTGGAACGAATTACGACGATCTCATTTCATGTTTACATAGACGATGGTCTTTCGACCAGGATGAAAGATGAAAGGAATCATGGGTGGGTTGGCATTTGCATGTATGTTGTCCACAGGACAACCAAATAGCATTAGCAGGTTGTTTTGCCCTTCCACTACGAAGGGTATCCAAGAAGGAAAGACGACAGCAAAATAGCGAGTAGCGGTACTGAAGTTACAGCAAGCACAGGTGCAAATCATTGATGTAGAGATATACAAGCGCAAGGGCATTAATTCATGTATGCTCTTCCTGAGCCAACTTTTTATTGAGACTCTAGAGCCATTTGTGACAAATCCATAGCCGTTACGCGTTCCCAGACCCGAAACGCACAAATGCAATTCTTCAAGGATGCCAGAACCACGCCATGAAGCCCAGCCGCAAAATAGATTTCCCTCGCATACCCCCCCCCTGTTGTTGCGGGTTTTTACCGCCTTTCCAACCAACCCATAAAATAACCGTTTTATCCCTTTTCTTCCGATTAACAAAAGAGGTAATTTATCGGTTGCTCTTGGCCACACGCTCCAACTCGTCCTTCTTCTTGATAGCGTAGGAGTTGCTGCTACCCTTGGCGGCGTTGATCAGCTCTTCGGCGAGGCACTCAGCAATCGACTTGACGTTGCGGAAAGCGGCCTCACGGGCACCGGTGGTGAGCAGGGCGATGGCCTGGTTGACGCGGCGGAGAGGGGAGACATCGACGGCTTGTCGTCGGACGGTACCGGCGGAGCCAATTCGGGTAGAGTCTTCGCGGGGACCGCAGTTGACGATGGCGTCGACGGCGACCTGGATGGGGTTCTGGTCGGTCATGAGGTGGATCTGATGAGTGTTAGCAGCTGGCTTCTTTGGTTCCTTGTGCCTCTATTCCAAAGGGCAAGGGAAAACTTGATCGATATGTGGCACAAAGTCCCTCGACAAGTCCCAGAACCGTGGGGTTGGTATAAACGTACAATCTCGAAAGAGTGGGCGACAATGCGGACAGCCATCAGCTTCTTGCCGTTGTTGCGGCCGTGCATCATGAGCGAGTTGGTCAATCGCTCAATGATGGGGCAGTTGGCCTTGCGGAATCGCTTGACGGCATATCGGCCAGCAGAGTGGGTGACATAGACGGGGTTTCGCAGGGAAATGTAGTCACTGTTCGCAGAGTTCCATCAGCATTCAATTCCAGCCATTTGTTCCTTGTTCCTCCCCCCTCTCCAGAATGAATTCCTCTCCAAATCCTTCGCAGGGACAAATGGGGTGTTTATATTCGCAACGTACGTCAAAGAGATGTCGCGAACCTCGACATCGTAGTCCCACTTGTTGAACAACTTGACGTTGCCGACCTCCTTGGTAACATCCTTGGGAAGGACGTCAGAGACGACAGTGTTCTCGACCTCGATATCGCCACCGTCAGACATTTTGGCTGTTGCAGTCGAAAAAATATATCCTCGATCTGGCGGACGGACTGCGGGTTAGTATTGCAGGTTGGGCGAGATGGTATTTTTTCGGGAGGTTTTGGAGGATGGGCTGCGTCTTCTTCGGCTGAGAGAGAGAGGGTAGGGCTTGGGAAATTTTGGTGGTGGGTGGGCCTGGCGAATCAGGTTGCGCGAAAAGTTCGGTACGTACCCTACGCACTTGGTGTGTTAGGGCAAGTCTGCCCTGGGTGAAACTCCAATCCGGGTGCGCAGAGACAGAGAGGGGACCGCTTCGCCCGCCACTCCGAGTGGGAATGACTTTGGCCTTCACGTTGGTAAAAAATCCCCCTTCCTCCTCCACACTCCCGTCAACGTCAAGCACAACAGAACAAAATGGTACGCGCAAAACGCCCCCTCAACAGATGAAGGATTTGTCCATCATGAGTTCAGTCGAGACACGATGAGACTTTCTCCCTCTTTGTCCCCGTCGAGAGAACGATGAAATGCTGATACAGGATTCTTTTCGCGGATTTATAGGCGCCTGCTGCTGGAGCTAAGAAGCAAAAGAAGAAGTGGTCGAAGGGCAAGGTCAAGGACAAGGCCCAGCACGCCGTCCTCCTCGACAAGACCACCTCTGAGAAGCTCTACAAGGATGTCCAGTCCTACCGTCTGGTCACCGTCGCTACTCTCGTCGACAGAATGAAGGTCAACGGTTCCCTGGCCCGCCAGTGCCTCAACGACCTCGAGGAGAAGGGCCTCATCAAGCCCGTTGTCACCCACAGCAAGATGAAGATCTACAGTATGCACCGCCCCTCCAAGCGACTCTACACGTCCGAGAATCAACGGTATTGAGAGAACGATTTGCTAACCTACTATCCAGCCCGCGCCGTTGGTGGTTCCTAAATTAGCCAAAGAGAAAAAAGTTGTGTGTCTGGAGTAACGGTGTCTTGATGGCCTGCAACCATCGCAGAAGCCATTAGAGTGGACGGTTTTTTTCACGGCAGATAAAAGCCTGGTTGGGACGAATTCATGCTCGGTATTATACCATACCTGGGGACCGGAATTGTGCTTTAGCATACGACAATGGAATGAAAGATCTTCAAAATAAGATGCTGGCGCACCTCGTGACTCCTGTGGCCGATTGTATCCGTGACGGTGTGCTGGGCATTCTGATAATCTCAATGCTGCATTGGGTGATTGTCCGGATATTGCGTCTGCTCTTTGTTGTATGAAATGTACTACCACGGCTCATCGTCCCAGCCTGGTACTCTACGGCTTGCATATAATAGAGATGACGAGCGACAAAGCGATGGAGCTCCGGAATGCATTGCATTGGGTCCCGTGATATCAGTGTTGCTTCGGATAAGTCAATTCGGCATAGACGGATGCTTTGTGCCTATACGCCTCAATTTCCGTGCCTGTCTTGCTCTCCCGTATTGTGGATCGAATTCATCCATTTGGCACAAGGAGTCAGGTACCCTGCTATCATTCATCTCGCCTAGTGCTTGATATGTCGGCCGTACTCTCCTTGATCCGTCAAGGACGACTTTATCCACAGGAAAGATTTTCCCTCATCATTCATTGTAAAGGAGACGAAAGTACGGAGCATGTCCCGTGATGTGTGGTTAGCTGCCGGCTGCTGGAAAGCGAAGAGGCTCTCGGGGTCACTGGTTCATTGCTAAAGGCTAGTGATATCTGCGACTTGGCCCCTCTCTTGGCTGCAATACGTTGAATAAAACGGCAGGCCATAGTTACCAATGTGTAGTGTCATCGTTCACAAACACATGTTTGGGGCAATGGGCAAACATGTCTTGAAAACGAGCAAGATCTGCCCCGTCTCAACTGGGACATTCAAAGGCATACGCATCGACAGAGAGCCAATCAAATGAAGTAATTGAATGAAATGGTCGAGGTCTATTCTTATCGGATTCGCCGGCTAACCGGTATATACTAATAGCAACGGTGCCCACGTAATTCACATGGTCCGCCAATTCGGCAGAGCCGATCTGAGTGGTCATGGCTTGTATCATTTATAGAGCATTTACTCCGTACTCCGTACATATTGGCGGGACAAGACCAGTAATTTCTTTGTTCGCAAAGAATGGGGTCTTGCTCATTTCATTTTAACCAATGTTCCTATTGTATTTGTTGATATGTTGGATGGACTGGCGTGGCGTCAAGGCAGAGCCTCCAAAGGAAAAAAAAATTGTAAGGTGAGCCACGGAAGCTCCATGTGGCGGTTCGGATGCTACATGCATTCACAGGCATGTACCATCCAAGTACCATGCTCGGTCCAAGGGACTAGACATGTACTACTGGTCGAGTCGCCAACACACTGTTTAGCTTCTTGACAAGGGATAAAAAAAAATTGTCGGCTCGTCTTCCTAGGCCAATGCGGCAGGCCATTGCGCGATGACAAGAGTGGCATTGTGCAGTATGACAACACGCCGTTATCGAAGATCAGACATCGCCAGGGCCAAAGATGACAATTTGCGAGGCTCGCCTGGAGGACGAAGCGAGGCGACCCAGGTAGCCAGCGCGATCCCTGCCATCCGGCGCTTCACTTCGCGTGCAGACCTGTACCAGTGAGAGAAAGGCAGCAGTCGGGCCAGGGTGAATCAGGGCAAAATCGGGCGAGCAAACGGTGGAAGAATGATCATGAGGTCCAAGTCCACGCATAATGACGCAAAAGAGGTTCTCGAGACCAATGCTCGCAAGCCGTGAGCGGCCGCCATGGATGGTAGGGCCGACGGTGGTGTTGATACGGTGAAGGTAATGGTGTGCTCTCTGATCTTGCTCTGGAGTCCGGAGTACAGGGAATAAGAAGGACCAAACTCTTCTCACCGAGGACTTCAATTCAATGTTGACTCCATGCCGTACGGAGTGCATGTATGACATCCATTGACTGCGCCCAGTTGTCACAAGGCACTGAGACAGGCGCTCATGGTTGGCAAAGGCTCGTCGTGGTTGGCTGGCATCGCCTAGAAGAGCAACTGCACCTGCCAAGCTAAGGTCGCTCCAGGTGCCGCAATTGAGGCCAGATGTGCTCAAGTGAGAAAAAATCTCGGGGTGAACCGGTATCTCAGGCTTCTGGAGGCTCCATCCCTGGAGACGTGCTTCGAAGTGAGATCCAAGTGACTTCTGAAAGTTGAGGCGGATGTCAGTGCGACCAAACGACACGCCCGAGTAACTGGCATGTACTCCGTGGGAGCAGGTATGACCATGTTATGCAGCATTGCCTTGCAGTGGTACCTTGAAGCTACCACGTGTGTACTCTGTGCCTCGGGCCCGTTACCCCTTCGAGCCTGAGGCTGGCAAGGACTAGAACCAGAAGCGCGTTGTTGCCGTGGAAAACGAGCATGGTCGCTGTGGCCAAGGGCGACGAGGGTACCTGCCCAGGTACGGTGCCGCCCAGCACAATCAGGGTACTTTCCTGGGTACCTGAGGATCCAATTGCTGGCTCTAGCGCAGTCCGGGTAGATTCGCTCAAAACCTGTCCCCAGTCCAGGCTCCGCCGCAATTTTTTTTCCCTCTCCCCCCAAACCCGTCCGCCAGCCGGTGCAGAATTTATTTCGCTCGACTGCCCGTACACCTTCTTCTTCTTTCCTTCTCCTTTCATCCATCTCCCCTCAGTCCTTTGTCTTGTTTTCGGATAAAGAACCTCAGTCAAAATGTCTGGTGAACAGCCTCAGAAGGTCTTGGGCATGCCGGTAAGCAATCCTGCCTCTTTGTACAAATTTTTCATGCTCCGTGAAATGCCGCGCCTGCGATAAGGGGTATCCAAGCCAACAATGGAGACGATTTCGAGATGCTCAATTGGAAAGCCACGACCAATTGAAAGACTACAACACGCGGTTGATATCGCGATGAAGGTCGCTGCATTGGATTCGTCTCTCACCTGCGCTGGCGCTGCCTCCTATTCTGGGCCGACGGCTATTCCGGGGCGGAGGATTTTTTTTCAATCTTCACATGAGAAAGGCGACAGCTGCTAACATTTAAATTGTATAGCCCTTCGTGGCCGACTTCTTGAGTACGTTTAGACATGACCTCGAATCCAGCGGCGCGAGAATATGCTTGCTGTCACGACCATGGTCGTGCCGGCGGTGCCTCGCACCCCCTTTTTCACAATAACTTTTTGACAAGACTGGCCACTAACTATACTCACAGTGGGTGGTATCTCCGCCGCCGTCTCGAAGACTGCCGCCGCCCCCATTGAGCGTGTCAAGCTCCTGATCCAGAACCAGGATGAAATGATCAAGGCTGGCCGTCTTGACCGCCGCTACAATGGCATCACCGACTGCTTCAAGCGCACCATGGCTGATGAGGGTGTCATGTCCTTGTGGCGTGGCAACACCGCCAACGTCATCCGATACTTCCCTACCCAGGCCCTGAACTTCGCTTTCCGTGACAAGTTCAAGAAGATGTTCGGCTTCAAGAAGGAGCGTGACGGTTACGCCATGTGGATGGCTGGTAACCTGGCTTCTGGTGGTGTATGTGGACTCCTAACCATAAAATGATGAATTCGTTCAAGCTGCTGACAATATTTACAGGCTGCTGGTGCCACGTCTATGTTGTTCGTCTACTCCCTGGACTACGCCCGTACCCGTCTTGCCAACGACGCCAAGTCTGCCAAGAGTGGTGGTGAGCGTCAGTTCAACGGTCTCGTCGATGTCTACCGCAAGACCCTCGCCTCTGACGGTATTGCCGGTCTCTACCGTGGTTTCATGCCCTCTGTCGCTGGTATCATCGTCTACCGTGGTCTGTACTTCGGCATGTACGACTCCATCAAGCCTGTCCTCCTGGTTGGTAACCTGGCCAACAACTTCCTTGCCTCTTTCGCTCTTGGTTGGTGCGTCACCACTGGTGCCGGTATTGCTGCCTACCCTCTTGACACCATCCGTCGTCGCATGATGATGACCTCCGGTGAGGCCGTCAAGTACAAGAACTCCTTCGATGCTGCCCGCCAGATCATCGCCAAGAACGGCGTCAAGTCTCTGTTCAACGGTGCTGGTGCCAACATTCTCCGTGGTGTTGCCGGTGCTGGTGTCCTGTCTATCTACGATCAGCTCCAGCTTATCCTCTTCGGAAAGGCCTTCAAGGGTGGCTCTGGTTAAACAATTTTCCTTAATTCCTGTATAGACTAGTTCGTGCTGGAGGGGCGAAGACTGTTGCGTAATCGGTGGGCTTGATGCGATGTTTGCCGATGGTAAAAAATGGAGATGGGATTCTGGCAGAGAGGGAAGTTGGGACAAAGAAAATGTTCCTTGTGTTTCTGTGCAACAGATGCTATTTGCGGGTTAGACTGGCATCGGCATGGCGTATTTGTCCTTCGGCTCTGCCGAGCTTTTTCTAGGTCGCTGTAATTTATACACCAATGCAATTTCCCTTGATGTTATTACTACGATCATCTGACCGAACACTGCTCGTGACAATTGGATCTGGTAAACCTCAAAACGGAATGCTTTCTGGAGATGTGGTGATGCCTGCGTTGACTCCATGTTTCAATTTTCGGACTTGGTCAGGTGAACTGGCGTGCCTGGATGATGACTAAGGCATTGTATCTCCAGATCTTGCGACGCGCTTTGGTCCCAACTTGACAACCTTAAAAGATCAATGGTATCACACAGCCTAGTATCAATTGACTGCAAGATTGCTTGCTTACTACTGGGCCGTTTCTAACCTGTCATCTTTTACCAACTGCCTAATCACACCATGCCTCCGAAGGAAACATCCGGCCGCGGCAGGGGACGGCCCAAGGGTACCACGAACCGTCGTCAGTCTACAGAGACAGCATCTTCCGAACCTAGTGACCCCTTTGAATCCTCAGACGACCAGACGGAAGCACAGGAGACACGAGGAGGTGACGCTGACGACGCACCGCCACCAGAGAAGTCTATACCTAAGGACCTATTGACTCGCATATTGCACGAGTTCTTCACCAAGGACTCTACCAGGATATCTCGCGATGCAAATGCGGCGATGGGCAAATATATGGATATTTTCGTGCGGGAAGCCATTGCTAGAGCGGCTGTGGAGAAGAATGCAGGATTCTTGGAGGTATGTTACGTCTGATGGTTCGTTACGGCCGGTTGTATGACTGACAGGCGTAGGTGGATGATTTGGAGAAGATTGCACCACAGCTCTTGTTGGATCTTTGAAAGACGTGGGCTCATTTGATTGTTAAAGGGAACCGCGGGTTTATTTTGCATACCAGCATGGCGATACCGAGTTTCTAGCCATTAGGGTGGTGGTGCTGCGGCCGGAATGCTGGGAGGAGGCACATTCATACTGGTGCTTTTAGTCCAAAGAAGTGTCTGGACTCGATTCGGCAGCAGTTATATCTATACCCAGGGTAAGTGTCGTCCTAGTTGGAGGAGACTCATCGGATCACTCATCAGCTGACGGCCGCGAAGTGCAATTTGGTAGCCAGAAGTTGATTAACCATGTCTGCGAGATACGAGAGAAGAATCGAACGTTCTTGGTTGCGTGTTCACAAAACACATCTTTTGACGAAGTGAAAGAATTCGAACAGCGATCGGAGACACTAAAAAGAACGAGACAGTAAGCAATATGGCCTGTCTGCATTTCTAAATAAAGACACATCGGCTAAGCTCGACGAAACCCGGCCCGAAGATGCACTTCTTTACTTGGACTTGGCACGCACCCATCATGGAGGTGAAATGAATGACACGTGCCCACGAGTCGGCCTGTCTAGGGCGGGTAGTGGTTTGGAAACGTTTTCATCCCAACGTTTTTTTGCATCTCGCCTCATGGGCTGATCGCTCGAGATGTGACATACACGAGTCGCATCATCGGGCAGAATGGCGGAGAAACGCGTGGGGAGAGTCGCAGGAGACGTCTGGCAGGTTATGTTACATAGATTTTTAGATTAATGTTCACAGTGTTTCTTCAGACGCTGGGTCAAATTGGCCATGGATCTGAGACCCGACTGTTTCGTTTGCACAGTTCGGGGCGTAGTTTGTAACAACATGAACAACAGAGGGACTGGGGACTGTTCCAAGGGCGGCTGAGTGGATCGTGCTATAGGAGGGTGTAGTAATAATAGATGGGGTGTTTGCCAGAGCATTCTGCTTGCAAGGTGTTCCGGCCTAGGAACCAATTCGTGTGTATGCTCTATTCAAAATATTTGCGTGAAGTAACTAGCCTTTACTCTGGATGCTGGCGACATAGGATCTGGTGCTCTCAACTGGATTTCGTGGTGGAGGCCAAGAAAGTGATGAGTTCTGGTGTGGCTCTGTTCCCGTTGTGGAAGGCGCAATCCACTGCGCCTCCCGGCTCCAACACCTCCGACCATATTCTTCGACAAGCAAGAACAAAACATGCCTCAAATCTGCCTTCATTTACCAACTTCTTGCACCAATGGCGACGTCAGCTTTTCAAAGGACGCTTCCTTTCCCAGAGCTTACACATCAGAGTCACGCAACTTTCAAAACAGCCTGATTTGCTAGATGCAGCCACATGTGTTGCAGCCGTGACTCCTGGTCACGACCGCTCCTTCGGGACTGAAACCGGGGCCGTCTCGCATGTGTCGGAGCCACCTTAAGGTGCGGCGCGACCGACCTTCAGACAGGACCCCTTGGCAGAGCCTCACCGTGGCCCTCTTATTCCGGCTCTGCTAGTTCCGTGATGATTTTTTAATTTGGCATGTCGTCGGCGGGTATCTGGGTTGAGCATTATTCAGAATCTGGTGAATTACTCTATTGACTCGCTCGCGAGCAGAATGACACAATGAAGGTGACGAGAATTCCAATGCTGTTCCAATACAACAAAACATCAATGAGAGAAGTTAATTTAAATCTAACTAACACGAGTAACAGCCTTGCTCCATAGCCCTGTCGGAGAAGCGCCGGAGGAACCACTGTATTAATCGTCGACCGGGCCAAGGGCGACGCCATCACCGGCATGCCTTACACTGGCAAAACACGTCAAGACCTCACCACTGTTCCCTTCAAACCGCCCAACGGCCTTGTCTTCGCCCCTTCATGTGCCCCATCTCAATAGTCACCCACGAGGGATCTGTCACTATCCCATGTCGAGACACCAGACCCTGTCCGGATAGCCCCCTCCCATCCTGTTGTCAAAGTTCAGGAACATGCAGGGGTCCACGCTGGGACAGATGTTTGTCTATGTACAACGCCTCTGGATGATATCTGGATTGGGGCGATCACATTGGAGCTTTAAAACCATCTCGCCTCCCATTTTTGTCGTTTCTGTTCTCTTCTTCTGGTTTCAGTTTCTTCTCGTCTTTAACGGTTCGGTTCTCTGCAGTTCTTGAGGAACTCCTTTTCTTTCCTGCTGGTTTCTGGGTTGTTTCTTTCCTTTCGTACTCATTTCTGATACCGACAACTCATCTCACCTCCCCACGGCTTTATACATTGCGAAGAGGCTAGTCCTTGATACACACCCGCATTCTCTTGGTACAAATAAGATCCCGAACGTTGCTCTCTGGACAGAGTAATTACAGCATTCGTTTTTCTCAATCCTTAATAAACTCCCGAATAATCGACTTCCGCAAGAAGCCTCTGTTCAAAATGCACTTCACATCACTTGCCCTCGCCGCTCTGTTGAGCGTTGCTCAAGGTAAGAGGTGGCAGAACTAGACAGGACCCCTTGAAAGGCAAATCTCTAACAATGTTTCCAGCTGTTGATGTTCACGTCGTCGCTGTTGGCATGAACCCTGCCAAAAACGAGACGGCATTGAAGTTCTTCCCCGAGAAGATTACAGCCAAACCAGGTAGCATGGTTCAGTTTCAGTTCTGGGCAGGCAACCACACCGTGACTCAGTCCAACTTCGACAACCCTTGCGTGCCCATCTCCATCTCAAACTCCAGCGCGACCGGTATCTTCTCCTCTTTCCAACCTGCCGCTGCTAGTGCCTCCAGGGGCCAGATTCCTGTCTTCACCGTCATGATCAACGACACCAAGCCCATGTGGTTGTTCTGCAGCCAGGGACCTCACTGCAAGAGGGGCATGTCCATGGTCATCAACGAGAACACTGGTGCCAACTCGACTCGATCTCTGGAGAACTACAAGCAGCTCTCACAGAACTCTCAAACTGGTCCTGGGGAGATTCCTGTTGGTGGTGGCGGCAGCCCAGGCAACGGCACCGGTGGCAATGGTGGTAATGGCGGTAATGGAGGCAGTGGTCCCAGCCCTACTCTTGGCGACGGAAGCTCTCCTACTACCGCCATCGGAAGTCAACCCTCGACATCTGCTCCTCTCACTGCTGGTGGTGTCAACCTAGCTGTGCCGAGTACCATGTTGTTGGTCTTGGGTGCTGGTTTCATGTTGCTGTAAACAATCAAATTCGATTCATAGGGAGTGGTCACGCATGTTGTGACGGAGGATGCATATTAATACCTTTGCTTTGTTTATATCTTGCTGCCGAGCAGCCGTTATTCGTTTCGTCTATATCAGAATCTTGTACGAAAGAGGAGCTGAGAGTAATGTAACTCTGCATGCCATGTCATAGACATGCACTGCTCTGATATCAGAACCTCAGGAAATTAAGAAAAGTTTACCAAAATCCCCCTTTTGCTATTAAACGTGACGTTGTGCTCTACAATCAACTCTTCCACCATACCATCATCCCATCTCATAACCCCTACGTCTCCTTGCGTTTCCTCGTCTGTCTCCCCTTTTGCGCCTGCGCACACAACTCCCTCCTAGGCAATTTCTCCAACCACCCCTCCTCCCTCTTAACAAATCCCACCCGATGATACTTCTTACTATTCGCAAAAAACTTGACCCAATGGTTCAACGCCTCAAACGCCCTCTCCTTCGCCGCCGCCATCTCCTCCCCCCGCATCCTCTCCATCTCCGCCGTCGTAAAATACTTATCCACCTCAGGGTCATCCACCGGCAGAAACATCTCCTCCAGCCCCCTCAAATCAGCAGTCTGGTCCTCCGCAAAACAGCCCGTCACAAACCCGCGCGCGGCGTCACGCCCCGCAAACACATTATACGATCCGCCGGGGCCGTACATCCTCCGCCCGTTGGAGACGTCGTAGATGGTGCCGTTGATGGCGAGGTACAGCGGTTTTTGGGGGTCGCTGCCGTCGTAGGCGAGGAGTTCTTTTTCCGTGAGGTAGATTGGGCCGGACTGTAGCACGGGTTAGAATTGCGTAAAGAGGTTGTGAGGGGAGAATCTTACGAGTTGGGCTTTCCACCAGTCGACGCGTAGGTACTGGGGTTTATTCTTCATGCCCCAGAAGAAGCTCTCGCCTCCGCTGATCACGTAGCTTAGACCGCATGATGCGACGAAGAGGAATGATAGAACGCGGAGGATGTCGAGCCAGGGGGTGTAGTCGTCGGCATCGTCGGTGCGTCTGGACTTGTGTTTGGACTTTGTCTTGGGGGTTGGAGACTCGGGCGGTGCTGCTGCTTTTCGCTGACGAAGTTCGGCGTCGGCCATGATGGGGATTGTGAGCCGATTGTTTTTATCACGGAACTCCAAGGATAGAGAGAGTGAAGATGGCCCAAGCTTGGTTCTTGTAGCAGGGATAGAGAGAGCTCGTGGAGCAGGATCGTGACGTAGCTTTTGGAGGGCAGTGCTGAGCGGGCCGGACCAGCGCCACTTGGTGTAACTGCCCGTTGGATGGGGTCTGAGAGCAAGCTTATGCTGTCAAATTGCAATTGAGTTCGGGATACACTTGCACATGGTGGACTTGGGTGATAGCTAGCTCTATGGGGCCCAAATTACTGAACTGGCATGCAATGCATTGATTCATGGTCTCATATGGTCCACTGCTCGAATATGGGACAAGGTCTTTTGGTTTCAAGATATTTAGGAGTGCTCTGATTGGCCCACTGCTCAGAGTCTCGAGTCGCACATTCGGTCGGTTGGCTTACAATCTCTGAGTACAATGTGTTCTCAATGGGAGTCAGATTTTCCCAAGTTGACGCATAATTGGTAATAATTCGTCACTACTGTCATGTTTTTCGTCTCCTTCTCCTGCAAGCAAAGCTGTTCCTCTGCCTGAGTATTGCCTGCAGTCACATGATGATGCGTTGCTACGGCAACGTAATCGATAGCGGCCCAATTTTTGGGGACACCAAAGTGTAAACAGACGGCGCCACACGAAACCCACCTGCCATTCCAACCCCAACCCCATCCATCGCATCCCGCAATTGTTGAGCTCTCGAGCAGACGTCAAGTATCTCCGGACGAGGCGGAGACGACGTGGTGTCAGCGGAAGTTGCAACTTATACAAACGACGAAAAACCACACGATACGAGCACTTTTGCCCATGGATGCAAGCTCAAGTCTTCCCAGCTCCCCAACGCCAGCTGGGGGGCCCCTCCAAGCCATGACTCCCGACCGCGTGAATCGCCGCGACTCGATATTCTCCTCGCTTCGAAGCGAAGGCAGAGATAGCTCCGTTCACGAGAAGATCAATCAGTTTAACAACCTTAGTATTGCCATGCAGTCGAAGCAGATGGAGCGCAAGACGGCCGATGCGGCACTGAAGCGGGCAATGGTGGGACGAGAGGAGGCTGAGGCGGAAATGAAGAAGATGAGGGAAGAGATAAAGCAGCTACGAAGGGAGGTTGACGAAGGCAAGGATCGAGAGAGAAAAGTCGGAGAGAGACTAGAAGCCGTCATGGTAGGTTGATGTATACCACGCAAGACCAAGCCCCATCTGGACTGACAAGACAACAGGACAACTATGGCCGCGCCAAGGAAACACACGCACATACACAATCTCTGTGGGAAAAAGAAATCCGAAGAGCGAGAAAAGAAAACTTCAAGAGCCAGTCTGCAATCGTGAAATTGCAAGAGGAACTCAAATCAGCCAGGAGTGCGACCAAATCGCTCGAGGAGACGCTTCAACGAGAAAAAGAGAGGAGCAAGGCCAGAGAGCAAGAAGCCTTTACGGCGCGATACCAAATTGTAGGCGTTCAAGAACAACTGGAAAAGGCACATGAACGAATCAAGGTCGTGGAGCAAGAACGAGACGCCTTCAAGACAGCCGCTAAGAACGAGGAGGTCGCTCGCATTGCTGCCGAGGGCCGGCTCCCGCTGCCGCCATCACACGATCCTACCGACGAATTTTCATCGCCAAAGAAGAAGACTGTTCCTGCTAAGCGACCTAGCGGGCGGGCATCATCGTCTCGAGTTTCACTGTCGACGATGGAGATTATGTCCTCGGCAGCAAGCGAGATGGAGATTGAGGATCTTAATACGCAGCTGCTGTGGGAGAGGCAGCGCGCTGACAGAGCTCAAGAGATGATTGAGTTTTTGCAAGCAGAGTGCCAGATGCGCTGCTGCCCTTGCTCCAAGACGAAAAGCAGTAACGCGAGAAAAAGTCTAGAGGCTCCTCAAAAGAGACGACGTGTGTCGGTTGAGCAGGAAGAGGAACAGCAGCCGGTTATTGTGAAGGAAGAACCTCATTCGCCACACTCACAGCGAGCGGCTTCTCGGAGTTCACAGCACAGCAGCTCACATCGCACCTCTCTACGCAGCTCAATTCGACTGGAGGAACCTCAGCAGGTGCATGAATTGGAGCCAGAGATAGAAGCAGAGCCCGAGCCTGTGGTCGAACCAGAACCGCAGCGCATCAAGTCTAGAAAGGAACCACGACGAAGCACAATATTTTGTCCCAAGGAAGGCATTTTCCGCACGGTTTCCGAGCAAGAAGCCGCAGCAATGGAAGCACAGAACCAATGCATCGTAGCCGCTGAGCCTGCCATCGAGGAGGAAGTCCACGCTGATGAGCCGTTACCAAGCACAGAGGAAGCACACAGCCCGAGGATGTACGCCAGAACACCCTCAGTCGACCCTCCCGCGTTTGCCCTTCTTGCGCAAGAACGGGACTCGCTAGATTCGCTTCTCAATGCACCCCACGATGATGCTCAGTCTGCACCTCTACCCCCCATCCCCAGCGTCCCAGTTGTCGCGGATGAGGAAGTAGTACAAGAAAACGTCCGCGTCGTAGACGAGAGCTTCTCCCCCGCCGGGTCTCCAGACCTTCGTCCTCACACATCCACGGCTTCCTACACCGTCACGACAACAGTCCCGCTTCGAGAGGACACCGCCCGATCTAGCTCCTCGTTCAACGAACGTCTGCGGACGCCTTCACACGGCAGCAGCGCCAGCTTCGACTCCAACGATCCTGCCATGACACCCACCATGACGCGAGAGCAAGCCCTAGCTAAGATTCGTGAGCGAAGAGGACGAGCGAGGAGTGCCGCGCAAGGTGGTTCAGGCCCAGGGAAGAAGGTAGCCACTGTTACGTCGGGGCCGCGAGGCCGTCCTGTTAAGAGGGATGTTAGCGCGCCGACTGCCAAGGCTACGCCGAGGTTTAAGTCGTGAAGTAATGATGGATTGTGTGGTGAATAGGGTTGTATAGTTTGGGGGAGTGTGTTGCATTCTGTGTTGATAATTGCATTGGATTGTTTGGCAGGCATGGCGAATTGGCGTTTGGGCTTTGGGCATGGCATGTTTGTAAAAGTAATAATAGTTGCATATTACTTGGTTGTAAGCACCATTTGCTGGTTGATCGTTGATATTTCTACCACTGCGGTTCGTCTAACCACGATGCTGGATTTTACCTATATTAACATACACCACGTCGTTATACGCGGCATTCCCCGTCTTACAGATGACATCCTCATCTACAACTCCATCAGCACGATATCCTATGTCATCAGAAACTTCTTCCCCAAATTCCGTCCCCTCTCCTCCGCGAAACAATCCAACCTCACCGCCACGAAGACACATTCCACTGCACTCTTCCCACTATTCGTAGCCTGTATCCTCAACCTCCACTGACCAGTCGTCACTGTCCACGGCTCACTCTTCTCCCCATCCCCCCTCTTCCTCTTCCTCGACGTCCCGTCATCGCCGTTGCTATCTAGCGCAGAAGTCACATACCCGTCGTAGTCCTTCCCGTCCAGCACAACAGCCGCCTCCCCTCCCAATACCACACGGACCAAGTCCTCGCTGAGTGGTGTGTTCCCCGGCGTAGCGGGCTGCGAAGACGCACCCCCCGACGCCATCAGTAGTCCTAGCGGCTGTGTAGTCGGCGGCAGATTCAACTTCGTAGCAATCACCTCCAGCAGCTTTGCGACGCGGGTCCTCGTATCCCTGAAGAACTCGAGCCGAGGTCCATCGTCAAGGAAGTGAATCCTACTTGATTCATTCGCGATTTCGAGCACCAACTCTGCGGGCTTGTCGTCTACATACGGCCTCGCGTAGTTGACCCATGCGCTTGCCCCTTCTTCCAGGAGCTCCGACTGCCCCTGCAGGATGCTGATGCCGCTTTTCTGCACGTTTTCCAGCCGGATGGTGATTTCGTCGTGGCCCCGCAGGGAGTTGTAGCTTATGCAGTGCGGGAGGAGCTGCTGCTCCAGGCCCTTGAAGTGGAAGTATCGCGCGTCGCGGAGGAGTTCCAGCCGGTGCGTCTCGTCGCGGATATTGACGGGGTACCCGCGCAGCAGGCGGAGCAGGTCGGCGAACGTGTCTGCGTTGCGGTTCGGCACCGAGGGAGGGAGTATGGACGGCGGGCGAATGAGGCCTTCACGCTCGAGGCCCGGGAACAGGTTATCCGGTCGGGAGAAGAAGAATGCGAAGCCGAGGGAGAAGTAGTTGGGGGAGTTGCGGGGGTCGGTGAGCAGGTCTCGTGGGATTTGGAACTCTCGGTGCCCGATGGAGATGAAGATGCTTTCCTCGTAGAGCTGGGATATCAACTTGGGGACTGGGGGGGTTGTTAGAAAAGATACATCTGAGGAATGGGTGTAAATACGTACGGCTGTAGAATTGCGCGTCGGCAAAGAGGCGCACGAAATGCTTGCCGTCTCGTGGTATGACGTGGTAGCCTTGTAGGTGGAGGGCGATGTCGCGAAACGTTTCTGGGTCGCGGTCTATGTATAATGTGCGAATGGCGCTGCTTATATCATCGCCATGCTCTTCCGCTTGCTTTATTTGGCAGAGAAAGTATTGCGAAAAGTAAGAGGGGGCTACAACATGTGCTTGTTAGTTTGATTCTTGGGCTTGTGATATCCCATGTAGGACACGCACCGTCGGAAGAAAGCGACGCTCCTGATAATTTAAACAGCTCGCTTCCAATCTGGATTGGAAACACCCTCTCGCGCGGCAGTATAGGCGGGATCTTGTGGATGTTCTTTTCATTGGGAGGTACCATTCCGGCGTGGCTGCCGGGGAGCGAACTCGGCGTGCCTTGGGTGTCGGAGAAGCCCTCGCTGGGGCTTGCGGACGCCATGGTGTGCCGAGTCTGGTGTGTCTATCTAGATGATGTTGTGCGCGGGATCTTGGGGTCGAAGGGGAAGTATATGCATGTATGTGGATAGCTTCCCTGCTCTAGGGTCTGAGAGGTCGATGTTGTCGCGTGTGTTGTTCGACGATTGCTGGGCCAATTCGACGGAGGGCGCAATTGGATCAGTTCCGGGGCCGTAGGCAGCCGTGGCTATGGTGGTGTTGCGAGGATTGAGTTCGTTGTGTAACGCGACAAGCTGAATGTGGTTGTGAAGTTGCATGTGCATGTCGTTGTCGATTGGTGCGATGGTGGGGAGACAAGCTTCGGGGCAGCATGCAGGGGACATCAGCACTAGGGTCCATGGAAACGCTGATTTGAGTTTATGCCATTCTCCCACCTATTACATGTCGGGCAGATACAAGGGCGTGTCTGGATTGGGGGGGCGCTTTTATTTGACATTGCTAAGTTTGTTTGGATTTAATTATTGGACTTTATGAGCAATGGATGCTGGTGATGGTTGGCCGTTCGAGATGCTCCACGATCTGGAGCTCAGAGTATCAATCGCGATTTCATTCTCTAACCATAAACTCCAACCCTCCAATGCGAATATTCCAAAGCACACGGTTATCGTTATAGCCCTCAGTTTGAAGTCCAGGAACCTCACCTCGAGATAATACCTATTAGAAGATGTGATCCCATGATGCAGCCGATGACTCCTAACCCTGGTTGCTCCTGTTACGGCCCTCTCCAGCCGTTGACAATGAAACCTGGAGGTGATGATGAGTATTATTGAATGTAGGCTTTTTATTCCCAAGGAGATAGGCTGGATATTCTGTTCTTAGTATGATTCTCTCAAGGACATCCTGCATGGTACACGAGATCAGCGAATTTATGACGATACAGCATCTGACGAGGCAAGCTTCATACGAATTTTACATCTTGAATCCGAGATACCACACATGGATATCTGACCACGGTATGTTCAAGTACCTTCATAATGCTCGGTAAATCCCAGCCCATAACCCAGCTCATCACGAGCCATGCACATCAAAGTTTCCGCAAAGAAACAGAACTATCTCCTCAAGCTCATCACTCCCATACCCAGCTCACAAAACTTCACCACACGCTCACCCTACCTACTCATCAGCTCAACACCCCCCCTCACCACACCAACAACAGCACCAGTCTGAACCATCTCACTCCCACCGCCCGCAACCCTATGCTCAATATCCGCTAGCCCGTCCAGCCATGAAATCATCACCTCCGGACTAACCTCCAGCTTCACCAGCTCCTCCGACAACGCGGTGATGATATCCGCCAGCGCCAACCCCCTCGTAACCTTGAGCGCATTAATCGTGTTCAAACAACTCGTCACATCCGACGTGTTCAACAGCGTCGTCACAATCTCCTTGATTGCTTCTGGTGGCGGCGCCGCAATGCAGTTATATATCGTCTCCGTCGTAATCATCTCACGCTTAATCTCGCTCTCCGGAATCTTGGGCGCATTCTTCTCCTGAAGCGGCGTACCTATAATCTCACAATCAGCACTTTCTGCCAAAGCAAAAGGTTCCAGGAAATGAAAACTCACTCGAAGCATGACAAGCCTGCAGCACATTCAACGCCCTCCTCATATCCCCCTTACTCAACTTGACCAACGCATCCACCGCCTCCCCCCCAATCCGCACATTCTCCTCCTCAACCACCCTCTCGACCAGAACCCGGATATCCCCTTCCTTGAGGGGACTAAATCGAAACCTCGTACATCTACTCAGCAGCGCGGGACTCAGCTTGTGCGAGTAATTCGCAATGATGCAGAATCTCGTATTAACAGTGTACTTTTCCATGATTCGCCGCAGCGCCATCTGCGCAGTATTTGTCATGGCATCCGCCTCATCCAGGATGATGAGCTTGAACCCCGCGATAGACGACTTGGCCGACGCCCCCATCGAGAAGATCTGCTTGGTGCTGGCAAACGTCTTGATTTGCTCGCGCACCACGTCGATGCCTCGGTCGTCGGAGGCGTTGAGCTCCAGCACCATTTGCCGCATGTTGGCGGCTCCGTAGATGCGTCGGGCGAGGGCGAGGATCGTGGAGGTTTTGCCCGTGCCGGGGGGTCCGTAGAGGAGGAGGTGAGGGAGGCGGTTGGAGTCGATGAACTTGTTGATGGTGGCGAGGATGTCTTGGTGGCCGGAGACGTCGTCGAGGGTTGCGGGGCGGTATTTTTCGATCCTGATGCCGTTTTTGTTAGGTCAATTGAGTTTGGGAAGGTTCTGTAACTTGGGTACGGACCATGGGAGGCTGTCTTCTGCTTCGACTGGGAGGTTTGCTGTGCTTCGTTTGCCCTTGGTGGCTTCTGAGGAGAAGATCACATCTTTGGATGGGGCGGGGGCGTCGACGTCCATTTCATCTTCGAAATCTGACATTTTGAAGCTGAGTGGCTGGTTCGTCTGAGGATTTGGTGTATTTGCCAAATCTGGCTGCGAAATTGGAAAATCTGGCGTTGAACCGGCTGGAGTGGACGTTGATAAAGATTGGAGCTTCGATTGCAGTTTGGGAATCACGCGTTTAACCGCGCTGGGACGTGTCGCCCATTAAAACCCCTGCCACCAAAGCTCCACTTAAAACGACCACCAAAGTTCTGGTTGTCTTCAAGCACTCCAATGCTTACATTCAGAGTACAGGTATAAATGCAGGACCAGTTAATTATTATGTACATGCAATTTCTATTCATCCACAATGCTATTTACGCACTACCGCATTCATTAGTATCGGCCATGGTCGCAGCCCTGCTAGCCAGCACGACCAATTACTAAGAATTCCATAAAACATCCCAAAACTCGCACATCATAACACTAAATGTCATCTCATTCATTGTGTCTGAATTTGGAGATGATTCGTTCCCAGACCAACATACTCAAACATGATTGGAATCTGCGCTGTTGCAAACCAGGCAATTCCTACAACATTGGACGCTGTCAGCCAACCTGCCACAAAGTCACAAAACAATTGGAGCCAACTTACCAGTGTAAACCACTAATTTCGTCACTACTTCAACATCATACCTCACACGTGGGCGAACCAGCCGTGAAAACATTGCCTCATCATCAAGCTCCTTCTCCTCGGGAACGTCACCATTCTCCTCCCCACTCAGTATTAATACTTCGCCGTCTGCCTTCTCATTGCCATGGGAATTGGGCTTCTGTACTCCGGAGGTTTGAGCTCCCTTTCCAGAGTGATCTTCCTCCTTGCCCTGAAGGTCCATGTTGCTAGATTTGCTTCGCAAGCTCTGATTACTGCTGATGCTCTCCCTACGGCGTCGTTCCCGATACGCCAACGCCTCGTACGCATCTGCCGCGCTCTGAGGGCCAATAGACACGGATCGCCCGCGAGTCGTCGGGTGTCGAATACCCTCGACCATGCGAGGGAAGTCAGAAGCCTTGGGGAACAAGGTGTCCAGGCGAGACCCAGGAGGCACGGACTTGTATTCACTGGCGGGAGTAAAGTATCGTCGGGGCAAGTCCCAGCCAAGCTTCTCCATAAGGCGGAACAAGTGAGGCAAAAACTTGAGCAGTGCAGGCTTCATGGTTTCTCTCCAAGCGAAAATCACCAAAACTCCAAACACGATTCGGGCGATATTCATCCATGGACCCAGGGGTGCAACATCAATAGTGCCATCACCGTACGCGTGGGTCTCCCAGGGATCTGACGGGATCTTGCCGTACGTCCAGGTTCCAAATTCCACGCCAATCACAACTCCGGCAAAGGCAACGCTATCGTCAAAACAGGGGCAGTCGTCCGCAGGCTCTGGATGTATGCGAACAAAGATAATGACGACAAGGCCTGCAAGTACAGGAGCAATCCAGGAGCTCGAATGCATGTAGGCATCAAACGAAGGGCCGTAGTAGAATTCGACTAGTCCAATAGCAGCGCCAATGATGGAACCAATTATTACGTCCAAGAAACCATGCATGCCGCAGTATAATCGACCAATGACAATAGAGGCGGCATAAAAGTAGGAGAGGCACTCCAAGATAATCTTCACCGTCGGAGGCAGAGAATTGTCGGGGTTGTGCAAGCTCAACAGCCCGTATACAGCCACGGAGAGCGCATTCGCGCTATGCGTCGAGGGGAATCCGTATTCGAGGGCAGCAGATCCAGACATGGTAATTCGATGAAGCGGTGGCGAGAGAGGTCGAGGGAGCGAGTAGAAATCCTTGATGAAGCCGGTCCAAAAGACACCAAGAGCGAGCATATGAACGAGCCTGAAACGTAATCAGTACACAGCCAACCTCACTTGATCGTAGCAGAAGTCACATATTCCGCAAAAGACTTGATTCAACATACCCTTTGCCTAGAGACGCCCAACCACACCAGAAGCATATCGGCAGGAAAATCATGAAAAACGTATGCGTTCCCAAGTTTGCGGTGATGGCAAAGTAACTATCCAGCGCTGGCGTCCTCAGTTTCTCCTGCATCCACGCCAGATACGGCGTCTCCCATCGAATCAACGGGAGAGCCTGTTGTCGGAGATTATATCGCCATCGTGGAAGCGCTCGCTTATCTAGAAGCAGCCGTTAGCGCCAACGTTCTCCTCTACTTCCATATGCCCCTTATGCCACCACTCCCCAAATATAACCAAGTAGCAGAGATGCAACTTGTCTCCTGGTCGTCCCATGTAGTTTATTCAGCACTACTCACAATGATTGATACTCCTCAACCCCGCATCAGGGACATTGTCGGCCTTGGGAGCAGGAGACGTCAAAGGCGGCGGGGCATCACGTCGCGTGCCGCTCATGGTGGGATTTCGCAAGCAATGAGCGGCAGATGGAGGGTCGGAATAGCGTCAATGGAAGGGCTGGTCGAGCTCAGACGGCCGACATTGGGTTTTTAATGGGAAAGGAGCGTAGGGCGACCCTCTGGACCGGACGGCACGCGACGAAAGGAGAGACGATGAGGGCTGGGATGCGAGATGCAGGTAATAATTATAACAGGCAAGGTGACTGGCGGGTTGGAAAAATGGGGACAAAGATACGGCATCGGGCTGACAGCCGATGAACCCCAGAGCGGATTGCGCAGATGTGAAGGATGGAAATGGCTTGTGATTGTATTTACTTGCAGATTTAGTATCAATAATCGTGACAGACGGGTGTTTCTTTACTGGTTTCTGCATCACCGCCCCTACGTTGCTACAGATCGTCAGGGTTAGAAACTGAGACCAGAGTGAAGCGAAGGTGGCCCATTCTGTCCCGAGGCCATGCACCAACAGTACATGGAGGCGAACATTGATGAATGGTCAACTGGTGGGCCGAAGCCGAGCGAGCCTCTGACAGCCATCGATTGTCCCCTGAGACTGACCCGTAGCGAACCCAAGCCAATTGACTTCACTCGGCGCCATGCTCCAACTCGAGATCTTCCACATTGAGTGTAGAAACGCAACCGAACTCATCCAGGGGTACCTAATACAGCACGAGCGTTACGCACCCATCATCACCGCAGATCTGACATTGTATCACCACTTATCACAACTACACTACTCCATACTCCGTAAATACTATACAAATCCACAAATTAAAATAAAGAAATCAGCAACGTCTCACAAGCAACACACCAAGACCCTTCGACTGTCACCCATCTCCACATCCACAACCTCACCACCAACATCACCACACTTCCCATCATCTTCTCCTCCAGGTCAATCATCACCACAAAATGGCCCTCCGCCTCACAGGCAAACACGCCGCCATAGTCGGCGCAACCGGCACAATAGGCACCCACATAGCCCAAGCCTTCGCCGCCCAAGGAGCAGTCCTATCCCTCCTCGGCCGAACAGCCGTCCAGACGCGCCCCAAGCTAGAAGCCCAACTCAGTCCCTACACGCCCTCAAACTCCGATACCCCTACATCCCACCGCTTCATCAAGCTAGACGTAGCAGATAGGACGAGCATAAAGCACGTTTTCGGGGGCCGGGTAAGAAAAATCCTCCGTAGAGTGTGTCCTTAACTAATGTCTTTCAGGACGAGGAGGCGGTTGGACCGCTGGATATTCTGGTCAATTGTGCGGGGATTTCGCAGACGACGCTTTTGAAGAGGACGCCGGATGAGGAGCTCGCTAGTATTGTTGATACGAATCTTTTGGCTACGATGCTTGTGTGTAAGCATGCCAAGGTTCGGCCGAATGGTACGTATGTATGTGGAAATGGTACTCTGTATACTGATTGAGACAGGCTGCATCATCAACGTGTCCAGTCTCATGGCTACAAAGTCGGGTCTGGGCGTCACTGCATACTCTGCTTCAAAAGCAGGCGTCGTGGGTATGTAATATACATGATTCATTCGGTCATTTCTACATATCCTATCTGCGCCGTCTCTCCTTCACGGGAGACCTATTTTACACTGCATCAGAGAATCGCCACCGTAGCTAACTAGTCTCGGCCATTATAGCTTTCACCCGTGCTCTCTGCAGGGAAATGGCCGCCAGATCTATCCGTGTAAATGCTCTCCTGCCAGGCTGGGTACAGAGCTCCATGTGGGATCGTAAGTATTTCCTCCATCCCTGACCAATATCCCCTGTTCCGCCCTCCAGACTTCCGTCTTGCTCTTGGTATCGACAAATGCCAACTGAGATGAGAAAGCAAAATAAGCTAAAGAAGAAATAAAACTAACTAAACCAATTGTACCTGCCTCCTAGATCTGAAACCAGACCTGCGACAGGCGTATTTGAAAGATACGCCGCTCAATCGTGTCGCACATCCTGCTGAAGTAGCAGATGCCGCTGTTTTCTTGGCTTCTAACGAATTCGCCAATAATTGTGTCCTCAACCTCGACGGCGGGTTAAGTGCTGCGTAAAGCAAGGAGCAAACCCGACATTGTCATCTCGCGGAAAACACTTCAGTCGTCGGAAATGACAATAGTACCGTCATCATCTTGCACAAGGACGACATCGTCGTCCGTGGCACCAGATAACCTCGCCTTTTTGGTTGGTTGCCCATCATCGCCTTGATGGGCTCGCTTGAGACCCTTGTTCTCAGCGTCCGAAGCTGTGAGGTTGCCATTTTGCTGGATTCCGTTGGCCGCACCATTGGTTGCAGTCGCTGCCTTCTTGGGTTTCCGAGGAATCTCGGGTCGCTCACTGAGTTCCATCTTGATCGGCTTCTCTCCCTCTTTGAAGTCGCTAAATACAATCAGAGTTTGTTCATTCTTGGAGTTGGCCATCACCACTTACTGGTTCTCAATATAAAGCACAACATTTACCAAAGGTTCCTCGTCATCTTCATCAATTACGGTAAGGAAGCTGCCTGATTTGATGCCTTGAGAGGGTTAGCTTCAGTCGCACCTTTCCAACGGGTACAACCAAGATACATACCAAGATCCGACAGCTTTTTCGGCAGATTCTCTGTCTCATCTGCATCGTACAGGATGCCAACCTCGTTGTTGAGAACAAATTCCTTCTCCGCAAATCCAAGCTGAGCCTTGACTATATCCTCGACGACATCACTTAGAGTTGCCTTGTGAGGGTCCACCTGAACGCCGGCATTAAAGACGCCACAAACAGGGCAGTCTGGATTCGGCTGCCTCGAAATATCTGAGCCGAGGAGCCTGGTTGGTGCAAACGGTTGCAGAAATATCTACATTGCAGTTAGCATATCGGCCGGCTGAATAGAGCATACTCTCCCCATCCATTCTCTCCTTCGTACCTCTTTCGCTTGTGTGTAATCCCCCTTGAGGACCTTGAATGCTTCCAAGACGCAAAGACCCGCCACAATTGCGTTTGTGGTCGCAATGGCAGGAATAATGTTACCAGCCATTTCCTTGATGTTGAACCGTGACTTGCGATCAATGCCAAAAATAGTCGATCTGATGTTGGCGCTTGATGCCACAAAATCCAACGTATCAATGTCGTCCTTGTCGAAGCTGATTACCGGCTCGGGTCCAGATTGGCCCTTGCTGTTTTTCTTGAGCTCTAGCATTCGCTTGCTCAACCGATCTAGGCTATCTCTGAACACAACAAGATTCTCTTCGAGGGTCCACACCCGCTGGTCGTCGCTGAGAATTTCGTCTTTCGAGGCGATGGCATCAGTGGCTTGCGTAAAAACCGTCTCATATTTGAGAGGTTCCGGTTTTCTGCGCGATTTCCACATGTCTTCTACTGATCTCAACCGCTCAATGTCACTGTTAAAGACTTTGTCGAAGAGCATCTGAGGAAAGGTGTCGGTGCCGACCGCATCACGGATCTTTTCCAGAGCTTCCGACTCCTTCTTGAGCTCTTCAATTTCATGGGCTGCAAGATTACAATTAGTTGTCACGCTCGTAACTTGGAAGATAGCCGACTACTCACCATTCTCAGCATCCTCGGAATGATCAAACGCAGTTTGGTCCTCGCTAACGCCGAATATTTCGCTGAAGAAACTATTAGCAATGCTGCCCTTGTAATCGTATTGGTAGTCTCTCATACTTCAGTAAATAGCTTTTGCCCCAGACGATGCAATGAATAGGCTGGCTTGGTGTACTTCGAATCGTGCAAATGGGGAAAGTTTTAGGTGTTTCCTTTACTGTGCAATCGTAGCATGCCGTTACACCCTTTTTGATGACCTGAACTTGGCCGTTGAAGCCAGTGGTGCCACTTTCAATCAGAGGCACATCTGCAGCAAGACACATCTTGTTGACGTGCCGTCGAGCCTCCAGGTTATCCAGTGCATTAAATACAATCTTGAAACCTCTGAACCACGGGACCGAATACGCGTGGTCTTTAATATTGGCGTGATGGGCGACGATTTTGACATTTGGATTGAATTTTTGCGCCGCGGCCATGGCAACCTGTCCTGTATTAGCATTCGTCCAACATGACCACTATTCCAAATAAATCAGGCAGGAAAGAGGGCTCGTCGTACCAGGGCTTTCGGTTTCTTGATGTGTTCCTGTCGGAAAAGGAATTGTCTGTTGAGGTTCGAGAGGTCGATGGTATCGAGATCGACGATGTGGACTTCCGAGAAGCCAGTGAGGACGAGGTTCTTGAGCAACTCACACCCGATGCCCCCAGCGCCGACGAGCAAAACTCGAGCCTGCAAACACCACCATGTCAGCTCTGCTTTTAACATATTTCGCAGTTTCCGGTCGCAGCTCTCGGTTGTGGCTCCCGCAGCCCGATGGAGCTGTCCCAGGTCACACGAGCGGTGCGACCGACTAGGCTTCGTGACAAACAAAAGTCTCGCACATGTCGAAACTCGGGGATCTCTTGAATTTAGCATACCTGTTTCACAGACGAGTTTAGAGACGCGCCTAACGACTGGTGGTTGAATCTGTCTCGTGCCATGACTGACGGTCGCGCGGAGTTCTGTTGTTTGGGTGCGGCCGGCGGTGGTTGCTGTGTGGGCAGCGAAGCTTGTGCATCCTTCTGCTGGGTATCTTGAGAAGGTTGAGGCTGTTGTTGAGGCTGTGATTGAACTTGTTCAGCCTTGGCAGCTTCTCCTTTGACAGCATCGGCAGCATCGACAGCATCGACAGCAGCAGCTGGCGCATCTGTTGCAGGTGGCACAGGCACAGGTACAGGCACGGACTCGGATACCGACGGCGCGGCAGGATCATTCGCTTGGTTTGGCGCCTCCATGGCCGCTGTCGCCGCTCGGCAGGATCAATTCGATGACTGAAGAGACAAGGTCGCTATCGTATGAAAGATGGAGCTTGCGACGTGTTGGATCTGATGGAGAGAAGATGGGAAATGTTGAGCGTGTTTCTTGAATGCTCTGCAGACTGGAGTGCTTGCGGCTGACGCTTTGGATGACAGCGTCAAAGTTGCGACCAATTGGAGCGAGTCGGATATGCCAGGGATTCTTCCCCTGTGGGACGAAGGCGCGGAAAGGGCGGCTCTGGTTGGTTGCCTTGCTTCGAAAAGTGTCCGCTGGCGCTGTTTCTCACCAGTTCATGTCAGTGACGGAATTCTCAGCGAGCAGTCAGTGAGTCTTCAGGTTGCAAGGTCGCAGTGCAGCCAGGTTACATGTTTGTGAACATTGCTCATTGAAATGAACACTGCATATCTGACCACCAGTGCACATTTTCTTCATTTTAAACGACTCTCCTGAATCTGCAGCATACATACAATGATCAAAACTGTGTAAATGTATCTATAGATTCTTTCTCAAGCTATGTGTGAAGTGTTTGGTATTCCTTGCTCGTCTCATGCTGTCTCAGTGACTTTTTTTGGCGACCAAAGTCAACGCCGCCGATTGGACTAGAAACCACCAGGAACCAACTTTTTTTCTACCCAGCCAGTCACACCGGCCGTAACACCGCCGAATAGACTTGATGCAGTAACTTTCTCTCTTCTTAATGCTTGCATTATAGATTCTACTTCCCAATTAGACTCCATGTTCCTTGGTTTATGCGAGCAACAGGGCACCCAGCCAATCTTTGCACACCACCATTCTCACACACCACTCACTTGCCTCTCACAAAAATAATCATGTCTGACGATGAAGCAGACCCCGAGCTCCTGGAGCTACTCCGCCAGCATATGCAAGGAAAACTAAACATAAAGGAAGAGGCAGATACAGGTGTTCTAGACGGAGCCGAATATGTCTACGACCAAGGGATTGACGTGGCCATCGATATGCGGTGTACCAAAAACGCAGCAGAGACCATATACAGCCAGATGCAGGAGAAGCATTATTCCACAGCAACTTGGTCGGAGCACGAACTGCATCCCAAGGCCAAGGATGAGAGCACACTAGCCTTTATCTTCACTATGGATCTGCTGAACTTTTCGTTTTGGTCGGAGTTGCCGGATGACGAGCGGTTCGCCATTGAATACAGGGGGAAGCGGTGGACAGGGTATTGGAGTCTTGTTGCGGCGATGCAGAGAGCACTGGAAGAAGGTGGGTTACCATTTCGCAGTCAAGGTTAAAGATGTACTGACATGTCAAAAACTAGATATTCCCATCACTGATCCACACTATTGGCAAAATGAAGAAGAGTGCAACCTGGACTCCCTTCGACACATATTCAGATCGTCCACGGACGAAGAAATGCCCTTACTACAAGAGCGCCTAGACTGCCTCCGAGAAAGCGGCAGAGTTTTATACGAAGTATGTCCAACAAACTCCTCAAAAGACCACCAATCTAACTATCCATCCAGCGATACAGCTGCAGCATCACAAATCTCATAGACGCCGCCGACGGCTCAGCAGCCGAGCTGGTCAACCTCCTCGCTCGAGACTTTTCATGTTTCCGCGACGAGCACCACTTTGAAGGCAGAAGCCGGCCCGTGAGATTCTTGAAACGAGCTCAGATCATGGTCGCGGACATATGGGCATGTTTTGAGGGCCAATCCTACGGCGAGTTTTGGGACATTGACAAGATCACCATGTTTGCGGACTACCGCATCCCCCAGATCCTCATCACCCTCGGCGCATTATACTGCAGTCCCCCTGTGGCGGTGGCAATCAAGGATAAGAAGATGTTTAAGAGCGGAGACCGCTGGGAGATGCAGCTACGAGGTAAGTGCTATTCAACGCTGGTCAAGTACGAGTGCTGACAGTGTCGCAGCTTGCAGCATATGGTGTGTAGAGTTAATACGGCGGGAGATTGTTCGAGCGCACCCAGACACACACGTTAATGCCATTCTCATCGATTTCTTCCTTTACGACCGCATGAAAGAACTAGAGGCTGCTGGCAAGGAACCCTTCCCTCACCACCGAACCAGGAGCATATGGTACTGAGTTCAGCGTCATAGATTTTCTGCTCAGGCGTATAGATCCTTTTCAGAGTCATAGAATAGTCGTTTACATTTGATACAGCAAATACTAGAAGCAAGACAATACATAGCTCGTTAAATCAAAGGCACGCACGCCGCCAAAACGCCGCAATTCTCCTGGAATTTTTGTACTTTCCCCATGGTACTCATGACCCAACGGCGATAGAGTTCAGAATGTGATCCATCTGTGCTGTCTCCGCCTCCTTATTGGCATTGTTCTCCTCCTTGAGTAACACGGAGAGCACCTCAATCGGAGGATTCAAGCCAAGACGGTGCGCTCTTTGCCACCTCTTCATTCGATCGATTCCAATGCAAGGCTACAATCAGTCAGAAAACACATAATCTTGCAAAATCGCACTGCTGAATCAACACTTACCCCATATTGAGAGCTAACATCAAAGTATCGCAAAACCTTGTCGTTCACAGACAGGCCCTCCTGGTGCACCCTTGGCGCCTTGCGCTCCTTTTCAATACCCTTCCAGTACTTGTCGATTTGCGAGTTTGTAAGCTTCTCAGCCTTTATCTCTGCTTCAGATTTTTCAGGAACTTCCTCCTTGATCTCAGGCTCTTCCTGATCATCATCTTCCTGCTCGTCTACAGGGTCTTCAACAACCTCTTCCACCTTCTTCTCGGCGGGTTTCGTTCTCTCGGGAACTTCGATCTTGGTGGTCGTCGGCTTTACTAGAGTATCTTTTACATCTTTCGGTACGCTCTTGGTGACTTTGTTGGCGAAGCTGATTGTTGATTGACCTTTTGTAGGGCCGGTGCGGCCGCGGGTTGCGCCTGTTGATCGTCGAGTGGTGGGCATGATGTTGCAGTGATGTTCCCTGGGAACTGTGGAAGGATATGGTTATATTAGACAATATTCTGGTATTAAACGATTCGCATATGTCTAACGATCGGGTTTAACAATTTTGGTGGGATAATTATTTCAAACGGCGTCGGTAAGAGGTAATATCTTCGAACTGGTTAACGATTCAGCTCAGGTTCGACTTAAGTGGAGGTGGGCCGGTTGCACAATGACGGTTGTGACGACTAGGCGGCTGACTTTGGCGGGGCAACGCGAGATTGGAACGCCGTCACGTGAACGAACTGCCATGAAGCGAAGGACGAAGAATGTGATGAAGCAATGTACTGAGCCATGAAGTCTTTATTTATTGTCAATTCCAAAAGTATTCGAAGTTCTATGTCCTTCAATCAACCACCAGTTGCCTCACGATAGAAAGTCAGGCTCCTATTTGCACCCGCAGTACAGAACATCTCGCTCTTCCCAGTCTTGGGAAGCCATCTCGCCGCCCATAACGCCTTGTCTGTCTCACTATGCGTAGCCACACAGGCACTGCGCTCAATTGACCACACTTTGACCTTCCCATCCATGGAGCCGCTGAGCAAAAACTCCCCCGTATCACTCCAGTCGATAGTCGTAATCCATGAAGAATGTCCAGTGAGATTGCCCACATGCTCGCCATGCTTCATGTCATAGAGGGCAATGATTCCCGCATCACCAGCAGCAGCCAGTCTTGTACTCGCAGGCGAGAAGGCTACCGCTCGAACAGGCTTCGCCAACCCTGTAGTGTTTTGTGTCAGCTTCCTTTTTCTCTTTGTCTTTGCCAAAAAAAAAAAACCACCTACCAGATAGTGAATACAAGATCCTCCCCGTGTCGTTGTTGAAAATGTACACTGCTCCGTTTTGATGCCCACTGGCGGTGTATTTGCCATCTCTGCTGAGATCGACGCTCATGCCGAAGCTCCCTGACCCAGGACTGCCTGTCTCATACTCTTGAATCTTGGTCTGATTGTCGCCTGTGACATCCCAGACGTTGATGCGTCCGTCGTTGGTAGTGCTGGCTAGATATGACCCGTCTTCACTCAGTGCCACTGCCCACACCTCACCGGGTTTGACTGACGGTCCAGTGATTTCACCGCTGCTTGACCACTCGCCAGTGTCTTGGTTTAATGCCCACAGTTTCACCTCTCCCCCGAAGCCCGCGCTTGCTGCAACTTTTCCATTTCTCGACGTGCAGATGTGGTGGCAACCTAGCTTGTGGGCGTTGGAGATGGACTGCTTCAGAGGGAATGAAGGGTCTGTCGTGTCGTGTACATGGAGGGTTGAAGAGCCGCCTGCTGAGAGGACTGCCCTTGGAGTCGTAGCTATTGAGAAAATATCTGTGATATGAGCTACGACAGTTGACGTTAACAGCTGATCTGAAAAGCGTGTCCCAGATTCTTTGACTTGAGCGATGGCGGGGCAAGAGCTGTGTGCATACCATCATCCACTGTGTGCGTGGTCAAGTACTGCTTTGACTAGACGATACAGTCAGTGTCTGCGTAAAATTTAAGGATTCCAAGCGCTCTCACCATCTTCTCCGAATCATGCGGCCACGGGGCTCAGCGTGCTTTGGTTGGAGTTGGATGAGAGAGGACGATTCTCTCATGCCAGGTGGTGGGGCAGGTTTTGTAGAAACCATCAGCGGAAGAAAGCTGCAGACTGCACCATTAAACAACCAAATTTGTAGTTCACCCATACTCATAGAACACAAGAGTTTTCAGATGCACTTGCTCAGCTTCAATTCAATTCTTCGATGGGAGAGTCTTTGAGTTCCATGGCACGGAACAAATGCACTACTATAACAACACGCATCATGCGAATTGAGCTTGGCTTCCACTCCGGGATTGTCAAAGTCAAAGTAATTGCTTTTATCTCTACAATGTATCTAAATTATACAAGGCTATCCAAGCCTAACGCCGACAGCATGCAGATCTGACTGAGAATTGATATACAAATCTTTTAATACAGTTTGCCAGATGGTCACTCTCGTCCCTCGCATATCCTTAAAAAGGCTTATTCGCTGGGTAATCATCACGCCATATCCTTCTCATATCTAGCAATACAGTTAGCAATCGTGAAATCTCGGCCAGATCCGAACCCACGTACCTTCCAGGCATCTCTGGCATAGTCGGTGTGTTCTCTTGGTCTCGCCACACCCGGGACATTTGCACAGGCTGTTCACATCTTTCAACGCCTTGCCGGCCATTTGTCTGTGTCTCTTGCGGGAGTGCGATACTTTGTTTTTCGGCACCGCGCGCAATACTGACTCCCAGATGTCGTCCAGCAACGTAGGAAGGTTTAAGCTGACACCCGGTACCGCAATTGACAAGGTAGGGAACAATCGGGGTGTGAAGTATCGCGTATAAAATGTAGCCCAGCGTGAGGTAGAGGCAATTGTCGACGACGAGATGCGAGGCATCATTGAAGCAGCGACGGCAGCCATCTTTGACTGTATTGTAACCCGGGACGGCTCTTGTAAATCGATTCGGCTGGTCGACAAGGACGGGAGCGGGATTGCCGCAAACCGTGACGCTAGATTTTGTCGGTTGCTGCGAGAGCGCGATCAAAGGACTAGTGTTCGACGCTTCCCGGGTTTCGCAAATGTCGGAAATTGTGGTGTTTTGTCGAATCGTGAAGCAGTGGCCACTTCAGTTATCACAGTCGGTCAAAAATCGCAAATTCGCGTGTCACTTCCATCAAAAGTCTGCCGAAAGCTTTCTTTGTGGTGGCCTTGGTCAATTGCAGTCGGCCAATCACAGTGCTCCAACGCACAGACGAGCTGTGGGCCAATTGCCAGCTCCAAAAGCAATGTCCCCAGATGCCCCTTCCCCCTTTCTTTTAGTCCCTGCACCTTCCTCAAGCCATTGAAATTATCGCTTGGGATTGGCAGGAACGCTGACTTGGCCAGTGCCCCAAAGGTTACCCCTTCTCTGGAACTTGTCAACCACCGCCGCACCAAAACTCCAGCCTAACTCCCGTCGACCGCCTCCCACTTTATCCTTGATCGTGCACGTCTGCCGTCGTATTCGCAGTCTTTCATCTATCCAGCAGGCTTCCTCCAGCTTTTTCTTGGAATAGGGTCGAGATTCTTACATCTCAATTTCAAAAACTATCCCAGTAACCCTTTTACCCTACGGTTTACCCCCCGCCGACCAGATCTACGCAATGGCTGCCGCGAATACCATCTTCCCGAAGAGCCACGTCGGTTTCGACAGCATTACTTCTCAGATCGAGAAGAAGCTGTTGAAACGTGGTTTCCAGTTCAACGTTATTTGCGTTGGTACGTGTTGAGAGCTTGCACTCGGCAAACTGGGAGCTCACCTTTGCTAACCTTTGATTTTCTACACAGGCCAGACTGGTTTGGGCAAGTCAACCCTGATCAATACCATTTTCGCTTCCCACCTCATCGACTCCAAGGGTCGTCTGCAACCCGATGAAGCCATTCGATCTACCACCGAGATCCAGAGCGTCTCCCACATCATTGAGGAGAACGGTGTCCGATTGAGGCTCAACATTGTTGACACCCCCGGATACGGTGATCTGGTGAATAATGACCGCTGCTGGGACCCCATTGTTAAATATATCAAGGACCAGCATTCGGCGTACTTGCGAAAAGAGCTCACCGCTCAGCGAGAGCGTTACATCCAGGATACTCGCATTCACTGCTGCCTGTTCTTCATCCAGCCCTCCGGTCACTCACTGAAGCCGATTGATATCGTTGTCTTGAAGAAACTGTCCGATGTCGTCAACGTCGTTCCTGTCATTGCCAAGGCCGATACCTTGACAGTAGAAGAGCGCCAGGCTTTCAAGGAGCGCATCAAGGAGGAGTTTGCTTTCCACAACCTCAAGATGTACCCTTACGACAACGAGGAGTTCGACGATGAGGAGCGCACCCTGAACGGCCAGATCAAGGTAAGTTTTTTTGCCCTGTAGTCCGAGAAAACACACGAAACTAAGTAATAAACAGGGTCTTGTTCCCTTTGCGGTCGTCGGATCCGAGAAGTCCATCATGATCGACGGCAAGCAGGTCCGCGGCCGCCAGAACCGATGGGGCGTCATCAACGTCGAGGACGAGAACCACTGTGAATTTGTCTATCTCCGTAACTTCCTCTTGCGAACGCACCTCCAGGATCTCATTGAGACCACATCCCAGATTCACTACGAAACCTTCCGTGCCAAGCAGTTGTTGGCTCTGAAGGAGAGCAGTGCACATGGTGGCGGCGCTAGCAGCAGACCCATCAGCCCTGCTGCAGACCGAGAGCTGAGCCGCAGCTCCCAACGAATGGCCATGAACGGCTATTAAGTCGGTGATTCTTTGTAATCTTTTGTACTGGCGAGGGAGCAACGGCGTCTCTTGGCAGCTTAAGGGGGCACGCAGCCAACTATTTCCTTACGACCTAAATATCCCTCACGGTGTCATGCGGAAGCAAAAAAGGGCAGTGATATCATTTTGTTTGGGGAGGGTTGGTCACATTGTGACATTGCCATGTGAGCCACAACTTTCCAACAAAAAGCCTTTGTTTGATTTTATAAAAGGGGGTGTCGATGGTGTCACAGCGCCGGGCAATAGAGTCGGAGATACAGCCGGCTTTGCATCCGGGGCAATCAGTCTCAATGCGTCAATGCGTCGGAATCAAGCTAAAGCGAGTCGGCTGTAAACACTCTGGCAACAAGTTTTATGGCTACTGCCATTGACGGCGCCAGGACGGTTCTCACACATGTTTCAATTTTGTCTTTACTAGCACCCGTCTCGAGCTCTTTTTTACCATTTCTTTAGTCTTTAATCAGACCTTATACCTTGGACTCTAAGTATAGCTAGAGTTGGTTTTGTCACCCGAGAATATGAAACATTAATGGAAAGAGATCGATTCTTTACTTTTAAGTGTTGTGTTTTGTACCAGGTTGACTCTATTCTTTATGTATATACCTAGAGCCTTTCCTATGAAGTCTAGTTTGCAGGGAAGCTACAATTAACTCTGCTTTCTGTTTTGTGTAAATGCCATGCCGTTTTATTATTTGCAATGGTGGTCATCTTCTTCGTACCCGTCATACCGTCTTTCAAATGCCCCAGACACTCGCGTCAAGAATCCGATGGCTGGTAAATGTAGTCTTCCAGCTCCTTGTAAGCCTTGTCAAGATCATCATTGACAATAATCTTGTCATGAACACCGGGCGTCTTGGAGAACTCGAGCTCATTATGCGCCTGTGTCAGTCTCTTCTGCACACTGGCCTCGTTCTCAGTCCCACGGCCACGGAGCCGTGATTCCAGGATCTCGATCGACGGGGGAGCAATAAAGATGTATCGCGCAGCAATGCTAGACTGCTTGATCTGCTTGACTCCCTGTTTCCAAGTCAGTATGCGCCACCTTCCTCGGCATCCCACTCTCGAAGCGATTGAGCACGAACCTCCATTTCGATATCCAGCAGCACCACCCTTCCCTTCTTGGTCTGCTCCTCGATGGTCATCTTGCTGGTTCCGTAGCGGTTGCCCCCGAATTTGGCGTGCTCGACGAATCCGTCTTTCGCAATGAGGTCCTCGAACGCTTCCATGGTGACATAGTGGTAGTCTACGCCGTCGGTCTCGCCTACCCGCGGGGAGCGGGTGGTGTGCGAGACGGACAGGCAGAATGCGTCGGGGTGTTGAGCGAAGAGGCGGTTGTAGAGGGTTCCTTTGCCGACGCCAGAGGGGCCGGAGATGATGATGGGGCGGCGGTCCGTGGGTGCTGCGGCTGTTAGTTGTGATTCTGTAAGGGGTTTGGGTATGCTTACGGGTTGCCATTGTGATGAATGGGCGGGTGTAGATCCGGTTTGATCTTTTGGGGATTTGGGGGAGATATATACGAGGGACGCGGGGCATGGGGATGGTGAGTTGTGTGATCTGCCGCTATTTTGTGGGCGGTCTGGACGGTGGAGAGGTTTTTTTTGGTGGTGCATGTGGTGGGTGGTGGTGGTTGCCTGGATGTTGTGGTGTCTGGAAGGGGTAGGCGGTGTGGATTGCTTGGATGATGGTGGTTGTAATGGTATCACGACTTTTTCGGTGGGATGGTGGTGTATTTTAGCAATGTGTCGTTTTTTCGTGGTCCTTCGCGTTATGATGTATTTTTAAGTGTTGTGTTGATGAGGTTAGTTCCGTATTGTGGTGAGAGTTGTCGACCAAAGGTTGAAGTGTCTTGGAGTCAGCCTTACATGTTCATGGAATCAACACTTTTAATATTATATTGCCTTGTCTACGCGTGCATGAAGTAAACAAATGAATATCACTGGGAACAAGAAGGTTAAACACTTCGGTGTAGATGCGTAGGTGACTTAGAGATGGGATAAAATGACAATTGTTCTGTGGATTGAAGCTATGTAGGGTAGGAGGGCTACCTTGAATTTATTAAATCAATGACAGATGCCTGGTCCTGACCATCGACAGTCACACTCACTGCCATGAAATCTAAGCAAGGTATAATCTCGCGTCCAGGTCCACTGGTCGCTTGCGAACAACAGCCTCGGACGTGCATCCAACAGCTAAGGTCAGAGCCGGGGTCACACAAGTTGGCCAATGTCACTTTGTCCAAACACTGGATCGGTTCGAGCTCCTATCAGCTCTAGGCGTGCTACAACATAGGAGCTGCTGTCGATTTGTTTGTCTGCTCACAGTTTGACGTCACTTGTGGCAAACCTACATATCCTTGCTATGGAGGAGCGGTCAAAATTGATGAACAAACTCGTCTCTTCAACCGACACGAGATTGTCGCCCAACTGTTCAGAGACACACTGAGACGGACGACCAGCACATGAGAGCACATGCGCAAATGAGGGCTCTGGTCAGCGAAATAGGGGAGCCTTGGCGGAAGCACGGGGTCATTTGATGCAGGCTAGGGCGGCGTGGGTTCACCGTCACTGAGGCTCACGACAGTGAATATGCACTAACACGAGGCCGGTTAAATGTTGTTCGTATTCCGAGGTCAGCTTTCAGTGTGCCGTCACGTTAGGTGGTGTGTGGACCGTGGTCCTTCTTTGGTGAATGTAGATGGGTACGGTAAATCCTGGTGACACTCGAGATCAGTGACCACAATGGTGTTGCTGGGAGCCATGACGGCACATGCATGCATAATGAATGAGGAGCAGGTCAGACAAGTCCCTGCTCGAGCAGCGAAATTGAGGATATCGTCGCATATTGCGGCGGGAATGAATGAATGAATGAATCGATGGGGGCATCTGGACCCTTGCCCCTGATCTTGTTCCTGGCGCTAGCGTCGGAGCAATTATCATCTGTGGACTGCGATAGGGCAGCATGACCAGTAATCTTGGGTGGCAGACGCAGGAACAGAGACTGGATTCGGTGGATGTAACTCAATGGAGTGGGTTCATGTCCAGAATGGACGCACGAGGGTCCATGTCTCGTTTACTGTGACCATCCAACATTGAACGCCACTAGTCGCTGTCAACCCCAGGCGAGGCCTGTTTCGTCTTGGTGCTTGGCATTTGGATGATGTGAGGGTGGTGTTTGGAGTTTTCAGTTTGCAGCGCAGTGCTGAGGAGGGACGAGCAAAGGACCGCCACTCCCGTCTGGCTTCGTGACCCCATCGTCACTTCTTCACCGACGAGCCTCTTCTACCCACACTTTGCGCCTTTTCTCTCCTCTTTCTCTTTCCTGTCTCTATTCACTGCTCTTGCCTCAGTTGTGGGCGTACATTCATTTACAACTGCTCTCTCGTTGGAGAGCTCGCTTCGCTTCGCTTCGCTTCTCGTCACTCTCTCGTAACTGGGCAATCGCTCTTTCCCTAAATCGCTTCCTGCTTTCTGCTAGACCTCCATAGTTTGGCCAACTTTTGCAAATTGATTTCGATTTCGATTCATCAGCATTTATCACCAACTGCGTTAAACCATGCGTGTACGTATTGAAATATCGCCTCTCTTCCAACCGCAGCCTTTCGGATTGTCAACCGCTATTGGCCACAGTTTTACGATCGACTGTCGACCCAGAGTTTATGCAAGGCTAACATACACCGATCGCTTTAGATTCAATCTGCTCTCGTCGCGCTCGCCGCGTCGCTGGTCGCTGCTGTTCCGCCTCTGGAAATTAAGGGCAACGAATTCTACAATACCAAGACTGGCGACAAATTCCAGATCGTTGGTGTCGCTTATCAACCCGGCGGTAGCGCTGGCTTTACCGAGACCAGCCCTGATCCTCTTAGTGATCCCGAGGCTTGCTTGCGAGATGCTGCCCTCATGCAGGTGATGGGCGTCAACGCCATCCGTGTCTACAACCTGAACCCCAACAAGAACCACGACCAGTGTGCTAGCATCTTCAATGCTGTGAGTCCCCTGTTGGATTATTGTACATTTATCCGCAACTTTCTGACGATTGCAACCCTAGGCTGGCATGTACATGATTCTGGATGTCAACTCTCCTCTTGTTGGACAGGCCCTGGACTCTGGCAAGCCTTGGGAGACCTATTACGCTGCATATCTCAACCACACTTTCGCTGTTGTCGAAGCTTTTGCCAACTACCCGAACACGCTACTCTTCTTCTCCGGCAATGAGGTTATCAACGACCTTCCTTCAGCCAAGTTTGTTCCCCAGTATCTTCGCGCCGTTACCCGTGACTTGAAGAACTACATCAAGAACAACCTCAAGCGACAAATACCTGTTGGCTACTCCGCTGCCGATGTCCGTGACGTTCTTTGGGATACCTGGAACTACCTGCAGTGCAGCGTCGACGGCAAGTCTGACGACAAGACCCGTGCCGACGTGTTTGCCCTGAATTCGTACAGCTGGTGCAGCATCAAGGCGACATACGAAAGCTCCACCTTCAACAAGTTGACCGACGGTTTCTCCAAGTCATCTATCCCCGTCTTTTTCAGCGAATACGGCTGCATCGAGCCCCCTACTCGCTACTGGAACGAGACGCGCGCCATGTACAGCGACAAGATGACCCCCGTCTTCTCAGGCGGTGTCGTCTACGAGTGGACCTTGGAAGCAAACAACTACGGCCTCGTGTCTATCAACGGATCCACCCTCAACATTCTGGGCGATTACAACCGTCTCAAGTCTGCATGGGCCACGATTGACTGGAAGTCGGTCCAGTCCCAAAAGGCCGCCAAGAAGGACATCACTCCCCCCAAGTGCGGAAAGTCCCTTCTCACCGAGACTGGCTTCGACTCCAACTTCACAGCTCCTGCCCCACCACCAGGTGCGCAGAAGCTCATCGACGATGGCATCAGCCCCAAGCCCAGCGGCAAGATTGTCAAGATTTCCGACTACAATGTCAAGATGGCTGTCAAGGATACCGAGGGCAAGGTCGTGACAGGCCTAAAGGTCATCCCCTTGGGTGACGACGAATTCAACATGGCAGGTAGCAATAAGTTGGACACTGGCAAATCCGATCCCGGCAGCGGCAGCAGTGGTAACAGCACTGACAAGGGCGACGACAAGGAAGACAGCGGTGCCGCCCTCCACACTCCCATGATGTTGGCTGCTGTGGTGCCTCTCGTGGCCATGTTGTTTGTGTAATTCACGGCAGTTTAGACGCATATAATCAAGCGAACGTGTATATAGAAATGTGAATCCCGTCAAGAAGACAAGATCGTTTTGGTTTCCTTGGTAATATCATAACATGTCGTCTGTAATCCCACCAACCATGGTGCCATGACATTTTAGCAAGAAATTTCTCCATCCATCGTACATGCCTCATACCAAATCATTGTAAATCTGTCCATGTTAACCCCTCATTTCCTCCCCTTGTTCTTCTCAGTTGACTTTTTCTTCTCCGTTGGGCTGTTCTTTTCCGTTGCCTTATTTACAGGCTTCTTAACCTCCTTCTTAACCTCCTTCTTGACCTCCTTCTTGACCTCCTTGGTCTTGCTCGCACTCTCACACGGACGTTGATACTCGTGTCCCATGCGCGTATAAGAGGTCGTACACGCAGATCCCGTCTCGCAGGGCACGCAAAACTCATGGGTGCCAAAGTCGATGGCGCGGCAGCAAAATGAGCAGCACATTATGCCGTATGCTATGCTTTATAAAGGGCTTCGTATGCGTATATGTTTTGTATGAGGACGATGAGGATTCGTAAACAGCAGTTGAGAATTCTGATACCGCAGTAAAGTTCCCTTGAATATAAGTAGCTTCCTTGAAAAATGTGGTTCACAAGACGCAGTGTGTATGAGGACGCATCTGTATCGTAGTCTTGGCGCTTTTTACAAAAGAAGCCGTCGCACCTTCTACATATAAACAGTGACATCACGGCCATCGGGGCAAAGTCACGTCATTTTCACAGCAGGCGGACAAGGACAAGGACAGGGAACAAAGTTTGTGGGCGATGCATGAAGCCGTTGACAAACATGTGTGATAAAGTAGTGTAAATGAGTGCGACGGTGGTGCATGGGGCGACGAGGGAAGTGTAAACTATGCATGTAGCCTTGAAGGGATCCATGATGGGGCGGCAGAGTCTGGAAGGGGTTTTGGAAAAGGTCTGCAACTAGGTTGGATATTGGGTACCGAGATGCTGATTCTGATTCTGGTGCGTATTTCTTGTCCAATCGTTGGAGAAATAAGGCTGGCTTGGAAGTCACACGGCAATACGACATGACTAGGCAGCAAACATGATTGTACAGGTTGCATGGTTTATTATCGTTTGTCTGTCTTCAGTCCATCACATCCATCCCCCTTCCCTTGTCCGTCTCGTAGCCATACACGACGACCCTTGCCGCATGTCCCTGCCAGCAGCCATGGCCAAATATTGAAATAACAGAGATTTCTCCGTAGTCTAGCTTGCAAAATACAAACAACATGAGATACTTATTAGCGTTACCCATCTATAATGCCCCTCTCTCCCGTCTCCATTGCGCTTCACGCCTCATTGCCACACAGCATCTGCAATCGCCGCCACTGCGTTTCATATGGTTTTTGTTTTCTCTTCATTATGCATTTAACCCTTGAACTCCTCGGCCTTGCTCTCCTCCCACTTGCCGGGGACAAGAGCCAGGGGCACAATGCCGGAGACGTGCATCTCAGGGCCAAAGATCTTGGCATCGAGACCGAGCTCCTGAGTGGCGGCCTTCATGTTCTTCAGGCCTTCCTGGTAGTTGGGACCAGCACGACGGACCCAGATCTGGACCTTGTGCTCAATGAGCTGGGTGGCGTAGTCTCGCAGAGCGCGAATCACACCCTTGAAGGTGCTGGCAACATTGGTGAAGTTGGCAATACCGCCTCCAATGAAGAGGACCTTGCCCTTGTCCGACATGGGAGCGCGCAGCATGAGGTCCAAGACTGTGCGGGCATAGTGGTAGGTCTGGGACTCGGTGGGAGCACCAGAGTATTCACCGTAGTTGGCGAGCTCGTCAGCAAAGCCGGCAGAGGCAATGGCATCGGCGTAAACTACGGAAGCACCACCACCAGCGACCAGAGTCCAGATGCGGCCGTTGTGGTTCAGCACGGTAAGCTTCAGAGAGGCACCAGTCTTGGCATCCATCTCAGCAATGTAGGCCTCCTCCTTGGTCAACTCACGACCGAAGGGAGCAGGGAACTCCATGGGAGGACCAGCATCAATGTTGACCTTTTCACCATTGGCGGGGGCAATGTTGGTGAGACCAAGAGCAGCGGGAGAACGAGCAATAGCCCACTTGACACCGCATTCAAAGTCGGCGGTCTGATCTAGCTTGGCAGCCAAGTCCAGGAAGTGGACGGCAGCAGAGGTCTTGTCCTCGTTGGGAATGACAACCAAGGGGTTGATCTCGAGGTAGGTGAACTGGCAGTCAACATAGACAGCATACAGACGGCTGATGAAGTCAACGAGGACATTGTGAACACCCTGGGGAACCTTCTTGAGAAGGGTAGCAGCAATCTGCTCATTGGAAGGAAATTCTGTAAGGTCGACAGGAATCAACAGCTTCTCGGCCTTGGCATCAACATCGCCAACATCAACACCACCCTCGTGGGTGAAGAGGATCCAGTCGCCCTATAGGAGCAAACAAAGTTAGCACAAATATGCCCAAAGAGGAAACAACCAAGAGCTGCAACGGCAATCAGGTGTGCTAAAAACAAAAGCGCTGCAGTGGCCGTGGTGGACTGAAGCGTGTTTGCTGCGCAGGGATCAGGATTTTGCGAAGGTTACCAGGGACCCTCTCTATCGTGACATCCGTTCGCCCGTCCGCCCCTACGGTTCGGCAGGGACTGACCGATGCAGGCCCCCAGAACCCACCATCCCATCCACATAAGATGGCGAGCAGCCGCTCTCTGGCTTGCACACATGTTGCAGCGACAAAAAAAAAAACATCCAAATTCCAACAATCTGATCCCTCAAAGGTGACAGAATGTGCAAATGCATATCAAGGGTCTCTGGTGGGGTTGACTACCCTCCGAGACCCAAACTTTGCAAGTGCCATACAGCCACCACCAAGAACACAAGGCCAAAATTTGGCAAACTTGAAAACAACTCAAAAAGGATTTTGAATTCACTTACATCACGGACAGAGTTGATGTTGATATAATACTCGGTGTCCTGAGGGTGAGGCACAAAGGGCTCGACAAGGAATTGTCTCAAGACACCAGAGGTGTGCTCGACTTTCTGCTCCTTTCCGGCACGCTCAGCAACCCAGGCCTTGGCTTCGGGCCAAGATTTGTTCAAAGCCAAAAGACCACTCTTGCCTCGGCGCTTGATGAGCTGATCGGGCTTTGCAACGAACTTGGCATTGGGCTGGAGGAGCCAAGGATAGGTGACCTCGGCCTGGTTCAGGACATCCTCAACGTTGGCATCCTCGGGAAAATGCAGAGAAGCCAGTCTGGGAGGAGGATTGTGCTTGGTTGGCGGGGGCAGAGGGGTAGGCTTGATGACGGGAGCACGAGTGAGGTGGTAGTTGAGGATGGCCTTGCCGTCGGCCTCGAAAATCGACTTGGCGGACATGGTGAATCTGCGGACGAAGACGAATTGATGGCTGTGAAGATGGAGGTTCGGTCTCTGGCCTGGAGCGCTCGATCTGAATTATTCTGCGCAGAATGTTAGCCCGACAATTGTTTCTGCGGCCAGGAAGCAGGTTCGAAAACGTGCGACAAGCGCAGCGGTCAATGGAATCGACGGGGAGGACGAAAACCATTTTGCTGAGCATCTCACCAAGATGCGCAAGTGGGCTGCACGTACCAAGACACCGGCGAGCTAGAGCTGGACGATGAGGGGAAACTTGAGAGAGCTCGCAATTGCAATTGCAGGCAGGCAATATGCAAAAGAAAAAGAATGCGGACAGGAATCCGAGGGAATACGTCGGGATATCTGGAGGAGTGAAGACGAAGATGAATCAAGCAGGATGGAGGAATTGGAGCTGGATGACGGAGAGGGTGTGGTGGTCGAAGTGGAAGCGGAAGTCAGCTTTCAAAATTTTGGGCTCAGCATTGGCAAAGCTCCAGCAAGGGTGCGGGCGGCAGCGGTGGTTGACGGAGAGTTGGAACGGGCTCAAAGTTGCAGTTGGGAGCATGCAGCTGGGCGAGGGGACATGGAGGGGACATGGACATCTGGTGGAGGCTGGCATGGTTTGCAGGAGGCGAGGGCCTGCTGCAAGTCCCGCAGTGAACCAGACCGGTTTGCGCCTGAAAGCCTCTGGCTACGACACCATCCCAGCGCTCTCTCCGCTGCACCACCCTACAACTTCGTCCAACTTCAGCAGCGGGGAGATTCAACGTCAGCCTTTCCCCCTGGATGAAGTCACTGCCCAATTGCGTGCAGCCCGGACGGGCGGTCAAGGACCCCCGTTGTCTCTGAGACGGTCAAAACCCTGCCAACAGAAGCGGTGGGCTACCCTGATTTTGGCGGGCAACGAAGAGGGATGGCCGGCACCAAAAAAAGCATTGGGGTGACGCAGACACACCCGTTGACCTTTCCCCAGCAAGCGCAAGAACCGATGAGGCCACTACTGCTGCACACACACACGACACTCTCATGCAAACACACCGACACCGAGTACCGGTACATTCGACTCAGGCCCGCCCCAGCGGTTGAGAGGTGCCAAGTGGGGACCTGCCAGCGGGCCAAAGCAAGAACCCACCAAAAGAATGAGTTCAATGTTGCGATACGGAGCCACTTGGGCAGGCGCAACCGCAAAGCACTCACTCACCCAACCTTTGGCTTTGGCAGGACCCTGGTCAAGATCTTGTGGCTTCATTTTGGCGAAATGGTTCCCCTTTCTTTTGTTTCGGCCTGTCTCATTTGGTCAGCATGCAAGCGTCTGCTTTTTTTTTTTTTTTTTTTTTTTTTTTTTTCACTTTGGGAAAATGAAGGCGAATGTTGAAGAAATGGGCAATTCAAACCACAGATGGGACATGGCAAAGCTGGATGTTCACTGTCACAGACAGACTCGGAGGTGCAGACAGCGGGGCAAGGCTGACGTTGGCAGGAGCTTCCACAAGAATGCTATCCTCCGTACTCCGTTTTGCATGGCCCGGCGCAGCTCGCACCCCTCCCTTCCAGACTCTCATTCATGCGCAAAGCAGTACTGTACCGGTAACTTGAGGACGTCGAGTTATTCCAAGGCTGGTTTACTGAATTGGTCCGAAGAATTGGGAATGTTGCTGCACACCACCGGAGCTGGAATTTTCATTCGGAGTAACCTTTGAGTGTCGTTGGGGAGACAGCCAATAGGGTGGAAGCCAGCGCATAAGCTCCCCTGTCACTGCCGAATGGGAACGGACGCCGCCTTTCGGAGGAGGCATGATGGATCCTCGAGCATCAACACGCAACATCTATTGCGGCCAAAAGTCATCACTCAAATGTTCAATTACACGACTGCACTGAGTCTGGATTTCTCCGTGTTTCGTGCTATTTGTTCTTGTGAACTTTTAGTATCTGCATGAAATGGTGTGCAACCCATTGCAAACCCCCGAATAACCCGGGTGAGCATGAATGAGGTCATGATACCAAAAATGATTCGGAGCCCGAAATCCTTCATCACTTGCATCACATATGCACCATGAATGGGGCGCATGTGTGACCACAGCGAGCTGGACTATTGTTCTGTTTCATTGGAACGGGGAATTGGCTCGTCACGGCAAACTGCAGAAGGTCGTCGAAGACTTTGGTTTGCAAGTTGACTTTTTTTTCTCTTCGCTTGGAACGAATGGATCTCTTGGTGAGTTGTCGGGCACAAATCCCCGACAACGGCCTCTGCGACCCCGAATTTGGTGGAAGTACCGGTACTCGGGGTGAGGCTTTGCTGGTAAGGGCGGCGGGACAAGGGTCCGCCACTTTGATGTCTAGCCTCAATAATCAAAACTGGGACAATTCAACAGATCTACGAAAGTCGACCAGTCGAAAAAAAAAAATAACCAGGACGCAATAAGGGACAACAAACGGGTTCCCCAACTCATTTTTCTGAGCCAATCCATTCGCGGAAGCCCCCGTCACTCGCTCCGACACAATTCCACGCACCACTCCGTCTTGCACAGCACTGAGACCAGACGAGTACCAGCAAACCCCAATTGTGCCGGGAAAGGGGTGTGGCATAGAAGAACCAACTTGACACACACACTGTTTACTGCCCTCTTTACATCTGATTGCACCCGCATTTCCGCGTAGCGCAAGGCAATCCGGGGTCGCAGATAGCGTCAAGGCAAAACGATTCAAGAATTGGTAAGTTGATTTCATCTTGTTTTCACGTCTCGTCTGGCGGAAACGCCTCACCGCTACGGATAGGTATCAGACGGCTTCCGTGGGACGGTGGGATGCGCTTTGAGATCCTCCCGCTCCGGAGCTGCACGCCTGGCTGCTGAGCTTCAGGTCAAGGTGCCTCCTTCACCTCTATTTCTGCCACTGCCAAACAAGAAGCTTCCATTGCCCCACCAGACCATGTCCCTAGCTGCAGGCCACATGGTGGTTGGCACGCAATCTGGCCAGCAACCTGCAGGGCCGCATCGGCTGCCCCACAGCTTTTTTAGTTGGCCAAGCTCCACCTGGGCAGTTTGGCAGTCTATCGGCAGAGCAGAGCAGTGGACTGGCGCCAGTTCTCGGCGGTGCAGGAGCTGGAGATGGCGTTGAAGGAGCCTGCCAAACGCCCAGCCCAGCACCCAGCGGTCGACGTTCGGTTGGCGCCTCCAGTCGACACAAGACACCCGGCCAGACAAACATTGAACCCTGCCAGGTTCAATGTTGCTCATCAGCCCGCAAGTCCCTTCAGCGCCGTCATGCCCGAAAACCAAATGCAGCTCCGTCTCCCACCAAAAAGCTGATCCTCTTACATTCTCACTCAACTCTCCTGAAATTCTACCTTTCTCCTCCCACTTCCCCCATTAACTTTACGGTCTTGAAATTCCCTTGGCCGCTTTATTTCCTCTCTCCATTTCCTCTTTTTACATTTGCAATCGCAAGAGCTTCCCGCGGGCTTGCACAGTCGTGCCTCAACAAAGCCACGCCAGCTGCTGACCGGTACTCACCAGTGACCCGCTCAAGAAAATCGCCAACCTTAATCTCCCCGCCGTCACCACCACCTTTCTCATCTTTCAACCATCTCACCGTCCTGACCCGGACGATATTCACATCCAACCATGGCTCAAGCGACGTCGAACGGTGCCAATGGCGCCAAGGGCCAGCTCTCCGCCAACGACCAGATTCAGCGTTTTGCTGCCCCCAGCCGACCTCTGAGCCCTCTTCCTGAACACGCTCTCTTCAACGACAAGACCCGATGCTTCGTCTACGGTCTCCAGCCCCGTGCTGTTCAGGGCATGCTGGATTTCGACTTCATCTGCAAGCGCAAGACTCCCTCGGTTGCCGGCATCATATACACTTTCGGTGGCCAGTTCGTCAGCAAGATGTACTGGGGCACCAGCGAGACCTTGCTGCCTGTCTACCAGCAGGTTGACAAGGCCATGGCCAAGCACCCTGATGTTGACGTCGTCGTCAACTTTGCTTCTTCCCGAAGTGTCTACAGCTCCACCATGGAGCTCATGCAGAACCCCCAGATTAAGACTATTGCCATCATTGCTGAGGGTGTTCCTGAGCGAGTAAGTTTCTTGTGTACCCTTTATGCCGCAGGCGGCTACACCGGGGCCTCCTGATTACTCAATGAGACTAATTGGCCCTCTACGAGTCGAATTGACATCGAATGTTCGTTGCTGACAATTCCACAGCGAGCTCGTGAGATTGCCCATGTTGCCAAGAAGAAGGGTGTCACCATCATTGGCCCCGCCACTGTCGGTGGTATCAAGCCTGGCAGCTTCAAGATCGGTAACACTGGTGGTATGATGGACAACATTGTCGCCTCCAAGCTCTACCGCAAGGGTTCAGTCGGTTACGTTTCCAAGTCTGGTGGTATGTCCAACGAGCTGAACAACATCATCTCTCAAAACACGGATGGTGTCTACGAGGGTATTGCCATTGGTGGTGACAGATACCCCGGAACCACCTTCATCGACCACATGCTCCGATACCAGGCCGACCCCGAGTGCAAGATCCTGGTCTTGCTCGGTGAAGTTGGTGGAGTTGAAGAGTACAAGGTTATCGAGGCCGTCAAGCAGGGCATCATCACCAAGCCCATTGTCGCATGGGCAATCGGCACTTGCGCCAGCATGTTCAAGACCGAGGTCCAGTTTGGTCACGCCGGTTCATTTGCCAACTCTCAGCTCGAGACGGCCGCCACCAAGAACAAGATGATGCGCGAGGCTGGTTTCCACGTCCCAAACACATTTGAGGACATGCCTTCCGTCCTCAAGGAGGTCTACGACAAGCTCGTCAAGCAGGGCACCATTGTTCCCCAGGCTGAGCCTGTTGTTCCCAAGATCCCCATTGACTACTCTTGGGCTCAGGAGCTGGGTCTCATCCGAAAGCCCGCTGCCTTCATCTCCACCATTTCCGATGACCGTGGCCAGGAGCTTCTTTACGCTGGTATGCCTATTTCCGACGTTTTCAAGGAGGACATTGGCATTGGTGGTGTAATGTCTCTTCTGTGGTTCCGTCGCCGTCTGCCGGACTATGCCTCCAAGTTCTTGGAGATGGTTCTCATGCTTACTGCTGATCACGGTCCCGCCGTCTCTGGTGCCATGAACACCATTATTACTACTCGTGCCGGCAAGGATCTGATCAGTGCTCTTGTCTCTGGTCTGTTGACCATTGGTTCCCGATTTGGTGGTGCCTTGGACGGTGCCGCCGACGAGTTCACCCGTGCCTTTGACAAGGGTCTGAGCCCCAGAGAGTTTGTTGACAGCATGCGCAAGGCCAACAAGCTCATCCCCGGTATTGGCCACAGAGTCAAGTCCCGCAACAACCCTGATTTGCGTGTCGAGCTGGTCAAGGAGTATGTCCTGGCCAAGTTCCCCAACCACAAGCTGCTCGACTACGCTCTTGCTGTTGAGACTGTTACCACTTCCAAGAAGGACAACCTGATTCTCAATGTCGACGGTTGCATTGCCGTCTGCTTTGTTGATCTGCTCCGCAACTGCGGTGCCTTCTCCACCGAGGAGGCCGAAGACTACCTGCAGATGGGTGTTCTCAACGGTCTTTTCGTCCTTGGCCGCAGCATTGGTCTTATTGCCCACTACCTCGACCAGAAGAGACTGCGCACTGGTCTGTACCGTCACCCCTGGGATGACATTACCTACCTGCTGCCCAACCTCCGTGAGGGCCGGCCTGGCGCCGAGGGCAGAGTGGAGGTTCAGATGTAAGGTGGTGGATAAGAAGAAATGGGCAATGAGCGTGTGGTCTCTTTTTAACCGTGCATTTGATGATTTGGTGCGACGGAATATACTGATGATGGGTGTATTAACTCGATAAATGTAGGCTAGGAAGCAGCACGTAGCTAGTTTCCACGTAATTAACTATAGACATGAAGTTTGTGCTATTTGGAGTGGTTGCCTTTTGTAAAGTGCTGTAATACGACTGGACCAGTATGTCAGATTTTGGCATACAGTGGCCCTCCTTACACGAGGCGCCTGTGCAGCAATCAGCCCATCACCATGAGTCTATCAAAGTCCCGAACCAGCGGTCAACACCACAACTGAGCCCATTACACCAGCGGTAAAGGCCACACTTGCAAGCTAATAACTCGATTACCTGGAAAAATTGAACTGTCAATTGTCCATTTGCACGCACTCCCCTCAAGTACAGGGTACGAAATGCTTGCTTCCCTGTAGGCAAGTCACGTGACCCAAATTTTCATCAACCGACCGACCCAAGAAGCGCAATCGCAACGCTGTCATCAACAAACCAAAACGCAGCACCAATGCGGTAACAGTACGTTTCCAATTCCACGCCCTCACCTCAGGATACTTGCTGACATGTCTAGATACCACCACACAAAACAATGTCCTTCTTCCGCATCACGCTGCACCGCTCGGCGATTGGCCTCCCCGAACGAACGAGAGGCGTCCTTGCGGCCTTGGGCCTCCGCAAACGCATGCAGACGGTGTTTCACCCCGTGGAGCCGCAGTTCGCAGGCATGATACTCAAGGTCAAGGAGCTGGTGAGGGTGCAGGAGGTGGAGGAGCGGTTGAGCAGGGCGGAGGTGAGGAGGCAGAGGACGCCGGAGCAGGGGTTTTACATTGAGAAGGCGGTGCCTAGGTGATTTGTGGTGTCACGGAATACCCTGTATTTATAGAGAACAAAAAATTGATATTTTATGGCTAATTGTACATTGGGACCTAGAAGCTTCGTGCTTTGTCTACATATTCCTGTGAAGGGGTTTCGTATTCGTTTACGAAGTATGTTTCGCAGTGGCGGCCGAGCCAGACTGTGAATTTGCCGATTTCTTCGCGCAGGCGCGAGACGGATTGTTGGTCCATGTTTGTTTGGGCCAGGAGTTCGGGGAGGGAGACTGGGAAATGGTTAGAATGGATGAGGGAAGGGAGTAGGGGAAAGGGATGGCATACCGATTAGGCGGGCGAGGTGTTCGGCGCCGTAGACGTCGCAGACGGATTTGTAGTCGGATGAGTCTGTGTCCCAGAGTTTGCGGATGTCCATGTACTGGTGGCGTTCGAAGCTGGGTGTGGTGTGAGTATGTGTAAGGCTGCGGTGGTGACGGTGGCATACCGATATAGGAGTATTCTGCTGAGTGCTTTTTCGAAATACTCACGAAACCCAGCGACGACTTCTTCTAAAATGTCCATGCTTGCAGAGCCTTCTTCCCGATGGGGCCGCTCGTAGGACAGGTAGTCCTCGAGGATTCTGGTCACGGGCTTGGGGTGCGGGAGAGGGACAAGCTGGTTGTTTTTTGTGATGTTCTCCCAGTCGTCGACGAGCATGGCCTGAATGTGATCAGGGACGGGGAGATTGATCATGGGTTTGCTGTGGAAGGTGTCCTCCTGTGCATGGTTAGTCTTGTCGATTGGAGGACAATGACAAGCACTTGCTGGTACTGAATAAGAGAAAGAGCATGAAATAGAAGTTGAAAAAGAGTGTGAATATGAAAAAGTGAGTTGCGTGTCGGGCACCGCTTGGGGCCGATGGTTCACCAATTCATCATGAACGTGAGTGAAGCGGACATGGGGAAACACACCGCCGGACGAGTGGACCGCCGACTCATTCTCGGTATCTGGCGGGAACAGTAATTTTCCTCTGAGATTTGGGAGTTCTTTCCTCGGGCTCCTGGGTTGCCTTTCTCTTTCGTGAAGGTGAAGTTGAAGTTGACGTTGAAGTTGAGGGTGAAGCCAAACCCGAACTGGTTGTACTGGGTGTACTGGGCTTTGATGGCGGCGGTTTGACCGTTGGGGGAGGCACAGCGTAGCGGTTGTCAAACAAAATCCGGCCCTGGACACTCAGATACTTGTGGCAGGGCTTGGGAAGTTGCAAGAGATGATCAGAGACGGGGCGAAGGCGCTTGATTTTACTCGCAATGCTGTCCCGTTTGCTCTCTGGAGGTGCTCCTGGACATGGAGGATGCTGTTGAAGCACTGGTGCCGGTGCTGGCGCCATAATCGCGGCGTCCGTTTGTGGGCACCCGCGCACGTTGGACAGGGGGAATGTCTGGCGTGCATATTCCCTTCGTGGGGGAATAATTTTTGGCTGCCCCTGAGCCTGGGCACTCTTGCAGCCCTTGCCAGCTTTGGCCTTGACGACTTTGGCGACGTTGGCGGCCTTGGTTGTTTTTGAAACGTCGTTGTTGGCGCTTCGAGCAGGCTTGGGCGGCTTGCGAGCCCGAAGTTCCCTGCAATGGCCCATAGCGATGCAAGTGACTCGTCAAGGACGGAAATGCAGTATTATTCTTTGCAAGTGAAGCGCGTAGAATAGACAGCGAATGGAGATTTGTGTTTGTCCAAAAAATGTCAGGCAGGAATTTTGTGTTGCCTCCCATCAGTGTGCAGACCTGGCCGTTGATATATAGTCAACGGCCCAAATTACACTTTCCCAGAGAGTGTAAATCCAGGTACGAGGGCCAGAGAGTTCTGCACTATACCCTTACATCCAAGGGCCGGATGGAAGCAATTGAATTTAAAGTCTGAGCCGGTAAATGTTTGGTGGTACCCAAAAGGCTGTTCAAACTGAAGAGGCCCAAGCATGAAAGAGAGCGCTGTAGCCGCCCTTGCGGACAGGCACGCGTCATGGTCATGTTCGTCGCCATGTAGGCTTGCGAACTGTATTGCTTGAGAGAACTACTCCCATGACAAAGCAAAGGGTCAAACCGAATAGCTGAAAAAAAAAAGCAAGGCAGACGCAGCCCAAGTTGTTTGCTTGCTTGCAGTGGACATCGCGAGCACTCGCTGCGAGGTTGGGACGAACTACGCCAAAACTCTCAAGCACGATATCCAATGCAATGTCGAAGCCCAAAGACTAAAATCACCAGAGAAAAAGTAACATATTCTGCAAAAGGTTAAAAAGAGTACTCACGTGCTCCAATTCCCAGTCCTTGCCTCTCCTGCCTCCTCTGCCCCCTGGAGGAGCACCCGAGCCTCGTTCCTCACTGCCTCTAGCAGAGTCGCCACCCTTAACATTCTTCTTGGGTTGTTTGGAGGTTTTCTGCATGCTGCTCTTGAGCTGGGCGTGGAGTTGGGCGGCTAGCTCCTTGTGTTCATCGTCAAATGGCCTGATTCTGTCTGCAAGAACCCAGTCGTCCCAAGTGTTTTTCCATCCCTTGTAGTGAACTTTGTACCGGAAGCCGTCGCCTGGCTTCTCTCCGGGCTGTACGTCCATAATCTTGGCCTCGTACAGCATGTCCATGTGGAAACAAAGGACCTTTTCATCCTTGTTGAACTGGGGCGTTTGTTGTTGACGCGCGGGAGCCATGGTCGGCAAGATGTGTCGTTGTGGTCGAGATGATATTGTGATGTGAGATTTTGATGGGCCAAGGGCCGACTTTTGCTGGCGAGGATTTATCAAAAAATCCGTGGAAAAGCAAGACTAGAAATACCGTTGGCTGTGCGATGATTGTGAGATGATTGTACGTTTTACTGATGGTCTGGGCGAGAGATCAATGGCGCCGACACAAAAGCCTGGATGGATGAGTGATGATTGAGTGAGCGAGTGAGTGAGCGGCGCGCAAGTTGGCTGTGAGAGAGGAAACCGCGTTAATTGCCTGCATACTAGGTACCTCGCACACACAGTAAAGTATGGTGCTGTGGAAGTACCTAGTATGGAGCATGGAGTGTCTGACAGCCCAAGCCAAGCCAAGAGCAGACCAGACCAAAAGACCGGACACTTTCATCGGCACGCGACGCGATTTTCTTCCCAGTCTGCAGGAGCCAGCGCCCGCCATTGGGAATCGTCTCTGATTGGCTGCAGCTGCCAAAGGCTTTCCAAGCCTCGACTGGCGAATTTGTTGAACGCTGACGAAAAAGGGCTGAAAAAGTAAAGAAATACGGTGAGACTGTGGCATATTGATTTAGAGTATCCAACTGCTAAATATACTTTATTGCATTACACTATTGCCAGTTGTATGGTTTTCATCAGCTTCTCAAACCCAACATCCATTGAGCCGCCACTTCGTTCGCAATCCGAGGTCGCATTTACACATGCATGTCAGCGTCTTTACGAGGAAAAAGCAGCTGATTCCGATCCCAACATCAATTCAAGCTATATATTGAGTAATATTAGAGGACAAAATAAAAGCCAAGCATCTCTTCAGCTTGCGCCACTTGAGCCTGACCTACGGCAGTTGATGAGCCTGTGCATTTCGCTTGTGCCCATTCAATGTTGACCTATTTATTCTTCTCAATTTGAACCCCACGTTGCCCACATTGCACTCGACTTTTTTTTTGGGCGCCCAAGCCGATTTCGCAATCGACATTGGTGACTCAAGTAAAGCTTTCTGGAGACAAAACATTTAACCGTCAATTCCTTGACACCTAAAACCTCCCACAAGCCTTCTTGCATCGAATTGACACTTCTATTCTTACCATTGATTCTTGTCAATTCAACCTTGCCCTTACCTGCCCACTCCTCTCCCTTACACCGCTGGCCATTTATCTCTCAACCCCACGGCCCATCGACGTCACAAATCCAGCATCACCACCATGGCTGTACTACCGGATCCCACGGTAGACCTTGACTGGTCCGGCTACATCGGTTCAATTCAATCTCACTTCAGCGAAAATGCAAAGAAACATCCGGATAGAATATGCGTCGTCGAGACCAAGTCATCAGAGTCTCCCGAGAGGACCTTTACATACCGCCAGATCCATGAGGCGTCAAATATCCTCGCACATCACTTGCACAATGCTGGTGTCCAACACAACGATGTGGTGATGATTTGGGCACACAGATCTGTGGATTTGGTAGTTGCCATCATGGGTACTTTGGTATGTAATACTAGTTGGCGCAACTCCCTGACTAGGTGGTAATAATACCACCCAGCATGCCATTGTCTTAGATCGATCTCTAACCTTTCTCGTCATAGGCCGCTGGAGCTACTATGAGTGTTCTTGATCCTTTATATCCGCCAACTCGACAACAAATCTACCTCGAAGTTGCTCAGCCTTGCGCACTGGTCAACATTGCCCGAGCCACAGACGAAGCCGGTCCTCTCGCTCCTCTAGTGCGGAGATATATTGACGAAGAGCTCAAGCTCAAGACTGAGGTTCCCTCCCTCCGAATTGGCGATGACGGCTTCCTATTTGGTGGGGAGGTGGACGGCCGGGACGTATTTGAGACGGTCAGAGCCAAGGCTGAGCTGCCTCCTGCTGTGCTGGTTGGACCTGATAGCAACCCTACTCTGTCCTTCACCTCTGGCAGTGAAGGCAGACCAAAGGGTGTTCTGGGCCGCCATTACAGTTTAGCCAAGTACTTCCCCTGGATGGCCGAACGTTTCAACCTCAGTGCGGAGAGCAAGTTCACCATGCTGTCGGGAATCGCTCACGACCCCATCCAAAGAGACATCTTCACGCCCCTCTTCCTCGGAGCCCAGCTTCTTGTTCCCTCCAAGGAAGACATCCAGCACGAGAGACTCGCCGAGTGGTTCAGAGACCATCAACCGACCGTGACCCATTTGACCCCTGCCATGGGTCAAATCCTCGTTGGCGGCGCATCTGCCGAATTCCCATCGCTAGACCGAGCTTTCTTTGTAGGAGATGTCCTTACAACAAGAGATTGCAAGAGTCTGCGGCACCTCGCAGCTAATGTAAACATTGTAAACATGTATGGAACGACCGAAACGCAGAGATCAGTTAGCTACTACGAGATCCCGAGCCGGGCAAAGGAGCCGGATTACATGGACAAGTTGAAGGACACCGTCCCTGCTGGAACGGGTATGCAGAACGTACAGCTTCTCGTTGTCAACAGACAGGAGCCTCAGAAGCTGTGTGGTGTCGGGGAAGTGGGCGAAATCTATGTACGTGCAGCTGGTCTCGCTGAAGGCTACAGAGGAGATCCTGCACTCAATGAAAAGAAGTTTTTGACTTCGTGGTTTGTCAGCGCCGACCACTGGACCCAAAAGGACCAGGCTGCCGCCAACAAGGATGAGCCTTGGAGAAAGTATTACAAGGGACCTAGAGATAGACTCTACCGAACGGGTGACATGGGCCGCTATCTCGAATCTGGTGACGTCGAGTGCACTGGACGAGCCGACGACCAAGTCAAGATCCGTGGTTTCCGAATCGAGCTCAACGACATTGACAGCAACTTGAGCCAGAGTCGCCTTATCCGCGACTGCAAGACTCTGGTCCGAAGAGACAGAAACGAAGAAGCCACCCTTGTCAGCTATGTCGTCCCCGAGCTGAACGAATGGCCCAAGTTCCTGGCCGCCCAGGGTTTGGAGGATGTCGAGGAAGAGGGCACAGATATTGGCCCTACAAAGGTGTACTTTACACGATTCCGACGTATGCAGGCTGAGCTTCGTGAGCATCTCAAGGGTCGATTGCCGGCCTACGCAGTTCCCACCACCTTTATCGTCCTGGCGAAGCTGCCTCTCAACCCCAACGGCAAGGTTGACAAACCCAACCTGCCCTTCCCCGATATCGCGGAGCAAATTCAAGATGCCTCCGACGCGGACGTAAGGCGATGGGAGTCCATGACGGAAACGGAGCGAACGGTTGCTACCAAGTGGGCAGAACTTATCCCGGGTCTTAATGCGCAGACCATCAGCCCTCAGAACGACTTCTTCGACCTCGGAGGTCACAGTCTTTTGGCCCAGCAGATGCTCCTTGTCATGCGTAAGACCCTGGGAGCAAACATATCCATCAATCTGCTCTATGAGCACCCTAGCCTGTCCGGGTTCAGTGCCCAAGTCGACAAGCAGCTCAGCTCAGGCGGTGCCGACGCAGCCAGCTCTGACGGAGGACAGGATCCAGCCTATGCACTCTCTCTCGATGAACTCATCCAGCAGCTCCCTGCCAAGTACCAATCCGCAGAGCCGTCTACCATTCGTGCGAGACAGAAGCCCACCGTGTTCCTCACCGGTGCCACCGGTTTCCTAGGCGCCTACTTGATCAAGGATATCCTCGAGCGCACCAGCCGATCAGTCCAGTTGATTGCTCACGTTCGCAGCGCCAAAGAACCCAGCGCCGCATTCTCGCGTCTCCAAAGATCACTTGAGGGCTATGGCCTGTGGCGTAGTGAATGGGAAGGCCGCCTTAGCTGTGTTGTCGGCGACTTGATGCAGCCGCAGCTCGGCATCGACGCGCCATCATGGAAGATGCTTACAGAAACCGTGGACGTGGTCATCCACAACGGCGCTACAGTGCACTGGGTCAAGCGATATCAAGACATGATGTCTGCCAACGTCATCTCCACCGTCGATGCCATGAGGCTCTGCAACGAAGGCAAGCCCAAGACCTTCACCTTTGTCAGCTCAACCAGCGTGCTCGACACCGACCACTACGTCAAGCTGTCAGAGCAGCAAGTCGGTACAGGACAGTCCGCCCTCTCCGAAGACGACGACATGATGGGCAGCCGCAGCGGCCTGGGCACCGGCTACGGTCAAACAAAGTGGGTGTCAGAGCAGCTCGTCCGCGAAGCTGGCCGCCGTGGTCTCCGCGGCTCAGTCGTTCGACCCGGATACATCCTGGGAGACTCCGAGTCTGGCGTCTGCAACACCGACGACTTCCTCATCCGCATGCTCAAGGGCTGCATCCAGCTCAGCGTACGGCCCAAGATCGTCAACACGGTCAACTCCGTCCCCGTCAACCATGTCGCCCGCGTAGTCGTCGCATCGGCCCTCAACCCGCTCCCCAACGGCGTACACGTCGTGCACGTCACCGGCCACCCGCGCCTCCGGATGAGCGAGTACCTCTCACTGCTGGAATACTACGGCTACAAGGTCCCCGAGGTCGCCTACGACGCCTGGAAGGAAGAATTGGAGAACTACGTCTCCGCAGGTGGTCCGGAGAAGGACTTGGAGCAGCACGCCCTCATGCCGCTATACCACTTCTGCGTCAATGACCTCCCTGCCAATACCCGCGCCCCCGAATTAGACGACCGCAATGCCGTCAAGATTCTCAAGGACGACGCCGAGAACTGGACTGGCATTGACGAAAGTGCCGGTTACGGCGTGGGAAGAGAGGACGTGGGCAGATATCTGCGATACCTGGCTGAGATTCGCTTCGTAGGTTGGCCGACTGGACGGGGCCGCGCGCTCCCAGAGCTCCCCTTAAGTCAGGCGCAGCTCGATGCTGCAGGATCCGTAGGCGGACGAGGCGGCAAGTAAAATAAAAGTGTATTTAGTGACTAAAAAGCGTGTTGTCAATTTACATTTTACAAACTCTGTAACGTAAATCTGTTTACATGTATTCAATCGTGACATGCACCAGTGACAAACATCCCCACCTACCTACCTACCTAGGTAGGTAGGTACTTTACCTGCACTTCAACCACAACCCACCTCACGCGTCCCAAAAACATCCCCCAAACATCAAACTCCAAACTCCAAACTCCAAACAAAATGGCACCCACAGAATCCGCCATCCTATCGCACTACCTCCTCATCCCCGCGCCCCTGCAATCCATCCAAACCCTCGACCAATTCCGGTCCCTCTTCCCGCGCTCCTGGCAAGCACACCCCCAAGTGCGCCTCCTCTACCGCGACCTCCAAGCCCAGCGGAACGCCATCATCGACACCGTCACCGAGAACATTGACGTCGAGGCCCGGCGGGGTGTGTCTATGCGGCGAGAAGTACTGCGCGTGGCACTGGAAGAGAGTAGGGATAATGATGGGGATGCAGAAGTTGAAATTGAGAGGGCGGTATGTTTCTATTCCCTACTGTATTACTGGATTGGGGATGTAGTTGAAGTTATGGAATGCTAAGAGGTGCAGCTTTTTGGGGATAAATCCGGTGCCAAACGCTCGAAATATACGCTCCGCACGGTGATTCCCGAATTAGATGGTGCGGCTGCGACGCTAGAGTCCGAGATTCAGAGACTGGAGGATGAGGAAGCGGACTTGGTGGCTGAGATACGCCAGACTGTCGACGATTTGAGTGACTTGCAGTATGGCAAGCTTTCTAACGCGCGGCTAAAGGATGGTGTTTTGGAGGGCCTCACTTCTTTACGGGATGCGTGTGCGAGTAAGACGTAACTACAGGCATTGGATACCAAAAAACGATAAGAGTAAGTCGCTGCTATTGTTGATTTTGGAAACAACAAAAAATCTACATCCAAAATTACACATCCGCCTCCTTTATGGATATCCTGTCATTTTCCACCTTTTCCCCCTGAAGCCGTAATATGCCACGTTTCTCCTGCAAATCATATACCTAACACAAGTCGTAGTTGAAAACCAAGGAATTATTACCACGTCGCGAGCTCCCCATGAGACGAAAAAGCTTACTGAGCTCGGCGTTGGCCAGGAGCACCAGCGCGAGGACCAGCGCCACCGGGTGCACCAGCACCAGGCTGAAGTCGGTTACCCATCATGCTTCGGCTTGCAAAGGACACAATCAACATGAAGAGCCAGTTGGGGACGAGGCCAAATGCCCACATGATGTAACCGTAGGGGACGGACAGACCCAGCTCAGTGACCTTGCCGTTGAAGGGGTGGAACCACGAATCGAGGAGCACAAAGCCGGCCTTCTCCTTGTCGGCAGTCCTGAGCTTGACGAGGTCATCGGACGTGGTGGACGTAAGGTTCAGTCGCTTCTTGTAGATGTCCACGGGCGCGGGGGCAGGAAGCATGTTGAAGGACCAGACGGTTCCGGCGCCGGCGGACCACGCATTACACAGGATAGGCTGGTCGTCACAGTTGAGCATGCCCATGTGCGGAGAGCCAGGGAGGATGGCGAACTTGGCGGCCGTTTCGTTGAAGGCCTGCTCAACGTTGCCGCAGTGGCCTACCATACGTTAGCCCGAATACAAAACACTTGCTCAAATCTGTGTGAAGTTGTTATTTCTCCAACGCAATAAAAAACTCACCGTAACACGTCTTGTTGCGACCAGACACCAAAACCCACCACTCCGTAGGCACAGTAGCCCCCGGAGCAACAGGCTCGTACAGCGTGTCCTTCCAGTTCTCCAGCGTCAAGGTCGACATCTTCATGCTGCCCAGCTTGGCCTCCAGCGCCGCCACGGGATCATGCGAACCCGGGTTAGGAACATACGAGCCAATCTTGTCCATGAAGGTCTGGAACTGCGCCTTGTACTGGCCAAGGGGATCTTGCTGGGCGGACGCCAGGAGTGGCAGGGCCGCGACGACGGCAGAAGCAGAGAAGCGCATCGTTGCTGGATTTTTGGCGCGTGAATCAAGAAAGTCGATACGGTGTCTGGTGAGAAGAGAAAGAACACGTTGCCTGCGATGAAAAGGGAAATGAGATGAAGTGGAAAATTGCAGACGGAGTGTCGGAGAGACAGGTTGCGCAAATGTGTCTGGTCGAGTGGCGGCGCGATGGGTTGCAGGTGCAGGGGCTCAGGCGGAGTTTAATCTAGTTATGCGCTCTGCCTGGTTTGGGGGTCGTGGAGAAGAGCTTGATGGAAGCAGAGAGCTCGAGGTGAATTGGTTTCGCCTAGCAACGATGCTGTGCAGTGGATTGGGGGTTGACGTAAGGGATGTGGTTGGCTGGAAGGGGTGACGGAAAGCCAATCATTGGATGGGTAGCCATTGCGGGCAGTGTTAGTGGTCGGCGTGGGTTCTGCAGTGCGACAGGTTTGGTGACAAGCAGTGGACAGGGAATGTGGGGCGGATGGGGAAGTCAATCTTGAATATTGAATTGACATCAGGCTAATAGGGACCTTTTGCAGCGTTCCGTTCATTTCATCTTGACTTGCATTAATCACGGCCAATGAATACATGTTCACAAAACAATTGACATCTTTTACTTATTGAGTCTTTGCATGTTCTGACTCTGCATATATTACGTCGGCATTGGTACGACCACGAACCAGCAGTTCGCATCACCCAGCTCACGTGGGGCTCCTTAAGCACACAGTCCATCATCATCAACGCCACTATCTACTACTTACATCCACGCTTCTCAACTCCAGACAACCCAAACAATGACACCCCAAAAAACATCATCATAGCCTCAGCGCAGTAATCACAAATGGTACCCTCAACCCTCACCACCCGTCAACCACCTCAACTAACCCTCCAAAGGCACCAGACCCCCCCAAGCGCAAACGCGGTCGTCCATCCAACGCGTCCAAACTCCTCGAAGCCCAAAGCAGCGCCGCACAACCCCGAAAAAGCTCCTCCAACAACACCCAACGCAAGCGCACGCAGTCCTCCCTCCGCGAAAGCTGGGCCTCGTCAACAGCCCAAGACAGACCGACAAAACGTCCTCGCGAAACACAACCCGCAGCCGTCATCGGCCGTCGCGGCATCCCCCAACCCAACCACCCTCAACATCAGCCAGACGATAATGAACAATCCCGACCACCGCTCGCGTCCCCCGAAAAACCCTACGTCCACGTCGCCCCTCACACCCGACGCGTCCGCCAATCCGCCATCGAATCAAAATGGACTCCCCTGACCAACGCCTCCCTAACCGCCGTCTCAACAACCCTCCAGTACGCACAGCGTCCCATCCTCCAACGCCTGTCGGACTCACACCTCCGCCGGACGCACACCTCCTCCGCCCTGCGGCAGATATCGCACCGCATCGCGCGCAAAATCTCCCGCGGCCTGCCCTTCCCGCCGGCGAGCATGCCCGCGCCCGTGGGCCGCGCGCCGCTGCAGAGCGACGCGGGACGTGAGGTGGAGCTTAACTTCGAGAGCGTCCTGGATGGGAAGCTCAATCTCGAGAGGCAGCTGGAGCCGGCGCTGGATGGGCTCGAGGTCCTGCGCAGGGAGAAGGAGGCCATGGAGGAGGAGCTGGAGCAGGACTACGAGACGTTGAGGAACTTGGAGGCCGATGCGAGGGACCAGGCTAGGGATAAGAGGAGGCTGCTTAAGAAGGCGCATGTTTTTACGCCGGCGCCGTCGGTGAAGAGGGAGGATGGGGGGGAGGGCGTCAAGGAGAATGATGGGTTTTTGTTTACTAGGGATGCGGCGACGGCGGCGGGGAGTGCGTTTACTGTGAGTTTCTACTACCCTGCTTCTTTTGACTAATTTGGAGACGGCGTTGGTGGGGATATTTTACTGATGATGAGTGTGGCAGGGCGTTCAAAATGATGGTGAAATGCACGACTTGGCAGTGCAATTGAGTCATCATGTTGACAGTATACGGGGCAATTTGGAGCAGACGGAGGGCATTTTGCCCATGGTGACGAGGAGCAAGGCTGCGCTGAGGGCGGTGCTGTTAAAGTATGTGGATCAGAGGACGTATGAGCGGGCTGTTTTGGGGTAATTTAAGCCATTGCAGAAATGGATGGTTTTGTCTCATGTTGCAGAGTTGTATACATTGGATTGAAATACTTGGGGTGCAATGGTTGGGCCAAGGGAAAACGAGAGGCGCTGGTGGATGTTTTGCATTTTGCGATGGAAACGTACATGGTGGGGTTGTGCGCAGCCTCTATGAATGAATTACGAATTTATGACCTGACCGCACTGCCATTTATCTACATTATACGTGGAAGAGGTTCTGATATCACATCGTACATCACACAGTGCATACTGGAGCTTAATATTTCTAGACCCATCTTGTTGTATTCGGTCTCCATATCTGGCCGACCATTTTTATAGCTAGCTCATTTTGGAGCGCAATCAAAAAGGTACCAATTCAGACGAGTCTAGTTACCAAACCAAGAGGTCAAGACATTTACAGCTGACCGCTCTTGTCAATCTTGATAGACTTCTTGGTCTTGCCGGAGCCGCTGCCGAAGGACTCAATCTTCTTGACAACGTCCAGACCCTCGGTGACCTCACCGAAGACAACGTGCTTGCCATCGAGCCACGAGGTGACAACGGTGGTGATGAAGAACTGGGATCCGTTGCTGCAAAATACAAGTTAGTCCTATGGTGTCCTTTGCCAATTGGCTAGACAGTAGGGAGGAAAGAGGTGCACGACGTACGTGTTGGGGCCGGCGTTGGCCATGGACAGCAGACCAGGCTTGGTGTGCTTCAGCTTGAAGTTCTCGTCGGCGAACTTCTCACCATAGATGGACTTGCCACCAGTGCCCTAAGAGGTTGTTAGTACACAGACTCTGCGTTGAAGTGAGGGAGCCTGTAGTGCTAGCTGCCGGGAGCTAGTCCCCCCGCCGTTGCCAAGGGCCGCAACGGTAAACAAAGAAGAAGAAAAACACTTACGTTGTGGTTGGTAAAGTCACCACCCTGAAGCATAAAGTCGGGAATGACACGGTGGAAAGAAGAGCCGGCATAGCCAAAGCCCTTCTCACCAGTAGCGAGAGCGCGGAAGTTCTCGGCAGTCTTGGGGACTACATCGTTGTAGAGCTTGAAGACGATGCGGCCAAGGGGAGCTACAAGAGAGCTTCATCGTCAGCCATCAATTGTTTCCTCATTTCGCAGGCAATCAACAAGGTAAAACTTACCGCCGTCGGCGGAGACGTCAAAGTAGACCTGGGGTTGGGCCATGATGTCCGATTTGATGCGAATGGATGGAAGATTTGGTTCAATGGAGGGGGATGTTGATGAAGGAGGGAAATCTCGAATGGAGGGGAAGCAAGTGAGGGGTCAAACGTCATTAAGATGCTGGCGGGGGATTGGCAGAAAAACATTGCAACGGATCAAAAACATGGTTGCTGGTGGGAGCAGCCGGCAGCTCTTGTGCCAATCAGCTTTCTTTGTTGCGTGGACCTTTGGTTTCATGCTGCCACCGCCACCATCTGGTTGGGTGAGCTGAGCTGAGCTCCTTCTTTGTGCTTCGATTGACGTACATGAGGTACGTAACGAATCCGCAGGGTCAGTCAGCTGCGATTTGGCAGAAGCGTCAATTGACGCCATTCAGGTGCATTGGTTCATGTTGAGAAACGTCGCCCAATGTACATGCTGTGATGTAATTTCTACAAGCAGATACGGTACAGTACAGGACAGCCAGGCAGCAGAAGCCCAACTGGATGGAGGGTTGAGCTCCCGTTGCGGCCGCCATTCTTGCCGGAGCTGTCAAAGCTACTATCCGAATATGGGTACAGTGCGAGTACGGCAAACTTCAACAGCTTCTTGAGTTGCACAGTACGCATGTCACAGCCAAATGACCCTTTATCCCCCAGGCTGGTCAGATATATACACGTCAGAAGCTAATTTGAGACACATGCACTTCATGTAAATTGCAAGTTTCTCTGCTGGCCAATCCTCCTGTGCAGCCACGTCTGCTGTCCCAGCTCTCGAGGAGGTCTTTGTGTGTGCCCCTCAGCATCTCATGCCGCGCGTTTGATCGTCCGCGTACATGCCGTACCATCAATGCTCCAAATATAGCGACGTGGAAACACGTTTCCGCCGTCCATAACCCAAATGCCGGTCAATTCGTATTGTTACCGTGATCGAAATACATAGTCCCTCCACATTTGTCGCAGGGCCGACACAGTCTGCCGCATCTGGCCTTGGCCGCCGAGACAAGAGCGCGCCAGACATCTTGCATCCACCATGCACACTGATTGTCAGATCACCCATCGATGCCAATAACATGGCACCCAGCATAGTAAAGCATTTTCCGCCATTCCACAGCATTTATTCTCGAGATCAAGTCATGCGGACCAAGATAAAATACATATATACATACACACGAAAGTAATAGAAGAAAGCACCCTCCATCCGAGATCCAAAGACTCCCCAGCTGACAGCATGTCTTGCGACAAGAGCCCACACCGCCGACCCATATCAAGCGCCGGGTGGTCCGTTAATACATGCCACGAGGCTGTTTTGGCATCTCAAGCAAAATCAACGAGATAATGAACCATTGTTGTCCTTGTCCCTAGGCAAAGGCACGAGCGATTGGCTTTGCATAGATTGTTGAATTGATATCATATAAAACCCACGGTACAAAAGATCCGTAATTTTGCCCTATGGAGACGTGAAAAATAAATGCTGTCCTCCTCTTCTATATCCGGTTTCTTCCCCTCAACATAAGGCCGGCATGAAACAAACAAGTGCCTATTTCCTCCACCATGCCGCCGAGAAATCCGCTCCCATGACATGCAAATGGCTCCCAAAAGAAAATCAAGTGAAATTCATCATCCGCCCTTTTTGCTTTTGGCCTTGGTTGTCCTGCAACATCACTGGCTAAAGTTTAGCGGCGGAGACGAGCGAAACCAGAGGGCTTAGCCGAGCCGCTGGTGTGGGTGCCGTTGCCAGTGGGGTAGGGGACAACGGTAACGGTGCGCTGGAGAGTAGTCGTCTCATCAGGGCAGTCAGAAGAAGCGGGAGCCTCCTCACTGGCAGTAGGCTTGTTGCCAGCTGGTTGAGTAACAGAGGGTTGCTCAATACCGGCGCCGGTGGCATCAGAGCCGCCGCCAATGGTCACGTAGACAGTGGAAGCAGGGGCGGTGACGGTCTCCTTGACAGTGACAGTAGAGCCAGCACAGTCACAGCTGCCACCGTTGCCTCCGCTACCTCCGTTTCCACCATTGCCTCCAGCTGGGCCCGTGGGATGAGTTCGGGAGACAGTGATAGTGCGGGTGATCTTGGTGGTCGCAGTTGTGGTGGTCGTCTGGTCGGTACCAGTGGCATCAGCAGTTGCCTGGGAGCAAGGAACAGTGATGGTCTTCTGGACGGTGACGGGAACAACGGTGGTGGCGACGGAGGCACTAGAGCCAGTTCCAAGAGTCATGGTCACGGTCTTGGAGGTGACAACAGGAGTGACCTTGGTAGTCATGCTGGGCTGGGTCACGGGCTCGACGGAAGAGGCATTGGCGGGACGAGTTGGCTGAATAGCTGTTGTAATCACGGTCGGAGACAGAGTTGAGCCAGTGAGACCGCCGGTAGAAGCCTTGGCAATGACTGAAGATGAGATCTTGGGAACGTCGGACACGGGGCAGACGGTCGTGGTCAGGACAATGGTGTCAGTAACAACCATGGTGGTCTTCTGGGACTCGGGCAGAGTGGCAATGCCGGTAGGATGGGCCGGGCAGTTGGTGACAGTAGGAGCACAGCTAGTAATAGTGTGAACCTGGGTTGTCTTGATGGTCAAGGTTGTCAAGTTTTCGGTAGCGGTAGCATTGCCACGAGGGAAGTGCAGGTGTCGTCCTGGGGAATAGGCGGAGGCGACAGCGGCCAACATGCCGAGAGCAGCAACAGTAGACTTCATTTTGACGGTGGTGTATGTAAGAGGGTGTATGTGATGGTGGTTTCGGGCTGATGTTTTGAATGATAGTCTGATATCAGGCTATGCTTCTCTTTCAATCCGAGCAAATCTTGACTGTAAAGTAGACAAAGAGCGAAAGTCGATTCCGCGTTGGAAAATAAGTGGTAGCCTAGCTTGCTCACTTGAAGATAAAGAATGAAAATGATAAAATGGTCAGTGGTTCAGTGAGACGTAGCCTGCTTGACGTCGTGAATCGATATAAAGCTGTGATAGCAAGGACGGCGGTATGGAACGCGCCAAAAGGAGTGAATGAAAGTAGTCAGATTTGACTTGAGAAAGAAAAGAGGGTGAGGAAGAGAAAAAAACGAAAGATTTCCAAGAGAGAATGAGGGTATATTAAATCAAGGCTAGAAGAGAGGAGGGGGGCGGAGTAGCCAAGGAAGAGCCATTGCTGTGTGGTTCTTGTCAACCGTACCACGCCAGCCAGTTCCATGTACACGGCATAGACATAGATAGCAGCAACACGAAGAAGTTGGCGTTGCGAGTGGGGTCTGGTGTGTTGAGTGACGCCAGGGTCGGATGCTGATGTGCATGGGGCCAAAACATGAACAGGGACCAGGGGACCCCTGACCAGGAGGTTGTGAAGAGCCTTCGAGGAAAAATCCGACGAACAGGTTGTGATTTGCCCTTCCCTTCATCAACTTAGAACCTTGGACTGGCTGTGTTTCTGTCTCCACGCCCATCTTTGTGCCTTGATTCAATCCCAACCGACTCCACCTGCTAAAGACCCAGAGCCAAGGCAAAGATCAAAATGAAGGCACACAGCCACTTCAAGATGACACAAATGCCCCATCAACGAATGCCAGCCATGAGAGAATACAGTAATAATAAATGAAAAAAACAAACTCCCAGACCTTGCTTCTTTGCTTGGTTGCTTGGGTCATAAAAATGACAAGCCGAGAGCGAAACGGCAAAACGCCTGCTGGGGCTGCGTAACCTCAAGGCTGGAGTGTTTTTTCATCATATCCTCAAAGGAGACTGGAACTTTCCACGCCTGATTTGGGCCCCATTTCATTGTTGCGACGCAGTCGTAGACAATCTGAAGCAGCCGGGGAAAACCTAAGCTGGGCACATTATTCCGACATCCAATCGAAGGTCGACAAGCATAGAAGAGGCATTGGTGATGCGGCGAGGGCGGGCGCCAATCGGTCAGCGATGCATTTGTGCCGTGATAGCCTCCGTCAAATAGCAGAATTCAGCTCAGTTCCTGGGTGAGGGCTGACAGGATGCTATGCGATGTGATTCAACCATTGTTACTCGAAGGACATCAACTTCAATGTAAGGTTGCCGGCCAGAGGCAGCCAGGTGGTCAGATGCATACGTACAGAGTAGGAGTAGAAGCGCCCAACATTCGCGTGGCCCGATCGATGAGGCGCTGCTGGCTTGTTCTCGTCGCTGGGTGGTTCCTTCCCTTGCACGATTTTAGCTCAGGGGCAGGAGCCATGGCGCTAGATGCAGGTACCGGGAAGAAGCACGATTCTGAGACGAACTGTCAGCCAACCGTCGATGGACAACCCTGCAGCAGACTCATCAGGCTCCACTCCACGGCGCCTTCCCGAGCCAAAGAACGATCTGCTTTGACAATCCCCTGCTCGGCGTCCAGACATCCCCTCACATCTCTTGCCCTTCGTTCAAAGGCTCAATGTTGGGTGCCGCATTCTTGTCGGGTTTGCTACCAACCTCCTCCGTCTCCTGGATAGTGCAGCGTCGTATTACTCTGCAAGAAGTGATAGTCTGTACAACAATGCACTGCGCAGCACTGACTGTGCTTTTGTCTGTCGTCTTTGGTCCGGCTGTAGGGCACACGTAAGGCACATCTGGTTGGTTTTTCTCTGCGCTTGCTCCCAAATATCTCATTTGGCATGTCACCAGCATCATGCAATAAGGGCTCAGGATGGCAACCAACGCCTTCTTGGTTGCACTGACTACACTTGATATCCACAGGCAAATGATATGAAAACTGACAGGACAATGGTTCCTATCTCCTAGGCACGACGGTGTTCACAGATGCCACGAAGTTGGTGGCTGTGGCGTTATCCTTCAGCCAGCTCACATTGGCCCCGTCAACTCTGTCAGTGCCTGCCCGAGCCATGACAGCACCGTTTCATCGAGAACGAATGGCTTTCACTCAAATGTTGGTCAATAAAGCTCAGTTACACCACATATTCAACATACTGTAATTTGCGGCTTTCCACCTCTCAGTCAGTAATGGTCCACAGCGTCAGCAAGATGCATACTCAAGAGTATGGTCCGTACTTCAAAGCCCTTGCGAAGTGTCCAGCTGGTATTAATGTTTACACCATGAATACGGGAACAAATACGGGAACAAATGCGTCCAAAAACCAGTACACATATTGAAAAGCGCTGAACTTCGACGTCCTGGTGTCTGGGTTGCTACAAGGACGGATTCCTGCGTAAACTTCTACAACTACACTACGCCCTGGCTTCGGTGGCGGTAAGACGTCAACTGGTTCACTCCACAGTTTGCTCAAATGCTTGGCCCACCTTCATCGGTTCTTCCATCATCTAAAAAGCTGTCTGGTCAGATATTTGATATACTGTACCACTGTCTGCAACAAAGCAGAGCAGCCGGAAAAGTTCGAGGCCATCAACATGCCTGCAAGTGGACAAATGGGATCAAAACGGCTCTCTACAACAAAGAGATCGTGCCGTTAAGCTTTTTTCCAGTTGCCACTCTTCGACCCATCACCTTGCTACCTCCGAGGTGTGCATACTTGACCACCATTGACCACAGATGGGACCCTGTCTGTGTGGATAAACATTCCAGGGAACCACCAGGCTCAATTCTCCCAGGCAAATCCGCACCCTCCGCGAATCTAGATGCGAGCAAACCGCGGCTTGGTTCCCAACTCCAGCAAACCACATTGTTTCCCTGAGACGCTGAAACCGCCACCAACGAAAGTCCACCGTGGTGCTTGCACACCTTCGGCCATTTGTTGCGACGGGGAGTGCAAACATTGCATTGTTCTATTTTTGCTCCACCATCCTGCATTTCCCAGTCCAGGAACACACCGACACCCAAGTTGCTGACAGTGAGGGTTCGAAACATCATTCACATTGCAGGTTCACCAGTCCCAGATGTCCAAATGGCCGAGGAGTCAACCCTCTGGTCCACCCCGTCGCCAGTGACTCGCGGGGTGGTGGCAAGGCGTACGTTTCATGTCCGTTCTTTGACATACCAGCGCCTGTTCTTACACGGCTTACACGGAAGGCTTGAGCCTTCAATTCACCGAATTCCCTCATATGTTTCTTTTCCATCGGATAACTGTGGCTGCCCAGAGTTGTCTTCTACTGCACCGTACAGTAATCAAGCTGCTACACTCTAATTTGAGCTGAGGCTTTTACAGTACATGTACCGGCACAGTAAAGATTTTTTTTTCTTTTTTCTTTTTTTTGGTCCCCTCTGCCGACAGCCAGGTCCACGTCTCGCCGACGTCTCATCTGATGACGCCGAACCGTCAAGCAGAACCAGGACTCAACCGGGTCACCTCCGCGAATCGTGTCATGACCAATGCATTGAATGCTACGTGGAGTACGGAACCCTTCCTATACTCTGTTCATCTCAAGCCAAAATCCACTCGCAATTCCCGCGAAATTGGCCCAATATATTGAGATGACTGTAATCACCCATCGCTGTTCTTAATTTGTGGCAAGTAAGTACAGGTATAGCCTCGAACGTCAGCAACCAAGGCTGCAAGGTATCATTCACCCGCCGGAATCACGGATTAATAATAGCCATGCCTCTTGTTCTAGTTTTCACACCAGTGCATTGCACGGTTGCAGATCCTTGATCCTCAGGACCCCTGTATCAGATCTAGGTAATCTCACCACATCAAAGATCTGAATGCATACTGGGCTACCAGTGAAGCATGAATCTGAGTAGCACCGCCTCAATTCCATCTGATGCTTCGTTGCATTGTACGTCGCACCATCTCAAGTTCAATAAAGAAGACTGCCAATGTGGACGAGTCTGTGGTCCGCTTCCTCCATCCATACACAAGCAGCGCTGTATCAGTCCAGGACTGAACAAGTTTCTGTGTTTTCATCATTCCACCTCTTCTATTCTGGGGCGAGGTTGCTTGGATATGTCGCTCCTATTTGCTTCAGGATTGACCGTCAGCCCTGCCAGACGAGCCAGACCGTCGGGATTTGCAAGCGTTGGTTGAGAGAGCAGACTGCTTGCATGCCAGTTCCCCAGACTTTCCACCACGTCTCGGGCATGTTGCTGCACAACTCCATCGTTATCCGTGTCTGCCACATAATTCAAAGTCCGTTGAATATCTTCACGACTGGAATCCGTAAGCCCAAAACCAAGCGTGTGGCCAGATTCTCTTGCCTGGTCCAATGCCCGCACAAAGCTCAAGACAGCGACAATAGCTGCTCTACGCAGGATTCCATATTCCAGATCTCTCTCAATGGCCAGGACATTGATGCAGAGATCAACGGCATTTGATACAATAGTCGGTCCAATACCGACAATGTTGGTCTCCAAGGCAACACCAAAGATGGAAAGGGCGGACGCTCTCATTCGAACATCTTCCGTGCCACGTTTGCTCTCCCAGCCTTGTAGTATTTGCGCTATAATGGCGTTACCAGCTTTCTCCTCTTCTGTAGTATTATTGTCATCGTCGAGGTCCATATCCTCATCGTCATCCTTACTACTCGAGGGCTGTGACTTCTTCAAGGCTGCAAGCTTCTCTTCGCGGGCTTGTTTGGCCATGGTTTTGGGTCTGTATCCCCGCCGCCCAGCGATGGCCAGTAGCGTTTCCGATGTATTTTTAGCCACATCGCCCGCGAATGTTTCCCCGAGGCGTTCAATAACTTGGACAAGGGCCTCTCCAAACCTCAGTCGAACATCAGTAGTCAATTTTTCTTGAGAGTCCAAGTAGTTATCAACCAGCTCCTGCATCGTTGATTTGGGGTGCTTGTTGGCCAATTGGGTAAAGACCTTTACCACCCTAAGATTAATGTAGTCCTCATTGTCCTTCAGCAAATTTGAAATTAGGACTGTGACAGCTGTGACATCCAGGATAGGGCTTTCTGCTAATATGAGTGTCGAAAGTATGTTGAGGCCCTCGGAAACAACGGGTGGGGGGTTATCGGCGTCTCCTGTGATGTAGCTCATGGCCAGATTATACAATCTCTTATCCTCAATCTGGCGAACTGATGGGGCAGATGATGTTTCTGTTGAACCTGGGTCCATCTCGTCCCTATACTTGAGTAACATGGCTAAGTTCTTGGCAGTGCCGGACACACTGGAGCTATCGGACTTGCTTATTCTATCCAAGGAATCCTCAATCAGCTTCATGTCTTCGGGCTTGATATCTGATCTTCGGAAACTCGATGCAGTGACAACCAGGTTGAGAAGACTGAGCACAACAGAGATGACATCGTCTCCGAGCGGAGTGCTGCCATCGCCCTTGAAAATTTGACAAATTATGTCTAAAAGTTGGTCAAATTGGCCGACTAATTTCTCGGGTGACAGCTCTAGGAGCTTCTGTAACACGGCAACCTCAGCCAGGTCTTGGAATGGAGTAACCCTGGGCTCGTCACTGGACGTGGTTCTAATTCCAGGGTTGCCTTGCTCCTCCATCACTCGTACCCAGCGACGCATGAGGAAAAGAAAAACGGCGGAGACCTCTTCATTCGAGCAAACCTTCATAAGAATCTGCACAAGCCTATCAGCCTTTGTATCTACCTCGGACAAGTTAAGTGAGCCATCAATCTGGGACTGATTTGGTCTTATTATATCGATATTGGACCGATCAACGGGTCGGTACTGCCAGACGGGGCGTGACTCATCAGAAGAACCTTGGCAGAGGATATTTTGGATTATGGGATGAATATTTTCTGTCTTCCCAAAGAGCTTCAGGTAGGTTTGGAACAGAGCCTGTGCTGCGTTGTAGTATCTTTGCGAAATAGCCTCTGGCGGATTTGAGATGGAAGCAAGCGCCCATAGCTGGAGAAGAATCGGCTTCAACAGTCTCATACATAGACCGGGTGAGGGATTTGACAGAATCAAGACTTTCAGCCGCCTCAACGCTTGCTCAAGTTGTGTGTCGGAAACTATGACCTTGTCTCTAGTCAGGTCGATAACCTCGTCGTCGTCGTTTTCATTTTTGCCGTCAAGTGTGTCGACTTTCCCTTTTTTAAGTGATGGATTTATCGTTTCAAGCAGTGGTTGCGCAAAGACATTCCATCCCGGTGTCCCTTTTGAGGTCAGGTCAGTCGGTGACTTGAACTGACAATCGAGTTGCTTACCTGGGGCACCTGTAGCCTTTTTGCCAAGAATCCCAAACCCAACTATTTGAGCAGCGGTTTTGGCCAAGTCCGAACCGGCCTCCCCGTCAAACAAACGAAGTAGCTGTGGCCCAATTGCCTCAAACCATTCCTCCGCCTTTAGGGTAGATGGTACTATCGACAAGAGTCTCGTGGCAACAGCCACAGCTTCATGAGTGATGTTCGCACCATGCTTTTGTGGTTGCTGGGAATCCGTAGCAGTGACTTGAGTACTGGGGTGGACAGAAAACACAAACTCCAAGGTTCCGCGAACTCCGTCGGGTCTCATGGGCACCAAGGTAAGAGCTTCAAGAAACGGTTCACGCAACCATGTTGGAAGTGCGTCGGGCTTGATCAGCGAGTTCAATATTGGTATAAGACTCCACGTCTCAGTCCTTTAATTCCGTTAGAACAACGCCAGGGCATGCGAGGAAGAATGGTTCTTACTTTTCGATGATATCATTATAGGCTCTTGAGGCATGCTTGCGGGTTTCCGTTTCAGATGACGGGTCGAAAGCTTTCTTGGCTGCCTCTACAAGCTGCTGAGCTAACTGAGGTTGAGTAGACTGAAAATCAGCAGAATCAGTCATTTTTAATGGTGCAAATATTACTATTTGGCCAAAAGAGAGGCATTCTTTAGAAGATGTAACTGGTAATATGGTGCCATGATAGATGCTTTCCTCGATTCAATCTCAAACCCCGTACAGTGTGTGAACGCAAACCAACACATCCACACAGTGCAACACACTGTACGAACGTCATGCATGTCACCTGCTGTCGCGTCAGGCTGGGCCGTGCGCGGAAGTCCAGACGCGACAACCTGGCCTTCGTTTTGGTCCGCCACCAGCATTTCATCTGCAAAATCCTCTTTTTGTTCCTTCCATAGCTCGAGACTCGTTATTTCCGCACCCAATGGTCCATTCGAAAGAAGCAGCTTTCAAAAGAGACTCTACATTTACCATACTTCAACGCTCCTTCGCGCTGATATCAGTATCAGTGCACCCTGTCTCGCGTCGCCTTCCTCACAGTTTCCCGATTCTCATTTTCCGCAAGGAATGTCTATCGCAGACCCCCCTTCAAGGCTCGTTTTTACCCAAATCGTGTGCCCTCAAGCCTGTATCAGGACACCTGAGTATGCAGCACATGGCCGGCCGTAACTGGAGGCACGACCTAGCCGGGGGAATGAGCTTCGGAACTTAACCCTAAGATAAGATCTGGTTACAGTATTGCGTCAGTTGTTCGACATGTCTTTTAGGCCGGCGGATGAATTGCTGTTTTGCCCGCCGCTGAAAAGCGGCCAGGCGGAGTGCGAGTCGTTTGCAGGCGGACTGACGGGAAGAACTGTCCAGTCGCCGTATGGCGCGCAAGAGAAAGGTGCCATGAGTCTATTTGGTAAGAGCCTCTGGTCCGAGGACGCTCGTCAGCCCTATCTACTGGAACTAGGACGTCGGTCAAGTATAGCCAGTTCTGAAGATGCTGTCAGAAAAACCAAAAGAACATAGTCATGTCGGTAAATGGCCATTGCTGACGTGCACCACTGTTTGCGGGTCGAGACAGGTCGACAGAAAGAGTAGAGCCAGGCACTGGGCACATACGATCAGCTGCTGCGTTTCCCTTATCATATCAATGGACTGCCTTGTCGGAATCACTTGCCCGGTGCATGTGTAACGAGGAGTGCGTGGACACAAACAGAAACGCTTCGCTGATGGACCTTTCCACCAGACTTGAAATGCTCTCGGATCTCTAAATGCGACCTAGAAGCATTCGCCTGCCTACAATTTTGACTACATCTTTATTGACGAGCACTTGGGACCACATCTGGGGTAAAACCTAAGATGTGTGATGTTATCACATCAGGCTTGGCCAGGCGCATTAACTTTCCATTGCAAACACTAGTGAGCAATGACGAAAGACGCCAGTCACTCGTTGTGGTATCTTCTGGTACTCAACAATTTCCTCGGCTCGCCTTCCGAAAGGAAGGGATCGAGATGAAAGCGTGGTTTTTATGGATGTCTTTTGTCCGCGCGTTATTGCCCTCCTTACCCGCATTTACACCGCATGATGGAGAGGATACAAAAACTAGTCCTCGTTGGCAGCGAACAACATACAGAAGGAGCTTGTTGACTTTATCGGTTGTTGAGTCTTGCTTTGCTGCGGTCCGTTATGGTCGAGTCAAAGAAAGCTACGGAACCACGCCGGAATACTTGAGTCTAAATACGTGCCGACTCCCTCCCCGCTCTCTCGACGTCGATTACCCTATTGAATTTAGTTCTGGGACCCATCTCGAGTTGGAGTCAAAGTTTCGTACTTGTCTGGAACTGAGGGAGATGGAGTCATTGGCATGAGAGATGGATGGTGGGTAGCGAACAATTGGAACTCAACCGATTGGTTTTCAAGGACAGGCCGCACAAGGATAAGGCAGTCCTGGTTGTCTTCGTGCCAGCAATGGTAGGAAGACAACCCCCCACCGGCGAGGGGATAAGTCTACCCACCTGCACTACATTTGCTGGAAGTCTAAGCTAACTGTTGGCAGCAGGAGAGTTGTCAAAGAGCCCAAGCTGCGCGAATGCTTGCGATTACTCCCATATGCTTATGGGCTGCCGACAACTGGGTAAGGGTACTAAAGCGAAGTCATAATCTGAAGACTCGGGGTAAATTCGCACCCCACTGTTGATGCCCATTCTTTCGTCACAGCACAGCTTTTGCGCCCAGAATGGGCATACGACTCAAGAGAACTGCAAGCTTCAAATTGAGCAGCAAAACAAGAGTTAGATTCGGCCATTTTACGTTGTTGGTGGCTTGCGGATTGTTTCGCAATTGTCCCCGCCATTTAAAGCACATTGTGCCAAAACTTGATTTCTGCCCGTAATAAATGGAAACAGCCCGTTCCCCCGGATAATGCGGCAGACCGAAGGCCCAATCGAGTAACATGGCGTGCGCCAGCGTCTGTCAGCCCAGTTTGTGTCCCCTGTAGTATGATGTCACCGCACTGCAGGAACAAGACGATGCCCTAGTTGCCAGAGATCTAGAACAAAGATGCCTCACCGGGTTGAAAATGTGGGGTTTCAGCACTAAGCCAGGCCGTAGCACAGCATTTTGTATAATTGCCCCTTCTCGGGACATGCCATTCTCTGGTCTCTGCCAAGACATTTTGCCATCATATCAACGATGAGAACCATCCTTCTGGTAGTCGCGTACAGCGCGCTGGGATGGGCGGTTCCCGCACCAGCGCCGATTCCAGAACCAACACCCGTTGCGAACGTAGTTCAGGAACGAGCCCCGGCGCCGACGGCCGCTCTGGCGCTGGACAGACGAGGACTAGGCGACGATATCAAGAGCTTCGTGGGTAGCTTGGCCAGCGATGTCGAGAGCAAAGTGTCTTCCTTTGTAGAATCGGGCATCCTCAATTTTCCAAACGGTTTTCCGACGGGTACCGCGGTGGAAAAGTCACTTGGTGTGTCGAGCACAGAGCTGGATGCTCTACCTACCCAGGTCCTGAATTTGCCGTGAGTACCACGCTGACAGGTTGCCCATCGTGATTCATGAATCATGTGGATATTTCGTACTGATTGAGGTCATTGTTAGCTCGTATGGCAATTGGACCAATAACGGCTGGAGTCTCCGGATTCACGGAAACGTGTACAAGATCCCTAATGTGTCACAGAGCAAGATTGATGATCTCGCAAACGTCTTCTTGATCGGCACGAGTGTCAAGGATTTGAACGCCACGGAGCAAGCGCAGGCCCGGAATGTCACCAAGTCGATATTCGTGGTACAACAAGGAAATAGAAAGGTGACGATGAACTTGAAGAACAACGTTGCTGTGCAATCGAACGCGACGGGAGGCGCTGTCAATGCTGTAAGGAGGAGCCTGACTTCGTCGAAGCCTGGAAAATCTGCTAACATGATCATGATGTGCAGAAAGGCGGTGCGCAGACGATTCACATGCCTTATAATACGACTGTTGAAGGAGACTTTGACTCGTTCGTGACGCTTCAAAATACGACGGGCCCAAATGGAGACCACATGGTACCTGGCAACGAAACGTCGAAAATCCAGACACTTAATGTCTATACCGAGGGGACGGACTCGGGAAACGCCACTGCGTACTTGGTACCCCCGACTGGATTGACCATAATTTCCGACATTGATGACATTTTGCGTGTGACCAAGATTTACCAACCCAAGGAAGGCTTGCTGAATACATTTGCTCGACCATTTACTCCGTGGATGAACATGCCGAGTATCTACGCCAATTGGTCGGCGTCTATTAGCAATATGCACTTTCACTACCTGACTACCACCCCGGAACAGGCGACGAGGAACTACATGGACTTCATATACAAGACGTACCCTCTTGGATCATTTGATACGAGGCCGTTGAACTTCTCAGATGTCTCGGCAACACTGCATATTCGCCGGTTCTTGCTGGACAAGATCTTTCGGACGTTTCCCAAGCGCAAGTTTGTCCTGGTGGCAGATACAAGTAACCACGATGTCATGGTGGCTTATCCACAACTGTTCAAAGACTATCCTGGACAAGTGGCGTGCATCTTTCTGCGAAACACTAGCGCTACAGATTCTGGCGACAAGTTTCCATATGATACCTCGGGCTTCAAAGGCATCCCCCAGAACAACTACATGTTCTTCAAGGTTCCTGAGGACTTGTCTCACCTCGATGTTGAGAACGGCCACTGTCTCAACAGTACCATACCTCAAAATGTGACCTTTGGGGAGCAGGGCCTACCCCTGGGTCTCGGAGACAAGGACAGCTCGGCGGGTCGGATCGGAGCTCCCATGGCATTGTTTGTAACGCTCGCGGCGTTGGTTTCGGCAATAATGGTCTAATTCTTAGCCGTGTAAATTCTTCTCTCAATGTGTCAAGGTTATCGAAGCGGTCTGGCTCGGACCTCTGCTAATCGAGTCTCCTTGTGATGCATGATGTTTGATGACGAATGGGACAGGGTTACCATTTTTAGGCGCTTCATGGTTCTCTACATGGCGTGCACTCGCCAATGAATATAATGGTGGTTGATTGGTTACTGCCCTGATACCTTCGATGACATCTGACAACTGCTGTAGTTCGTCATGAAGTTGACGGAATTGCCAGTGTGATTCAGGGACGAACGGCGGAGCAGATATTTCTGCATTATCCGCACTATCCAGTCGCAAGGCGAATTGAAAGCACGGTGTCTCATGCTTATCAATTCCAATTAGCCCTGTTCGATCCACGTTGACGATTGGTACCTTGATATACAAGTGTGCTCTTGCTCGCATCTCCGGTTGTTCATGTCAAGGGAGTGAGCCCATGTAGGTCCGTTCCAGAGCAATCATATTCTTGTAAGATGCACGATAGTCGGCGAACTGGAACCTCCACTACTCTCAGACTCAATTCGAGACGTGCCAACCCACAAGGAACAACTAACTCACCCTCACCATGCGGCGCAAAATGTTGCCAACTGGACATATTGGAGTTTTGACCCACAGGGCACGACGGGGAGTCCCGCCGGATGGCGGCTTCGGACAATGCATATTTCTCGTTGAACGGCGTACCAAACTTGGAAGCCGTCGGGCAACAAGCTGGCTTACACAAGATCAACAGATGGGCCATCATCGCCCTCGTGGCATGAACCTTGCCTAAAAACGCCTCCCTCATGTTGATGGGTCTACAGAGCTTCTGACTCTTTCTGGACTGCAGGCCAAGAGCTGGACCCGACTTTTCAACGACGTCTGGAGCGTTCGTCTTCCGAAGTACTTCTCCGTTTCGTTGGAGAAAAACCCGAGCAGGGGTAGTTGGGGCCAGCCTGTGGTGTCATGAACCTTCATGGCCACTTCGTTTCCTTTGTTTTCACACTCCTTATGCACGCCCTGTTTGGATCCTAACTGGGTCAGGAAGGTCACTGTGCAGAAGCTCTGTAGCTTTGGTACGCACCTCTGTTCACACCAACTTATTATGCAATTCAAACTTGGTTTCTCCTGAAGTTGCGCTTATTTGATGTCAAACGGAGCCATCCGTGGATGTGATTAGCCCTGTCAGTTGCATGAGGAGACAGGAGGAGCACCAGGTCATCGGACTTGGGTCGATTGACAGACAATGCACGATGCGAACATTGAATGTGTGAGCGAGTGGTTGGGCAGGCAAGACGCCGTCAATCTTTCGCCCCAAGGCAGGAAGGCTTCCATCAAGGATCGAACTGACGTGAATGTTCCTTCCCAAAACATGCATGGGGGCTTCTGTTGGTGGGGCTGACGATCGCGACCTTCAAAATGTTTCAAAAATTCAAACCGCTCGTGCTTGGCCATGGCCAGTTCACCTCTCAATCGATCAGAGGGGCCATTCAACGATGCATTTTTCAAGACCGGTTTTCTTCTGGCAGTTTAACACTGTGTCGATAGTTCATCCGGAGCCTTTCGGCCATTATACCAAAAATAGCTGCAACTCGAAACCCTCTGTACCCAACTCCTTCAGCTGTATGCACCGTCTCAAACCAGATTTCATCATGAACTTCAACGTTCTTCGGTTGCTTCCCGACGCCCCAAAGAACAGGAAGCCCAAGCTCCACATGCATCAGACCCACCTTCAAAACGACATTGCACGACACTTTTCCCAGCGCTAGCCGCAAAACCGTTCATCAGGTCATAACGAGCCTCACCTTTGCTATCAAGTCCCACCACGAATCTTGTCTAATCAAACCGGGTTTACGAGGCAAGGGATACCAGATTGTCTGTGTGGCAGACGCAACTGTGCTGTCTGTCGTCAGCCGAGGCAATACCTGGAGCCACTTCGAGCACGTCAACATGCAACGCACATGTTCTGCTTTGGCGGTCAAGCTGGTTTCCCGAAGAAGCGTCATCATTATTGGCATGCCGAAACATTAGGAACGATGAAAATTATCCATATTTATTGAGTTATTTTACCTAAACGAGAATTATCTGCTACTAGTATGAGCCATAACGGCAATTTGGAAGAAAACGAAGAAATGGAAACGCAAGGGCGATCCTGGACGTGAGGAAATTTCCCAACCCAAATTTTTTCCCTGGCCTGTCAGCCTGTGCATTGAACCATTACCATCCCATGCGACGCTGGTCTACCTGGCATATTACCAGGACCGGCGGCAATTTTGGTCTGGCCTTATCCCAAAAAGACTCGGGTGGAGATTGGACACTACATTGGTTTTATCCTGCCTTCCTGAAAACCACGCGTCACGTCAACTTGTCCTGGTTTGCCCTACAAGGGTGTAACGCCGACTCTACCGGAGTATCCTGCAGTCTGATAGGAGACCATCCAATCGGGACGGCAATGCCTGCAATGATATGCTCAGATGCTGGGTATCTCGCATCCATCTCCTCCCAATCATCTGAGCTCAGTGGGATAATCAGACAAAATTTGGCGGCTGTGTGAAATCATCTGGCTGTTTCACTCTGCTTTTTTTTTTTTCACTGCCCGGAGGAGACCAGACCAGATGCCTCCGGCATGGCGCTGGTGACCGGCACGGCTGGAGGTGGTCGAGTAGTTTTGTCTCTGATAGTCCAAGGATCGCTGGAAATAGTTCCAGCTGGTCCAGCCATGGCGCTGGTGACCGAAGCAACTGGATGAGATCGAGCAGTCTTGTCTCTGAGAGACCAATGCTCTCCAGCAACAGTGGGAGCCACAAGTTCCATCATTGTATATTGCAGGATGCCGTTCTGAACACACGGAACGGCGATATCTCGGGACATCATCCAACCCGAAGCTGGGGCTTTTTCATCATCTCGTCCTTCAGCCTGGCGATTTCGGTTAGCATGAAGAATCGTGGGCTGGTAAGCATTGGCATCAAGTCCTTTCATGGGTACTTACCATACAAGTTGCACATGGCGCATTATTTACCCAAACCCAGTTCTGACAGTTGTGGGTGTAAAAATACTTGCAATGATACTTATAAAAGCCGCCAGACATGTTGTTGCTGAAGCCAAATAATGGCGATGACGAGTGTGGATGGATAAGAAGGAAGCTTGTTGATCAAGGTTTCTCAGCGTGTCGAAAGACAAGACTGGTATTGAGGGGATGATGAAGCTGACAAGGTTGAATGATTTCTTGTTTATCAATGGAGTCGGGGACTTTGCGGATGAAGCAGAGGCAGACTTTATATACTCGAGGAGGTCCTTCTCGATACTTCTTACTTGGGTGTGACATGGACCTAGGGGCGTGTTCTCGGCATTCTCAAGCGTTTTACATGCGGTTGTTTCCGTGGACCACGTTTTAAGCTAACCAGAAAGGCTGGTATTCAAAGCTTAATCGCCGGGAATGGAGGATGAGATGTCTCCCAATGGCACGTTGGGTTTGGGAAATGGCCCGGACGTGCTGATGGACTCATTGCGAATGGGTCTGCTCAACATGGACCAGCACCTACGCCGCCAATGTGCATGGTTTGTACTCCCTACTTTGCATTTTTGCGTAAGAGAAGCTCAAAAGGGTGTTTTTGAACCAGGGTCCTTGCCAGAATGATGCAGGCCATGAAGACAAGACATACAGCCCCTACCAAATTCATCGTGGGCTTGAAGAGCTAGGCCGAAACGGAGGCGTACAATAAAATATGTACGTTGGTATGTGGTACTACATATTGTGATCATGGTGGGTTGTCTTCCTCTTGAGGGCTGAATCGACACACTTTGCGCTTGAAGCTGACATCTTCATCCTCGTAGAGAAGCCATTGGACACAGTTACGCTCTGTACACCCACGACGAGGAACAAAACCTTCCGTAGTTTTTTGTGCGTTTCTGTTTTATTTTATCCTTATTGTTCCAGCCACTGATATTTTGTACAGGGATGGGATAACGAAAGAAAGCGGGTCTTGCTGGTGATTTATCAATGAACTAGCCTAACAGTACCACACCACCTCCTTTCCTCACTGCATGCTGCGTATCATGATGGGCGGTCAGATTGTTCAGACTCCAATTTCGTCAAACGGTCCATGAGAGCCTGTGTACACACCGTGTGCGAGACCTGGAAGAAGACTCAATAGCAGGATGTGATGTCCAGACGTCGAACATGACATCAACTTGGCATGGAAACGGAAATAACCACGGAATCAAACTTATAACGCTTGGAACACCAGGGCCATGTTTTGCGATGGCGGAAACACACTCGATTCTACACAATTTCCTCCTCCGCAACCGGAAGATCCGGGCCGATGTCTTGAAGAGAAACCAACACACATCTAGGCATGGCAGGAACAATTGTCCGACAAACATGTTTTGCTAGATGCGTCCTTGGTGCTGTTTTACGGCATGGGGGCCAACGATTGACGCACACCACGGTGACAAGTGGTGGTTGTCAAGGCATACTCACTGATCCATTTCTGCATGTCGCTGGAAGTCCCAAGTATCAATGATCCAGACCTCGACTGGTTTTGGTTCTTTGACGCCTATCTGATGCACACTGGCATTGAGAAAAAAAGGTCCAGCCAGACATGTGGCCAAATGCCCTGCAGGCTGGACAAGGGGTGCGATGCTCAGATGTCCAGGTCCATCCATGCAGCCACGCCGGGGGGAAAGCAAATGGCAGATAAGCCAGGGCCCGAGACACAAACAGTGAGATGGTGATGGTGCCCTTGCACGCAGAAGTTTATTAAATGCTGCCAATGATCTTCTCGTGCAGCAAGGGTTGTCTGACAACATCAGCCATCGACAAACGAGTATCCAGGCTTGTGTTCCTGGGACGCGTCCCATAGGTCGATTTGCTCAACTGTTCTCTGCAGAACAACCATGCCAACGCTGAGGAACCTGCAACAGCTCCCATCCGGCTAATCTATCCCAGCCGGACACAGCAAACCAAACTGGAGCAGTTAAACCAGATTCAATCACGAAAGCAGGAATTGCGCAAATCACCAAGCTCGCCCAGCTTTCTAGCACCTTGGTCGCAAAGTGTGTTGAGTATGTGGACAAAATTTCAAACCACCACCCACGACAGGCTGCTCCGTACAGTTTTCCACAGGCATGCATCTCGGATGCGACCATAACCCCTTGTCGGTGATGCAATCAAAAGCATGTTTCCTCACCCCACGCCATGTTTTGCTACATTGTTTTCCTCACCTTGCAAAACGAGGCGAGCCTGGGTCATCATACATTCTATGTGAAGCTGCATGGACACTGTGGGCAGCGATATTGGGTGATGGAGTCCATATGCTATTCGCATTTGACAAAACTAAATCAGACTTCGGTTTTTGGTTTTTGGAGCCGATATCAGCTAATGAGCCATCGAGAAACCAGCAGGTCTGTTGGTCAGTGAAGTGAACTGGCTGCTGGGCCATTTTCTCCATGCCAAACTTTCTCTTGTTCTGATTTTTTGATTTTGGCTTCCATCAATACATCACATGCTTGTGCAGGGTGCCTCCCATTACTTATTAACCAATTGCTAATGCGCCCGCCACATTAGGGATGATTCTGCGATCACAAGCTAGACTACCTCGCACAATCTCATATTACGGCGCTTGGAGAACACCTAGCCAGTCTGATAACGCTCTTTCTGCCCCATGTCTCAGCCAGCCGAACATGTTGTCGTTGTTAGAAATGCTGCCCTGCGCTGTGCTTTGTGCGACCGACATAGTCCGCGGGCATAGATTGGCCGGACGACTTTCCCCATCAACGGCGGCGAAACGTCCGCGAAGTTCGTCGACATTGTGCTTGGGGGTATCACTAGACATGAGGCTCCACCCTCCTCATCTGTGGTCGTCCCACGGAAGCTAGTTCCGGGAGACGAGCCGTCCCGTTGATTAGTGTGTCTCGTTTCTTCGAAACTACTCGTCTTTGGCGTTTTCGAAAGGCTGGCCGTGTTGTACACCACACATGATGTATGTCAGGAGTCAGCCAAACAGCTCGTGTTCGTGGTTCTTACGCAGAGCAGGAATCCCACTACTATATCAACGTGATGGAGTGAGTTGCTCAGAAGCTTCCGTCATATCGCCATGGACCACGCTTCTGACAGGGCAATCGAGTCCTGTTGCAGCATTGGCCTGTGGCGCAGATTGTAACGTTGGGCATCTAATCTACGGCGTACCACAGGAGTACCGCGGAGTATGTGCAGCCTGCCGCCTTTCATACATATCTACGGATGACGGAGTACATATCATACATTACCCAACCCTGGCAGATTGGACATGGCGAATCCCCCGTGGCAAAGCAAGCCAACACGATGCACGCGGCTACACAGGGATGACAAATGCATCTCCAGGTGCCCGGATGTTGGGAAGGGCGAATAATTACACAATGCAGTGTGATGCGTTGCGATGGTCAATGATTTACAACTCAACCGCCGCCTCTGCACGCCACCCTCACGCATTCCACCCGGAATAAGCCAAAATACCTACTGCCGCTGCTGTGTGACTACAATGCCTGCCCAATAGCTCGAGCTACACAGCAACGTGAGCTGAACTATCTCTTACATGACATTACATACGGTTCGATCCGGCCCGTTCGACCCTTGGGCAGACACATCCCTGTATGACACAGTAAGCTAACAACAAACAATCACCAACGGCTGGCATCACGCGCTTCTATGATGTGAGTGGCTTCTGATTGCTGTTGATGCAAGAACGAAGTGCATATGTTTCTCTCAAGACTCTATTTCTACAACCTTGGCGCAGGCATTCGCTTTATGTACATGCTTCACTCAACGTGCCGGATAGCATCGTCTTCCTCCCACCTGATGATGCATCATGCTATCAAAGCACCCCTCCCCAATTTCTAAGACCGACGAGTAATCGTTCGCTAGATGAAACATCTCTTTCAAAAACAGACAGGGTTTTCTGCTCTCCTGAATAAGGTCTTGTCCTGTCGCAATTTTGCATAATGTCATGTTCCCCAGTTTTTACAGGGTCCTCCGCAAAAACCGGGCGTCGCTTTGCATCTACCAGTCCAGCCTGAGCAAACACCTCGCTTCTTCTGTATCGTCATATCAAAAGGCGGATTGGGCCGCAAAACAATAAGAATGGGTTGTATGAGAACCACGTCGCGTGATCACCGTCCAGCTTTCATAGCCTCCTTTCTCCGCTTCCTCTCGGCAGCTCTGGCGAGCGACCTCTTGACGTCACCTTGCTCAAACGTGTCAAGGTCGTAGTAAACGGGGGCGATTTCCTGTCGCAAAATAGGTAAGTATTACAATCGAAAATGGGGATTTTAATTTCTTATGGGTGGGGGGACTTGGGGATACGAAAAAAGAGAAAAGAGGCAACATGAAAGAAACCAAACCAACAGAGCATGGAGTGCGTTGTCGCTCAAGAAGAGGGTGCGAAAGTCTACGGGAAAGATCATCACTTACGAGTAACCATTCTGGTCGAATGCCCGTACACGTACGAATGTATTGCTTCGACGTGAGGACAAACTCGTTATAGAGCACCCAGTCGAATTCGGTGCGCAGGACTGTAGACGGATGGATCAGGACGGCCTGGTCGTCCTTCACGGTGCGATAGAGTTTGCCTGAGCTCTCTTTCATAGCAACCTGCATGAAGAAGCCGGACAATAGCGCCCTCCGGATATTGTTGTAGTAGTTCTTGTCCTCGAATGGCGTGGAGACGAGTTCCAGCCCGTGCGTTTCCATAATCCGCTTGAGCTGGGCGCGGACGCTGTCTGCACTTGACAAGTGGCGGAAGGAGAGGAAGTGCTCGTGGCACCATTGCTTGGCGCCGTCTGAGGTAGCTTGGCCTTTGAAGGCGTGGTAGGCGTTGAGCAGGGTTAAGTGATCACCGTCCGGGTGGCTAAAGTGCGCCTTCATTTCGTCTGCGCGCTTGCGGTTGTTTGCTGGCCGGACGAAAATTTGAGGGACGGACAAAAGTGAGGTGATGCTGAGAATCTCGTTGGAGCAGTAGAACTCGGGCGATGAAATCAACATGACAGCCAGTGACGGATCCAAGGGGAATTCGGATGCCAGACTGCCCAGGGTTGTGAGTTCTCCGTCGTCATCAAGGCATGCGAGGTAGTTGAGTTCCTCGAGGGCTCTCATCATTGTCTCTGGAGCAGGCGGGTCCATGAGATCAAAGTGAACCAAATCTTCCACGCCGAGTTTCTTCAGCTCTAGAACCGTATTTGCAAGGTTGGATCGTAAAATTTCGGGATATGTCTGCTGAATGAGCTCCTTCTTAAACGCCTTCTCTGTGTACAGCCTGAAGCATTTTCCAGGCTTGGTACGACCAGCACGACCGGCACGTTGTTGGGCTGAGGCTTTTGAAATGGGTGATACGAGCAGAGACTCAACTCTGATACGGGGGTTGTAAATCTTTTGCTTGCTGAAGCCGGGGTCCACGACATAGACAATACCATCGATGGTCAAGGAGGTTTCGGCAATGTTGGTAGACACAATGACCTTGCGACCGGGGCGTCCACCTTTTATGAGAGGAGCTGGTGCCTTATCAAAGATCCTCTGTTGCTGATGAGGAGGCAGAGTACCGTACAATGGGTATACGACAAGAGGTCCGGCGTCCACTTCCCTTTGTAACTCGTCGGCTTCCAAGTTGATTTTGCGACAGGCATCCTCGATTTCGTCTTCGCCCGTCAAGAAGAGCAAGATATCACCATCGCCCTCCGATGCATGGATCTGCAAGACTGTTCGAATGGCAGCCTCGACATAATCCCTCTCCGGTTCGGGAGTATAAAAAATCTCGACAGGATGCGTTCTACCGGGGACGGCCAGCAGCGGTGCATTATTGAAGTATTTTTGGAACTTTTGAGCATCAAGCGTAGCAGACATGACAATGATCTTCAAATCCGGTCGTCGACTGGCAATTTGTTTCAACAGTGCCATGAGAATATCAGTGGCAAGGGTACGTTCGTGAGCCTCGTCAAGAATAATGCAACTATAGCGGGACATGTCGTGGTCGTGCATGGCCTCACGTAGAAGCATACCGTCCGTCATGTACTTGAGCATCGTCTTGGAACTCGAGCAGTCGTCAAAACGGACGCTGTAACCAACCTCCTCGCCGAGAGTGACGTCCATTTCATCGGCAACACGCTGCGCGACGGATGTGGCGGCCACTCGACGGGGTTGTGTACAGGCAATGAGCTTGCCAGTGACCTTGGGTAACTCGTCGTACACGACATACTGGGGGATCTGAGTCGTTTTACCGGAACCAGTTTCACCGACAAACACGAGGATCTGAGTCGAATGATACTTTTCGAGGAATTCTTGCCTGTGCAAAGGTTAGAACCTCATAAAGAACAGAGAAGAGAAATTCAATGAACCAGTTCTCAAGAGTGGAATGCGTACCTTTGCTTGTGAACGGGCAAGTCGCGGCGGGTTTCCAGGATCCTGAAGTATTGCTGAGAGTGTGATTTACCGGTAAATGGATTAATAGCAGAATCCTCAGCCTTGGCAGCCTGAGCAGCGGTGGTTTGGCGGCGTTTCATGCCTGCCAGAATCGAGTCTGGCGATGCCTCGTCGCCATATCCGTTGCTGTCCTGGTGCATGTGGGCGAGGTACGGGTTGTACTTTTCCTCGCGGTCGCCCTTTTTAGACTTCTTCCTAGATGCGTCATCTGCGTCCGCACTGGCTCGCTTACTGACCCTGGGATCGCTGGAATCGGACATTTTGGTAAGTAATGTTTGGTGTCTGTGGAGCGGCAAGGCTGAGGACATCAACAGTGATGCTCGAGATTCAGAAAATTTTGGCGGGACAATGGAGGCTTATCGATAAGGACCCTGGGCATACAGTGCATAACGGAGAGTGAGCCGGTTTGCACTGTAGTGGTGTGATTTAAAGAATGGCTTTTCAAATCTGCTGCTCATAGGCATTGCAAAATAATGCTCCTGAATAAACCATTTAACTATAAAGGGGAGCCGTATGCTTGAAATCTACTCTAAAAATAGTAAAAGTCTTTCATGGTCAGTTTCGTTTTTTGAGATGGACGTGCGGCGCACACTGTGTGCAACTGCAGAGGTTCATGCAAAAAAGTGGCATGCTGCTATGTTCCCTCACCCGAGCAACACCCCAGCCGCATATTGCTCCTGCATATCGCGAACAGAGGCCAACAAACCCTATTCGGGCGTTCCTCCAGGTCAACTGGGCCCAAGGACGAAAGGTCAAGAGTCCTGACTGTGGGTAAGCCAGCGGCCTAATTAATTGCGGCGCGACATCCAGCTCGAGGCTGAGCTGTTCATCAAGATGGCATCAGGAACGGGCAATATGACAATGTCGGACTCTTTCGCGGCCCAAAGGCCGCCTTTCCATATTGGCCAGCACAGTTCTAAAAGAGATGTACCTTTGACGGACTTGCAGTATGGCTATCTGCTCAATCAAGGTGTAAGTGCAGATGGCGATACCGCAACTGTGATCCTTACCTGACTGTGCAAAAGATCAATTTCACTACGACGCCAGTCACGAATGGCCACTTCAAATCCAGGGTATTCAAGCTGGTCTCCGATCATCTGGAGCTACTGGCGGAGAACAACGAAACATCTACGAGCACGGAGACAGGGTCGAGAGCAGATCCCATTATCCCACCTCTGACGCCAGACGACACTGGCTTGGTCCCTTCGGCTGCTGTCAACACGTATACGGCTTACATTAGCCCGTGGATAGACCTGTGCTCGACCAATCCCCTGATTGCTAGCATCTCACGCCAGGTTTTGAACCTGGAAGTGAATTACGCCAACTTCTGTGGCGTGAGGAGCATCATCATTGCTGGACCGTCCCGCGATGCGTCTCAGAATGGCGGCAACCAGGCTTTGGCGCAGTATTCTCGTGCTGTGCAGGAAGCGCTCACGATTGGTGCTGCGTTGACGGTTCTGATTCACATACCGATGTATCGAGAGCCTGGTATTAATGAGGTTGAAACGTTGGCTGTACTTCAGCCAGAGAAGACGGCCCAGGAGTCTGCGAGCAAGGAGATTGATCTGTTTGCTGCGTGGGCTTCTTGGCACCATGTTCGATCTGTCTGTAATTACAACTTGCGACTATATGTTGGTACGTTTGGCATTGATGTTTATGGGATTGTATGATGTATTCTAATGATGCACGTTTAGCTCTTCAAATACCCCGAGTGATGCCCGAAAAGGATTTGCAGACAAGGTGGTTTGCCGAGCCTCTGCATTATCTGACCATTGGCCCAGAGGTCTTCCAGAAGAACAAGAGCGGCTTTCCGTCGCTCTCAAAGCACCACCAAGACATGATCTTTAGCTACATGAGGCTCAAGGTTGTACCGTGGTTTCTACTGTGCGATGTCGGTCCTGACGCCGCAGGCTTCAAGGCCGACGATCCGTCTATACTGTCAGTGGCTAATCGACAGGGGCTAACCGACGACGACTTCCCTACTCTAAGTGATGCTGCCAACATGTCACCAAGCCAGAATAGTCGCCCTGGTGTCGATGCGCACATGGCATACTTGCAGTGGCTGGAGTCACAACAGCCTCCTTTCACAGCCCTGGAATCGCCAACTTTGACCAGTTTCCAGGATTGGCTGCAGTCTCCCCTTCAACCTCTGTCGGATAACCTTGAGTCTGCAACGTACGAAGTATTTGAAGGAGATCCCGTAAAATACGACCAGTACGAAGCTGCCGTCATTGAAGCACTATCAGAATGGAAAGAACTCGACCTACCTACCTCCAAAGAAGGCGGCGTCGTAGTCATCGCCGTCGCCGGATCGGGACGAGGACCATTGGTTACACGTGCCTTGAAGGCAGCAGAATATACAGGCGTGGAAGTGGAAGTCTGGGCGGTGGAAAAGAACCCCAACGCCTACGTTTACCTCCTACGCCAGAACCAGACGCTCTGGGGCGGAAGAGTCAATGTCGTCAAGACTGACATGCGAGCCTGGAAAGGTCCTGTTGTATCTCAATCCCCAGATGGCCCCGTCCACGGCAAGGTCGACATTCTCATCTCGGAACTACTCGGCTCTTTTGGCGACAACGAACTCTCCCCAGAATGTCTAGACGGCATCCAGCACGTCATCGCCAAACCGCATGGTATCTCCATCCCGCACTCGTACACAGCCCACATGAGTCCCATATCTACCCCGAAAGTGTACGGAGACATCCTAGCCCGCTCGGCCACAGAGTCTACGGCCTTCAACACACCCTGGGTTGTCAGACTCTACGCCCTAGACTTTGTCTGCCAAAAGGTCCCCGGACGCCCACGATTCCAACAAGCCTGGGAATTCTCACACCCCATCCCAGAATCCACGCTTGCAAACGTCGAGGCCCGACGCTCCGGTGGCATTATGGGCGGCGGCGGAGGCAGCATGGCCGGAGCGGCAGGCGCAAATGATCATAACTCGCGGTACTGTCACGTTACGTTTGTGTGTCGCTCGCAGGGCGTCACCCACGGCCTGGCAGGTTATTTCGAGTCTACGCTGTACGAATCAAGGCTCAATGGGCACGAGGGTGAAAAGGTTGAAATCAGCACGCACCCTGAGAGGATTGATCAGAAGAGCAAGGATATGATTTCGTGGTTCCCCATCTTTTTCCCGTTCAAGGTGCGTCTCTCTCTTTTGCTGTTTGGTACTAGTAGTTTTAATTTCTGACTTGTGTAGGAGCCGATTTCGTTCCCGGCCGATACGGAACTCGAGGTGAGTATGTGGCGACAGACGGATGATACAAAGGTGTGGTATGAGTGGTTGGTGGAGGCGTGGACGTGGGTTGGGCAGTCGTCACGAATCAAAGTTGGATCTTCAGGGCTTTGTAGCAGCCGCAAAGTTGCGTGTCTGATGTAGATACCCAGATGTGGTGGAGAGATGGTGACGATGGTGGTTGAACTAAGCGGATGGAGTATCAAATATAGCTGTGTGGTTTTGGGGTGTAATAAAAGCTTGTTTCTTGGCCATATGGTTGAGTGCCGTTGGTGGTAGTTGATAGAGGTGTAGATTGTGCTGGTGCATGATAGCCGGTTTCAAGTGACTGGTTAACATGGCATAACTTGACATTAGGATACGTGTCGGACCTATGTAGGATACAACATTACTGGCGGTTGAAGTATTTTGGTGTGCAGCTGCATGTGCCCATAAAGCCTTGTCAGACTACGGCAGCGATTCCGAATACATGGGATTAACTCGGGAAGCATACTACACTCCCGCACGCACAAGGCGTCAATGCCATTCCGTTGCCAAAAACCTGCACTCCAGCTAGACCAGACCAATCCAGAGAAAGAACAGGGCAACACCAGACCGTTTCCATAAAGTCATAGATGCTGGCCCGGAAAACGCCGGGTGCCCATCCTTCACATGGCCCATCTGCCGCTTCAGGCGGAAAACGGCGGCCGCCAGCGCTGTGGTTGGCCCGGTACCGGCAGCGTTACCGACGCACCACCGACGAAAGTCTGGCTGCCTCGCTTTCTTCTCCCAGTTCCGTTGACGGAGGACTTTGGGCACCCTCTTCACTCTTTATAGAGTCTTGATTGGCAGATACTTGCTCTTCCGAGTGCAATTGGTCCAGAATTCGTTTCCCAACTTGCAGAATTGCAGAGCAAGAAAAGCAAGACGGAAGGATTTATGTGGGGGACTTCACAACCACGGGCACTCGGCGGCATGCGTCTTCCATTATTAAGAGCTGGAGCTTCCATTGAGGGGACTTGGACTTTATTAGCTGTGCCCCGCCAAAGCCTCTATTACCCCTCCATTTCTTCAACCAGATCCATCTCCGGCGCAAGCTCTAGATCCATATCCAGCACAACGTTCGGTCCGAGGACATATTCTACTTCTTTACATCTACATCCTCGAGCATCGCTGCAAATTTCAACCAGACGAGGAACCAATTCGCAATTTACACCGAATACTTGCCACCGTCTGCAATTCGCCAACATGTCTTCTCAGGCTGCTCACCCTGCTTTGATGATTCCCGGGCCCATCGAGTTCGATGATGCCGTCCTCCAGTCCATGGCTCACTACAGGTACGTCATGCGCAATGAACTGCGTTGCCCCATTGGGGAGGACCAGATTATCGCAGCAGGGAATTTGGTATACAGATACTGACGGTTTCGCAATTACGACACAACAGTGAGTCTCACGTTGGTCCTGGCTTCGTTGCCACCTTTGGCGACACCCTCGCCATGCTGAGGAAGCTCTTCCAGACCACCAACCCGGCTTCGCAGCCCTTTGTTATCAATGGCTCTGGCACCCTGGGTTGGGACATGGTAGCTGTCAATTTGGTTGAGCCTGGTGAAAATGCTCTCGTCCTGAGCACTGGTTACTTCGGAGACGGATTCGCCGACTGCCTTACTGCCTATGGCGCCAATGTCACCAAGATTACCGGACCTGTCGGCAGCCGACCTCAGCCTGACGAGATTGAGAAGGCTCTCAAGGAGAAGAAGTACAAGATCATTACTGCCACCCACGTGGATACCTCGACTGGTGTTTTGTTCGACCTCAAGTCTCTTACCGATGTTGTGAAGCGTGTCTCGCCTGATACGCTCATCATCGCCGACGGTGTCTGCAGTGTTGCCTGCGAGGAGATCAAGTTCGATGAGTGGGGTCTGGATGGTGTTGTTACTGCCGGTCAGAAGGCTATCGGCTGCCCTACTGGATTGTCCATTTCCATGTTCAGCGGCCGCGCTATCGACGTTGTCAAGAACCGCAAGACCGAGCCTGCCACCTACTTTGCTTCCATGAAGAGATGGATTCCCAGTAAGCACAAACAAACTCGAAATCCCGTTTGTCGGTTTATCTAACCATTGGCGATAGTTATGCAAAACTACGAGGCCAAGAAGCCCTCATACTTCTCCACCCCGTCACCTCAGCTCATCCACGCCCTGAACACTGCCGTTAGCCAGATTTTGGCCCGTCCCCTGTCTGAGCGTTTCCAGAGACACATAGAAGTCTCCAACAAGGTCAAGAAGGCTGTTGCTGATCTCGGCCTGAAGGTCGTCGCCGGAAAGCCCGAGGACCAGGCTCATGCCATGACTGCCATCTATCTGCCTGACGCTGTCAGCATCCCCGACGTCCTGCCCAAGCTGTTGAACAAGGGCATCATCTTTGCTGGCGGCTTGCACAAGGAGATTGGCACCAAGTACATTCGATTTGGACACATGGGACCCTCAGCTGTGAGTTTCCCTTCATACCGGCATACGAGAAATGCTTTCTAGCGGAGCGTAGTGCTAATTTGACTTTGTTTTAGATGGACCCTAACCGAAAGGATGTCGACAATGCCATCGAGGCTCTGCGGGCCTCTCTTGCTGAGTCGGGCTACAAAGCGTGACGGCAATCCTGGGCGGTGTACGCTAAGAAAGAATCGGTTTTGAATCAAATTAGAACGAGGCTCTAGGGATAGAGTAGGAATGCTTGTAGAAGACGTATTTGAGCGAATATATCCAGATATTTGATCCTCAACAAGAAGCACAATACCCAGAGGCACGAATGTCATGAGCATCATGGATCAGATTGCCCTGATCAAGGCTGTTGAGAGCTCTTCAATGGTGATTCATGCGTGTGGTGCAGACTTCACATCCGCGCGAGTGACAACATCATGTTGGTGACATGGTGAGAGGATGGGCTCGGGGCCCGTACCAACAATACTTTGCTCATGTCAAACATTCACACCACATATTTGGTGTTTGACATTGGGCTTCGGATATTGCAGGGAGATTGCAAGTTTAGGCTGAGCGAATAAGCATGGATATCACAGTACATGGTGTGACGACTTTGCAGGAAGGAGCGGGAAATGGCAAAACAATTGGAAACCCTGCGAATCGAAAGTACCGAGTACATGTCTTGGACAGCGTCATAGGCCATTGCGTGGTGAATGACGCAGTCTCCTATGGACCCACGTCGTTGTTGGAGCGCAACAGATGTCTGGCATAGTACCAGCTACCAAGGCCAACCGGTCTGGTGGTAGGCCAGCCACTGCTTGCCCGCCCCTCCCGGTCTTGGTTGCGCCACATTTTGAGCTCTGGTGGACGCGACTCAACCACAAGAGGCAGCCGAGGAGGGGCAGAAAGAGGGGAGATCGAGATGCTGACAAAAGCTCTAAATCGCGGAGGGGAGTAATTGCGCAGTCGTCCTGACTCGGATATTGTGCGTCTCGTAGTGGACGTCATACTGATAAAAATGGACGAATATCAGAGCCAGCCAGGTGGATAATTTGCACCCCGTCGCACGCCTAGATGCGTAGATACTGAAATGATGATGCCGGAGTTTGTGCAAGACGCGGCTGCCGTTTCAAAGCTCCATGCCTTGACCCCACCTGTCGGAGCTTTCGATGCTGGCCGGGCACTGGGCTTAGACAGCAGCTGGGCATCGCCTGGGCTGCAGCAACCAGATAAAGTATGGACCACTCCGGTTGCCTGGAGCGGCGGAGGGTGGTCTTGCTTGGGCTTCTGCTCTGGCAGGTGAGTGCTGTGGTGATACAACATTGAATACAGCACAGTGGATATGTAGCAGCAGTTGATCAAACGAAAAGTCTCCACTTGACCACTGTTGAAGTTTTGGCATTTCAATGAATTTGATGCTGTTGTAGCCTGGCGACCGCTGTTCCAAACACGCACCCGCTACCAGACATTGATCCACCATACCAGAGTGCTGCAGGCTACCTTTATGCACTAATTAAAGTAGACAGGCAAGTGCCCAAAGGTCAGCCAGCCAGTCCAGAGGTGAGTGAGTCCGTTCCAATGCCTCAGGTGCTGTCAAGTGGCCCCAGTACCAGACTCCCTCCACGTCAAGTCAAGTCCCGCCTGATTGGGGCTCAACTGCTCTCAAGGGCTGCCATGTCATTTTTCCTTCACCACACTTGACCAGCCAAACCGGACCAGCCAAACCAGACCAGCCAAACGAGACCAGCCAGACCAGACCTCTCCGCCGTCTGCTCGTCCCGCCACCAACCACATCACACGCAGACCAGCTTCTTTCTCTTCCGCCTCTCCATCACACACACGACCTTCCTTGTCTTTTTTTTTATTCACGACTCCCCTCCCGCAGATATTTTCTCTTGGCAAAGCATTTCGCAGCTTTGTCGCGCCGCACATTCTTATCCTGAGTGCTGCATAGCTTTTCGCAATCGTCGCCAAACCCTCTACACCTTTTCCCCCGCCCTTGGTTTCCTTTCCCCTCGTTGCTAGCCTCGTCTTGCTCAGGCCATGGCTGTCACAATCGAAGAGCTCGACACTACGGTCCGCACCTTTTACGAAGGTCGCGGGGAGCAGGTTTGTTTTTCCCTTCCTGTTACACATGGTTTCGACGCCGGGAAACTTTTGCACTTTTTCAAAATTGACGATGCGCTGACTCGCCTTGTTCCGCACTACAGCAAAAAGCCGCCCAGGCCGCACTGAACCAGGTAAACACAATCGAGACCCCAACTTTGTCCACCGAGCAACCGATCATGTCGATTCGAGTCGGATCGAGTGTATATCAGAAATGAATAGTCTTTGCCAAGAAGAGCTCGAACCGTCTCAACAATGACGAATACATCTGTGCTAACTGGGCTATCTAGTTCAAAGAGGATCCCGATGCTTGGCTCATGGTGGACAAGATCCTTTCGACCGCGCAATATCCCCAAACAAAGTGTACGCAGAAACAAACTTCTTGAGCCGCGAATATGTCGCGCTTCTTGGCCTGGTAGACTGTACATATGAAATGCTAACTTTTATGGTCTCAGACTTGGGCTTGCAGGTTCTCGACAATGTCATTCTTACGAGATGGAAGGTCTTGCCTCGCGACCAGTGCCAAGGTCTGTAGCTTTGCCATGAGGATCTTTGCTCCCCAATATGCACATAGTTTTGTATCTGACCTCATGTTCTAGGCATCCGAAATTTCATCGTCCAATTCATCATTCAATGCTCCAACTCCGAGGAAGCTTTGAAACAAAACAAAACCCTGCTGAACAAACTGAACTTGGTTCTCATCTCTGTGCTCAAGCAGGAGTGGCCTCACAACTGGCCTACCTTCATAAACGAAATCATCTCGTCTTGCCATGCGAACTTGTCCATCTGCGAGAACAACATGATTATCCTGCGATTACTTTCCGAGGAAGTGTTTGACTACTCCGCAGAGCAGATGACTTCCACCAAAACGAGGAACCTCAAGCAGACCATGTGCGCCGAGTTTTCACAAATCTTTCAGCTTTGCCAGGAAGTCCTGACAACCGCAGACCAGCCTAGCTTGGTTCACGCCACCCTTGAGACACTATTGAGATTTTGCAACTGGATTCCTCTTGGCTATATTTTTGAGACGAACCTCATTGAGACCCTCCGCACGCGCTTCCTATCTGTACCCGAGTTCCGAAATATCACTCTCCAGTGCCTGACAGAAATTGGTGGCCTGCAAACCGGCGGCGCTGGCCAGTCCAACTCATATGACGAACAGCTCGTCAAGATGTTTACCGAAGTGTTGACGACCATTGCGGATATTATCCCCGTCTCGCTCGACCTGAAGACGACATACCCCACGAGTAACTCCAAGGATCAGGAGTTTGTGCAGAACCTGGCTCTGTTTCTCTGCAACTTTTTCGGAACGCACTTGAACGTATGTGTTGGGTTGAATTTTGGTACACATTGTTTTTGGCTAAACTAACCATGTACAGCTCATCGAAAACCTCCCGAACCGAGACTACCTCATGCACGGACACTACTACCTGATTCGGATATCCCAGATCGACGACCGCGAGATTTTCAAGATCTGCCTGGATTATTGGCTGAAGCTCGTACAGGAATTGTATGAGGAGATGCAGCAGCTGCCCATCACTGATCTCAACCCTCTCATGTCTGTCGGAGGCATGTCTGGCAGTGGAGCCCCGAATCCTTCGTTGTTGATGAACTATCCGCTCCGAAAGCACAAATACAACGAGGTTCTGTCCAATTTGCGAGTTGTCATGATTGAGAGAATGGTCAGGCCGGAGGAAGTACTCATTGTTGAAAATGACGAAGGAGAAATTGTTCGAGAGTTTGTCAAGGAAAGCGACACCGTCCAGTTGTATAAGACTATCAGGGAATGCCTGGTATATCTCACGCACTTGGATGTCGTTGACACAGAGAACATCATGACTGAAAAGCTGGCTCGCCAGGTCGATGGTACTGAGTGGTCATGGCACAACTGCAACGTATTGTGTTGGGCTATTGGGTCCATCTCCTTGGCCATGAACGAGGAGACGGAAAAGCGATTCTTGGTCACCGTAATTAAGGATCTCTTGGGTCTCACTGAGATGAAGCGCGGTAAAGACAACAAAGCTGTTGTTGCCAGCAACATTATGTACATTGTTGGGCAATATCCTCGGTTTTTGAAAGCCCACTGGAAGTTTTTGAAGACGGTTGTCAACAAGCTGTTTGAGTTTATGCACGAATCTCACGAAGGTAAGTCGACTGAGACCACGTTCGAAGCCGAGCCAAATCCTTGCACTGAGAGTTTAGCTGGTATAGTGCTAACTGTTCTTTTGTAGGTGTTCAAGACATGGCGTGCGATACGTTTATCAAGATTGCTAGACAGTGCCGGCGACATTTTGTCGCCCTCCAGCCCAGCGAGCAGGAACCATTCATTGAGGAAATTGTCAGAAACATGGGCAAGATTACATGCGATCTAACACCGCAACAAGTGCACACTTTCTACGAAGCATGCGGCTACATGGTGGCGGCTCAGGGCAATAAGCACCAGCAAGAGCGTCTGTTGGCGGATTTGATGAACATTCCCAACGCTGCTTGGGACGAAATTATCAAGCAAGCTACTGTCAACCCATCAATTCTGCAAGACGCCGAGACCATTAAAGTTATTGGCAATATCATGAAGACAAACGTGTCTGCCTGCAGCTCTATTGGCCCATACTTTTACCCACAAATTGGAAGAATCTATCACGACATGCTGGAGATGTACCGCGCCACCAGCGGCCTCATCTCTGAGGCCGTTGCCCGAGATGGTAAGACGCCTAGATGCTCTGGTCGCGAACAATACCGGCATTACTAACACTTAGAACTAGGTGAGCTGGCAACGAAGATGCCCAAAGTCCGCGGTCTGAGAACCATCAAGAAGGAAATCCTGAAGCTTGTTGAGATTTACGTCGAAAAAGCTGAAGATTTGCAGGCTGTTCGAGCCCAAATGGTTCCTCCTTTGCTCGACTGCGTACTTGTCGACTACAATCGAAACGTGGCCGGCGCTCGAGATGCGGAAGTCCTCAAGGCCATGTCCACCATCATTACCAAGCTGTCTGCTTTGATGGAGGACCAAGTACCAACCATCATGGAAAACGTCTTTGAATGCACATTGGAGATGATCAATAAGGACTTCTCAGAATTCCCCGAGCACCGAGTCGAGTTCTTTAACCTTCTCCGCGCGATTAATTTGCACTGCTTCCCGGCCTTGTTGAAGTTGGATAACAACCAGTTCAAGTTTGTGATTGACTCATGCTCATGGGCTTTCAAGCACGATAACAGAGATGTTGAGGCCGCTGGTCTGAACATGTGTCTCGAATTGATCAGCAACATTGCCGAGAAGACTGACGTTGCCACGGCCAATGCCTTCTTCCAGCGATTCTTCATGACCATCCTGCAGGATGTTTTGTTTGTCGTGACTGACAATGACCATAAGGCGGGATTCAAGACTCAGTCTATGCTGCTGATGAAGCTGTTTTACTACGTCCAACCGGCAGATGGCACACAACCAAAGATCCAGGGGCCGATCTACACTTCGGATCAAGCACAATCAGGAACCAGCAACAAGGAATATCTTGGCAACTCTGTTGCAACCTTGCTACGAAATGCCTTTCCCAACTTGCAGCCGTAAGTAAATGATTCTTCTCTTATGCTTTGAGACGGCTTGCTAACATGCCAGCAGTGCCCAAGTGACGAGCTTCGTGGAAGGCCTATTCTCATTCAACACGACGTACGACAAGTTCCGTCTGAACCTTCGAGATTTCCTCATTTCGCTGAAAGAGTTTGCTGGCGACAATGCTGAGCTATTCGTCGTCGAAAAGGAGCAACGGGAAGCCGATGCCAAGGCTGCAGATATGGAGAGACGGCAAAAGGTCGGCGGTCTGCTGAAGCCGTCTGAGCTCGAGGATGAAGAGCTCTGACTTGACCAAGAGTTGAGAACAGAGTTTGCACCGAATGAGGAGACGAGTTCAGCCGACGCAGACAAAAGCAAGTGCCACGACGCAAACGGAGACGGCTGGGAGTTTTACGGATTGTAAGATCCCACCCAGCATGATTGGCCAGAGCGGCTGATGCTCGGCTCCTTGTTGTTTCGGGCAGCTTGCAAGGATGTTTCTTTTTACCCGTAGCGATACCAAAGTTTAGATATGTCACGGGGGGCGACGGAGACGCCTTTTGTTGGGTCCCATTTTCTATCGACGACGCAGCAAAATGATGAAGTCTATTTTTTTTTTTTACTTATTTTCCCAGATGGTTTGTCTCGTATTCCGCAGCTGCGAATAGAAGACACGCGGGATGAAGGTTTGGAGACAGTAAAGGCATTCACGCAGGCACGGAAAACTAAAAACAAAAGCGAGGAGGAGCGGACGGCTCGGAGATGGAAGGAAGTTCACAGTCGCAACAAGAATGTGGTGGACAAGAAAAAAGTTGTAGGTGAGGCGAGTTGAATGCCAGCAGAGGATAGGATGTAGAGATTGGTAAATGGCATGATAGATGAAGAATACTGTCTAGGAATAACTAGGTAGTCAGTTTCGTAAAGATACAGTTAAAAGTGCTGTTGCGTGCTGTTACGTGTACTGCAGTGAAGGTGTCTCGGTGTCTCTTGTCTGACAGGTGAAGATGTTGTGTGTTGGATGGACCGGCATCGAAGACGTAAAGTGAAGTTAACGTGGTTGCGATTTCACCATCGAGCTTTACTTACTGAATAGAGATGAATGAGACGCAAGATGTCTGTAAGATTGGGTATGCAATGGGTGTTTCGCATGGTAGGTGCCCAGATTATGCTGGGTTGTGGTGAAAGTAAATAACTTGATGATAGGTAGGTTGTCAACCTGCTAAATTACGAACTCAGCTATTTAAGAACCAGTCTACTATGTGTTTCCCCTGGAATAGAGAAGAAGTAAAAGATCACTAGTACGTAGCTTTAAGTGGCTATCTAGCGTAGGCACATAACATAAATTGATTGATGATGTAGATCTGATACACTAACGTTGCAGTCATTAATGATGGCACCTAGCGCCTGGAGAGGAACAAGGTCAGTCTGTTCACATGTCTTCGTGATCGGCTTAAGATGTGCTTTTATCCATACTTTAAGAGCCCTTCTTAGCTATAGCTTGACACATCGCCTTATGCTCTTTATAATGAGCAACTTGACAGCTCCGCCCACAATATCTCACTGATTTACACCTCCCGCACGCCATGAGCTGCGCAGAAGTATTTCCGCACTTTGCGCACCGGTGTGCTAAACCCTGACTATTCGAATCGCCGCCCTCCAAAGCCGCTAACAAGTCTTGCACTTTCTTCAGTGTCATTCTTAGGACACGCTGCTCGCCCATGCTGACGTGTGCTGCGGCCCATGCGTTCCCACCTGGAGGATAGAAGCCTTTCGCGAGTTGTTCCTCCAGCATGTCTAGTGGAGTTGCGAAGCTGTTTAGGAGGCTGGTTATTGAATCTACTAGAAATTGGAGGACCTCTGCTTCGTTGGAGTCGCTGATTTTGGTGTCCCCCTTGTTAGTGGTTTGGAGCGACGTGACTAGGTCTGAGGCGTCTAGGCGCTGAATACGGAGGTATTGAAGGACGGCTGTTGGTAGCGGATCGGTGAGAGTTAGTGTGATGGTGGATGTTGAATCAAGGTTAGCAGATGCCCAGAGCTGCTGCTTTTGCTCGAAAAAGGGGGCCATGGGGTGTGTTGTGAGGATGAGATCGTAGCTGTTGTTGGGGTTGTCCGGTATGATGAAGCCGTAGAGGCGTAGGAGGCGATTATTTGGGATGGTGCCATAGTTGATGAAGACCTATAAGCGCAGGTGAGCTTACTGGAAGAATCAGAGAGTGAGGTGGATATACCTGGTCCCCGGGATCGTAGTCCTTTCCCGCGAGGACGGATAAGTCTCCGGATGAGGTGGTGTATGCGTGACACTGCTTGGCTTGGGGGGAGTGGTTCAACATGTCGGCGTATGGAGCTATCAGCCGGATTGACTCCCCGTTGGGGAGGGCGAAGTCCATGGCGCGACTCCATACGGTGCAGAGAGCCCATTTGTACTGAACGGGTGAGCGTTAGTGATAGGTAAGTATATAGTCTAGGCGTTTTACGCACATCTTGTATTGTGAATTCATCGGGTGGAATAATATGGGTATGCTGGTGAAGGACTCGCACTAGGTTTGTATAGTCGTCCTGGATACGCTGTTCCAGCTGCTTTGTGAGAGTATAGAGTGACGACCCGGCGCAGACTTCCAGCTCCTCCTCGGTGAAGAAGATACTTGACGAGTAATTTGCAGGGAGGACGGCCACATGGTCTCGCTGGCCATTGTATCCAGACTTGCGCGAGCGGACAAACAGGATATAGATGGCCAAGGTATCTTCAGTAGATGGCGGTGGAGTTATTGAGCGAAGTGCCGGCCCGAGGATAGAGTCGGCATGTGCGCGTGCAACTGTCCAGAGACAGGCGGATGGAATAGTGAGAATACTTTCGCCTTGCTTGAAGGGCTTTTGTGTTTTGATACCACGCCCGGTGATGGGGAAGTCGGCGAGGTGTAAGTCGTCTAGGCCGGTGGCTCCGCGTTCTTTTAGCCAGGTTTCCATGGGGGGTGAGAGGATGAGTGAGTATGTAGGTGCTAGCTGAGGAGTGATGAGATGATTACCAGGTATGTCTTGTTTTGGAGGTTGGATCTTTCTTTTTGTTGTTGGTGGTGGTTTGTTTTACCTTTTAGGTGGGGACTGGGCGCAAGTTGGAACCACGGGCCAGATGATCAGACGATCAGATCAATGGATGCGGCTGGATGCCCGAACATTGAACATTTGAGGTACAGTACTGTACATATACTTGCTTAAGTATTAATACTGTATGGAAGCATTGAACATTCAGACCTGGCAGTAGAGTTAAATGTCAAGGCCCATTTTTGCGCCTCCAACCACACGACATGACCGCCCAGACGGTCTCAAAACCCGGCAGAATCAAGGCAACAACCTGAGCAACAAACAACCACACAGCCACCATGTCAGTATCAGACGCAACATTGTTCCTCTGCACAATCAACTCCGTCCACAAGATGAGCGGCCAACCTCCCGCCATAACCACCACCGCACCCAACAGAATAGCATGATACTTGAACTTGGAAACACTCGTCTTCGACTTTCCCCGCCACGGAACAACAACAGAAGCACCTCCATCATGATCGTCCGTAAACACCGATTTCACAGCCACATAAAAGGCCATCAAGACGCCCGCACACGCAAACATCGAATCACCAATCTGCCAAACCAGCACAAACTTATGCCACCCCTCACTTAGAGTACGCCAGCCAAAGAAGAAGAACTCGTACTCGCCGTACCCGTCCGGCTGGTTTGTCGCCCAGCTCATCCACGCGGACACCGTGTTCAGCACAAGAACGCCCGCCGTGCCGGCGCCGAGAACCACCGCCATGGGGAGGTTGCCGCACGTCACGCCGCCGAGGTATGTGACCGCGTAGATGAGGTTGAAGTGCACGGGGAGCAGGGAGAGCGCCTGTAGTTCCTTGTTCTGGACGGCGCGGTACCACTGGATCTGGGTGTACCAGTTGTAGGCGAGGAAGCCGATGTTGGTAGGGAGGTTGCTGCCGATGCCGGAGATGTATTGGGCGGGTGAGAGCATGAAGCTGGTGTAGAGGAGCCAGCGGTTGGTTAGGCTGAAACCAGGGACGATTTGGTTGACTGTGGCCATGGTTTTGTTTGGTTAAGCATGAATCTCGCCCTCTTGAAGTTGCCGCCAGCAGGTATCCAGAGATGAACTGACGTGTAGCGCAGGTCAACACAGGAGGGGAAGGGCCGGGGCTCACAATCTAATTCGAGTGAGAGAGGCTCGAAACATGATTTATTTGCTTGGGAAAATGATATCCACGACTTTTTGAAGCGGGGAAAGCGAGTCGAGTGTTAGATGCAAGGTTGTGTTGGTTTGCACCAATATGACAGACAAGGCTGGATTGATGCAGGACGCAGCTTCAGCCTCACTTTTGTCCTGATGCTGTGCGCGGGCGAGGCATCAACGCCATTAAAGCTCAAGTGTCACAAATGTCTAGATGGAACATGTATCTACCTATCTCAGTGTTTACATGTCTTACTTGGATGTATGGACTAGCCGTCGAACCACTAACAGTCGCCTTTGGTCGAGACGGTCAGCGACTCCATGTACGCACCAAGGAGGATTCATCGGGCGCGTTCAACTTTTGCCTGTATTGATTTTACTATCTGTAGTATGTATGTATGTAGGTAGGTAGGTAGGTAGGTATTGACTTCTAGATACTCAGTCAAAGGTAAAATCGAATGCTCCCCATACATGTCTGGCGGCCCAAGCATCTAACTTGGGCTCCGTCTCACAACAGATAACTTCCGAGGGTCAAGTTATATAAACACTCCATATGACTGACTATATTGACCAATTGGCATCCAGTTGCTCTGGTAGCACAGCATCGACCACAACGGGTGAAAAGCAGTCTAGTGCTTCAACGCCTTGGCCATGCTCTTCTCTCCTCCCAGCTCAACCATCTATCTAGGTAGCCGTTCTTGTTCCAACATGAAGCCTGCGGGACAAGAGCCAAGTGAACAATATGAAACCAACAGGTAGTCATTCATTGCCTTTCCCCGTTCCCCATGGTCAAGTACATTTGCAGCCATGGATGTGTAGGCAAATGTCCGTCTTACAGCACATCCTGGGAAAAGCCTGTCGTCTTTGCTGGCGCATTTTCATTCTGGCCATGGCCTGTAGCGTCTCTTGTTCTTCTCCAACTTGGTAGCTTCTATAATTTCACCTCCTCGAGCGTTTTATACAACCATTCTAGATGCGTTCCCCCGATGGTGGCCCTAACACTATCGGTTCTGTGGTCTTGCCTCGTTGGCTTAATTTTGAAGCATCCAAGCAGACCACACGACAACACTGCATGTTGTCGACTCGGAACCTGAAAGCATGGCCCAGACGTAATCTTCTCACTGCCTTTCACCCAGTCAACCATCCTCAACCATCTTCAAAGGCCACGCCATAGTATCCTCCCAATAATGCCCCAGATGCTGCGCAACAGCCCTCACAATCAAGGCGCCCGCATCGCCAAATATCCAATACTCCCTACAATAGTGCAGCAGCACACCATAGTACGCCAGCACAATCACCGCCTCGGGCTGCAACCTCCTCAGCACGTCAATGTAGTCGCTGCCCACGGTGACAGAAAACGACGAGGCAGCATGCGGTCCTGCACACGACTGCGGTAGATTCTTGTAAATGTCAAAAGACCACTGCAAGCGCTCCACGGCGCCCCTACACGCAGACACAGTTGCGGGTCCGAGATCCGACGAGTCCAGCAGGTCGTACAGCGGACGGCACTCGTCCCCTCTTTCGCACGCGCCTTTGGAATCGGGCGTGAGGTTCAGTCCCGCCTTTGACGTGAGCGTCAGGATGGGTTCGAGTTCTGAGTTGACGAGGTGCTGCCATACGGGCTTGATGACGGCCCGCACGCCGTGGTGGATGCGGAAACAGTCGACGAAGCGGTTCACGAAGACGTGGAACTGGGAGTGGTGCAGGGTCCGGACGGAGGAGAGCGTGTCGGCCAGGTCGTGCAGGGAGAGGGTGGCCGCGAAGAGGAACCGCGGGATGGAGGAGTCCATGTCTTCGGGGGGTAATGTGGATGTGAGGCGGGTGAAGCGGGTGATGGCACGGGTTTGAAGTTCTGTAGCCGTGCGGAGGAGGTGGTGAGGCGATTCTGAGCACGACGTGGCTGCTTTGTGCATGGCAGACAGGGCGAGCACCTCGTCGATGAGGTATGGGTGTGACGAGGAGAGCCGGATGGCGATGTCGAGGATGCTGACGTTGCGGCCGCGTGTCAGGAAGAAGTCCTCCTTGGACATGACGAGGTGATACAGCAGCGAGAGGTGTTCTGCCGTGAAGAAGGACGCATCAGACGACGATATGTCGTACGGATGGGGGAAGGAATCGCCAAACGATGGCAGAGGCGATGATTCCGCAGACGTCGTCGCATGGGAATACATCGGCGGCGGCGGCATTTCATTTGGCGTACGGCCACCGCTTGAACTCCATGGCGTCGTAGCAGCAGGACTTTGATAATCTGTGTAGCTGGCATGTGTCTGCGTCTGCGTCTGCGTCTGCGTCTGCGTCTGAGGGGACTGCGTGTGCGTGACGGGGGAATGCGAAGGCGACACCTTCTTCCTGGCGGGCGGCTTTTCCTTTGCAGCAGGAAACACGCACGTCCGCTCTGCGATTGTGCAGTTTGCGCAGGCGGGACGACGCTCGTCGCATCGTATGTGGCGACGTTTGCATTCTGCGCAGCCGTTTCTGGATTTTCTGTGCGAGCGGCGCTGCGTTTTGGGCTGCGGCGGCTGCTGCTGGTGTTGGAATTGGTGTTGAGACATTTCGTCTTGAGTGTGTGGGTGTGAGTTGTTGAATTTTGAGGTCGAGTTGCATCTCACTTATGCTTTTTCAGTCATGGCCGTGAGATAGGGTTGTGGATTTGGGCCTTTGTGTTTTGATGGTTGGAGATGACGCGGATGGCATGGTTACATGGAGATGAATGCCGTTTTGGGAAACTGGCTTCGTGGATTAGGCCATGTTTAGTGTTGCGATGAGGCTGAGTTTATGATGAGATTTCAGGTCCCAATTACTTCGTAAAATCAATATAAAATATAAACAAGGCCGCGCTGATGTCCAATTCTCCGAGTGCCATTGGTACAGTACCCGTTTCCGATAATCTATTTTAATATATGCAGATGCCAACAAAGTCCCCGTTCCCAGTCCTGCTTCTTGTTCTTGTTCTTGTTCTTATTCCCGTTCCCGTCAACGTTCCCTTCCGACCCGGACTCAACTGTCAAAAGTTCCCCTGTGATCCACTCCAATCTACACGACACATCGGCCACCTCCAGCCTCAACACCACGCTCAACCCATCACCGTCACCACCGTTCTCACCCTTGGCCCTCAGCTCAGTTTACACTCCAATGACACTCCCACTCCCACTCCGTCACTTCCCACTCCGTCACTTCCCCCCCAACCTCACCTCGCTCTCCCCCTCCGCTCGATACCCCATCTCCGGATACCACACCCCGTAAACCCCCATCGTCGCAAACATCAACACCGCATCAAACACATATAGCGTCCACTCGTTCCGCAGCAAATACCCCTCCTTGCCCATAATGTACTCCACCACCCTGAACACCGACCTCACCATGATGAGCCCGCTCGTCACGTACAGCATCCCCATCACCCTCACCCAGCCCTTCCCCCCCAGACTCGCCCCCGACGGCCACCGCCTCATCCTGACGTGGAAGACCACCGCCGTCACCACAAACAGCCCAAACATGATGATCTGCACGAACAGCCCCCCCAGGATGATGTTCTGCGCCGTCTTGGGGTTGAAGTCCTTGGCGGCCATGAGCCCTCCCCCCGACGACTGAATCAGAAACGAGAGCACGTCGCCCAGCACGAACGCCTTGGTCAGCCAGTTCACCGGGATGAGGGAGTGCCGCTCGCCGTGGATGCTGCGCATGAGCCGGCCGAGCGTCATGTAGATGGATGCGGCGAAGAGGGCCGGCGCGACGAGGATGAGCACGGATTGCATGATGTAGGGGGGCAGTTGGTCGGTTTTGTCGTGGGCGATGGCGCGGGCGATGTAGCCTAGGAGTTGGACTGGGGGAAATTGTAAGTATCTACATATGTAGTTTGTTGGGGGTGGTGACGTTGAACGACTTACAGATGCCGCCTATGATAAAGGGGATGCTGAACCAGGTTCGTGTCTTGACCGTGCGAAAGGTGATGTAGCCGGTTGCGAGAGTGAATAGGATGGCGAAGATGACGGCCGCCGGTGTTGACGGGACGTAGTCCCAGAGGTAGTAGTTGCCGCGGTAGGGCTTTAGTTGAGCCATTCTGTCTGCGTGTCTGTATTATGCGTGTATGTGTTGACTGTCTCTCTTTCTGTCTGTGTGAACGTATGTCTCTATCAGGATGTCTGTATGTGTGTCTGTGTGTCGGTCTGTGAGATAACCCGCGAAGATGGTGTAAAAGAAATAGTATACAAAATGCAACCCAAGGAAATAACAGCAGATGTATATGGAAATATGAAATCAAAGAATCTAAATGGTAACGAACGGTTATATATCAACCTCAATTCAAAAGCCACATCCAGCTCTATTTATTTACACTGAGATAGACATGTAGTTATAACCAAAAGTTATCCGCGTATTCAAAACTGTCAGTGAAATCCCCTAACCCAAATTGCCCGATTCGGCAACGCCAACTCCAATACACGTATTTCAAAACCGGCCCCACCACAAAATACGCGTATTTGCGTCAACTTGCCTGCGATGGCGCAGCGGGTAGATCCTTGATTGCCATGTTGATGACGAGTCCTATATCCGATAGGGCTGTGATAATGTCTGTTTAAATCTGGCCCTGCATACTTAACTAGTTAAAGGGTAAAAGTTAGTTTCATCCGCTAATAACGGTAATACGAGATCCTACATCCCGGTTATCACACACATACAGTTACACAGCTACAGTACAACACGGGGTATATTAACCTAATCATCAAACCCCTCAAACTCGTCATCCTTCGACGCGGCCTTTGTACGATTCTGCTCCCTCACTTGCTCAATCAGGTCGTCTAGTTTCATCTTTTCAAGCCTCTGATCGTCCGTCAGGTTTGCATTCCTCTCCGCCTCCTTCTTCTTGTGCCTCTTCTCGCGCCTCTCCACACGCTGTTCCTCCTTTTCGTGCTTGGCGCTCCACGCCTCGTTCTTCCTCTTGCGCTTCTTGTCGTCCTTCTTTTCAGGGACGTCACCATTCTTCGCCGCTTCCATGGCCTCCTTCCTCGCCGTCTCTCGTGCCTTTTCCTTGTATGCAAATGTGTCCCAGTCCATTTCTATGCCCAGCTTCTTGTCGCCCTTCCAGGTCTTTAGCTCTGGCATCCTCGGCATCCGAAGTAACCCCCATGCTTTTGCCAAGTCTACCCAATCGAGATCGGTTACTCGGAATATAGACGTTGCTTGGTGCGCGCCGTAGCTTCGTACCCAACTTACGAATGCCTTTTGCGCCTTGTCGTAGATTGCTCTGTCTGTTTTGGCCAATTTACGTATGTGATTTGTAGCACGTGTGGCAGCGTCTTCTGATATCGAAATCCCTGGCTTTTCCAATGGAGTAATTGGCGTTTTGCGAATGTCCAAAAATCGCACATAGTCTTCTTCACGTCCGGGATGGAGCATGACTACTGCGAGACCTTTTCTTCCCGCTCGCCCAGCTCTCCCGCTCCGGTGAATGAATACCTTGGGGTCTGACGGTGCATCGATTTGCACAACTAGGTCAACCTGAGGAATATCCAAACCCCGTGCCGCCAGATCCGTTGTCAGGAGCACCGTCGGGGAGACGGCGCTCAAGAATCTGTTAAAGTTCTTTTCTCGCACCTTTGCGGGGTGCTTCCCGTGCAGTGGTATTAATGAGAACCCAGCGGGGAGGATACCTGGCAACACATGTTGAAAGTAGTCCACCGCCGCACACGTCGACAAAAACACAATCGTTCGTTGTGGTGTGATCGGTAGTCTCTCGAGCAGTTGCCCTAACGCCGGCAGTTTTTGCGTCGCAGGTTTGACGAGATATGTCATTTGTAAACTGGCAGGTGTTTTCCTGTCTTCCAACACCCCGCCATCCTTCATCTTGACTCTGACTTCAATCTTGACGGGGTTCCGCAAACCGACCCGAATAATCTCGCTTACGGCTTCGCTAACACTGGCGCTAAACAGACCAGTCCGTCGCTGCTTCGGCAGATGTGAAATAATGCCCTGGAGGTCTTGTTTGAACCCCAGATCTAACAATCGATCCGCCTCATCAAGGACGAGCACTTCAAAGCTAGACTGCGGGCAGTGGACGTGAGGCGAGGACAAGAGCTCCACCAGTCGTCCTGGAGAAGATATCAGCACGTTGGGGCTATGGCGCAGAAAGTAACTGAGATCTTGTGCGGTGGTAGTCGTACCGCCAACGAGCAGTTGGGGCACAACCACAGGGACTGTAGTGGCAGGTCGTTTTTCGTCATCCTTGAGGTGTGGTAGTATTTCTGCAGACGGCGCATGGAATTCTAGTAATGAGACGAGGACGGAGTGAATTTGAGCGGCGAGCTCTCTGGTGGGCGAGACGATGATGGCAGCAACGTGGTGTTTCTTGGTGGGTTCTTGGAGGCGCAAGATCTTTTGGACGATGGGTATTAAGAAGGATAGGGTTTTGCCACTGCCAGTGACGGCCTATGTAAGTTGTTAGATACTCGCGGGTAAAAAAAATGGAATTCTTAGGGTGAAAGTGTCCGTACCTCGACGACAACGTCCTTGTTGCCCATAAAGTGCGGCATAGTGGCGGCTTGGACGGGCGTCATTCGGGAAAATCCCATGGTTGACACGGCGTCCAATATCCATTCCGCGAGCGGCGGTGTGAGGGCATCCCATGCCCTGGGATCCCGTCTGGGAGCGACCTTTCCAGGAGCCATGGCGGACTGGGAATGACGATGCTGGATATTGTCGCCAATGGAGGGACCAATGTTGAACAAAAAGTTGTCGCTATCGCGAAAGTGATGATCTTATCAGCACGTGACTGGACAAGTAAATATACCCACATATTGGGTGAACACATGCACAAATTTATGTACCGGATACCATGAGTTCCAAGCAGAAGCAGAGATCCGTCTCCAAACGATGCATGCCCAATCAATCATTTGGGAACAAACTGGTGGCTTTTCTGCCCCAGCCACAGCACATTTTCCGCAGCAGCCAATCTCCCACGCAAGACCAAACCCAGCATGTCGTCAGTCATCAGGTGCTCGCGTGAGCAACGCCTAGTGCCTGACCTGCATACCTAGGAGATGGCAGCGGACACACGACAATCACATGGAGGCAATTTCAGAACCAAACAAACAGCCCATGATAGATAGAACTTCATCCGCGTTACTGCCCATAATTGTTAGTCTAAACGTGAGGATCTCGCTGTGGATGCAGAAAGACATTTCATAGACAACATCTGAAATCTGGCAATCACATGCATGTGCCTTCAAGTTGGACTGACCAGGGACGGAGAACCTGCAAACACTCCGGTGAAGAATTAACCCAGTTGCCCACTTGAGCACCGCTGTGCCGCAAGCTTAGTGCCTCCACCGCCCAATACGGCACTTTAGACAGGGTCCGGTTCGAAATTTCCAAGCCCGGCGCCTCCGCGTACACCAAACCACCATCCCATGTCTACCATCAGCGAACCCAAAAAGGTGTCATTTATTAGTCCCAACACTTCCCTTTCTCACGAGTCCTCCCCTCGTCCTCTCTCTCTTCCTCCTCAGAACTTTATGCGCGTGCTGTGCGACCACAGCCGCCGCCGCCGCCGCCCCTCCCTACAGTCCTCGACCTGCAGTAGGGGAAGATCCCTCTGCTGCATTCCCCAACATCATCACCCTGGATCCGACAGACCCCGCGAGCTCTCCTCAAAAAAGACACTTGACGCTCCATAGTCGCTTCGCCGTGTTCGGTTCCATAGACGCTTTAGAGCCTACGGCGCGACGGTCGCGCCTCGATAAATACACCGGTTCCAATCTCCACTCCTCTGCTGTTTCCTCGCCCGCCGCCATCGCCCGCGACCATCTCTGGCCGTCTCCCTACGAATCGCTGCATCGCGTTGTTGTCGGAGCTGTTCCTTGCCCTGCACTGCCGCCGGTATCCTTCACCATGTCTCTACGCCGCAAGGCAGCTTCGTCTGTCCCGGAGACGCCTCGCGTCATTTCACCGAGTCCTACGCCCTCTGAGCATGAACTGGATTACTCAGCGCCTACAACGCGCTCCGCGGCTAGAAAGAGAATGACGCCCTCGCAACAATCTCTGGATGAGCACCCGCTGGAAGATGATGTTGATGACGAGGTTCCTGGCCTGCGTAGGTCCCGCACGAGAAGCAGGTCGCCCATCGACTCTCGAAAGGTTTCGCGCATGACTCCGAGCAACTCCAACCTCGCTACGAAATCATCCTCCAAAGACACATCCGAAAAAATCGTTTCAAACGGCAAAGTGGCCACGTCAAACGGGCACCTGGCCCCTCCTCAGCCTGCGACTCCCTCAGGTTGGTCCTGGAGGGACTTTAGCCGCAGTCCCAGCCCGCTCGGCCTCATCCCCATTCATCGGCAATGGCGAACATTTGTCCACAAGCACGAGGTGCCTCGGAAAGCGCTCCATGTCTCGATTGGCTTCTTTGTGGTGTGGCTGTACACTACGGGCACGCAGACACAGTCTGTTCCGCCGTATCTCATGGCTGCTTTGATCCCCATTGCCACGACAGACTGGCTTCGGCATCGGTACGCCTCCGTTAATAGGTTGTACGTACGATTGCTTGGAGCACTCATGCGAGAAAGCGAGTACTCGGGCTATAATGGCGTCATTTTCTACCTGCTTGGTGCTTGGGCTGTTTTGTACTTCCTTCCCAAGGATGTTGGTGTAATGAGTGTCTTGCTTCTGAGTTGGTGCGACACCGCCGCCAGCACTTTTGGACGACTCTGGGGTCGTTATACACCTCGAATTCGCCGCGGCAAATCCCTCGCCGGCTCGTTCGCCGCCTTCTTGTTTGGCGTGGCTACGTCCTTCTTCTTTTATGGCTGGTTGGTCCCCGTTATCGGACCTATGCCCGGCGACGAGAACTTCATGTTCAAAGGGTCTCTGTCGCTGCCGGTAGCAGTGACCAATGCCCTTGGCGTGTCTCAGGCTGCTGCCACTGTGACGGGCACTTTGGCCTTGTCCATCATGGGTCTATGGTCTGGTTTTGTGGCTTCCGCCAGTGAAGTTGTCGATATCTTTGGTTGGGACGACAACCTAACGATACCCATCCTCAGCGGCATTGGAATTTGGGGCTTCCTTAAGCTATTCGCTTGAACGAACGACCATCTCCTTTGTCGACATTGTTCTACCTTTGGTAGGAGACCTCTCATACCGAACATCTACTTCTCCACTTTTTACTATACTACAATTATTTTACAAGTCCAGCAATTTGGATCTTGGGGACATGGCCGGCGTTTCGGGGTCTTTGGATGTCTGTGAATTCATATTGGGTAGCTGTCAAATCATCATGTAGAAGACGATGACGTGAACATGATGGTTATGTTGGCTATGGTACGGCGGAAAGGGGCGGGTACCGGGGAATTTGAGATGCGAAATGGCCGGACTTAGCTTGTGTGTGTATAGATTCTTATAAATCTTCAGACTATTCACTTGCCAAGGCGTGAGGAGACTTTGACCCGTAATGACACCATGAAATTTGGGCCTAGGAAAGCTTCATCTTTCATCAACGTCCTCCTACATCATCGAGAACGAACGTTCTTGGTCATGAATTCTCTCGCTGGGCCATGTTTGATAGCCAACATGCAACAGGGTGTCGAGAGTAGCGCGTGGCTAACTGCAACAATGGCGTGCAGGTTGTTGCGAGACCCATTTGAGTGGACAGGGACTGATGCTTCCACGTCCCTCGGCTCTGATGTCTGCCGATATCACTGTTGAACATCTTCAGTGACCTCATTGATCTCACACTCAACACAAAGTTGTGCCACTCCACCCACCCCCGTGAGAACATCGGCCGTTTGACACCTGGCCACCAAACAGCGTGTTTCCTGTGCTGCCCATTTTAGTTGTGCATGTGGTTGTGGCAGGGATTGCCCAAGTAGCGGTAAGGCGGCGTGACGGGTACATATAATTGTTCCTTCTGCCGTCCCGGCCAGTATGGAAATGCAAGAGAAATAGCCAACCAGCACAGCATATATTATAGTCGAATACGGCCAGCCCTCGAGAACTCTGGAAGTTGGAAAATGTTTGCCTCTCCCCGACTACCGTCCTATGAGAAGATGCCCCATCATCAACGCTCGTGCAGGAGTTCTTTCTCCCCATGTATGTGTTGTCCTCGACTTTGGGAGGAGGCGTGTGCGTCCACACCATGTAGTTCTGAATTTCCACTTCCAGTTTGAACCCTGCTGCTGTGTTGTCCCCTCGGGTCGTGCTCCATCATGTCAACCCCCATGTGCCGCACACAGACTTCTGTTTCCACGAGTCGCTCATCGGGCTGGTGAACCGAGTTTTTGGAACATGGTGGCTTGTTTCTCGACCCAACCTAGTGTCTTCTGAGTGATAGAGACCCTGAGCACACTTTTTGAGGGCGAGCCAAGGCTCTTTGTACAGACTGGGCCATATTTTGGTAAGACGTGGTTCCTTGGACTTGTAGGTGAGCGATGTAGCCCATTAACCTGCTCATATCACGATTTGTGGCATTTGCTAGAGCGTCAGGAACCTGGCTGGCCGCTTCAGGATCGGTTGGCTTGTCGTTGTCGTGTTCCGTTTCACACAGGTACACCTGTTCCAGGTAATGAAATCATGATCACCTTGGCTCGGAATTTCACTCACTGGTTTTCATTACTGTACCAGGTCCTGCATGAGCTGAGGCGGTGCGGCTAGTTGCTTCATAAGTGGATGGGTTGGGTACCTAAGAGAGCTGGTCTGGCCAAAACTTCGTCGACTTACACCCCCCTCCATTGACCCCTCCCATGTGAACCTGTTGTAGCGTCAGAGAACAGACATGCTGTGGTCTTAGGAAAAGTTGCGTTCAACGTGGCCCAAACCGTTTTTGTCCGTCCAATGCCAACGGTCATGCAGCTATTCTGGCAAATGAAAGAAAACTCAAATTTTGATACAAACCAACGACCGCCATGATCACTCGTGGTGCAAGGACGCGGCCATGTCATTCCTCAGGGCACCAGAGGTCTGTACTGGTCTTTTCTTGGGCCTTCAGTGGTGGGGGAGGGGCAGATCACAGGAAATCACTTGAGCACTCTCGCACCAGACTTGCTCTTTCGCTACGGAGCCTGGACGAGCCAATCAAGCCGACGAGAATTCGCAGGGTTAGTTCGATTGCTGCTTACATGGCCATCCGGGATCTCCGATTCCTTCCCAATGAAAACAGGAGAAAATGGAAAATGGGCAACGGCATGTTGGCACATTGGAGGGGCTCTGCAATACCCCAGGAAGATCGATGGGAAAGTCGAGGATGTTTGGCATGCATACCTACAAGGGGCAGAGGCAGCAAGTTCGAGTATGGAGTGCATGTTGATGCATGATATCTGGTGCAAGACCAGATATTCACACGCAGGGAGTGTATGCCAAGGAACCTTGGAAGGCAGAGAGGAAGGAGCTTTCATGGAGTTGTTGGCTTCCAGGAAGTTCAATGTCTGGTTGGTTGTAGCTTCCTTTGGAAGCCGCCTGGGACCAGACTTGACCACACGTAATTTGATAGTGGCTCCAGTCTTGTAACTTGTCTGGTGCAGTTTGGCAGGTGCCTTGCACAAAGCCAATTGCGAGTTCAACAACCAATCGACTGGAGTCTGGTCTGGTCCTTCGAAAGATTGACTGAAAACTTGGTGGTATCAATTTTTTTTACGTTGACACTGTCAGAAATACGTAGCTGGCAAGATTCATCCATTCTTTGATAAACAACCTGGAGCAAAATGTGTACGACCGACAGTGCTGCAATTTCAGACACATCACTGGTGCAGCTTAGAGCCGCAGCAGCACCAGCAGGCCACGCCCTTGTCGCACATAAGCGCAGCGTGTCGTCGACTTTCGGAGTATTATGTGGTTGTTATCTTGACAACGCATCATCCATCATCCACAACAAGGCGGATTCCCCCGGTTCAACGCTGCGCTGCGCACCTCTGCGTGAGCCTCCTTCTGGGATCTGATTGTCAACCTTGAGCGCTGGACTCCCCGTTGCCTACTAGGCAGGTATTGACATTTTCGTGTCCAACAATGCCTGGTAGACAATGTATTGACAACACACTTGATATATATGCAGGCCCCCATCTCTTCGTTTTACCTACCCTACTTTAGGTAGGCACCTAGACACGGCAGACAGACCAGACATTGACCGTTGACTTCAAATGGACATGGACATTGTCTCGGCCCATGCCACGGAGTCGATGCCTCGAAGCTAACGGCCGCACCATCCACCGAAATCCAGTGCTGCTTTTGCGGTCTCGCCCCCGTGCTGGGGGTGGTCGCGCTTGTCGCAGGTTGCACCCGAGTGAACCTTGAGTCCTTGACCAGACTGGCACTGGGAGCATGCAACTTGGCCAGACTTGACATACTTTATCCACATGCACCCATTTCATCACTACCAGACCATACATGTCTATTCCGACCCTTTGGGTCCCCCAAGTCCGAAGTTGGTCTCCTTGCCGCTCCGTCAAGTCCACGTTGAGTGCCAGACTTGACACTACCAGGCCGTGCTTGAGTACCAGACGCATTTGATGCCTTTGCCTGCACACGTCCTTCACACCCGTTCGCCTTGTCACCACGACGTGGCTTTACCTCATCATTCTTTTTTTTTTTTTAACCCAGAGTCAACAAGGCCTTCAATGGAAGCGAATCATGGCCACCCACCACCACCTCAGCAGACTTGATGTCCATCCGCCAGCCGGTTCTCGGGCCATTATCCCTCCCCTCCGCCGCCCTTCTTTTTTCCTCATCATGGCCTTTCCCTGCAGGGTCTTAGGGTGTTGTTAGAAACCCCGTCTGCTAGTGCAGCCACCACTTCATTTGGCTTGATATCAGAAGTCTCTGTCATATCACCAGCCAGTCTCAAGGAATTTCAGTGGGCCTGTGGTCTCCGTGTTTGTAGCGTTTCTCATATTGTTTTGACTGCATCCCACCATGACTACTGCTGCCTTCTAGCCTTCCTTAGAGCATTTTCCCCTTTCATATGTTCTTGGAATCAAGCATTCTCCGCCAATCCCTTGGCACTTAGTGGCTCTTTTGCCCCTCGGCATATGCAGTCTCCTTTTTGTTGGTGTTGCCGGACCAAAATCTAATTCACACGCCCACCAGACCTGGAGTAGACTGCACGTTTGCCTCTTCGTTGGTCAATGCCTCCTTCCTGCCACCCTCCTCCCATCTTGATGATCCATTGTGTCCATGCTATCCGTTCTCTCGTTGGTTAAAAAACATCCTTACCTTTTTACAATGTGGAAATAGTCTACATTGGTTGAGGATATCGCTCCACCGTCATGGCCTCCATGGTACGCCTTTGGTCCACATCATGCAAGCCGCCATGATCACCTCGTCGCTGGCTCCAATGCCCTCATATCATACTTTTCCAGTATCGTCCTAAGCGGGGTATAGTGATCATCTCTTTGACGAATAGATGAATGTCGTGATGACTGCTTCAGTTCGAGCATAGTGACAGGGGGAGGGTCCGAGAAAAAGTATAAAAGGGGCCGTTGTGTTCAAGATGATTTCAATTCCTCCTTCTTCCTTTTTTATTTTTCTTGTCAGAGAACTCCAAGCAACCCTCAAACATCAAGTCACTCTTCTTGCCAAGTCTCACCATCACCAAGCTCTTTCGTGTTGTGTGTCTACACTCTACACAAGCATCCTTCATAGTGCCACATAGTCACTCAACAGCGCCGTCTTTGGCTTGCAATCACATCATACCATTCCAACTCTCGCCTTAGTTCTGACACTCTAGCCGTCACATATTACCGGTAGCTTTGTGCCACAGAGAACAGATCACAAATCAACATCTCCATCTACACACCAGCCAAAATGTCCGGCCCATTCCCAACCGTGTCTTACTCCATGCCAATGGCAGTTCCTGGAAAAGGCAATCAATACCCCACGTACAGCCACTACTCCATGAGTCCTCCGGAATGCGACGACGACATGAGCTCTGCGTCAGGCGTGCCCTCATACAGCAACAGTGGATACACCGGCACTGCCAGCTATCTTGGCTCAAACGATTATGACAGTGCCCATTCAGCTAGTGGCATTGATTTTCAAGAGTATATGCAGGACCGCTTCTCAAATTCGTTCAACCCCATCCCTCTTGACCGTAGTATGGCGGTCCAAGCGCAAACGTGAGTGGTCTCAGTTTCCTTTTTTTTTTTTTTAACACACCGTGCGTACCGAGTAGCTACCTGGGGCTTCTTGACGCAAATCAAACCTTAAAAAGAACAAGTGGTGTTGTTGCAAGTACCGAGATCGATCTGATGCAATTTGTGTGCCGGGGCTTGCATTCTGCATTACACCGCATAACAATAGGCTTGCAACAACATTTGAGCCAAGGGGAACAGAGAAGAGGGGAAAAGAAGAGAAGAAGAAAAAAGGCATCTCCTATTATTGCTCTCCATGCATAGTGCTAACTAGCTGCAAACAGCTCCGGAAAGTTAAACGCAAAGCACCGCGAGCTCATGGAACTTCAAAAGCAGGCGCAAGCTCGCCTCGCGAAGACGAGGGAGCGATTTCAGGACGGAATGCGTGACGCCCGCGAGGTGCGGGGAGATTTGGAGTGGACACAGAAGAAAGTCTCGTAAGTGCGCTCTCGACGTGCCTTTGAAAGAGCGCCATGACGTAGCGCCGCCCACCGCTCTGGAATTGAGACAATAGTCACGAACGCCATCGTTTGTGTCTGGTGTTTTTCTTTTTTCCCACGAGCCAGCGACATCCTAGCGGGCGCAATGTTTAAAAGCAGCTTCAGAGGCTAACCAATTTTTCATCACAGATCATTGCAGGCCAAGGCTGCTCGCAAGCATCCCAAGGAGTACCGCAAGGCTCGTGAGCGATACCCTTCTCCAGAGTATTAAATTCGCCATTGTTGTAACAACAACCTCTTCTTACGCCTGTTTTTTACTGTTCTGCGGTTTACAGTTCTATCACAATTTGAAGCGATTTAAAAAGCAGCTATAACTTACGGCATGTTTTCTTTGGTTCAGCGACAAAATCTGCACAAAATGTTTACAGTGGCGCTCCTTTGAATAGTAACTATCAGCAAAAATTTCTGCAGCATCCACAGCATTTTACAAACTACTTTACCAGGAACGTCCAGGATCGCATGACGTTAAAACAGGCGGCGGCGGCGCGGCAATCTTGCATTGATTTGGCGCGCGATCTGTTGCTGCTTTTAATGAGTCCCCTGCCGCTGGGCGGCAATTTAGGCGCTGAAGGTCCTGTCCTCTCCACATGGCAATGAACCGTGTGGGGGGCGAAATGACGGCCATTTCACGAAGATATGACTTATGATTGGGTGGGAATTGGGACGGATTTGAGGGCGGTCGAAAACCAAGGTACGCCTTGACTTGTTGTGTCTGCGGGAACCGGGATCTTTTTGGCGCCTGGGCGTGTGAACTGAACGCCAGGGCTACAAGGGGGCCCTGCTTACCCAGCAGATCGGACCCGGTTCATCGGGCGCTGCAGTGTGATGAGGATGGAGCGATGATGGCTGAGAAATATCCCGGCTGGAGAATCTGTCATCACCTTGGCCTTGGAGGATAGCGTGGTCTGGAGGAAGGTAGACAAGGGACCTTTCCTATTGTAGTGTATGGTACTGCTTCCGGTCACAGCCGTACAAAAACGGCCATTCGTGCTACTAGATCTAGCAGTAGCAGTATATTATGTCTCCCATGCGAGTGTGTCGATAGTAAGACCCTCCCGTATCGTACAATGGATTGATTGAAACGCAAGGTTCCGTATCCGACCATGTGTCTGCGCCAAGGTGTATGTCTCCTCCAATGAAAGCGTAGCAGCTTCGGTAGACGACGGTATGGTGTTGAAGAGGCTCATGGAAGGTGAATACCATGTGGTTGGCAGTAAATGGTGACGAATGTTGCAAAGGTTGCTCGTGGCATCCGAACTCGTGTAGTTGGTATGGTCACGTGACACACATCTTCCCGAAATCTCCCCCAAGTTTTCTTCGCTGTATGAACTTGATGAAGTGTAAAGCCGTTCAAAATTGCGCGATGCCAAGCCCTTTCCACAGGACTAAATATTGATACATTGAATTCTTCCTTCTGTTGTACACAGGCGGTTTTGGGAGCTTTTTATCTTCCGGGAGATGCCATCGTTCAAATATCCGGAACTGGGTGCGTTTGCCTTGGAACCCAAGTCCCCTTCGACTCAAGACCCAACTTCTTTTCAATTCGCTCCCACGGATTCTCGTTGGACATGTTGTCGTAGTAGCCTTCGTACCACGGCTTCGCGCTTGTCCCTTGCGAGGCTCTCTCTCGACTTGCAGGTTGCCCTCGCGATCCAACGAAGCCTGTTCCTGGAGCAGGACGAGCTGGCAAGCCGTGGTGAGAAGGGACTTGACCTTCGCTCTCTCGGGGAGCTTCCTTTTGCCCCGATTGTTGTTCGTCATCCTCACCCTCTAGGTCAATCTCGTCTTCGTTTGCTGCCTGTTTCGGCGTGCTGGTCTGCTTTCCTAGCGGCGTGGAATTAGATCCCGTCGAGGCATCTTTCAAGCTCGGCGAGGACTGCGAGACCGCGTCCACTGCAGGATTATATCTCCTCTTTTTCTGGGGGCGATCTTGCGCGCCGAAGGACGAGAAGCCCATTGCGGCGGCCATGGCTGCGGCATCGGCGTCTGCTTCCGGGTCCATTTTCGTTCTTTTTTTTTTTTTTTTTTTTTTGCGAAATTGGTTCACGAGGGCGCTTTGCTCTGGGGGAGTGAGTGAGCTGGCTTTTCTTCACCGCAAGTGTGGGGTTGTTGAGAGGAAATCCGAGGTGGTGTCGTGACGTGGTTGAGGATGGAGGGTTGGATTCAAGATCTTGGGGGCGGGCTGGGTCGGCGGATTGGGGTCTTCAGCCTCATTGGTGGGGCGGAATGTGGCTCACTTTCTGGCGGGATGTGTGACACTTGGAGAGTGTTGTTGACGATGTGAGGGTCGTAATTTAAGAAGCTGGGCGATGGAAAAGTTCGATGAGAATTTTGAACTTGATTGATAAGTATTTATGGAGTGTATAACTTGATATGAAGCGTTTTTGGTCGATCTAGGTGAGGATGTGGCGTCCACGGACGTGCTAGGTCCCTTTATTTCGGATCTTCAAGATCCCGGTGGTTGGGACGACTTAAGCGGCGATTAGATGATCTGGCTGGATCTAGCAAACAAACAAACTATGATTTATACTCCATCATGAATTTTCATTAAAGCTTTCCTATCTCCATCTAACACTAATATTCAATCATTTGTCGTCTAACCTCTACAAAACCAGCGGCATACCCTGAAACACCTACCATTCTCACTCATCACCTCACAAACACCACCAACACAATGGCCGACCAAGCTCCCATATCCCTCAACCTCCCTTCAAAATACATCTCCAAATCCGCCAACTTAGCCAGCAAATCCCCAGCCCCAAGCATCGAATGGCTCACCGCAACATGGACAGTCACCCACTCAACCCTTCACATGTGGCGATCAGCGCGCAACGTCCGCATCACGTACAAGCCTCTGCCTCCCAAAGCCGACGGCAGTCCACGCATAGACGACCTGGTAGAATACGAACCCACCAAGTCGTCGGGCGTGCTAAAGACCGTCGCGGGAGTCGATACGCAGTCCGCTGATGGGGGCTGGGACTGGAGGGGCAAAGGGTTGCTGTTCTTCGTGTCGAGTCACTGGGAGTTACTTGGCTGGGGGGAGGTTGTGAACGCGGAGGGGAAGAAGGAGAGGTGGGCGGTTACGTGGTTTGCTCCGACGGTGTTTACGAAGGAGGGTGTTGATGTGTATTGTGATTCGGAGGCGGGGTTGAGCGAGGAGACGTATGGGAGGATTGAGGAGGCGTTGAAGGGGATGGAGGCGAGGGAGATTGTGGATATGACGGAGAGGGATATGAGGGCTGTTGAGATTAAGTTGCCGAGGGTTGCGGGCTGATGGGATGGTGAATGTGCTGTATTGTATATTGGAAAGTAATGAGTTGAGATAGTCCGTATGTACATGTTGGAGATGATTCTGTATATTGTTCATTGAAGTACGGTAGCATACGAGTTTGCGTGTGAATAATCCTGCCGTAGGTAGTACTAATTGATAAAAATATTGGTAGCTGATATTTGAATTCAAAAACTCATGTGGGTATCATATTCCTCCTCTTAGCTCATTAATCATAATGACGATGACGCCGTTCCCTTTCTTGAGAACGAGACTCACGTCGGTGTGAACGTTCTCGTTCTCTATCCCTCCTTCTACCCCTATCTCGCTCCCTATCATCCTTTTCATCGCGCCTATCTCTTGACCGACGCCGACTCCTATCCGATCTCGGTGATTCACTACGACGTCTTGTTTCCCGGTCCTCTCTCCGCCTATGCTTCTCCCTGCGCCTTTCGTCCCTCCGCATCTGACGCAACTCTTCCTCCCGCTCTTCCTGGAATTTCTTCCGCTCCTGTTTCAATTCCCTCACCCGTGACGCCCCCTTCTTCATCATCGCAAGAGGGTCACTGGCGACTATGCGTTTCTCATCCCTGTCCTTTCGCCTGGGATCGTCATTACCCCATACATCTTTCAAAGGCGCGTCTCCTCTCTCAGCATCTGCTTGTGAGTACCACGGCCGATTGGTTCCGTTTTTGCCTGCTGCATTGGATAATCGCATGGTATATTGATCTTCATATTCTCGCTTCTTCTTTTGCGACTCCATCTCTGCTTCTTCGTTCTTTTCTGCATGGGCCCTGGTTTTTTCGTCTCCGAATAGGTCGATGTGGCCGCGGTGGTCTACGATGGGTGCCGAACTGCTTGTTCTTTGGGATCCTTCAAGTGACGTGTTTGCTGGCTCTGCTCTCTGTTTTGCGAGTCTCAATTCGAAATCTGTGTCGTCTTCGCCAGGGCGCTTTCGCTTTCGACGTGCGCTCCCATGGTGATCTGGGCCGCTCTCCCTGCTCGGCCTGTGTGATTCAACTGGTTCATCTTCCTTGTCATAGGTGATGGGCGGTGGTGCTTCGCCTCGTAGGATTGCTAGTCGGCGCTGGGCATCGATTTCTTGCATGCGCTGGTCTTCTGCGTCTTCTGCAGCCTTGGCCGTGGCCTCGTCGCGGCGGACCCTTGCGATGTTGTCGGCATTGTAGACGTTCCAGGACTTTTTCCCTAATAAGTGCCTTCTTTGTGTTAATCAAGCCTGGGGTTGCCTGGACAAGAGATGTGTTCTTACAAAGGCATGTTTAGGTGGTTCCCCTTGGTCAAGGACCAACTTGGAGGTTTGACTAAATGCAGCCTACTGCTAGAGTGAAAGCGAGGATCTGGGTCAAAGATGGCTTACTGACTGCTCATGGTCAAAGAAGCCTCGACTGAATCACTTTCGCCTTTGATGTAAAATTTTGATATATTGGGACGAACAAAGACCGCCACCTGCCCAGCACCCAGGTAGTTGTCAAATATTGGTATTGAGAGAAAGCTCTCTTCGCACAGCGATCTCTCCACGTCCCTGGTGGGCTGGCCCACAAATAAGCTGGCTGTGACATAATGCGCTAGTCCCTTTCAAGAGCGCTGGCTGCTGAAACCGCCCTGAGACTCTCTGCCAACGCCCCACCACCAGTTCCAAGCTCACAACCAGAACGACTTCTATTCCAGGCATTCATCGCCACGACTTACGACCACGTTACCTGCCAATCTGTCATCAATATTGAAAGCTTCTTCCTCTCCACGTACACCTACTAAGTCCTAAATCTTCAGCCATCCGTGATTGAACGAAAGCCTTCTCCTATACCACGAAATTAAGATGTCCAGAGCACCTCCCCCAGGCGGTTCTGGCAGAATGCCTTATGCCGGCGGTTTACCTGGGCAGAACCCTCGAATGCCTTCCAACCAGGGAGGCCGACCTCCGCCAGGCGGCCAATATGGCGCAGATTCATTTCAGGGCTATGGAGCTCCTCAAGGATATGGCGACCCTCGCATGAGCCAAGGGGCTGGTCCTCGATCGCCTGGAGTGCCGAGATACTCAGAGAAGGGGTCAGCCGGGCAGCCTGCCCCTCGACCAGTTCAGCTGAGAGTTGAGAAAGTCACTGACAAAATGTTACAATCTCGACTCATCTACAGCAATATGTAAGTCGAACAACCCCAGCCGATACGGCTCCAGCCGCTAACGGTTGCGCTCCAGATGCGCTGTTGCGCCAGAGGACTTCCCACCCAACCGCGACGGTTCCGATTTGTACATTCTTGTGCGAGGTGGTCAGCCAGAGGGAGAATTTGTTGTCACAGCACGACCAGTTCCCGGGTTTCCTCCAGGAGGCATCAGTCTGTCTGATCCCCAACGGTCCTGGTGCAACATTACTATTCGAGACACATTCGTGGGAGAGGTGTTTGATCCGTTTGCCCAGGGTGGTAGAGCATACCTGGGTTCCATCGATTTGGAAATAGGCTTCGCGTCTGCCACCAAGAGGACGCCGGTACCGTACGATGAGGATGAACTCGCGGCGCAATTTGCCGACAACTTTGCAAACCAAGTTCTGGCTCCCGGACAGCGCATTGTGATGGATGTTCGCAATATTCCACTGCTTATTATTGTCAAGACGGTCGGACTCAGTGACCTTGCCATGTCCTCAGATGACACTGGCAAGCAGGTTTTCCGGGATGGGCAAGCAAGAGGCATCCTCACCAGCCAGACGAGAGTCTTGTTCCACCGGGATCACAAGGGAGATTTTCACCTCAAGCCGTCTATGAGCAAGCCCAACGCCAATGCGATTTTGGCCCCTGACTTCAAATTTGAAGACATGGGTATCGGTGGTCTAGGTGACGAGTTCTCTACCATTTTCCGTCGCGCTTTCGCCTCCCGTGTGTTCCCTCCCGGACTTGTGGCAAGGATGGGCATTCCGCACGTCAAGGGAATGTTGCTTTACGGACCCCCCGGTACTGGCAAGACTCTTATTGCCCGTCAAATCGGAAAAATGCTCAACGCACGGCCTCCAAAGGTCATCAACGGTCCAGAAGTTTTGAACAAATACGTGGGTCAGTCTGAAGAGAATGTTCGTAAACTATTCGCAGACGCCGAGAAGGAATACAAGGACAGAGGCGACGAGAGTAGTCTTCATATCATCATTTTCGATGAACTCGACGCCGTCTGCAAACAACGTGGCTCTGGAACTGGAGGAGGTACCGGAGTGGGAGACAGCGTTGTGAACCAGCTGCTCTCCAAGCTTGATGGTGTCGACCAACTCAACAACATTCTTCTAATAGGAATGACCAATCGAAAGGACATGATTGATGATGCTCTCATGCGACCTGGCCGTTTGGAAGTTCACATTGAAATCTCTCTCCCTGACGAACAAGGTCGAAACGACATCTTCAAGATCCACACTGCCAAAATGAGGGAAAATGACATCCTCGACCCGGACGTCGACCTAGAAGAGCTCGCGGGCATGACAAAGAACTACTCGGGTGCCGAAATCAATGGTGTTGTGAAAGCCGCTGCCTCGTTTGCCTTTTCGCGCCACACTGAAGTTGGTCAAATGGCTGCCGTTAAACAGGACGTTGCTGGCATGAAGGTCAACCGCGCCGATTTCATGCTGGCGCTAACAGAAGTGAAGCCAGCGTATGGTGTGTCCGAGGCGGAGCTCGAGGATGCTGTCAGCATGGGCATTATCCCCTTCAGCCAGTACATTACGTCGACAATGGACGAGATGATGCGCGTGGTGGGCATGATCAAGAACGACCCCAACAAGTTCAGCACCTCTGTGCTCTTCCACGGCCCCAAGGGCTCAGGAAAGACTGCTCTCGCAGCCCAACTTGCTATGCAATCAGACTTTCCTTTTGTCAAGTTAGTTACGCCAATGGATCTTGTCGGGTATAGAGATGACTTTGCCAAGAAGGACTATGTTCACAAGGCATTTACGGATGCTTACAAGTCGCCTGCTTCTATTCTCATCCTCGATGACTTTGAGCGTCTTATTGGGTGGAATCCCATTGGAGCTCGTTACTCCAACGTTATGCTAGAAGCTCTTACCACACTCATTGTTTCCAAGCCTCCCAGAGTACGTATTGACCCTCACCTCCGTCTTTGTTTCTCACTTGCTAACCCATATTTCAGAATCACCGTCTTCTCGTTTTCGTCACCACATCCAAGGCATCGGTCCTCAAAATGCTCGAGATCGATACGGACTTCGCAAAGAAGGTGGCCGTCCCTGCAGTCTCCGACGTGCACGAGCTGGCTACAATCTTACAGGAGTCAAGTATCTTCAACTCTGGTGATATTAACCAGGTTATTAATACGGTACAGCAACGCACAGGCTCAGACAAGATTGGTATCGGTATCAAGGCGATCCAGGATTGCATCTTTGAGTCCAAGGCGGCTGAGACAGAGGGCAGTGTGTTGGAGGCATTCTCGGATCTGTTGTTGGAGAGGATTCAAGAGATGAGTTTTGAATAGATTCTGTGGGATACAAAATGATAGACGGTAGATATGAGGGTTAGAACGCAATGTGGACTTATTGCCGTTTGGTATGTAATGTAATGAGAATTGTGTGTACATTGGTCCTACAGTGAGTGTGAAAGTCGACTTGAGGCGATGTCAGCAGCTGAATATGTCTGGTACCTCCTACCCGAGATGTCGGACGCTCTTTCAAATGTGCCCTCGGTCCTCGTGCTGAGCCCTCTCACGACGGGTTTCGTCCTCTTAAAGGCTGCTGCTGTTGATTTCCTCTCCAATTGCAGCTTCAGGGCCACAGTTCGACACTTCTCACTGCTGAGCATTTGAATTGTGCATTCAAGCAAATCCTTTGTGGTTATTCTCACATTGTCTCATCGGTCAATTAATTTCAGTTCAAATCCCGAGGCAATTGAACCCCGCAAGAAGCAAGGCACCCCTGCGTCCTGCGTGCAATACAACCCACACCACAATGCTGCTGCACATGCAGGCAAGGTAAACTTTGGGCGCTCAAGCCGATTGTCGGCCTCTGACTCAAAGTAGTGTTTAGATCTGAGATGAACGAGTCGATTTAGTGGGCGGGCTTGGTATGGAGAGGATGAAATATTTGGAAGAGAAGGCAGTCTGCAATTCAAGCTTGGTCAATTAGTCGCAAGCGGCACGTCTTATATGAGCGGTCAGTCGCCCACTGTTACAATTGAGCATAAGAAGCCGAGTCTGGCGGCCGGAGCCGTTGTTGGTATTTGTGCACATGTTTGCAGCCCTTTAGCCGGAATCAGACTAGACATGGACAACATTGAACCCAAAGATCGCCCGGCAACAGCGACTGTGTCCTTGGCTGGCAAATTTTTTGTGTGGCTCAGAGTATTTTGCCCGTGGAAATTCAATTCCAACTAACAGGAACTAAGTAAGAATCTTTGTCAATACGCACTGTGTTATTGTCTTCTGTTCGTATTTTGCAGCCATAACTCAAATTTTGC